>NC_080782.1:196163565-197581690 GCF_028018385.1 Neofelis nebulosa | reverse complement strand
GTGTCCACATACACACACAGTATAAGGGTATAAAATTCTATATCATCTTTTTTTCTTACATTCAAAATAAATATGTTCTACCCTTATGTATTATATGTAATGGTTACAGTTATATGTGAAATTATATATTAAAATATACTCAATGGTGCCTTGTTTTGGACATTTATGTTATTTCAGGTTTAGATTTTATTTTAGAAATCACCATAAAGTATACTTTTTTGCCTTTTATCTTCTATGGTGTTTTGAAAAATCAAAGACTGTTAGAGCCAAGAAGGTAACTGAGCGTCAAGCTGCTTATTTATTAATAAGAAAACTGAGAAATTAAGAGACTTATCTAAGTAGCTATGTTATTTATTAGCTGTGTTATTACTAGAAGCAAAGTCTTCTGACATATTTTGCTTCCTGCTCTCCCATCTCAGTTTGTGAATGCATCTAAAAGGACTTATCTTGGTCATGCTAGAAGATGTTTAAATTTTAGACAGTGATTTTTGATAATTTTGTTTCAAGTTAGCTGTTTATTCTTTATATTTTCACATTAGATAACCATACTTAAAATACATAATGATGAAAATGCCAGAAATATTAAATACCCACAAATGCATTAAAATTTATGAAAGAGTAGCTTACCACTTCTTAGTTTTTTAATGTTGGGGTAACCAATTTTGTATGAAATGTCAGGATATGAAGACATCTTTTGCATAGGGAATGATGTGAACCATATGGCTTATTCACAATCGATTGAATTACAAACCATGGCAGTTCCTACACTTTTAAGAGATGCTTATGTGGTCCTTCCATTAAAATTCCACTAATGTGACATTTGTGAAAAGGTTTATGTTTGGATATACTTCCCTCACCATATGTGAAGTCACAGGGCAAAAGCATTGATTTAAAGTGTTTATATATAAATTGACAGCTATCAGTTCTAAAATATTTCTCATTTCACATGTCAGAATCTTTTTGGCCTTTTAGGGTAGTCCTGTGTGTGTTTCCATGTTTACAAGATCCTGGCTGTTAATATTGTTAAATTTACTCATCAGACAGGAAGAAGGATCTTACAAATCATTGTTAGGCAGAGAAACATTAAGAAAGTTTGAAAAAAAAAAACTTTCCACATTAAATCTGTTAAACAATGGCAAATTTCTTATGAATCAGTGATACTGTAATTGAACTGGAGACATTTTTAGAGCAAGCTTGCTCTGGCTTTTTCACCCTCCAATTTGGAATCTGCTCACAGTACTGCCAGCTTAACCAAAAAGGATTAACTCTCATATCCAACTGAGAACACAGATAATTCTCAGTAATTGGTAAAAAATGAAGATGAATGGGGCTGAGAGATAAGGAGCAATTAGCTCATCAGCAGTTACAGCTGTGCACTCAATCCGGATCCATCTCTTGAGCCTCGGCCCCTTTTAAAGAACCTAAGCAGAATAAGCATAGGACACCCCTCCCCAAAAAATTGCTGTACCTGCCCATCATTTCTCTAGTCTTCCATTTTATTTCCTTACTATACAAAGACACCTGTCATAGCATGCTATGTAAATTACTACCTCTCTCAGGACCTATGTCTAAAGCCAATCTTCTTTTTAAACTTTTTTTTTTATAACAGAAACCAAATGACTACTGTAGACACTCTTAAATTCCCTGTCAATCGTTTCATTATAGCAGCATCATCTGTTTGAAAATATAAGCAATTCCCTCATCTAATTATAGGAAGGATTTGAGGTTCATTAACATTGCCAAGGCAGAGGATCCAATGTGCAACTGCAGAGCTCTGCTTGGTGGCCTGTGTTCTCAGTTTCCTTTTATTTGCTTTCTCAAGGTCTCTAAGACTTTTTCCTGAGATCATAAAATTAATTTTTTCCTTCCAAATACACACGTGAGTTAGAAGAAAGGAAATGACTACAGTATAAACTATTCTACTTCTGTAGGAATGGTTTAAAAAAAAAGATAAGGGGATGGTCAGCTGGGTAAGATAATTTTATCTCCTATCTGCCTGGCTTTTTTTTTTTCCCCCACTCATTTTTTGTTGTTGTTGTTGTTGTTATTGTTGCTGGTTGATGGACAGAAATAACAAATAAGGAATATCATGGAAGAACACAGCTGTTCATCCCAAACTCAAGTTCTTGTGTTTACTTGAACCTCCTACATCGTTGTTAACTATTGCAAGTTTAAGAAAACGAAAACGAATCGTACATTTTGGGCATGTGAAATGTGTTCAGTTTGTGGATCACTGCATCAGTGTCCCCTTGCTTGTGTTCCACAGTGTTCAGAAAGAGACATTCTGAAGTCTTAAGATGACTTCACTTCCTTAAAGAAATAACAGCAGTTAGGGGGTTCTGCCTATAGTTTAAACAATGAGATTTTCTTGGGACATCTGTTTTGAGATCACATTTTGAATAGATATGAACTCATTTCCTACTAAGCAAGCAATCTACTATTGTTGATAGCTGTTTACCAGTTCTATGAGTCAGATATTAGCTAGTGGCAAAGGTCCCTCTTAAATCCTCCGAGTATTCTTTAAACTGTGTACATAGTGTTTTCCTTAAATAAAATGTTAAGAGAAGGTAAAAATGCAGTCTTTTCCTGCCTCTTGGTAAATTATAGTCCACAAAGTCTTGCACTTGGGAATAATATTTAATGTATTTATCTTTAAAGAGTCATTTCCTTTGTTGTCATTAGTTAAGGGAATAAGATACTAGGTTTAGCAAGTATTTAAATAACATAGAAACTACTGAGATGCTCACTATGTCAATATTTATATAGCATTTAAAAACTAGAAGTAAAAATAAGTTTCCTTTATTTAGATTAAATCGATTGTGATTAATTTAGCATCCTCAAAAATGTGCATGATGCTCAAAAAAAGATAAGCAGATAAAAACACAGCTATAGATACTATGGAATTGACCTTGGGTTCACCGGTTTTAAATTCTACCTTTTCAATATCCCAGTCCCAATTTCCAAACGGCATTTTTTTAAGCTGGTTATGTAGATCAGTCCTTAAAGCAAAAAAATAGCAATTTATCTGGCCTGTATGTTGTGGATAGTGTTGCCACTAAAAAGAATCCAGGACATTTTTCCTTCTTATCTGCGATGTAGCTCATATCAGCCAACCTGTCACAAGATAGTACTTGATATAAACAAGAGATTGCAAAGACATCTCAGTAATCAATATCAGGATGGCTACAGTATGGAAACCCCAACCAGTGCATATCATTTGTCTCAGCATCTATTTCTATGGCCAAATGAAGCATTAATTCAAATCATAAATCTATGGTGATTTAAATCTGGGAATGAGCACCTGCCTGCTTTAATGATTTATTTTGTACATTTCAGTAAGCAGGAGATTTGTCCATATGAACTGACAGGTCACCTTCAGATGCCAGGAGCAGACTGTTTATCACCATGCAGACTAGCATCTCATCTTAGCAAGTAAATATTAAACTAAAAGAATCCAATTGATTGTGGATGAGGGAGAATGGAGACACGGCTATATATTTTACTCAGCGTGCTGTTGCCTCCCTCGGATCTATCCTGAAGTCCTCACTTCTTCCTAAAGTGATCATTCTGTTGGAGAGATGTGAGCTCAAGGTTACCATGTAAAGTTGGGACATAACATAATTATGTATCAGTGTCACAGATTTCTTTAAACACCTTTTTTTTGGCTAATTTTTACAATTCATAATAAGAACCAAAAGGAGTCATGTGTAATAAAAAAATCTCTCTTCACCTCGCTAAATGGAATCAAACCAGGCAAAACCAAAATCTGTTCTCTGGGGCAATAAGGATTTCCTTACGACCCGGGTGGCGGTGGAGGGGGGAACAATGTCCCTACATAGGAAAGCCTAAAACTTTTAACAGAACTCGCGAGCCAGAGGAGTATGAGAGAAAAGAGAAACCTGAATTGATTTCAAAAACGTCACTGTATTTGGGCATGGCTGAGCAGCAACGATACATCATGTAAGTAGCACCTCTCTGAGGGGTTTCACTCCTTCAAAGAGACAATTGATAGATTCATGAGAGTAGTAAGTTTGTATTCTGAAATATAGGCCTTTGAGATTCTTGGGATCCCTCCTGGAATTCATCTGCTTCAGTACCACTTCCTAAGCACCTCATGCCCGCCGAAGCTCCCGGATGTAGTACATCCTGTTATGACTGCCTACTTATGTAGCCATCCCTCCCATAGACTGTATGCCCCCTGAGCGCCGGGACTGTATTATCATCATTTGATGTTACTAGAATGAGTGACAATCAAATGCACAACAAAATCCAAATGAGTGACAATCAAATGCACACAACAGCTCCCCCCAAAATTTACCCATAGGCCTGCAGCTTAATAGACACCTAACAGAGAGTAGAAAAACAGGGAAGGAAGTGAGAAAGGAAGTGAGAAACACTTGACAAATAGGATCTCCTTTAGTTCTCATGATGTAGATATTATTATGCCATTTTCCAGATATGGAATGTTAGGCTCAGAAAGTTTACAGAACTTCCCAAAGCCACAGAAGAGGTAATTGCTGAACACTTACCAGGAGACAGGGACTGCTGGCAGAATCTTAGAAGACTGGGGGCCAGATAAAGCAACTGCTCTGCTCAGCCACTACTTTGGTCTGTGCAGGCTCAACCCCATGGTGCCCTGGACTCTCCCTCCCCTTCCTCCCCTACCCCTCCACCAAACTCTCCTGTCTTGATGTCTAGAAAAAGGAGGGGGATGGGCTCTGGAAGTATAATAAATCATAAATTCTTAGAGGGCAATGGTATTTGAGAATAGAATAAAAAATGACAATGACAACATTTTACCCCCAAATCAGCTACAGATATCTAACAGAAATGATCTACATGCCTCAAGACTAGCAGTAACACCAATGTTAACACACTCTAAAAATATTAAGACTCTGTAGGAAAATTCAAACTTCTGCTCTTGACTCAAATTGGTGTTGGATGGGGCGGGGGTCAAAACTAAAAAACAATCTAAACTACCAACTAAATACCCTGATAAAAGAAAAGTGATAATTTCTTCCAACTACACAAAAAGGAAAATTCAAATTGTTTCTTTTTTAAGTCATTATGGTAGCCCATGTACTCAAATAATTACGATAAACCACAATTTGGTCACTAGGCAAATGTTAGCCTATAATATCAAGTATTAAATGTATGTCAATGCCTAATTATGAGCCATGTTCTCCTTATCTTATGCCTATTGGTTTTTCCAAAGTCAACTTCTCCTCTGCTGCTCAGGAAACTCAAACAGAGATATCATGCTTTAATATCTTTTGTTTTCAACGTTATTAAATTGCCTAATTTAAATATTCCTCCTCCCAACACCAACTATTAACAACAGCCTGCATTAAAGGCTCACTCTTCTAAATTTTTAAAAACATTCCAGATTGTTTTGCAATGGTAACTGAAATTTATAGTGGCCAATTACTTGTTTTTAAAAGTGTCTAATTTTGTTCTACTTTACAGGCCAAAGCAAGAGATTGCTTATTTTAAAAAAAAATGTACTTAAGAGTTCCAAAAAGAGAATTATAATTCATTCACTTTACTTCAAAACTGTTTTTAGTGTTTAAAAGTCTGAATTTATGTGTGTGAATCACGACCTTAACAACCCCGCTGCCCTCCATCCTGTCCCTAGGAGCACTGAAAATGCAAGCCCTCATGTTTTTCTTCATCCCTTCCAGCTGTAAAGCCATGGCTTTGGCTCTCTTTCACATCTTTTCAACCTTCTAAGAATTGCCACCACTTTCTTTATAACCTATTCTCAAATCAAATGCATTATTGCCACGCCTTTGCTACTTCTCTTGTGTGGTGCTATGGAAAAATTCTATTTATTTTTTTTTCCTTTTTTACATTAGAAGCCACCCTTTGGCATCACTGAAGCAATGGTAGTTTGTGTTTTGTGTTTTGTGTATATATTTAGAAATTACTCCCTACTCGAACATTCACATCTAGTGTATGCTTCCATGGAACTGTTGTACGAATGATTATTACTGAAATCCCTTACATGCCCTTAACTATCTGACATTAGACAGAAAGTAGAGAGCTGCTGATTATCTAAAGAAATAATCTATTAGCATACTGCATGGAAAAGAAAATTTAATTGAACTGCCATAAATTATTGCATCCTTCATGAAAATATGTTGGATATAGTATCTTACACATCTCTTGTAGGTCTCCACATTTCTCTTGTTAAATTATAATTTGAGCAGGATTTCTACATTTTAAAGAGAAACAATACAGTGCAGTGGCGGAATACAATGCTTTATCTCACCAACACATAGATGCTAAAGATATCATCAATAAAAAAGTTAACTCACATTTGAAGTTGGGTCTGAAAAAACAAACTACTCAAATGAATTCTGCGAAGAGAAAGGTGTTGGTTTTGGTTTAAATGGTGACTATTAATTTTTCCTCTCTTTCTCCACATCTCATGAAAGAAAAAAAAAATCAAGAGAATTCAAAGTTGTACATGTACGACGAGAAAGATTGGTTATAGTTGTTTATAGAAAGAATGAATTGTCAACATTATTCTTATTCTTGGCAGCACATGAAAGGGTTAAGTTTATATGTTCCACTGCTGATGCAAACGTATTCGATAACACATCCATTAGGAATCAAAAGATAAAGTATGGGTTTGTTTGTAAATATTCTTGTCACCATACCCGTAATCAATCTTTTAAAATTCTGATTATTAGCACTTAATTGCGGTACAAAAGATGTGAACTAAGTGTTAGAAGTTGCCTACATGAAGTTGATCGTATAGCAAAAAATTATGTCGTTAATTACTTAGTCAGAGTGCATGTTGTTAGAGGGACAAAATCGTATCTCCAAAATAGACACTGTGTTTGAAGCTAAAAACGAATAGTTTTGTTCTGGAAAAGAAAGTAATTTGGTAGCGACATGATCACAAAAGTTTCCGTGAACATAAAACTTACCAACACTTGAATTCATGTCGCCATTTTCAGAATCTGCTCCATGTTGGTTATTACTGGCATGATAGTTGCTCATGGCTTCCAATTTGATTTTTTTCACCTTCATTGCTTCGGCGATGGCTGCATTGGTAGCAGCGGCCGCTGCTGCAGCTGCTGCTGTCAGACCTTAACAGAATAAATTAAAAACAAGGTAATTCACATTCTGATCTTTCCACGTAGTAGTCCATGTACTTTGTAGAGCACACATACAAACATATTAGAGGATCTGATTCCTTCATGCCACACTCTGATAACATATATTCATTCCCGACTAGCCAATGAAACGACATTGCTATAATGGGGAGGATGCACTGTAAACTCTCAAACCAAATATTAGCAGAGACATAATTCATACATAGAAGGAGAGGAGTAGAAATGCATCCAGAATTCTCTCTCAAACAGATCAATTAGAATAGGTTATTCTCTGCTTAAAATCCTCTACAGCTGCCTGGAGGCGGGAGTCTGAACTGCTCAGCTCAATTCATAAAACCTCTCACTAAAAAATGTAAACCTACCTAATCACTCCATTTCCGCATCCTCAGGCCCCCCTCCAGCTACCTGAACATGCCACCAATACGCGTACATACCCTGCTTCTTCTGTGCTTTCACACATACCACTCCCTTTGTCTGGAATGGCCTTGCTCCACAGCTCACTTCCCTGACCTCTCATCCCCCAGCCTTCTAGCCCCAGGGTTAACACTTTTAACCACTGTGCCATGTCTGTCCAGAACAGTTCACCTCTGTTCATCCAGAAGACAGGAGGTAGATAGGAATGGACATGAGACTAGAAATAGAATTTGAGGCCAGATTATGGAAGAGCAGAAAGCTAAGGCCATGCTTTATGTACAGGCTATAGATAGCCAGAGAGGTTTTGGAGGAAGGGAGTGGTTTGCTTTCCTTAAACGTGTGAACTTTTACCAAGTGAGTTCACTTTATCCTGGCATCCCTCTCCTGTAAAATGGCAGACACTGCAATACCTGAATAATCTCTCCTAATTCTGAAACTTTAGCAGTCTAGGGGAGGATATAGATATCCCTGCTCCCCATACTCTTTTTGCTATGGCTGCTTCAGAGTTTCTGACTACGGTGCTTCAACTCGGTTTGAATTTATCTGTGTGATTTATTTCCACTTCCAGCTGGTGGATTAGAGACTGAACACCTCTCTCCTCTTTTCCTCCCCACTAATCATCGCTTCTAGTTTCTACAGCAAATGTTACAGCCTCGGAAATTATAAGAAAGTCTTTTTTTTCCCCCTAGAAATCTCTGCTTTTTTTTTTTTTTTGTAGATGTTAGGAGAGCTCACCTTTCCTTCAGATCAGACCAAAGAGGCCTTTTAGCCCAATGCAACAAGACCTTCAGAATGGATCTTTGAGTGAAAAACTGATAACCACCCTCTAAAAAGGCACTGATGTAAACTCAAAGAATTCATCTGGGTCTACACTGTACATTTGTTGCCTTTTAAGTCCCAACTTGAACGGATTCTCTCATCTTCCTATGATTGAATTTACTCCCCAGTTACTCATTTCCTTCAAAGGTGTTTCAGAACATTTTCTTTCCTGTTAAAATTCTCATGTTTCCCAGCAACTCTCTCTTCCTCGATTTTGCCTTGTCACAAATGTGACTATCCTATGTGTCCCTTCCCTTCATTACCCGGTGTGGCCTCATCTCTACCGTATAACACTTCCAGGGTCTTTATCTTTGCTTTATGCAGCAGGTATATCTTGTATTCAAATAAGGAAGATAAAACTACAACTTGAGATCTGACTGTTATTATTATATAGATCTGAATCAAATTCTACTGAATTTGAAACATAACTATGCATGATATAGCCTTAGACCAGCCATAAAGCCTTTTTGAATATTGTTTCTTCACCTGTAAATTCATTCTACTCACAAAGGGATAATATGAGGATTAAATGAGATAGACTATGTGAAGAAGGCCACATCATGCTATTAAACACTAGGTATTCTAGTTCCTCAAAAAGCCCAGTCCTAGCCATGATTCCTGCAGGATATGGTGGACTGGCCATAGCCCCCTTAGCTAGAAGAATCTTACTTCTCTCTTTAACCCTTGACTTTTAAAAATATTTTTCTTATAATTTTATTTACCTGATCTTATGAATGGTACTCTTCTACTTGTCCACTTGGCAGTTTATCCCCACGATTTTACATTTCTAATACAAATTTCAAAAGGTATACGGTGGTTCCCCCTCTATCCATGGGAGACATGTTCCAAGACCCCCCCCCATTGCCTGAAACTACAGATAGTACTGAATCTTAGGTATACCATGCTTTTTTTCTATACATACATACATATGACAAACTTTAATTTATAAATTAGGCAGAAAGAGATTCACAACAATAAAATAGAACAATTACAACAATATACTGTAATAAAAGTTATGTGAATGCAGTCTCTCTCTCCCTCAAAATATCTCATTGTACTGCACTCACACTTCTTATGATGATGTGAGATGATAAATTGCCTAAATGATGAGATGAAGTAAGGTGAATGACACAAGCACTTTGACCTGGCATTAGGCTCCTATTGACCTTCTGATGATTTTTCAGAAAGAGGATCATCTGCTTCCAGGCCATGGTTGACCAAACTGGGGAAAGGAAACTGCAGATAAGGGGGACTCCTAGAAGTGTGTGACCCATACATGATAAAACTGAACTATCTAATAATTTTTTATAAGAAGTATTGCACTTTTTATTTTTATTTTTATTTTTATTTGAGAGGGAGGGAGAGCCACAGAGGGAGACAGGGGAAGAGAGAGAAAGAGAGAGAGAGAGAGAGAGAGAGAGAGAGAGAGAGAGAGAGAGAGAGAGAATCTCAGGCAGACTCCATGCTCAGCATGGAGCCCAACGTGGGGCTCGATTCCATGACACCAAGATCATGAATGGACCCAAAATCGAGAGTGGGACGTCCAACCAAATGAACCACCCAGGCTATAATACTTTTAAATACCGAATTGTTAGTCTAGTTTAATGAAGGCAGAAAAAAAAAAAAAACTATGACATTTTCAGCAGTTGCTGATTTTAGTTCCACTAACTCACCTGGCTCACAATTCTAACACTTTAATAGCTTTCAAATTCAAGCAATTTTCTCCATTTTCCTGGCTCCCTCTAGTGCCAGCTGCTGCCTTTTCTTCAGTGGAGTCCTGCAATAGCCTCTCAACAGCTTCCCCTTTCCCCATTTCCAACCTCTTACTACTCATACAGCAGTCAACATAATCTTGTAGAAAGGAAAATCCAATCATGACATTCAATGCCTACTCTTAGAAGCAAGTGGGGCACTTCACATGGCTGTCAGGGCCCTTCATGCTCAGTCCCCTGCCTGTCCATGTAGCCCTGTGTGTTCGCCCAGGTCCCACTTCCTCTTTGTGCTATAGACACTTCAGCCTTCTCCCATTTCCTCAAATGGACTACATTCCTTCTTCCAAGCCAGACTGTGTCCAGGTTGTTCCCACTTCTAGAAAAGCTCCCTAATCCCTGTCCCTGCCCCTACCCCAAACCAGCCCATGTCCCTTATCTGATGGCGTAAATATTATGCTCTAGGAGAAGTGAGCTCAGGTTCCTAACTCTTCAATCTACTTGAGAAATAGCTATCAACATTTCAAGAATCAGCTCAAAATATACTTCTTTCAAATAAAAAAAAAATATGTATTTCTTTATTTTTGAGAGAGAAAGAGCATGAGTCGGGGAGGGGCAGGAAGAGAGGGGGACAGAGGATCTGAAGTGGGCTCTGTGCTGACAGCAGAGAGCCCAATGTGGGGCTCAAACTCAGAAACTGAGATCATGACCTGAGCCTAAGAAAGGCGTTTAACCAACGTGAGCCATCCAGGCACTCCAAAACATACTTCTTTTAAAGAGCTGACCTTCCCTACTCCTCTAGAGTAGAGCTAGCATCCACTGGTTTGTGTATGTGACTCTACCGTCCTTTGTGCATCAGAATCACTCATGGAGCTTTTAGGCCTTGCAAATAACTGAACCCTACCCTGTGAGGATTCTGGCTGGGACTGCTGCGTCTGTATATTTGGGGGTTGAGTTTACTGTTCCTCAGAACATTACAATGTGCAATCTGAGCAGAGAAACTCTTGACTTCTTTAATGCTCTTTTTTAGGAGAGGGGAGGTTACGTTTAAAGCCAGCTCCTCTAACTAGGTTATAACACCAAAAGGACAGAAATACTTCCTTAATATATGTTTCCCAAACATCTACCACAATGCCTGCCACAAATTCTCACAGAATGAAAAAACACTTCTGAGACTAGACTACTTGGAAAGCCACAGGAGAAATATGGTCACTCTTTTGACAATATCTATGTAAGTAATTTAAAGCATTATGTTTATGTTACAATCAATGTGAATATATTAGGAGCAGCAAATTTCATTAATTTAATATAAAGCATGACTCTCCCAAGCTACATCTGCCTAGGGCTGGAGAGGATCACAAAAGGCTCATCCGCCCTCTGTATTTATTGCACTTCCTGTTGGCCTTGCAATGGCCCTTTCAAATCTCTGATGTAATTCTCAAATCCCGCCCCCCCCCCCCAACTTGCTCTTAGAAAGAAGTCCCATTGTATATTTTGCTCCAAAATGAAGTTGTCTTTGAAAAAAAAATTGTTATAAATTCACAAAATAAGTCTAGCTTTTGGTCTATACTTTATAGAGAATTCAAACTGTGAAAACATTTTCATGTAACCGAGAATTGCCTACTTGTGTAAATACTGGGAACCCCTAACATTTACCTCCCTGCCTCACCCTTTTCTTCTTCTTTTTTTTTTTTTAATGTTTATTTTGAGAGAGAGAGACAGACAGACAGCGAGCAGGGGAGGGACAGAGAGAGAGGGAGACACAGAATCCGAAGCGGGCTCCAGGTTCTGAGAGCCGGATGCACAGAGCCTGATCAGGGGCCTGAACTCAAGAGCTGTGAGATCATGACCTGGGACCCTTAACCAACAGAGCCACCCAGGCACCCCTCACTCACCCTTTCTTAAGTGAGAATTTTTGTTATGTCCTCCTTCAGTAGCCCACCTTGAAGTACATTATATTGCAAATTTACCACTGCTTTTAATCCTTCCCAAGCAAGATGAACCATTTTTATCTCAGACTTAGGTAATTCAGTATTTCTTAAACTGAGAGTCAACATCAAATCCAGCCATCATGCATGGTAGTTAGAGGTTATCTTCTCCAAAGACACAGTCACAGACTGTCTGGGATGGGCTGAGGAATCTGTGTTTTTACCTTTCAACAAACAGGTTGATTCTGAGGGCTTACTGCCCTTAGATTATTATTTAAGGACAGCAATTTACACTAAAGTGTGTCTGCATCTCATAATCAAAGTTTCTTAATTGAGTAGATCATTACAGTTGTTTTCAAAAGTGAGTGTGCTTCAGAATCAACAAGGGAACTTGTTAAAACACAAAATCAGGCTGGACGAAGGAATCATAGTTTGAGATGTACTGCTCTAGTGGGATGCAGACTTTTATAAAAATGAATCTTCGTGTGCCTTTGGCCTACCACAGCGGAAGTGAAAAGGTAAGCCACGTAATGCAGTACGTCAGTATGTTATTGATGCAACGGTCATGTACATTACTAACTCCAGCAACCACTTACATGCATGAATCTATTTGGCATGTACAATAACTGTTACTGAAAAGCTTGGGTAATCACTTTGGATTCTTGAATTGGTAAGAATTCTTTCTCTCATTGGGGGAAACATAACAAATATATATATATATATATATATATATATATATATATATATATAGAGAGAGAGAGAGAGAGAGAGAGAGAGAGAGAGAGAGAGAGTATGTGTGTGTATCGTCA
The DNA here is from genome assembly GCF_028018385.1 of Neofelis nebulosa. Lineage (NCBI taxonomy): Eukaryota > Metazoa > Chordata > Mammalia > Carnivora > Felidae > Neofelis > Neofelis nebulosa. The sequence continues at coordinate 197,568,887 of NC_080782.1, read as the reverse complement.
TATGAGGAAGGAACAAATGAATGATCTCTTACACTAAGGAATGATTAACCCACCTATCTTACCTCACCAAACTCACTTTTTTATGCTCTCAGAGCACAGTGAAAGTATCTCATACACCAAAACAGAAACACGTACTGAACTGACAAGTCAAATATGAAATAATTTCATTTTATTTGAAAAGATTCTAAATCCAGGGGCACCTGGATGACTCAGTGGGTTAAGCACCCGACCTCAGCTCAGGTCATGATCTCAGTGTCTGTGAGTTCAAGCTCCATGTTGGGCTCTCTGCTGTCAGCACGGAGCCTGCTTGGGATCCTCTGTCCCCTTCTCTTTCTGCCCTTTGCTCTCTCTCTCACAAGTAAATAAATATTTTTTAAGAATATTAAAAAACATTCTAAATCCAATGTAATTAACAATGGAGACACTTAAATGTATTCTTAAAACTCATTTGGCACTAATAAGATAATGGACTAAGAAACATTTTGTTAAAAAAAGACATTTTCCTTCACAGAAAGGATAGTAAGTCATAGTTTGTACACTGCCAGACCTCCAGTTGGCCCTCACGAAAGGGATTGTATATCAAAACTAGGTTAAAGACCATAAGCCTTATATCATGCAAAAAGATTTAGGTTTCTTTTTCTTTCCTATTAAATCTCCCTATCTCTACATTTACAATTTAAAAGAATAAATAGGCTTTTACACAGAATTTTAAAACACGACTTTTCACATTGTTGTCCGAATTATGATACAGACTCATTTCTGTGGGCTTCATTCTGATCTGCTCCTTCAGAGAAAATTCTGTATTACTTTTCTAACCGCATACTGTTAAAAGTTTGGTTTTTTTAATCTTGGCTTATAGATTTCTTTTACTTTCACTTTTTGATGCTCTGCTAAAATCTTTAGTTACTGTCATGGAAATTACTAGTTACCTAACCTATCTATCATGTAGAGGGTAAATACGTGATGGTTAAAAAGCAGCACTCCAAAAGCCATACAAACTTTGGACAACATGCATCAAATTTATCTGGGATACTGCTGCAAGTTATATAATTCCTAAGACTTCAAAATTCTCATCTTTAAAACAGAGATATCAATTCTGACTTGATAGGGATGTTGTGGAGAATAAAGGCAAGATAATATATGCAACAGCATGGGCACATACTAAGCCCTCCACAAATGGTAGTAAATATTACCAAGTAACCCAGAATATCCATCATGTCCTTATGTCTAGTTTTACCCCTGTTCAGTTACTCACAAAAATGCAACTACGACAGAAGCAACCTAACAGTGTGGAGTGAGAATTTAGCCACTTGACAAATGGAAATCTAAAACCCATGCCTCTATCTAAACATTTCATTTAGTAGTCTACATTGATCACATTTATCTTAAAATCACTACATCTCCCCTCTGTGCTCTATTGATACAAAGCCTTCCCCACTTCAAATTCAATATCCTAAAACCAATCCATGGGTTTATCATTTGGAAGAGAGGCAGGCATTGTCACCACTTAAGAGCCTTATTTTACTTTGCAAAGATAGCATTTCTCTTCTGCTTTCAACTTTTATCAAAACAGCCTTTAAATCTTTCAAATGCCATATACAATCCTGGCCAGGCTTTCTAAAATAAGGAAAAATATCCCCATTCTATTTCTTTCAAATAAGTTAGTACTCCTAGTGATAAAGAGTAGATTACAACTATAGATTATAAATATCAATAAAAGAGACATATTGCTGTCAAATTCTTTCTCTGATCTGTTTGTTTGCTCATTAACTTGAAAGGTCCAATCTTTGATCTTTGGTTTCAAAGACATCAAGATGACTTCCAAATGTTTGATATGTTGTCTACTTTTACATCACATTCCATATAAAATGTATTTCCCAAAAGCTAATGGTTAAATAAAATGAGTTATATGTAAGAGATAGTAAGCAGTCAAAGCTTCTATATGATAGACTTTTTATTAGTCTATGTCACTTCACCCAAATTTAGAAGAAACCATTTTAAAGATGCAGTAGATTATAGCCAATGGTAGTTATTATTAATATTCTGGAATTGATAAGTTATTTATGTCTGGCATTCTTCCTACTGATTATTCAGGGAGACAGGCGGCTTATAAATATCTCATCACTCCACCGTCACAGAAATTTCATCGACAGTGCTCATGCACAGCTATTAGCAATATGAATCTAACCATTACAAGAAGGAGGAAAATCGAACATGTGGCATTAATACGCAGTCCTGGTTCCTAACCATCTGATAGGCAGATGGTGTGAAGCGGATTCTCCAGCTGAAATGAAGGGGCACATCATTTAAAACCTTGTTTGCATTCTAACTGATATCAGTGCCATATTGATATACATGATACATCATGGCAGTATTTGAACAATCTAGTTTGTTTCAGTCATAAATGTTTACTGCCTTGTTTTTTTTTTAATCTTATAAGCATGTTCAGAAGAGTGTATTTTTAATTTATGAAACCTATTGTTTACTTCTGTTGAACTAGAAGATTAGTGGAAAGCAGGAATATTAAATTACTTCAACCACAGCAATATAACCAAGACAGACGAATAAAGTAGGTTTCTATTTTCAATAAAGGATGTTAGTAAAAGAGTTTTAAAATTAGCCCAGGCATTTTGCACATTAAATGCATTTATTCATTTAAACCTCCTGGCTGCCCTCCCCCCCAAGTGGCATACAGAGAAACTTAATGCTTTACATAGCCATTCATTTAAAACTCTCACTGTGTGCAATTAATCTTGTCCAACAATTCAATTCAGAAAGTAAAACATCAAAAAGCATAGTTCAATTCAACAGTCATTACTGTGAAGTAATCTTTCTGCTCCTGACAGTTCCTATAGACTCTTTGCAAAACTCGGTGGAAGGTGCATTGTAAGCTCCATATAAGTTTGAATTACAACTCAGCTGAAATCACTCCGAGTCTTAGAAGAACTTTTGGCTCAATATAACGACTTAAAAATACCAGTACCCTTTTTCACCCTGTTTTCTTCCAATCCTTGTTTAAATACCAGCTGTCTAAAAAACTGACACTAATTTTCAGTTATTTATTTTTTCGATACTTTCTAAATAAAGGGAAATTGTGATTGAAATATACCTGTCCTCACCCTTGAATGATTAATAACAGACATGATAAGCAACTGGAATAAGCAACTTAATTGTGAATCAGAATAGACTGAAGATTTTGAATGTGAATGTGTCTCCTAATGTCCATTAGACTGACTTTTCTTGCCCTTTAAAACACATTTATATTCTGCAGAGAAAAGGGAAATTGATCTTTAAGGCCATTAATGGAAACACTCCCTACACCAGTTTTCAGCTTTTCAATTGATTTAATTAGATTTTTTAAATGTTTGGATTAACAAAACCCCCCACTAATTTGGAGATACATATGGAAAGAGTTTATTATAATATTGATAATAATAATCAACCAAATAGACATCAAATTTAGCATTCTTATTCTGAATAGCTTAAAATTGCAAGCCCTCAGAGCAAAGGAATAGTAGTAGTGAAGTCGGTGGAGGGAACACCATGGAGATGTTATGTTATTTGGCCATGTGTTAAATCACTGAGGAATTTGTTTCAATTTTTTTCAATTCTTTCCTTTTTTTTTTTTTTTGAGAGAGAGAGTTGGATGGGGCAGAGAAAGAGGGAGAGAGACAATCGCAAGCAAGCTTCGTGCCGTCAGCACAAAGCCTGACGCAGGGCTCCATCTCATGAACCGTGAGATGACGACCTGAGCTAAAAAGCCAAGAGTCTTATGCTTAACCAACCGAGCCACTCAGGCGCCCCTCCATGGAAGTTTTTGAAACATTCAACTTCTGATCACTAACTCACAGAATAAAGCTGAAGCACAATTAATTCAAAATTTTAAATTACTACGGTTTAAAATAAGAAAATAGGTAATTTTTAAAACGTTGAACTCGGGCACAAAAAGGTCTTGAATATAAAATTCTAACTTTTACTCCATCTGTTAACATTACTGTCTTTAGAAAAATAGTTAACAGCCACTCAGGGTCTAGACTTATAAAACATGGAGACGAAAAAGACTATCTAATGCGACCCTTTTATTTTACTGATGATGAAACTTAAGGTCAGTGAGGTTAATCATTTCTATAAAGTCACACCATTAAATAATGATAGAGTGATCCCAATTCCCTTAACTCCCAGTGCAGCATTGACCACACTGACTCTGTCAATAAATGTAAAAAGAAAAGTACAGAATACTGTAAACCAAGGGATCACTGAAAGAAAATGAATCCCCTTTGCTCAAGTAGCTTATAGACAGCATAGGAAGTCAAGGGTATAGATGCTCAGATGATGTCAAAAGTAAAAGCTGAATGGAAACCAATTTGACAATAAATTTCATATATTAAAAAAAAAAAGAAAGTAAAAGCTGACTTCATTTAGAAACCTGACCAAATTGTTCATTTGGAATTCAGTTTTATGGAATTTAGAATATATCTGCCACAGAAACAATGGTCTTTCCACTTCGTGCACAAAGCTTTCAACCTGGACTACAGGTAAAATACAGTATTTATATTAGCCTGAGTCCTCTATTTACAGCACAACAAGAACCAAAGAGAAGAGCAAATAATTATTTTCCTATGTCCTGAATATAGAACAAACTCTAAATAGAAACGAACAGAAATAGGTAAACTTTGACTCCAATTTTCCTTAAAGCACCCTTATTATTATTCCATCTCCAATAAACTGTTCTTTAGATGTCCTCATGTTTGTCTAAGGAGCAATTCATTTTACTACTCACGTGACTCAATCACCCCAAATTACTCAGTGCATTGACTCCAGGCAGGTGCTTCGTACTAGCCTGAGAATAACTGACAGTGTGTGACATTCTGAAAGGATGTTTTTTAAAGAGGCTACTTGTCAATATATCGGTGACAGTTCAGGCAGTACAATAAGTGAAAAGAGGAAATGGTGTCATAAATTTAATTTCCTGCAAAAGAGTCACCTCATTGGCATTTTAGCCTAAGAATAATCTCCCCAAATGTTCAACTATGTTTCTCAACACCATGTAAATCCTCTCCTAAATCCTTTGATACTTCAGTAAGTCGCTTTTTTTTTTCTTTTTCTAGAAATCAGGTAGCATGTGGTTGTTGGTGAGAAGGGGAGAGGAGATAAGAAAAAAGTGTTGTAGAGGTGGCCATTTCTTACATGAAAGTCTTGTTTGTGGGGAGTTATCCAATTGAAGTAACTGGAAAAGGTGTGACAACACACTTTTTCTGATATAGTAATATATATATTTTTTTTTTCCAAGGAAAGACTCAGGAAAAAATATAATTATACACACACACACACACACACACACACACACACAAAATCACTTTGTAAACAGAAGTCAGGGTCTGGGTTGGGAACAACAGACAGCCATGTTCACTGAAAAGCAACAGGAACAGAGGGACTAGTTGAGGCAGTATATTCTTCACCCTTTTGTCATTAAGTTTTAATATTTATGTCAACATTTCATTGAATCTGCATAATCAGCCTAAAAGTTAGCTATTTTCCTCATTTGTTTACAAGGAAAATGTGAATGGTGATAGGCCAGTTGTAGTACTTGGAAAAACAGGTTTTTGGTTGAAGTTTTAAAGTTGGATTACAGAAAAGAACAATCCTAATTGATTTAGAAGAATACATACTGCCATGTGATAGGGAAATTACAAAAGAAATATAGGTTATAGTTCATAGTCTCAAGTGATTGCCATCTCCTAGACAGTGGGCCGTTAAACAGATGAAGTCTCTACCTTGGCACCTCATTGTAATCATAGTCAACTAACTTAATTATTTTTAGCACAAAAACCACTTAAATTGTCTGATTTTGAGGCAATCTTGTAGTTTATCGCTCAAGAAATAAATGCCATCTATCTTTAAAACGATTTCCCTTCTGAGGTTGCATTAGTATATGCAACCCAGCTCACCTAGGAACAGAGAAGGTGGATGTCGACGAACGACTACCAATGGTTGTTATTACTCATGTTTCCTTTTTTGCTACAAAAAATCCTAATGACAGAAAGAATCACTTAATTCCTAAGATGGCAAGAAATGTGAGTCTTTTGTGTATTCTCATAGAAACTCACTTTATTTCAAAACAACTGTAAATCACAGCAAATCTTCAATTTTTCTTATAGCCCTTACTTTAGGAGCAAAGTCTGTAGTTATACTGATCCAGTGGCTTCTCTTGACCTAATTTATGTTGTACCATGAGATTCTATTAAAAGAAACTAAATCACTGCAGTAGATTTATTCACCTTAAATAATTTAAGCTAATTGAAAAAGAACCAAACTAAAACTAAAACACTTCTCTCAAGCATTCAACTCCTGCATGTCAATTAGTAATTTAAACAACCAGCTAATCACAACAGCTTTATGAGAAACACGGACCTGTGCTGTGTACACATTTCTCTACCTCCACTGAGTTGAAGACTGAAACAAACATCAGTTCTGAGTCTGAAAGTATGTGTATCTGTTCTGTAGTAATTAGGCAATTCCAATAAAATAGTTTCACAGATGGAGCAAAGATTTTTCTCAATCTTCCTAAACAATTCTTAAAAGAATACATAGAAAAATGAGAGAGACACCTGGAAAAGCACTCTTTCAGCAATGAGTGATGGCATTCCAAACTTATAACGTGACTTAAGCAAAATGAAATTAAAAACATTGTTATTCACAAAGGTTACCACATAATAACCAGAAACTGGTTCCTAATTCCAAATGGGTTGACTTCAAAATTAAGAACCTGGCTTAATAATATTATTATTATTATAGTTTATTTTTGCGATATTGTTTCTCGTTAAAAGTTATTAAATATCATTGTGATTTAAGATACATTAATAGTGGCTCATAATGTTATCCCAAATTATAATATTCTGATTGCCCCATCATTATAGAACTCTATTTGTAAAAGCAATGGTCACTTTTCTCAGGGAATTATTTAATTTTATAATTCAGCCTTTGTAATACCTGGAATGTTTGGCATATTCACTCATAGGACAGTTGTACGAAGAGTTGCCAAGCTTTTGGCATCATTTTTACCACACATCTTTCCTAAGAGAATTAGAAAATTCAAACCTAACTTTATGTTGGAAGTAAAGCCTTTTGAAATATTGCTAAAGTGCACACGGAATAAAGACAACACACTTAAGCAGACTTTCCCCCCCTTTAAACAGCATTCAAATTTTCAAAAGCAATAGATCCTCCGTCCACACGGAGTCTATTGAATTATTCATTTCATGTGCAACCTCATGCTGGACCATAAATTGTTACTTTATCTAATCAAAGGAGACTTAACTCTACAGAAGGTCAAAGGTTTAATTTTGTGAAGTATTATCTTACGCTAGGAGTTTAACCGAAAAATAGAAGAAGAAAAACAGCCAAGAAACTGGTAATAAATGAACCTTTATTGCCTCAGGCATTGGCCTAGTTAATAAACTTTCATTGAAGGTTTCTTTCAACTGTTACGGACAATGAGAGGAAAAAAATCTTAAATTACAGCCATGTGTGACTTTTAAAGCAGTCATTCTTTTTTATCTCAACCTCCCTAGCTCAGGGAAAAAAAAAAAAAAAAAGACAAAGAGAGATTGTCTTCGATCTTTTAACCAAAAATGTATGTTTCTAAATAGATGAAAAAGTGCAGATAAACTTTTCTAAAAGCAGAGGTCAGCTTTGAGCAATATAAAAAAAGGCATTCTTTAGGTGTTGAATCTTAGAGAACAATGTCTCTAGCCAAATGTGAAACTACAGAAGGGGGGAGGAAGACATGTTGTATTCTTCACAAATCTAACTCTTAAATTGTGTCTCCTGCTTAGCAAAACATGATGCCTTATAATCTCCCCATTATCACACCAAGTCCATTGCAGTTTGAATATCCCTTAAATGTACTGTAAATAAGTACATTATTTATGTACTCTCTGCCCCATTTTAGACCAAAAGAATCCTTTTATTTAAAAAAAAAAACATGTATCAAAATAATTCATTTTATTGTCATTCATTGAAATCTTTAGGAGAAACAAGTCTATCTTTTTAGCTGATACCCCCCCCAACCAAAAGCCTCCTGTCGGTAGGTCCCCCCCGCCACACACACCCAAATCCCCAGGATTTTCTAGAAAAGAAAATAAACTGAGCTGTTCTGAATATGCTATTTTTTTTTTTCAGGAGGCACTGTGCGAGTATGAAAGTTATTGGGCCCTTAATTCCAACATCTTTATCTCCCCACCACAGCATAAATAAGGTAGACCCTTGCATCGCCAACAGAGTTCATAGGAGCTGTGAGAAAGGAAAGAAGTCACGTTCTGCATCTTCCTTCAGGTACTCTCAAACAGCAAAGTGAAGCGGGCTGGCTCTGTGCTCCTAACTGGACCCCCCCTCCTGCCAGATTCCACCCACACATCACAGTGCTCTCAGCAGGGCACCGAACCCTCTTCCCACCTGGCAGCATTTGGACAGAAGTGGGTTCTACTTCATTCCAGGGACATGTCCTCAGGATGCTATCTTGGCCACCTTTGAATCCGAACATGATAGCTGCTTATACCAGCAGCACCAGGTGAAAGGAAGACCAGGCTCCCTACTAAGAAATACACTCCTCACAGCTGGGAAGCAATGAGTTCCCCCTGGGGTCAAGGATGAAGCACGTTTATACCAGAAGCTCTGCTTCTTTTCTATATTTGCTGAGAGTGGTGAGAGAGACGTAGGAGAAAGTGGAAAATACAGAGATTAAAGACAATTTAACATGAATTCTGAAGCGGGGCGGTGGGGGGGAGGTTCAAATCAAGTTCTATGCATAGACTATCAAGGATAAAAACACAGGTGTTCTAAAATAGTTACACTTGGATATCAGAACCTGAAGCAAACTGGGACAGTTCATTTTATTAACTAGAGGCTTTTAGAATCTATGAGTAGATTTTTAAATTTTTTTTAACATTTATTTATTTTTGAGAGACAGAGAGAGAGAGAGTGGGAGCGAGGGAGGTGCAGAGAGAGAGGGAGACACAGAATCCTACATAGACTCCAGGCTCTGAGCTCTCAGTTGCAGAGCCCCACGCAGGGCTCAAACCCACAAACTATGAGATCATGACCTGAGCCGAAGTTGGAAGCTCAACTGACTGAACCACACCCAGGGTCATTCAAGAAACTATGAAGTGCTTACTCAAAGATTGCAATAAAAATCAGTATCAAAAGAGCAATTGATAAGATATTTTGGGTCCCACTGTACTCTCTACATGATTTACATACATGCATACCGTTGGGGGCAGAAAAATGAAACGGGGAAGAAATATGATGAAACATCAACTACTTTCTAGAAAAGAAATGCTATACTTGAATGTGTATAGTGAATGGCTAGTTACATACAACTGTGGAAAAATTATTTCGAATTAGCCAGGATGATAATGCTTTACAATTTCTGAGCTTTTTTTTTTTATTTACCATCTGTGAGAAAGACCGAGGTACACTTTGAAAGTGACCCAAATGTCAGAGAAGCAAGGAAGTGTAACAAAAACAGGTATCTCGAATCTAATTCTTTATTCCATTAATCAAAGTTTCATGGGTTTAGGAAAGTTGTACTACAGAACACAGGATAAGAAAAGAGAAAGATCAAGGGAATTCAAAGGATTTATTAAAAGTGCAGACGGTAACTCGGACTAGTGTTTTAGCTAGATAGACACAATTAATTAATTGTAACACTGCGAAACTCTAAAACGCTAAAGGAACGTGCTCACGCCTGCAATGCAGTAATGTAGCAAAATACTTATAATCTTTCAACCACCAGGAGCTTTTGTTGGTTTTTTAACCTAATCCACAGCTTGACATAGATCCTAGGGTAATGGAACACAGTTCTTTGATTGAAATAATATCTAAACATTGCTGTTCTAGCCCGGTGGCCTAATAGAAGTCTATCTTTCTGGAACTCGAGAAATTCAAGTCTGGAAACAAACTCATACATTGAGCTCTGGCCTGTAAGTCTTTCAGAAAAAAAATCTTTGAGGCTGGAGTGTGCCCTTTCCAGTTTGATAGGACCAAAAACAGGTATAAAAACTTCTACAATCCCTTTTCTTTCGAACAATGAGAATCAAAACAAACGATTCTCTTCAGCCACTAAAGGTTCCTAATAAGACAACAGTACGGTGTTGATAATCACAGAAAGTCTAATGCATGTCATGAAATAGCTAAGAACTTCAGAAGGGATCCATCATCCCAGCTTTCTCCATTTTCATGTGAAAATCTACAAGAATATCTACAAGTTTTTCAGTTATTGTTACAAAGAAAGTTGATCCATACATTTTGTCATTTTTAGCCACGTGGAAAATTTCAAAGTGTTCTAAGGCACACTAAACATACCTAAAAAAGAATTTATGTATACTGTATTCAGTGAAAAAACAACCTCGATATTATTTTACTTTATTTAATGTACCTCAATAAGCCATTATGATAAGAATGCCACCCTTGAACATTTTACTGAGAGAATTTCTAGGTCTTCATGTGCAGCAGTAAGTGCACTTTGATTAAACTCTGGAAGACAATTGCAATAAAAACCTCCATAGCATTGTGTATTCTGACCAATTTCAAAAAGCAAAGAAAATATACTATTAATATTTACCCATATCCAGGCATCCTGTATCAACTGCTTAGCAAAAAATAGACAAACAGAAAACAGTAAAGCACTGTTGGGTAGCACTAAATATACCTGAGGTTTTAGCCAAATTATGATTGTATGTTTGGGTGCCATGCTTATAATATTAAGTAATGAAAATGAGTTTTTACTTAGTGTCTGTCATCGGACACTATCAAGTCACTTTGTAAACAGGTTAATAAAAATGATACTTGGATGACAACTGGAACACTCTGCACACTGTCCGAAATGTGAAATCTTGACATATTTTATCATTGCATTTTAAAGCACGAGCTGTGAAGCTGGCTGGGAAGTAGAGGAAGAGTAAGAAAAATCCTCAAATCAAATAGTTAAGTATATAATCCTAAAAACATAATAGGTCTTCCAAAAAGAATTCCAGGAGCACAACTAGCGGTGGTTAAATCAGTAGGTCAACGATGTCTAGGAACCAAATTTTTTCCATATTTACTTTTTGCTACCCTCAATATATTGGGAAACAACTCCGTGTTATTTAGCAAGTGGGCTACAACAATTCTAAGAATCTAAGCAAAAAAGTGAGGAGCTGTTGGGTGCCTGTGTGTCTCCGTTGGTTGGGCTTCTAACCCTTAATTTTGGCTCAGGTTATGGTCTCACAGTTCGTGCGACAGAGCCCCACGTCAGGCTCTGCACTGACAGTGTAGAGACTGCTTGGGATTCTCTCTCCTCCCTCTCTCTCTCCAAATAAATAAACCTAAAAACAAGTAAGGAGCTGTTTATTACATGTATTTCTTTTGATCCCCTGAAGAAATCTTTCACAGAGAAATCCTAAAGACTCTCCACTCAGAGCTTATTAGCCATAAGCTGCATCACCTGATTATGCCTGACCACTCATAGGCAAAGAGAATAGGTCCACCATGATTCACATCTGTGATGGAACATGGGGCTGGGTCCTCATAAGCACATAATTGGAGGAAAAATGTGAATTCCTCCATAAAATTAGCGTTTTGTTATAAAGGAAAGAAGTGATAATGGTTATTGGCTAGCAGCTAACAAAGACTGTAATAAAAGCTTACAGGGGAATATTGAAGAAAATAGCTAACAGCCTCCAATAGAAGCCCAATTACATTGCTATTCCAAATCTTCCATCATTTTAAATCTTTCTCATGCTTGCTCAAAAGTTAACTACCTAGATGCAGAGGAAAATATCACTGTTTTTCTCAAGGTACTTCTCATAATGAAGGCCTTGTAAAGAAAAGTTCCATAAAATTATAATAGTGACCTTGATTTTTATATTTAGAGCTACCAGGAACAGAAACATGAAATAGCACTCAATTGCTTTGAGTTTCCTTTCCAACCTCTAGCTGGTGATACCTATAGAATAAATAATAAGATGGCACGCCTATGGAATATATAATAAGGTGGTGTCCTTCATTTGATTGCTGGACAAATACATATGAGACAACTGTTACGGAATGTGACAAGAAGGAACTGGTCACATTTGAGCTGTATCAAAAGTTTATTTTTTATTATTTTTTATTTTTGTAATGTTTATTCTTTTTAAGAAAGAGAATATGAGCAGGGGAGGGGCAGAGAGAGGGGGAAGGAGCAGGGAGAGGGGAGAGGGAAGGGTGGGGGTGGGGAGCGGGGACAGATGATCCGAAGCCTGCAGCCTGAGCTGACAGCAGAGAGCCCAATGCAGGGCTCAAACTCATGAACCATGAGATCATGACCTGGGCCAAAGTCAGATGCTCAAAAGACTGAGCCACCCAGGCACTCCCAAATATTTAAACATTTTCTGTGACAGTAAGCTGACTAAAACTGGTGGTGATATCACTCAATGCTTTGATACAGTACTAGAAATAATTGCCTTCTTAAAGATGTGAACCAGTGTAGGAAAGCTTGAAACAGCAACAACAGAGGTCAAGGGAAGGAGGGAAGGAGAGAGAAAGGAGGAAAGAGAGGGGCAACAGTGGCTTTAAGAGGAACACATGTTCATTGCCATGTCAGGGCTGTTTGGTCTCTTCCTTCCATCCCTGGTACCATCAACGGCAAAACAGAAATTTTTAACAAAAGTTTAAAATGGAGAACAACGGCAGAAATACAATGTAGGGCAAAAAATACAGACTTTGCTGTCTAAGATGTGAGTTGCAGCCTGCTGTCATTAGGTAAGATGGCCTCTGTTTGCAAGATCTAATTTCTGTCAGCTTCAGTTAACTTGTCCCCAGCTGTAATAAGGAGAATCATGTTGCCTGTGTCTCACAGAATTGCTGAGAACATTAAATGACATAGGATGTGTGAAAAATATACATGCATGTTCCCTAGTGACAGTTTCCTTCCTTCCTTGGTTTTGCTATCGTTACATCATACTGGGTCCTTTACTGCCTTTCTTTTCTTTTTCTTTTCTTTTCTTTTCTTTTCTTTTTTCTTTTCTTTTCTTTTCTTTTCTTTTCTCTTTTCTTTTTTTTCTTTCCCTTTTCTCTTTCTTTCTTTCTTTCTTTCTTTCTTTCTTTCTTTCTTTCTTTCTTTCTTTCCTTCTTTCTTTCTTTCTTTCTTTCCAGTACTATCCCTACTACTTAAAGAGCTGCTGCCACTACTCGTTCAGAACGAATGGCAGAGCCAGGGCATGACATCACTCCCATAAATCTGTTCCTTCAACTGTATTTCCCAGGATCAATAATAGAACTTGGTAGAAAATATATTCCCCATGAAGAATTTTGTTTTATAAATACTTGCATGCACGAACGCTAGATCAAATGTGAAGATTTTATAAAATTTGAATCCACAACTTACTCACTGACCTTAGGCATCTCACTTAATCACCCTGGGAACAGAGGTTATAAAAGTGCCTACATGTTATGGTGATGATGAAAATCAAGTGAGGGAGTACACATAACGAGCTGGAACTGTGCATGGTGCAACATAAGCATCCCCTCTACGTAGACTATAGGTATTGTCCTCTGACATAAGAGACACTAATATTCACAATTCAGTATCATATGGACAATAATTTGAAGATGATGGAAACTGAATTTTAATTCACATTCCAATCAAAAGGAACATAAATTTTTCAAAATAATAATAAAAGGATGCACATTATCATTATATATACTACATCTTGACTCCAAAGATACTTTATCATAAAATATACGATAAAGTCACATCAATAAAGAGATCAGTTGCATGGACATGAGCAACACTGCCTAACAAAAATTCCAAAGTTAATCGGGGCGCCTGGGTGGCGCAGTCGGTTAAGCGTCCGACTTCAGTCAGGTCACGATCTCGCGGTCCGTGAGTTTGAGCCCCGCGTCAGGCTCTGGGCTGATGGCTCGGAGCCTGGAGCCTGTTTCCGATTCTGTGTCTCCCTCTCTCTGCACCTCCCCTGTTCATGCTCTGTCTCTCTCTGTCCCAAAAATAAATAAAAAACGTTGAAAAAAAATTTAAAAAAAAAAAATTCCGAAGTTAAGATTTTAAATAGATAGTCACTAAATTATCAGATTCAGACAGGAGTGTTGGCAGTGTCTTGGAAATCATCTTCTCTAACCCAGACTCACAATATGGGTACAGGCTAGACCCAAGTTAGAATCTCTATCTTTCTACTGATAGGCCAAGTACTTTTACCTTTATGAAAAGCTACCCTACCACACAGACACAGGCTCTTTTAGCGTATTTTTGACTCCTCAAGTATATTTACTCTTTTTAAATTTTTATTTCATTTTAATTTTTTTAATGTTTATTTGTTTTTGAGAGAGAGAGACAGAGCATGAGCAGGAGAGGGGCAGAGAGAGAGGGAGACACAGAATCCAAAGCAGGCTCCAGGCTCCGAGCTGTCAGCACAGAGCCGGATGCTGGGGTCGAAACCCACGAACTGCGAGATCATGACCTGAACTGAAGTCAGGCACTTTACCGACTGAGCCACCCAGGAGCCCCTGCTCTTTTTTTATACTTACTGTTTATTCACATGGAAATATCCATGAATAGTGAAGGATAAATAAAAGAAGATCCAGATGGCTAATAATACCATAGCTATTTCTCCATTATTCCATGAGAAAAAAACAAATCAATACATACCAACTTCACATCAGCCATGTTATACCTACTACTGCATTGATTTCATTGTCAGTGGCTAGTTTTTTTTACACAAGAAATTTCTAATTATCAAGTTGTACAGTATTCTAGCAGCAATTCGCTAGATGGGCCTCCATTATCTAAAGAGAAGCATGTCTCTTCTCAGAAAAGTGTAAATTTGTTTCCTATTTTCTTACGTTATTTGCTCTCAATATCAAGCTTCAATCATACATATCATAGATATAATTTACTAAATAGAAGTAGAAGTATTTAATTTTTTCAAAAATTTTAATTGTTTATTTTTGAGAGAGAGAGACAGAGTGTGAGTGGGGGAGGGGCAGACAGAGAGAGAGCGAGACACAGAATCCAAAGCAAGCTCCAGGCTCTGAGCTGTTAGCACAGAGCCCGATGCGGGGCTCGAACTCATGAGCTGTGAGATCATGAGCTGAGTCCATGTCCGATGCCCAACCAAGTCACTAAACACCTAGGCACTTAACTAGGTGCCCCTAAAATATTTAATTTTTAACTTTTAAGTGCAATTTAAATTAGATAAGTATATTATTCTAACAGATAACACAATATGTGAATTTTCAGAGCTCATGGTAAATTGATCTAATTTTTAAACATACTTATAAAAAAGGAATACCCCTACCTTTCTCTCTGAGTCACAATGGGAGACCAAATCAACTTTTAAAACAGGAATCAGGGACTTGTAGAATTCTAAGAGACTCTAAACTCTGTCTTCCTGAATTCTAATTATTATCAAGGCATTCTGATAAAGTTGACAACTACATATGATCTTTCAAGACATACATTTATTCACATAACTAAAATTTATAGTGCATCTTCATCATAATAAATTTGTAAGAACTACATGTTGTTAATTTTTATGACAAATTATTTTACTTTAATTCAAGTTTTAAGACCCACTTGTAAAATACATACCAACAAAACTAGCTCTGATATTCACTTATAAAAAGTAATTCACTACAAACAAGATAAAATTCACTGACAATTACTTAAGTATCTCACTATTTTCTAGTGATGCTAAAAAACTTGCAAGTCATTTGAACAAACTGTGACATAATCCATGTAATATTTTTCCTAGAAGCAAAATATAGTTTTGGTAATCACTGGAATGTAAAATATGTACCCTCAGTTGGAAAATAAAAAGTATAATGAAAACACAGTCAATTCAAACAAATATTTCCTTATTTTAATAAAGAACATAGGTCTTTAGAAAGTCTATCAATAGGCTATGACTCTGGGAGTTTCCAGGTAAATTTTAATCCTCATAGATATTCAATCAAATCCTACTGTATTATTTTCTATGTTCTAGGCACTAAAAAGATTAAAAAAAAAAAAAGATAGGTACAACATAACCCCTGCCTTTAAAACTGTAAATTCAGTGAAAGTAGAAATTATGTGTGTCTTGTTCATAGATACATTGCCAGCAATGAAAACAATGATCAACACAAAGGAGATGTGCTTAATATATGTTTAATAAAGTTATGAAGAAAGAAAATAAGGAAATGAAGATGAGATGGGAAAGAGAGAAGGAAGAAAAGAGGAAGAAGGGAAGGAATGGAAAGAGGGAGATAGGAAGGAACACATTTACTATTTAGTTGGGGAGACAGTCACATATACAATCATCTAGTACACAGTGCTGAGGGGTACCTGGGTGGCTCAATCAGTTAAATGTCCACCTTCAGCTCAGGTCAAGATCTCACAGTCTGTGAGTTCAAGCCCTGTGTCAAGCTTTGTGCTGACAGCTCAGAGCCTGGAGCCTGCTTCAGATTCTGTGTCTCCCTCTCTCTCTCTGCCCCTCCCCCACTGATGTGCACACACTTGCTCTCTTTCTCTCTCAAAAATAAATAAATATTAAAAAAAGAGAAGTACACAGTGCTGTTATTGTAACTCAGATTATTGTAACTCAGATCATGAAGATTAATTTGGGCTACAAGACCAGGAAAGCTTCAGGTAGAAGGGCATATTTGAGATGACTTTTGAAATATATTTAGAGATTTGGTTGATAGAAGTGAGTGAAAAGAATATTTTAAGGGAAAAAAAGAAAAAAGAATAAAAAAGAAATAATGAGCAATAGGACAAAGCTGGGAATATGTTGGACTTACATAGATAATATATTTACAGGGTAAGAAGCACTGGGTGGGGAGACTACTAGGAAACAGACTTGAAAAAGAATGTTGGTGTCACTTAATAAATGTGTTTAAATGCCATTGCAATAGAGTTTCATGCTCTGGGAAGCTGACGGTATTGGAGGAGGGAAGTATCTTGGTTAGAGCTGAGCTCCCAGAACACAGGCTTCCCTCCCAAGCTGTGTGCACCTCATCTTAGTTCTCTATGTGGCTCTCTCCATATACTTTGCTTACAGTTAGACACATACCTACCTAACTTTATTGTTTGTTATAGTTATATGCCCAAACACTGAATACAGTTCTTGGCACAATTAAATTGCCGCTGCATAGAAGAAGCCGTGTGGTGGACCTCAGTTCAGATCCTGAATGTGTATCTTATTCAGGAAGACTTCACTCCTCTGAGCCTCGGTTCTACTATAGGACAGAACAATACCAATTTTTTTAGATTCACTAAAGCTAACTCATTATGGGAGACAGGATGAGGTGTACCCTCACCCACTAACACGCATATCCTAGATGCTGAAGCACATAAATATGTTATTTTACATGGCTGATGGAATTTTATAGATGTGATTAAGAATCTTGAGGGGCGCCTGGGTGGCTCAGTTGGTTAAGCATCCGACTTCGGCTCAGGTCACTATCTCGCAGTCCGTGAGTTCGAGCCCCGCATCGGGCTCTGGGCTGACAGCTCAGAGCCTGGAGCCTGCTTCGGATTCTGTGTCTCCCTCTCTCTCTGGCCCTCCCCTGCTCACACTCTGTCTCACTCTCTCTCTTAAAAATAAATAAACATTAAAAAAAAAACTTTAAAAGAATCTTGAGATGGGAAATTTGTCCTGGGTTATTCTAATAGGCCCAGTATATCACAAAAATCCTTAGAAGAGGGTAGCAAGAGGGTCCAAATCAGCAAAAGAAGATGTGATAATAGAAGCAGAGATTAGAGTGGTGTGAGTGGATGATGAAAGGAGGCAAGAAGGCAAGAAGTGTGGGCGGTCTCTTAGAAACTGTAAAAGACAAGAATACCAATTCTCCCCTAACAAGAGAGAACAAAGTCCTGCTAATACCCTGATTTTAGTCTGTAAGACTCATTTCTGACTTCTGACCTTCAGAATGTAAGATAATAAATTTTTGCTGTTTTAAACCACTAAATTTGTGCTAATTTGTTCCAGCAGCAATAGGAACTTTGTGCATACACACACACACACACACACACACACACACACACACACATACTCACACACACTCACACACACACCTGGAACAGAGTAGGTATTAACAAATAGTAGATTTTCTTATTGGGTCAATAAATATTTCCTACCTAAGCTGATTTTTTTTGCACCTTCAGGATAAAATTAAGCCAACTGAGGTATAGGGAGGCCATGATAATAAGGACACACGGCACCAGTCCGAGCACAAGTTAGAGTGCCCAAGCTAGAGAGGAAGAGAGAAATATAAAAGAGGGAACAAATGTCGGACCATTTCAGAGAGAGAATTTGATCTCTAAGTAGACCGTAGGTATAAAAAAGAGGATGTAGGGATCATTGCAGTCTGGAGTGGAAGCCTATGTAATAAAATAACTCCAATATTAGAAATAGCAACAACAGAGGAAAATGCAAGTCTGGAAGCTCACATTTTGAGCATGCTGCATTTGAGGAGTGATTGCTTAAGAGTAGACTTTAGCAATATATATTTTAGGAAATTGCTAAGGGTCAGTAAGTTTCCGAAAAAGAAAAATGAGAGGTCACTGCAAAAACTTCTAAAATCGTCTGGGCCTACCCGCATATGTAACGGTAAGAGGAGGCATGCGAGTGAGAAGGGAAGATCAGAGGCAGCTTTATAGAAAACAGTGCCATCAGAAAGATGGTGCAAAAGCCAGGTTGTGAGGGTTCAGGGACAAATGAAGAAGGGAGGCAACCAATGCACTTTATTCTTTCCAGAAGCTTGATGAAGACAACCAGACAGCTTTGCTGAGGTCTACGTTTTTCTAAATAATGAAGGCTTGTGTGTATTGGTGGGAAGAAGGAAGATGTTAACTGTTAATGGAGATTGAAGAAGAAAAGAAGAGAGGGGAGAGTTAGCGAAAGAAGGGGAAGCATAAGAAGCACCTAGTATATACATGACTGTAAAATTATTTGTGATACCGTTGACGGGCCTTTAGAACCAGAAGGTACTAGATCCCACAAATGAAAAGTAAGACTATTACATCTTCATCTAGATGGTAAGAAAGCAAGGCTGACTGCTGGTACAGATTTCAACTCTTTGTCAGCACTCTGAAAAATAGTTTCTCTCGGGGCGCCTGGGTGGCTCAGTCGGTTAAGCGGCCGACTTCAGCCAGGTCACGATCTCGCGGTCCGTGAGTTCGAGCCCCGCGTCGGGCTCTGGGCTGATGGCTCGGAGCCTGGAGCCTGTTTCCGATTCTGTGTCTCCCTCTCTCTCTGCCCCTCCCCCGTTCATGTCTGTCTCTCTCTGTCTCAAAAATAAATAAAAAACGTTAAAAAAAAAATAGTTTCTCTCTTTCTCTTTGATTCCCTCCTCCCACCACAGACTGTCTTCTCTCTCTAGAACACAAAATCAAGCCACTCTATCCCTCTGTTTTGACATTTTGACATTGCCCGTTGCCTACAACACAAGATCCAAATAACTCATTCACAGCGACATTAATGCTTTCGTACTTTCTAGACACATCACCAACCGGTCACTGCTCTGATCCCGCTTTATACACTATGTAAAACCACAAAGAACTATCCTTCATTTTTTAGTGTCTGATCCCTTTGCATTGACTGTTTTCTTTGCCAAGAATACCCGTCCCTTTTCTTCTTTGCATAAACGCCAACATCAATTACCACCTCCTAGGAAAAGTTTTATTGATTCATTGAGACAGAGTTGATTATGTCTTTCTCTACATTACTCTCTCAATTTTGCAGAAACCTCAACTATTAGCTATTACTGAATTATACTGTAATTATTTCTTTGCCAGTTTGTCCAACTACACTGAGGTCCTTGAAGCAGAGGCCGTGGCTCATTAAATTTTCCTTTTGCTCTTTCGTGCCCTCCACAGAGCATGCACTCAGTTTTTAAATGAATGAATAAATAAATGAAAATAGTACAAGAAAAAAAATCTAGAAAATGTAGAAAAGTGGACCGAGGTGGTCACTAGAGTGCATAATTGAAGAAGATAGTTTAAAAGTCCAAAGATTTACCTAAATATTTTCACAACTCAAAATGAATGGGACTCAGTCGTGCCACGTAACCTAGGTCCAGATTCTTAACTTGACAAAAATCACATATTTAGTTGAACTGTAAGAAATTGATGATATTTGACCAATTTTAACCCATAAAATGACAGTTTCATATGTTCAGCTGAATACCTATCTATCATCTGATGAAAAAATTCACCTCTGTTAGCCACATCCTCTGGAAAAAACAGCACAATAAAACCAGCCTCTCAGAGGTGCCCGGATGGCTCAGTCGGTTAAGCATCCAACGTTAGCACAGGTCATGATCTCACGGTTCGTGGGTTCAGGCCCCGTGTCGGGCTCTGTGCTAACAGTGTGGAGCCTGGAGCCTGGAGCCTGCTTCGGATTCTGTGTCTCCCTTTGTCTCTGCCCCTCCCCCGCTTGTTCTCTCTCTCTGTCTCTCTTTCTCTCTCTCTCTCAAAAATAAATAAATAAACATTTAAAAAAATACCAGCCTCTTAAATTCATGCTCAGAAGGAACCTACTCTTCCACATTTACTCCCAAGTTAAAAACACTTGCCCTGGCACCTACAAATATCAGCTGGTTCTAAAGTCAACAGACTGCATTTATAAAAGCACTAAAAGTAAACTCTAACAAAAGAACAACAGAAACAACCTAAGCCTGAGTGATGCATGATTGTCAGTGAGTTCAGTGCCAGCGCTGCTCCCTGATCTGTCATTTCCTCTTATCTCAGAAGGCTAGTTCACTTTGCAGAAGCAGAGCAAAGGTGGGCGCAGCACGACCCAAGTACCGCAGGCTCTTACCTATGGTAATGGCTACACCTGATACCTGCAGTTATCTCCCTAGCTACGCACTGCCTTCCTAAAGCTTCTCCTTACAGTACTTTCTTTCCTGAGATGCTTGAAATATTGCAACATTAAGGCTGCAGAAACAAAGCCTTACGTTGAATATCCCTTTCCCTATATATCTTCTATTTATCTACCTACACAGACTGAGAGATCATGGTCTTAAACCCGTAAACACATTTCTGAAGTATTCACTATCATTTATTCAAAATGTTACTCTCTCAGAATTATAAAAAAAACATTTCAAAACTGATAAAGTAAACATTAAGTTTTCAGAAAACATGAAAAGAGCCACCATGTAGAAAGTATTGTGTGCTTAAACCTATAGGAAACACTATATTAAAATTGTACTCCGTCTATAGAATGTATAGCATGTGTATGTGTATGTGTAAAGTTATACTAGAATTTATACTAGATTCGTCTAACTCCAAAGTTCACCCTCTTAACTACTGCACTTCAAATGGGCCTCAATGAACTAAAAGACTGGCTCCTGAGTATAGCCGTAATGTGCAAATATATAGAAATGTTTGGGTACTTAAGTGTTCACAAATGTTGAATCTCAAAAATGATGAATTCATTTCAACCTCTAAGTCAGAAATGCCAATATTCTGGCCATTATATCACAAAGTCATTCCAAATATGTAAAGAGTAAACATAGAAAAGTTAGAAGAAAACAAAGTTCAGGGGAACCTGGGTGGCTTAATCAGTTAAGCGCCTGATGCTTGATTTCGGCTCAAATTATTATCTCACAGTTCCTGAGTTCGAGTCCCATGTCTGGCTCCATGCTGACAGTGTGGAGCCTGACTGGGATCCTTTCTCTCCCTCTCTTTCTGCGCCTTCCCACTCACGTTTTCTTTCTCTTTCTCTCTCAAACATAAATAAACTTTAAAAAAAAAGAAAAAGAAACGCCATTCTGACATCGTGTAAAATAATAAAATGTTTATTTGATAGGGAGATGGGTAAAAAATGAAGGAAGACAGGCTTAGAGGAAAATTTGGAAACTTATCTGCTATTAAAGAATACTTCTTGGGGCGCCTGGGTGGCTCAGTCGGTTAAGTGCTGACTTCGGCTCAGGTCATGATCTCATGGTTCGTGGGTTCGAGCCCTGTATCAGGCTCTGTGCTGACGGCTCAGAGCCTGGAGCCTGTTTTGGATTCTGTGTCTCCCTCTCTCTCTGACCCTCCCCCGTTCATGCTCTGTCTCTCTCTGTCTCAAAAATAAATAAACGTTAAAAAAATTAAAAAAAAAAAAAGAATACTTCTTACTTTGCCATGTATACAGACATCTGATTCTTGTTGGGTCCGTGTGTCAGCATTGATTTTTTTTGTGAAATGTGATCTCTACCACAGCTTAGTCAACTTTAAAGAAAGTTAAAGATGCAAAACTAGAAACTTTCGCAATTGCTTACTTAAGACAATTGAAAACAACATGTTTCACTTCCTGTAAGGAGTCTTCCTTGATATCTACAACTCTGACGATTACAGCCTCTTGAAGCATCTTAGCCCTCACTGCCCACTCCACTCACATGGTACACAGATCATGATGCTATGTCATATTATTATATTTTATTACTGTTAGCTACTCCATGAGTAAACTTTGTCTGCCAACAAGGTCTCGAACCCTTGAACATAGAAATGAAGACAGAATTTGCTAAACTCCTAAGGTAGAGCAGGTTGATGGTGAAACTTCCTTCTTAATCAAAAACAAAAACAAAAAACAAAACAAAACAAAACAAAGTTAAAAATGACATTAAAATTCTGTACTGCCCTGAAGACACTAGAGTAGCCTTGAATAAGAATATGATTCCATTTTTTTCCTTCTTTTTTTTTTTTGCTTTACTTTGTTGGGATTTGAATATCATTCACAATCCCAAGAAGATTTTATTAACTGTCACCCTGGTCTAAATTAATCAGTGAAAGAAGAAAAGGGGATTAAAGGAAAAATCTGGAAGAGTCACAATTTTTATGAAGCACATAAATAAGGAAGAAAATTTTAAAGTAATTTTAATTGGCCAATAATTTAATGAGCTCGACACTTGGGTGACACACTTCCAAGTTTATCATTAAAGTTTTTAAAGTTAAGCTAGTTGGGATTTAGGATATGGGTCTTTATTTAGAACCAAACTGCTTTTGCCTCTTTTGGGTTTTCATTTGATTCAGTCAGCTTCATATTATCTTTGACCTCACTGGTGGACTACCACAGTCCAGTCTTGAGTGTGAATTCATTAGCCATGTTGCTCCTTGTTAATTTCCTCTTCATTCTGTATTCTTTCTCACTGGACACCCTAATTGCACCTCTATTCACCCCACACTCTTGATGACAGATTAGGCAACTGTCTCAACTTTTATTTTCCTTAATTTGATCATTGGTTTTATGATTTTTTCCCCTGCCTAATAAATAGAGATTGGCCAAAATTCCTATTTGTCAGTAGATAGCACTTTACTTACCCCTGGGAAAATAGTTAACTGAACTGCTTTTTAAAACCACCAGTCTAGGCCTAGTCTAAACTATCTCTGTCTGGTTTATCTTACCAATAATCTAGTCTACACCATCTCTGTCTGGCTTATTTTACCAAAAATTTGAACACATTTTGTTGATTCTTCTCTAACAAACTGTGTTTCTCTTTCCAATTTTTTCTTTTATTTCTCCTTCCCAAATATTGTCTTTACATTATAAATGTTCGTTCCCTTACACTAACTGTTGCTATATCTCTTTAATGCTGACAAATTAACTTTCCCTTAAAAAGCAAAACATCTTTGTACCCCAAACATTTCTGAACAGTGTATTTATGGGAAAGAAGATGAGCTTACAAGTCATATGTAGAAGATCAAATGCTGTCTCTACTACTTCGTAGCCGTGGAACCTTCAGCAAGTTACTAACATGAGACCTGGATTCTTCGTGTTAAAATGTGACTGACTGCGTTCACCATAGAGGATTCTTGTGAGAAGTGAATGGCGGGCAGGATATAACATGCCTCCTAGCCCAGTGCCTTGTATATGGCTGGCATTCAAAAAATGCTTCTCCTTTATCCTTTTTCACAATTTCCTGTGATGCTCATTTGACTTTCTGGCACATGTGCGTGGGCACACACACACACACATACACACAGAGTGCGAATGTTATTATGCACAAAATCTCAAAATAATTAACATATAGGTTGACCTCATGGGTTTAATTTAGTTTCAAAGGCACACTTAAGAACAAATAATTCTAGACAAAGTCAATAAAAATGTATTTAAATAGCCAGTCCTAAGGGGGGAAAAAAAAGACTAACTTCTACTAAAAACTCTACCACTAAAATGAATGTGTTCAGTGGGGTACCTGGTGGCTTAACACACTTAGGTAAGTGTCTGACTCTTTATTTCAGCTCAGGTCATGATGTCACGGTTCATTAGTTCGAGTCCCACATTCAGCTCTGAGCTGACAGTGCAGAGCCTGCTTGGTATTTTCCCTCTTCCTCTCTCTCTGCCCCTCCCCGGGCTCATGTGCTCTGTTTCTCTCTCTCAAATAAATAAATAAATGAACTTTAAAAATAGTATATCAGGGTGCCTGGGTGGTTCAGTCACTTAAGAGTCTGATTCTTGATTTCAGCTCAGACCATGGTCTCATGATTTGTGAGTTCAAGTCCTGCATCGGGCTCCACACTGGCAGTGCAGAGCCTGCTGGAGATTCATTCTCTGTCTCCCTTTCTCTGCCCGTCCCCTGCTCACTCTCCATCTCTCTCTCAAAATAAATAAATAAACATTTTTAAGAACTGGCATAACTGTGATATAAGTCACTGAAAGGTATAATGTCGAAAATGTTGTTAGTAATAATCATATTGATTTATCCTACCAAAGAAATAAAATTAAATTATATAAATAGTTCTTAGGATGCAATAGTAGAATACATTTTTGTTTCCATTGCATATTATGCATCATATATTTCTTATGACAGCGTCAAACTGATTTGGAAGTTGAATAATCAAAATACAGTGCATATTTATAGAATGTCTATCAAAGAATAGTCACTTGCTTTAATCTCCTTCACTTGTCCCCAATATTCTTATCATGTATGAAATATAAGCAGGAATATACTTTAATTGGATTAATAAAATGTCTAAAACTTACACCATTGTATTCTAAAAACTAAGAATTCTGCAATCTGGAGGATAGATTTGGCTGTCATATTTTCACTTTTTAAAGGACTAAAATCAAAAAAGGAATTATCATTTTCAAAGATTTGGGAGTCTCTAAAATTGTTTCTGTTAAACATGCACACAAACAGTTGCTTGATAAATGCTCACATTTTTTTTAATTTTTAAAATATTCTTTTCAAATTCATTATTTTTCTTAAGAGAAAAATCTGAATACTAGCCCCATTTTTCAATTAGGATGTCAAAAATTTCAGGAGAATTCATTACTATCTTTGGGAATATAAGCAACGCCTTTTCACCAGAGTATGAGCTTCTTAGAACCATAAAATCAAGGCAGTTACTATATTTCTGTGTAGTCAAAATTAGAAAACAATGTATTTAGAACTTAACCGAGTCAGAAATTAATTGACATGATGAATACCAAAAGGGTGAGAGAGAGGGAAAGAAAGAGCGAAGGAGGAAGAGAGACAGGAAGGTGAGAGAGAGAACAAGAACAAGACAGACTGACAGACAAAAAGAAAAGAAAAGAAAAGAAAAGAAAAGAAAAGAAAAGAAAAGAAAAGAAAAGAAAGAAAGAAGAAAGAAAGAAAGAAGAAAAGGAAAGAAAGAAAGAAAGAAAGAAAGAAAGAAAGAAAGAAAGAAAGAAAAAGAAAGAAAGAAAGGAAGGAAGGAAGGAAGGAAGAAGGGAGGGAGGGAGGGAGGGAGGAAGAAGAATGAAAGGGAGAAAGATCTGTATATCACTTTTTACAATCTTAGAATATAAAGATGGGGCATAATCATCATGTTTCTGACTTAGAAGTGGGGCAACACACAGACTTACAAACAGATATTGTTACATGAAAGCAATTTCAATGCTCTAATGAAAGGTTATATATTTGCAATGGAAAGTTACTTGAATTTCACACTGTAGAGCTGTTAGTGATAAGTAATTATACAACTGTATTTCCAATGATGGAGTCCCATTGCTGTGCTTGTTCCCTTCCCAGTGGAAAATATCTTGTGAAGCAAAGAGTGGCTAAGGGATTCAAGAGGAGGAAAACACATACCATAAAATATAATTAAAAATTGTGGAGGCTGCATATGACAAGAATAACCATAAAAAACAGATACAAACCAGCTGGCTGTTAACAACTTCTGAGTTATAAAAATCTTAAACCTGCTGTAAAGCACTCAATTCGATTTACATAACCACAGAGCTGACATTCCTTTTAGGCTCCTCTGTTGGGGATTATTTTGACATGTTTTAAAGCAACATAAAAAGCAACTGTGAAAGGAAGACATGTATCATGTTACACAGGAATTCATTCCTGCCTTAAGACTGGACTTTCATACTTTAATCTGAACCTCTTTCCTTGAACTGGAAAATATCTTTAATGGACACTGGCTGTCTGATTTTACAGCATTAGTTTTCAGATGCTCATATTTCTAATAACATTGATGCCTTCTCTCTGTGTGTTGTGTATTTGAGTCACTGGCCTTACACAATTTCAGCTCAGTGGTATCCATCCAAGAACTAATATCCGTGGTCTATAAGAAGGGAATAATATTTTGGTCAACCATGACTGAAACAACTATAATTTCTTAGGAACCTAATGATGCAGACAGCATTCTACAAAACTAACATAGCTTGCTGTAGGGAATTAAAAATAAACAAAATAAAATAAAATCAATCGTACATTGAGTGAAGTTTTGATGTATAAGTGCTGGCAGCCGAAATTGCCCAGAGCACAAAACGAGCTCTGCTGTTTGATAATTTGCTTGATTCACTATGTAGCTACATGCAGGGCATTTTATGCCTGACTTATATTTAGTCCAGTCACCTGCTTAATGTTAGAAGGGTTATAATTATATACAAGGGTTCTGACCATATAGCATGTCGATATTTCAGATCTGACATAAAATATATATGTTCATTTGAGGTTTAACCATCAGAAATATTTTTAGTAATAATTTAATCTACAGTTATTATAAATCACAAACTATTCTATTTTTACTAAGAATAAAGTAAGCAAACATCGGGGCTTGAGAAAATAATGGCTCCTCAAGTGGATACAGTGGAAAGAGCACAGGCATGGAGTTATGGTTTCCAATTTTTACTCTGCCATTTTCGAGCTGTTCTGATCCTGAGCAGCAAACCCGAGACCCGATTTCCTCAACTGTGAATGGCCTTTTATTCTGTACCATTAAAAGCTGTCGGGAGTTAATATGATATAATATATGAATGCTTACAAAAATAAGCTAGAGTTTTTTTAAATGAATCTTTAAAATAATTTTCTATTTTATGTGTAAGCTGCTTTTTGTTATGTTGGATGGCCTTAGCAGTTATAGTAATCTCTTAGTTTGTTAGCTTGCGTGATTATTTAAAAACAGAAATTACCATTCAGAAAAACAGAGAAATCATACAAGTTTGGTATGAAAGAAATAATAATGGATTCAATTTTAGTCATTGACAAGTTTGAGATGACAACAGGAAATTCAAGTGCAAATATCCAATACTTAGTGATGGATGTAAAATGGTTTGGCGAGAATTATGGATAATAGTGATGATAATAATGAAAAAGGACATAAGATCATTATTGAATAGAATCTAAACAGTGAAAAACAAAAAGATACATTTAAATCTCTCCATAAGTTTTTACTAATTGTTTATTTTAAAATGTAACATGCTTTTGCTACATTGTTGTATCTTGAGTAAATAGGAACTTACTCCCTGGCAAATGTCTTAGCACACAGCAAAATCGACTTCCTGGGACCTTTTAAATTCAATTTATTAGGTGAAACATACTATTTTTGTTCTTTTGTTGCCTGGATCTGTCAGAGGATAAGTTTAAGCATCAGGAAAGAAGAAAGAACATTACTTAAACTGTGCCTTGAAATGTTACAGCTATTTCTGCACAATGGAATGACCAATGCAATATTACTCAAATAGACAGTCACGTATAAAATCATTCAAGTTAATACATCTAAATCTGATTTAATCAAATCTACATATTTCAGATTTCAAACAACTAATCAACAACTCAATTGTTTGCTCATAATACTGAAAAGGAATAAAAACTTGTGCAACTTGCTAGATTATATTTCCAAAATAAAATACCAAATGAAAAGTTTTAGGCAAAATAATCCCTTGAAATTAAGTTTATTTTTATTTCATCAGCATATTGAATCTTGAAACTGACAATAATAATAAATAATAATAATAATAGTTGTAAAATTATCCTAAATGTAACAAACAAGCAAACAAACAAAAAACCTCTACAACACACCTAAGGGAGAACACTCAAGGCATTTAAATAAGGCATTTAAAGATATCAAAGCCAAGTAGTCCACAGTTTTTCAGTGAGCTTATGTTTGGAACTTATTTTTTTTTCCCCTTTGAGTCTTTTTCTTGCATGAATGACACTCATTTTTCCAGTCCTACCTTCTAGAACAATAGAGAATTAATCTGTATCTTTTGTTAAATATCCAAGACGGTGCCCATGCTTCCCCAAGCCCCATTTCTTCTCTAAATATCCTAATTTCCTCCAAACAATCTTAAGAAAATAACTTCCAGTTCTTTAAAAAAAAATTTTAATGTTTATTTATTTTTGAGAGAGAGAGAGAGAGACAGATCGTGAGTGGGGGAGGGGCAGAGAGAGGGAAACACAGAATCTAAAGCACGTTCCATGCTCTGAGCTGTCAACACAGAGCCTGATGCAGGGCTTGAACTCATGAACCATGAGATCATGACCTGAGCCAACGTTGGAAGGTCAATGGAGCCACCCAGGTGCCCCTAATAATTTCCAGTTCTGATTACACAATTTGGACCAGTAGTTTTCTATCATGACCCCTCAAGACATAGTAACCACAAATGGACACAATACTGTTGAAACGGTCTAAGCAAGCAAGTCTGCTACCAAAACAATGCATTATTTAGAGCTCATTAGCATCCGCATAATTTTTCAAACTTAAATGGACTTAAGTGAATCACCATATTGATGATAATACTTTGAGGTTTTATTTGCAAATGAAAAAAAAATGTACTTAGGTTGAAAACATCAAATATTATTGTTGAAATATATGGGGTGGAATGGACTGGTGAATACATGTTTTTTTAATCATGTTCAAATTATATTAATAGCCTAAATGGACACAATGCTGCTGATAAGCATGCAAGGCTATTGCATAAGTTATTTAGGAGACAGGCTTAGCAGTCAAGTTAGCAATCTAGGGCAAGGAAAATCAGTGCCAAGATTTACTCATCTGTAAAATGGAAACCATAATAACTACCCAAAGACATATTATACAGATTAAAAATATACTAATATACATAAAAGGGCTTAGTAACTAAAATATAATAAATCCCAATAGATGGTAACAATTACTAAGAAAATTGCGTATTCATTAATCAGCCAATGATTGACTTGAACCTTCAGTCACGTCACTCTTTATAAACAATGTAAAACCCTATTTTTATCTTTTCACACACACAAAAAATGCTATCAAATTTATTTTTCACACACTTGTAATATACAAATGAATTTTTGAGTCAAATCAAATACTACTTTCCACAATGATGACAATGGTCATCCCCTTAAACTCTGGTTTTTCTCTTCTTTAGAAAACATATAGTACTTTTGTATAGCTCTTTTGGTAATTATCACTTTGTACCTTCAATTACAGTTTATTGAGTTTGGCAATACCATTCATTTTTGTAACTGCTAAAATTCATGATAAGTATCTGTTAAATATAGCTTTTCTAAAATGTAAATTAGGGGCGCCTGGGTGACTCAGTCGGTTGAGCATCCGACTTCAGCTCAGGTCATGATCTCATGGCTTGTGAGCTTGAGCCCCGTGTCCAGCTCTGTGCTGACAGCTCAGAGCCTGGAGCCTCTTCAGATTCTGTGTGTTTCTCTCTATCTCTGCCCCTCCCCCACTCACACTCTGTCTCTCTCTGTCTCTCAAAAATAAACATTAAAAAAAAATTTTTAAGTGTAAATTACACAAATGACTTCTGATATAGTTATGAGTATGTTTGATGATAACACATGTAACAAATATTCGTTTCATATTAGCTATGAGTGTAAGATACTGTAGTTAATGACTACATATCCCTTACTGATTTAGAAATTAGAGATCTCTGTTAAGTGTGTGTGTGTGTGTGTGTGTGTGTGTGTGTGTAACCTCTCTGAGAAAAGTAGATGGAGGAATTAAAATCAGAAACAGCAGAGACAATAATATGAGAACATTAATCTGTTATCTTTTGCTACTTTGTTTCTCTAATCAAATTTTAGCCTCTGCTAAACACAAGGTTTTCTTAATAACCTTGACATTTAAACTGTTTTAACTAAAACTCAAGAAGAAAGAAAAGGAAGCAAAGGAAGAGGAAAAAGCAAAAAACTAGGTTGAGAAGATAATAATTCAGGTTTGGGAATCTTGGGCTCATATGAAAAAACATGGACAGATTAATGAGTAGATTAAATGTCTTCTAGTCACAGGGCTATTGGAGAAAAGATTCAAGGTTTAAAGAGTAAACAATTAAACATAAGCTGTTAGTCATTGAAATACAGGGAAACAGTGGCTCAGAAATTTAAGGAATTGTTAATGTCATACATATATTTAGTGGTTAAGTTAATCAAGGACCCATATCCCCTTAATTTAGAGCCCAGTTTTACAGATTCTCAACTATTAAATACTCGATTACTACTGGGCTTTTAGAGTGGGCTTTTAGAATATAGAAAAGAAATAGATTCCAGACATTTCAGTTGTTCATTTATTTAAACTGATTCAACATTCATTTATTAATATTTTGACATGATTTGCATGCCCATCTCAAATAATATATCCATGCAGAGTTCCAAAGAGAACAATATGCAAAGTTCATTAACACTCATATAATTTTTCAATCCAAAAGGGATTTAAGTGAATTGCTTATTGGCAACAGTACATTGAGGTTTGATTCCCAGATGTAAAATCTTAGGTAGGTTGCAAATACCAAATGCTATTGTTAAAAGTCTCCTGTGGGAAGTAGATTGGTGAATACACGTCAAAAAAAATCATGATCAAACCTGGCACTTTTGTTGACAGACTTTGTAGTGAGGTCGAAGGTGTAATTAGGCCAGAAAATTACTTTCTCACTACTAGAATTGTTCCCTTCAGGTCTTGAGTTATCAGTCCAGAAAATTTCATTAAACACTAAATTCACTTTAAGACAACTGTCAAAATTAAGCAGAGGTGAGTCAAGTCAAGGTCCTAATATTCAAATCTTTCATTTGGATTTTGAGATTCAATGTAAAATAAAAATTTCTGTAGTTTCATTTTTCTATGAAGACTAAACTTCTTGTGAATTTCAGAAACAACTTTGTCCCCTTTTGGAAACAGGATGGAGCAGAATAACAAAAAATCAAAGGAAGAGGAGAAAGCAAAAAACTAGGTTGAGAGGATAATAATTCAGGTCTGGGAATCTTGGGCTCATATGAAAAAACACGGACAGATTAATGCGGAGAATTTAAAATGCTTAATAGCCATAAATTAATGAAATGATTTCATTGAGATCTTAATATGAAATCATAAAAATTCAAGTGCTCACAATTATTACAGATACAATGCAAATAGGAAAAAGAAAAAATCAGAAACTAGGTTCTGAAGATTGGTATGAAACTTAGAGTGATACTAATGGTCTAATTGTGAATTCACCTTATTTGTTTTAAAATAATTCTGAGATGGTTACAGTATATTTATAAACAACTGACACACCGTATTTTGAAAAGTAGCAAGACATAGGATATTCTGGAACATACTTAGTAGGTAGGTGAGCAAGGAATCAGTATCAACAAAAGGAAATATATGTCACAAGACATAGAGGAATTATATTTTCCAAAACATTATAGTAATAACTTAAGAATTAAATAATTGAAATATAGCTTCAACTATTTTGCCAATTATATCAAAGTTTAGTGTTTCCTAAAATACAGTGGAAAGTACTTCTATAATTCTCGGAGCCAGAGTCTGCAGTAAACTGCCCTTGGATGCCAATTGTTACATTGCTTCCACTCGGTAATTTATCAGTTGCACAAATAAGTAATAACACAGAAATTTACAACAAATCAATAATTAAGGTAAGTGAAGACTCACCAGAGTGAATGATTAACAAAAGATAAAAAAATTTTTTTTTTCAATTACTTAGGGTAAAATCGTATGCTTGGTACTTCCAGTAACACTATACTGTGCTTAAGCATTTATAAAGTTCAGAAATAACTTTAATAGCATAAACAACTTGTTAGTAAGTTTACATTACATTATTTAGCAAAACGTAATGTCAAAAAAACTAATTAATAGGTTTTTCCACAAATGCTTAAGACAGGGATAGCCAGGTTCTAATTATCAGTCATCATTATGTTTGAATTAAAATTCAAACACTGTGGTTTATTAAGTAATTAAGCTTGATCATGAATTTTGAAATATAATTTTCAACATCTCTCACTCTATCCTTTTTTTGTCTTCTATACTAAGCTTCCAAATCATGGCACTGAACATCTCAACTCTTTACCATATAGCTATTCTTTAATAGTACTCAAGCTTCCACCCAGTATTAGCAGAGAAATTTCATCAAGGTGATACAATCTAGGCTAGTAAGTAGAATGCCTACAAGAACTGATTTATGTACAATATGTTGGATGTGAAAAGTTATTGTGCTGTGCTGTGTTGTGAATTTTTTCAAATTATGTATGTTAATGAAAATTTGAAGTGTTCTATAAGATTTGAGTCTACCCTTAAAGAAAAAAGCAAAACTTTATTTCAATTCATCTTGTTTCTACTGGGCTCAAAATATAGGTGGTATCTAAAGAGACTATTGCATTCCCTAGAAATAATATGGATGAAAGAGTGAAAACAGAGTTTATAATTATCCATCCCTGAGTTCAATCCCCAAGTGACCTCTTTTCTTCAATTTAAGCAAGTTATTTAAATTGTATGTGCCTTAGTTTATTTGTATGTAAAATGGAGTAAACAATATTTCCTTCATCATTTGACACAAGAAATAAATTACGTATTTAGGAATTAGCAAAGTTCCTACCGTGTAGTAGTTACTCAATATATAAATGTTTGCACTCCTGATTTTAACCCATTACCTGTATAGATTTATTAAATTATTTTTAATTTAACAGTGTTTTGACCAGATACCGAGCCAACAACTGAAGACACAGAGTGAAAAGTATAGACATATAGATTGACTCCATATATAAAAGTGCTTGAAATTTGTCAGTAAAATGTGTTTATATTTCGTAAGCTGGATTTGTTTCTTTCCATTGCATAGTATGTACAAAGTCTTACAGTAAATCTACATCCTAACTGCAATTGCACCTATAAAAGAAACATGTAGCGAGAAATATCACGTAGATAAATTCAAGCAACTGTTTTGAAGCAAATCTGAAATATTTCTTCACATGCAAAAACATTCTTTTGTGTGTGTGTTTTACATCTGCAAACTGGCCCTGGCTCTTCTAAGCCACATGATTAAGATAAATTAGAATAAGCTTTTAAAAATCTTTTCTAAAAAGCAAAGTTCTCTTTGAATGTATTCCAAAATGATTTCTGAATGCGTTACTTAACAAAGGCACATTTCACTTTAAGAACCCATGCAACTTATAGAGGAAATAAGAAACCAGTTGAATAGGTAATGATCAGTAATGAAAAGATGACATGAAAATAAGTCAACTTAATGAAGAATTACACACGCTTATTAAGGTGGCATTTAAGTGAGACCAAGTAAAAAATAAAGTAGTTGCTGATGGAAAATTCTAGGTACAGATTTTTTTCTTATAGGATTTTTTATAAATGTTTATTTATAGAAGACTATAACTCAAGATATTTCCAGTAATATTTTGTGACGAGACACTAACAGAACAGCAGAGCAACACATTCAACTCTTTACATTGTTAAGATCTCACTTTAAATATCTCTGATTCTTACAGATAAAAGAAACATGGACAGGTAATGGTAGTCGATGTCACATGTGTTTAATTATAATCCTGAAATTCAAGACATTAATGTCTAGGAACCCCAGAAGCAATAGATTTCCTTGAATTCAGGCCAAGAACAACAGCAGTCTAGGCGAAATTAGCTGGATGGACAGTTGACACATTCAAGGGAAAATGAATATTACTGTTGAGAATATGAGGTTGTGTACTAATGGGAGGGATGATACTGACCACTTTTATGATCAATTTAGAGAATTTCAAAAGAAGCACCCTGCCTGTTTCATTAAAGTAACAATATTGGCATTGCGGGCAAGTTCATATTTCTAAAGTGTTTACTTTCCAAGAGTCCTCTCTCATTGATACATACAGTATTTTATTATAGATGATTGATGTGAAGCTCACTGTAATTTCAAAAATTCATAGAATATTATTATGTCATGAAATCCATGCCGAGAAAGCAATTGCCATTATAAATCAAAAAGACAACTCATATGGACAGGTCATATGGTAACGGGTTCTCTTGGAATGGTATCCTTAAATGTAATTTATTCAATAAGTAATTTAAAGGTTATGTTTGATGAGATGAATCTCATGCGCAAATAACTTCAAAATGTTGTTATATTGTAACATTAAGAAATTAATTTTCTTAAAATTTAGAGATATTTGCATCTATATTCATTTGAATCAACATGGGTTCCATGCAATTCTTCTTAAATATCCTCCCCTGAATACAATTCCCTAGAAGGATTTCATCAAGCGCTGTAAGATTATAGATAATACAAAGGGCATTTACTGCTTTAAGAGATGAATGAAGGTATCCAAATAGGAGAGCATATTTTGAAAGACTTCACAATCCTATATTTTCACATATAGAAAATAGTTTCCAACTAGATGTTTTAACAGAGAAAAGAACACCTCAAAAGATTGACTTCTAGGGAATAATGCATTACTAAGGGATTAAACATTTGATTTTAATATTGAATAGTGTACTTGTTTAAAGAGAATATTGGTGATATAACATTACATGTGTAAATGTAACTTGAAATAGCAACTTATAAAGATTTCATAGTCCTTTGGGATAGACAAAAAGTTTTACATTCCCTTTAATCTTTAAAAACTCAACACTGTTTCTTTAAGTCATATCCTTACATCCCAGGAAGCAGACTCAAATCATTAGAAAATACATATTTAGAAAAATAGTCTGTCCACATATCATTGCATTTCTTAAATGAAACCTGATGGTAATATGTTTGATAAAATGATAGTCCATCAAAGGACCAACATAGGAGGCATTTCAATAAATTAAATATGAATCATAAAATTCTACATATCATGATAGTCAAAAAGCAATCATTGACATAGGAGGATTTTATCAGGAGAAAAGTATTTTATTTGAGCTAATTGGAAGATACAAATGCAATTTTTTTTAAAAACCTGAGGAAACGATTATAATCTAATGCCATAAATATGAGAGAGGGCCCATTATTCACAGAAGTGATATGCTCAGAGAGGCAAATAACTGGTATTCTATTTGGAACAAGGCATAAGTCCTGTTTTGAAAATCATCATAATAAAACTAAATATCTGATGACACCTTGCTCTATAAGACTTTGCAAAGCATTTTGTACTACATCAGTTTCTTCACAAAATCCTATCAAGTAGGAGATATGGCAGATCTTATGTTGGTTTATAGATGATAAAGTAAGTACTTCACAAGACAGCTTGATCTAGGAAAATAACCAGTAAACTGGAGTCAGAAAACTTGAACTGAAAACTAACTGTATCACATAAAAGTGAAACTTCGAACAAGCCTCTTAGCATTTTTTTTCCCCTTTTAAAATGGTGTCTTAGATACCATTACCTACCGTCTGATAACTGAACAAATGAGGCCAGGTAGTATTAGTCAAGGTCATAGTGCTAGCAAGTGATGAGGAAGACAATGAAAGCCAGACTTTTCAGTTCCACCTTAGGATGACTCACCTCACAATACCATGTTGTTTGGAAAATACGTGTCCTTTAAAAGGAATCAAAATCTACTCATTGTATTCTAATATCAACAAAGGTAAAAGAATTCCACGGTGGTCTTCTATAGGAAAAGGGCTTATGGCAACTTCAGTTAAAATGTGAAATGGCACAAAGATCTTGAAAGAGTTTAGTCTACTGCATATATATATATCCTCAGCCATATATCAACAAGTGATCATGATAAAAAGCTCTCACATTAATTATACTGACTACTTCCTTAATGAAGTGCAAAAGTGTTTGTGTAATCTGATTCAATTTATTGAATTAGGTTACAGTTCTATCATTTTGAAAACCAGCTTCATTGTTTACTTTATAGTATATGTCAATTCATTTCCAACAATTAAATAGCACAGCATACAGCTGTAATCAATTCAAACCAATCTCCATTTTTAAGGTCTACTACCATTTGTAGCATGCATATTTCTGAAAGCAACATATGACAGTTTAAAAATATAACAGTGGCAATGACATTTCATATCCATATAGCTTATTATGCTCACAGATGAAAATTTATAAAAATAATTCATTGTCATTAAGTCCTGAAAAGTAAACACGTAATAACAAATTTTAATGTTAACTACATCTGTTAGGAATATCTATATAGTATAGTTATATGAATTTGAATAATTCACCAAACTGAGACTTTCTATAGCTAAGCTATATATTTTTAAAGTTACCAATTTTTCCTTAAATCCAACGGAGTTGATAGAAGCATAGAAAGTCAACAATAATCATCAATAATGCTTGGATCAGCCTGTACAATTACAATAATAACCTTTCTCTAGCTTCATCATTTTCAGAATGATGCTATAAATTGTATCATTTGACATTCATGGCAATTGAATGAGAAAAATGATTTTGGTATCATAAAAACATTATTTTTATCAATGAAGGAATGAAGGATCAAAACATTTGACTGGCTTAATTATTACACATTGAAAAAGTGTGGTTGGAAGATTCCTATGATTTTTAATAACGGAATCCTCTCTTGGGGACTTTATATTTTCAATTAGAAAGCCAAATAAAAGTAATTAATGGTGAAGGTCAAAGTCTTTCATTTAAATCCGTTTAAGAGTTCAAGTCTTGGGGTGCCTAGGTGGCTCAGTCAGTTGAGCTTCTGACTTGGCTCAGGTCATGATCTAACTGTTCATGAGTTTGAGCCCCGCATTGTGCTGTTGTGACAGCTCGGAGACTCTCTTTCTGCCCCTCCTCCTCTCTCTCTATCTCTCTCAAAAATAAATAAACATTAAAAAAAATTTTTTTAAGGGTTCATGTCTTTCTACTATCATTTGTGATGGTCTTCACTCATTAAAATAATATTTTGGGGGCACCTGGGCAGATTGGTCTGTTAAGGCTCCGTATTTCTGCTCAGGTCATGCTCTCAGGGTTCCTGAGTTTGAGCCCCATGTCAGGCTCTGAGCTGTTTCCCACTCTAGCTTTTTCCCTCTCGCTCTCTCTCTTTCTCTCTCTCTCTTTCTCTCAAAATAAATAAACTTAAAATAATAATATTTTTTCTACCCCTAGCTCCAAATCCTACCACAGCTATAAGTATTCTTCTATGGTACATTCAGGGATTGTTCATTTCCTCCTATGTATTAATTTTGCAACTATGTACCCCTTCGTGGAGGACGTGTGAAAGAAGGGCAAAGAGAATAAGCATTTAAAAATTTCTTTCAACTGAAAAAAAAGCATTTGACAGCTTACCATAGTCATAGTTTTACCCACAAGGTAACTATTCCCAGGTAACAAAGAGTATGAGGGCCTATAAATCTGAATCATTCATCTCAAAAGTATTTTTTTAAGTTTTTGAAAGAATGAAAGAATGTAAGAATACAGACCCTGAAGGATGGATACCCTTTAAGTAGAAAGGCTCCATGTCAAGTTTGGAAGAATAATTAAAAGTAAAATGAAATGTCATCATCAAATTTTATAATTAGAAGGGAACAAAACAATCTTACTGATCTACCTCCCTCCAATGCAAAATTACCTTCAAAGTTCCCTAACAGTGATTACTAAGATAAGAAATAGATGGCTGATGGTCAGGGAGGGATATAATTTCTTTTTCAAGCTAACGCTCTTTTGTGTCATCAACAGTATGGCCTAAAAAGAGATAATTAAATATAAAAACTATGGGTAAGAACTCTTCATCCCTCTTTCTTCTTGAAGTCTTCTGTCGGTAGGGAAAGTTAAGGCTTTATGACTAATAGGTTTTACTCTTAGATAGTTCTCCATGTTAGCAAGGCTCTTTTTTTATGGAAGCCAATGTAGACCTCTCTATAATTACTGTCCATTAGTTATATTTCTGTCTTTAGAAGAGTACAGTGTGAGTCTACTCTATCATCCACTTTCAGACTCTCTGTAAGTCTTCATGAGACCAAACATCACCAACATGTAAATCCCTAGCATCTAGACTATTCTAATGCTCACCAGTTTGTCAGTGTTCTATTATCAGTTGTGGTGTCATGACTGAACATATTATAGCTGTCATCTGGAATGTTGAGCAAAGTAGTATTGTTTCCTTCTATCTGGACTTTATATTCCTATCCACTTAAGTTTAGGTTTACGTTAGTGTTTTCAGAAGTTTTATCACAATGTTGATTTATATGATTACATAACCAAATAAAACCCATAGGTTTTATCATGTAGAATGTTTTCAGATCAAATCATAAGTTCATTCATGACCAGGGACATAAATGTTTTAAGAGACTGAATACAAGGCTTTATTAATATTTCTGTCATTCTGACATCTTTCAAGTTGTCTTGAAAACTTTGGTCCTGTCAACACTTTCAATGATCATTCCACTTCTTTATAAAAAGAACTGAAGTTGTAAGACTTAACCCCAAATGAATGGAGAAAATATCTTAAAAGTCCAGCATGATATGGTTGAACTCTTTACAACAAACCAAGAGCATATCATTAAGGGAAAGAGTTGAAGCTTTGAAGGTAACTTCAGAGGGGACAGTCTATCTAGGACAGAGAAGGAGACTACACAAACAATTGTTATCTTGCTTTCCATGACATTTTTCTACAACATTTCTAGGACTATTCAAAATATATTGGTTGTTTTTTTCTGAGTCAACAATATTTGTATTTCTAACTTCTCTTAGGGAGGGAAATGGGATAGTAATAGCACCTCCTACTGGTCAAGAAATTGAAGGGAGCAAGAAAAGACAACATGTGTCATATCTTATAACCAAGGGATTAGAACCCTGTCTGAGCATCTCATGATAAATGGATAATCCACAAAGCTGTAGCTAATCCACATACCATCCACCATCATAATCAAAAGTTGACTCAAAACCTGGTTTGCTTTTCTTAACGTAAATAAACTTCCCTTTTGTCAAAGAAAGCAACATATTACTAAAAAGGAAGCGAATAATACCTTGCAATTAGTCAATTAAGGATATTAGCAACTTCATTATTTCAAATCTACTGAGAGAGAAGTGTAAGTAGATCCTAACGTATACTGTGGCCTAGTATAGTCATGCCAGATTATAGCACTCAATAGAAACTCGGACCAGAGAAACAAATTAGGGAAGAAAGGACTGTAATTTTCTTCTAAATTAAGTAGAAGAGAGCCTGTCCAAAAGTCTAGCAATATGTGGTTATTTAATTAAATCTAAAAATAACAGATCTTTGCTCTAAAAGCTTAGAAAAAAATACATTTATGAATTTCTATTATGCAAGTAATAGACCCAGGGCATATTGTGATTTGACTGAAATGCTTCATTCTAATGCACATTACATATTTAATAATGTAAAAATATTTATTATGTAGTTCCTCATACCAAAACTGTATGTACATTTAAATTATGAGCTATATTTTATTCATGTATGTATTAAATTAGTTCTATATCAAGACACTGTGGGCACAATGAGGATTCCAACCCTTAAGAAGAGTATAATATAGTATATAATATGCAGGAGCTTCAAAGACTAATGTGTTCTATGTTGCCATTTTATTCCTATAAATATTGCTTCTCTACAGTATCAATCTGGAGATAGAAATTTCATCAATTGTCGATATAATTAAATGTAGCCATCACAACCTATACACAAACTAATAATGGTCCTCCATATAATTAATACACCTCCTTTAGGCTCTACACTGAGTCTTTAATCTGGAGTCCAACCACACTTAATAGGATTTTTAAGCTATTTTCAGTGTTTAAATTTGTACCTTGGAAGCATAATAATTCCTCTCAGAAATCCTTTACTAAACATATATTAGCCATATTCACTGAACAAATATTTATTTTAAATATCAGCTCTGTGGCAAGCAATATTCTACATACTGGGATACCACAGTGAACAAAAAAGAATCACAAAAGTCTCCCAAACACTATTTTTATGCATGTCTACCATACCAC
Source organism: Neofelis nebulosa (assembly GCF_028018385.1). NCBI lineage: Eukaryota > Metazoa > Chordata > Mammalia > Carnivora > Felidae > Neofelis > Neofelis nebulosa. The sequence goes on along the minus strand of NC_080782.1, from coordinate 197,528,525 downwards.
GCTGGGGTCCCTCACAGTACCTTGCCTGGTCACGTGCAGGATATGGTAAACTAATATGACCCCCAAATGATGCCCACTTTATATGGAAAAAGATACTTTGCTGATATGATTATGTTAAGGATCTGGAGATGAGATTTTCCTGGATTATCTAATGGGCTCTAAATACAAGTATCCTTACAAGGTGGACAGAAGGAAATTTGATTCAGGTGTGCACCCGCACCCACATACACATACACACACACATAAACGCACACAGGAAAAGGCAGGAATTAGAGTGAGGAAACTACAGACCAAGAAGAAACTCTGGCAATTACTAGAAGCTCAGTGTCAAGGAACAAAGGCTCCCTAAGAGCCACCAGCAACTGTGTTGTCCAGGTGACACCTTGGTTTGGCCCAAAATATCAATTTTGGACTTCTCCAAAACTATGAGAAAATAAATTATCATTTGTCTAAGTCACCAAATATATGATAATTTGTTACAGCAGCCACAGGAAATGAATATGGGATCCAGTAAAAGTTTTAAAACTAAATAAGTTACATGATGAAGGCTACTGTTTAGGCTGGCCTTTCCTAAAGGGAGAAAAAAGGTATTTTATTTTTCTTTTCAAGAAAAATGTAAAAGGAACGTGTATTAAATACTGATAAGTTAAATGCACTACTCTCAAATGTCTAGTAATTAAACTTCACAAATGTTCCCCACATATAAATGTATGAAAATACATATATATACATACTACATAACATTAATGGTTTAAATAGTTTATATTATCTGTACTTTTTGAGTAAAGCATTGAGAACACTGTTATGTTTCATTTATTAAGGAAGACAATCAATCCATTTGTGGCTGTTTTACTTGTGCATTTTTCTGTTATCCTTACTTGTGAGTCTTCCCAGGGAATACAATGCATTTGTTATAACATACTCCTCAACATGCAAGGCACATTTCCACACTATGAATTTTCTCCTCAGAAGTTGAAATGCTTAATGCATTTAAAATATTATAAATGCTGATATTGCAAAAAAGAGGTAGTTCAAAGGTTGCTGCTGGTTAGTAGCGTTTCGCAAGAAAAACAAAAATATGTAAACTTTGAAAATACTCCTCTGAATGCTTTCCTATAATCTTTTTGTTTTTTAAAAAGGAATGTTTCCATGGGATTAAGTCTGGATTAACATTGTCCTGGTCTAGTATCTTTTCCACAAAGATAAAATTGTGCTTAGAAGTCTTACTTTTTAAGCATAGTGCATGTGTGTGTACGATAGCTTTCTGTATCTTGAATGCATATTGGTTATGTGCCTAGAAGGTCACAATGAGAGAAAAAAAATATGGCCAAGAAGCAAAACTATAAATCACCCATTCAATTTGAGAATATTAAAAAAAAATTAAGTCAAATACAAATACTCACTAAGTTACTTCTTAATACTTATATAAAATTATACTCCAAAACTAGTTTGCATTCTGCCCTAAAGATAAAATCAGGAAGATGGCCAAATATGCTAGCCAAATTGCACTCCTGGCACAGGAGGGGAGTATTTAGCATTCTTAAATAATTTTTTCCTTCATTGTAAAATACACACAATTCTATAAAAAGTATGAATGTTATTGGAACTCTGTTGCTAGGATGAATTTATTCCAAACTGGTATTTGTTATCAAAAATGATTTATGACATGTACTCAGTCCAAATAAATGTAGAGAGCACTACAGGAGGCACTGCGTTGTAAGACTCTACAAAGAGCCTTCTTTCTTTCATTAACTTCCACTTCTGGTTGCTATGGCATCCAGTGACAACCATAAATTTTGGAAATTATCACCATCTGCCCACGCCCCCTTCTAAGGTTACATAGAAGCCCACTCAAGCAACCAAAATAACAAATAAAAACTTGATAAGAAATCTCAAAGTTTTTCTTTTAATTATAGATACCTAAGTATATAATATTAGGGCTGGGAAAAGCCTTTTTTTTTTTTTTAAACATAAAAATAGCCATTTTTTCCCTGAGAAAACAGATGTCTCCAGGAAAGATTATTATTTAATTCCAGTGTTCAATTGTTGAAAAGGAAACATGAGGGAATGATTAGGAGCAAATTGATAGATTTTAGAAATTTGTCAAAATTAATAGTTTTTCTTTTTCACAAGAACAATTCTGGCAACTTCAAAGGTAAATTTGCATTGTTTATACTTTTCAAATGGTAATACTGGGAGTCCAAAATTACAGATCATGTTCACAGGTAGGTTACAATTTAAATCTTAGAAAGGATTTGAGATTTGGGGGTCAGGGGTTGTTTTTTCTCTCTTTGTTTTGTTGAGGATTAAATGCTCATTTGTTTTATTAGTTTTAGAAACATGATTTCCAAGTCTTTGAAAGATACTGATATAACTATAGATTCTTGGAAATAAATATTAAAGATTCCAACTTCAGCTTAAGTTATGAACAGTTCGTGAGTTGCAGCCCCACATTGGGCTCTGTACTGACAGCTTAGAGCCTGGAGCCTGCTTCAAATTCTGTGTCTCCTCTTTTGCCCCTCCACTGCTCACTCTCTCTCTCTCTCTCTCTCAAAAATAAACATTAAAAAAAAAGAAAAATTCCAAACCTACAGGTTAAAAACATAGTAGAAACATCATCAAACTAGTTTGCTTAATATCAACAATATTTATATATAACTTCTTCATAAATTTAAAATAATAACTAACATACTTCACCTTCCCCATCTTAGGAAGAAAAAATAATGTTTTATTTTTTAAAGAAGCTCACAAATATGAAAAATAAAGTAGCAAATATAAGTAAAGTCATAGGACATAAGAGTCTATATATTCATATTACATCATATTCCCTGAATACACTAAGTTTTCCCTGGGAGGGAAGTGTTACATTCTTTAGAGAATTATAAGATTTCTTCAAGACCATTAGATTTCCAGTTAAAGTTAACGTTTAAGGATAGTAAATAATCCAAAGAATGGAGATATTAGCCTGTGTTCCCTAAAATCTAAATTTCTCCATCTAAAAAAGTTTATGCAAAAAAGACCAATTATATTGAATATATCAAGATAATTCATGTACAAGAGTCAAACTCCTGGCAGGTACAAATCTTTGGACAATCTCTAAAAAAAAACAAAAACAAAAACAAAAACAAGTGAAATACTCATATGTGGAATTTAAAAAACAAAACAGATGAACATAGGGGAAAGTAAATAAAAAAGAGAGGAAGGCAAACCTTTAGAGACTCTTCACTAGAGAGAAAAAACAGGGTTGATGGAGGGAGGTGGGTGAGAGATTGGCTAAATGGGTGATGGGTATTAAGGAGGGCACCTTTTGTAATGAGCACTGGGTGTTATATGTAAGTGATGAATCACTAAGTTCTACTCCTGAAACTAATATTACACTATATGTTAAGTAACTAAAAGTTAAATGAAAACTTGAAATAAACAAAACAAAAAACAAAAAAAAGAAAATAAGTGAAATAGGTAATAATGAACTTATGCTGTCTGTCTTACATTCACTGGCCTCTATAATTTAAGACCTACTTTTCCATCCATTTTACTCTCCTGATGAGTCTATTTCCTTATCCATCTCTAGAATATGACTTTTTAAGGTCTTTTTCAATATAATTCTTAATAAGCTTGAAAGAAATTCTGGTTTGGGGGTTCACAATATACTAGGAAGAACAAAAGTAAATTAACAAAGGAAAGAAAAAACCAAAAATGATGTCTCAGAAGAACAGCACAGCAACTGAAATATAAGAAATTGATCCTACTTCAAAAATGAATGTCTACTTATGTGGATCCTGAGAAACTTAACAGAAGACCATGGGGGAAGGGAAAGAAAAAAAAAAGTTAGAGAGGGAGGGAGCCAAACCATAAGAGACTCTTAAAAACTGAGAACAATCTGAGGGTTGATGGGGGTGGGAGGGAGGGGAGGGTGGGTGATGGGCATTGAGGAGGGCACCTGTTGGGATGAGCACTGGGGGTTGTATGGAAACCAATTTGACAATAAATTTCATATTAAAAAAAAATGAATGTCTATAATAATGAGTCAAGTTTAAATTATCTTGAGTGTCTCTGTTCCACCAAGCCACAGAAGTATGTAATATATTTCAGAAAGGGGTCTATCGAGAATAACTTAATATGTTGATTTTGAGTTTTGGTATATGACCATAAGTTATTTAGAAATTTTACTTACCCCAAAGTTACTTAATGTTGTTAACTAAGTAAGGTGTTGCTATTCTTAGATTCTGCTAAAATCATCTTATTTCATCAATGCTTTGGTAATGAACTATTTATCGTCTTCTCCGCAAAAGATTAAATATTGGCAGACAATTTGGAACCAAATCTTCCCTACCTTAGTATGAATACAATCTAGAATACCTTTCATCCGTAAGATAACTGCAACACAAACTTTTCAAATACAGAATAATGATTATTAAAATGATTTTTTTAACTCTCCCTAACACAGTTCTTTGAGAAGTTAATTAAGTCAACAATTCTTAGGTCTTTCTTCTAGCACCCCTGTGTCTTTCAACCATAAAACATGAACAGTTAATATTTTAGTTATATCTAGCCTATGTGGTACAAAAAAAAAAAATCGCCCATTCTTTTTATTCCGGAAATTTATCTAGTTAAATAAAAACAGCTAAACTTAAGTGCCTATTTCTTTTCTAAATCTCAAATTTGGAATTAGAATTTCAGCCAGTAGGATTCAATTACTAGAAACATGACTAATTAAACAAATGGAAATGATGATACTATTTCTGTAATTGGGTCATTTTCAGCTATTGATTTCATTTTTCTATGTCTCAATTTTTCATCTGCAAAATTAGCATAAAAATACAACTCTCCCTGGCACTTTAGATAATTTATTGTTAAGTATGTACTGTGGTACCTTCCTGGAAAAGAGTTAAATATAAAAAGAATGAACAAATAGCTTTACATTCAACTCAACAGATGTTTTTGATAAAAGTCCACAAAGGTGAAGGAATTATTCAGATATTGTGACAAAAATAAAAGTGAATTAAAACAGTCATGCTTTTAAATAGCTTTCAATCAAATATGAAATATGAAATCAGATTATCCATGGTGGTATCATAGCACAGAGAAAGAGAAATGTTACAAAATAAAAATAAAACACTGATATGGGAATTCAGAGAAAAAAATAAAGACTCTTTCCTTATCTTGCCAGATTATGCTTCCTGTATCAGTTGTGTTACATGGCAACTGTGTTTATACGTAAATCTCCTTAATAAACTCCTTTGATGGTAAGAATTAATAACAAATAAAATCATCATCAGGGCACCTACGTGGCTCAGTCAGCTAAGTGTCCAGCTCTTGGTTTTGGCTGAGGTCATGATCTCACGGGTTGTGTGATTGAGCCCTGCATCTGAGCTGACTGACAAGGCAGAGATTGCTTTGAATTCTCTCTCTATGCGCCTCCCCACGTTCATGCATGCACTTTCACTTTCTCTCTCTCTCTCTCTCAAAATAAATAAATAAACTTAAAAAAATAAAAATGAATGAAATCATCATCATTATAATTATAATTTGCTCATGGATCTGGATGAAACATGGAAAGTGGGCAAACATATGTAAGTAAATAAAAGAATCAATGAACACATCCAGGTGGTAGAAATCAAATGAGTTATTTTTATATTTAGCGCATCATTGAGATTGTTTATGGCATGGAACTTATGCAGTCAAGACAATTCTTTTTCTTGCACTTTTTCAAAATTCTAGTAATAAACATCTTTCAGATGTTTCTAATGGAAATGTATTCACACTGTAGTTTGAAAACATAGGAGATATTTTATTGACATAGTTACTGTCTTGTTTGGATGCATTTCAATCTATTTCTGAGCTCTTATGAATGAAATAAATAAATTTAGAACCCAGAGACCTAGATACAAATAACCACTAACAGTTTTGAGCAAATTGACCTTGGGAAAGTCACTTGATTCTCTCCTAGCTTCCATTACTTACCAGGAAAATAGAGATTATCACTTGTTGTTTGATATTAGTGAGCAGATGAATTACAATAACTCCTAGCACAGTGCTCAACTTAGCTTCCTTCATTTTATTTTAAATAAATAAATGATGACAACCACAATGCAATTTCTCGATAAATTCTCACTGGTAACATTATGTTAGTGTGCACAAAACACAACTGATGGTTATAAGCACCTATGTAAACATAGATATACATATATAAAAAACTATGGTATTGGCTGATTTTCAACATTTTTGGCATAAATGAGCAGCATTCTTACCTGTTGGTGGGATTATCCCAGGAGACATGAGGCCAGGGACAGAATGTGGCATGATATGAGAGTTCTCTGGGGAGGTGACACTTTGAGTCCTCTTAGGAGGCCTTCCAGGTCTAGAACTGAAACAAATAAACAAAAAATTTTTACAATTAAGCTGTTGTCTTACACATCATTTCAAAGTTGTTTCAAGTGGTAACATGGACTGTAAATAAATTTGTTTCAAGGACGGTTGCTTTTGCAGTTAGATGTAATAGACTTCCATCACTAATTAGATTACATGCTGAATTCATTTTCCTCATTGAAGATCAGCCACTCTTGATGCATAATTCATAGCCTGCACCTCGTTACCTGCTTCTTCATATTAATATCTATACACAGTTTGAATTGCCTCGTTTGCATATGCTAAAGTTCTGCATGCAGCCTTCAGCACGAAAATTATGCACTAACTTGTAATAATTATTACAGTCAGCCTGCTATTGATTTATGAGACTTTTAAAAACCAAATATGTGTAGTACTTGTAATGAATGATATTTTAAGGTTCTTCAGGAAATTAAAAGGCAATGGCTGCCTAAGGAAATGTTCTGCTTGTTTGATTTAATACTACAGTTAGCTGGGAGGTGGAATGAAAGAGTGATTCAGACCTATAGCACATTTTTCGATGATATGTTTTATTACTTCGCACTGCTAGCCTGATATCTAGATGATAAATGACAATACATATCTAATGTGTGAAAAGGTCTTGCAATTTCTTTATTTTTTGTCATTTAAAAGATAAGTCAAGTTATCATTTAACCCTATTCTATTTAAATGAACAGCCCCACTAGGTTGCTTTACTTTTAATACGCTAAAACAAATTGGAAAGGCTTAGCATTATTTGCAGGACATTGTTGAGAAACTGCCAGCAGAGCATCTTATCCCTGCCTTCAGGATAAATAAAAATACTTTGTGTTTGTGTTTTAGTGGTACTTGTCCTTTACATGCTTATTGCATGAGATTAACTTTTAAAATTACAAAAGCAGAAGGTGAAAAGGAGACAAGGATTTGCCATTTTTGCATGCGAATAACATGAAGAATATAATATTAGCAATTCTTGAAACAAACACACTTAGCATTATGTTTCTCCTTCCTGCCTCTGTATCATGAATGTGCTTTTATGAAAGATGCTTTTCCATCGTCTGGTCAATATGTGCTAACATCTCAGAACCTCCAGACAGATCCTTCATAAGTTAGCATTTCCATGTTAGCCTCCACTGAGATCTTTTTTCTCATCAGAAGATTCAAAGATTTTACCTTTATTATTTAGTGTAAATAATATATGTGATCATTGATCAAATAATTATTAAGCACTTGCTGTTTTCAAGTGGAGATCAATTTGGGGGAATGGGTTCTTTAGTCTGTGGGAGTTTACACTCTTGCTAAGGGGGACAATCGGGTGCATGAATAACTATGGTGCACACCAGAATGTGCTAAGTGTCATAAGAAAGTTGCAATCTGAATACTAATTAGAGGTTAGGCTGAATGATGATACTTCTGTGCTTAGGGAAAGGAGTTAAGATTCCATGGCAGTAGAAGCATTAGAGAATTCCAAAGGATGAGTTAGGCATGGAGAGGAAAAGAATGGAAGAAACATGCACTCCAGTGAGAAGATGAGAGAGAAATGGACACATAACAACGTATGAATGTGCAGGATTGTTTCTAGTCAGCCAAAACAGCTCAAGCAAGATGAGGAGCAAAGATGGAAAATGCTAGATTTACTGCCTGGGGCCAGATCCTGAAAGGCTTGGAACCAAAAGCAAGGAGATAGATTGTGAGTTTGTTCTGCTATTCTATAAGGAAACTCTCCCTTGTGTGGTTCTAAGTATCTGTTTGGCTACTTCTTCTTCATTATTATTCTTCATCTTCAGCTGTTTCTTTAACTCTTATTATTTGCCTAGGGTTAATCAACAGCCCTCTGATAGTCTCCATTCTTCCTGAGGAATCCTTCTATTGACATCCCTGAGATGATAAGGAACCATGGCTAAATATATATCCACAGCTTAGGTCTTCCTCCTGGGATTCAGGCAGATTAATGCCTGTCTACTGGAAATCTCTGCTTAGATGTTCTTTAATAATCTAAGACTCAGCTTGTCCGAATCTGAACTCAGCATCTTCCCCATTAAAACCTATTTCTCTTTCCCTAGTTCAGCAAAATGGCACCTAACGGATGAAGCCAAAAATCCAAGATCAGCTGTGTTTTTTCCTCCCCTTGTACACTCAAATATCATCTCAGTGAAGATCCAGTCTCCTTTCTGCATCCTCACTCTAACCTTCCAGGTCAATCCTTCATTTCTTATTTGATCTACTATTACAGCCTTCTGAACGCTTCCAAGATCTACCTCCAACTTTGTTCCACTGTAAAGTCTAGTGTCTAAAGTCAAGATAACTCTCCATACTGATCTCAGAAGGATTTTTATAAAATGCAAATTTGATCACGTTTTCCATTGCTTATAGATACCAGTAGTTCCCTATAAGATTCACACTCCTTATCATGGCACCAAAGCCTTCCGATGCTAGGTCCCTGCCTACTTTTCCAATCTCACCATTTTATTCTTACATTTGCGGCCCTCCTGAATGAAGACTGTCACAGTCGCTTTGGTCTCCTATCACACTAGAATTATAGATGCCTTTTCTATACCAACTCTTCCTCAACCCCATTTCACCTGGCTAAATGTTAATCATCCTTCTTACTAATCATTTTTAAAATATTTTTAATGTTTATTTATTTTTGAGAGGGGGTGACAGAGAATCTGAAGTGGGCTCCACACTCTCAGCACAGAGCCCAATAGGGCCTCGAACTCATGAACCATGAGATCATGATGTGAATAGGACGCTCAAACAACTGATTCACCCCAGGCGCCCTTACTAACCTCTTCTAATCAGCATGTGCTTTCTACGCACTGTGACAGCCCATGGTGAAAACTCTATTATAGCTCTTTCTGCACTGATCGTAGTATCTGCTCATTTGTTTCACTGTCTGGACTACATGGCAGAAAGTGTATAAAATACATAGGCACCTGAGTGACACAAGTCGCTTAAGCATCCAATTCTTGATTTCGACTCAGGTCGTGATCTCAACATTGTAAGATTGAGCCCTGTGTCAGGCTTCATGCTGAGCATGGAGCCTGCTTGAGATTCTCTCTCTCTCTGCCTCTGCCCCTGTGCCCTGCAGTGTGTGTGTGTGGGGGGGGGGGGGGAGCGGGACGGGAAGTGTATAAAATATATCTTTGTGGGGGCACTTGGGTGGCTGAGTCAGTTAAGCATCTGACTTCGGCTCAGGTCATGATCTCACGGTTCATGAGTTTGAGCCCCATGTTGGACGCTGCACTGACAGCTTGGAGCCTGGAGCCTACTTTGGATTTTGTGTCTCCTCTCTCTGCCCATCCCCTGCTTGTGTTGTCTCTCTCTCTCTCTCTCTCTCTCTCTCTCTCTCTCTCTGTCTCTCTCTGTCTCTCTCTCTCAAAAATAAATAAACATTAAAAAAATAAAAACTAAAAAAATATCTTTGTGTCCTTAGAACTTAACTCACTGCCTGGATTACTACATATGTTTATTTTCTTTCATTCCCCTCCCCCCCACTGCGTATATTTAAATACATTTTAACCCAATTTAGGAAGTCCTTTCCCCAAAATTCCTCAAGTATCCTACTTCATCCATTCCAGTGGTCTCAAGGTTTCCAAGAAAAGAAAACTAAGGCACAAAATAATTTGGAATCTAAGTCTAAGGATAACCTAACTATACATCAGAAGTCCAGAGAAAGAGCACAGAGATATCGAAAGATTTCAAGCAAGATGCCATGAAGAAAGTGGGAAAGGAAAAAGAAACTAACATTCAAAGTTTTAGCCCTTTAATTTGTTTTGCTTTCAAAGAAAATGCAACTGTTTAAGAGTACTTTATTATTCAGGCCACAGGAGCTGTCCTCACTGCCCTCACTCTGGAAGTAGAAGTCAGGCTACTAAGTAGGAACACTTTAGTTCATGCTGTGATTAGAATAGACCCAGTGGGCTCCTTTCACCCCAGATATCTCCTGCCCAATCTATCACCCTGCCTCCATTTCCACCAATAGAGATTTACTGCTTTCAGTCTTGAAGGTTTAAGATCTTTTAAAGCCTCCCATTAAAATGCAAATACCCCTGGTGGTGATAACACCTTAAAGCCATCAACTAACACCCTACTGAGGATTAGTTTACAATTAGAAGAAAACACAGTTTTGAGATATTTACACAAAGAATGGAGGGGACTGGAAGGAAAAATTTGGAAGGATAGTCAAGTCACTTATCCTTCTGCCTAAGATAAGACCACTAGAACCTATCCTTGGACTTATACACAACTTCCTGGCAGAGGGGAAGTTAGAAGGTTGATTTATCGACAAGACTCTTTAAGACCTACAGTTCTGTTGAGTCCCCTTATTGATGGGCTTGGCATTTTACCTTTACTGCAGTCTTAGTCACTAACTGCCAAAGGTTTGTCCCTAGGGAAGACAACCTAATTGTAAAATACTCGAATATTTAAATTGCTTTCAACAGAGCTTTAGGGAAATTCCAAGGGAGTAGTACTGTGGCCTTCTGGCCACACTGGTATTGTCTTGATAACTCCATCTTTAAAGACTGGCTCTACCAATTTTTTAGAAGGTGTGGCCCTGATCAAGCCACAAGTTAGTATTAACTGCTCAAAACATCTGATTAAATCATGATTTTTTTTTAAGTGGAACTGTTTACTTTGTAAGAAATAAGTTATTCTTGGAAAGAAAAATAAAAACTTAACTGAAAAGAAGAAGTGAAATAATTAGCAAAAGCATTTCCTTTTGGAATGATCAGTGGCCTCAGTAGTAGCCACCTTTAAGCCTCCTTATCTATAACAGTAACCCAGCTCTACCCCCCAGAGGATTAGAACAGCTGAACTTTCCTAGTTCTAATCAAAGCAGAAGACCTCACTTAAATAAATTACTACCCTTAACAGCTTGAATGAAATCAAATTTATGACTTTGGTAATTGTTTTTGCCAGCTTTACATATGAGCCATAGTGTAGCCTTTAGTATTTGCAACAGTCTGCATTAAAAGAGGAGTGCGATGGCTTAGAGGTGTCCAAATCCACACTTAATATCTCACTTACTTAGGAATCCACCCAGGCACGCTCTTTCCTGCAGTTCTGAATAAAAAAGCTTCCTTTTCCAGACAGATTACTGAGTTGATGTCTCTCCTTAGTTTATACCATTAAGTCAGTCTCATGCTAATTTCTATTTCCCTCCCACAACTGTATAATGTTTATCAACTTTTCCTAGTCCCTTATGGTACTTATTCAGGGTGAAGTCAAAATCCAACTTAACAAAAGCAAAACAAAACAAAACAAAACAAAACAAAAGTAATCTGAATTAATAAGAAGCTGGGTGCATCCAAAAAGTGGTGACATTTAAAATGTTAGAGGGTACATCACAGATTTTTTCAATCCCCAGTCTTCTCCATAGACATCATCTTCTGCTAATCTTTTCAGTAGTTTTTGGGAAATTAAGTTCAATTTTCTTCCTGAGAGTTGGAGCACAGAAACATGTAAAATCCAGAAAGAGATTGTGACAGTTATGATTTGGGAAATGCAAAAGTAGCTATGTAGCAGAAATTTTGTTTCCAAATCCTACCTGCTTAAAGAAGGGTTCCATTTAAACATTCAATTCATTCACCCATATCTGAGAGAAGGGAGATACTGAACAGCAAGCTAGACACAGGGTTGCAAGAATAAAGATTTACTCCCTTCTCTAAGGAGGAAAACAAAACTAAATAACCTGTGAAATAATAGAGCAGAAGAAAAATACATGGCAGCAAGTGAGCACTGATTTTAGTCTTGGGCTACAAGGGAGCATTTAGGGGGTGAAAGCAGCTTGCTCTATGAATCTACAAGAGTTCATTTGCCTCCTCCAGTCTATTTGCCCCAGGAAAACTCCAATTGTGTTTTTATTTTGCATAATTTTTTCTAGTAAACTACTTCTACAAAGCCAAGTCAAAATATAGGAGAAATATGACCAAATACATAGTCAAATTTAACACGCAGAAGCATACACACACACACACACACACACACACATATTCTTATTTCTTTCTACTTGGAAAGGTACAATTTCCTTAATGATTTGTGTATCCACTTGAACATTTTGAAGTCATGGAAAGGGATATTTATGAAGAGATTATGGGAAGATGCTTATGTTCTAAGTAAAGTGAAAAAGCAAAATAAAACCTGCAGATATGGACATAACAGAGCACATAGCAAAATTAGGCAGATAGCAAAATTAAGTAAAACAGGCAACGAATACACATAGAAAAAAAGACTGAAAGGAAACAGACTAAAATATTAGAAGGGGTAATCACTGGATGGAGAAATACATATTTTTTCTATATCTGAATATTTTAGATTATCTCTCAAAAGCATATCTTAATTTAAAATATAAAAACAAACTTAACATTAATTTGTTTAACACTTTAAAGAATTTTTTAATGTTTACGTATTTTTGAGACAGAGAGGGAGAGAGAGATAGAGCATGGGCGGGGGAGGGTGGTCACAGAGAAAGGAAGACACAGAATCTGAAGCAGGTTCCAGGCTCTGAGCTGTCAGCACAGGGCCCGATGTGGGGCTTGAACTCATGAACTGAGAGATCCATGACCTGAGCCAAAGTCGTGTATTTAACTGACTGAGACACCCAGGTGCCCCAAATTGTTTAACACTTTAATGACTGACCATATTTTTTTAGATAATTCATTGTGGACAAACGCTGATCCTGGCTAAACATGATCAGTGCCTTAGATTAACTTCTATATATTGTAGGAACTAGATCGAATTTATCCTTTGAATCTTTATTCTATACTTCAGTTTTAAAATACCTAATAAAAAGTAATTAGATGTAAAATATTACCCTTCTGAGATCTATAAAATTAATCTAAAATACGAAAAGTACAAATAATCATTGATATCTTCCAGATTAAATCAACCTCATAAAATAGATCTACATAAAAAATCGACATAATAGATCGACATAAAAAAATACAAAGGACCTCTTAAGATTAATGCATGTTTATATTTCACCAAAAGAAGTAGCTGACTTATATTCTTCAGTTTGTAAGTGGGTACATTTTCCCTTAGAAAGATCTTGTTAACTTGCTAGTTGAATTTTTTCAACTATCTGAAAGACAAGAATATAAATAATCCAGAAAGAGTATGATTACCATATTTTCCCTTTGCAAGGAGTTTTTTTTTTCTTTTGATATTAAAACTTTGAGGAATACATTACTTTTTTTTTTTTTTTTTTTGCAATGATGACAAATGTGAGCACTTTCTCAATCTCCTATGTCTCATTTGTGTGGACTTTCTGTGTTCTCTGTATAGCTGTGTGTCCCAGCCATGTGTATTTCTCAGTACGAATAGATTGCAAACTGACTCATAAAAGAGATGACTTTCCACAGTCACCAAAACACTGACTTCCGTGGGGCAAGCGCTTAAAATATCACCAGCTGACACTTGGAGAACACCCTCAGATTACTGCTTATGAGCACAAAGCTCCCAAAAGTCCCTCAACTCTTTATAGGGCAGGAGTTATAGACTGAATTGTGTTCCCCCCCCCCCAAATGCGTATGTCGAGGCCCCAACCCCAATGTGATGGTATTTAAAGACAGGGCCTCTGAGAGGTAATTAGGCTTAGACGAAGACATATCAGTGAGGACCTCATGAGGAGATCAGTGCCCTTACAACTAGAGACACCAGAAAGCTTGTTCGCTCTCTCAGCTGTGTGAGGACACAGTGAGAAGTCCATTTACAACGGAAGAGAGCCATCACCAAAAACTGACTAGGCTGGTACTCTCCTCTTAGACTTCCAGCCTCCACTATATGAGAAAATGATTTTCTGTTGTTCACGTCACCCGGTCTGTGGCACTTTGTTATGGCAACCTGAGCAAGACTAGGACAACAGGAAATTCTGTATGTAACTGAACAAATATATATACAAACACAAAATAAAACTTCCTTTTAAAAAGAATTAAAAATAAGTTTTTTTAGTGTCTCTGTACTTTTGAGAGAGAGCACGTGAGCAGGGAAGGGGCAGAAAGAGAGAGGAAGATACAGAATTTGAGGCAGATTCCGAGCTGTCAGCGCAGAGTCCAACTTGGGGCTCAAACTCATAAATGGTGAGATCATAATCTGAGCTGAAGTTGGATGTTTAACGGACTGAGCCACCCAGGAAGTCCTGGAGAATATTTTTTTTAAAAAAAGATCTGTGCTTGGGGTGCCAGGGTCCTCAGTTGGTTAAGCATCCAACTACAGTCAGGTCATGATCTCACGGCTCATGAATTTAAGCCCCGCGTCGGGCTCTGTGCTGACAGCTCAGAGCTGGAAGCCTGCTATAGATTCTGTGTTCCCTCTCTCTCTGCCCCTCCCCTGCTCACATTCTCTCTCTCTCTCTCTCTCTCTCTCTCAAAAATAAATAAACATTAAGCTTTTTTTTTGAAAAAGGATCTGACTCAAATTAATTGGGGAAATGCCCAGTTAATCCTATTGACATATACAGTTTCAATATAGGAAGAACTTCACACATCCTCAAAGTTTTTAATATTTTTGTTTTGTGGGACAGATATAGGAAGTACTTCACAAATCCTCCAAGTTTTTAATATTTTTGTTTTGTGGGACAGCTTCTCAAACCTTTCACTATGCTAATATATATTACAAATCTCTACCAGTGTGGTAAAATAAGCATTCATGAAACTTAGTTTACCATGAAATCTGTTATTTCCAGTGAGTTTCTTTCGAGACTTGTGATCTAATGGACTATGTTCTTCCTAACAGTCTGCTTGTATTTAAATTATGAAAATGCTTCATGTCTCAACATTGCCAAGCCAGGCTGTGTCACAGGTCACATGACAGTTGTCACAAGTGAATTATTTCCTAGGGACAAGAAACATGGCAATTCTCATATTGAATACACTTGATGTAAGACTTGATAATTACTCAAAATACAAGGTTAACATTAATAAATTGAAATCATCACTAACAAAAAATAAATAGGAGTTGGAATTAGCTACTCTGGTGCCTCTGATTTCAAAACCCACACTATCTAGACCTGAAATCGTACCGAAAATGTATTCAACACAAAACCTGTTTCACAGGTCATGGACAAAATATCTGAGTCTCCAGTTGAGACAGAACTTTCAAATACTGAATAAGGAAACTATCCCTGAAACAGTTATATAGGAATAGGACTAAGCTACTCCTGAGCATTTGTATATTAAGAGTTAAGAACTAATGACAGCCCAAAATACTAAAAACAGTCCCTGTTGGACAGATTACACCTGGGATAATCTAGTTCAAGTTCATAAGTCCCTCTCCCCCTTTTTACAATCTATACAAAAGAGCCACATTAAAAAGATTCTTGGTCACCTTGATGGCTCACCCAGTTAAGCGACTGACTTCAGCTCAGATCAGGATCTCACAATTAGTGAGTTCGAGTCCTGCTCTGGGTTCTGTGTTGACTGTGCAGAGCCTGCTTCGGATCCTCTGTCTCCCTCTCTCTGCTTCTCCCTAGCTTGCACTCTCTCTCTCAAATAAATAAACATTAAAAAAAAAGTTTTTAAGTATTCTTTAAAATTCATGGAATATATTTAGTTATATTAATTTCAGAATTAAATATAATAATCTTAGTTTAGATTCCTTAATTTAGGGAATATATTTTTTAAGATTAACTTTTATCAAAGAAGGGGTCTTAATATTACATGAATTATTTACTTATATCAATGTTAATGACACCTGATAAAGTATATCTAATATATTCATATTTTATTGATACTTTGTGGATTAAAAAGTAGGTTAATGTAACTTAAAAATTTTTAATGTTTATTTATTTGGAGAGAGAGAGAGAGAGAGTGAGCATCACCAGGGGAGGGACAGAAGAGAGGGAGAAACAGAATCTTAAGCAGGCTCCAAGCTGTCAGTGTAGAGCCCCATGCTGGACTCGATCTCATGAACTGTGAGATCATGAACTGAGCCAAAATCAAGAGTCAACTGCTTAACCGACTGAGCCACCCAGGCAGGCATCCCTGTAACTTAGAGTTTCAATTTAAAAATATAAATGTTTAGGGGTACCTGGCAGGCTCAGTTGTTAAGCGTCAGACTCTTGATTTTGGTTCAGGTCATGGTCTCATGCTTTGTGAGAACAGCCCCTCTGTGCTGACAGTGTAGAGTCTGCTTAAGATTCTCTCTCTCCCTCTCTCCTTGCCCCTCTCTCACTTATGTTCTCTAAATAAATAAGTAAATAAATAAATAAATAAACAAACATTTTTTTAAAAATAAATGTTTAATACTATTTACTTTTACCTTTCCATAGCATATATTGTACATCCACATATACGATATTTCTCCTAGTGAGGACATTGTTCATAAATGTCATTTAGCAACATGTTTGTCTAGAGAGCTAAATATTTTTAAACTTTTAACCACCTTATAATTTTCTCCTCTTCTCATAATTATGCCTTCCAAGCCACAGATGAGTCTAGCACAAAATATCGTTTTTACAATTTTCAGCAAAGACTAAATCCCTTAAACGACAAATCCTGAAATAATTAGAAACAATAGTAAATGGCTTTCTTAAGGTTTTTGAGAAGATTTAATACTTTATTGGCTTCTTTCTCACAGTTCCTGTCATACCTCAAAACCGTATTCTACAAAATTTAAATTTAATATTAAAGGATATTCCAGCTAAAATATGCACTATCTAAACTCATCTTTTACACAAACTATGGGCTCCATGGTCACAAAGAAGTTTTATTTCTTAAAATTTTTCAATTTGAAATTCAGATGACTAGATCTTCTTTGAAATTACTGTTGGCTACATTTTGTTTGAATCTTTAGCAATGTATTCAGTCTTCTATTTCACTGGCACATACCATGACCTGTTCATAAATGTGCAGTGGCTCTAGTTGGCTGTGTTTATAGATCATCTTGAATTTGTTCCCAAAATACAGCCACTGCTCCAATCTCAAAATAATACCCAACTCTTCTCTGTAGGAGGTGGCATTTCCAACTCTCTGAGTGCCCTCTTCCCAAATGTTTTTATTTTATTTGGGGATAGTGCATAAAATAATAAAATAATCAGCTGTATTATATTATCAAACCAGTAGGCACTGGGCTAAGTTCACTATGTGATCTAACTTTTAATATTCATAACAAACTTTTAAGATACGTATTATTATTATCCTTATTTTACTGATGAGAAAATTGAGACACAGGGAAGTAAAATGCCATACTCAATATCCCGCACATAAAAAGTAATAGAGTGGGCTTGGAAAAGGAGGGAGGATAAATAGGCAAAGCATAGAGGTTTCTTAGGGCAGTGAAAATACTATACATGATACAATACCAAGAATTGACCCTAATGCAAACTACAGATTTGAATTATAATGATGTGTCAATGTCGGTTAACTGTGATGAACGTGCCTCTCTGGTGGAGATGTTGGCAATGGAGGAGGCTGTGAATGTGTGAAGGCAGAGGCTATGTGGAAATCTGTACCTTCTGCTCAATTTTGTTGTGAACCAAAACTTCTCTAAAAAAGTAAGTCTTAAAAAGTTATAGAGCCAGGTTGTGAACCAAGACAATCTGGTCCAGAGGCCAAGCCCTGAGCACCATGCAGTCTGCTTCGGTAGCGTATCTGTTTGTTCATTTAGTCAACAAACATTAAATGTTAATGTTCATGACCTTATATTGTGCTTTGGAAATATCAGTGAGATACTGTACCCGAGTTCAAGTAGCTGAGTCTATTTTAGGAAATAGATAGATGTATAAAGAAATGCAATAAATCATGTTAAATACTGCAGTAAAAGTTCCAAGTGAATGTTGTAGGAACATCATAGTGGGGGTACCTCCAGAAAGAAGAGATATCAGCAAACAGGAGTTAGCTTAAGTAGAGGAGAGGGGATGGAGTATGGAAACATCCACAGAAGCACACCCCTCCTTTGCACACACACAAACACACACTTCTGTAATGAAATCCTGAATTACTCCAATTCATGCTCCTCTTTTCTTCCTTAAAATGGCAAGTATCACACAGTCTAGCACATAATCTTTTTCAAATAGCTTCATAGGTCATAACTCATCTCTCCATATTGTCTCCATACTTCTGACCTTGGGAAATATTCTAGACATACCAGTAGGTACTGATTTTTGGTCAAATTTTTTGGAACATTATGATTCCTTCATCTACTTTAAATGTATCTTTGCTGTAAATGTTTTATTTTAGGGCAATTCAAAAACAAGTTGGTGTTACATAATCAATTGTGTAGATGAAATCTGACTCTAACCAGTAATTAACCCATCTCTCTTTCACTCTTCTACTCTGACAGGGGTTTGTATCCATGACAAGGAAATTCATTAATGACTTAACTGAGTTTTATCATTTTTCTATAATTTTCATCTCAATCTTAATCATGGTAGCTACTATATTTTTTTAAGTAAACAGTGGGCCCAATGTGGGGCTCAAACTCATGACCCTAAGATCAAGAGTTCCATGCTCTAATGACTGACCCAGCCAATCATGTTTTTAATATACAAGATGAAAATATTTGTAAAGAAATTATCACTAACCAACAACAATAAGGATAAAAAAAAAACTGTAGTAAAGGTACATTAGTCTTGCTGTTCTAAGGCAATCAGAATCATAAATTTCTGATAAAGTACATCTTCACACATACAAAAAAAAACTATTTGGTATAAGCATCTTCACTGATAGATCATAAAAAGGAGACGCAATAGTTATATTTATATTAAACTATTGGTGCTTAGAGATGTAGCTTCAAATGAAGGTTAAAAACAGAATCTATGAAATCAGAACTAAGAAAATCTTGTCTTCCTGCTTGTGAATGCAGAGGTAAGATGGCCGACTCAACCCAAAATACGTTTTCACCTTCCACTGACAAGTCATTTGTTTGCTACAGCTGAAGAAAACGTATATAACTAATTTATTTGAGAAACCTGTTAGAAAAAAGATACATTCAACATTCCCCTCCACTGTGTAATGCACGGGGAGCTGTCAAGAAATGTAGTCATGAAGCACAGAGATTTGGATACCACCCCCAGGATTCAGAGACCTCCTGACAACTTTTTGATACTCCCAGGAGCATTCTAGGCCTATGAACTAATAAAAGGATTATATTAAGACAGACAAAGGTATGCTGTTTCCAGCCTGCAGAGATTTAATAACATGCTTAATTCATTATCTGACATAGATGTTACATAAGCACCAAACATTGCTATTAATATGATTTACATTAATTGAATTCTATTTAATACTTTATGAAAGTGTTTTCTTTAATGAATGGCCTTTTAATACTAATGCTCAATATTATAAGAAATTATGATATAAACTGCCTGCGCTGAGTTGAAGAAGACATTGACAATTGTCCTTTCAAGCTTGAATAGACATTGTTTTATCACGGGATTTTTTTTCTCTTAGAATACTGTGCAGAGGAGGCTATTAAAATCCCAATCATCATGTTAATTCCTGTTTCTGTATTTATTTATCTGTACCCAAATCATAATCTAAAATACTAAAAAGTATTGCCCTGTGTTACTTAAATTGACTAAAGTATAATAGCTTTTATTTAGAGGTGACATATTTATATGTAGCAGGAATTCTTGTGAACACTTCATTTAATTCAATAATTTCATGAGACAGAAATATTTCCATTTTATAAATATGGGAACTGAGGTAGAGATGTGTTAAAAAATAGTGTTACTAGAATAAAAATATAGATTTTCTTATTCACTGGTTCATATGGAAAAACTGGTTCATGGTTAAGTATGGTGGCCAGCATTATTTTACAGAGAAATCTAAAAAGATAACAGCTATTGCATTTTATTTTTTTAAATAAATTATAGAATTCTGTATTTCTGTCAATTTCTTTATGTATTGGAGGACTTTCTGATATCTAGAACTCTGCCTTGGTCTCATGGTCAGAAAAATTGATTCTCAAAGTCCATGAGTCTACATCTGATGACATATTCTAATTCGTTCTTTCCTTCTAAAATTATTAGAGCCCACAGAAATGTGTTGGGTAAACACTGGGTATAAAGACCAGTCCTAGATACCATGTCCTGGATACCATGACAGAGACAAGGACAACAAAATACAGCCTCTTCTCAAAAAAAGTTTCTTATTGGTAGAATATACAGTTACTTATGATACTAAGTCTCAAGTAATTTTTTAAAAGAACATTTTTCAAGTACTACAAAGGAGGAACCAGCATCTGTAGTCATCTTGAAACATGAGTATGGATTTTGACTGACGGAGTTAAGTGAAAAGGCAGCATTGAAGGTTTTCAAATACCATGATCAAAGACCCTAAGACAGAAAAGTAAGTAATGCTTGAGAAACGATGGGTAGATTAAGGCCTCAATGGATGCTCCATTTGCACAGAATTTCTAGACCATAATTGTACAGATTTAGTGTGTTTCTTATGTGCTTTACAGTCCTGGCTATGTTGTAAGACCTTTTGCTTGTTTCCTCTGTTACTCTCCCTGGCTTTCCAGTACAGAGGGAAGTTAATTATGTGAATTCTGACTAATACAACCAAAAGGGGTGGGTGAACTTGGTAACTGTAGATCATATTGTAATAGTATGCGATAGTATGTGAAATATCATGGCTCACCATTTTGTAGATTTTCATCATGAGACTTGAGTGAAAATTATGTTAGCTACTATTGTCAAGATAGAGATTAAAAGTCATCAGATCTAATAATAACTGCATTTAGTCTGCGATTGTCATTACGCTAAATACTTTGATACACATTGTACGATTTAACCCTTACAATAACTCTATCAGAAATATTGTCATTATGCCCACTTTACAGATGAATGGAATGATGGAGAGAGGAATACGTAACTTGAATAGACCATAGACTGCTAAGGTAGCAGAGCTGAAAAGTATCAGGTCTGACTGAGCCAAAGTCCACTCTGAATTGCCATTCTTTTTTTTTTTTTTTTTAATTTTTTTTTCAACATTTATTTATTTTTGGGACAGAGAGAGACAGAGCATGAACGGGGGAGGGGCAGAGAGAGAGAGGGAGACACAGAATCGGAAACAGGCTCCAGGCTCTGAGCCATCAGCCCAGAGCCTGAAGCGGGGCTCGAACTCACGGACCGCGAGATCGTGACCTGGCTGAAGTCGGACGCCCAACCGACTGCGCCACCCAGGCGCCCCCTGAATTGCCATTCTAATCGCAGAAATGTTTCAGCTCTGAGGAAATTTACATCAGAAGTAAATAGTCATATGCAGAAGAATTTTTGAAATTCACTTTCAAGGCTGCATTTCTATTTTACAACTCTGAATGTATTTATTATTTTGAAATACATTTACTGTCTTGAAAAATAATTGAACGTTCCTGCCCCTATACCTTTGCACTTGCTGTTGCTGCTTCCTGGAACACTCTTCAGGAAGAGGACTCCATGCCTCAACCTTCCCTAACCCCCATACATCATGGCATTGGATCCAGTTAATAGTTCTGTTCTTTCACCCCAATGTATGTTTAGCCTGAGTATTGTTTAGAAATACTATATATTTCTTCGCTTATTAGCAGCTGTGGTTTGTCTCGTAGGCTTCATGTGGGAAAGAATTTTTGAATATGTTTTGTTCACTGTTATATCCCCAAAATATAAGAGCAGTGACTGGCACAAAGTAAGGACTCAGTAAGTATCTATTAAATGAAAAAAAAAAAAAAAATGAATGAGTGGGTGAAGGAAGGAAGAGATGCTCACTGCTGACCTATGGCCATCTGAATCTACATTGTCTTTATAGCTATTTAAGTACTTGAGAGGCTGAAGCTATGACGTGTCACAGTGTTTTGTACGGTGTCAATTTGATAATCATGATGAAGAGGAAGGCCACTGAGTTTTTGCAGTCTTTGCATTATCCTACCTCTACCTAACTGAATACTATGGATCTGTCTTAGCACTTCAAAATGAACACTCCATAAATTATTAAACTAATGGCAATATGTAGAGCTTGAAACCATCAACTAGGGTATTCTATGCCCAAATATGTACATTTTTGAATTTGGTTTTGAAATCTAGACACATGTATTTAAAAATGTAATTCACATATCCATAATAATACATTTCCTCTTTTTTATTTTTTAAAATATTTTTTATGTGTATTTATTTTTTGAGAGAGAGAGAGAGAGAGAGAGGGAGAGGGAAAGCTGGGGGGGAGAGGCAGAGAGAGGAAGAGAAAAAGCACAGAGCCTGACTCAGGACTCAAACTCTCGAACTGTGAGATCATGACCTAAGCTGAAACCAAGAGTCGTCAGACTCTTAACTGAGTCACCCAGTGGCTTAACTGACTGAGCCACCCAGGTGCCCCAAGGTGTACATTTCTAACCATTTGATTTAATCTATGCATCTGCATGGTCATCAAAAATAAACCATCTTGAGACTAAAACTTTATTTTCATAGATTCCTCCCTACATATGCATGATTATATACAAAAGTCCTAAAATCCTGCATTTAATCGCATTGTAAGGCTACATTATTCAAAACATGGTATCAGAACATTTCACTTATTTAGAAAGTTGAAATAGATTCCCATTTTATGCATTTAAGGAAGTAGATTAAGTAATTACATGCTTAAAAATTGAAAAAGACTAAAAGAAAACTATACTTGGGATAATAAAGAACTTTATAAGCATGACATTAGTGCCAGAAACTATAAAATTGATTGATAGAATTATCTGCATAGAAATTAAAAACATTTTTAGGAGACCCAATATTGAAAGATTAGGGACAAAATAAAAAATGTGTATATCAAAGACAAAAGATTATTGCCCTTAATTTATAAACAATAAAGAGTCCAATATTAAATGGCAAAAGAATATAAAAAGGAAGAACATAAATATATAATAATAAACATAGAAAAAACTGCAACCTTACTAGTAAAAAAGAAATCAAAGATCAAACCAAGTATAAAATATCACATTCTGTCCATCACATTGGCAAAGCTAAAAAAAAAAAAAAGCACTGATACAACACTGATAAAAGTACACACATTGCATATTTTTCAAGGACCACTGGCCTAATGTATCACAATTTTTAATATAAATACTTTTGGCCCAATAGGTTCATATTGACAAATCTTAGAATTTATCCTGAGGTAATGAGAGATAGCACGTAAAAATAAAACCCTAAAGGTTCATATAAATGTGTTGATTTGAATACACTACAAGAGATCTTTGTTTGAAATTCTAGCAGGTCATTAAAACTATATTTTTAGGAAGCTAAACAAAAAGGATACAAAAACATGTTATGGTAGATTTTTATGTTTTGCAACAAGCTAGACCATAGTATGGTCACCATATATGTGCTATCAGTGGTTTTCCTCTTGTATGCGATTATAGGTTAGCTTTACTTTCTTTTTTGAAATCTTCTAGATATTTGGCAATGGACAAGGTTTTGCTTCATTCTGTTTTGTTTTTAATCAGGAAAGCAAGAAAGTAGAGCATCCAGAGATGGATTAGGTGATATTAAAAGCAAATTATTGGGGCGCCTGGGTGGCGCAGTCGGTTGAGCGTCCGACTTCAGCCAGGTCACGATCTCGCGGTCCGTGAGTTCGAGCCCCGCGTCAGGCTCTGGGCTGATGGCTCAGAGCCTGGAGCCTGCTTCCGATTCTGTATCTCCCTCTCTCTCTGCCCCTCCCCCGTTCATGCTCTGTCTCTCTCTCTGTCCCAAAAATAAATAAAAAACGTTGAAAAAAAAAATTAAAAAATAAATAAATAAATAAAAGCAAATTATTTTTCAAACACCAGGAAACACTAACAAATGACACTCTGAAAATATTAAAAGTAAATTGTATAATTACAGAAGAGTATTTTATTTTAGAAGCATTAGCACAAAATAAAGTTATATTATATATAACTTTATATATATATATAACTATATATATAAATAGTATTATATATAAATTATATATATATACTGGGTGGCTCAGTCGGTTAAGCGTCCGACTTTGGCTCAGGTCACGATCTCGCGGTCCGTGAGTTCAAGCCCCGTGTCGGGCTCTGTGCTGATGGCTCAGAGCCTGGAGCCTGTTTCGGATTCTGTGTCTCCCTCTCTCTCTGACCCTCCCCCATTCATGCTCTGTCTCTCTCTGTCTCAAAAATAAATAAAGGTTAAATAAATAAATAAATAAATAAATAAATAAAAAGAATCAGAGGCTCAATTTACTGAGCCACCCGGGTGCCCCAAGGTGGTCAACTTTCAAATTTCATTTCTTTTTTTGTTAACATTTAATCTGACTTTTCTGAAAACTAGCTTTCCATATTCCCAAACACAGGGCTTCTTTAGACCTCAAAAACGAATATTAAATCGTAAGTTCTCCCTGTTTGAGTGAGAAAGAGCAGTACAGTGGTCCCTCCTTATCTGTTGGGAAGATATGCTCTAAGACCTCCAGTCGATGCCTGAAACCACAGGCAGTACCAAACTATATACTGGTTTTTCTTATACATACATATCTAAAATAAAGTTTAATTTACAAGTTAGGTACAGTAAGAGAGTAACAATAACAATTAATAATAAAATATAACAACTATAACAACATACTATAATAAAAGTTATGTAAATGTGGTCTCTTTCTCAAACTATTTTATTGTACTACACACACCTTCCATCTCTTGTGATGATGGGAGATGACAAAATGCTTACGTGCTGAAATGAAGTGAGGCAAATGACAGAGGCCCTGTGATGCAGCATTAGGCTGCCACAGACCTTTTGACATTATGCAAGAAGGGGAATCATCTGCTTTCAGACCATGTTGACATCAGGTAACTGAAACCAGAGATAAGAAGGGACTACTATATATCTTCCTACAAGATATGGTACAAAACTCCATACTCTTGTTGGGTTTATTGTTAAGATTTACTATACCTAAATGGGTGATGTGTGGTGGATAGTTTATGAGCAAAGCCTAGTAGTAGGTAAGGTATCAATCTGAACAGGATTAAAAATAACAATGGTAGAATTTTGCTATAGAAGACATTTTGGGGGCACCTGGGTGGTTCAGTAGGTTGAGGAACCGACTCTTGATTTTGGCTCAGGTTCATGGGATCAAGTCCTGCATCAGGCTCTGTGCTGACAGTGCGGAGCCTGCTTGGGATTCTCTCTCTCCCTCTCTCTCTGCCCCTCCTCCCTCTCTTTTCCTCTCTCAAATAAATAAACATTTTTTTAAAAAAGAACTTTGAATCAATCCAAGGAATTTCTCTTGTTTTCAACTTTCACACAAAACTCTTCATAAAGTTGGAAGAAATATTTGAAGTGGTGTCAAAGCCCATATTAACTCTCTCAAATAAACATTTTAGTCAAATATATAAAATTTTTGTAGATTCACTGTATGCCAAAATGTTAATTGCTTTTCATCAAAACATTGTAAAAGTGATGCTCCTTTTCTTGTTTTGCCCAGTTCTAAATTTGTACTGCCTAAACCAGTTGACTGCATCATCTTAATTTTAAATGCACCTTTTCTATTATATTGTTTAGTCTCTGTTTGTTAGATTTTCTTGACTAATGTATTCTGAAGTTCTGTAAAAAGCATACATGTGCACACGTGCATGCACACACACAGTTTTGACACGTGCTAACATTCTCCATACATGCTAAAGCCAGTGAAATGGCAAATGGAGGGAGAAAAAAGAAAAAAGAAAGGACAAAGAAATAAAACAAAAAATTGATCTCAGCGAAAACTGAAAGGCATTCCTACTGTTAAGAAAGCAAGTTCAGGAACATACGGCAAGAGACAGCTTTAATTTATATGATACATTTACGGAAGTGCCATAGAGGAGGTTAAACCACTGAGAGTACCTGGACTAGCCCCCTACGCACAAACATACTAATATTCTAATGTTGTGGGAAGGAAGATGCCTTGAGCTTTCCCCCCTCTGTAGAACTCGAGTAAATAATGCAAACTTCATATTTGAAAACAACAATTAATACATGTGGATGTTTCTAAACGTTTCATATCCCTCACCACATCTTAGCTTTTAACTGGCTAAGAGAAGTTCAAAAAGATTAACTTTTAATAAGTTAAAAGCAAAATCCATTAATTAACTGAAGTTAATTTAAAGACTTCTAAATTTTAACTTTAACTAGTGAATTATTTTCTAGTAACTTTTCCTGAATTATAGATTAAAAAATACAAAACCAGCACTTGCCCTAAAATCTAAAATCAGACTTGCTAATAAACTTTACCAGTTCTCCTTGATCTTCAAGCATGTAGTAGATATTAATAATTTGCAGGACTGATAGATGTATACATGCAGAAATGAGGTACACACAAAAGGGTATTAACTGACAGCGTTTTTAACAGAAACACAGGTTCATTTAAGTAGATCTTTTTTCATAAATGTTTATATATATATGAATATGAATCAATAAATATGAATGCTTATTAAATTACTACATGATCAAGATATTTTCTTGGTAAGAGTTTATTTAAATCTGAGATATAATAAACTCAGTATGATTGTTGATAACTATAACATTTATAATTAATACATGTAATTTTAGGTGCAGTTTTCCGCAAATGATCATACTTAATTCACCACATAGCCTTCCCATAATACACGAATGCATATCACTCTGTATCTTATTACCAATTAATTTCTATTTGATGACTTTTTGCTCAGATATGTAAGTGAAAATCACTTAAACATCAAAGCATGGAGACCAGAAAGACTGAATGGAAAAGGAAATGGGAAACAGTGGCAGAATGAAAGGAGAATTGGTATGAGGCAGTTCAGAGGGTAACTAGGGTTGGGAGAAGAAATTTAAGATATATACTACAATAATAAAGTAGAAATAAAACAAAGAGGAATAAGGTTTTAGTGAGGTGGAAAGATAAAAATAAAACTCAGAAGGGATCTTACATGAGATGATAAAGTGTAGGTAGGGAAACAGAACGGCATGGTATGTTCATCCCAAGAAAGGAAGTATAAGGAAAAATTCAGGTTTTGTAATGAGGTGTGAATTCAATTCCATGCTATTTCATTGTGTTTGCTTCTGCAGTTGTTTTTAGACATGGGAGCCTAAATTCCTGGTTCACTGCTCTCCTGCAACATTGCAGTCATATTTAATCTTTTCTGTGATGACCAACTGCCATGACACCATTACACAAACTAGCCCGTCCAGCTTCACAGCTGCCATTAACAACATAGCCAACCCCAAATTCTATAAACACATTTGTACACACACACACACAAACACACACACGTGTATGATTCACATGTGTACATAGTGGGCAAGCTTTCGTTTCTGCTACTGCCTTCTCCTTTTGCTTCTTCTCTTTTCTATCAAAAGAATGTTTTCAACAGATACTTGAATGAAGCTATGCAAAATCCATGTTTTCCCCGTCCTATCCCATGCTGCAACATTGTATTCTAAAGATCAAACAAGGCTCAAGGAATGTATATGCTAAACTCAAATTATTCACATCCAAAGTACTTTTGAAAAATGTGAAATAAGTTCTCAATTTGAAAGGACTCTAAATTGCACATCATTTTCATATGAATTTCACCTTTATGACAGTAAATTAAAATGAAAATCATACAGTGCATTTAAATCTACATTTCTTGCAAAATGGTTTCGAAAGTTTGCCACCAATGAATTATTTTCTTGATTAGCTTAAAGTACTATGAAACAGGGAAGAAAGAAAATAATTCTGGGCTTATATAAACATCTACCTTCAATAGCTTAGCAAGCAAACATTAACAAATACTTTACATCCTATTTACTTACAATAGTCCTATAAAACAATAAACCTCTGAAAGCAATTACTTTAAATTTATTTTTCCTCCACATTGAAGCAGAAAGTATTTGTCACGCAAAAGTTAGCATTGAACTTGTATAATAATAGAGATTTACTGAGACAAGGAACAATGTTGATTAAAAAAATAAAAGCACTGAAATATACCCTAACATCTTTCCTGAAACACATGATAATAATTATCTTAGGAAAAGGTGGTGCTGACAGCAGCATAAATGATGCCACCAAATGGAGAGTTAATTTTATTTTAAAGGATTAAACCATAAATTACTTCTTTAAAATTAGTGAGAAAAAAATAGATCCCTCCTAAAGTCAATTTAATCAATTCGCAAGAATTTTGTACAAGAGAAAAAATTATTAGACCATAACATTCCAAGAGGTTATATGAAAATCATGTTAAAGAGCCTGGCCACTCTTATTAAGGAACTAATTTAGAATATATACGACTGAATTTTCAAATATCTGTTTAATAACCTATATTCTAACATATTTCTTGCCATCTCAAGCTAGATTTTAAGAGTAACTGGTTTGGATTTCCTCACGCTTAAAGATGGTTCTTTTTCAAAAATCTACTTCTAAATAAGAACTCTACTTTCTTGCTCGTTGGAGTATGTATGTTAGCATAGTCAAAGGACAGGAGGCATTTAGTAAATTCATGTTGACTAATATACGGTATCCTATTATTTGTTCACATTCTCTTTCTTCAGTGCCATTTGCTACACTTTCCTGAAGGTGGTATAGGAAAAATACACTATTTCAATGTAGAAGGTTTTCCCTTCTTAGGACTTGCTGTGGCCAAGGGAATGTGAACAGATGTGACACATGCCATAACAGAAGTCTGACATGCACTTGTACAGCTCTGCCCCTTCCTGAGCTTCTGCGCTTCCATGAAAACACACAGGACAACAGACCCCAATGAGGCCCAACAGACTTGCCCATGACTGGGAGTAGAAAGAAAAGTCTGTTGTCATAACCCACCTAGATTTTGGTGTTGTTACTGTAGGGAAAGCTGACTATGCAAGATGCATCATAAATACCATAATTATTGGTTGTAACTACTTAAAATGTAAGAGCATATATAGGCCACAGCTCAATTGCTAATATTATGCATCAGAAGTAAACATACTTTTTGTGAAAAGAAACCCAGAGTCTTCAACTCCTGTGGGTAGGGTAAGGAATCTGCATAGAATTAACAGTAGACTCTTAATCAGAGTAAATCTGTTCCTCCCAGCTAATTCTTGATTTACTCTTATGGGAGAAGATAGGAAACAAAGTTGCATTTTGAATGATGATACCAATTATGTGAAGTCTACACATTAAGACTGGATGCACTGATAAACCTGGACTAACTAACAATTGCAATTTGATTATCAACAAATGGTCCAAAATCACCTGCCCAAGTATGGGCAGAAAAAAGGTGGGTACAACCTTAAAAGGCAGTCACTACAAAAAAAGGATTTTTACTGAATTGAAAAGAGAACAATAAAAACTCACTTTCAACCTACTTAAATGATGGCATTTAATTTCTTTTCAAATAAGGAAGAGCAGAACTAAGCAGGTGTTAATAAACATTAAAATAATTTATTACAAGTATGCTTCTTTGTTTCCAAAATCACTATAGTAGTTTCTCTGATAAAATCTGATTTGAAAAGTATTAATTTACATTTATATTTTTATGATAGTAATGTGAGAACAAGCACTAACTTATATTTACTAGCCCATTTATATTATAAAGAATTATCCATTGTGTTTAAAGATAATGGTGATTAAGACAGGTCTAGGACAGAATCAAAAATTATTAAATAGCTACAAAGCACCCAATGATTATTCTCAAGGTGCAGCACCTAAATCCTGGACTTGGTTTTCTTCTAATGATAATATATTATGTTGAGATGTTGACCTTTATTTATCCAATGACTCCTGGTTGGAAGTAAGAATTAAGTCCATGGCCAAAAATGAGAAAAATTTGGCCCTACAGCACTATTTAGTGACCAGAATGATATTGGCTACAACTCTCAGCACATTGGGGCTCATTTAAAGAAACTATCCTATATGTAAATGAGCATTTATGGTGAGTGTATGCAAGAGGGTGGTGCAAACAACATTAAAAATAATCATTAAAATATCATTAAACATCATTAAAAATGAATTTATTCAAAAACTGTTTTTATGGATTCAACTTCTTCATTGAATTCACACAGCCCAAGCCTATGAATGAACGCATAGGTAGATAGGTAATTTCTCAACTACCAAGAAACTCCTCCAATCCATCGATAACTCAGATTTTGAGGAAATTATTTCTGCTATTAACTTGCCATCAGACTTGCCAACTAGATTTTCCATCTCATCCGCACATCAACTTTTTATTTTTTAAAGCCAACTATATCAAATCTCATCTGTTTTCAGAATGCCATGAAGTCTCCACCATAATGATAGGCAAATTATTATATAGTTCATAAGAATTTTGTAAATGTGCTCAATTCCATATCTCCTCCATCTTTTCCTCACCCCCACAGCCCTAATCCAGCAACTAATCTTGAACTGATGCCTTTATCTTTTACACTCATATGTCTTATATTTATTCCTGTTTATTTTTTTTCTTGTTGGAAACAGGTCATTTTTTTCTCATCAATCAAGAATTTTAGTGTTCATAACCTTCTCATCATGAATAAACCCTAACCTTACCACCTAAAATATTTTCTAATGTAAATATTACAGGTCTCAGAACAGAGCCCTATAGAGAGTTTCAGAGTTCTTAAGTGGCATTTTATTATGTACACCATCATCTGTAAACAATCAGGAAAACATAAAGGAGCAAAAAGTTAAGAATATACATATTATTGATCCTGCTTAAATTTAAGAAGCTAATATGTATGGACACAATACTTGCATTTTTATAATGATGAAGATGAATTTTTAAAATAACAGTTCCTTAATTAAAATCCCAACAAGACAGCATATTTGTAAATATTCAGATTTGAAATAATCAAAACAGTGAGACATACTTTCCCAATTTGCTTGCTATTTCATTTTTAGTATCTGAACTTTAGCAAAATTATGTGATGTGATTACTTGGACAACTTCCATGCTCTTAATATGCTGGTTTGATATAAAAATAAAATTCCTTTTTTTCAAAAATATTAACTATTATGTTTTCCTAATGATTTCACTGGCCAAAATACTTTTTCAGAACAATTTTATTTGCTGATGCTAATTTTCTTCCATCGCACATTTTATTCTAAATCTACTGTTTCTGAAGAAAACAGGTATTTTTATTTGAAGTATTACATAATGTTCAATAAAGTTAAAATGCATTCATTTTCATATGAGAATCAACTTAGTACTGTCTATTCTAGAATTATTCTTTGTACTCTATTTCAAAATGAATTCTCACACGTGTAATGAATCTGTCTCAGTATTAAGAATTCGTTTTGATTACTGAAATTATTTTAAAGATGTTATTGATAAATCATGATTTTCATTTTAATTTACGCAAAAAACTTTATGTCCCCAAAATATTTTATACTTAAGTCTTGGAGAAATACACATTTAGATTCTTTTCTCCACACCAGTATCTTCCTACTCAACTCAATGCAGTTTAGTAATCCTTTCTTTTTGTGAGGACATTTGCTAGGTTACAGAACATTAAAGAAGATCAAGATGTGGTGTTTTCCCTCATGAACCACTCAAAAGCTCTAGGGGTGACAGACACATACATATACATGCAACAAACATTATGTTGTAATGCCAAATCACAAGGGGGTGAATGACATGCTCTGGGAGCATTTCTTGAGGAAGGGCCAGCAGGGTATGCAAGCAATGCAGTTTCACAGGGATACTCTTAGAAGACATTCTTGTGCCAGATTTAGTGCTCTACTGTCGCCATCTTGAATTCCTATCATTTTTTAATAAAGAGCCCCACATTTTCATTTTGCACTGGGCTGGTCCTATATATGAACTTGTGTGTATGACAACCAAGGGCAGATGGTGGACACTGGAGAAGTAGAGTAGCTCTAAGCTTCCCAGAATTGTTGATACTTGATTTTGGTCTTGAAGGTGAACTGGAATCCACAAAGAGATGAGGAGGAGAAGAGGCAAATATTCCAGAGAGAAGATATAGAACAAAGACATGAAAAAAAAAAAAAAACTTGCTTAAGAATAATAATTAGGGTCTCACATCAAGGCAAGATGAAGTTAAAAGAATAATTTGTAATCGGATTTCCAAGGGCCTTAAAGGCCTAGCTAGTAGGTTGGATTGTATTTATATAAAAGTGATAACTTGGGGCACCTGAGTGGCTCAGACAGTTAAGTGACCAGCTCTTGATTTCTGCTCAGGTCATGATCTCACAGTTCCTGGGATTGAGCCCCACGTCAGAGTCTCCCAGAGCCTGCTTGGGATTCTTACTTTCCCTTTCTCTCTGCCCCTCCCGCACAATTCCCCCACTTCTTTCTCTCTCTCTCAATAAATAAATAAACTTAAAAAAAGTGATGACTTTAAGCAAGGAAATGAAATGAAATGAAATGAAATGACATGACATGACATGACATGACATGACAGCTGGTGCCAGGGGTGAAGCCGTGGAGATAGACTAGAGCATGAAACCTCTGCTAGAACATAATGGCAGAAATCTAGATAAAATAGGATGACAGGTTGTAGACAGCAACGGAAGTGGGGATGAAGAGATGGATATGCAAACAGATATTCGAGGGCACACAGTGTTTTATAAACAGATCCCACTATCTGTCTTTCATCCTTGAAAGACAGCACATAAGATAATTTCATCAGGCCCACTGAAATGGACAAAAATGATAATATACTTGAAGAATACTACAATTTTTTTTGTTCAAAAGTTACTAATCATGTATAAATTAAAATGAGGCCACTGAAGCTTTATAGCAAAGGACTAGCAATTTTAACTAAAACCAAAAATGAAAAAGAATAAAAAATAAAATGCTGATCAAGAATCCATTAATCATACAAAATACAAACTATCTCTTCTGCACTCGTATACCTTTATCTATAGCACCAAATAAATCAACAAGCATACTATAAAGTCAAATTAAAGGCTAATATTAAAATGAGTTTGATATGATGGAATCAAATCAGTTGATTTATAATTTTTCATTTCTCATCTTATTCCTTTGACATAGGAATATGATCATATTAAATAAGGAAATGACCCCTTTTATATGTCCCAGAGAAAATAAAAAATCTGTATTTTTCCAAATACAGGTCTGAAGAGAGACACTGCACATTTTACTTTGGGCTAAAAAACTTAGTTGGAGGGGACATCTGGCTGGTTCAGTCGGTAGAGCTTGTGACTCTTGATCCCGGGGTCATGAGTTCAAATCCCACGTTGGGTGTAGAGCCTACTTAAAAAACAAAATCAGGGGCGCCTGGATGGCGCAGTCGGTTAAGCGTCCGACTTCAGCCAGGTCACGATCTCGCGGTCCGTGAGTTCGAGCCCCGCGTCGGGCTCTGGGCTGATGGCTCGGAGCCTGGGGCCTGTTTCCGATTCTGTGTCTCCCTCTCTCTCTGCCCCTCCCCCGTTCATGCTCTCTCTCTGTCCCAAAAATAAATAAAAAAAAAAAAGTTGAAAAAAAAAAAAAATTAAAAAAAAAAAAAAAAACAAAATCAAAAACAAAACTTACTTGGAAACTACTTAATATGACTTTTTAGATGGAATTTTTCTGATATTTAAAAAAAATTTTTTTTTACATTTATTTACTTTTGAGAAACAGAGTGAGACAAAGTGTGAGCGGGGGAGGGGCAGAGAGAGAAGGAGACAAAGAATCTGAAACAGGCTCCAGGCTCTGAGCAAATGGTCAGCACAGAGCCTGACATGGGGCTCGAACCCATGAACCATGAGATCATGACCTGAGCTGAAGTTGGACGCTCAACATACTGAGCCACCCAGGCACCCCTTTCTGATATTTTTCAAATCAAACTATTATGCTTTCTTTTGTTTAATTTTATAGCTACCATGTAAAGAATGTGATAATTACAGAAGTATAATAATTACAAAATAATCTTTGCTGAAGGTATCAACAGCACATAGTGACTTTCACAATGTAATGGGATTTACAAGACATTCAAATCAGCAAGCTACTATCTCCTAAGTATTGTCCTTTACCAACTTCTTTTCTCTTTTTATAAATCAACTTCTTTTCAATCTTAAAATGCTGCTTATGATTGTTATTTTGTCAATCATTTTTATCAGGGTTCTTAAGTATTTTAAAAATGACTATAACTTATTCATAGCCAAACTGTATAGGTACTCTTTTGTAATATTGAGTCATCACCAAAATCTATAAAGTTTTGCCCTTGAGTAATAAAACGTTATTTATTTTTTTCAAGTTTATTTATTTTGAGAAAGAGAGAGAGAGAGGGAGGGGCAAAGAAAGAGAGAGAGAGAGAGAGGGAGAAACCCAAGCAGACTCTCGCTGTCAATGCAGAGCCCAAGGTGCAGTCCAATCCCCCGAGCTGTGAGACCATGATCTGAGCCGAAATCAAGAGTCAGGTGCTTAACTGACTGAGCCACCCAGGCACCCCTAAAAGGTGTTACTTTTTTAATTGCATGAATATCTCTCATCTATATGGAATTATAAATAGTCTGCTATAATATACCCCAAGACCACATTTGTCTATAGGGAGATAGACAAGAAAGAAAATTAAAAAAAATAGTACCTGACTTCAACAAGCCTATAATTCTTGAATTTGAAAAAATTCTGTGTAGATAAATTAATGAATTGATTGGTTTTATTTTTTTTTAATATACTTCACCTTATGTATTCCATTTCAAGGCCTTCCCTTCTTTGACATATTTCAAAGAAAAAGTTCCCCATAAATGGAAACACTGGAAGGAGTTGAAGGAGCCGCACAGAAAGACCCAAAGATAAGTGGGAACCAGAACTATGGAGTCTAAATGTGAATTGCAGGCATGAGGTAGTGTGTATGTGTGTGGTGAGTGGGATGGGAGTGTTACAAGAAAAATGGGTGGGAAAGTAAACAAGAGCTAATCATAAAGGATCTTGAAAGTCACACTAAGGGATTTAAATTTTTGAACCACTCATATCTGAAAGATATTGAATTGTTCAAATAACAAAACAATGTTTTGAATAAATATCATTTTAAGGGTGTCAGGTTGAAAAACACATGACAGAGTACTTAAAAAAGCCTTCTACATTTCTTTCCCTGCCTCTTCTTCCTATCAATTCTTATTAAAAAAATAGAATAAATGAATCCACTGGAATATCTGCAATACAAACAATTTCCTTAAAAATTATATTGGGTCTTGAAAGTCTTTGGAAGAAACTCTAAGCTGACTTCTGGGGTAAATGATGGAAAACTTAAAATATTTTTTAACCAGTCCGTATTAGAGCCGTTTATTGCACCGGAACAGGAATGAATCAAACAATTCCCCTAGACAGATATTTTAGATAAAAGTAAATAATTATATCCCTTTATTGATGGAGAAAAATGACTCTAAGAAGAGAGTGGTTTCAAGGCCACTGAAGTTAAGCAACATATACTTAGGTCACATACAAAACTGGATCCTTGAAAACACATTAGATTTATTTCTAACTCTTCCTGCACTGGGAAAATCTGGCCAATAATAAATTCAGAATACACAGTAATAAAGAGCAGGAAAATAACATTAAAAATAAGTATCAATCCTTAAACTGTAACAGGAGGAATGTAGATGAGATATGAAAAAATAGTTCTTCCTCTCATTAGGGCAGTTAAACATTAGAATAGGTTATCAGGTAAAGTCTCTGTAGACTCTTCTCTTCAAGGTTTTTAACATCAGGGATGCAGCCATTTATCTTGAATCGTTAAGGTAAGTCCTGTCTGCAGGCAGGTGAAGGACTAAATGACCTCTGAATTCATAAGTCATAAGTTACTTGTTACCAGCCGCCCGATTCTAATCTTCAGGCAGGGTTTGTGTGGGATTTTTTTTTTAATTCAGAAGTGACAATTAGCAATGTTACCTGCTACAAATTAAATATTTTCTAATTTTAACACATGAAGAAATTGTATTGAAAGTGTGTGGATCACAGATTAAGATCACCGTTTGTAAATATAGCCAGAATTAAGTTTTAGAGAAACTATCCCTTAGGTTCTAAAAGAATAAGCATTATAGAGACAATTTAAAATTTTGTCATTTGGGATGAGATTGGAAATACGAACAGGCATTTATGAGAAGAGTGCAGGAATGTTATTCTTGAATAGTATGATAAAATTTATATGAGAAATGTTTATGGTACTTTCTACATTGTGATTAATTTAAACAGATACTTAAATCTCTCCTTTCCTTCATTGCTCTCCATCTAGATCATGAAAAAGTTCAATCCTGTTAGGCACAGATGACTTCAAGGGAAATAAATTATGTTAATCAAAACAGCAAAGGATCAATAAACAAATGAGCACACAGCATAGATAGTGTCATTCCAAAAGGTACAAAGATTCATCTTACTCTGTTATCATGATTCTATGTAACTCTTTCTCTTCATTTCTCACCTCTGGAAACGAAGCATTGTCATGCATGACAGGTAAAAAATAAAACGGTATTTTTAGTGCAACATATAAATTCTAAAGTGAACCGTAACATCTTTACTTGAAGAAAGATCTAATATGTACACTGTGTGTACATACATACTTTTTAATCATGTGAATATATGCTGCAAAATGTTTTTTTTTTGAAAAAAACTTTTTCCTTAGAATTTCCATTTGAAAACTTTCTTTTTTTAAATAAAAATTTGTTTTAAAAAATGAAATGTGGACAATTAGACTGACACGTCATCAGGCAGTGATTATGTCTTGGTTATACAAATAACATTTCATAATACAGGTATTCGAAAAACTTCATTGTTAAAATGAAAGAACAGACCCAACTGCATTGCTTTAATGCAAGATTTTATAGGTTCAGAGAACAAAATGTTCAATAAACTCTATTGCATTGACCTTCCTCAGAAATAACACTTGTAAATATTTTTAGAACAAAATTTCCACAATTTGCAAATACGGCCTAAACTTAGGAAATGAATTTTTACCTATATTCAAAAGATACTCAAAGGCTGCTCCAAGTGAGATCATGTTGGTCCTTACATATCACAATTCTTACCATTTAAGGTAAACAAAAAATTTTTAATGAAAATGTTGCTTTGGTTTACAGCCAGAATAGAATAATAAATTATAATCTCCCTCTCTAAGTTAAAATAACACTTTATTTCAATAAATTTAATCAAAGTTAAATTACTTTTAAGAAGTTATGCCCTTTGCCCTCCAAAACCAACAAACCTTTCATACCATAGCAACCTTACAAATTTTTAATTTTTTACTGAGAAAAAATATAAATAATGCTTTGAGTAAAATTAAACTAAACACTTCATGCAAGGACACCATCAGTCATTGGATATATCTGGAGATCACCTACAAGTGATAAGAAAGTATATTCTGCCTTGTATTCATTATAGATTAGTAGAAGTTTTAATTTTCTGGGTTGCAATGTTTAATTGACAAAAACAAAAAGAACACAGTAAAGGACTCATGGCAGTGACCGGTCAGAGACTTAAGATTTCTTCTTTTCTTCTTTTTTTTTCCCCTTTCTGTTTTGTAACCATGGTAAAACAATAGAAGTGAACTTTCCCTGAACTTTTCTCTTTAAAGGCCTGGGTCCACATTGACCCAGCAGGGCAAGCTGGAACCTGATACTATCAACCCGAGGGCTGCTAAAGCAATCAGGTTCAACAACAACCATATATGTTCCCTAATGTCATTTTGCCACAAAGCCAAAGCAAAAGCAAGCTATTTCTAGTAAAGAATGTCTTTCCATTGTTTCAGAGATTAATTCAATAGTCTAAACTTGCATAAAACATGGACTAAATGATAGACTACAGAAATATATTGCTGTTCTCTTATACTTATATCAATACCAAAGTTTATTTGTAGATAAGTCCCAATATTGCAAGAAAATAAAAGCTCCTAGAAGGATTATTAATGAACAGATGACTTAAATCTTTATTGTTTTAGGTTATCTTACATTTAACTAACTCATTTTGCATAATTCTCATGGTAACCTGTTTTAAAAGGTAACACTGCTTAAGAAATATTTTTCCTGGGGCGCCTGGGTGGCGCAGTCGGTTAAGCGTCCGACTTCAGCCAGGTCACGATCTCGCGGTCCGTGAGTTCGAGCCCCGCGTCAGGCTCTGGGCTGATGGCTCGGAGCCTGGAGCCTGTTTCCGATTCTGTGTCTCCCTCTCTCTCTGCCCCTCCCCGTTCATGCTCTGTCTCTCTCTGTCCCAAAAATAAAAATAAAAAACGTTGAAAAAAAAATTTAAAAAAAAAAAAAAAAAAAAAAAAGAAATATTTTTCCTATTTTTCTACAGGCAATTAAGGTAAGAAAACATAATGTACTAAATCCACTAATAAAGATATTTGTTATTTCTAAAACCATAATACGATAAATAAGAATTAGGTGGACTATAATAACACTATTTCCACCTCTTTTATTCAAAGGAGTGTTGGCATTTCTGTTCTAAATCCAGTTTTCAAAAATTTACAATTGTATAACAAATTATTTTTCAAAATTGTGAGTATATCCAGAAACAAGAGAGAAATATAATTTCTAATATTCACAAATAAGCATTTTGAAAATCATTCAGGTTCAGCCTTTCTCATCCCCTAATGTTAAATTACAGTATTAAAAAAATTAGTAAGGATGATGTAATAACAAGGAGAAGTTATTTCATCATTACATGACACGCTCTCAAATGTCTATATAAATACTTAAAATAAATAGCATGTATATCACGTATTAACTATTATCAATTACTTTCAATTGCTAAGAGTAATGCTTAAATAGATGCTCAGTTATATGATTTCCTCCTGAATATATCCCCTATGGGCTTTATAGAACACTTTATTCTTTTTTTTTTTTAATTTTTTTTTTTTTCAACGTTTTTATTTTTGGACAGAGAGAGACACAGCATGAACGGGGAGGGGCAGAGAGAGAGGGAGACACAGAATCGGAAACAGGCTCCAGGCTCCGAGCCATCAGCCCAGAGCCCGACGCGGGGCTCGAACTCACGGACCGCGAGATCGTGACCTGGCTGAAGTCGGACGCTTAACCGACTGCGCCACCCAGGCGCCCCTAGAACACTTTAATAGAAACAGTTTCAATGGTTCCAGTAGTAGCGATTGTATCACGTGGATGAGGTCTTTGTTATAGTTAACAATAGGTCGCAGCATATCAATAAGAAGGAACCAGAATTGTACCCAACACATAATAGGAGTTCAAAAAAATATTAACTCAGTGAAGAAATAGAGACAGTTCCAGAAAATCCAGGACATTAGCCACTATAAAAACAATTGTCCTTAAAATGGTAATTTTCCAGAATAATATAAAAAGATAGTCCTTTTTTGAAAAGTAAAACCGTGTTTAAAACAACTTTCTTTTTTTTTGATACATCAGTTCAAGTAAGCCAATTATGAGTCACCATTCCCTTGGGTAGGTGTATGCATTTAGGTATAGTAGTATATATATTTTACAGATGGCTAGACTAAATACAGACAATAAGAGATCTTGTCCCAATTTATTAAATATATATGGGATTCCTTAGGAAAACACAAGTTTAATATTTCATCCAACTCTCCTTAGACTGACTTTCCAAGCAATAATATGAATAATATCACTAAATGTGCAGGTTTAAATCTAAATTGACTTTTAAGTCTGTCTTTAATACTTACAACAAATATATAGGGTATCAATGAGGGACATTAAAATTTAAAATGTGTACTATAACATAGAAGGGATAGAAAGAAGAACATGGAACCAAGAAATAAAATAGGCAGAGGAACTACCAGCCTAATGATTACCCAGCTTTTGAGGTTTTGATGGTGGGTTCATTGATTCTCTCTTCCCCCAGTTGGAGAACATAAGAAGGTAAGACTGAGTTTACTGATGAAGAAGGGAAAGTTAACATAACTGGGATACTCACTGTGTACCACATGAGTAGTATATCTCATCGCACTTAAATTCCAACAGTCCTAGAAGGCAGATATTAATATCTCCATTTCTTAGATGAAAGCTGAGTGGCCCAACAACATGACTCATGAATTTCAGGTCTTTGTGTCAGACCCATGTATCTCTGATTTCAAAGCCTGTGTTTATTCCATTATAACATGGTGCCTCTGAATAAGAGACAATAGATCATTTGGCCATGGATCAAAAGACAAAAGTTACCACTTAGTAGATGTGTAACCTTGGCAAGCCACTTAACGCTCGTTTGGAATCCACATATCCCCTTCATTAACATGTTCAAGGGATGTTAGAACAGATAAAATTTTTAAATCTGAAGTAAACTCATCAAAGAAGCCAATATTATTATGACATGGCTAATAAGAATATGAACCATGAAAGCAAAGGAACAAGATAATTCAGTGTGTTCTGTGATTTCTAAGAGTATATTCTCCCAATTTAAAAATGGGGTTTTCTAGGGGCGCCTGAGTGGTTCAGGTGGTTAAGGAACCAACCGTTGATCTCAATTTGGGCTCAGGTCATAATCTCATGATTTGGATTTGAGATCAAGCTCTGCTGCATCAGGCTCTGTGCTGACAGTGCAAAGCCTGCTTGGCTTTCTCTCTCCCTCTTTCTTTCCCTCCGCCACACACGTGTGCATGCATGCTCTCTGTCACTCAAAAGAAATAAACATTTTTTAAAAATAGAGTTTCCTGTATTTGTGCCACAATCTTCACCCCATTTCTACTTTAATGTTACTGTTCTTCCTCGTACCCTGCCTGATTTCACTCAGTAAAGGCATTATACAGGAATTTTAATAGCTGTCAATACCTACGTGTTGGTGAATATGGAGTATATAAAGAAGACTATTTTCCCATGAGAAAAGGATATTCAGTAGGCTATATAAGGGACAACTTTTGGTCTAGTGAGAGAATTGATGGACTCCAAAGAATAAATTTCTTCGGTTGTTTTTTCATGAAAAGGCAACAAAAATTTTAGTTCTTAGACCTAAAAACTTGTACCTCATAATAATTTCTAGATCAGCTTAAAAATGAAATTGATGTCTACTTCATCAATGATTAAAACACACTTCTGGGAAATTGGAAATGGTGGTTTCCCCTTTCTCAAGGTCCAAACCCATCTTTCCATTGGTCTACAGAACATCTGGATAGTTCACAAGCACTTCAAATTCAACATGTTGAAATAAACTTCTTTCCTTTCACCCTAAACCTGCATTTCATTACCTACTGAAGCCCCTATATCTGTTAATAAACCACCATGTGTACCATCACCCAAAGCCAGGGATCATCGTAATTCCTCCCTCTTCCTTTAGTATACTTTCTACTTCTCAACTCAATGGTCACCAGCTTCTATTGATGCTACCTATGATATTTCTCAATTCACTCTCTTCTTCAGTCACATTGCTTCTGCCTTATCTCAGACCCTTCCCCTTCTGTTCCTGTAGTGTACAGACCTAGATGTGGTCTACACAGTAATAGCATTCCAGCCCCTTCAGTGCACTCTGCAAATCTTCCAAAGCGCACCAAATTTCTTATCATAGCCTACAAGACCCTTTAAGATCTAATGCCTCAATTCCTTTCCAGTATAATATCTCAAAACTTTCCCACCCTCACTCAGTACCTAATTACTTTCATATATCCATGCTTTACAGATGCTAATCCTTCTGCCAGGAATGCCCTTTCCTTCAATTGTCCATAGGAGAAACCCTAGGCCAATTCACACCAATTTCTTCCCTAATCGCCCCACGTGCATGCATGTGGCTCACCAGCTTCCATCCACTTCCCAAATACCATGGACTCAATTATAATATTTGCCATGTTAATATAATAATCTATATATCATTTCTGACTAGTCACACAAAGCATTTGAATGCAATAACTATTTTCTATTTATTTCCATTTTTCCAGAATTTAACACAGTCTAGTTACTAGCAGGAAATTAATACTATATTTTCTGAATGAATTAACTGAAGAAGGAACAAAGTAATAATTTCAAAAAGTATATATTATGCATTAAGTTACTGGAAAAATAGTAAAATACAGTAACCATTTTTCTGGAAAGAACCATTCTTCATCAAATTAAGAGACAGAAAACATTAAGGATTTACCTAAAAAGATTATTTTATTGAATAATAAGTATATATGTAATGCCTACCATATTTAAAATATAAAATAAACGAAAGCAAAACAACACAGAATGTTATGTGCTACAAAAAAAATTTAGTTTAAAAACTCTTTTAACTGTCAATCAAATAATACAAAATATTAAGTCATCATTGCCCTTTAAAATCCTTTCAACAAGAATTCCCTAATTGTACTTTCACTTTATCTCACTGTACCAGTAAGTAAATAAATTAACAAAATAGCTTTTATCACACAGAATAACCTTTTAACTGAGGGATTATCTCTGGTTTATTTTTCATTTCTTTCACTGCAGATAGCAGTTCATGCCTCATTGATTAGTTTGCTAAGGTGGTGACCAGAAATGAAAACACAGTCTCCCAGATATTGCAAGGACCTGGGTGTGTAATCACCCACACGCACATGCACAAAAGCACAGAGCACCATACACACACACACACACACACACACACACACATACACACATTATAAATACTTCATTTCTATCTTCCCATGCTCACATATAACTCTGTCTCTGAGATTTACTTCTCACAAATACTTTTTTATGAAGTTGTACTTAAGTT
This sequence comes from Neofelis nebulosa, assembly GCF_028018385.1. Taxonomy (NCBI): domain Eukaryota; kingdom Metazoa; phylum Chordata; class Mammalia; order Carnivora; family Felidae; genus Neofelis; species Neofelis nebulosa. The sequence goes on along the minus strand of NC_080782.1, from coordinate 197,485,674 downwards.
TTTTATTTAACCGCTATTTAAACTGCTCATTTCAGGGCAACTTTCAGGGAAGAGGAATGTAAAGACAACAATCTAGTTTCCTCCAGATTCCTGCTGTTTCTGAATGTGGTGTTTGGTATGTCTTTGAATGCACCTACACTTGCGACTTGTCATATTGATCACTAAGCTCATCATTTCCAGTCAGATCTTTAGGTCGAACGTCCTTTTCCTTTATTCAGCCAAAAATATCTGAAATTATCAATGCAAAAGAAATTTAAACAAAAAGAAATCACAGAAACCAAGTATGACAGTAAGTGGTAATCAGAACCAGGGGGAGTAAGCCATTCTGACCTGGCCTTCTGCCACTCAGGACTGTTGAATTCTGTGCCCTGATGTTTAAAAAAAAAAAAAAAAAAAGTCATCGATCACCTAGCACACACCAGGAGAGAATAAACACAAGTCTGAAGAGTTCAAAACCCAGAACAAAAGAAGAGGAAAGAGATGATACAGACTCACATGACGAACGCTTTGAAAAGAGATTAGAACAGAACAGAAATTTTAAAACATTTTATGAAGGGTAACTGAATAAAAGATTAAGTTTATTCTTTCCACTTCTGAGCTTAAAAATAAAATGAAGAGTATTTTGGCCAGACAGAAGGAAAAGAGTTACAACTTACTTGATTTATCAAGGATACTATAAAACAGACATTGGCATTGGTACAGTTCTTAGCTCATTCACTGCTGAGGACTCTTTCCAATCTGAAATTCTGTTACTCCCTTCACCATAGCCCACTCTCCATCTCTTAGTCCACTTGGCTATATATTCAAATCTATAGTTTCTTTTTTACTTCGTTTCCTATTTTTTTAATTGGGTGCTTGTTTCCTTAGGCTTTTATGTTACCCTGATAACTGGCTGTTCTGCCAAAATTCCCAAGGACTATCTCTCTTACCCATTTGCTTTTAGTATAAAGATCATCAGGCAAGATGATTTTAAGAAACAGCCAAAGCAAGCTTTAGTTCAAGTCCTGCGTCTCCACTTAGCAGAGCTTTCTTTCTTGTTAATGATCTGCCCCTTCCCATTGATATTTAAACCCATCACCTCCCCATCCACACTTTTCAGTATTTTGCTTTCAACAAATCAACCAAACCCTGCAGAATTTAATTGATAATTAAGGTTAAAAGCTTAAATTATGAGCATTTGCATTTAAAAGAGGCTCCTTCTGTGTGAATGCAACCTCTACCGCTATTTCTTAAGAAGAAAAATAAATGAAACCTTTGAAGGCCACCTTTGAAAGGTTGCCTTTGACCTAATATTAGAATGGCTTGCTTCATCATAGGATTTGGCGCTCAAGGAACGTCACAGTTCCCATATCTTAGTGCACTGTCTCCACTCCTCTTCTTTAGGCCTTTCGGCCCCTTTACAAACTTCATACCCAAATTCTCACCAACTGATGATATCTGAGTTCATATTACAATTTCATGCATATATAAAAGACACACAAAAATTACTTGTTGCACTGGAGTTAAATGCATAGATATCTTCCAGAAGTCGAAACTGCCTGATATTTTCTGTTCTGTCCTCACATCCTCCACACTTCATATGTATTGTGCCATCATTGGTATTTTCCTCTTGGGTAAGGGAAGAGGTAATAGCTATCCTTCTATCAAAAACGGATTTAAAAAGTGACCACCCCAGGAAGCATCCCTGAATTATATTGACTGCTGCACCCTTATTTCTGTATTTGTCTTTGCTGCTTATTCATTCATTCAACATTTGCTAAAGTGTGTGTCCTGGGGAAGGTGCTGGGCAGAGAAAGACAAAAAATAAATAGATAAATAGGCTATTTAAAATGGTGCCTTTAGAGTAGACAGGAAAGACTTCTCTAAGAAAGTGAGGTTTGAATACTAGTATATTAATATATATTCCCAGCTATGGGACTAAAAGAGGAAAGTGTTCCAGCAAATGGATACTTGAATGCAAAGGACTTTACTTGGAACAACACTGGTCTGATCAGGAAACCAAAGGAAAGCCAGTATGACTAGAATCAGTATGTAGAGGGGAGAAGAGAAAGCGATAAACTCTGAGAGGCTGGCAGTATAAAAAGTTTGGGTTTCTATTGACCTATCAATAATATTTATTTGTGTGCTCTCTTATTAAGTCTTAAATCTTTTCCTCTGCACAGCACGCTTTTCCATTCTCCAAATATGATATATTCTCTCTCTCAGGCAAAAGACACACCTTGCTGCCCTATTTTCAGCCACAATGTCTAGTTCAAGGCTCAGCTCAAAATCATGTTTAACAAATGTGTTTGACTAAGTAAATTAGAATGTAATATAAATGGAAACCATTCATTTAAAATTCCAAAGCACTCCACAGTGTTTAAGTTTTCAGATTCTATAAAGAATACTATCTGTATTTTAATGAAATATGAATCCTTTGCCTGCTAACTACTCCTTGATGTAAGGATTACAGCACAGCCAAAGGTACATTATACAAATGTCTATATTTAGTCTTCCTTTGTCAATGCTTTGCTATCCATGTAAAAGATCAAGATCAACATAAAGGTAATAAAGTGATACATAATAGCACACGGTTATGTTCTCTGTACTTTACTTATCAAGTCTAAGATGTCTTTATCAAAAGGTTCACTTTCCTTCAGTAGTGAGTTTATATCAGGCTGTTTCCCCCCACCACACCTGTCAGAATGTTCCTACACCCAGATAAATGTAACTGCTATTAGGTACTGAAAGGAAAATGTAAATCTGCTTTATATAATGTATTTCTCTTGATGATCCACAGCTACTTCCTGTTATAAATAACTGTACAGTGAATAATAATAGCAACACTGGTTGGAAAAACTAAGAAAAAGTAAACTATGGATATTTAAGAAACAAATCCACCACACACCCTCACATGATGAAAGTAAAACTCGATTTCCAAATTGGCGAGTGATAAAATATGATTTCACTGTAGTATAAATGTTCGGATATTAGGCCTGGTGCCCTTGTAATACGTTTGCCTAATACTACAGTAAATTCTTTCATTGTTTTTCCCCAACTAGGATGACAACCATCTAACCTACATAATATTAAGCAGACATTTAGTTCCACTGATGTGAACAGCCAAGAGATTAATGCTGACAGAGCTAAATTACACAAGAGTCAAAAAATGTGATCCAACAATACAATTATAATTATCACTAGGGGAGGTAAAAGATGAACATATTTTCATCTACGAAGGGCTCTGTATTAAAGGGCCAAACACTTAAATGCCACTTACACTCATTTGGTAACTAGGGGTATTCCAAATTCTATAATTGTATGACTTTGCATAACATTAAAAGCAGCTTGGTATTAAAGGCTTCTTATATCAATTTTACAATTAAGGGTCAATCTCTGCTTTTCATTTTCAACCACTATTTCAAAGGAACCAAAATAATGACCAGAGTCATGTGAAGATTAAAAAAGAACTACTTACTTTCTCCCAATTTTGTTTCACTAAACCTGCAGTGCAAATTAATAATTTTTAACTTAGATTGCTATTTTGTGATATCTTAAAATAAGTCAGAAATTCTGACAAATTTTTCTTCTTTAATTTTTTTATAAAAAATACATAATATCTCCTTTAAGATTTTAGATTAAAGTTCTTAACAGTATATCAAAGCATTTTACTTATTGATGAGTATAATATAGACACTTAAGGTTATGAATATATACCTGAATGCTTTAATAATCCTTTTGAGCAGCATATGTATTATAGCAATATTTATTATAGGGATAAAATTAGAAAATAAGCTCTTAAGCAATTATAAGCTTACACCTTTATTTTTACTCTAGTATAAAAACCATTATTCTGAATAATTTCTATATTAGAAAGACTATTCCTTAGCAGTATGCAACCAGCATGTGCCATGTTCTATAAATGAGTTTCTATATTATATATATTTTATACATAGGGAACACAATTGGGATGAAATTGAGGAAACTATCTTCCTTTCAGCTTTTCTTAGTGACATGGTAGATGATATTACAAAGTTCAATACTTTTTGTTTTGTCTTCATCACGCTACATTCCTCCACCTTGAAGCTTGTTGAACCTGCTAATGAATGCAGACTTCCTATGGGGTTTTACATCTTTGGATAGAGAGATAAGATTGCTTGTTTCTTTATTTAAAAAAAAATAATTCATGAAACTCTATTCCCTTTTAATAACTACGAGATGGAATCCTTTATATGTAAAATTCCAATGGTTTCCCAATTGCAGCCTCTTGTGTCTAAATCATACTGAGCATCAAAGAAATCCTTTATTTAATAGTTTTCTTGATAGGAAATGGGTTGGAAGGAGCATATTCCTAGAAAAGTATCACTGTAAGAAGCATGGCTTATATCAATGTAAATATTTTCATTCACTTAAAATGATCTCCAAAACAAAGATACATCATTTTCTCATTTATCATTTCACCTTCTTAGAAACAGTAGTTGTAAAAATGTTGATGGAGACTTGAAACTCCAGTCCTACAATATCATTCAGTTTCACAAGATGAGGAAAGAGGTTTGGATTTTGAGTTAGGAGTTACAAATTTCAGTGTTTGCTTGTTGCTGTGATCTGAAAGTTTCTGGCCTCAGTGCTTGCACCTATACAATGGATTTAAATATATTAGTTCCTGGTGTTCTCCAAGTGAGTAGTACGAATTTGAGGGTATGGGCAGCAAAGAGTAGGAGGGTTCTGATCACCCTTCCCTCAATGCTTGGGTGCTGAGCTAGAGACAGAATAACTGCTATTTGGAGATTTTGTGAAGGAGTGACAGGATTGTATAAATGCTTCTGTAAATGGGAAAAGCTGAGAGCTCCCAGCTTTGTTTTAAACTTTTCCCACAGATTAGGGCATCAAAATCAGAGAAAAGCCATACATTTATCTATCTTAAATAAAATGAAAGCTACTCAGATGTCTTAGTAAACTTGATACCCCGAATATTGCTGTCATGCTTTAAGACAGAATTTCAGACAGCACAGATAAATAGGTATCTGAGCGGTAATGTTGAGAAGCTCTTTTGATGTTGACTTGCATTTGACACAGTAACTAAACTTGTAATCATTACTGAACAGAAGATTCCAATATTGATAGTTCTTTTTCACATATGGCATATAGATTTTGTTTTTAAGCAAGGTGTATTTGTTTAAATTTATTTGGTAACCCCACACCAGTCCTCCCTGTTATGTCACAATTTAAACGACAGATTTCTATTTTGAATTTTTTGTTTTCACTTTCCTTTCAGAATGTTTTGATGGGCAGGAACAATTCTTACATTCAAGTGAAGAGTCCTTTTGGCATTAAAAAAATATCTTGCATGCATTCACTCAGAAATAAAAATCCCTATCTAATGAGAACTATTTCAAACATCTTAATTTTCAATAGTAAAGGCAGCAAATATAGAAAGATTTGTAGCCTCAAAAAATTCTAAGGGGTTTATGACTGTATTTACCCTGTTTAGCTCAAATGAAAAGTAATTTGAAAACCTTCCCCCCAAAAACGATTCAAGTTTTCTAGACTTGGACAACTCCACCTGATGATCCTCAATGAGGCAAAACTTTTTGTTAAATGGTCTTTTCACGTATGGACCAATGTAATTACTTTTACAATGATTAAAATTAGTATACTAAATGCATGCCAATTTAAATCCCAAATTACTCCCACTGACCAACACAAAAGCTTGAAATCATCAAAATTTAAATAAAACCTGCTTGGCCACTTGCTGTTCAAAATAAGTTGGGAGCACATTTGAAATGCTGCACACACACCATATATTTCCTTTCCTAATTTCTTCTTATTTTCCTAAGTAAATCAATTATTTCAAAGTCTGTTGAATAGACTATTAATTACCGATATCTAATAATATATGGAAAATTTTCTTTGTTTTAATAACAAATGAAACAAATTAACTACATTATGCCTGGAGTTTTAAACACAGAAAAAAATGTGAAAGAATTTGTAACTAAAATTCTACATGATTTATGGCCATTTTAATTTTTAAAAGAAAGTCTCAATTAGCTCCAATAAAGACCATATTAGAGGAATAAAAATCTTCATATGTTTGACAGTTTCAAACATTCGTCTTACAATTTTTTCTTCATCCATGAATCTTTATGTTACAATAAAGGTCAACCGAAACTAACTATAACTTCTGGATTAACAAAGGAACAATTCTCTCCAACAATTCCACCTGTAAATGGAGAACCTCTAGCAGGGGCTGTTACAACTGGCCAAGAACGCCAGGAGTGACCAAAACATATGCAGTCTATGTGTCTTATAAAAAGTATTTAAAAACAAAAATTTTGAAAATAGCTCTGTGATGATTCAGAAATGAAATCAGTATAACAAAAAGGACTTGAATATTTTCCAGCAAAATCATAATACAAGGATTATCTCTGAAAACCATGTTTATACAAAGGCATCTTCATTGCTACAGCTATAACTGTTTTGAGCAACGTAACCTTTAAGAAAATGAAGCCAGATTCAGCTGAGTTTCCAAAAAAAGATGAAAAAGAAAGAAAATAAATATGAATTGACTTGAATATGAAATTCTAACTTTAAAACTCATCTTAGGAACCCTAATTTGATTGAAGCGTGCATTGGCCCCTTCTCTTATCCCACTGTATTATTTTACTTCTAATATATAAAGAAAAATACCTTTGTACCTTTGGCACATTCACAGAATAGTTGATCAAACTGCATAAATATAAACTATATAATGTAGTCAGAAACAGATGGAAATAAAAACTAAACATACAAATTCAGTACATTGTGACAATTTGCAACTCTATTGGCATTAAAGTACATATGATACAACATTACAGCAAAGTTGAAGTCAGTTAAATCTTGATGTTTTCTAAAATGTTTTTAAATATTTATTTTCTCCAGAAGTATTGTGACCTCTTATTTGCACATATAAATTTGACTTTGGTCAGTGAATGTTCTTTGTATAAATTGGTTATGATAGAATTGATATTATCTGTTAGAGAAATGAGCTCCTTAATTTATCACAATATTTAAGATGGCAATGGTCATGGAGATAAAGCAAAAATGTAGGATATTTTGCTTGGATATTGTTCTGAAAATAAATAGTATAAATTTAAAAATCGTTAAAGGAGACCTAAAGAAAGCGTGTTTATGCATGATGGGTTTTTAGAAAGTTTTATGATCTCTAACAGTTGTATTACATGTTTTTGTTCTGTTTTATATAGATATACTTTGTTCCACTAGGTATTTGCAAATATGGGTTATATTAGAGTGGTTTATCTTTTTGGATAATGAATTTCTTTGAGAACCTGATGAAGGTTATATACCCTTCTAGTCAGTAAACATATGGTCATATGCCCAAAAATGGGCATGCAATGTCAAAGGGCTTCCAAGACACCCACACCCCAGAACCCCAGCTAGTCCAGGACTCTGTCATGTGTATGCCTCTATTCTACTTAGTGCATAACACACCTGCATACCTACACCACCTTAGGTGAATAAACTGTGTTTTCTCCCAGCTTTATTGACATATAATGTTATATAAATTTGATGGGTACAACTTAATTGGATATAAATATATATTGTAAAATTATCATAATAAGGTTAATACATCCATCATCTCACATAGTTACCTCTGTGGAGGAGGGGGGGAAACTTAGGACCTACCTCTTAGCAATTTTCAAGCATGGAATACAGTATTGTTAGCTACGGTCACTATGCAGCACATTAGATCACCAGAATTTATTCATTTTATAAATGAATAAATGACAGTTTAATAAACTACACTTTGTTTCTGTTTTTGTTTTAGAGAGAGAGAGAGAGCACAAGCATGCGGGCACAAGGGCAGAGGGAGAAAGAGTGAAAGAGACAGAATCTTAAGCAGGCTCCATGCTCAGTGCAGAGTCTGACACGGGGCTCCAAGCCACCACCCAGGCTGGGATCATGATCTGAGCCGAAATCAAGAGTCCCACACTCCACCAACTGAGCCACCCAGGTGCCCTTGCAATTTAAATCTATGCAAGTTTATCTCACTTAGAGAAAAATGTGCATTTTTTTCAAATTATATTCACATAGATGCTTGTTGTATTACCGAGATAAAACTCAGAATACTACCTTTAGAGCTAAGAATTAAAAAAGCTGATCTAGTTGGAACAAATGAAGTACTAAAATGTAGGCTTAGTGAGATTTAACAAAATATTTTAAATGGAAGAAATGAAGGTCTGGATTCTGAGCACCAAATCATATGTGAATTTGAATCCAACTAAATGAAAACTTTCTAATTCTAAATGTAGATGTCTAACAGAAAAGTGAAATGGTATTTGTCATTAAATCTATAGTCAATGAAAAACTTTTATTTACATCCAAGGTATTAAAGTGAATTAAGGAAGTAACTATTGCACAGGAGTATACATCATTTAGGCCTAATTTTAGTATGCAATTCTCCTTATTAAATATCATGTATGAAATAGTCTGATTTATCATCTTATCCCATTAGATATTGTCTACAGAGGCATTTTTTTTTTAACAAATGGTTAGGAAGACTTTATTTTAGTCAAATTAGATTTGATACTTTAAGTGTTTATCTATCTAATATGATCTTTTATTAAACAACTCTTCAGCTCTAGTGTATTTTTTGGTAAAGTTTTAATAACTTTCCTGTAATTAAAAATAGCATATGATATCAGAGACCAGCAGTAATTAAAAGTAATCAAATTTAGTGAAATGTGTACAAAATAAAGAGATCTGTACATATTTGGTTAAGGAGCTCTCAACTGATCTGCTTTTTATGTAAAATGAAACAATGCTTATTATTAAAATAATAGGCTAAGTTCTTTGCCTTGTTTTCTGCTTTTGTAAAATGTATTGCTCGAGAAACAAGTCTTCAAAAAACAAGGCCTAAAAAAATCTACTACTCAGGGTGCCTTTGAGGATATTTAATTAAAATCTAATCCTGCATTCATTAAGGCTCACATAAATTAAGCTGTCATTCATAAGATTTATGGATTCTCATTTGCATATTGCATACAATTCATCAATTACTCAAGTATGAAAGGAGCACATTTCCCTTGGAGCTGCCTGCTACCCTGCCAACATTTGAAATGAGGGAAAGAGCAGGACTGTCAGGCATTCACACAAACTTTCTTCCAAATGTCTGCTCCTTGATTAATCTAATTTTCTAGATATTCCCTACAAGATACACCAACAGCCCTGGTGCATATTTCTATTATTTCTCCTGTCTTCATCACCAAAATCTTCTAGTCTTTGAATACTTCTTCATGTCTCAGTGATTATTATTTGTTTGCTAACAATATAGCATTGATGATTTCTTTTCATCAAAATGTGTTTGATGCACACAAGCAAATACAAAGAGGTAAGCTCTATGTTCGTTGATTTTTAGCATTAATACTTTGTTATCGGTGATTGGTTTATATTATGTGTAATAAAAAGTTGAAAATGAGGAAATGCAAGGGCGAGAGAATATTAGTCTGGAACGTAGCTAGTATAAAACCTTAGGTTTTTAGAGAATTTCATTTAGCATTTCAGAAGACTCTAAAACAAAGCCACATTAGTAAATCATTGATTCTATAGAATTCACTCAATCAGCTGTAGTTATATGCTACTGCACTTTTCACACGTCTAAGCAAAGTAGTAACCCAGATTAGTTTGTTTTCATTGTGCATAAAGCATACTGTGTTAATTCACTTGTCTTCTCTGGGGAGTAGATCTTAATTTCAGTGGCACAACTTGGAAGTAACAGTCCCTTCCAGACCATACTCTGGAAATCTTCCAACAGGCATGTGATCAGGTGTGGAATTTAATGCAAAACAGTCCTCATGTCCAGCACTTCTACAATTAAAATATATGAATGTATCAGCCCTCTCAAAAATTACTTCTCCTGAAAACGTACTGTCTCTTTTATGTCAATTAAATGGGAGAAAAATAGGAAGAAGTGCCTTTCATAAACATTAATTTTCCATGGAGTACATCTACTCCAGTACAATTCAATTTCAACATTTAGAAAATTTTATTTGGTACCAGGATGGACCTTATCTTACTGTGTAAATACCTGACAAAACTATGATCCTATCTATTTGTAAATGCTTACCTATTTAGAACCCAAAATTAGAATTCCCCAAATTAAAACCTAAACATCTCAGGTTAAGTGTTAAATTAGGAGAGCCACCTTTAGGTTGATGTGGTTAGCAAGGAGTCTAAGGAAATGAGTAAACGACTCTAAGGACTATACCAGCATAATCATCATTATTTTCACTTACAAAAACTGTGCTTCAAAAGAAAAAAAAAAGGTACTCAGCAATAAAAATAATTGTCACTAACCCCTTACAAATCCATTTAACATGGGAGAAATAAACGCCTTTATAAATTTAATCAGAAAGATGAAATCATTAGCATGCTCAATTTATAAAGTGACTTTCACAACTGAAAGCAAACAACAGACCAGCTCATGCTTTGTATTCATTCAAGTTGGATGGTTCATCGTAATTCTCAGAGATCTGTGCCCGAGACACTCCTAGAGCACTGTCTGTCTTTTAACTTTTGCATTCTCTACATTTCAGTTTTCTCAGCATGAGCTGTCTGCTCTATTCCACCCAAGTAATGTGTAATAGAAAAAGAATTGTTCTAGTCTCTAATAATAAAGCTTATTTTATTTCTTCAATACAAACCACCTGTTCGGGTTTTGTTTTGTTACTGAGGGTTTTTTTCAACTATGTAAATTAAATATGATAATTAGCAACCTTACTCAATATAGCAGAAAATGAATGAAAATCATATGGAAGGCTTTATTTTCTTTATTTAGTCTTTCCTATAATTCACCTCAGATCGATAAAGGACTTCCAAGTAAAAGAATACAGAAAAGTCTAAGAGTAATGGACAAGAAGGGGCAGATTTACCAGATCACCTAGGGCACTTCACTTAAGTTGGAGATTCTGCATTAAACATTTGTATAGATGAAGTGAAATGGTTTCATGTCCCAGAGTGCAAATTTGGTTAGAATAAATTATTCCCAAAATGAACGCGCTTTCTTTTTCATACCCCTGTTTTGATTAATTATCAGGTCTAAACTGGCATTTCTTAACCAAACTCCACATTCTAGGCCACATATATGACAGAAAATACTGACAGATTAGAATGTCAAGAGGAACAGAAAAAATCTAGGTTGCGTAAAATTTCATTTCAAGCATGTAATTTTAGAAGATAATTATTTCAAAAGCCACACACAATAATGATTAAATAAGAAGACAGTCCTCCTCTTTAGGAAAATTAAATGTATTTTCAGGAAGGAAAGCATCAACATGGCAATGACCTTGACAAGAATCTTAGGTGACGATGGTCCATCACTTGTGATCAGGATTGATATCCATCAAATGAAGCCATCACAAAATTATTCCCATGCCAGCACACTGCTATTTGTGTTACATCACTTAATATTATTTAAATATTACTCAAGGCTTATGGAATCTATGCAAAACAATAGCAAGGCACAATGAGGGACATGGGGACAACAGAATGAAACTTTAGCACCAGTTGACAATAAAATAGGAACGTGCAAAGTCAATAGTGTATTTCCATAAGGTGATGCGGTTTTCAGTCACACTAGAAGAAGAACATTAGGTAATCAGTAATTCAACATACAACAAAAATTATAAAACTTCCTAAAATTGTTTACAACGCTTAAAGCAGGTTACACCTGATGGGTATCTGAGTTCCAGAAACGTACACTCCTAATTCCACCTCATGTAAAACTGCTCTCATTTATTAGTGAATCCTAAATATAAGAATGCAGGGGGCACCTGGGTGGCTCAGTCAGTTAAGTATCTTACTTCGGCTCTGGTAATGATCTCGCAGTTCATGAGTTCAAGACCCGCATCGGGCTCTGTGCCCACAGCTCAGAGCCTGGAGCCTGTTTTGGATTCTGTGTCTCCCTCTCTCTCTGCTCCTCCCCTGCTCATGCTCTCTCTCTCTCTCAAGAATAAATAAACATAAACAAAAATTTTAAAGAATGCATAATAAACATTTTATTGCTGGTCCTCTCAAAAATCATCTTACCAAATTATTCTGGATATGTGTATTATTTCTATAAAAGAATGTATAAGATCAAAGACACTTCATCGTGATACAGTGAGTGTTGATCAGCTTTACTAATTTTATAACAAGAAAAATAAAGCACCAAAAGGATAGAATTGTTCCAAAGGAGGGCAAAGGTCATTACGTGGGGTTATCAGCCTAGTGCATTCTGTACAAACCTGTACTTCAAGAAAAATCAAGTATTTAAACTATTTATATATTTCTTTTTCATAGGTTAAAATCTAAGTACATAAAAGCAATAAAACAATAAACATTTGTGTAAAATATATGTTCTTAATCACATGAAGAACAAGTCCTCTAATTCCAAATTAGCATAGCCCTATTATGCGCATGCAAAGCAATAAAAAATCCATTCAGTCAAGAGATGTTTACTTTTCTTGCACAATGTTGTCGAATTAACATTTGTTCCTCTATGTATTGTCTGTTGTCTGTCTGTCTGTGTGTGTATATATATATACATATATTATGCATCTATATGTATGTATGTATGTAAGGTTATCATAGAATAACCATCTTAGCTCATTGTAACTTTAACATCCAAATAATAGCCTCTGGTATCATAAACACTTGGGTTTAAAATATTGGAAGTTATGAGAATAGATGCTCAATCCAACTGGATGCCCTTCTCTATGAAACTTAGTCCTGAATTCTCCCAAATTACATCTCTATACAAAGAAAAATATATGGCTTACATTTTTCAGAAGTTATTGTAAAGATCAAATAGAATAATTAATCTTAGCTCCTATAATTCCAAGGGGTCTTCTGAGATAATTTCATTACTGTTTCCCTTTTTCATGCTGCCTCCCTGAACTGTTAACTCATAATTAAGCATGTAGTCAACTACAATCTCCAAATAATTTTCACACGTAACATTGCTAAATAAATAATTTTCAACTCTTTCAATGCAGGGTCTAACATGTACCTCTATGAAATGTCTGTGACCTATATTTGATCTATATTCCAGCCTGCCAAGATTTTGGTGATCTTAATTCCATCAGTATCTACAGCTACTTACTATAGATACAGTATTGAAAGTATCTACCACCTTTTTCCCTCTACCTTCAATTTTTCATGAAATCTATCATCTCCACTTCAAAGGGTCTATCAAACCTATCCCTCCCATTCATCACCTCTTCCATTGCCCTAGTTCAACCTTTAGTTTAATTACCTCTCTTCTTCACTTAAAAAGCCATCATTTGGGTCCCTATTCCCTAGAGCAGAGGTCAAATTACAGTCTACAGGCCAAATATTACCTCCCTGTTTTGGTAAATACAGTTTTATTGGAACGGAGCCATACTCATTTGTTTACGTATTGTCTCTGGCTGTTTTCACACTACAACGACAAAGCTGCATAGTTGTGACCAAGACCATATGGCACACAAGGTCTATAATACCTATTTACCATCTAGGCCTCTACAGAAGCAGTCTACCAACCACTCCTCTATTAGATATCTCCAAATCCCTTAGCATGCACTAGAATATCTTTATGATCTGACCCCAAACTCCCATTCTATCATCTTCTCTTATCAATGTGTCCTCCTTGGTCCCACCTCCTATATATTTACTCTTATGTCATTTCCTCTAACTGGAACTCCTCCCCCAATATCACTTCCAGAATAAATTTTAAACATATAGCAAGGTCCTCTAAAAAGAAATGATGTTCAGAAATAGTCAGTGAAGAATGATACACCATATATGCCTAAGTTTTATTTTGCTTTAAATGGTTACTCTTATTTGATATGTTTATTCTTTAGATCCCCTGTGATAACTTTAACACCGCACTGGTACATATCAGGAGCTAGTGAAACTATTTTTTCACCAGCAAGTGATTTGGACAGAACTAGGCAGCAAGAGTTTTTTAAAAATATAAATAAAGCCAAGTGGTAAGAGTGTCCCAATTACTTCCTAGGAGAAAGCTAGTCACTTTGAAGTTTTTAATAATAGGATGGCATTTTCTTAATGACAGCATTTTACAAAATTATACCTTTGTCATCATAAAGAATCCATATTCTTCTCTTAAAATGAATGTTTATATATAATCCATGTCCATAAAATTCTTTCCTATAAGTCAAACAGAATACACCTATTAAAATTTGTTTTAAAAAATTAACTCTTTTGAATATCTATCCCTTCGTACCTGTCAAAGGTATTGCTCAGTTGGGACCCATGGCCTGAAAGAGTTAATGTTCTGACTCACCAATCAGTTCCTTTATCCTTTAAGTAATCTAGACTCTGAAGAAAATAAGTCCCACTATTTTTACTTCCCATGAAGGAATCCATCTCAAAAATGTACATTCTGTTATAATATAACAAATCTTTTTTTATATATAACACAACAAGGTTAAAGTTTGCTTTAGATAGAGACAAGGATTTAGCCACATTGCGCCTTACAGTAAGATTAAAGACATCCTGTATACCATTTTTGGCAGCTGTAAATGATTGCTGCTCATTTCATATCTCACTTTTTATTAAAAGGTCATATAAAATGCTTTAAAAATCTACCTTTGTGGTACTAGCCACCAGAAAGCACTCAGCTGCATCAGAGCAGTAAGTACAATGTCAGTAAAGTCATAGAAGTTTGCATGTATTTTCTAGACATCCAGCTCAAGCATCTTTGTGAATAGCTGTGGCTGTCTCCAATAACCAAATAATGATAATTATTGAAATAAAACTTACAGGAAGAGGAAACTATTGCCGAGGCTTTTGTGACTTGCCTTAAAAGAATAAATAATCTCTACGTCCAGTTACACCAAACTTCGTTGAGTGTTCATTGAGTGTGTGGTAGTATACCCCCTCAAAAGTACAGAAGTATAATGATAAAGGCCTTGAACACAGAGGCATTTTTATGGATGGAGTCGGAAAGACACATGGAAAAGTCTCGTAAGTTTAAGAAAAAAAAATTGATCACATTTAAGCAAATATAATGAGGGATTATAGATTGAAAACTCAGGTGAACATAGAACCTCATGATAGAAAAACAAACAAACAAACAAACAAACAAACAAAACAAGTGGAACATGGTCTGGTACATTTGAGAGGGTTAGAGAGTAAGAACATTAAGAACATTTTAATACATTCAAAGTGCATTGCTACTTCTATGAAATATGGAGTCAAATGAATATGAATGCTTACTCTTTTTTCAATAGTTAACCTAGACATATACATAGAATAGACAATCTTAACAATAGGATTGTATCAGTGACAGTATGTTTTCTTAATAGATCTGATGTGCATGAGTACCTTCATTCACTTAATACTTACTGAAATTTTATAATACATAATGTATTACATCTTACGTGTTCAGTTTTGTGGTACACGAAGTTGAATCAGACATGGGTCCTGTTTTATTAGCAGAGTAACTAAAATATAAAACATGTTTATGGATAACCATAATACCATTACGATGTGATAAATGATGTTTTTATAAGTTGATGGGAAAAAGCTGTAGGAGTTCAAAAGCAAGAACTAGTGGCTGTGAGAAACCTTCAGAATATTCTTAAAGGAGATGGCATGTGAGAGAGCTCTGGAATAGAGGAGAGACTTGCAAATGGAGAATAGGGCAGAGGCAGAGCAGAGTTGGGGAGAGGAGGTTCATTCCTGGCATAGGTACGAACACCAAAGGCATAAAAGAATAGTGAATATACCATTTAAATTGAAGTAAGAGATGAATCTAGGAATAGTTTGAAAACAACACATAAGGAGCCTTAAAAAACACAACAGATTGATCTTTAACTTTATAACCAGTCACATTTGGTTATTTATAATCAATAACTTTGAAGTAACTGTTCAAGGGTTTTTTTTTTTTTTTGGTTCATTTCTTTTGCCATTGTTTGTTTTCAAACATAAATGGAGAAAGTTGTGTGCAAGGATATCATTTAGAAGATTCATTTTTCCTGAAATCTATGATGTCCCAAACTTGGTCAACAATACTATAGGCTAGAGACAATAGAAAGGGTGAAGTTGAGAGAATATGAGCTGGAGAGGTAGAGAGCTTATGATCAACAATGCAGATTAGTTTATATATCGAGGTTAAATGAGAAAAAAAAAGCCTCTTTATTAATAAAAACTTTAAGAGCCTGGTTGGCTGAAATCAAAGTGATCCCACTGGAAACAGGAGAAAGATGAAAGTGAAGATAAATGTTGAATATATTTAGTGGTAGTGGAATTTATATGTGAAACTCAAGTAATTGGACATCTACTATTGGTGCTTAGGAGAGAGAAGGACATACATTTGGAAGTCATCTACACAGAGATAACAGCTCAAATCATGAATTCTTTAATACTTTAAGAAAGAGTGGCTCCTGAATACTGCAAGGTACTTGTGGTTTTCGACATAATTTCATCAGTAAGAGTAGTTCACTAGGGATGTGACTCTGCAATGAGAAATAATCTCTACAAACTGGGAGACATAAATCTCAACCTTGAGAGACACAGATAGAACAGTGTACTAAGGCAGGACGGAAAAAGAGTTTTGTCCCACACTATCTCCAATGTTAGCAGTCTGATAAAAAGACTACAAACAGTTCTTCAGCGGAAAAACATATTTATGATATTAGTTGAAGGATAAAAATGAGGGGAAAGGGGGATCAGAATGATGGCATGGAAACCAGTATAATGAAAATTTAAAAAGAAAGCTGCCAAATGCTGGAGGAAAAAAACACAGCAACAACCAGAAATGGTAAGAGGATAAGAAATGAGGTAATCTGGCAATTAGAACGTTGCTGGTTACTTTCAGAGTAAGTTGAGAAATTTCAGTAGAATTTTTGCGGAGCCTACACACAAGATGTTGTGGAGGATGTTAGAGATGGAAGATCATGAAAAGAAAAGATGAAATCATCAGGGCTTGAGGCATTAATAGTGTTTAAAGAAGATGAACCCATGTCTACAACAGCATTGTTCCAGTAGAATATGTTTATTTATTTTTGAGACAGAGAGAGACAGAGCATGAATGGGGGAGGGGCAGAGAGAGAGGGAGACACAGAATTGGAAGCAGGCTCCAGGCTCCGAGCCATCAGCCCAGAGCCTGACGCGGGGCTCGAACTCACGGACCGCGAGATCGTGACCTGAGCTGAAGTCAGACGCTTAACCGACTGAGCCACCCAGGCACCCCACCTTTTACATTTTTTGGTAAACATCTTTAAAAATTTGAAGTTAAATTAATAACATATTTTATATAACTCAACATGTACAAAATATTATTTTCAGCATGTAATTAATATGAAAATTATTGAGATATTTTACCTTATTTTTTCCCATTATCTTCTCCAAATTTCATTTGCACTCTACACTTACAGCATACCTGAATCTGGACTATTGATATTTCAAGTGTTCAGAAACCACAGGAGGGTAGTGGCCACTGTGCTGGGTAGGAAAGCTCTAGAAGAAGAGAGCTACATGCTAGGAAAGGCTTTTCAAGTTGTTGCTTGACTGCTAAGTTTGGTTAACTGGCCAATAAGTACTATTATGTATATATTTATTTTCTCTCTTTCTTGTCGTAAATACAAAAGAAAACAATGAGAAGGTGTTTGAATTGGGGATCACAGAATACTGTTTGAAATTCCCTTTGTAAGTAAGCAAGATTATTTGAAATGGGAACTTAAACTAAGACACTTTGAAGCTAATCACATGAGCTTTTAAAGATACAGTATAAAAGCTAAAAGTAGGAAATACTTCCAGGATTCCTGAAGTAAAAGACACATTATAAACAGAAGACTAAAATTGGTTTGAGAATTTCAAAATCATTCCTCATGGAATCATAATTATATCAACTTGTATAAATAAAAGGTCAAGAACTTTCTAAATAATTGCATCCAGACATTGTCTCATTAACTAGAATCCCACACGCAAAAGTAATTCAACATCTATCAGATTTATCCTTTGCTCACTCTGTTTTCTCAAGACTGATGAAGACAGCCAAATCACACATCTGGCATATCTTCTTCAAGCCATTTTTACTGCTACATCAAATAAGATGAATTCCAAATACTACACTTCTTACCAATCAAAAAAGAATTCACTATAAAACAAAACAAAGCAAAATTATATTATTTTAAGAATATGTTCCTTTATTTTAGCTTTTATTGTTTTTCTTATTTTAGAGAGAAAGAGCATGACTGGGGGAGAGGGGCAGAGGTAGAGAGAAAGAGAATATTAAGCAGGCTCCACGCTCAGCATGGAGTCCAACTCGGGTCTCAATCCCACGACCCTGGGATCATGACCTGAGCTGAAATCAAGAGTCAGACACTCAACCAACTGAGCTACTCAGGCATCCCAAGAATATTTTCCTTTACAAGGTATGCTCACCATTTTTATTAGCAATTAAAACTAAACAATAGCATAGCATATGAAATGAAAAACTAGACACCTTAGAATATAGATACTGTTTTACAATTTAGAAAAATCACATGGAAAGAAACTTCAGCCTACTTAAAAAAATATGCCTCAGTAAAATTCTGATTTATTTATATTCACATGAATGTGCTGGAAAGAAAAAGTGTGCTTATGTTAGGACAATTCACATTGGCGGACCAACCATCCCTCAGAGCTGGATGACACAGACACAAGATGGCACCAACAGTAAAGCTGGATGAGATATAATTGTATGTGCTCCTGATATATATATATATATATATATATATAATCTCCAGCAGCCACTTCTCAGTACCTCATAATTTCAAATTGAAACTTGCTGGAATTTCTAAATTGATCATGTCATCATATGACAATACCATGTATAATGTGTAGTCATTTTTTATACTGAAAAACATAAATTAAAACATAGATTTGGGGGTGCCTGGGTGGCTCAGTGATCAGACTCTTGATTTTGGCTCAATTCATGATCTCATAGTGATGGGATTGAGCCCTGTGTGGAGTTCTGCACTGAGCATTGGAGCCCACTTGGGATTCTCTCTCTCCCTTTGTCTTTCCCTTTCCCCATCTTAAAATAAATAAATAAACATTAAAAAATAAAATATTGATTTGGATATTCTACTCAATATTTTCAAAATTCTTTCAAAATGAAAGCCGTTGCTACCGGCCATTTGTCTTTTATACTTAAATGAAGGATATTACTTCTTATTTCATAAGATTTTCTTGTAGAGTTGACTTGCTATGTATATTTTATCTTCCCACCTAAGCTCAAACAGGTTCATTGAAACAATGCCTATGGCATATTTGACACAACCCTTCTATTGTACAGAGTACCAAGGCCTTCAATAATTGATTTTTGTTTTGATTACTGGAAGGAGAAAAATAGGTAAAATGCCCACAAAGAATTGTCTTATCTGGTGATGGTAAGCAAGGACAGGCTGGCACAAAAGACACTGATCAAACAAGAATTTTCTTCATCTCCTCTACAAAAGGGCTTCAGTTCTGTCTATCATCATTAGGGGGAAGTTTTACAATAAAAAAAATACATATTAAAACACGGTATTGAGAGAAAATCCCACGATTTACTTGTTTACTCCATTTAATATTATATTTTCACTTTTCTGTTGAAGATAAAACTGTAACAAAATATTTCTCCAAAATGCTTGACAAAATTAGTGATGCATCTGAAAACATATCAGAGATTATTTTGCTGCTGAATTTGAAATGTGAGTTAATTCAGTTAAAATATTAAAATCTAGGAGTACCCGGCGGGCTCCGTCAGTCGAGCATCCCACCTCGGCTCAGATCATGATTTCATGGTTTATGAGTTCGAGCCCTACATTGGGCTCTGGTTGACAGCTCAGAGCCTGAAGCCTCCTTCAGATTCTGTGTCTCCCTCTCTCTCTGCCCCTTCCCCACTCACACTCTGTCTCTCTCTCTAAAAAAATAAATTAAAAACATTAAAAATAAATAAATAAAATACATTCAAATCTATAAAAATAAAATTATTGAACAGGTATAATGGATAAAGATGGAAACCAAATAATTATCCTTCCCAAATCCCTTTGGTAAATTAATGTTTCTTCCATTATTTTCTAGGCTACTCTGGCACAGAAGGAAAAAATAAGCCATCCGTCAAATAATGAAATAAGAAATAATTTCATCTTCCAGAGAACAACACCTATGTATAATCATTTAAAACATTAAAAAAATAATAATACTAATAACATAGCCCAATGGATCCACTGGAAACCAAGTTTTACTAATAATCTATGGAAATTCAACTACTAAAAAAAAAAAAATCAGCATTTTCCTCAGTTAAGGTTCCAAGTATCAATGGTGATTACTAGCCTTTTATTCTTTCTTCTCATCTCTCTGAATAGCATACTAATGTTGAAAGTGTAACATGCAGAGGCACCTGGGTGGCTCAGTTGGTTAAGTGTCCAACTCTTGATTTTGGCTCACATCATGATCTCACGGTTCATGAGTTCAAGCCCCACATCAGGCTCTGCGTTGACAGTGCAGAGCCTGCTTGGGATTCTCTCTCTCCCTCTCTCTCTCTGCCCCTCCGCCACTTGTGCATGAGCTCTCACACTCTCTCCCTCCCCCCACCCCAAATAAATACATTTTTTTAAAAAATGTAACATGCAAAGTGTGCTAATCACTATCAAGCGAAAACTTTATTCATTTAACATGAGATATTCTCAAAATGTATTCATCATTTCAAAATTGAAACTCTATGCTTATAACATGTACTCCCCTGTGAAAAAGATAAAAAGAGGAAACATGCAAACAAATATTTTGTTTTTAGTTCCCTTGAGCAAATAGCTGATAATAAAAAACAAAATATGTTTTATTATCAGTAAAGGTGCTATTTTCTCCTCTCTCTGGAATCACAAGCTCTTCCAAATGTCACCTTGGTTTGAATATCTCAATATAATTCCCTTCTTCATCTCATACTTCTTTTCTAAAAAGGTAGAAATATTGCAATCCTTTTTACCTCAAAACATTAGTATACAAAACTCTTAAATAAGCAAAATTTGCCTTTACTTTTTCTCTTGACCTTACTTAATATCTCCTCTCTAAAGATATTCTAATACTTTTTATTCCATGTGCTATTTCTCCAAAGATATTTACGGGGTTTATAGGAAAGTTCTACTTCTAAAGTCACATAACAAAGGTGAAAGCCAAAACACTGGCTTCTTGATTGGATAGCTCTTTAAATTAAATAACCATTATTGGGGCGCCTGGGTGGCTCAGTCGGTTAAGCGGTTAAGCAGCCGACTTCAGCTCAGGTCATGATCGCACAGTTCGTGGGTTCGAACCCCCTGTCAGGCTCTGTGCAGACAGCTCAGAATCTGGAGGCTGCTTTAGATTCTGTGTCTCCCTCTCTCTCTACCCTACCCCACTCGCACTCTGTGTCTCTCTTTCTCAAAAATAAATAAACATTAAAAAAATTTTAAATTCAATAACCATCACTGAAGTCCTGGTTTTTGCACAGTGGTGTGTTTGACAAAGTAGAATGAGTTTTCAGTTGCATAGGGAACAGGACATGCATATCCATAAAACAGAAGTCAAACTAGAACACACAGTACACTGATCTCAGTGCCAAAATTACTGACCAACTTAGTGTCTTGTGAGTTTAAAAAGGACAGATCACTAAATGGAAGAGTAATCAGGGAATGCCTTTATGGACCCCCAAACAGATCAGGCTCTATGAAACAGATTGTAGATAAAAGCCAAGGCAGGACACACCAATAGAATTAAGACACAGTCATGGAAATCATAACAGTATATTTGAAACACAGGGACGAGATTGCCTGGCCTGCCTCAAGTCAAGGGTTGCTGTTAGGATTATTAAAAGCAAGAAGGCAGATTATGTTCCTATATGTTTCACTTTTTAGTACAATTCTCCCAAGACTTCTGTGAGGTAGATATGTTCTTTCTTGCAGATAAGCGTATAAGGAGACTTTAAGCTTTTGCCCAACCCTCCTGACATGGTAAGTGGAAAAGCCCAGGTATGAAACTCATTTGGAAGATATTCTATGCCAGGTAACAGGGATGGGACTTGATTCCTTAGACAGTATGCATTTTCTAAATATCTTTAAACAGTTTTTATGACTTTATAAAATCAATAAGATTGATATGGGTATTTGATTTAAAACTCGTTTTCTAATATATTCATATTAGCAAAAGAGAAAATTATATTTAAGAGAAACTCTTTGAGTCTCCTTCAAATAAAATGAGTCAATCCTTATACAGTTCTATTTGTTACCATGTGATCTCAGCTTCTCCTAATTATGTCAGGAGTCAACCGGTTTACAGAAAGATTTTATCAAATTGATTGAAGCCCCAAACCCTGGAAACTAAAAGAGAAATATAACAACACAGCCACATGCCATTTTTTCCTACTTCTCACTTCCAAAGCTCAACAGCACAGAGGGACAGATAAGGTGTGAATGGAAAAATTTTACTATCCTGACATCTGGTGAAAATGTCACTTTACTGAAAGTATTGCACTTAATAAATTTATTTGTTGTGATGATAGATTCCCTCCTAAGTAGTAGAAAAAGAAGCAATGGAAGGTTGAACTATTTAATAATTTTTAGAACATTTTTTAACGTTTATTTATTTTTAAGACAGAAACAGAGTGCAAGCAGGGAAGGGGCAGAGAGAGGGAGACACAGAATCCAAAGCAGGCTCAAGGCCCTGAGCTATCATCACAGAGCCCGACATGGGGCTCAAACCCACAAACCACAAGATCATGACCTGAGCCGAAGTCAGATGCTTAACCAACTGAGCCACCCAGGAGCCCCAAACTATTTAATAATTTGGAAATGATAATCTTGGGATAAACTAACCACCACATTATGTATTTTTTCTAGCAATTAAGTTTAGAAACTTGCAAAAGAATGAAGTACAGTATCCCAAACAAGGCATGGAAAACTCACCACCCTCTGCATCAGTTAGCTCATGGCTGATAAATTGTAAAAAAGACACAGACAAACTAGAAAGTATCCAATGAGGCGAGATCTCAGTGCTAAGACTGAGAAAACACTGAAAGAAGGGGTGATATCATGCCTGGAAGGCAGGGAAGCCAGAAGTAAGTTGTCTTTTCAAATGTCTAGAGGATCATGATACTGACGAGGGATCAATATGGCCTTCCAAACAGAAACAAGGAACAAAATAGACCCTTCCAATTTACTCAAGAAAGTAAGAACTCCTACAATGAATGTGACCGAACAATAAGAATATGCTGTTAAGAATGGTTTAACCACAGATTTAACAACTACCTCTGAAGACTGTTGTATGTGGGTGACGGCTAGGATTGAAATTTAAGTAAACCTTATGAAAACTATAAGTCAAATTTTATGTGATTTTATGAGAGCACACACAAAAAAGAAAGGGGTTTCTGTGGCTGTGTCAAATGAATGAAGCAGCACACTTTAAAAGTGTATGTAAACTAAAGCAAACTCCAGAATTTTTCTTTGATGTTCTAGCACTTTTGTCTGGGAGTCAACCAATTCTATGAGCAATCAAACAGGCTTGGTTAAAAAACAAAAAAACAAAACAAAACAAAACTGTGCTTAGAATCAGAGTTTCATTGTATTTATTCGTTTACTTTTGGCAAATCAACATCTCTGAATCTCTTTTTTTTTAATATCTCAAGTAGCAATGACACCATGTGCATGATAGGCTGAGGTGAGTATCAAAATAATCTTATTTCAACTGTGTCTTTTTTGTTGTGAACTATGCAGTACTGAGTATCATGAAAGCTTGTTTTCATTGGCTTTATTTTGTTTTCAAAATAAGTTTCTGTCTGGTATTTCGTCCCAGAAATCTCTTAGTTATTAAAGAATTCATCTGTCCTACTTTAGTTTATCTCTTCTTTTCTCTTCGGGTTCTACTAGTGGTTCATTATCATGAGAACATATGTAATAGCTTCACAAATGCCTATGAAAAATGAATGTTTTGTAGTAGTGGCATCTCCAAAAGATAATTATCATACAAACTTCAGTATGCATGTCAGAAGATTTGACCTCCCAGCATCAAAGGGAAGAAAAGCAATAATTTCTTGCTACTTGGTGAATATGCAAATTGGATTATACTATCATAACATAAATCCTAATGGATGTCTAAATCGTAATGGCATGGCACAGAAGGCTAGATGAAACATAGCTTCATAGATTTCAAGTTTCCACCAACAAATCTGTTTCATCAGACGTGGCACCCAGATTAAGAAATAATTCAGTGTGGATCCTCCTGGAGAACCAATCGCCAAGCAAGTGCAAAATCATATAACAACCTTGTATAATTGTGCAACTGTGTGCCCAAAGGACAATGTTACAACGGGAGTGGTGCTTTAAAATTCACCAACCTGGGTGCAGCCATATTGGAATCTGCCATCAGGTAAACAAAACAAGGTTCCCACTCCCAAGGAAACTGGAGGGCTCTCTAGTGCAGGGAAAATGGGGAGGTTGCCATGTTCCTCTACCACATCTCAAAACATGAGTCATCCATACTTGTTAACAATGAAGACAATATCTTAAAAAATTCTTGTTACATCTAATAAGTGGCATTAAAGACAAGGGAGATTCTTCCAAAATGTGCATTGATAGAGAGGAAATTCATATGTAGGGTTGGAAGAGAATGTAGATATTAAACCCTTCTGTTTATAGATGAGAAAGTAGAAGCTTATGAAGAGTACAAACTCAATCACATTTGGGTGCCGTCTGGCTACTGATGAAGTGAGCTCACTTAACTGCTACAATTTTTTAGAAACCCAGCACTAAAAAGGGCATGATTATTACAATAGGATGAAATCCACTGCAAATATCCCCAAGTTGATCCAGTACAACCTTACATTAAGGACCTATTTGGAACTCTTATACCTCTGTAGCATTAACAACCCAGGAATGGGTTGTGCCAATCTTCAGCACCTCAGATAAAACAAATGGTAAAAGAAACCCATGATATCTGCACATTAGCTCTGTTATCTGATGAAGCCATTAAGTAGTTAGTGCCAGCCTTGATTGGTTGCTCACAGAACTTTATAAAAGTTTCTAGGTTCCTTCACAAGTTTAGTAAGACTTCTCAAATAGTCTAACTACAAGTGAAAACTATGTCAACTTATAGTCAATTGAGTTATTTAAATATTTTTATTTAAGATACACTACGGGGTGCCTGGGTGGCTCAGTAGGTTAAGCGTTTGACTTCAGCTCAGGCCATGATCTCGTGGTTCATGAGTTCGAGACCCGCATCAGATTCTGTGCTGACAGCTCAGAGCCTGGAGCCTGCTTTGGCTTCTGTGTCTTCCTCTCTCTCTTCCTGCCCCTCCCCTGCTCACACTCTGTCTCTGTCTCTGTCTCTCTCTCTCTCAAAAATAGATAAACAATAAAAAAAAATTGTTTAAAGATACACCATAAATACAGTATAAATATTCTCCCCCAAAAAGATTCAGCTTGGTGGAGTACACACTTCTTTAGGAGCATGTATGAATTGACAAAGTTATGTATGCAACTATAAACAACCAGCTTGGCAGTTATATTTATATATTATATTAGTATATATGAATAGCTCTGACACTTGATATCTATTTTATACAAAATGAACAGTAACTAGCTTTTATAAGAAAACATTAAAAACAGTTCAAAATACAGCAATGAGGGTGAAAACTAAATTATCTAATTTAGTCAGCAGACTCTGTAGAATTAATAAATCAGAATTATTAAAAGCAAGCTTCCCTGAGCAAAAAAAAAAAAGTATTTATGCCCAAGCTGGCCCACATGCAGGGATGCCCTCGGGCATGCTAGGACTTTCTTCAGGAAATGTTTGGTTTAGATAAATTCAGGAGCTATATTTACCTAGAGAATGTCTCTCCTGGGTCCATGGGAAGAAGCAGGGAAATCTGAGTTCTGCCTTCCAAACCTCATTTCCCTAGGGATTCTAATTGAATTATGTCCTAATGGGTTCTTGGATAACACTCTAGCAACTTTCTTAGAGCCAAGAGGCCCTAAGTACTTCAGGTAAGAATTTCAAGACCACCCTGGCCAACTCTTACATTCCTGAGGTGTCAGAAAGGGCTCGCCCAGTATGTGTATGATCTTGCCAGGTAAACAAACGAGCTATTCTGTGGAGAAGTGAAAAGTAATAGAAAGATCTTTTGGAGACAGCCTGGTGGCTTTCAACTGTAAAAAAAAAAAAAAAAAAAACCTAAGTAAACTGAGGATACCTTTGCCATCCAAAGTCAACTTCAAATTTATTACTAACCGGCTAACTTTACACATGCACTGGTACAGATTAGCCTGAGTAAACCATATTCCATTAATGGGATCCAAAAAAAAAAAAAAAAAAAAGCCGTAAAACAATGTCGAGGTGGAAAAACAAAATATACACTGAAGGTGGGTAACAGTGTCATCATTCAGCAAAGAGTGGTAAGAAACATTACTTAAAGAAAACAGCGTGGAAGACAACTTTGAGACAATACAGTGACGTTCATAAGGCCAGAACTTGATCGCCATGAATAGCAGCTAAAGGATGTTAGAGATGAAAGGGTACTTGAGGATCATTCTAAACGTGAAGAAAGAAAAGCCCAGCCCCTTAGTTTTTTGTTTTTGCTTTTTTTTAATGTTTTATTTATTTTTTGAGAGAGCGCATGTGAGGGAGGGGCAGAGAGAGAGAAAGAAAGGATCAGAGCGGGTTCTGCACTGACAGGTTGACAGCAGTGAGCCTAATGTGGAGCTGGAACTCACTAACCGTAAGATCACGACCTGAGCCGAGGTCAGAAGCTCAACCGACTGAGCCACCCAGGCCCCCTCCAGCCCCTTAGTTTTTAAATAGGGAAATCTACTTAGAAAAAAATCAGTAGGACAGTCTGCTTACCCCATTAGAATGATATTCCTGGTGCTTGCTTTCCCGACCATCCCCAGTATGTTCTTCACCATTGGCATGAGCCTGGGAGCTCCGCTGAATAAAAATCAACAGATTTTCTCCATGTACTGCTATAGCATCTCCCACTCCCAAATCCTTGATGTCTCTGTCCTGTGTGAACTGATTGGAAATATGCTTCCTGAATTTTCAAAGAGCAGTGTGTCTTTTTATTAGCTCAGACAATAATGCAAGCACTTCAAAAACGCATGGGACATTTTCTTGACCGATGTATAATTCTTCATAGCATCAATAAATTCTCTAATTCATCTTTATTTCACCAGAAACGTGAAAATCACACGGGAAAAACAGAATATCTAATCATTTAAAATATTTTTTTCTCTGCTCACCACTCCAAAATCCAAACACCTACATGCTGTGAAAAATATCGAGATTGTAATTTGCTTAGCTAAAAATGTGCAATGACTAGTTTCTATTTAATATATAATTTTAGAACTCTGTAGATTTTGTTTGGGAATTTGTTAAGAAAAGGTTGAATACATCAAGTAAAGGCTATGTGAACACATCAAATGAATGATAGGACATTCTGCAAATGCCAGCACTTACCCCAGAACCTAGCACAGAGTAAGCCCTCAATCAATAGAAACTATTATTAGTATTAACTTTTTGAAAAATTTTCCTCATGTGTCATTCTCTCACATGAGAGCATTCCAAGAAGGTTTTTTAAAAGGAATCACTCCTCAGATTTAAAACATGACGCAATGATGAAATGTAAATATTGTTGAAAGGAACAACATGTGGGAAACTGTTAGTCATCTATACCATTCTCGGAATCCAACTAGAGGCCAAAGTTTCACAAACATTACCTCTAAGCCTCACAACAACTCAACATCACAGTCATTATAGTCTTCTTTTTAAAAACAAGCACCATGAGGATGAGAAGTAAGAGGTAAATAAGTGGAGAGCTGAGGATTTGGAGACTACATGGCTTTCCCAGCACGGTCCTTCCACAGGGAGTCATACTCCGAGGGCCCAGCATTTGGTTTAATGTTCTGTTGCTGCCATCTTGAAATGATTAATAATCTTTGAACACAGGTCCCCATATTTTGATTTTGCACTGGGACCTGCAAATTATGTCACTAGTCCTGTCCTTTCACTATACCAAGTTGTTTTCCTATATCGAAATACAATCAGACCATTTTCTGAGCAGAGGGAGAAAATTCACAGAATGCAAGGGGTAGAAGGATGATGAGACAGAGTGGTGGAAATAGCCAACTGGAAGACAAAAATAAACACCTTCCCCTATTATGCTTTCCAACAGCTACGTATGGAAACACCTTCTATGTGTAAGGAACTTTGTTGGGTATGAATACCATGTAGAATTCATGAATTAGGTCATATTCCCTCTCACTCCTGCTTTCCCCTATGCTCTTCCTCTGCCTGCAACACTCAGCTCCTTCCTCTCCTTCCTACTGTCCACTCACTCTCAGAGTCTACATTCAGTCATCTGCTCCAGGAAACTTTCCCTGATTTACCAGGCCTTCCTGGGACACCCTGTCATTGCATGCCACTAGCAATCATTTACACCATCGTGTAATAATTATTCCTTTTCGGGGTGCCTAGGTGGCTCAGTCGGCTAAGCGTCCAACTTCAGCTCAGGTCATCTCACAGTTCGTGGGTTCAAGTCCCATGTCAGGACTCTGTGCTGACAGCTCAGAACCTGGTGCCTGCCTCAGATTCTGTGTCTCCTTCTCTCTCTGCCCCTCCCCACCTCAAAAATAAATAAACATTAAAAAAATTTAAAAATTAGTAATAATTATTTCCTTTTGATTGTCTTTCTAATCCATGGGCTGAGGGACTGTACCTTACATTGCTGCAATGCCACACCTATGTTTGTTTAATTAATAAATGCATACATAAATGAGTGCATGAAAAAGGGATTGATGATCTAAACAAAAACATTTCAAGGAAATGGACCACTTAATAGCACTTGAATGTACTATTTTAACACGTGTCTTAACTGGACTTCATTAGAAAAATAATTGTTTAATTTTGCTACAAAATGAAAATTGTTTAGAATTCAACAGTTAAATACTAAATTAGGAAATAAAAGCACTGTTTAATTTAATCTTTCTCACTATTATTTGCATGGCTTTTTCATATTTTTAGTAATCAGTAAAATGTAAATTGATTTTAAACCAAGAATAAAAGAAATATCCTGAAAAAATATTGTTTGATATTTCTACACTATTTACTTTTAAGAATTCAATCATTACAATAAGAAAACAGCAATATGTAGTTTACATAATTAGCTCTTGTAATAATTAGGGGAAGGGGTGGGAGTCATCAATGAAACGCACACATTGCTGTCCAAGTTAAACCAGGAATTCCTAATGACTAACATTAATTGAAAAAAGACGGCTCAAAAAAAAATCTATGTGAAACATTAAACAAAGTTATCTGATGTTTATGTTTTTCTCCTTTAATAATTAATGGAATGTAAATAGTCAGGGGAGGCTACAGTTTTGCATTGTAACTAACCACCA
Source organism: Neofelis nebulosa (assembly GCF_028018385.1). Lineage (NCBI taxonomy): Eukaryota > Metazoa > Chordata > Mammalia > Carnivora > Felidae > Neofelis > Neofelis nebulosa. The sequence goes on along the minus strand of NC_080782.1, from coordinate 197,456,269 downwards.
TTATAAATGGCAGTCAGATGTTTACATAATACCCAGAACCCTTCTGTATGGAAGGAGGTTACAAATCTGCCCCTTTTCCCTGTTCAAAGTCAAAAATAATGGTGCCTGATCCCCAGAGCATTCACTGCAAGAACTGTTTGCATATTCAGTTATTGTTTCTGCTGCGTCAGTCATCTGTTGAAGTTCACTCTAATGTGGCCCTGATCAATTCTGCCAGCTGTGCTTAAGTGCTGTTTACTATAATAACATCACACTGCATTCTTATTTGGCAACAACAGCTATGACAGCACCTAAATGCATTGAGAAGCCAAGATTTTTATCATGTACACAGATCAAATTGAAACTATTTACAGAGGACAGTGATGTTCTATTTCTGTCCATTCTAGTGAATACCAAGAGCGTAATAATGGCTTTGCCAAAAGCATTACTATCCTGCCCTTTCTAATAAGTGAAGAGCCTGTTGATCTAAATCCTCAATAGGATATAAAAATTATTTTCTGATTGTATACCTTATAATCTTGACCTTATAATCTTAAACATGCTGATTGACTTGAAATAAATAGACCTTTACCTCCAACATATCCTGATATAAGGTGTAGTGTGTGTAAATTACCTAAAAATAATTTCTTCCCAAAAGACCGAGCAGCCAAAACAGTAAAGGTGAAAGTTAAAAGGCAAACACAAATACAACCTTATAACAGCAGATCAGGTCAACAAAATATTAAATATTATGCTCTGTCACCTGTTATAATAGTACATTTCATCTCATGTTAAGCAACAAGGCAAACTAAGCCAAGTATGTCACTAGGACGAACAATCAGCATTTCTACACAAAACTTACACAGTCATCGTGATCAACATTTGTTACTGTTTTGCCACTTTATATTTAAAGACTTTATAAGTGAATTCTACATTTGCATGACATCAAATTTAGTGTTGTTTATTGTGATTTTAAAAATCTCATTCTTGTTTAGGTGATTCCTTCATCGTTTCCTTTATAACATATATGATATAAATAAAACTAATGGCTACGGAAAGAACAAAGTCACTGAAATGCCATCTTCTCAGAGGTTTTAATCTTCCTAAAGCAATAGCAAATAAGTGGACATTTTTAAGAATAGCATAGAAAACATATGGATAACTCTTAATATAAATTCATGTCATAGCTCATAAAGGCTCTGAAGGCTCCTTCTGAGCTATTATGGTGCATGCTGTGAATGTGTATTAACGTCAGTGCCCGATCATATGTTAAGTACATAATATATTCGCATATTTAGTTCTATTCAAATGCCAATTTTAAAATATACTTTTTCTGAAGTCTTGGTTTCTAGTAGCCGTAATTTTTACATTAGCATCTATCAAAATAGTCACCTACTTTGACATTATTCAGCCTTTAAAATTATATTTGAACTCCCGCAAGCTAGGAAACTATCTCTTTCTTTTCGTGCGCAGTCACTTAGCTACAGCCGAGTGAGAATTTTAGGAACTTATCTTTCTAAAGATGCTCAACACTTTATACATTTTATATTAACACTCTTTAGTAGATAATAATTATGTCCCCAAACAAAATCTTTCATTCCTGCTTCTTGTAGAAAACATGACATTCTATTACAATCATCAGGTTGCCAGCAAGAATCCAAAACAAAAATAATTCATTCAAACTCTTTAATCTAGTCATTGAAGATTGACAGTATCTTTTTATACTTTTGAAAGCTCTTTTAACATTAACTGATATTTTAGTGTGGGAAGAAACTAAAAGCTTTCTACATATAAAAGTTCATCTTTTACCTCCTCACCACCATCAGATAAAAGCATAAGGGGCTTGAAGCCACACTCAGATATACTGGTCCCATAGGAATGAACCCAGTGCATCATGAGTGCAGGGACAGGTAGCAAGTGTGAGCACTGACTTAGAAAAAGAGTCGTTATGCCAGTAAGACAAGCTAGAGAACAGTTACATGTGACCTATTAATACTACTATGCATGGGATAATAGGAAGGCCTTCTTGTTACTCAAGATGAAGGTAGCCTGGCTAGAAAAATAAGCAAACCATTGCAAATATTGTAGTGACTGTCCTGTGAATGGATTGCCACACCAAATGACAGAACTCTCTCAATTCCACTTTCCAATAACTCCAAGGCACTCGGGATGTGACAGCATGATGAATACCACAACAGACAGCTCCAATATGGTACCATTTTACCAGATCAATATCTCGCTGCAATATAAGAAAAAAGGAGCTGATATTAGTCTACACAGTGTATTACAGATGAGGTACATTTCTTCTTACTGCACTCATGCTGAACCAAAGCAATAATTCATAGATCCCTTAAAAGGTTCCTGCACCACCACATGCAAAAAAAAGCGCTAATCTTTATTTTAACATCTGCTGGAAGATGTTATAGCTTAAAGCAATAGGTATGCAAGTTTTTTTAAAATGTCTCTCTTTATCATTTTATCTAGATACGGGAATAGCAAAGTATATCCAAAATCTGAAACAACACAAACATTCATAGATTGCTGACATTGTTCTATCATCAGGATAAAGAAAACTGTACTCAATATTTTACTACAAAGCTACCTTAATCCCTCTGCAAGTAGAAGCCATAGAACTTTCCACATTTGGGGTGTATGAAATATAATCAATTCTCCATTATCTGTGATGGTTTATTCTTTTTCGGATTATTCCCTATTTCCTTTTCAAAACCAAAGTCACCATGATCAAGTACTCATACTTAGCAAGACCCACAGAATAGGAAGCTGCCAAGAGTTCTTACCTACTGTACAAAGAATATTAGTTGCTAAGTGTACAAATCATTGAAAGTAATGCAAATAATTCTAATGACAGAGTCAAAATATAAATGATGGAGTGTTTTATTGTTTTAAAATATTCTAATTTGTTCAAACCACAAGTACAAGGAGAAGTCAGAATAACAGATCATGCTAAATCCAAAGCCACCTAATTCAGACTTAATTTGACTCATGATTATCTTCTTTAATCCACTCTATTCATCATCTACTGGAGTGTTTTTCCTTTTCCTCATTTTCTCTCTTTTTTTTTTCATAACCTGTTTCAGTAAAATAAATATTTACTTCCTGAAACACAGTTCTATTAAATTAAAACTGTTCTATTAATGCTTTGCTGAGGAACTTAGCAGCCAGCTCACCTGAGTCCTGCTTCCTTTCCAATCATGCCCATTTCCGTTCTGGCACCACCCAAAGATCCTAATATAGAGATCCTCAATCAACATTTCTGAAAATCTGACGCTGGCTTCTGCCAGTCTCCTGCCCAACTGCTGGTAATAGTTGACCCCCACTTACCTCCCTCACTGCCACTCACTGAAGTGTCTGCACTGTGCTAGTGAAGTCTGTGACATATAGGAGTTAATACTTCACAAAGCTATGACTACTCCCAATATTTTCTATTGTTGCCAACCTGAACCGTGAAGTAGGTCAGCACTAAGAGTTTTGTTTTACAGATAAGGAAAATGAGGTTTCAGAGGTTAAATGTCTTAGCCCATTGACCCAACAGCTGTCAGAATTTAGTAACCATTCTCTGGGCCAGTGCTTTCCAGCCCAGATTTTGTAATACCCCAGGGTGTCTCACATTTCCTAAAGCATTTCATGAAATTCTCAAAAAACATTCAATTAAAGACAAATATAGGCCAAATTATGTATTTTAGACATGACCAGGAGAAACGGCACAAATATATAGTGCATCACAACTTGGTAAAGCATGGAAAACTGGGCTGTCTGGTAGTCCACTGCAAGCCAGGCAAGTCTTAGGAACAAGATAAAAACAGAGAGGTGTAATAATAAGACAAGCACGTTACCAGTCATTAAATATCATCTCATCTTTTGCACACATCACATTTAATACAATTACATTTTTATTCAGGAGAAGGGCAAAAATATAAGGAAATAATAATCATAAAATACTGTTGTCTCTTGATCTGCTCTTTGAAAATCAGCAAGAAAACTGATTAACTTTGTCTATGGGTTTTGTTTTATCATCTTCAAGGTAATTATACAGACTGAAAGGTTGCCTAGAAACGCTTGACTTGGCTAATATTGAGAAAGGGTATTCAACAGAGTTACCACTAATATTTATCTCCCCAGTTCATGTAGCTTATTTCTTTAAAGCAGACATCAATCAACTGTGGCATAACAAGAAAGATATGTTTATTTTATGGACATTTATTAAAATACCACACATGAGTGAGGACACAGAAAGATACTTGAAACACTAAAGCTGTTCCATAGTTAGATGCTTCAACGTGGATCCTCATCATAACAGCAATGCTAATCAAAGGATATTAAAATTAGCCATTTCACAGGAATTGTACTCCTCAAACTTACCTTGCCACATCAGGAGGTAGACCAAACAGGTATTAAGCTGGTTACTCTGACCAAAGCTAGCAATAAATCTTAACTCTCTTCTTTTTGCTGTGGAGGCAACTGAGGCCCAGAAGTGCAAATCATGTGCCCAAGGTCACAATGTTAGTGTCAAAGGTGGGAAGATCTCCAAGTTAGGCCCAATTTGTCCCATTTTACCAATGGTACCCTTGAGGTTCAGAGACATTCCAGGGCTACTGAGAAGTAGAACTTGGGCTAGAATGCATGTATTCTAACTTTCAATTTGGTAGATGAAGAGGAACTCTCGTAGCCATCCATTTCTACACATGTATCGTTCAAAATATGAGATACTTCACTCCTCAAATTAATGTCTAAGAATAGAGACAAACTTGTATATTCAGTCTTCAAATTCAATTAAGGCTGTCCCTTGACTACTTCCTCCTTTCAAATGAATTTCAAAAGTGTTTATTTTAATCATAGCATTAGAAACAAATACATACAAACCCCTACTGTTTAAATTATTATGCCAAGACAAAAGAACACAATATAATACTCACTACAGATAACTAATTCGTTAGTTGAGTAGGAGGCAAAACATTTAAAAATTCTAAATATTAAAGAAAAATGTTAAATTCTTTTAATTCAAAAAACCTAAAATGCCTAAAACAAGATATTTAATAGTGTACCTGGACCGCATTTACTAGGAATTCCCTTTCTATTTCCTACTACTTCAGGGTTCTGAGAGTTGAACATACACCTCTATCATTAGTCATCAGGTTTGAACTTTTTCAGAATACTGACAGGCATTAGATTCTGGGTCAGGGTTGGTTTTGCAAACAACGGAAAAATTTTTTTTTATTTTGAAAGATACTATTAAAAGTTGAATAGCCACTATGTCCTACACACTGTATTAGGAATCAAAGAAATAAAGGTCAAGATAAAGAAAAGGTCCCTCTAAGTGGATGAACTCACAGTCTAATAAGGAAGACTGATATGAAAAGAGATAATTATAGTACAAAGCAATTAGCTTTAGGGTAGAAACAGAAGTGAAGAACTTCAGAAGTACAGTATATTTAACAGAAAAATCTGAACTCCATGACTGGTTTTCTTCTTTTTTTTTTTTAATTTTTTTATGTTAATTTATTTTTGAGAGAGAGAAACAGAGCACGAGTGGGGGAGGGGCAGAGAGTCAGGAAGACACAGAATCTGAAGCAGGCTCCAGGCTCTGAGCTGTCACACAGAGCCCAACGCGGGGCTTGAACCCAGGAACCTAGAGTTCATGACCTAGGCTGAAGTCAGAAGCCTAACAGACTGGACCACTCAGGCATCCCTCCATGACTGGTTTTCTAAAATAAATAAATAATCATAACTTTCAGAGCATATTTATAAAGTTTGCTTTAAACTAAGAATGACCAAATATCTGATTATCATAGAAATGTCAGATTCACGTACATGCTCGCATGCCTGCTTTCCACCTGTGAGAATGACACAGTGAATTTGAAGGATCAGGGGAAATAATGGCTCACATTTCATATTTGTAACAAAAAATTCATACACTGCTGCTGTCTGATTACTTGGTTGAGTAAAATTCAGTGCAATAAACATGAGAAATAGGTATTAAAAGTTCCAGTAACAATGTTACACATGTTTGAAGATTTTTGAAAGGGCTCATTATTGACAAAAGTAGTTTATTTAGCTTGAATAATTAATATTATGCCTCAGTAACTCATAATAAACATGCATTCAATTAAATGTTAAAATATCACTTGAATCAATACATAATAATTCAAGAGTCAGGATCAAAAGAAAAATTAAGTAAAACTATTTTAATGCCCTAAATGCCATAAGCACTAGAGCAAAAACAATAAAAGGATATTTGATTTTTATAAGCATTTTCTTTGGGGCTTTCATAAAATGATGTGGACCAGCGGACAAGTCCTGGCTCGTAGAGTCTTTGCTATCTGGCCTGAGCAAATCACCTAACCCCACCCCACCCCCCACCCACTCCCCACCAGGGATCACTTTTCCCAATCATTGAAACGGGTGTGACGTCACCAATCTCACAGGTGTATTGTTGAAAAGCCAAAATGATTCTTCAGAGTGCTTTGAAAGTAGTGTCAGTGGTTGATCATCACAACAAAATTTTTCTATCATGCTTTTCAGGGTTGAATCAATAAAACACATAGAAAGATGTGACCTCAAGTTCTAAATGAAGGATTTAATTTACAAAATATATAGCAACAAAGTATACATGAATTTGTTTCTATAACTAAAAACTATGTTTCTATTTTAGAATTATGATTCTACTTATGTTTATGGAAACCTAAACATAAACATATGTTGTTTCCATAAACATAAATAAAACATAATTATTACTATATGATTAAAAGGAAATCTATATTGTTTGTGGAATTAAGAACCAATTTGATAATATCAGATATTTTTAAGTTGACCACAAAAGATACAATCACCTGAGAGCAAAAAAAGGCCCAGGACTGTGCAGTCACTGTCCCTTCCTGTAAATGTAAGTGTGTTAAACAGGGTTTAAACTAGTAGGTAACAACTGCCCAGAGAAATTGTCGGTTTTTCTTTAGAGACTGATAAATACTCATTGTGTGTCAGATGTGATATGTGTATGTAAAATAGATTAACAGAGGCAGAAATACACTTTCATGAAAAGGACTAGCAAATTTAATATTTTAAGCTATTGATATTGTAAAAAGAGACCAGGGGAAAACGTTTTATCTCTGCCTAAAGAAGCATAAGGAGTGAGACTGAGAAATAAAACACAGACATTGCTTCCAATTTTTTTTTTAAATGTCACATACATATAAAGTCCTTCAAAGCAATCAAGAAACTGTAAGTTCAAGTGATAACAGACCTCTATGAAATGCAGTTGCAAGAAACAGAAGAGCATTTAGGTCCTGAGACCTCCCCCACCCCCGAAAAATACCCCCAAATGTGTCGAAATAATTATTTAAGTAATAGCCTGAAACACTTTGAAAGGCACCATTTAATCAAAGTACAGTATCCTCTCTTCCTGAGCATGATACATCTCAACAGGAATATCTATCTGAATTCTTAATGGACCTGCTGAAGTTAACAACAAATAAATGAAAACAAGTAAGTATAAATATCTGCTATATTAAAAGATGACTGAGTGGCATATAATTCCTACTAGTAATTCTGTGCCCATGTTGAAGTTGAAATTAGTACACAGTTAATGCCTGCTTTGAAGAAAGTTATTATGTACCTTCCATACTGCAAACCAATAAACTCCCCCTCCCTCCCACTATGTTGTTGCTAGCCTTTGTCTTTTTTTTTCCTGTGGTCCTGTTTAAATTCTCACCTTGCTCTGCCCTTGTCATCAAGTCGTTCAAGCACAAAGCAGGGAGCATGGGGAGTGTTTACTCATTTCCCAAGTCCATTATCTTACACATTAATCACTGGTCTGGAACTTTTGGACAATGCTGAATCTGTTACCTTTTTTTTCCCCCTTTCTGGCTGCTTTACTCATGAATCTGACAGTTCACCAGTTTCAGGCTGCACTTACACTTGATGACCTTTTCATTTGATTAACTATTTTTGTCCCTTAAAACAGTAAAGATATGTCGTTTGGAGTCCAGAGAAACCATAACGAACTTAAATGTGGAAGATGAAGCCCTTATTTTTCAAATAGTGCTTTTTCTTCATGGAAAGGCGAACCAACGGAGCTAAATCTCTTAAATATTAGTTTGTGAAAATATTTGTCTTTGTTGGAATTGAGCCGGTTCTCTTTCCCACCGCCCCCCTTCCCTCACGATTATTAAGTGTCATTTTCAAAACAAAACAGTAATGAGAAATTCTGCTTAACTTTGGAAAGCAAATATTTTTAAATTTTAAAACAAACAAACTTTTTACTCTCTAAAATCTCCCCAGTTCTTGCATAATATGAAGGGGTTGTTCTGGGAATCCAAAGTTAAGGTTCAGTAATGATTACTAAACCAAGAGAAATAGATGTAAAAAAGCAGGACAGCTGGAGGCTCTTGAACTATAGTTGTCAAAAGATTTGTTTGTGAAACATGCATTTTATTGCCTTGTATGCATGTTATAATGAGGCATGGACAACTGCAACATTACACTTAATGATTGCATTTCTTGTTTCAGCCAGTTTCCTTGTCCTCTTGCAATTAACGTTTTCCCAGATCACCCAAGGCTACTTTGTCAGGAAAAAAAAAATCTGAAATTCACATAAATGAGCAATGTCAATAGTTTAGAAAGAGTTTACTTAGAGAACAAAGGGCCCTTATGAGGCACTAGTGAGAAGAAATGGGGAAAAAATGAGTCCTCACAATGTAAGCCTTTTCTTAAAGAGACTTGTTATCAAGCAGTTCGGGATAGTCCCTCAAATCTGCATTAAAATGCATTTCATTCCATTGACTCATTTGCATTAATTTCTCCCATTATATCTGAAAATGGCTGAATGTCTACCCAACACAATGCCACAGCCTATCACAGGCTACCACGGCGGCCCCAGGTGCCAATTTACTCCTCTTAGTTCTTTTCATTCTGTTTGCTGATTCTGACAACTGGAGTTCTCCTCTCAGTCCGAGGGACTTTTCAATTGGATTTGCTCGTGGTGACAAAATTGTTGCTTTGCTGAGAAGGGGGGGTTCTTTGATTGAGCGTCTATCATGCTGCCATGGGAAAGCGAGAGGCGAATGATTCTCAGTGGCTTCTGATTTCCAGTATTTGTTCAGCATTAGGCCCACTTATCTCCAGAAGAAAAAGCAACATGTAGAAAGAAAGTGACAGGCAGAAACACACTCACTTGCTCGTTCATTCTCACTGCGCTCTGTATTCAAACAAGGGGGACCTATTACACTGAAAGCTCCAGATCAGCCTCACTCAATTATCACAGTTAATCCTTATAGCTCTATAAAGTAAATATTTCATTACAATTTCAAATAAACAGTCACCCAATCTAATGAAGCAAGAACTCAAAGTGGCAATGTCATAGAACTCGTTACCGTCATCAAAGGAAAGGACACAGCCTTGTCTACTAATAATGAAAAAATGGATACTGGCATATTTATGAACTCAAGGGTGTGTGGTGGTGAGGGTTCCACCCTCCCCCCCTTAGTGCCATTGACCAATTTATCTTTCCAAATACAATTCAATTATCAAAATTCTATTTGTCTTTTTTCTTTCCCTTTATTTCTCTCTTTCTCACCCCAGTCGCTCCTTCGTGCTAGTAATCTGCCTCACAGTCCATCATCGGTACACAATGCACTTGGCACATTCAACAAGAACTTTCCTTTTTTTCCATGAACATCAGAGAATCTTGATATGGCGTTTCAAATTCAGGAATCTTACAGAATATAAAGTGATCATTTTCATGATCCATTGTCTCTACATCAATGTTACCTTAACCCTTTATCTTGTATGTCCTTTAATCCTTTGTCTCCTACTCTTATGCTCCAGGGGAAGAACATCTAAAAATAACTCTCATTTCACCAAATTTTAATAATTTGAAAAAAGCTTGAATTGAATAAAGATAAGTAGATTAAGTCCTTAATCAAATGTTGCATTATCTCTATGCTACTCTCTCATTTTAATCCTAATCTTCAGTCCCTTGGGGAATCATTTTCCTTAAATTATTATTTCATCCTTCTTATTAAATACTCTAATAGTCATTATATTTTCACACTTTTATAATTCATCCTATTGGACAGAAGAAGGTACAACATGTGTAATAGGACAATTTCACCTGTATTTGTCAGAATTTACTCAAAGGGTCGAAGGGGTCCCATGTTATACATTATGACACAAACCTTCTCTAGTTAGATGCTGACTACAACCGCCTCTCCCTTTCTCTCAGTTTAACTATGCTCTGTTGAACTATCCTCTAATTATTGTCTTATAGAAGTTAGATGAATGGTCTTTGGCTAGTGGTGAAGATTTGCATTTTTTTCCTTTCCTCTGAGATTCTTAAATACTTATTCTCTTTTAAAACATCACCTGAAATCACTATTGCCCAAACACGTAGGGACATACAAATCACCGGGGGAGGTTTCTTAAAATACAGGTTTTGATTCAGTAGATCTGGAGTGAGGCCTGGGATTCTGCAGTTTTAAAAAATGTTTGTTTATTTATTTATTTATTTTGAGAGAGAGAGAGAGAGAGAGTGGGAGAGGGACAGAGAAAGAGAGAGGGAGAGAGAGAAGGAGAGAGAGAGAGAGAACAGAGAGAGAGGGAGAGGGACAGAGAAAGAGAGAGGGAGAGAGAGAATCCCAAGCAGGCTCCACACTGTCCGAGTGTGGAGCCCGAGGCAGGGCTCCAACTCATGAACTGTAAGATCATGACCTCAGTTGAAATCAGGAGTTGGACACTCAACTGGCTGAGCCACGCAGGTGTCCCTGGGATCCTGCATTTTTAATAAAATCACAGGTAATGCCAATACTGCTGGTCCCAGGACCCTACACTGAGAAGACAAGAACTAAACTCCTGTATGGTATTTATAATTTTTTGGTATTTATAATTTCTATAATAAAATCACAAGTAGTGGATCTTGAGAATATTATTCAGAGAAAGCTACATGTAAAGTTTTCAACACTGTTTTAATTTCATTAATAAAGATATCTAAAATATGAATGACTTTATTAATAAAGTTTCCTAAAATACAGATTTAAGTAAGAATGTTACTACTGTTATTAATTATACATTGATAATTGAGTGGTTTCATATGTACACGTAATTATTACCTCTTTCCATCCACATGACAACTTTAAAGGCCTCTGCTATTGTGTTACTTACATTAATGAAACAGGCTAGAATACTGAGTCGCTGAAAGAAAATAACTGGCTCAAGGTAGGGGCTGGTCCTCAAGTATTGCCTGCAAATGCACTGTCTGTGAAGTACAGTTCAAGTCAACTTTACTCCCCATGTCATTGGATCTCAGTCTATGGCAACATGGACACTTAACACATTTTATACAAGGGTCCATAGTGTCGTAGGCACTCTTCTGGGCCTTCTGCTTTCAGATGTGAAAGGACAAGCAAAGCTCCTGCCGGCCTGGCTTTGCACTACAAGTGAGCAACTGAACAAATTAGGGAGCAAAAAACATTGAGCAAGAAAATGTCGGATGTGGGTATGTGCCATGAAGAAAATGCTGTAATGGAAATGAGCGTCAGAAAAGTACTTAGGAATGCACATCTTAGAAATAAGTATATTTTCAGGGTGCCTGGGTGGCTCAGTCAGTTAAGCGTCCGACTTCGGCTCAGGTCATGATCTCACGGTTCGTGGGTTCGAGCCCCACATTGGGCTCTGTGCTGACAGCTCAGAGCCCGGAGCCTGTTTCAGATTCTGTGTCTCCCTCTCTCTATGCCCCTCCCCAACCCATGTTCTGTCTCCCTCTGTCTCAAAAATAAATAAACATTTAAAAAAATTAAAAAAAAAAAAGAAATAAGTATATTTTCAAATTTTATGTTTAAGATCTGGTATTACTCCTGTTATTATTGGACCACATTAGCAACTTAATTTTCCTTAATAATTTCAGTTCACATAAACCTGCAAACAAGCCTAAGTGGCTTATCACTGGTATAAAGAACTGTGCTCACAACACAGATATGGAAAGACATGTTTGAAGACTGTTACCTTTGGTATCATCTCCTATATATGTTGCTTTCACTGATATCTTAACACTCTCTGAGCCCAGTGTCATAATCTTCATCATAAACGTTAACACTGACGTATCATTTTATTTAATGGTTTTGTTGAAAACATCTTACATGTTAAGTGAATTAATAGTACAACGGCTTTGTCAAGTATAAAACTGCTGTAGCCATTTTCCAGATTATAAAACCGAGGCACAGAAGACTTAACTATAAATCCAGATTTATGTGGCTGGTAAGCATCAAAGTTAAGTTTGAAATCTGGGCAGTTGCATTCCAATGTCTGTGCTCTTAATAGTTTGCCTCTCATTCTTGTTGATAAAAAAAAAAAAAATGACAGTTATAAATCATTTCCAAGATTCTATTTGCTCACAAATGCTAAAACCCAATGATACTGATTTAAAATATAAAGTCTAAAGGTCAGGCTGTGTTATTGTCTGTTTGGTTTTGTTTTTTGTTTGTTTGTTTGGTTGGTTGGTTGTTTGGTTGGTTGGAATATTTAAGTGTTTAGAATTATGCAGACCTCTGATTAAAGTTACCCCATTTTTTAAATTTTTTTAATATTTATTTTTGAAAGAGAGAGAGAGAGAGAGAGAGAGAGAGTGTGAGTGGGGGAGGGACAGAAAGAGAGAGGGAAACACAGAATCCAAAGCAGGCTCCAGGCTCTGTGCTGACCTGAGCTGGCAGCATAGAGCCCAATGCGGAGCTGGAATTCAGGAACCCTAGAGATCATGACCTGAGCTGCAGTTGGACACTTAACCGACTGAGCCACCCAGGCACCCCATCCCATTTTTAATTAGAGATTCTGCATTCCTTCTTTTATATACCTTTGAAATCAGGTAGATTTCAAAAACAGAAGATTACATACAGAAATAGTAAATCTAATAATCGATCATTAAAATAAAAGTGTCACATATGTAATTTACAAAGGCTTGTGCTCCACAGGAAATACTGGTCAGAATAGTTAGCACTATATGATTCTTTAATGCAATGGTTGGATTTTAAAAACAAATTAATCTTTTAATAACATTCAGTGTTTAGAAGATTAAATATGGATGATTTAAGTAAGAACATCATTACCACTATGAATAATATTAATAATTAGCTGCCTTAATGTACACTTCATTTTTCACTATTTTTATTCTCACAATATTTAAAGTCTCCAGCAGTTCATTATGTTATAGTAATAATACAAACCTCAAAATTATCACATACACATACACCCTGCTCAAAGAATTATAATACACTTAATTGTATAAAACTGTAAATTTATGTTATAACTTAAATAAAGAAAATGTCCAATAAAAGCACAACAAAAGAGAAGTGAAGGCAGTGATGAAGTCTCAAAATGTTGTTGCCTTGAGATATGTCAGTTTGATGTCAGTTTGATCTGTTTCACTCCACACATCTAATAATTGCCTGGTGTAGTTGTGCTTATACAGGTGCTTAATCTATGCTCAACACATGAAAGTTTTCATTTTACTTTTTTACTCTTTAGGGTTTGAAGATATGCCAATGCAGTAAATATGTGACTATTCCATCTCCGGTAGGAGAATTCTCTGTAGACTGATTTCCTAGGCACCTTGATAGCTGTTTACATCTTGAAATATATTGGTCTTTTGATTTTAGCAACAACACTGTAATTGATTATCTTTTTAGATCTTTAACCACGCCTCCTTTTTTCACTGAATCCTCTCCTGGTTTTCCTAAAAAGTAAATACTATTCAGAGTTTAATTTTTAGCTCTTCCCTCTCTCTCTAAATCATCTTTTCCAAGAATTCCCATTCATTCCAATTTTCAATTTCCAAGTAAGGTGCAAAGTGGTCCCCCCACTGATGTTAATACTGTTAACTAACTCTGGACACCACCATTTGGCTATTGCACACTTATCACAAATACATTTCCATGAATTGGTCACCTTTTCCCAATTCCGCTCCTCCTTGTATTCCCTTTCCTGCTGAACCATCCATCAACTCACACAAACCAGACATTTGGAAGACATTAACTTCTGACTTCACCTGCTCCTTGCATCTCCTCTCATTAACGAACACCTAATATGTGATCATATTCCACTAGTTCTTTCTAGCCTTTAAGGCACTGTTACATCCATTTCTCCCTCTCCATTCCTGTGGTGACTGTCTTAGCAAAGGCTCTATTTATTTGCTACCCAGACTGTTAACAATAGCCTCCTAACTAGGCTTCTTGCCTCTGTGAAAATTAAGAAAAGGAAACATCACTAGGGTGGAATCAGGTTTGGCAGGGGGCGCCGTCATGCCCTACGACTCATTGTACATTGCAGACCCAACCAGAAGAGAGAGACCTACTTGTGCCTTGCTTGTGAATACTATTTTACTATGGCAGCACAGAGTAGGAAGGCTTCCTCCTCCCCTCTGGCAACACCCCAGCCAATGAGAGACAATCACAACTCAGCCAGTCAAAAGTCACTATGCTTCACACTCCCAGTTTATACCAATGGACTTTTTTGTTTGTAACAGCTCCTCCGAACTTCCTGCTTTCCTCTACAAGAGAGCAGTTCATCTCCTTTGCTCCTGGGAATTGACATACCTTGCATGTCCTGGAGTACAATTCCCTGTTATTCTTGAATACACCCATCTTTTGCTGGTAAAGTAACTGGCAGTTTTATTTTAAGGTTAACACCTCCATTTGTACTGCACTTTCCAACTGGACGCCCAGTTGGCTGCTAAAGTTTTGCTTATGCCATGCAAATTTGGTTATGTAATGTGCTGTAGTAAGTCTTTCTCATCCGTAATATTTCCTCGTTACTTTCAGAATATAATCTAAACTCCATAGACTAAATGACAGCCTTCATGATTGGCCCCTGCCTATCACTCCAACCCATCTTTAAACAGCAATAATAATAGTTGTCATTGCATGTGCCTGGCACTGTTAAAACGCTTTTATATACTATCTTATTTACTCTTTCTATCAACCATAGGAAGTGGGATTTGAGACCCCCAATTTTACCAGTAATGTTCCCAGATTTAACTCATCGAAAATCACTGGATTAGAGAATAACAGAGCCTGGGCCTAAAACAGGTTCAAACTAACTGTGAGGTCCTTACAACCACTTTTCTACCCCACCCCCCACCCCGCAAATTCCCTCCCCTCTTTACCTTTTTCCCTTTCTGCTCTCAGTTCTAATGCAGCAGTTTTCAACCCTAGAGGTACATTAGAGTGTATAATCACCTGGGAAGGTTTTTAAAACCTCAGTGGCCTGGCTTCACTCATCTCTTAAGATTTCTATTTTGTTAGTGTGAAGTAAGGTCTGGGCATCAGTATTTTTTAAGAGCAGCCTAGATTTTTCTAGGGTGCAGCCAGGTTTGAGATATGCTGCCTAATGAAACTGAATTATATATAGCTACACGAAACATCATGTAACCTCTTTATATCTGATCCCAGTGACTGTAATTCTTTCTCCCTATGTAATTGTGTATCCTGGATGTTTGAGCTTCCTGCAGATGGAAGTCGTGGATTGCTTGGATTTATAACTGATGTGACTGGTGGGCAGTAGGCCCTCAACAATAACTTATAAAATAAATACATATGACTTGCTGATTGCTCTTACAAAGACTTTGTAGGAATTAATATGAATACTGAAATGTAATATTTTGAAGTCCCTTAAATTTCTCAGATGCTAGGAAAGAATAAAAGCCCCAAAGAAAATGATTTTAATACATGAAATTATTTACACATAAAAAGTGTCAGTATCTTCCTGCAAAAAAGGGGGAAAAGGTCTTAGATGAGGACCAAAAAAAGTTATTTTTCAAAGTTTTGTAGTCATTAGCATCATGCACAATGTACATGAAAACTCACAGGCTAGATTGATAGAGTAAGATAACAAAGTCAAGGACAGATCTTATTTTCTGGTTGAGACTCCCCTCCCTTCAGATAAAACAGATCATAAACACTACACCTTTATGCAACTTCCATTTTTCCCCCAGTGACACTACATTTTCCTGATGATTAATTACTTAATCATTGGGAGATTAAAATATCATATTACTTGGCAATTGAAATATCATACTATTTGACATTGTTTATCAGTAAACTAACTTAATTTTATTATTGGTACAATGATTTAAGTTTCTATTATAATCTGGGCTATTCCTATAATTTTTAAGAAGGAAGAAATTTAGAAATTTTAGCTTATTTACATAAGGTTTTATGAACATTTTAATAAGATCTAAAAATCCCATCTCTCTGCTGTTATGTAAAACGAAAAGCTAAGTTATAGTATTTTGAGGGGTGATTTGGTGGGGGGATAAAATACATAAGAATATAAAGAGAATCTGAATGCCCACATAATAAAAATTAATCATGGTGAATTGCTTTGGGGAGAATCATACACTTGACCCACATTGAAGACTGAAATATTAATCCATTTCTATGACAGAGATCAAGCTTCATAGTCGCTTTTTATCCTCCTCATAATAGAAGCAACAGTTGTAAACCATAATGTTATAGTTCAAACAATGCCCCCCCTAAGACTTCAAATTTATTATAGCATTCATCTCCAAGACAAAAGACCTGGTGTAGGAAAAAAGCTCTTTTTAGCAAAAAGCATGGTTGTTATTTATGGCTCAGATGCAAAGAATGAGTTTGGGGAATTTATCAGAGATGAAGGTATGAAATGTTTTAGCTTGTTCTTCTCTCTCTAATCCATAAACCATTTTCTCAGCCACCCAAGTGAATTCTAATGGAACAGGAATGATGAAATAATATTTTCCTAGCCCTTTAACACTTTTTCTTCTGTGTAAGTTTCAGTGAGATGAGAAGAATGTGATTTCTTAAAATTAAGGATATTTTAAGCAGCAGATAAGCAGTATTTTCCAATACTATGTAATTTAGTCCCTGGGGCAAAATTCAGCATTTTTAATGATGGTGTAGTGTTTATGTGTTTAATTCTGAAAATCCCTACTATTACTATTAGTATTATTATGGGCTATCATGAAATTAGAATTTCAGAATAAGCACATTTTCACTAAAACTATTTCAGTAATAGAAGTCCCGTTATTGCCTCTGAAAACTCAACAGTGTTACTCAACCTCTTTTATTTGAATATTCTTAATCATTAGCTATACCTGCATCAGCACTCCTTAAAATAAGACATGCCATCATCAAAACCAAAATAACTTATGGATTTCCTATTGCCCATCCTTTCTTTTTGAAATGAGTATAAGGCCACAAGAGGGGCGTTTATTTCTCTAATGATCAGGACTGGGAGAAGCCTCATGCAGGTAGGAAGGTGTGGGATATACCAGGATGTAATGAAAATTCATTCTTTATACTCACATATTGCTTTCCTTAAGACAAAAACATATTCAACAAATGGGAGTGGGGAAAAATGTAAAATGTATAGTATTTGCCCTCAAGAAAGTAAAATGTTTGTAGTTTATGCACTTTTAAAAGTGTTATAAGAACAGCTCTATGGTGCTGAGCACAATGAATGAACAATAAAGATGCCATTTGTTTTTTTCTTTCCTAATTCAAAAAAAGACAGGTAATTTTAGAACAAAATAAAGCAGCTGGAATAAAATATGGAATAATCCTTAAACTGAAAACCTTTCCTGGCATTGTTTGATAGATGGTATACTGCTTCTATTGTTTGCCAAATTCCATTTAAATTGCTCAAACAGCTCAAGGAAAATGTGGACTCTATCTGGACAGTTTTTAACATCATAATCACTGGAATTAAGAACAACCCACTGCTGAGTTATTTGCCATCATGCATTTCGATTGCACATTTGCTGAGTGTTGGTGCTTTTTCTCCCCCTAGTTTTGATACTATAATTCCTTTGCCACAATTTTCATCTGTATTAGACTACTTTAGCTTGACATAGAAATAAAAGTTAATTAGTTTCTATGGCGACCTATGCATTAAACATTGCAGTTCTTTCAGATTTGTAAATACATTCCAACTTAGTATTCAGAATGCAATGTGTATAAGCATTCAGTACAAATAGTGTGAGTTTGTTTGCAGTTAAGATAGAATAGGGACTTGAGCCAGATGACATAATTCATTTGAGTATACAGTGTCAGTGAAAGATGTCCTAAATTTGACATCTATGTGCCTTTTACTTATATTTAAAGCCACACACGTCTTTCCAATATTTTTTCTAAATGCTTCTTAACAATTTAATACATATACTCTACACAAAATACCTTAAATTTTTCTAGGCTCATTTTAGGTGCAAAGTGCTAAATAGGGGCCATTTCACTAAGCCAATAGAGTCTGGACTTTTTTCTCTAAAAAGTAGTTTGCAAAACTTTGTGCACAATAAAAACACCTGTAGAACTTCTTTAAAAGTATGAATTTCTCAGTTTCACCTCCAGAATGTGAAATTCAGCATATGTAGGATGAGACCAATGAATCTACACTGTTATCATGCACCCTAGTTGATAATAATGTTTGCATTGGTAGGATCACTTTCGTAAAAAACAGAGTGTAAATCAGATGCTCTTTAACCAAATGTAGCAAAAAAAAAAAAAAAACTTTTAAGTTATCAAGTTATCAGCATATCATGATTTTAGTACTCTTGTGAAACATTATTTCTTATATTGAGGGTATAAAAATCAGGCTTCTCACACCATTACTCCAATTTTAATTTCTTTGGAGCAATAAATAATATTCTTCATAAAGAAATCTTCCAGAAAGACCAAATATATCAGTTATTGATTGAAATTAATAACATGTGACATGATCCTATGCATAAAGACCTTTCACAAAAAGCAGATGATTTACATGAAAAAAGAGGCTAAATTTTACTATCCACTATTTTCTACAGACAATATTCTTTCTCTATCATGGGAAAGGCAAGCTGTAATACATTATGCTTTGGGATTCTAATCAGAAACCTATAAACAATGTATAACTTACAAATGCCCTTCAGTGCATTAGAATACTTTTAGTACAGCTTTAAAATTTTAAATCAATTCTGCCATTCACTCCATATTATTTATCTTCAATTTCTCCATATTTTAAATGTCACTGTGTCATATTAAGTAATAAAAAGTTTAAAAGATTATAACCTGAACTTGGCAGATATTCACTTTCATTATTAGGCCTGAAATCCTTGCCTTCTTCTATTTTCACTACCAAAAGAGTCTTACTTCTGAGTTTTGCTGTTTTCATTCTTAAATGCAATGAAATCCTGCATTCACTGAACAACCTGAAGTTATCATAATGCTGCTTTAAGCCAATTCTAATAGTAAGTTAATAGTAAGTAAATCTAAAACACTTGGCTCTTAATAGAACTCTTTTTGTCACCTATCTTTAAAACTGTAATATTTTGGTAGTCTAAATCTTCCTTCAAATCTATCAGGTATACCACTTATAATGTCCCATATTCCAGTAACATTTCATTTGCTCCAATCTGAAGCTCACAAAAGAAAACAGGCACTCAAAGATTGGTTTTTATGTGCACCATAGGTACAAATTATAACTACATTATATAACAGGCTTTATTGTAAGAAAGTGATCCATACCAAATATGCTTGGGTGGTAAATATAATTTCTTTTCCCAAAACGTCCCCTTAAATAAGTGTTGTTTTCATTAACTTTGTCCCTGTTGTAATGGCGATAGGAATCTCTGTTAACTAAAGCTAGTAAAATCCATGTAAATATTAGTAATTCAGGACTGAGAATTTTATGGAAACAAAACTATGGACAGAATATCCAGGTGCCTCTGTCCAATATAACACAGATCTTTCCTTGACGACATGGTTTTTGCCGTAACACTGCTCTCATTAGATTGGAATTTGTGTTACCTTCCTTGTACCAGGACTTACTAATAGGATTGCTAGCAATTATTATACTGAAATGAAATCAGCACAAACTATTAGATCTGTTTAAACAAGTTAAAAATAAACCTTGATTAAATGTTCTTTTATAAGAAGCTGCTCATTAGGGCTACATGGCCTTCAGAAAAATTGGTGTTTCATTAACATCAAAGAATGTATTGCATTTAAACTCCCTAGCCTAAAAAGTTATGTATGAAATAAAGTTTTAAAAATATTTAGATAATGAAATTTTAGAAAAGATCTTACTTATGGTTCTTGGTTTAGTCAGTAGAAAGAAATATACTCTTAAGATAGTATTAATAATGAGATTACAAAGAATACCACCACCACCAAAAGCAAAAATAAGCAAAACAAAAAAGTCAAAAACTTTGCTAAAGTGATCAAATGATAAATTTCTTCTAAACTGAGGTACAACTCTGTTATGAAATAGCTGAGTTAGAAAGTCATTTCGATATTTAAATGCAAATAAGAATTTACTTTTGCAAAAAATCAGCAACTTTTGAACCATGGTAGCATTTATATGACTCTAGAAAGTAGAAGTATACCTTTCTAGAAAGCAGAAATCACTTCTCCCCTATAACAATGAATCAATAAACTACTTTGACCTGACTTGGTAGAAATTGTTCTGTTGATGATAAATGACCAAAAATAATTAAGATATAATGTTGGTAAATGTAAGTATAGGGCCTACAAAGTCATAGAAAGGATTTGGGTGCATTTCTTGTCATTTTCCATCTTCCTATCTCCCTACCATTAGGCACATAGATGCATACAAATGTGCGCACACACACACACACACACACACACACACACACACTATTTATCCCACTAGAATAAGATGAATATTAGTTGTACAATACTTGAGTAAAGGTGGGCATCATCTCCATCGTTGAGGATGGATAAAGGATTAAAAAAAAAAAAACTATTCCAGAAATGAACTACCAACTAAATTGTCAAACACTGAAATTCACAAAAGCATACTAACTAAAGTTAACAGCAGATCGATTCATTTATAGATTCTAATTTACTATAGTGCTCAAAGTTTTTTAAAACGAGATTTCATTTTTCTGAACAGTACATGTATTATTCTGAACAAACCATGCAGTAATCACTAGTGTAATTTAATCTCTTCATATAGACTGATCTCTATAGTATACTTGCCCCGTGCCTACACAGTAATATGAATATGTTCTGGTGTTTTAAAGGAACAAACCTCCTAGTTTAGGTAATTAAAATTCCTTAATTAAACGTACTATGGCATAGACAATGCATTCTTTATAAATCTGTGAGCATGCCTAAAAGCAACAAAATCACACTTTTGTTAAAGCATTTGTGTGTATTTTGCACAATTTTTAAAAGTTTAACCTCTGTAGATCAATGTGCTTCCTTAAAAGACTTTAATAAATTAAAGTGGAGAGAGCTTTTTTTCACCAGGCAGAAAAAGCTGATGAGACAGGTTTAGTTTAATCTCAGGCAATAGAAGTCATTAACCATTCTCTCAGGGATTAAAATATAGCTTGCCCTTTTCTTCTCTCACTTATCATTAGCATCACTTTAATCTCCTAGCGTTTCACACTGCTATTTTAATCATTACTTACTGCCTTTTGACAAGTGCAGAACATGCTTTTTCTCATTGAGGCAATATCCTGGTTTTAGCTGACAAATGTAGGACATAATGTAAAAATATCAAAGTGACATCTCTTAAACACACCTTCATCATAAAAATCTCTAAAGTTACAATATTCCTTTGTCTAGTATTTCCATGAAAATTATCATTTGAAAGGTTTATATCTTAAACAAAGAAAAAAAGTTTCTTCTAAATACAACAAAAACTAGTTTGGAAAAAATATTAAACTCATAATGAGACCCCAAAATGCACACATAAATATTAATCCTTTGCTCTGCAATAGTCAGGAACTTCCAAATATTTACAAAAGCAGCCTGCTGTTGCAATATAACTTTGATAACAAAATATACAATATTGAAATGTCTACTCCATTACCATTTGATGCTTTTTAATTACACAAAATAGTACATACATCCCAGGTTGAACCAAAATAAAATACTACATTGATTATGCCTAATTCTATTATTTTTATAATACCCACCACATGTGTGCTGATCAATAAACATTAAGTGATTCTTAAGAGAAAATTTAGATGGAATGATAGTTACAGTCATATTAATATATAACATCTGAAAATCTATTGAGAATGCTACAACTGAACTTTCTGTTACACTTTCTAAATTGTTATTTCAGATACAAGAAAAACCATATGATGTTTGTTAATGTTCTTTTATCTAATGACATTTAGTCTAATTTATAGAATCTCATTAATCTAATCTTCCTAAAAGTGAAGTGGATAACAAATTTGGAATGAGTCTCTTGGGATTCAGGAATTTAAGTTTTATATTGTCCTTAGATATAAATATTATAAGATGAGAAGATATTCCAGCCTCTTTATAATATACTATTTTTACTCAAAAGTAAACCATTGAAATATTTGGTAATTATAAAATCTGACTTTTAAAACCAAAGTACCAATTTTTTGGTAACGATCACTCACACTTGGCCCCAAGCCCTTTAATCTAGTCCATCTGTAATGATCTCACAGTACTTTCAACCATTATTTAACTGTTAGAAGAAAAAATATGTCGCACTATATGTTTCGACAATAAAATCCCTTCTTAAGCTTCACAAAGCAGAACAATTCATTATTTGATCCCTTTCCAGGTTCAAAGTCTGTCTTATTACAGTACTTCAAAGAAATATGTAATCAAAGACAAACAGCTGTGAAAACAATCTTTTATTACTTTATTATCATTGAGAATATATCTTTGGAGTAAACCAATGGAAATGGAATACAAATAATCCCCATTAAGGTAGTTGTTTTGCATTAGTTCACAAACTATGCACAATTATCTGTAAGGTTTTAATTTTATTTCTTATAAATAGATTAATGGCACAGTCCAGTCACTCTAACGTCTGTCAAAAAGAAAAGAAACAACAACAAACACACACACACACACACAAAACAAAAAACAAAAGAACAACAACAACAACAAAGAGTGGGCTGCTCTAATGTCAAACAAATGTTTTTCATAAACAAATTTTCAAAATGATATTAAGTGATGTGACTCTCTGGATTAACATTAACCTGAAGTGAAATCATATTCTCTGATGCTCATGCTAATCAGGGAGAACTGCAATATTGTTCAACTACAAATTGGTATACACATAATTAGAATTTAGTACCACTTACACTCTGTTCTGAAAACAGACACAGAATGAAGCAATTACCTTCTAAGGTAGTAGCTGCGTCACCAAAATTATTCCCATATTTTAGGCATGACATAGTAATCTGGTTATGTTTCTACTTCTTAGAATGCAGGGTTTCTATCACCAATATGCAAATAGATTGGAAAATATAACACAAAGTGTTCAATCTGCAGGCTGGTAAGACACTCTGCAGGTGTCAGAGTAGAAGTGATGATGTTTTGCCAACCCCTACAATAAAGAACATGTGGAGGCAGGAGGAACAAATATCCCTTGAGCGCATATTATACGATAGAAAAGTTATACATTATTTCATGTAATTCCGACACCATATCGCCGAGGAAAGCATTACCATGCACATTTTAAAGATGTGGAAAGTTAAAAAACTAAGTAACTTTTGACTCATTTCTGGGTTAACCTAACTCCAAAGTCAACGTGCTCTTGCATTAGACCAGATACCGTCTATGCTAGAACAAACTTTCTAGGTGCACGTCCTCAAACGCTCTTACAAGGCACTACATTCTAACAAATCTAGCATTTCTTTAGCAGATCCTA
This sequence comes from Neofelis nebulosa, assembly GCF_028018385.1. NCBI lineage: Eukaryota > Metazoa > Chordata > Mammalia > Carnivora > Felidae > Neofelis > Neofelis nebulosa. The sequence goes on along the minus strand of NC_080782.1, from coordinate 197,432,608 downwards.
AGGCGTGACTACATAGTCAGGGACAAAATGGTTAATCATGACTTTCTACAAAGCTGAACTGATGATTCATCAATACAGGCCACAATTAGAAAGACCATTGTCTCTACAGTTCTATGAACATATTGGTAGGCCAAGAGCCTCACGACATCGCTCTCACCAAAAGATACGACAGAAAGATGCAAACATACCACCTCACACTGACAAACCAAAGAAAATGGAAACATAAGTATCATGAGACTATGGCCATATAGGCAAACAGTTAATTAAGCTTAGTACATGAATTTTGAAAAAAATAGTGGTACATCCACTTCATTTTTCTGATAGCTCAGTATAATCTTAAATAGTTTTAATATCTTTGTATTTGTTTAAAAGTCTCTATAAATATAGGTACATGCACACATACACATACATATTATACAAAGACACATATATGTTAACTACACTATAGTAAGTTCTTTTCTACTTACATATAGCATGGTCTTACTCGGAAGTGTAAGTCTGAACTGAATATAATTGTTGCAGGCTTCCCTCTATATTAATAAGGTTATCTGAGGGCCACTTAGAGAAAAGAAAAATAAATAAAGGAACAATAGGTAGTAGGTGAAAAGAATTTAATTAAAAAACAAAAAACAAAAAACAGGGGCATCTGAGTAGTTCAATCAGTTAAGCATCTGACTTCGGCTCAGGTCATGATCCCATGGTTTGTGGGTTCAAACTCCGTGTCAGGCTCTCTTTCTCTCTCTCTCTCTCTCTCTCTCTCTCTCTCTCTCTCTGCCCTTCCCTTGCTTGTGGACGCTGTCTCTCTCTCTCTCTCTCTCTCTCTCTCAAAAACAAAATACACGTTAAAAAAAATAAAAAGTAAAAACTTTTGTCACAGGTAAAAACTAAAAAATCACTTTAGCATAAACATTGTATCCTCTATTTTAAATAATATAAAAAAACAAAATTCCTAGAAACTGTGGCCAGCCAAGTGTAGAGATACTGAAGGAAACAGAAGCGCTTATTTGAAGTCCTGATCCTTCAATTCATAGTACAGCTTGGTTCAGTTTTACTGGTTACTAAATAAACAGTATCAGAATTGGAAATGCATTTAATGCATGACTCAATTTCCATAAAAGTTAATTTCCTGACTTTTCAGTTTGATTGCATCAGAAGTTATTCAGTGCAGGAGGGCAAAACAAAGCCAGTCGCTGCAGCTTTGGAATAATTAAGTAGTAATTTGACCAAACATTTCCTTCCTTTCTGTGTATTTCTCAAAGTCACTATTACACTACAAATTTTAGCAGAAACATTTTTAATGGGCATAATGCATAAGGGAAATAGTGCATAGCACAATGTTTCACAATCAGGGTAGGCAGCACCATCATGAGACCACTTTTTACTGCGATCTTTAGATGTACTCGAGATAAACTTTTGATTTTCAGGCTTTGGAATCTTCAGATTACAGAAATGAAAGTCACCACCATCAATTTTCACATCCAAGCCCAATTTATTATTCAATAGGAAACAACCTATAGAAAATTATGTGAATAGTGCAATATTGTGACTTTAGATGTTACGCTAATGCAATGTTTTGTTAACATATTGACTTATGAAGATCAGACTGGTTAATGTCATTCCACTGTTTCCAGTTTGGATGATGCTATAATAAGCAATAAAGAAAGGAGGACTATCAGTCTTTGAATTCCCATAGTCCTGGATCATTTGCCTTGGTTAAAAATGTATCATTCATAAAATTATGTGAAAAGATCTTGTACAGCTTTTGCTTTTTAACTTTTTTGAGAGCACTTTCTTAAATATAATTTCATTTCATTACTGAACAAAAATTAAAAGTATGTTTGAATATTTTTGCTCAGATGAAAACTTGGTAAAAATTGGAAGAGAATTGGAAAAATTCTCCTCAACCTCCCCCAAACATACTCTGCTGCTGCCTTTACTTTGCAACTCACTGGTAAATTTTTTTAGTCCTTATCATTCACCTACACTAAATGACTTCTCATCTGACTTGATCTGTCTGTATACCTTGTTCTTTCTTCAATATTCCCTACTCTCCACCCTGTCTCAGATACCTTAGACTCCTCTTGGCCTACAATGCAAATATGGAGAAGAATCCTCAAAGCTCTCCAAGCCCTGTGCATTACTTTTCTATCTTAATGATCAACCAAAATTTTAAAATGTATTCTTTTCACCTCCTGTAGTCCTGTTATCAAGCATATTTCACTGTCTTACTCCCTGGGTTTACAAAAGTCACACTTTTGTTATTTATTTTGTTATTTTTATTATTTTTTTAAAATTTATTTGAGAGAGAGAGAGAGAGAGATAGAAAGAAAGAGAATCTTAAGCAGGCTCCACACTCGGCACAGAGGTGGGGGTGGGGCTCGATCCCAGGACCCTAGGATCGTGACCTGAGCCGAAATCAACAGTTGGACGTTCAACTGACTCATCCAGGTGCCCCATCCATTTTGTTACTTAGAGGTATATTTCTTCTAATGGAGGAGAGGGAGCTCAAAGGGCACTGACACCTACTTTTGGAAGACAGTGCAGTATAGAGAACATGAACATTAGAGTCAGGCCTTCAGGGCTCATACCCTATCTCTATCAAGGTGTTTTGTAACTTTGAGTCTCAGTTTCCTCATTACTGAAATGGGTTTAATGATATCCACATCATAGGGTTATTATTAGATTAAATGCACAAAATATGCAAGTTTTTCATAGTATATTATAGGCGCTATTCAAAAAGTATCATTTTTCCTCTTCTAGGAAATAATGTATGAATATAAAAAGGAAATATTCTCAATTATAATATCTTAGGCTTTTAAAATCTATGTGAATCTGTATAAATGACAGCATCTCTTTGTGGCCATCATTTAAAAAATAAAAACTAATCCAAACTAATCTATACAGTCCAAATTAGGACTGTATGATTCATTAAGTTCCTATACTAGATTTGCTGACCTCTGCCAGCCATTTAAAATTTTTTTTTTTTTTAATTTTTTTTTTTTTCAACATTTTTTTTTATTTATTTTTGGGACAGAGAGAGACAGAGCATGAACGGGGGAGGGGCAGAGAGAGAGGGAGACACAGAATCGGAAACAGGCTCCAGGCTCCGAGCCATCAGCCCGGAGCCTGACGCGGGGCTCGAACTCACGGACCGCGAGATCGTGACCTGGCTGAAGTCGGACGCATAACCGACTGCGCCACCCAGGCGCCCCTTAAAATTTTAAATATTTGGGGGATGATGCACCTGGCTGACTCAGTCAGTAGAACATGTGACTCTTGATCTTGGGGTTGCAAGTTGAAGCCCCATGTTGGGTGTAAAGATTACTTAAAAATAAAGTTTAAAAAAACAAATAAAATAAAATTTTAAATATTTGCATACAACACTGGCTTTCAGTGTATATAAATTACATAAATCAGTTACTTAACTAGACCTTGCAAATCAACTAGTTAATCCTCCAGTTTACAAATGAACACACTTAATTCTATGTTTATTTATTTATTTAATTTTTTTTTTTATTTTTGAGAGAGACAGAGCATGAAGGGGGGGAGGAGCAGAGAGAGAGAAAGGGAGACACAGAATCTGAAGCAGGCTCCAGGCTCTGAGCTGTCAGCACAGAACCCAACGCAGGCTCAAACCCACGAACTGTGAGATCATGACCTGAGCCAAAGTCAGACGCTTAACCGACTGAGCCACCCAGGGGCCCCAACAGCACACTGAATTCTAATAATTTGCTCAGCCAGTAACAGCCATTATTAGAAGCCAGGTTTTTGACAATCTGTCTTTGTTTCTAATTTTTTTGATACTTTAATTTTTGTATAATTCAAATGCAATTCATATTTTAAAGATATATACTTTATTCATCCTCTCCTTTGACCATAGGGCAAATGTTAAAGAAATGAAATCCGTAATTTCTATTTTCAAATTTTCCCTCAGTGACCGCTGGGAACACTCAATAGTTCTTTAATTAACATTCCATGGATTATAGCTCCAAAGTGTTGACCAAATGCCTCCAATCAAAAAAATAAAATAAAAATTAAGTTGAAAAATTTGTAAAACTCCTAGCTTCCAAAGACATAACTTGTTTTCTTTTCTTTTTTTTTCATTTTTTATTGTTTATTTACTTTTGAGAAAGAGAGAGAGCAAGAGTGGGAGAGGGGCAGAGAGAGAAGGAGACACAGAATCTGAACAGAGCTCGATGAGGGGCTAGACCTCACTAACTGTGAGATCATGACCTGAGCCAAAGTCGGATGCTTAACTGACTAAGCCACCCAGGTGCTGTAACTTGTTTTCTTTATAATAAAGCTTGTTCATGATTAAAGTGTCTCTTACAATAAAAGTAATGTAAACTGCAACTTTTTCTCTACTAATTTAGGTCAAAATAATATCTCTTAAGGCACACAGTAAGATACAACAGAATTGCATGTACTTATCAAGTCCACTTTAAGACTATTTCCAGAAAATATAACTTGGAAAAAGAAAACATTTGCTCCATTACACTCCATAGAATTGTTATCCTAGGAGCAACATGGATCTAACATGTTGGGTCTAACATGCCACTCATTTATGACATAAAAGAAAGTAGATACTAGAAAGTTGGAGTTTTGTGTGATATTTTAATTTTAGCATTTCAAGTAATTTTAGAAAATAAAGTTGCTCCTATCTTTCAGCAATAGTTGGATGCCATCTGATAAAATTTAGCACCGATGTCTTTTCTTCTGTCGCATCTAACTCAAGCTTTCTTAGAGTAAACACATAGTGAAAATATAAGAATTTAATATATAAAACAAAGGGCTAAATAGTTTAAATATGTATGAAACAAGTATAAATTAGAGAAAAAGTTTTGACAGTTACATTTTGAATTTTAGAAAAAACTTGACTTCTTTCATTCACAGGTATTTGGAAAAAAACTATACATTTAACCTTATAATTTAGAAAATAGAATGCAGAAAATGACAACGCAAAACATACTTCAGATAAGGAACGTTCATTTCTCTGTGCCTCAGACTCATTGTCTGTAATAAAGAATCCGTGCAGAGTGCTATGAATACGGCCAAGACCATATTTGGAGCTCAACTGATGAAAATAACGAAATAAAACAAAAACAGTTCTATTCTATGGAGCCACTTGTTTCCTATCTTTGACTTCAGCCTTTCTTTTATTCTCTATTCCTACTTAAATCCCTGAGGTCTTCAAAACTTAGCAAAATCTTTTCCCTGTCTCTCTTTTTCCCCTTCTGGCCACCTCTTCTCAAATATATCCACCTATTTTGTTTCCACCTGTGAAAATCTCAATTTTTGAACTCACACACTGAATTACACAGACTCATTTTTCTCCCTTACTAAACTGTGAGTTTCCTAAGAACAAAAACTATTGCATGTCTGGAAACCTCCCCTCTACTTCAGTACTGTCATAGAATGGGAGTTTCACAAACGTTCTATGAATGAATGAATGAATGAATGAATGAGGATAATGGGGACCGAATGAGATGGTGTTTGTTAAAAGACTGTAAATCATAAAGCATTACATGTTCCATTCTTTTTTTAAATAAAGTTTTATTTATTTATTTGGAGAGACAGAGGAAGTAGAGGAGGGGCAGACGGAAGGAGAGAAAGAGAATCCCAAGCAAGCTCTATACAGTCAGCAAGAAGCCCTATGTGGGCTCAAACCCATGAACCATAAGATCATGACCTGAGCGGAAACCAAGAGTCTGACGCTTAACCAACTGAGCCACCCAGGCGTACCTACATGCTCCATTCTTAAACCAGCCTGGTGGAAAGGGAAAAATGCATGGAGGTTGTGATAACTAAACTGTGAAACAGCACAGGAAATAGACCAGAAATGGTAAAAAGAGAGACTTCCAGGTAAAAGGAAGTGCATAAAATAAGACAGACCTAAAAGTTAGGAAGAACTTGGCAAGTTGAACACAAAGTTACATAATAGAATTTCTTCTTTGTGCTATCCTAGCTTACATTAATATTGTATTTCAGAGGATTCTAAAACACTTAAGTTTGGATTCAATATGTTACCTCATTTATCACTGATATAAAACATATGTAAATAAAATATGGAGGATATTACAAATGATAGGGTGCAAAATAGAGAACACATCATATATTTTAGAAAATGTACTCCAAATAGAGATAATACTATTATTAATGTTAAAATATGACTAAATCCCCCAAATTTATTTATTTTTCGTATTGAAAAAAAAATTTTTTTACCTCCCTCTTACTCCTATTCTTCCTTCTGTAAAATAAAAATTCTGTTATATAAGTCAAATGACTTTCTTTGTTTTTTTTGTTTTGCTTTTCTGTTCCACTTGCTGATTAGCAAAATGTGTTTAAAAAATATTCCTTGCTCAAAATAATCAATTTATAAAAAACTTCAGTTCTATAGTACGGTTATTAATCATACAAAATTAAACATAATGATTAAGGGCGAAAAAACCATGAAACTATACTCTATACAACTAATGAATATACTTCCAGGGTACTATTATAACTATCGTTTTTCAGGATCTTGGGCTGGTAAGTTTGAAACTTGGACTGTACCTTCTTTTTTTGTTCATTAGGTTATAATAAATGCTTCAAGAACCAAGCAGGAAACATCCAGACCTTATGATGACTGATATGAACCAGCACACAGGTACCACAGAAAAGAAGCAAACTACGACTCACCTCTAGACAATTGTTGCCATGCCAATGTAGAGGCCAGAGCTTTAGGATTCTTCTATGGATTTTTGTTTAAAAATCCTATTCTAAATTTGACAACAAATTTGTATGGTTGAAAATCTCTATCTGGACTGAACAGACTGTTTCCAAGACAAGACGGCAACCTCAGTTTACTATAGCATTTCCTCAGGTTTGGGTTTTTTGTTTTTTGTTTTTTTTTCTGTTTTCTGAAATAGGTCATACAAAAAGCTTATGAACCTTTTACGTAGGTGTTCTTAAAGGTTGAACTGGATCAGATCATACCATCTTCAGAAAGTTTCAATGGCACCACACTGCTTACCAGGGCAAGTACCAGTTTCTCAACCATATACTTACTGCTCAACAAAGTTGTCCCTAACATCTTAACTACAGCATCATCCTCAAATTCTTACATTTCTGGCAAAATGGACACACTCCAACCACGTCTTTTCCTCCTATTCCCCAAAACCCATCTTAAACAACATGTCATTAGAAAGTAAATACTTTCTTATCCTTCTAATTGTTTCAGTGCCTAATTACTTGTAATGTTGGTAACATTTGTACCAAATAATGCTTTGAATTACGGTTATTAGCATAGTTACAAATCTCCCATAAAAATCATATAGACTGTCTTGTTTATCTCTGTACATCCCTTTCCCCTCAATGTGTATGAATTGGACTTAATTTCTTAGTCTCCCTCTCCTACCAAATAATCTTGGAAAATCAAAGAATGAGATATTTATTTGTGATAGTTATTACTGCCTATCTGAAATTTTCATAGTGCAAAAATATGTATTAACAGCTCATGCTATGGCTGGCTTATAGTTCTGGTAAGTGGGGGTATGGATTTGGGGGTATGGATTTGTTAACCACAGTCAAATTATTTTATCTAGTTTATTCCAAGTAAGAGAACTGCCTCTACCAAAATTACACGAAACAAAACTTTCTCAAAATCCTTCAAGCCATTTTCACAGGAAGGATCAAGAAGAAGAGACTGGAGTTGACAGTGAAAGATAAGAACAAAGATAATAAAGGTGTTGCTTCAGAAGACTAGTCAGTGGCTACACATACATACACACACGTTCACACACACGTGCACACACATGCATGCATACCTACTGACGTACATGCACATGTTCCCATGTACTTGCACAGGAAGAAGTTATGATAATAGCAGAAAGATTAGGATTAACAGATTAATCCTGAACAGATTCAGGAATAGTTAACAGATTCCTGAATCTAACAGCCAACTGTAAAAATACCTAAATTCGATTCTTAGTGATGCTTTCCTGAAAAAAAAACAAAAAAACGAAAGACAACAAAAGACCAACAGAAAATAATGCAAACCAGCTAATCACTCTCAATTTGTATTCTCATTCTAAACCCAAATTTTCAAATTAAGTCTTAGGAATGGGATTTTACATTTTCCTACAGACAAGAAAGAGCTGAGATTTATTTAGTATTGTATAAAAACAAGATCAAGACCTCTGCTTTTATTTTCCTATCAAAGGATAGACAGAGGTCCCAAAGATGTAAGATAAAAGAGTTTAAACAGTAATTATAAGAGGATTAAATTAATTCAAGAAATATCTACTGAGCTGTTATGGCTTAGATATTGTGCCAAGGTAACCAGAATACAGAGATGATAACAGACAGTACATGCCCTCCAAGTGCACACACAGCCTTTAGTAGAAAGGGCACAAGAGAATGAATGGTTACAATGGATTATAAGAGGAGTAATTGAAATTTAAATGCCTTTCTATGCTATACTTGACTCTTGCTCAGTGATTGGGCAAGGAGAGTTTCACAGAGAAAGTGTCACTGGGGCTGGCATTTAAAGAATGAATGGATGAAAATATAAAAGAAAGACACAAAACGTAGTTTAGATTATATTTAAGGATTTTTTTTTCCTTTTGAGAGGCATAAAAATGGAAACAGGATAATATTATCTCTACTGTATTTACTGAATAACATAAGGTTGGCCCTTATCCTGGATGATATAGTATAGATTCTGCAAGGTAAAGTAATAAAACCCAAAGTTAAAAAAAAGTATTAGCATGGAAGTAAGAACTTCAGGACAACAGCATAGTGGTTTTGAATTTTTCTTGAAGGTAACATGTATCTTGGCACAATATTTGGGTTTATAATGGTGATATCAGGTATCTTAATGAATAAATAGCTTGTTATACGTAAAAACTATCTTTGTCCAATCTCTTATGTTTAAGATGTTTTTGACTACTAGAACTTCACTTTGTAGGCCAGACAGCACCTGCCCCATTTAAGTGCTCAATAAACAGTGTTCCAAGAAGTCAGTGCATAAAAAATGAATAAATGGTTAAATGTAGCCCCAGAATAAAGGTGGAACAAATATGGCACTCATGTAAGAGAGAGAAAGTAGGAAATTTTAAGGCCAGAATGTTGTCAGGAGTTTCATTTTTTTAGTTCTGAATTGGTGCACAAAATGGTGTATGTTCTTTTATGTTCATGTGATTTATACCCATTCTTATAAGAAAATAGAGCATATTTGGTTTAACTAACCTGTCACTTTTCACTCCTTTCAAACTATTTAGAATCTTTTGAATTCAATCACTGCAATTATACCAATTCTCTTAGAAGTCCACTGCCGCTTCTACTCTTTTCTCCATATATTTGAATTCATCTAGACATGCTCATTAGCCAAAGAAAGTTTTGTCATTACGGAGTACTAGAAACAGAGATAAATCCCCTGCAGATTTTCTGATCCATTTCTTGACCTATTTAAAAAAATAATCAGGTTCCTTAGCCTTCATCATAGAGAATTTCTACCATAATAAAATGTGCTGATGAAGAGAATAGCCACTTGCTGAATTATCTAGACCTGTCCTAAGATTTCAGCTATGTATAGATCCTAACTGACAATTTTTCAAGTAGAAGTGACAATAAATAGAAAAAGAATAAACTCTAAGAAGCATTTATGAAAACACATAATGGGATTCAAGGGATATAAAATATGCTAACAGAGTGCTTTGAACTGTCTAAAAAATGTACTTTATTCCTTATTTCCAATTTTGACAGTTCTAAAATATGAGAATATTCTGAACAAAAAATTAATAAGGATACATTAGCTCTTGAATTCTCAAAATTAAACATATATAATGGTCCTTAAAATTATTAAGAAATCCTATAATGTCTTTGTAACTTTCTTCCATTTTATTTTTCACTGATTAGGAAGAACAAAATTATGGGAGTATGTCTCTCTATGTCATCTGCCAGTGAACCATTCAGTGAAAAAAAAAATCCTCTTAGCACTCAAACGTGATTGCTGTAAACATTTAAAAATCACCATCCTGAAACTAACCCAAAAAAGTGCCCCATGTTCAAATGTATATTATGCATTTAAATTAGTTTTTAGAAGGTTCTCTTTACATTGCTAACCAGTTTGAAGATAATAAAGCAAGACATAGGCTTCCTGATGCTGTTTTTAATGACAATCATATCTGTCTTATAATGTTAATGTGTTCTAAAGCCGTGTGTACTCTTGTATCAAGGAGATGTTTTCACTTCATGTATTGGATCACTGCTTTTCAATATAGTTGAAAAGATTCTGTTGACTGGGTTCAGCTCATTGCACAAAGCCTGAAAGGCCCAGTGATTACTAATGGGAGAGTATGGTCAGAGCTAAAATCCTTAATCCCAACCTCAAGAAAGGTGTCTTCACGTTTTCTGCTTAGCATCTTTCTACTATTCACCTACTTAGCTTTCTAACTTTTCCATTCTCTCTTGCTCTGTTCTCAGGCAACTAATCCCATGCTATTTCTACCAATGAATCTTTCCACTGTCTACCCAACGATCCATCAGAAAACCCCACTTTTATCCCTAGACAAGATGGGCCCTCTCTCAGCTCACTTGCAAACAAGTAGCAGAGATCAGACCATTCAGAGAGTGGCATGAGGGGAGACATTGTTGAATAATGGCTTAGAACAGGGCAGGTGAGAATATAAGGAGGTTACAGGAGAAGGGAAAAAAAGAAGAGAAGGAACACAGCTGATGCATGAGAAAGTTAAGAAGTCAGCAGAAAGCCTAACATACCAAGGTCTAGAAGTAAGCAATAGGATAAAATAAGATCTTGCCAAATAGAATTTTTTACTTGAGTAATCCATTTGAGTAGAATAACAAGCTGTACTTTTCAAACAACACAATTAGTTTATGTATATGTGCATAAAAACATTTAACTCTCAAACAATAAACAAGCATTATTGTGAATGTAGATCAGTATAGTTTCCGTGTTGAAGATGCTTTGCAATTGAAAATGTTACGTAGATGCTGTAATTGCCTTGCGTCCCATCGTGACGAGAAACACAGAAAGTGGAAGTAGACATGGCAAGTACAGCCTCAAAGCCAGTTAAGGGGAAGTATACTTTGTCAGATGAGAAGAAAATTAAAATATTCTTTTCAGTAGTAATGATTTAAGCATATCGCTTGTACACTCAGGAAGTCAAAATAGAAAGTTAAAAGGTTAATAAAATTAGATCTTTATAACTTAACTGAAAATGGCATATATGTCAATGCTTAGTACTAACTCCAGAAATAACCTTGACTACACATTTTAATCACATATGCAGACGGACTTACAGAGAACTTTTCAGAATGGCTAAGAAAGGACACAGATTAATGCTATTGTGGGGGGGGGGGTCGTTTACTGGTTATTATTAAGTCTAACCTCTTTGCCCTAAGGACTGAGCCTTTTATATTTAGAACTGGATATTTTATAAATTGGGTTACATAAAGCTTCTATAAGATTTTTAGGGGGAAAAACATTAAGCTTTTCTATTGTTTCTTCTTCTTTTTGTTAATTGTGCACAGTAAATTGACAATACTTATTTAAACACATTTTTTTTTTAAAAAAAAATCTGACCCTTTTCTTCCTGGACCAAGGAATTTTCTCCGTCACAGAGTAATAGAGCTTGAAAACTTCAGCATCAGCAGGGAAGGCAGGCACTCCTTAGCCAGCCACTGTGAGAGAGAGAAAATGCAATTAAGGCTCCCACCAGGGAGAGAGAACTAAACAAAACCTGCGTCTTCACACAAGAGCCTTTTTCTTCAATGCAAACTACAAGGCCTCAAATCTTGTTGGTGAGATGCTAGCATTTAGGACAACACACTTTCAGATTTTCTCACAGCAGATCAAAGTAAATAATGCAAGGGCAGCAAACAAAAGAGAAAACTCCAGTGTGCTTACATTAAAAAGAGATTACAGGGGACTTACAAGTGATTGAAGGAATAGATGACATTTTTAAAAACATAAAACTAAGATCTTTAAGTACAGCTGGCAAATAAAGTCTAGTTGGGTTACTTTACTGAGAGTGACAAACCACAAGTGACTTACCACCATGAAATTAAAAAAGGGTAATTTTACTTTATCCTAGTATTTTCTACATCTAAAGTTATACATATTCCTGTTCTTCTCTTCCTGGGTTTTAGAATGTTCAAAGCCTAGAGTCATGACAACTGATAAAGGGAGGCATTAAAGTCATGAGCCTCCTCAAATCAATGCCACAGAATATGCACAGCACTCTGTGGACTGGAGATGTAGAATCACTCTGCTTCCCTCTTCCTCCCGAGGACAGTAATCAGTCATAAAAGCAGCTCTCCTCGTTCATATCAAGCCAACAGCTGGAAACTCTTCTGCAATGTTAAATTTAACACGAACCCCTTACCAGGCACTGAACTTAGTCTTGTGGGTCTGTTCTACAGTCTTAAAGTGAGTACTCCGAGATCATAACGTATCCTTGATTTTTGTGTAAAAGTCTCATTGACTTTGGTGCAACTCTATAAAGGAAGCAAGGATAGAATATCATCTTTTAATGCCAAATTTACTACAGTTGAACAAAAGGAACGGAAATCTGGGAGGCCCATGTCAATAAACAAAAGATAAATGTTTGAGAGACTTAATAACTGAAACAGGCTTCAAATAGGATTTTTTTGAACTTTTTTTTGAAACGCAGTAATAGAGTGGTGTCTTGAACTTAGCGATACTTAAACAAGCATTTATATAGTTTGTATGATGCGTATATCATACATAGTACACACACACATATACTACATACTATATTATATTCCACACATTATATATAATATAGTATGTATTAGTATAATGTGTGTATATATGTATATATATCCATATATATATGTATACACACACACACACACACACACACACACACATATATATATATATATATATATATATATATATATGGAGAAGTATCATATATATAGTATTCATAGTAACTGCAATTGTACTTTGGCAGAAGTTTAAATACAAAGCCACTAAAGCTTGCCAAAACAATTCACTGACATAATAAATGACAGAATCAAAGAGACAGCATGGAGGAAAGACACCAGGACTTAGCATCTATAGATGTGAGATCTAGTCCAGGTTTTACCATGTTACCTCTTCTGAGAATCAATTTGATAATCAATCTATAAAACAAGGTTGGATTAGAGACACTTGAATATTCCTTCCAATTGACACATTCTGTCAATCTACATGACTCCTATAACCAGCTGCTGAGTCACATCTGTGACATTGTATGGGTATGTGTGTGTCTACATCTATATCTATCTATCTATCTATCTATCTAGATAGATAGATAGATATAGATAGATAGATATAGGTATAGAGATAGATACATATATAGATATAGAGATATCGATAGATATATATATAGATAGATAGATATGTATATATATACATATATAGATAGATATAGACACATACATATACATTCATCCATATATATATAACTTGAATCAAAGAATTTAGTATCAAGGTGATAATTTCCAAATCTAAAAATCACACATGTAAAGAAATATCTTTATACTTTCTTTCATAGCATATTTTACTAAGCACGCGCACACACACACACACACACACCACCATATTTTCCACCTCATATCTGCTTGTAAGATATATTGTTACTTTTAACATTAGAAAGGCTACTTTTGAAGAAATCAAGGACATTTGGACATGAGCTAATATATTGTAATAGGAATAATGAACCTAAGCTGAATTTTTTTTCACATGTCATAATTGGAGAAGCATTAAGACACATTTTCATAAAAACTAAAATACAACTTGTGTTTCCAAACCCCTATAAACACCCATCTTCAGCAATATTAAAATGATTTTAAATGTTTCTATCACAGATTTACTTTCGTTTCACTAAAATGCATTTAGGGAAATTTATTCTCCAGAAAGCAAATCAACATTAATAAATATGATACTCAGCTCTGTTTTAATTGCATGAATGGAAGAAAAGAAATATTATGTATTACTTATTAAAATTCTTTCTTCAGAAAACAGACTGGAAAACAATCAGGCTGTATTCAGTTCACAGACTTTTTTTTCCCCACATGGATAAAGTAAGCAAAGTTAAATTCTCAGTGCTTCATATACACATTTACCCGTAAAATTATTTAATCTGTTTACTTTGTAAAATATATGATGTTATTCTGTTTTGAGAATAATGCATTTAATTTAGGAAGAAACTACAAGGTGTAATATGAAAACTGGAAAGTGCAAAAAGCAGTATTAAACTGTCAATCACTGCTGATCTTGCAGAGTTCATTATTTAACTGAATATGAAGATTAGACACCCTACATTATGCATATCAATTTAAATATAAGAAACAAATTTAATCCTAAATTGGAAAAGTGCATAAGGATTTGCCTGAACTGATGAAACTTGATTTATTTCATGTAGAGTACTACTTCTGAGTCAATCACATGTGTGCATGTAAGTCAACATATACATATCAAAAGTTTCACATGTAAAAATTTAGATATTTAGCTTACCTTTTTCTGTGCCATGCACCCACAGCTCTAACAGTATATTATAAAAATTAACATTAAATTAGAAGGAGGGGAGCAGCTGTTGCAGACTAACGCCAAAGGGCATTTTAACCCATTAGTGGAGTTCTCTCTGACATATAGAAGCATGTATATGTGAGTGATTGTTGTAGGATAAGCCTGGGAAACATGTAAATTGCATTTCCTCATGGCAAATTGCAACTGAATTAGAATATTGGGCAGACGTAAACAATGCAATCAAATTCTGGCTTTTTATTGAGCTTCTATTTGACTTTGTATTCATTTGAAACAACAACAACAAAAAAATTGTGTTTCTCAGGGTCTGTGACATTGCAGGCCATGAGAGATTCAATGTCACTGCCGGCATACAAATTTATTAGTCTATAAAATTTGACATTCTCTTATTTATTCACAGAAAGGACAAATAAGATATTTTTTCATACTTACCAGAAATATCTGGGAGTGTTTATATGCCGCTCCATCTGGAGGATGCAAATAGTCAGAACTGCTTTACAATTCAGTAGGCAAAAGCCTGCTGAAGGATAACAAATGACTTCATGGTGGAGCTCCTATTGAAATTCTTTCAGTATGTGATATTAAAAACAACTGAACAAACAGAGATAAGGGACAAATAGGATTTGAAACAGACTTTTTTTTTTCTTACAGTGCAAAAGAAAAACAAATGAAGTCTCTAGTTGAACCTATATATACCTTTTAGTGATTTCACTGCATGGATTTGCTTAATGCGTGAAAGTTTTTATCTGAAGCATCTTTAAATGTCCCACTAAAACCAATGGGACCAATTCTAAAATGCCTCCTTTGGACCAACAAATGCAATTTTGAGGCTTGAAGGAAAAAAGAGGAGTCATCATAACTCTTTTTGATGACCCCGTTTACAGGTTTACTCTTTGATATTTGGCATAATGCATGGATGTGGGGGTTTAATAAATTTTTGGCGATTAGGATACTGTATTTAAGGAAGATGTTTTTTCTTTATTACCTGGTAGGCAAGGCTAAAAGCAAAAATTACAGTTAAATACTATGAGAATGAGAAGCTTATAATGAAAGCTACCAAAAAGAGTAACTGGAAAATGTATTTCATTCAGTTCAGTCTCTCTTTTGTGGAAGAAGTTCTACAAGTACTGGCTTTGCAACTCAAACTAACGTTAGTAACTTTCAGGTGATCAGGGAAGTTAAACTCTAAGAAACAAGAAAAGCATTACTTTGCGATGATTATTTTTATTTCTTGCTTTGAAGGGAAGATGAAAGGCTATTTAGTTGCTACTTAGCTAGGTGTTCTTGTTTTATTCTATGGCCAGATCAAAGCAACTATCTCTAAATTTACAAAACAGTTCCTAGAACCCCCGGTAATTGAAGTACAGGCTAAGTGATCTGCATCAACAGCATATGAACATAGAATCCACCACACAAAATTCATATTATTAGGTCTTCAAATGACTCATTATTTCACCTAAAAATAAGCAAAAACCAAATAGCTGACTGGAATGCTGACATGACAATGTGTTCCAGGTCTTCTTAACATAGCATATATGTGAGTTAATATCTAATGGCCATAATTAGCTTGAGCATTTTATATGACCATCCTTTAGTCTGATCTAGGTTACAATTTAGGGCTGACTTTCAATGCTTATATATAAAAGCAAGCCATGTGCGATCAGTTGTCCTAATATAACCCATTTGCTATTTTGGATATCTAACAATGCTTTATGTTAGATGAATTCACTTTACCTCCTTTGCCAGCACTGAGCCATTATTTTTTTAGTAATTTATTACATAAATGCAGTGTGGAACTTTTCTTAAAAGTAGTAACATTGCAAGTGAATTCAAATTTAAATGGGTATATAACTATTTCAATGAGCAATGAAATTTCATCAAAACCATCACTGCCCAACCATAACTCAAGTATGTAGAGAAGCAGATAGCTCCAATACAATTTGTTCATTTCACATATTCAACAACCAAGTCTGGGTCATGGTTGTAAAGTCTAGCTCTAGCTACTACCTTCTTCCCAAACGACCTCAACTCAAAGACAGTTTGCCTTTTCTCTCTCCAGTAATATTCTTCAATTCTATTACTCACTTGGCACAGGGCTGTGTCTGCCCTTATAATCCCTCTTGTGTTTTTATTCTCAATTATTTCTCTTTGTTTCTTATCCTATAGGTCTTGCTTCCTTACCAGATTATACTATTGGAACAACCCTCTTCACGTTTCATATACAACCCAGCAACTTACTATAAATTCTGTGCCCAGGAAATCTCCCCAAATAAGTGACATATTATATTCAGCTCCGGTTTCCAAAACTTGATCTAAATAGAAATAATTAAGTACAATCAGAACAAAGATTACTGTGGACTTAAAAGAAACATAGCTTCTAAAACAAGTGTTTGGTAAAGATACACACACAGATGACACACGCACCTGAAACACAGGCAATGGAAAAAAACCCCAGTAGGAATTATCAATTACTCTTCATATTATCCTGAAAATGGTGACTAATCACTTTCTGTTTCCTTAAAGGTAAATGATACTTTTACTTTTGATATTAGAGAATAAGTCCTGAAAGTATTTTATATACAATATATGTTAAACAAAGAATATTGCAGAGCCCACTCTGTAAAAATTTTAAATTGAGATGTTCAAGAATTCAGACTGATGAGAGGTTTACATGTTTTAGCCCACAGTCACCTTATGTCCAATATTACTCACTATGAAATAAAAACATAGGAGTATGCCACTGCCAGGAGGCAAATACTCTTAGTGGTGGTTGGCCATCATTCTACTTCATCTAACCCTCATATTATTGAGACACTAAGTTCTTAGTTCTCAGTGTCGCCACGCCACATTCAACTGTGAGGAAATGTTAATGTCAGATAACTAGAACCAGGAGAGCTTGCATTAATGATACCTGACTCTTCATGAAAAGGGGGAAAACAGAATGACAGGAAGAGGTAAACAACAAAATGAAATAATCTGAAAGCTACAAATACTATATTCCTCAGATTGCGACACTGAAGGCCCCTCTCTTGGAACATCTTTTAGCCTTTGTGCATATCACCTTTAATTAAGGAAATATCAAACGTATTAAGGAAAATACACATTTTAAAGTTTAACTGAAATGGTGAGGGTCATAGAGAACCATGGTAAACTTGTGGGGCTCCTGAGTGGCTCAGATGGTTAAGCGTCCAACTCTTGATCTTGGCTAAGGTCATAATCTCACAGTTCATGGCATCGAGCCCCACGTCGGGCTCTGCACTGACAGTGGGGTGCCTCCTTGGGATTTTCTCTCTCCCTCTCTCTCTCTGTTCCTCTCCCCAGCTTGCACTCTCTCTGTCTCTTTCAAAATACATAAATAAACTTAAAAAAAAAGAAAGAAAAAGTACTGATACGCTTGTTCCAAAAGTAGTGTTATGGTTCAGCAAAAAATAGAATACAGAGAAAAATTAGTTAACAGTTTTACTTAAATGTTTATAATTCTCCATATCTGGAAGTTGAACTTTTAGGATGGATGCCCTTACAACACCTGTTTATTGATAACCTGAACTATTACTTTCATTCAAAAGCTGACCGACTAAATCTTTAAGACTCAAGGAAAAAAAACATGATAGAAGACTTTTCAAAGACTCTCAAAGTGAAGAGAGAATCTGAATTAACTTTGCAATCCAAAGACACCCAAGATGAAACATTTCCCATCTCAGCTTCCCTCCATCCAAATCCTTGCTCATCCTTATCCCTTGCCCCTGACTAAAAGGCAAAAAGGAAACAAATTAATCACCTGAGCATTTATTTTCATTTACTTCTCAACCCCGTGAAATCTTATCTTAAGTCAGAAAACTAGAACTCAGAAAATTTAACTAACTTGACTGAAGCCACCCCAGGTACACATAGCTCATGAACAAGAGGTGTGGAGCTGGCACCCAGATCATTCTTCCCAGCTTAAAACCTCTTCATTTCCATTACCAATATAAAATATTTTGGAGACTTTATTTTGAGGGAGGCTTTTCTGTAAGTGCTTAACATACTCTAACTCAGTCTTTGTCATAATTTGTAAGATAGGTCAAATTATCAATCCCGTTTTTAGCAGATAAAGAAACAAAGGGTTAGAGAAGTTAAGTGACTTCCCCCAAGTCCCAGAGCTAATCAGTGGCAAAGGTAGAATATTAGCCCAGGCCGTCTAAGCCCATGCTCTGCATGTACTCATCTCATAGTTAGAAAACAGAGACTCAGGAAGGTAGCCTGTGCAAACAGAGGTTCCATGACCTGGATTCCCTTAGGCCTTCAAACTCCCTGTTGCTGTTCCACTGTCCCAAGAGCACGGTTATACGTACTTCCATAAAAGGGGGTCTTGAACGGGCCAGGATTCACCACAAATAGCACATTGACATGGTATCCCTATTTGAAGATGGTCTGCCATTTTTGCATAGATTTACCTACCTACAGATCTCCTTTAAAAATAGAAACAGCCACCTGGGTGGCTCAGTCACTTAGGCACCCAACTTCAGCTCAGGTCATGATCTCACGGTTCCTGAGTTCTAGCCCCACATTGGGCTCTCTGCTCTCAGCTCAGAGCCCACTTCAGATCCTCTCCATGCCTCTCCCCCACTCCCACACATTCTTGCACATTCTCTCCCTAAACAACAAACATTAAAAAATAGCAATGAACAACAACTTTTAAAAGGCGAATATAGGCACAATTTCTTATATGAATTTTTGAAATCTTGAACTGACACTCAAGTACTAAACTCTTAAGTTTCATATCATTTTAACTGACACATAAAAACAGAAAACAAAAAACTTAATCCCCTTTAAAGGGGAACCACATTTTATAAAGACTTTTCCCAGGTAATCTAACCATATTTCCAATCTTCCTAGCAAATAAAATATTTAGAATATAATGTTTTTAAACCATAGCCAAACTATAAAAAGGAAATTACACTGAATCAAAAAAACATTCCTTGAATTCCTAGGTAATTAATATAACATTTTTTATTTTATTTTATTTATTTATTTATTTTTTTTGCTTAGTAATACAAATAAGAGATGAAATGAGATAATACCACTATTCCCAGCAAAGCCTGTTTCTTACTTGGAAGCACATGTCTAGCTTGGCTTCTCTACTTACCAAAAAAAAATGATCAGCACATAAAGGAATGAGGTCTTTTAAGCTAAAGACATGATACTAATGGGCCTCAAGTACTTAAAGAATGCTGTAAAGATAGCAGTGAATTCCCATTTCTAACTTAACAACTTCATTTCTTAATGCTTCTCCCAAATCCTATACCATCCTGACAGAGCTTCCTGATATTCCCACATTGTACCACGTTTATTTTCTTGACTCCTTGTTCTTATTTGCCTTCTTCTTACATGTCAGAACCCATTCAACTCCCAGCTCCTCTCTAAGGACTTCCATATCTCCTAGGCAGAGCTGGTAACTCTTTGTCCATAATGCCACTGTATTCTCATTTTACAATGAAATCATTTATTCAGAGTCAAATTCCTCTAACGAAAGGAACCAGCAGTCACCTCTATGTGTCAGTAAAATGCCTAACATAAGGCAATTAACGGTCCAGGGCAGAATACGCTACTAACAAAAACCGAAGACCAAACAAATCAGATTTTGGAATCAGCCAAATATACATTCCAAACCTTCTATGACTTATACAACCTTGATCAAGATACTTAACCTCTTCAAACTTCAATTTTGCAACTCAACTATGGGGACTATAATATCTTTCCTACAAGACTGTTAGAAAGATCGAATAAAAATATGTTCACAGCCTTGCATAGCAGCTAGTATGTATAAAGTGCCTGTGTGATGGAGAGTTATTAGAATGAATAACTTAGAGCAAGAAGAAATTAAGTTAAACATTAAGAAACTATTTCTAGGGGCGCCTGGGTGGCTCAGTCGGTTAAGCCTCCGACTTCAGCTCAGGTCACGATCTCACGGTCTGTGAGTTCGAGCCCCGCGTCGGGCTCTGGGCTGATGGCTCAGAGCCTGGAGCCTGCTTCCGATTCTGTGTCTCCCTCTCTCTCTGCCCCTCCCCCGTTCATGCTCTGTCTCTCTCTGTCTCAAAAATAAACGTTAAAAAAAAAAAAAATAAAAAAAAAAAATAAAAAAGAAACTATTTCTTAAGAAGGTTATTAGGAACATTCCAAGCAAAGCTGTAGACTTTTGTTTTCCCAGGAGTTTTGAGACAGGAGTAAGCAACTCTTTCTCTGGAATGCCTTAGATTATTGGACAAGACAATTTCAGGAAATCCCTTTTTGCTTTTAGATTTTATAATCATCAACCTTCCTAATTCTCCAAGTGACTTCAAAATTGTTTCAATTACTTGAGTACTGTTACTCTCTTCATGCAAAAGGAGCTGGGATAGCATTTCTTGTCTTTTTGTATCTGAATACAGTAAAGAAAAACTAAAGAATACCACTTTCTTTCCATTGATAAACATAGTTAATGGAATTATTCATTCTATATCAGAACTGTAAGCAGGTAAAACTACCTATGGCTATTGTAAAAATCATATTTACTTTTTTCCCCTTTCAATAACATATATTGAAATACTATAATGATATAATATTATGTTATCACTTTTACAAATTTGGCTGTGACAAAGATTTAAAATACTAACAAATTTTCAGTATCAGTAATTCCCACTGGAAATACCGTAACATGTTTCAGTCTAATGATTTAAGGTTACAAACATTCCTTCCAGAATTATTTCCAACATCTCACAAGCCATATTCATTGTAAAAAGTGAGCCACTTAACAGGTAAACACACAGGAAATGTTATATTTCAAACTAATCACAAGGACTATGACAAATTAGGAAATCACATGGAGACATTACACACTTTGTCTAGAGGACAAGTAATACATTGTACTAAATGTAAGCTGGATGGTTCATATAAACATATTCTATTAGAAAATTCAGCATTAGGGGCGCCTGGGTGGCGCAGTCGGTTAAGCGTCCGACTTCAGCCAGGTCACGATCTCGCGGTCCGTGAGTTCGAGCCCTGCGTCAGGCTCTGGGCTGACGGCTCTGAGCCTGGAGGCTGTTTCCGATTCTGTGTCTCCCTCTCTCTCTCTGCCCCTCCCCCGTTCATGCTCTGTCTCTCTCTGTCCCAAAAATAAATAAAAAACGTTGAAAAAAAATTAAAAAAAAAAAAAAGAAAATTCAGCATTAAACTTTGCCTTGTGGGAAGATATTTTATTTTCCCAAGGAAATTAAGGATATTTAGAGACTGGAAACTGGCGTATCCTATTGATCCTCTTTGCTAACTATGATACCTAGTAAAAGAAATTTATGGTGAAAGGAGAAACTAGCTATTATTTTCCTCCTGGAAAGAAAAAGGAAAATTTTTTTCCTTTTGTTTCCAAACATACAAAGCTCAGATAAATCTAAACTAATATAATCCTCTCACATGTATGAATAGTTCTAATATTGTGGATGTCAATGATCTCCTTTCTCACTTTCTTATCTCATATATAATCATTCTACTAATTATAGTAAAAATCTTTACTTGACTATTGTCATTATGGAGCCATCGTATACTTGTGTTCACCCAAAACTGCTTTAATACATACATACATGTGTACACAGACACACACACACACACACTTTAGCTTTGGGGTGTTTTAGTTCAAAGATTACTAACAAATATCCCAATTTCACCCTGAAGGATTTTGACAAGAAAATGTGGTATTTTGAGGTGATAATGTCACCTGAAGAGAAAAAGAAAATAAAAAAACTAAGCTGAAGATTAGAAATTTAATCCCAATAAAACTTAAAACACTTCATGGTAAAATGACACTCTTAGGATAATTCTAGATGCCTTCCACCAACCAGCACATCGCCTGAACTGGCTCAGTCCTTAAAGGGTCAAAATTTATTATCATTTCAGTTCATCTAATAAGTAATGTTTTTGCCGAACAAAACCAATTCCCAATAAATTCTCACTGTATTTGTGTGCTCTGATTTGATTTAGAGGCCTATGGGGAGACACCATTTGGTAGCACAGGAACACAGAGGGGTAGGTGTTGCTGGGGAGAAGTAGGGCTCATGTGCCAGAAGTGTTATTGTGTCAGGTTGATTTATTGAGTGAGCTTCACTTCACCGAATGTTCCGAGATATTTATTTCCCTAAAGGCTCTGCAAAGATATGAACAGACCCGCATCCACAGATGTCATCATTGCTCATTTTACCGAGTCATGAAATTTTCTCAACTGCAATTTGTCCATCTAAAATTGCTGTAACAGAGCAATGTCAATAGTAGCATCCTACTCGGGCACCACCTTCTATATAAGGCTCTGTTGCCAAATTCAGTACTTCTGTGCAACTTCATGGTAATTAAAGTGACAGAACAGCTTCACTGTGATTTCAAAAGAGTTTTTCAGAGAAGTTATTCCAATTTGTAAACTCCACTTTGAGTCCTCAGATAAAGCAAAACCTTTAAGGGGAACTGAACAGGAATACCTAAACACAGAATCGTTTATCCTTGTCAAAATTAAAATAAAAATAGATGTAGAGAAAAGTAAGGAAAGAAAGCAGACGGTGTGTCACGAAACCCAAAACTTCAAAGATGGCACCTTTTTGAAAGCCGCCCTTAAATTTAGTGTCTTATTCTGGGGGTCTAGACTCATCGGTTTTATTTTTCCCCTCTCCGTTATCAAGCAAATGAACCACAAAAGTTGATTTTAAAAGGACGTTGCTAGATATACATCCCTTGCCTATAACTTTTATTCAAAAACACTTGCGTAAACGTATGAAAGAGTTCTTAAGGCGCATTCATAATGCTAAAACATTATAACTTGAGTGTTTTCGATGACTTTGTCTAAAATCTTCTTCAGCACCTAATAGAATATCAATGTCTGTGTTAAATAAAAACTGCATGCTTGTGTTGTGTGTCAGAATTTTCGGGTTTATTTAAATATGTTAATATTTCTCATTATGCCATTAACAATAACCTTCATCCATTTGTGAAAAACATTTTGCCAAGCATGCACATAAAAAATTAGCAAGTGAAGCAAAATCACCTTAATTTGCTTTGGACCAGCAAATAACCAACTAATTTGCAGAAATCCCTGCCAAGCACTCATATTAAATGCTTCATGCTTATTTTATGACCTCTGCTGCTCTTCTCCTTCCCGGCCCCTGAATCATATGATCATTAACATATTGCAAGGTCTGAAACTTTATTTTTTACATTCTTTAATTAATGCCTGTTTATAGAAGGCCATAGGACTTCAGATCCAGTTAATGAAACTTCGCTCCCCTAGGCCCCTAGAGCCCAATAGAGAGCTCTCTCCTCTGTTGTTTTAGTAGCTTTTTTCCAACTGTTTGTTTATACACACTTAATTGATCTCTTTAGTCCCAGAAGCATTCCAGAGACACAACCTGTTTTGAGGCAAGCTAAAGTTTTCCCCCTTCCTTTATAAAAGCCTTGAATGCCCAAGGTTATCAGTTTTAATTTGAAAGTTGAAGATTCAGCTTTATTTACACTGTCTAAAAGTAAAAACTGATACAGGCCCCGAAGTGTTTATTTTTACATTCGTATATAGCAGAGGGGATCACAAGTGCATACTGTATATAATTATTTTGATGTAGAACTAAGTAATTACTAAATGCTGCTATGTCTTATTTTATGGCATTGAATAAACGCAGCCTTTATAACAAGTTGAAAATAAAAACAAATCAGGCTGCCAATGCATGAAATTTTCATGGCTCTTCAATTTACATTTTACATATTCCCTATGACAAGAATTTCTATTATGCTATTCTCTTTTTTCTGCTATAATTAAATTAAAAAAGTAATTGGCTGGTGCTGCACACTGCAGCAATGTCTTAATCACATAGACAAACAGTTTTACAATAGCTCACACCATTTGCCACATGGGGCAATGACATTATTGTACCAGACTATAAACTCGAGACAGATATCACATACCCGCCTTCAGCCACGGTGTTGGCAAGAACAGAACACGAGGTTATTCAGCACCCTGACTGGCACCTCTATAATGGAATTCCCAATTAAGTAAAAGTGGCTCCAATCCGGCTATGTGGTTTTAAAAACTGCCAAAATTCGAAGCTTATGAATCTGCACATACATACATGCGTGTACTCCAGGTAGAGAATATATGCTGGAAAGGCCAAAAGGGAAAATACTGGTACAAGTTATAAATGCAGCAGGCATTATGAGAACTGGCAATGGGAAATCATTATTTCTGAATGCTCTGATGGGAAAAATCTTGATTATGCATGTTTTATATGTGTGTATATTCTATTCTTTTTTTCTTAGTGTTCGGTTTGCGGGTATTTTTCTCTTTATATTTACAGTGAATACTTCACTAATACTTTCTGAGGTCGGGGGAAGTCAGAGTCAGGAACTCTTTGGTGTTTCCAGAAACTTCGCTGACAAGGGATTCATGAGACCTGGGTCTTAATTCTGGCCTTCCTCCAGTAAGCCATGGGATACCTTTGAGCGAGTTGCACTCTCTTAGTCTCAGTTTATCCATCTGTAAATGAGTATGTTAGGCTAGATTATCTCTAAGGTTCAATTCAGCTCTCAGATGATACAATCACATACAGATCCAATCTTTTCTATGCTAATATGTGAGGAAAAGAAACCCAAAAATACAGCACAGGTGCTTCCAGTGGCAGCAAGGAAGCAAAGAGGAATAGAAATCTGAGAAATCTGACAGAGCTGGAGGGCTAAAAAGAATAAAATCAACACAGCATGAAAAGAACAAGGGGAAATGATAATAAGGAGTGGACATATTTTATAGATCAGCTTTCTTTATTGGTATCAGTGAAGCTCTGTTTAAAAAACACAGAAAGCTAAAAATTTTAGAATTCAGTCCCTTCTAGATTTTAAAGCTATCTGTTTAGTGATTTTTACCATTTGCTCTTTTACAACAGATAACTTTTTTCACCACTATCTATTAAGAAAGCAAGTAAAGAATTTGCGAGAGAGATTTTCCCAAACTTCATAAAACTAAGATGTTCTCTACAACACCTACACTTGATTACGTAACCAGGATTCAAAATCTTCATTTAGCTGATAGCTCTGAAAAATATTCAGGTGTCCCATTCTCATAAAATGTTTTCTAGAATGAAATTGCTCCCTCCAAAAATGTACATGTTATTTCAATACAGTTTAGCGGCCAGTTTGAAATCCTCAGATATTGCTCTTTGGTCCTTGTAATTACTAATAATTTCAGAAGTCCCTTCGAAAAAGAGATCCTTGCAATAATGAACAAATGTATATACCATGCCATATTCAAGAAGACATTGCACATCAGTAATATCCCATTTACAATTTCGTCTTAAATGGAAGAAAATGATGGACAAAAAATATAAAGCATATAGAGACCCAATTTTAAAGCAGGTATGTTTAAGGAAGTTTTCCAGTGCATGTTATATACATGTAACTTATGCGTAAGCAAACAGCAGCATTTTCCAGACGTTGAAGAATCCCTCCTCGTTTTCCCCATGCAGCCTTTCTTCCCCCAACTTCCTTAGTCTGAACTATCAGCCTTACGTAAAACAAATTCCGTCATTGCTGCCAAGGTGCTCAGTAGCTGAAAGTCTTCAATCTTCACATAAATAGGGTGCAAATCAAATCTTATGATGGTATATTCAAGCTTTCAGGATCTCTGTTTGCTACCAGAAATGTCAGAGTTTAGTACCTACTAAGCCATAGATTTATGAGGAAATGCTCGTAGATTGACAAGCAATTTTGTAACAAATGCATCTCCAGCGTTAGATTCACAGGAATGTTTAGGACATGCCTAAATGATTTAGTATTTTATACCTCTGCTCAAAAGAACAGTTCATATAAGTCAGTTCTATCTGAGGACAGTCAATCAAGCAGAAACTAAAAGTAATTCTAAGAGATCATGATTCATTTACAAAAAAAAAAAAAAAGTTTATCTCTAGAATTCAGGAGTGTGCAGTTACAAGTGATAAGTTGATAACAGGCAAAGTTTGAAATGCTTTAATTGAGACAAGGCAAATAACTTTCTTATTTAGATGTGAAATACAGAGCATCTCTGATTACGTTTATTTATGAGCTGCCAATATTTGAACATATGCAAAGTTTGAATTGTTTCCCATTTGCCCCAAACTTTAAAAAACATAATTCCTTTTCTTAACGTGCCACCCTTCAGGGCAAGGAGTTGTAATGAACACCTCCCAGTCACACAGAATTACAATGTTCTTTATCTCGCCCGGCACTAAAAAAAAAAAAAAAAAAAAAAAAAAAAAAAACTTCCAAAGGTTTGGAATCCTGAAACCTGTAAACAAAATCTGTGGAGCAGATAAAATTTTAAATGGCACAATGCAATTAAAGCTGAATTCAATTTGAGCACACCCTGTCCATCTGTCAGAGGGAAACAAAAGCCTAGGAGCTCCATTATTGCTGAATCCCTGCTCTTGTTAATTTGCTTGCTGAGAGATTTCAATTTCTAGGAAGTGCACAAATTAGTGTTCAGTCAGGGCTAGATCCTCAGTAAGTATAAGCAGATGGTGGAAATCAGCCCTAATCAAGTGGCCAAAGCCTTTTTTTTCTGTCTGATTAAAGCATTTTAATCCTTTCAGATTGTCTGCTTTTTTAGCAAATATTCACCATCTTTTATTTTTCTTATATTCCAGGATGGATTTAAATGTAGCTAGGCACATGAGAAGAAAAAGAACTTGGAGAAATAGAGCTATCAGTATCTGAGTTACAAGCAGTGGCCTACTGGATCTGTGAATTCATTTAATGTCTCTTTTTTCCCCTATTATATGTTTAATAATTGTTGGAATCATTATTAATTTATATGCAAATATAAATAAGGCATACTTAATCTGTTCTGGTGGAATTAAATTACTGCAGGAAAGACAAAGAGTTAGAAAAATTTTCAGCTTTAAGATTAAAGCTGGCAAGAACAGAGGGCAACCAGAAAAGTCACATGTATGTGCAAATCTCCTACCCAGAGAAAAGAAAGAAGCAGATTTTATTCTTTATATTAACACAAACTAACAAATATGTAAAATTTTAGTGAAGGGAAGTTTTTAAATTAAAACAAAAAATTTAATAAGTAAAGGGCTGCAATCTTTTATAAATAATGAAAACAAAAATTATTAGAACTAAAAACTGTATCATTGTTTTCAAAGTATGAGAAACACACACTCAAAATGTAAAAGTACTACAGTCTTTATAGGTGCTTAAAACTCACACACACATTTGCAAGCCAAGAAACACACGAAGCAAAATTTTTTAATATTCAAAGAAGCATTATAGTGACTTAATTGTGTGTTCAAGCAAACAGTTGGCAAAAACAAAGTCCTTCTACCTCCTACATTTATCCAGGATACATGAAAAATGAACTTTCCTTATTATACGTAAAATGTTTGTGATAACGACTTTGCACATAAAATTTCAAAGTGTTTGAACACATGTAAGGATAAATCTTTACATAACTATTTTGAAATCTCCCCTTAAACTTAGGCACATACATGACAAGTATTTATGGGGGGGAGGGAAACACAGTTTAATATCAGAAAGTATTTTTGAACGAGCCCAAACTTTGAGTTGAACATTTGTACAAGTTCTGATATGCTGAATATTTGTAAGATTTCTGGTAGTGCTTTAACATCCTGTTTAGCAATTTCATTACACAACCAGATTCTTAACAAATACCCTCCCTAACAGTTTGATAAAATTCACAAGTACGAGTGTTCATCTATACTTTTACATGTTTCTTTTAACTAGAATAGTTACTAAAGAACTGGTGTTTTAATTTGTTTATTTGAACATTTGAAATTTATATTCATAAAGCTTAAGCTGAAATACATCTTATACACCAAATCTTTATGCCAGTTTTATGCATTTGCCCAAGACCATATATGCAAATTTCCCAAGTTTAAAAATTGTAACTACCATCCCTAAGGGTAAATGGTTCCTTACATATACAACTTACATTGTACCTTGAAGTTTCTACTTGAACTATTTTTAAAATTCTCATTCAAAAGTAAATCATAACAAAAAAAATCATCAAACCCACTAGACATTTGTTTCATGGACATAGCTTTAAAGTCCTTCCACCACTGATAAAGATGGAATCAAGTTTAAATCAGCTCACAAAGAAACAGAAAGTTTGTATTTCTTGTTTATTCCTCCCATCCATTTACTAGCTAATAGTGTAATCCAATAGTGAAAAGCAGTGCTCACACCTCCACACCCTTTCTTTAAACAGCCTAAACTGTTGGATCCTGCTGTATTCTTAGACACTTTCACCTGTCTATGCCTAGAACAGGGCACTTTACAAGCAATAGCTATGTAAGCAATTAGGTACTTAGCTGAGAAGGCCAGAGTATGCACAGGAGGAACACACTGACTTTCACATTCCCATTTTAAAGAAATATGCCTCCATGAGCAGATATAGTAGAATGCACTCAAGAAATTTATCCCCTTCACCTTTGTTCCTTATCTTTTATTTTTTTTCTCATTTTAAAGATTTCAAACTTTAATCTAAGAGCAAATGAAGTCATGGAAGGACTGACAGCAGAGGAAGTGGAGATTCTTCTTTTTTATAAATTGAGGTATAACTGGCATACAACATTATATGAGTTCAAATGTACGACACAATAATTTAATATTTCTATACTGGGAAATGATCACCATAATAAGTCTACTTACTATCCATCAGCATACAAAGTTACAAAAAAAAAAAAAAAGTTTTTTCCTGTGTTGAGAAATTTTAGGATGTACTCTCTTGGCAGCTTTCAAGTTTGTACTACAATATTACTGACAATAGTCATCATGCTATATATTATATCGCCATGCCTAGTTTATTATGTAATTGGAAGTCTGTTCCACTTGGTCCTCTTCCCCTATTTTGCCCATCCCCCAAGCAACCACTTCAAGCAACCACCTTTCTGTTCTCTGTATCTATAAGTGTTGTTTTGTTTGGCTTGATTTGTTTTTAAGATTCCACATATAAGTAAAATCATGTGGTATTTGCTTCTCTGTTTGATTTCTTTCACTTATCATAAGTCCCTCAAGGTCAATCTGTATTGTTGCAAATGTCAAGATTCCATTCTTTTTTATGGCTGAGTAATATTTCATTACACACACGCACACACGCACACACACATACACACACACACACCATATCTTTTCTATCCATCCATCCACTGATGGAAATTTAGGTTGCTTTCATATCTTGGCTATTGTAAATAATGCTGCAATAAACATAAGGGTGCATATACTGTTTCTTTTTTTTTTAATTTTTTTTTAACGTTTATTTATTTTTGAGACAGAGAGGGACACAGCATGAACGGGGGAGGGGCAGAGAGAGAGGGAGACACAGAATCGGAAGCAGGCTCCAGGCTCTGAGCCATCAGCCCAGAGCCCGACGCGGGGCTCGAACTCGCGGACCGCGAGATCGTGACCTGAGCTTAAGTCGGACGCTCAACCGACTGAGCCACCCAGGCGCCCCTATACTGTTTCAAATTAGCGTTTTTTATTTCTTCTGATAAATTACCTAGTAATGGAACTCCTGGATGATATGGAATTCTATTATTATTTTTTTGAGGAACCTCCATACTGTTTTCCATAGTGGCTGCACCAGTTTGCACCCTTAACAATAGTGCATGAGTGTCCACTCTTCCCCACATCCTTGCTAATACTTGTTATTTTTTTGTCTTTTTGATAGTAGCCATCTAATTGCTATGAAGAGGTATCTTACTATGGTTTTTATTTGCCTTTCCCTGATGATTAGTGATGTTGAGGATCTTTTCACATACCTGGAGGCCATCTGCATGTCTTCTTTGGAAAAATGTCTATTGAGTTCTTCTGCCCACTTTTTAATGGAATCATTTGGGTTCTTGGTTATTGAGCTGTATGAACTCTTTATATATTTTATTGTATGTACGTATGTATGTATGTATAAATGTATGTATACATTTATTTATTAAATTTTTATTTATTTATTTTGAGAGAGAGAGAACAGGGGAAGTGCAGAGACAGGGAGAGGGAGAGAGAGAGAGAGAGAGAGAGAGAGAGAGGGAGAATTCCAAGCAAGCTCTGCATTGCCAGCACAGAATCTGATATGGGGCTCAGACCCACAAACTGTGGGCATGACCTGATCTGAATCTGAGATCATGACCTGAGGTGAAATAAAGAGTCAGCTGCTTAACCAAATGAGCCACACAGGTGCCCCGAGTTCTTTATATATTTTAGATATTAACCTCTTATCAGATATATGGTTTGAAAATATTTTCTCCCATTCAGTAAATCATCTTGTAATTTTGTTGATGGTTTCCTTTGCTATGCAGAAGCTTTTTAGTGTTGTGTGGTCCCATTTGTTTCTTTCTTTTGTTGCCTTTCCTTTTAGAGTCAGGCCCAAAAAAACATTGCCAAGACCAATGTCGAGGAGCTCATCACCTATGTTTTCTTCTAGGAATTTTATGGTTTCAAGTCTTACATATAATTTTTTAACCCAGTTTGAGTTAATTTTTGTGCCTAATGTAAGGTAGCAGGCCAGTTTCATTCTTTTGCATATGACTGTCCGGTTTTCCCAACTCCATTTATTGAATAGATTGTACTTTCTCCATTGTATATTCTTGCCTCCTCTGTCATAAATTAAGTGACCATACATACGTGGTCTTATTACTGGGCTTTCTATTCTGTTCCATTAATCTATGTGTCAGTTTTAATGCCAATACCACACTATTTTGATTACTATAGCTTTGTAGTACAGTTTGAAATCTGGGCATGTGATGCCTCCAGCTTCGTTTCTCTTTCTCAAGACTGCTTTGGCTATTTGGGGTCTTCTGTAATTCTGCACACATTTTAAAACTGTTTGTTCTATTTCTGTGCACTATGCCACTGGAATTTTGATAGGGATTGTGCTGAGTATGTAGGTTGTTTCGGTAGTATGAACATTTAAACAGTATTAATTCTTTTAATCCATGATACATCTTTCCATTTATTTGTGTCTTTAATTTCTTATACTTTTCAGTGTATAGATCTTTCACCTTTTGAGTAAAATTTATTCCTAAGTACTTTATTCTTTTCGATATGATTGTAAATGACCTTTTCTTAATTTCTCTTTCTGATAGTTTGTTGTTAGTGTACAGAAATGCAACAGACTTTTGTACCCTGATTTTGTACCCTGCAACTTTACTGAATTTATTGATTAGCTCTAATCATGTGAGAGGTAGTCTCCAGAGTTTTCTATATATGAAATCATATATAGTGACAGTTTTACTTCTTCCTTTCCAATTTGGATGCCTCTTTTTTTTTCTTATCTGAATGCTACAACTAAAAAGACTTCCAATATTATGTTAAATAAAAATGGCAAGACTGTATGTCCTTGTTTGTATAAAGTTGGATTGTTTATTTGAGATTTTTCTTGTTTCTTGAAGTAGGCATGTTTTGCTATGAACTCTCATCTTTGCTCTGATTTTGCTGCATCCCGTAGATTTTGGTATGTTGTATTTCCATTTTCATTTGTGTCAAAGCCTTTTTTTTTTAATTTTCCCTTGATTCCTTTGTTGACCTATTGGTTGTTCAATAGCATAAATATCCACATAATCAGTGCCTTTTTTTCATCTAAAAGAAGTCGCTTTCACATTTATTCTAAGGCTGATTTACTTGTGGTGAACTCCTTCGACTTCCATTTGCCTGGAAAATTCTTTATCTCTCCTTCAATTATGAATGATAAACTTGGCAGAAAGTATATTCTTGGTTGACATTTTTTTTTTCCTTTCAGGACTTGAATGTATCTTGCCACTTCCTCTGGCCTACAAAGTTTCTGCTGAAAAATCTGTATATAGTCCTATGAGGGTTCCCTTGTACACAACAAGTTGTATTTCTCTTGCTACTTTTAAGATTATCTTTGGCTTTAACTTTTGATATTTTAATTACAATATGTTTGTGTGGATCTCTTTAAGGGTATCACTTTTGGAACTCTCTGGGTGTCCTGGATCTGGATGTCTGTTTCCTTCTCCAGGTTAGGAAAGCTTTTAGCCATTATTTATTAAAATAAGTTTCTGCCCCTTTCTCTCTCCCTTCTCCTTCCCAAACCCCTATAATGCAAATGTTAGTTCTCTTGTTACTATTCTACAGGTCCCTTCTACAGGCTATCTTCATTTTTTTAAATTCATATATATATATATATATATATATATATATATATATATATTATATATATATTATATATCCATATATATATGGAATATATGGAATATATATATAATATATATATACATATAATATATATAATATATATATACATATATTATATATATATGTGTATATATATATATATATATATATATTTTTTTTTTTTTTTTTTTTTTTTTAGTGAGATCCACTGCCCTGTCTCCTGACTCATTGCTTCATCTGTTTCCTCTACCCCTCTGGTGTGGTTTTCATTTCAGTTTTGTTTTTTTTTTCCCCAGCTCCATGACTTCTGTCTTGTACTTTCTTATATTTTCTGTCTCTTTGTTGAAATTCTCACTGTGCTCATCCATTCTTCTCCCAAGATTGGTGAGCATCTTTATGACCATGGCACTAAACTCTTTTATCTGGTATGTCTGTTTCATTAAGGTTTTTTTTTTCCCTGAGGTTTTGTCATGTTCTTTCATTTGGAACATATTCCTCTATTTCCTGATTTTGCTTGACTCTCTGTATTTGTTTCTATGTGTTAGCTGTTACTTCTCACATTCTAAAATGAGCGGACTTGTTGTTCAACCATGCCCTAGCTCTTGGTCATCTCTTGAATCTTTGTGTTGTCTAAGCAGCCAGATTTACTCTTGATAGGTCCTGGTTGTTGAGGTTGTGCCGAGAGGCACAGTATTCCCTCTCAGTATTCCAGAGGGAAGGATCTCAGCCTAGTTTCATGCTGATTGGGAGCCAGACCCTTAGGCCACAGCTCTTTAAATTATGGAAGTATATACAGTCCTGTGGGACCATGGTTGTAGAGCCTGCTGGCCTCCAAGCCAGTTGATCTGGAAGTGCCCCCATGACAACAGTTGTAAAAATCAGGGCTCCAGATGAGTACATAAACTCCTTTCTGGGAGATACCAGTAAGCTGTAGTGAGGCCAGGGGAGAGCACAAAGGTGGTATTCCCTGGCCTACATTCCCTAGGCTCACCTCTGTAGCCTCTAGATTTGTGGCAAACTTGAGCCTGCCTTCAGGCTGAAGCTCCAGGACAGGTAAATAGACTTTTTTCACAGGAAGATTGGGTGTGTGTTCCAATCTACTGGCCGGGGGCGTTGCGGGGAGGTGGGAGCCGTAGCAGGCCGAAAACTGTTTCTCTGACTGTTACAGTCCCACAGGATTCAGAAATGCAAGCTCTCCCCTGACCACAGTGCCAGGCAATCAAGGGGAGTCCCTGTGTGGTCTGTGTGCATCCCCAGCTTTAGCAAGGCAGCTGAAGAATGCAGGGGCAGGACACGCCTTCCAGCTTTAACAGGGCATCAGGGGAGAGCAGGGATCGTGAATGCCCACCCGCTTTAGCAGGTTTGCTGGAGACTGTAGGAACTGTGTGTGCCTCCTTATACTAGCAAGGTAGAGGGAGAGTGCAAAAGTGGTGTCCACCAGCACCTCCATCTGGGAGTTCCATCAGGCTCCTGCCCATCTTCCATATCAGCAAATGAATCTCCTTCACAAATAGTCTAGGCACTTTTCAAACTGCTGCTGTCATGGTGAGCCCGGGGGTGAGTGACTCTGCATGCGAGCCCTTTAAGAGCAGTATCAGTTCCCTATAGCTCTTTGAATCTCTGAACATAAGCCCTGTTGTTTATCAAAGCTAGATATTCTGGGGGCTCACTTCTCTGTGCAGGTCCCAAGGGTTGTATGCCTGCTATGGGATTCAAACCCTTCACTCCTCAGAGAGCAGTTCCTGCTTTGCAAGATCTCTCCCAATTGTGAGTTGCTGTGCTGCAGGTGGAGGTGTTAGCGTGATCACATTGCACCTCTCCTACCCATTTTTATGCTGCCATTTTATCCTTTGTTGCAGAAGAGCTGTTGAGTGAGTTTCCAGGTCTTTCTCAGAGGGAACTGATCAATATACATAGGCAGCTGTATATTCAGTGTGTCTGTGAATTCAGGATCCTTCTACACTGCCATTTTTCCCCTCCTACTTTCATTCTTTTACCACTGCCACCCCTCTAATTCTGGCCTCACACCTCTCACCTGAGCTATTTTATAACCTCCCATTGGCCTCCATACCTCTTTAAAGATTCCCTTCTGTCAACAAAATAAGACTTCTTTGCCCATCCTATAAAGGCTCTTGATGTGATGGCCTTAGCCAATATTCAAGGTTCTTTCTTGACACTCTAGCTAAATCTTATCACTCAGTATCCACATGATATGCCCTCTATTTTCCAAAACCCTGACTTGGCTCACAAAATTCCTTCCATCTGGAATGCCATTGCAAATTAACTCCAACTCAAAGTACTACCCAAAGCTTGTCTAAATTTCTACTAATTTTGGGGCGCCTGGGTGGCTCAGTCGGTTAAGCATCCGACTTTGGCTCAGGTCATGATCTCGCGGTTCATGGGTTTGAGCCCTGCATCAGGGTCTGTGCTGACAGCTCAGAGCCTGGAGCCTGCTTCGGATACTATGTCTCCCTCTCTCTCTGTTCCTCCCCTGCTTGTGCTCTGTCTCTCTCTCTTTCTTTCAAAAATAAATAAACATTAAAAAAATAGATTTTAGGGGTGCCTGAGTGGCTGAGTTGGTTAAGTGTCTGACTTCGGCCTAGGTCATGATCTTGCGGTTCTGAGTTGAAGCCCCATGTCAGGCTCTGTGCTGACAGCTCGGAGCTTGGAGCCTGTTTCAGATTCTGTGTCTTCCTCTCTCTCACTCTCTCTACCCCTCCCCTGCTCATGCTCTGTCTTTCTCAAAAACAAACATTAAAAAAAATTTTTTTAATGTATATATTTTTTAAATTTCTACTAATTTCATGAACCTCCATCACAAATGTCCATCTTTTCATAAACCTCCATCATTCTCCATCACACTAGAATTTTTGTCTCCCTACTTTTTTCCTCCAATATCTTGTTTTGGTTTTCTTAGTATAACTACTTATAATATTCTGGCTTGCATTATACCTAATTATTTACATATACATTTATTTCTTATTTTTCCTACCACACGGGAAGTCTTTTTTTGTTTATCGGTTTGTTTATTTTATCTTCTCTGGAACACAGTAATGTACTTCCTATGCTATGGAGCTTCACTGAGCAATACAATAGTCAGTAGCTACATGTGTCTGTCTCAATTAAAAGTGTTTAAAATTAAATACACTAAAAAAGTTCAGTTCCTCCATTGCACATGTCATGTTTCAAGTGATAATAGCCACATATGACCAGTGGCTACTGAACTAAATAGTGCAGGCATAGAATATTTTCATCATCAGAAAAAGTCCTATCAGCACCTTTGTAGAGACTCAACAAGAGTTCAATTAGAATTTACATATAATTATCAACAAAGTATCACAAGAACAGGAAACAAGGAGGGAATCTTCAACACTACTTTTCCAACAGTTTGGAAGACAGGCTGATATATACACTCAGCTGTCTTCTCTGGGAGGTTTTGGTAAACTGAGAGCACCCAACATTTGCTCTCTCTCTCTCTTACGTTAATAACTGCCCCAAACAGACCAGGACAATTTTCTGTTACTTCATATATAATTAATAGTGGTTAAGGAAATTTATATGGCAACTGTTTTGCAGAAGCTTTAACTCACACTTTCAATATTTAAAAAGGCTGCTGTCACGGCTGATAGGAATAAAATTAAACCCACCAGCTGTGGTTTGTTTTTTGAAGAAACACATAACATTTTATTTCTGCTTTGTCTGTCGTCCTTGTAAATGTCAGAAATACAGAACTAAAATGTACTGAATATTCTGGTTTACTGTTAGAGTCTCCTGAAAAGGCTTTTTTTTTTTTTTTTTTAAATTAGATGGCTATTTTGGTAATTTTTAGTGAGAGATTTTTGTTTCTTTTTACAGTGGTTGAAAATGCACAGTTCTTATATTTGCTCAGCCAAAGAAATGTGATAATAAAATCCATTTGAATACTTTCTAATTTTTATACTCTTTTCTTTGTGAGACTTGTCATCAAAGGATGATCAAGGATTTTTAAAAGAGATATATTTTCCAATTCTTCCATTTATTAGAATTTTGAGTCTATTCCAAGAAATGTCATCCTAGATTATTTAAAATTGACCAGGTGTTTAGCCATAAAGGTCAAAGTATTTTGCTGAGACTCAGTAGTTTTCATGAGACATTCTAGAATCATAGCACTGAATTACAAAGTTTCCTTTTGATCTGTGGCATTGATGTTACACACTGGGATAATAGAACTTACTTGTCACAAAATTCACTTAGAGTCTAAGAGAATATAGTTTGACAATTTAATTCTTTTCCATTATTTTTAACTAGGAAAAATTTTATACTATTCTTTTTAATGTTTTTGCCTTATAAGCAGTCAGCCATTGATAATTACCCCAAGAACAAAGACGTAAGTACAAAAACCTCGGCATTACCTATTATTATATATCAGTACTTGTTAATGTCATTCTAATCAAAATAAAATTATTTAAATCTAAGCACTATTACATATTGTGAAGAATTGCCTGATCAGATCTCTCAAAACTCACCATTATCTCACAATATCGTTAACTACTCTTGGTCTGCTTGCCTCCAAATATTTCCTTTTCTAACCTATGATGATATCAACATCTTCCTCTACTGAACCTAAAATCTCCACAGAGAGCAGTTTATTTGGATTCGATACAAAAAGATGGAGTCCTTCCAAAATGTCATGACATTTTTGGGGCGCCTGGGTGGTGCAGTCGGTTAAGCGTCCGACTTCAGCCAGGTCACGATCTCGCGGTCTGTGAGTTCGAGCCCCGCGTCGGGCTCTGGGCTGATGGCTCAGAGCCTGGAGCCTGTTTCCGATTCTGTGTCTCCCTCTCTCTCTGCCCCTCCCCCGTTCATGCTCTGTCTCTCTCTGTCCCAAAAATAAATTAAAAACGTTGAAAAAAAAAAATGTCATGACATTTTTTTCAACATACCACAACGAGTTACTTTCTTTCATCAATTGATTATGAATCTAAAAATCATCAAGTAGACATGAATTTACATTCTAGCATAAGAAATATGGAGAGAACGCCATCCTGGGCACCCAGGGAGGGGGAGAAGTAGATAGTGGCAGTGTGACAACTCCAGGGCAGAGCTGGGTTCCCAGAATGAGTTGTAGGAGGGCACGAGAGGGGAACTTCTGGCTTTGCAGTTTTGCCTAAGGCAGTCCCTGCTTTTACAGAACAGAATGAACAAGTAAATCATTTCCCTTATAATGGCATACATAATACACTCACACATTATATTTATGCTAAATTAGCAATTGTCTATTAAAACGGGAGCTTTATATCCAAAAACAACAACACAGAAACATGCCAATAAGTTTATTTGCTACTGTATTTATAGTTCAAAACTGTAGTTTCAGTGAGATTAGAATAAATATTGGATCCTCATTTTTCCCAGTTCATTTGCGCTTTCTGCACCCCTGTCATTTTATAATGCTCTGCCAGTATTTATCACAGATTGCAAAAAAGAAAAAAAATCCCTGAATATGTAAAAATAGCAGCTGTTATTTGCCATTAACAATCGGGTAGCTTCATAAATCTTTACAAACTCACAGAGAAAACAGAAGTGTGTGGCTTTAAGACTGGTCAAAGTAAATTTTTATTCTGTCTTAAAGCCAAAAACTAACTCCGGTTTTTATTTTAAGCTATTAATCCCTTCATTTATAAATATTTTTGGAAATATGAATCTACTACTTTATCTTTGGTCGTATGATTACATGGATGTTAATATCAACATTTGGTGATTCATTTCTAAAAATCAACAAATAAAAGTATTTTTAAAAAATTAATCCACACCCCAATTTTTGTTTCCATCCAAATAATTTGGCAATATCTCTCAGTTCAAATCTTAAATATTTCTTGGATCTGTCATGTTTTCTATGTCTCAACTGACACTGCCTGGGTAATATAAGCCTAAAAGTTTCTCATAATTTCTAACATTGCTTCACCACTATCTCCTGAATATTTTCCTGGTGGTAATATCATCCCCATGAAATAATGTTATGAGAGTAATTTATATAGTTTGAACACACAACCATCTCCCCTACTTAATATACTGACACATAGACCTTTCATGATATGACCATTACCGTATCTCTGCTATCACCTCCAACTATGGACCAACGGGCCCACCTATGAAGCTACGCCAAGTAGACCTCAAGTTGCTTTCTCTTACATTTCCACATCTACATTTCCATATGCTTTTCTCACTGCTTTACACAGATATCTCCAGATTTTTCAGGAATTAATTTAAATTCTATTTCAAATTTGCAATCCCTTGTTAATGTGCCGCTTCTAAAAAGTCTCCAAAAGATTTGTTGTTGTTATTATTCCACAATTCCACAACCTGTTTCTGTGACCTCAACTTTCATTATGGACCAGAATTATCCATTTTATGGTCTGCCTTGATCAAATTAAACATCTGCCTGCAAAATTTCTACTACACTTTTGATATGGCCAAAGCTCTAAAGAGATTTTCTAGTAGTTTGCAAAAAATTTTCATTATTTTTATAAACACAAAAGTAATCAGAAAAGAAATATAAGCATCATTGGAGGCACTAATGTAATCTGATTCTGCATCCTTCATAGAGGTGATTTTAATATAATATCTTAAGATATAAAATATCATGTTCCCTGTTCTGTCAAGGTCATTTGGTCACTGATTTCAAAGAAGTCAATGTTCTGGAGCAGTTTGACATCCTGCTTGTATGTCTTCAGCGAGGTTTAGTCAATACAGTAGGAGGAATCATTAGTTATTCAAGGTAAAACTTTCAAAAAATGCGACTAAGACACTTTGACCTTCTCTGAATCAGGAAATGCTCTGTGCATCTTTATGCTCTTTTAAATATAATTTGTCTAAACTGTCTAAAGTAAATCAAAAACTATCACTCAACCCTCTTAGTAAAAAGGGTAAATTTTAATTGCAGAACTTAAAACCTCACAATTAAAAGCTATGCGGCTACTTAAAGCCAGCACAAACACGGGAATGAACACCGG
Source organism: Neofelis nebulosa (assembly GCF_028018385.1). Lineage (NCBI taxonomy): Eukaryota > Metazoa > Chordata > Mammalia > Carnivora > Felidae > Neofelis > Neofelis nebulosa. The sequence continues at coordinate 197,392,906 of NC_080782.1, read as the reverse complement.
TGCATACAAATTAGATTCCTTAACGTATTTGTAATTCTGAAGGATACTTTAAAGCATAGACCATTTATATGCTTTAAATGTCTTCATAAAGGAGGACTAAAATGGATGATTGTTATGCTTTCATAAAGTTTTGTCATGTATATTCCTAGAAATAACTTTATGACTAGCAAAACCTTTTTCTGATGAGATATTAATAACACATCTCAAGTAGAAACAAATATGTGAAAAGGAAAAAAATTCCTTTATCCTGAAAAGTGTACTTAGAATCATAATATTAACAAGTGCACTTTTAAAGTTGAAAATGGTGCCACTAACTAATAAATAAAACTCAAGAAAAAAGTCAACTCAAAATGTAAGGAGGAAAAAAATGAATGTTATTACCCCTCAACATATAGTAACATTAATTTTCTATTCCTTGCAAACAAAGATGTACTGCCTTCTACATGGGACACAGTCTTACTTAAGAACAGCTTTATAACAAAACATATATACTCAAATGATACAATTCTTCATCATCCAAACCAATTGGACAAATAAATACAGAGTTGTAGCAGAAAGGAGAGAAAATATAAGGCGACATTATAATCAAATATTAACTAATAACGTAGATCCCAACGTTAAAAGAAGCTGAAGAGGAAAAAGATACAGATTCACCCACCTACTTCTGGAATGCTCAGCCCGTTGGGTTCAGAATCTTCTGAAAAATAGGTTGAAGGGGCAGTAGTAAGAATTTAATAGTCTTCCAGTATTCAAGAAGGCTGTGGTAGAGAATACAGAGTGTGTGTACGTGTGTGCGTGTGTGCACGTGGGGAACGGGGTGAAGATGTAAAGACACAAGAGTCACTATCACTGAAAGAAAAATAACACACAGAAGTGTTGAAAGTGGAAGCTGACTCGGAGCCCAACTTTGCCAATTCCACAATTTTGCAAAGGTTAACAATAGTTAATATAATAACAACCAACACTTTCTGAAAGCCTATTAAATGCCAGGGACTGTACTAAATACTTTGCTTATGTTATTTAACATTCACAAAAACACTGTCATTTAGAAAGAATACCTCCCTTTACAGATGAGACTACGGATAAATGACACGGAAAAGACCAAGATTTGCATTCAGGTTTATCTAATGCCCAAATCAGTGTTCTTCTATCACAATACACTTTGCAATTAAAGGAGAATCCATTCAAGGGAATATTTGTATCATATGTAACTACCAATGTGTAAGCCTTAACAGGAATAATGTAATTTAGCAGAATAGTGAGCACCTGACACAAATCACTGGATTTGGGTTGAATTTTGTTGAATATGGAATGTTTATGAAAGAGCGTCATTCCCAAAGAATTCATTAAGGTATAAGTTATAAAAGCATTGACAAGATATACAGTGGACTCAGGTGACTCTTTTTCTTCTGAATAGGAAGAAAAAATACTATGAATTTGCCTGTAGAAATGGTAAAGAAGATAAATTGATGGCTCTAATCTTTTAGCACAATCATAACTAAAAGCTCATATAGCTTCAACTTCATTATTTTTAACAAAATTCACTACGTTACAGTTACTTGTAGAGTACAAAGTACCATAAATAATTTAAATTAAACTACACTTGTCAAAATAAATGAACAAGTAGGTTTTATGATGCAGTACATTTTATGATGCCCTTGATTCTTTAATTTGTGTGTTTTGCTTACTTGCTAATTCACAAAATACTATAATCTGCAATGACTCTTGTACTCATTAGTATAGATTACCAATGTCGCAGCTCAACAGGAAAATCGGTATGGAGAAGCACTGTACTGAACCAAAGTGTTTTTTTAATAATATCCTGTGAATATTTTATAGATACTGATTTGAAGGAAATAAGAGAACTATTTCACCTTCCTCCATACTAACTCACCAATTATTCCTGTGTATAAGGACAGGGAAAAATCTATATATCTATAGCTATAGTTGAATCTACATTTATATCTATCTGTAAGAATATTTATAGGGTTTAGACTCACTAACTATCCTTATCTAAGTTATCTGACTATATTTCCCCCAAAAGAAGTTTCTTACTAAATAATTCTGTCCTACTAAAATTAAAATATCAAAATTTACATGATCAATTTGTTTATACTGTATTACATACATACACATAAAGTGTTTTCTACGAGACTTGTACTAGAGCTCTCCAACAAGATCTGGGCAAAATCACCACAAGGTAAAACATTAACATAATTAATAATAGCTTTTGTAATTATAAATGCATAATTGATACTGAACCAAAGAAGCCTATAACAGAAACATTTTAGGTCTATTATATATTACACACTGAATAGAAAAAAACAAGTTGCTATGAAACAAACAATTTCTTGAAGTTAGCATGATTTCTAAATACCAGATAGGACCCATCTAATTTCTCCATTACAACGTATAGTCTACCAGAAAATAAAGCTCTCTCAGAGAACTCCACCAACCACTAGTTTACCATTCAATTACTGAACCTCTGACGTCTTTGAGAGTATCTAACTAAATGCCAAGAAACCAAGAGAAGCTCTCCGAAAAATCATTGAGTGTACTTAGCCTTGGTTCTTATCAAGCCAGAAGTACCCTCCTTATGGTATCCCTTTCCCATTTTACCTGCTTTATTGCTGCAAATAGTGGGTAGCATAAAGTCAATGGAAACATCCCTCGGCATAATCCCCTGAACCTCACTTCCCGCTTTCATGTAATAAGGTTAATAACGTCTTCCTGTGAAAACAGATAAGTGAATATTTGTTAAGAATATTTTTTAAAAACTGTAAGTCTCCATGGAAGGTGGTAAAAGGTATCTAAAAATACATCTTTTATTACGAGTTTAAGTGTTTATAAGTTAGAGAACAATGAACTGAATAGCTTTTCCCTGTATCTTTCCTCATTCTCTATGAATTTACACATTTCTGTTCCTTTTATGTATTTGACACCTTCCAAAAACTGACTCTCAAATTAAGCTGGCCTACAACTATTTAAAATTGTGCTCCCAGTACTCATTTCAAGGATCACAGGGCCTTCCATATATTTTATTTTGACTCTGGATTTATGATTTATTGACAGATTTCACAAAGAATTAAACTCAAGGGATATATATATTTAAATATTAGGCAGAGAGCTCCAATTTTATATGTACTGTAATAAAAACATGAGTATTTCTAAGCCTTTTTTCTTTAATGTTTATTTTTGAGAGAGAGACAGAGCTGGAGCAGGGGAGGGGCAGAGAGAGGAGCAAGACACAGAATCTGAAGCAGGCTCTATCCAGGCTCTGAGCTGTCAACACAGAGCCCGATGCCAGGCTCAAACTCATAAACTGCAAGATCTTGACCTGGCCTGAGATCATGACCATGACCTGAGATCAAAGTTGGACCCTTAACCGACTGAGCCACCCAGGCGCCCGGAGTATTTCAAAGTCATAAGGATATAAATTGAACTGTTCATGATCACTGGGCTCCACTTACCTCTCTTACAGAATATATCAGCATAGTACATTCTGATGTTACATTTCCTTGTCTGATGTTACATTACTTGTCTCAAAAATCCTAGAGCTACAGAATAATTTTAAAAACTTACTGCTGCTTTGATTGTATTTGACCAACTTCTACCCTTAAAAGAAGTTTGTTCTTCTTGTCTTGATGAGTTTAGATTAAAGACATTATCTTCATTCCAAAATTATGTACTATAATCAGTAGTTAAGGACAGGTCAATGGTGGTTAGGGGGCATCAAAATGGTATCATCATATACATAAATTAAAATAAATTAGGTAACAGTTCCCTGAAGTCCATTTCCAATTGACTCACACATTTACTAGGTATGTCCCATCAGTGTCCATTTTATACATTTTTATATACTAATCATTCAAATATATCCGAAGCCACTTAGCTTAAGATTTTTCCTAACAACAGGAGGCTAAAATCATGCTACAAAAAAGGGAGACAGCTGGAAAATGCTTATTCTCCATCATGACCAAATTTAGAATTCAGATATCTACATCACCTAAACTGCCGTTGGATTATTACCCAAGGAAATCACACTTTGGTGCTTAAATCATGACTCCACATAAATGCTAAATCATAGCACAGTCAGCTTCAAATTGCTTGATCTGCCCCAGGCCCACTTCGTTAGATGTGAAAACTCATAGCTACTCTTCCACACCATTACTGCCCAAATTGAACTTCTTCGTAAAGGTTTTATGCTTGACTTAACACTAAAATGTTGTCCAATATGCCCAGTTCCTTAAACATATTCAGAATTTCAAACAAAGGTAATAGATTTCATACATTAAAGAATATTGAGTGCCGACTATGTTCTAGGCACTGTGCTCAGTCATTTTATGTATGCCAGTCCTAAGTACTGGATTTTATGATTTTTCTTTCACAGAGAAGGAGAGACTCAAAAGTAATCTCAATTTACTAAGTTAGTAATCATGACCACCATTTCTAGAGCACCTACCAAGGAACAGAGGTTTTATCCACAATCACTATGACATTTAATATCACAAAATTCTGGTGGCGCCTGGGTGGCTCAGTCGGTTCAGCATCCAACTTTGGCTCAGGTCTGATCTCACTGTTCATGAGTTCGAGCCCCACATCGGGCTCTGTGCTGATAGCTCGGAGCCTGGAGCCTGCTTCAGATTCTTTGTCTCCCTCTGTCTCTCTCTGTGACCCTCTCCTGCTCACACTCTGTCTCTCTGTCTCTCTCTCTCTCTCTCTCTCTCTCTCTCTCTCTCTCTCTCTCAAAAATAAATAAACATTAATATCACAAAATTCTGCAAGGGAGATATTACTCTACACTTAGGATAAAGAAGAGGATCCTATGAGTTGAGTTATTTGCGTAAAGGTCTTAACGTGTGAACAAGCTAGTGATCAACCCAAGTGTGTCAGACCCAATAGCTCACATTCAAGCTGAAGTCCCATAATTTTCCTGACATACATACCCAAGTTTTCATCTCCATCCACAGATACCTTCTCATCTTTCCATTAACAAGGTTTCCTTTCTCCATTCGGAATGAGAATTCACTCCTCCTCTGACTTAAAGTCAGTACAACTGGGAAAGGAAAGCAACCGCACCAGGTTTAAGAGCAAAACTGCAATATGATTTCATGAGATTAGTTCTCACCCAAGCCATCTAACAGATGAGGAATGTGCCAGCATGTTCAGGAAGTGTAAAATACACACCACTCAAAGCACAAGTTCTAGGAGGGAACAACATATATTTAAATGGATAGCTCTTTTCTAATCATAATGTAAAATTACATGCAAATTTATAATTTTTAGAGTTAAAAGAAACATAAGAGATTATCTAGCCCAGTGATTTCATTTTACAGATCAAAAGTCATGAGGCCTAAGTAAATGAAGCTATCTATAGGGCCAGTTAGGCGACAAAATAAAGGCTTGAATTCAGACGTTGAGCCCTGAGCAGGGACTCCTTATACTGTGATGTTGCATTCTTGCAATAATTATTTGAGGGCAAAGATAAAGTTGATGCAAATGGTGAAATAAATGGGTTATCATCCTATCAACAAGTGATTTGACTATGGCCTTATCTGCTAGTAGAAAATAAACTAGATGAACTGAATATAAATATAAGAACTTTCTCATCAGTCAATTTCATTGTGCTTGTCTAGAAACTCTAGTTTTTCCAAATACACAGTTTCAAAAAATGACCTTTAGTGAATGAAACCTCTGACTGCTGCCACAACTATGTACAAGTTTATAAATTACACATTTTGCTTAGCTATACAACTACTCCAAACTACAGAAACAAAATAAGTGGAAGTTGTTAACATCCACACATACACATGCTATGTGTTTATTATATTATATTATATTATATTATATTATATTATATTATTATAAAAATATATTTGACTCTTCATAAACATAATTCATTAAAGTAATATCCTGCATATATGAATGAAGGACTGCTATGATGAGAAAATATATGAGTAAAGAATGAAGTGTCTTACAAAACATTTTTAAATGGGATTTTATTAATAACAGTGGTAAAAACTTGGCATCAAACAAGTTGCATATAATTCAATACAAGTAAAATTTTAAAACATTAAAGGACTGAAATTAGATTGTAATGGACTCTTTGGATTAAATCAATGCAATTAAGAATATGATGAAGTATCCAGTTATCTGTTTTCTGAGCCTTTGAAAAGTGGAAAAATTAATGGAACTGTACAAGAAATTAGTGCTGACTAGATTAATTGCCATAGCAATTGTCATATTATAAATATGTTATTTGTGATAATTATGCATCAGTATAATGCTTGGGCTGTCACATTACTTGAACAAATCTTTAGATTCTGAATAAAGATCAGCAAGCACTTCTTTATTTCCAGCATTATTACAAATTTAGAACACTTTAGAGGAGAAACGTGAAATTCAGTACTAACATAGCATGTGTTTTTAAAAGTTTACCAGCACTTCAACTAATAAGTTGGGGGAAATTAAGCAGTAAAAAGGCAACCTGAGGAAACCTCAACAGGAATGTAAACTAAACGGGTGGGGAGGTCTGTAGGTGTCAATCAAGAACAAAATGCAACTGTCAAGCTTGCTTTGCTAACAAACTGTCACATCAACAATATGGAGTTAATGACTACAAATTAACTGTATACCAGATGCTTGACACTTTGTTATGACACTTAGCAAGCTAGTTGACATTTGGGGATCAAAGCTTCTTTAATTACACTTTGTATAACATGTGCAACCTTTATGCTAATGTCCAAATATTCCTTGGAGCAAGACTGTCCAAGTAAAAACGACCACAGACTGTTTTCTAGGTGTAGGTTGGAAAGTATTCATGTGGCTCTAAAGAAAGGGGGGGAGGAGTAACTGAGCAAGAGCCAGGCTTCGATGCACAATGTTATTCAGTATTACCATTGCCTAAAATAACACTGTTTTTTAACTTGGTGAACGGGTGAAGCACTTTTTGTCACATATAGACACAGTCTGTGAAATTACACATTTTCAAACAAGGTGGTAATAACATTTATAGCCATTTATAAAAAGAAAGACAACTAGGCATATCAGAATTTAAAATAACTGGAAAAGGTATTAAAGAGTACAGTGATAAAAAGAAAAAAACACTAACTGCCTTTCGGAACACTGATTTGAGTGATTTTTCAAGTCCTTTTTAGGGAAATGGTTTGACATTTTCCCAAGTGAATAAAACTCAAAAAATGATATAAGCAAAATTTTACATTATAGGTATAATACTGAATACTGAACAGGCATAACCATGAATTATAGGCTACGTCAACATAAGAAAATGTTAACATTGTAATCAGATTTTAAATAAGCTCATATTAACAACAACAAAAGGCTGTCTTAAAATTAACAAAATTTAGAAAATATCTAATAAATCAGAAAGAAAAATACATCACTAAAAGTATCTACATATCTTTGTAATAAGTTAATGCATTAGCAATAAAAATCCATTGGAACTTCCTTTGGAAAAGGCACTGTCTTTGTATATGCGGCAGACACAGTTAAATGATACTGTTACAAGATTCAGAGGCATGTGACCCTGCATCCCACTTTTGCCTGAACTATACTTGTTGGGAAAAGGCAAGTTTGAGATATGTGAAGAAAAATAAAAGGAAAGGAAAATATATAACGCTAAAACTGGAAAGAACATTGAGGGTCATCTAGTCCAACCTTTTCCCTCTATAATCAGGAAAAACCACGGCCCCAATAAGTAGAAATCTCCAATCCATGTTGTTATGGACTGAAATGCCTAAATGCCACGTAATTCTATCAGTTGGTGAGCCAATTATTGGATGCCTACTGATCTCTTATAATGGCAGACACTCCTGTATGAGCTAGTGATGCTGGCAAAACACCGGGAAAGTACAGCTGCACTAAACAAGAGTGACTACCTGCGACAAGAGTCACTGATGAACACCTGAAATGTGGTTAGTCTGGACTGACACATGCTATAAGTGTAAAATATGCACCAGATTTTAAAGACCATGTATTAAAAATTATAAAATATCTCGCTAATAAGTTTTGTATGTTGACTATATGTTGCAATAACATTTTGCATTTACATAATGAAATGTATTGTCAAAATTAAGTTCCCTTAGTTCTTTCAACTTTTCAAAATACGGTTATAAGAAATTTTAACTCACAGTGTGGTTCACATTATATTTCTATTGGACAGCACTGAACTGGTCCAAGAGAGTCTCTCCTCAAGGAACTTAAAGTTGGAAATAGGAAATAAGTAAATGAAATAAACACATGCTAGAGTGAAGATAAAATCAGGTGGCCTGATAGAGAGCGATAGGGTGTGGGTGTGCTTCAGCTAGAGCTGTCTGTGAAAGTCACTCCGAGGAATGGAAACTAAAGTGGAGACTTCAGGAATGAGAAACACACTCCCAGAGGACTGAGTTTGGTGAATGAAAGATCAAAGAGAAGGTTACTGTAGATGTAGCTAGACTGCAGGTGAGGTTGGCGAGAGAGATAATAGATAAATCTGTCTGAATGCAATGTCTGGAAGTCCCACCGAGGAGTGAGATTTCCCTTGGCAGAGTGGGAAGTCACCGCAGGGTGTTGATTCACCACCCCTAGGGCTGTGACCCATATCAAGCTCCTACCATTTCTTGCCTCTTCTAGGGTCTCCACCAATTTGGTCATCCTGTCTCTCTTGCACATCAACAGTCGTCTTCTAGGTTAGGCATCAATATTCACTAATATTCACCAGTAAATTTCCAAATGTAGAATTTTTACCTTCCCATTAGCAAAAAATTCAAAGTAGATAAGATTTATGTGTTAAAAGTGATTCCTCCTTTGTGATTTGGACAATTAAGAAACCTACTTTTGACTCAGATGCCATCCTGTCTCTTTTAGCTCCTACTAAGCTCTAAAAGCACATTTTCTTTCCAGGCTCTTGTGCTAGTCTCCTAAATACATCTTCTCCAATTGTGAGACTCCAAGAAGGGACCTGTATCGATCAGGGTCTCAGCACAGAATGCAGTCCACTCAAATGTTATAATCGAGGAGAGTTACATGATTTAGGGAGTATTTGCAAAAAATATCAGCAGAGTTGAATTCACCCAATAAGGGAGACCGTGGCACCCTGGGGCTGCAAGGGGTGGGAGGCCTAAAAGGGCTAGGAGGTGAAATAGTTACTGCAACTGCAGAGTAGCTGAAGCTATAGGAAGATATCACCCTGCAGGAATTGTGGACTTTGGAGGAGGGGATGAAGCCACACCTCATTAAGACAGCAGGAAGGAAGTAAAGGAAATAAATGCCTGACCCCACTCTCTCTTCCTGATCTCCAGCTGGCACTTTCCATTGGTTGAACACGTCCAGAAGACAGAGGGCAAGAGAGGCCAATAAGACAGTCCATAAAAATTTGGCTCCCAGAGCGCAGGGCCAAGTGGCAAAGGATGTGGTGTAGATCCGGAAGAGCACATGGAAAATATCCAGAACTTTACAGAGTGTCACGGCATCCTCTCTTTTATTTTATGTAGTCCTGGCCTGGGATTGGCAGCCTCGAGCTAAAAGCCTTTTTCATAGTCCTAGGTAACACTAGGTACTTCCGTAGTGGATATAAACACACATTCAGAACTGATCCTTTCATTCTACCCTTTTCTCCTTCCGCCAGCAGAAATAATAGGAATGTACAAACTCCATTCTCTACCACCACAGAATGAGAGCAAATTGGAGAGAGTAAAGGTTCTGTTTCGTCATTCATTTAACAAATAGTAATTGATTTCTTTCAAAGCATCAGGTGCTGTTTTCAGCACTAAATATCCAGTAGTGAAAGAACAAAGCCCCTGTTCAGAAGATTTCATATTGCAATGAGGAGAAAACAAAACTAAGTAAACAAATCAGATAATTTCTGATGTTGCTAAGGGCTAAAACAACAACAACATCACATAATGTAGCAAAGCGTGGTTGTCTGGGTGCGAGATGTGGGCAACATTAGTTAGGATGAACCAGAGCTGGCTCAGTGTCATGTAACTGACACCTAATGGGGAAGACTGAAGTTAGTCACAGGAAGAAATCACAGGGTGGAATTTGTGTGGAAGAAAGAAATGCCAGGAAGACCAGTGCATCTACAGCACTGTCAGAGTGGTATGTGGGCCAGCCAAGGGGTGTCAAGGAAGCCCCAGTACCTGTCACCATGCCTTTACCCTATACCAGCCAAGAAGACGCATGCTTTTCTTTACACGGTCTGTCGCACCACCCTCCTGCAACTGAGCAGAGGCAACTGCCCACGAGGTGACCCTTTCTAATCCCCAAATCTGCCACAAAATCTAGCTGAAGCCGTGGTAGAATGCATGGATTCTATTCCAAGTGCTAAGGAATGCATTAGAGGTTTTGAGGTTTTAATTTTTAAGTTTCATATCATATTCTCTGAAAGTTTTTGCTTTGAACTAATGCATCAAACCATGGGTAAAAAGCAGAGCTCAGTGTATTCCAAATTAAAATACTAATATACCCTTTTGTATATGCAAATCAATTAAAATCACAAGTAGAGGAGGACATAATTATAAATCCATACTCCAATGCAGAAAGAGCATTAGAAGTGTTCTTTTGTAATAGATCATTTTCCTAGTTGGATTCCTATGAAGAAAGGATAGGATTATCAACTGTCCTCTAAAAACTGTTCTACAAGAGTGGCAGGGAAACTATATTCAAATGCAACAACCAAAAGAGAGAAAAAAAATAGGAAGGAGAAAGTGTTTTCATGTTTCTCTTCTGATCATCTCACCACACCATCAATCATGTCTCAAATGAAAAAACAAACAAACAAACCTCCAAAGTATGAAACTTGCCAATCTAACACCAGAGTTCTAGACTATAACACAGCTTCCTAAGATCCTGATAGCCCATAGCTGTACTTCAAAGTGGTCAAATCTGTCTCTTCATGAAGACACAGTCTAAGAAAGCCAGGACTAACTCTGGAAAAGTTCATAAGCAGACAGAGTAGAAGATATACCCTACAGACTACTAATCAAACTGGCCCCATTTGAGAGAGTTCAACCACTTCTCCAATTTGTCACCAGGGCCTCAATAGACTAATCCTTTTACATGGTATTTAGCTCCTTTTAGCTGATTTAGTGTTAATCTTTTTTTTTTTCCACTTTACTAGGATTAAAAAATGACTTACCCTATCCACATACTATATAGTAACATGTTATTTTAACTATCTAGTAACAAAGAGCTTTTTCCCACATATGTAGGTATATCATATATAGTGTATATAAACTTCTGTGAGGTTTATTATGGGTATGTTTTGAAACTCTAAAATTTTTTTCAACATTGCTAACATTAAAACTCCAAGTCAGGAAATTTTACACTACCTGACTGTCAAAAGCCTATCTTAATATTAACACTTGAATTACATAATTTTTATTTTTTATGCCAAACAATAAAACAGAAACAGTTGCATGCACCTAGACTACAACCCAACAAACCAAAAACCAGTCAAACAAACACAAACAACAAAAAACATGAGACAAAAGAAAGGAAAAGAAAAATATCTTAGAGAAATGACTTTTTCCAATTCTGAAGCATGAATATTACATTAGAAGACTATGAGGAATAGAGAGGTTAATATAATTCATAAGCTATGATAACCAACAAACATCCCTAGAACTTATTTTTTCTAAAAGTTGAACAAACACCATACTCATAATCTCAAAACTTCTGTGAGACAGGAAACAAAGGGATAGTCAGCAATGACTTAGAAAACCATATGAGGTGCCTGGGTGGCTCAGTCGGTTAAGCGTCCTCTTCGGCTCAGGTCGTGATCTCACGGTCTGTGAGTTTGAGCCCCACGTGGGGCTCTGGGCTGACAGCTCAGAGTCTGGAGCCTGTTTCAGATTCTGTGTCTCCCTCTCTCTCTGCCCCTCCCCTATTTGTGTTCTGTCTCCCTCTATCTCTCAAGAATAAATAAACATTAAAAAATTAAAAAAAAAAAAAAGAAAACAAAAGTGTTCATTGCTACATAATATAACCTCGTATGAATGCATCAGGACTTAATTCACAAGTGCCCACTGTTGGCAGTTGGATTATTTCAAATTTTTCACTGTGCTCCATGGCACTTTAATTCAGACTTCTAGATTGTTGTTATTTCCTTTGAACAGATTTCTAGAACTGAAATTTAGTTTGGAGAGCATAAATTTTTAAGACTTTCAGTGCTCATTTCCAAATAGCTTCATGAAAAGCTTATACATACAATAAGGATAAAATAGTTATATACAAACCTGTACACACAGGCATATGCTTTTATGTCTGTGTATTTCTGATGCAAGGAAGTATAATATTTGATGATGAGATACATAAAAATTGTAAGATGTTCCCTTCTTTTTAATTTTGTTTTCATTTTTATTTTTTTAATGTTTTAAGTTTTTATTTAAACTTTAGTTAGTTAACATATAGTGTAATATTAATTTCAGGAGTAGAATTTAGTAACACATCACTTATATGTAATACCCAGTGTTCATCACAAGTGCTCTCCTTAATACCCATCACTCATCTAGCACATTCCCCACCCAACTCCTCTCCAGCAACCCTCAGTTTTTCTATAGTTAACAGTCTCTATTATGGTTCGCCCCTCTCTCTTTTGTTTCCCCTTTCTCCTATGTTCATCTGTTTTGTTTCTTAAATTCCACATATGGCTGAAATCATATGGTAATTGTCTTTCACTACCTGACTTACTTCGCTTAGCATAATACACCCTATGCTATCAGTTTTTAAATTCTCAATATGTGTGGCAAAATGAAGCCTATCTTTAGTTTCTGGACTGCTTTATTATGGGATTCTTTTTTGATGTTTATTCGAGAGAAAGAGGGAAAGTGAGAGAGAATATGCGCACATGGGGAAGGGGCAGAGACAGAGGAAGAGTGAGAGAATCACAAGCAGGCTCCATGTCTAGCATGGAGCCCTCCACAGGGTTAGATCCCCCAATCGTGAGATCACTACCTGAGCTGAAATCAAGAGTCAGACGCGTAATTGACTAGGGCACCCAGGTGCCTCTGGAATTCTTATATTAAGAAAAAGTACATGACGAGGATTATGAAATTGTCTATTTATTCCAATAAATCTTCCTCTTTACCGCTGCCCTCTACTTCCGTCCATCATTGCAAGAGTATGCATAGTTTTCTTCTCCATTCGGGTCATGAAGTCCCTCTGTGTGCCTCAGGTAACCCATCTGTAAATTAAGGGAAGCTGGGTAGATGATTCTGAGACCCCTTCTGAGTTTGCTTATTCTGAGATTTTTAAAAATCAAAGAGCCTGTTAATTTAATTTTTCCCCAAATTATGCTGCATTCTGTTTTCTGCATGATATGCAATCTTCGATTTCTACTTGAAATGTTCTTGTAAGGTGAGAATGCTAATGAAACTTTATTTTTTAGATCTAAGCCCTTAAATGATAAGAGTGTTAACTATTTTTTAAGTTACAACAATATACAATTTTGGGGTTTGCTCCTCTCTCCAACCATCACCCTATGGTTTAAGGCATTCACTATGTTAACAGTCTCTTTACCACAGTATTATTTAATAAGTTCCTTTTGGTAACTGCTGAACTAGCAGAGCAGCATCAACATTTGATGCTTGAATAACACAGGATTGAACTGTCTGTGTCCACTTACACGTGATTTTTTTTTTTTAATAAATACAGCATAGTACTGTAAGGATATTTTATCTTCCCTAAAAGCCTCTTAATGACATTTTTATTTTATCTAGCTTAATTTATTGTACAAATGTGGTGTATAACACATACAACATACAAAATACATGTTAATCAACTATGTTATCAGTAGGCTTCTGGTCAACAGGAGGCTATTAGTAGTTAAGTTTTGTGGGGGAGTCAAAACTTATACATGGACTTCAACTGCCTGGGGGCTGGTGGCCCTACCCTCTGCTTTGTTCAAAATATAAGCCAGCAAATTACACACATACACACACATTTCAATAATATCCAATCCTAAATATGCCCGGGATTCTTTTAGTATCATTTACTAAAAAATTCTATGTCAATACCATACATGGGAAAGAAATGCAACTTCCACTATATTTGTAGTGAACAGAGCTACCCACAAAAGATCAAGATGGCATCTTGCGGAATGTTCCATGGATTAATATTGTTACAACTACCTTTGAGACAGTGAAAGTAAAATGAAGTATGCCTTTATTTCCTTTAACTCCTTTCTAATGGATTTCTTAAATTAAGGAAAAGTGCACTTCTTTGCATTTGGTGCTCTGCGTGCATAACCCTTAGGTATCTTATTGTATGTAACATGCTGCATGTTTCCAAAAAGTTGCACTGAATGTGGAAAGGCATTTACTGAGGAAAACTTTCCTTGATTAGAGTTCATTTTCCTAATACACGGATTTCTAAAGACAGCTCTATTTTAGTTATGTAAAGCATGTTTAAAAAAAAAGTGGCATATGCTCAATCAAACCTGAATTTAAAATTAACCTGTCACTTTAGACACTGCAATTTAAGAGGAAGGTTAGGATGAGTATTTTTTCAAAGCCTCCATGTTGGAATATACTGGCTAACAGTCCAGTGGGGCCTTATGTGATTTCAAAGGAAAGAAGGAAAGGATTAAAGGGAAAAAAAATCAAAACATAACAAAATACACCTCTTGTTTTCATTGTTAATAATTTAATAGTTCTGCAAAAAGAAAAGAAATCAAACCATAATCTGAAAATAATGTTATGCATAAAGAACAAAGGCAAATATATTTATGCATATTTTAATTTATAGCTTTATAAAAAGTTATAAAAATAGTATAAAATAGTTATAAAAATAGTTATTAAAAAAATCCCAGAAAATGTATCTTCGGGGGGCTCTCTCATGGACAATAAAATAGTGTCTCCCCAAAGGCATGTCTTGACTCATAATTTTCTGCAAAGCTGAGTATAATTAAATGAGTTTATAAATTTTTTTAATTGAAGAAATTATTATTTTTTCCTATATTGTACATAAACATGATAAACAAAAGCGTTACTTTCCATAAAATGCCCTTTTTTTTGCAATTACTAAAAAGGTAGGACTGTAAACTATGAAGGTAAGTAATTCCATGTTTGCCATGTTTCCATTTTTAAAACTCCAGCAGAGTTATTCTACTTATTAAGAAAAGGAAAGGGTTAATGTGTTCAAGTCAGAAATTAAAAGGGTTTTGGGACACCTCGCTGGCTCAGTCAATGGAAAATGCGGCACTTGATCTCGAGGTCATGGGTTCGAGCCCCATGTTGGGTGGAGAGATTTCTTTCAAAAAATTAAAAGGGTTCCATCTCTTAGCAAACCCTCCTGTTTCTACATGCATGCACATAATGATACTAAAAAGTGACAATGGAACTTTAGAGAGCTATTGAGCTATGAATGAAAGGCCTCATAAAGAGGTAATTAACTTACTTAAACTTTTTCATATGCATTGAGAAATACATTTTCTTTTTTTTCTGGTATTATAATCAAAATCATAATATAATGAAATACTTCTGGATGTTAAGCCTGTATCTAAAGCAGGGAAGAGTTGAGAAAACCATTTAACATATATCACACAAACAGCCAAAGGTGGCATTAAACTTAGAGCTATAAGAATGCAGTTGTAGGGCGCCTGGGTGGCTCAGTAGGTTAAGCATTGGACTCTTGATTTCAGCTCAGGTCATGATATCATGGTTCATGGGATGGAGCCCTGCACACCCAGCTCTGCACTGATGGCAAGCAGCCTGCTTGGGATTCTCTCTCTCTGTCTCTCTCTCAAAATAAATTAAAAATAAACTTAAAAAAAGAAAGAAAGAAAGAAAGAAAGAAAGAAAGAAAGAAAGAAAGAAAGAGAGTGACTGCAGATGACACATATTTTATCTTAACTGTTTTAAAACGCATTCAAGTCAAGTGACCATAAACTTGAAAAAACACCAAAAAGCTTGCTATGCCAACCTGGCTATAAAATCATCACTGTGCAAATCATACGAAAATGCTTCCCATAGGCCAACAAATGGAGGCTCAATGACAATAGTTTAAAAGGTTATTCATCTGGAGGCTTATGCTCTTTGCAAAAAATGGTGCACAATTATTGAAATGCATTTTCCACACTTGAAATAGAAGGTGGGTTATTTATCGGGAATTATGACCCAAACTTAACTGTGTACATTCCATCATTTCATGGAATATCAGAGATAGCACTGATCTCCTTCCACATGGAATAGCTCAAAATTCCTTCAACCTGTTGCCACATGCCATGTAATAAAAGATGTAATAAAGTTACGTTATTTTAAATTAAAAAAAAAAAATAAGGAACGTAAGTTTCTAAAAGTCGGTCTGAGACTGTAACATATTTCTTTGGTGACACTGTTATTAAACAGAATGGTGTCATAAATACGGAGGTTCTTTCAGTAAAGTGTTGTCATTAACTGTCTACCATGAGCCAAGATTTAAGCTCTCTATATTAAATCATTAAACTTTATCTGCAAAATGACCATGAACTTGTATGTTATTATTCCTGTTATTATTATGAAGATAAGTCATGTGGGACTCAGAAAGGTATATATCTAAGATCCAATAATTACTCAGAAAATGAAGAAATAAAATGATACGCCCGTTTCCCACAAGTGGATGTAGTGAAATTAGGGAAGAGGAGAGGAACTTTTCCTGATACTCTGAACAAATAATCCATAGCTGAATGTTATGTAAACAGCACAAATATGCTAGGTAATGAGAAGTGAAGCTCTTAGCATGAGTGAGTGAGGGGTGAAGGAGTTAGGGGGTGATGGGAGAATGAAGAAGAGTGAGAAGTAGAGAGGAAAAGAAAAAATTGGGCAAGCTAAGCCATGGCAGACTTAATTTTTATTTAGTCTTTCCTAGGTCGGCAGACAGAGTTCCTGTTTTCAGCGAAACTACAATTCCCCATTTGGTTTCTTTTACCAACTTTAGAAGATAACTCTTTCTAAGTCACCAGGGTATTATTTCAATTACTACTTCATCAAAAGAGTTAATATAATTTCTTACTTACTCCCAGGGCGGAATTTACACGATGGGGGAATTTGCCCTAAAATGCCTGTGTTTTTTCCTATCATGAAGTCAATAAAGTAGAAGTTCTGTCCAAAAGCATTCATTTCCTTGAGCAATTTAAGGCTGAAGTTATCAGTCTTTTGTACATTTGTAAACATGAGATTTTTAATACCGTTGCTTAAACTTTATTTTAATAAATGAAGGAAAACATGCTATTAAATTCAAAGAATGTTTCAAATAATCAAGTCTTTAAATTAAGGAGACTCTCACAGGAGGAAGAAAATGGGAAACACGTCACTGATTGGCTTGGGAGGTAAGAGAGCTATTAATTTATTAATTTTCATGTCTTATCCAAATTGATGGATTAGAGGTTAAAAAATATTTAAAATGAAACAATGAAAGGATGCCCCTAAATGTGTCTTTAATTTGGTTCTTCACATTCAGTTTGTTCTTTTATTCACGAATTTAGCCTCCATATTTCATTTAAGGACATTAAAAAGATGAGACAAAGAGTTGATAATTTTGCATTATTTAACTCACCTCCGCATCCAAACTCCTATATATTAGCTTATGGATTTTTTTTCACAGATTTATGGAGAAATAATGCACATACAATACATTAGTCCATTTAAACTGTGCAATTCAATGATTTTAGTATATTTACAGAGCTGTGCCGCTATAACCACAATCTAATTGTATGTTAATCCCCCCACCAAAGAAACCCCTTACCCATTAGCAGTCACTCTCCATCCTTCCCTGCAGCCCCAGGCAACCACTAATCTACTTTAGGTCGCTAATTTTGCCTATTCTGGTCAATTTCATACATGGAATCATATAGCATGAGGCCTTTTGTGACTGACTTCTTTCACTTAGCATAATGTTTTCAAGGTTCATCGATATTGTAGCACGTATCCACTTCATTTCCTATTAATTTCGAATAATATTGTATTGTATGGATATGCCACATTTTATTTATCTGTTCACCAGTTGATGGACATCTGTGTCGTTTCCTTGTTTAGGCTATTATGAATAACACTACCATGAACACTCATGTACAAGTTTTTGTGTGGACACATATTTATACAATATGTTCCTGATTGACACCTAAAAATAAAGACAACTTGCCTTCATATTTCAAAAATATTATCATGCACTATAATACTTTACCTCTGGGAAACAGCTGATACACGGAAAAGCTTCCTGAAGCCCCTCGTCTGGCATCTGGCAATAGCACACACAGCTGTATCTATGCACATGTAAAACTAAAGCGATGTAAAGAATTAACACCCTGCGTCCACTGCCTTTGGCATATCAATCTAGGTTCCAAATTGTGCATCTTAAAAACTAGAAGCTAAAACATGTCTTGAAATGTCAATTGGACTGCTTCATATTAAAAACACACACACACACAACGTTTTTATAGCAACAAAATACTGTTGCATATAGGATTTACACATCAACAGAAAACACATTTGTCAGCTTCATCTTTTCCTTTCCTGACCTTTTTATCGTGTGTAGCATATTGCTTTTTAAGAGAAATAATAGTTTCAGCTTTTCTTTCTTTCTTTCTTTTCTTTCTTTCTTTCTTTCTTTCTTTCTTTCTTTCTTTCTTTCTTTCTTTCTTTCTTTTTCTTTCTTTCTTTCTTTCTTTATGATTCTAAATTAAATCAGTCTAGAAAAAAATAAAAGACACTTTCTTTAACCTGGAACTTTCCCCCATTTAACACGATTTTCTCCTCCTCTACCTCAAAATGTTTGCAAGCTACACAAACTGCTTCTTATCTGCAAGCTTGAGCTCATGCTGTCCTGACTGCCTAGAGGCTGTCCCCTCCCTTTGGTTCCCTTTTAAGACTTGTTCCGGTATCACTTCATCTAGGAACGTGTATCCTCTGCTTTTCCTCCCATTCCCACACTTGTCCATGGCATCTCACTGAGATTTCTTTTGCCACCTTTCCTTTGGGGCCATGATAATCTGTAGCTGAGTGTGCATGAACTAAAATAAAATGTGGTCAGAACACTAAACATGAGATCTGTTCTCTCAACAACTTTTAAGTGCACAATGTAGTATTATTAATTACAGTCACTATGTTGTATACAATATCTCTAGAATATATTCACGGTGCATAAGTGAAACTTCATGCTAAATTGTATCCATTAAATATGTGCCATTTTATACTAATTATACCTCAAAAAATCTGTTAAAAAATAAATGTGGTTTATTATATGCAATTGTGCCTATCATATCTGTGTACCCACACATACAAAAGTGCACTTGATACGCTTTATTTTACCTACATGTTTATTACCTATGTTCCATGGTAGACCCTTGAGGACACAAACTGGTACTTTATTTGCCATTTAATTGCCAGCACCTACAAAGTAGCTGACAAGAAGACACTCACAGAATGCCTGCTGAAAACTGAGGCTGATTACTTGGATTCTCATTAAAAATAGGTTGGAGGAGGGAAACATCAGAAGCCCTGAGCCTCAGTCTTCCAAATGCTTTACAGTTAAATCTGTAGACAGTTCCCATAGGGCATTCAAATTCCACTAGGACAGTGATTAAAACCATCCAGGAGAATGGAATTATTATCACCATGATAATGGGTTCTAGTATGTTAAACTCACTTTTATAATCTAAATTTAAAATGATTTTTCGCTGAAAATAAAGTAACAGAGTAGAAAAAAAAGTTGGCCAGTGCAGTCTTAGATTACAAATGCCAGAGCATCAATCCATTTTTCTGCCCCTAAACACAGCTTGAATACTTCCAACCTGCCAGTAGCGAAGGCGGTTATAATCATGGTTCGAGGGATGGAGGCAAGACTGGATCTGGAACCTACTGGCTTACAGCCCCTAAACTAGATCGTCTTCTGTTATAACACATTGGCTGCAGGAACCAAAAACTAATTACAGCACGGCCTTCATTAATTTGGAGAATACAACCTTTAATGCCAAGCTGGCTAAAAACAAAATCAATGTGCAACTTAATTGGTAAGGCATCCTTGTGCACTAAGTTCCAAACTTGAGAAAACATTCATTCAACCAGGAAATGATTCCATAATAGCAGAAGTGCCAGCAGGCCCAGGGACTGGAGCTGAGAGCAAGGAGTGATGACTACATCAAAGGGTTGTCACCGTACTACAGAAGAATAAGGTCATTGATAGAACGATCCTTATTCAGTTTATAAAAACACTGGATTCACCTTCAGTGGGACACTGCCCTTTCAACATTTACAATTTAATTTATGTCACTGATAATAAAACTTCAGGCTGTGTATGCCAGTTGAACTAGTGGGAACAGAATAGGGTAAAAGCCATAAATATATAGCTGATTAGGGTTTCCAACTTCCCTGATTCCAAGGGAATTTTAATCTAAGGATTAAATAGCAAATCCTTCATCAAGGCAACTGTGTCTGCTCTTTTTTTTTTTTTCTTGGAAACTCAAAACTGAATTTTTGAGCAACTGCATTGTGTAGTGGGGCGGTGACAAAGAACGGTGCCATTAACCTCGTGAAATTATTTAACAGCCACCCAAGTTTATTTGTAAATTTATAATCCTTCTGATAGCTTTTGATTAACTAAGTAAAGAAGAGGTTCTGCAATATAGATACGTAAATTCAGGGGCCGTGTCAGGAACTGCCACAGGAGTTGGTTATCTTTACCGTCACGAAGCCAAAGCCATCTTTCCTCTCGTCTGCAAACAAAATTTATACATAAAGAAGACAGAGATACACTGAAAACAAGGGGGAAATGTGATTGCATTGTTTTCTCTGCTGAACTACTCTGATGAAGACTTGAAGCCTGTGAATTGGGAAACCACAATCTTTCAAAAGTGGAAAGCTGCATTACAGAGTAACGGAAAGGCACGGACCAAGAGATAAGATCTGGGTTCTGCTTCTTTCTCTGAAGCTAACTGTCCTTGACCTTAAGCAAGTTCTTTAACTTCTATGAAACCTACGTTTCCTCCTTGATAAATGAAGCTAATTGTACCTGTGCCATCTACCTCTCAGTGGAATGTAGACTAGTAACAACAATGCTTTTAAACCTCTTTTTAAACTTTTCCACTTTTTAAACTGTAAGCCATAGTTTATACCCTCAAACCATATATTCAACCACAAAACACTGGCAAAAGCATAATATGCATCCACAAAGCAAATTATTTTAATAAGATGCACTATTGAAATCCTCTTCATGTTCACAGAGATACGCTGTAAAGAAGCCTGGGTTTTTTTCTTCATGATGTGGTCCTCCTACGGTTATGCCCTTCTCTCTTAGTCCGACAGCCCCTCTCTTGCAGGGGCTCATCCCTGAGTAGCCCACTCTCCCTCACCCCTATCCTGCGCTCCCCAGTACCTAGGGCCTACTGCAGTCTTTTAGGATCTCTGGGGTCCCTTACTCCCCACTCTCTAAAGCTATTGCTGAGATGCTTGTACCCACCACCCAAATGCCACTCCTGCCTTCCATATCCACTTCCCATATAAACTTGCTTAAGTCCAGTTCCCTGAAGACTAGGTTGTTGTGTACAGGACCGAACGCAGTGATCTAATCTGACGTTCAATCCATACTAATATACAACGTAACAAGGTTAAAAGAGTTAATCTCCTCAGGAGCTTAAATAGTTCAACTTCACTTATGCCTTTTAAATAAAATTCCTTTATGGGATGGGGGGGGGGGTCGGAATTTTAGTAGTTGGGTGGTTGAGGTTATATTTTACATATGTGTTTTAATCAATAAAACTTCCATCTATACATCATATAGGACAAATAGGTATTTAATTCACAAGTAGCCTTGGTTTTATGTTTGTGTACATATACTTTCAAAGTATAAGCAAAAGAGGGTTACCTGGGTGGCTCAGTTGGTTAAGCCACCAGCTCTTGGATTCAGCTCACATCGTGATCTCATGGTTTGTGAGTTCAAGCCTTGCGTCTGGCTCTACTCTGGCAGTGTGAGGCCTGCTTTGCATTCTCTCTCTGTCTTTCTCTTTCCTCTCTCTCTCTCTCCCTCTCTCTCTGCCCCCCCATCCTCAAAATAAACAAACAAAACTTAAAGCGTAAGTAAAAGAAAATATTTTTCAGTCTTTACATGCAAATTAATGAAATTCCATTTAGGAAATTCTTTTTGAAAGATGTAACAGAATAATTTTCGGCCTAACTTAAAAACAATTAAATTGGCATAAGTTTATCTAATCTCAAATAATTTGATTTTATAGATAAGAGAGCTGCTGCAACTAAGTATGTACTAGCTGTAAAAACTCCACCGTATAAATTCATATAGAATTCAATTCACGTGCCATATCTATTTCTTCCTAAAAACTAAGCTTTGACTTCTTTAAATTCTAAACAAGTAATTGCAGACTGCTCATCCATTATATCCAAGCACTCTCTCCCTGTACAGGATCCACCATGGTAATAGTTCTTTCATCAAAGCCTAATGGTTTGTTTCAAATAATCAAAGTAGTGTTTATATCACTGTCCTCAGGTGCAACCATTTTGTTTCCCGGAGAGCAGTATGGTACATGCTAATGTCACAAGTGATAAATCAAAGTAAGTACATTTGTTTTCCTACCTTAACCAGTCTATTCAGTGCCACTAACAGAAATACATGTTGGCATTTGCACTTATGTACTTTCTATTTGAGAGCGTCTAGTAATAAAGATTACCAAGAAAAAATACATATGTAAAACAGATGGCTATATGCAAGTCTTAGTTGTGTGAGAAATTTCAGTGTTAGATGGCAGTTGTTGAGAATTAAATTGTAAGCTTTACCCAGGGAGGGGGTAGAAATAATGGAGGATCTCTGCTCTAAACGATAGCTATGACTTCTAAACTTAGAGGGAATCAAAACAGCTTGCTCACCCAAAATCACCATATATTTTAGGTGGATATATTTATTTACATTGTCAGTACATAAATGCAGAAAAGAAACAATAAGGCTCATTTACAACACTCACAGATTCAGAAGAGGTCTGAGAAATCAAGATAAATTATATCTTAATTAGGTATTCTATATTTCTATATATTTCTATATTCCAAAATTCCTAAGGCAGTCAGTGGAAGACAGAGTAAATTTAGAGTAAGTTAGAATGAAGAACTTGGTTACTATTGTCCTGGTCATTTTCAGCTTGAATTTGCAATGACATTCAGAACTTTTGTTATTTAGGCCAACAGAGACTGGGAAAGTCACAAACGTAGTGTTTTCTGTATGAAAGAGGAATGGAACCTGCCTGGATATTGATCATTTCCAGTTTCCAGTTCACGTAGTAGCATTTTCAGCAGCACTGGAAAAACGAAGGCAAAGAGACACAGCTGCAATCTGCCTACTCACCTACTTAAGCATATATAAATGAGGAAGAAACAAAGGGAAATTGACAACTGGAAAATAAACTGAGATGAATTAAAGACCCACTATGTTCAACGGACCAGTCTAATATCCTTCGAGAGTCAGTATTCCCTTTCACATTCATCTTTGCTCAAGAAAGTAAATGAGAGCAAAACCACAGGGTCTGTGACTCCTAAAGGGAAAAAGAAACAGACCACGGAAACAGCCTGCAAAGTCTATCATATGCCTAATAAAAAATGAAGAGCTGCAAACTCCATCTTATTTACCTTTGGGTTTTGGAACCATAACATAAAATATATCCTTAGCAATAACACCTCACTCTGTTTTTCTCTACCCTAAGTGATGGCTTCTTCACAATCAAAATTCAGTCAATAGCCTAAGACTGATAGGACTTATCTCTAGATGTCAGCATGGTTCCAAAGGAACAAACTGACAAAGCAAAGGCGATAAGTTAGGGAATAAAATCCATTTAAATGGTAGGACGCCTGATTATGGTCCCAGAAATGTATATAGATCAAACAGTGCTGAAGAAGAAGCTTAAGTACAAATGATAAAATGACTGAATAAAGTTAAAACCTTTTCACCACCACATGAAGTGCTGCTAGGGCAAATGTATCATGTTCATCAAAGCCAGAGTTTCAAAATTTTGATCAGCATTTCCTCAGTAACCCTTAATGTAATTAGAGTCCTAAATATTTTAAAGATGGAATTGCTAGCTTTGTTTGTGTCAAAACAGGATATTTAAAATGTTTAGTACCTACTTAGTTTAGTTAAATAGCATATATAAAAATAAACAGAGCAACTGACAAATACAAGTTAATATTGTAAAAAATATAATAATGCAAGAACTAGAAAATTTTCTAGTAATTTATTCCAGGATTGATGTTTTTATCTCTTGTAGACATTTGTATATAAATGCATGTTTTCTTTCATTAAACCATTCTCCCCCCAGGACCAATTCTAACACAATTTGTTATACACACCGGTTTTTTCCCCCCATATTAATATATATATATATATATATATATATATATATATATATATATATATATATAATGTATATATATATCCACCAGAGAGTGACTTTTCTGATTCTTTGAAAGACCCCCTTCAAATGAAAGGCTTAATAATCTATCACCAAATCATGATTAATTTTCTACCACCAAGCTACATACTGGGATTACTCCCAAATGTTCACTTTAATTTAAGTACTTTCTGATTCATGAACCAGAGGATAACATACAGCTATAAAAGGTAATCCAATCCTAACATGGCCTTAACCCCTATAATCTGCACTTCAATAGCAGGGAAACTGTATAGTTTTGAAACTGTAATCAAGAAATTTTTTTTGCAAACACACACTGGAGCTGTCCTTTGCTCCCATCTCTTATTAGATTACAATAAAACGACCATGCTCTCTTTATGGTGGGAACAGAGCGACCCTGGGGTGATTTATAATCTTGTGAAACCCTGTCCACACTGCTGACCAGACTTTTTTTGAGGTCACTATCTGTTTCTTCAACTGATGTCTTCCTGCTGTGACAACACTGCTGGAGAGCTGTCAGCACACAAGAATTTCTCAAGCTACGTATTGTCTTTGAACGCATTTCTTGTGTTATTTCTATTGAGAAGCATTTGCGTGCTCGGTGTTTAGACAGTAAAGAATCTTTCTGAGGTTTTCTCATTAGTCTAAATCCTGACAAAAAGAAGACAACTAAATAGGAATAAATGAAGTGGATCTCTTATTGACAAAGAGAATATTTATTTCTTCCAAATGTATAACATCGCTATTGAAGACAAACAATAAGGCAACAATTCGTTTTTTAAATGAGAGTATTGCTCTCCCGATTGTAAACGACTTTGACTCCAACATGTTAGATATTGTGAAAAGTAAGCATCAGCTGAAATGCCTGGGGATTACATAAACAGAAAAAATACGTAAACTTTGCTATTTTTCTTTAATGTGGGAAGTAGGGGCAAAAGTTAAACTGAGAAAATGTTTTAATCGCAACGTGTGATAAAATCAGTTGCAAGCTCCACTCTTGTCAAAAAACTGCTGTAGATGAGCAAAGCCTATGCTCAGTTTGGCCAAATAGCCAATGAGCTTTAAAAATCAAGTAGATACTAGCTAGATTTAAAACTTGCTAAATTGAATGCTATGATAGAAGAGGAACTTGTTCAAATGATAATCTGGGTCAATTAAGCTTCTCAAAATAAGACATTTCCCACTAACTGAAATATAAAAAAATGTTACAGGAGGCCTGGCATCCAGCCTGGCAGGTTCAACTGAATCAGCTTCTTCTTCTGTTTTGTTTACTCTCATTTTCATCATTTGATGAAGTTAAATAGGAAAGTGGGAGAGCGAACATGGGATTGCTTTGTTTTCATACTTAAACATCACATATTGATTATAAAAAGAGAACAAACGTTTCTTAATTTTTCTTTTTCCTTCTTTTTTTCCAGGGATGACAATTAAGAAAAAAAAAGATGAGTCCTTTTTTTTTTTTTTTTTGAGAAAAATGAACCCCGTAGAGCTTCAGAAAGTTGTCCTCCCTTTAGAATGTTCCTCCCTTAGATATATTTGAGGAGAAAGTTTTGAAGTCTAGAAGGAAAGAAAATATTTTGTAGGGAAGAGCTAAAACTGATATAAAAGAATCCCAGGGCCTGGATTCATTTGTCCCCCTTGGGCCAGAAAGAAAGAGGAGAATCAGCCACAGAGCACCTGCAGAAAGGGCCCTGAGTCCACTCACGTAAGAGTCCTGTGGTCTGCTCCCTGGGGAGGACTTTTTCTCAAACCTAGAGCTGTGTGACTTTGAGAGGCACAGAAAGACCTTGCACTTGCACGCGTTTTACTTTCTCTATGTTTAGAGGACAAAAACCCAAGGTCTGCCTTCTAAATAGGAGAAGAAAATTAATGTAAGCTGATTTTAGTTGAAAGCGTCCATAAACCTAATTTGCACATACCATCACTTGCAGTATAAGTGGGACAGTGGAATACAGCACTGCTGATAAACTAAAACTATGAGATACAAAAATATCATGTCACACTATGATTTTTTTTTTTACATTAGCCAAATTTCCAAGGTGGGTGATGGTGTTTGAATTCAACTGTATCTGAACTTGTATGAACATTGCAACCCAGAGCCCACAACAGCCCTGGGACTTGGCAATAGGGCTTGAGGGTATTAAAAGCCTTTGAGCCTTTGCGATTTATGACTATTTAGTCATCTAAACTTTTGTAACTTAGAGCAGTAGGAGACTCCATCTGAAAACCTTTGATAGCATCTTGTAATTTTAGCTAAATTAAAGCTTTCAGAAGCTAAAATAAGGACATATTTTAATAGTAATTATATTTGATACAACAAATTATGATCCCTATTCTTGTCAAAGAATTGCCACTGATAAGGAAAACTTACGTTAATTACCCCAAATAACACATAATAGTTTTTAGAAGTTCATTTATTTATTTTGAGAGAGAAGGAGAGAGCAGGGGAGGGGCAGAAAGAGAGGGAGAGAGAATCCTGAGCAGGCTCTGCTGTCAGCACTGAGCCCTGTGCAAGGCTCGATCTCACGACGTGAGATCATGACCTGAGCCGAAATCAAGAGTCTGGACGCTCAACCAACTGAGCCACCAGGCACTTCACACATGAAATGTTAAAATCAAGTAGATCCTAGCTAGAGTTAGAACTAACTGTACCTCTTCATTTTATTTCATCATCATGAGCTATTTTGAAATGATGAGCAAATGTTTAACTTTATGAAAGTATGGAGACACTGGTAGTCATAACAAATAAGTTAAGTGTTCCTTTGTTTCGTGAAGTAATCCACCATTTACCTTCTCCAAGGACTCTTTTAAAAAAATGGACAGAAAAAAATCAATTAAAATAGTGAAATGCCCCTTAGGATAAAGTTAGTTCAGCAGGCAGTGCACTTCTCAATAATCTCTTTATCTTGTGCTGAAGTAATACACATTTGTGCCATGTTTTTAAGTACTATATTTTTCATAATGAGGCTGTTTAAAACTGAGCACTGGAAAGAGAACGGGTGCTGATACAGCAAGTGTTATGATATAAAACTGGGGTTATGTGCGAAGCACACACCAGAAATGGAAAACGTGATTAGAGGCAAAATGGATGATGCAAGGTTCTCATATAACAAGCCAGTGAAGTAAACCAGCCTGAAAGACCCTGAATATCCACCTAATCTCCACTATCTAGAGCTATTGTGCCCAAGAGCACCTCTAAAAATACTATAATGGGACATCATTTCTGGAATCGCTACCTATATAACAGAAAGTAGTCCCAAGAATGAAGTCAGAACTTGAAGAATTCAGCAAATAATTCCGCACACTTTTTTACATGTCTCTTACCTCACTACACCTCCTGCTAGCCTGCCTTTGACCCATTCTCTCCCTTTATAAAGGGTGTAGCCGTTTGAACAGTTCAACGACCCAGGATTTTCGGAAGCACTATTAAAACTGGTTTTGTTTTTCCCCCTTCAAAAGTAGTGACTATCACAATACTGGGGATCATACTCACTTGAGATCACAGAAGTAATGCACACGTGCTTTTTTATCTGAGAATCAGAGAAGCGGCATCATTTTTGGAAGCTAAATAGATACTGAATATTTGTCAGCATTCTGCAAATCCCGTGATCGTGTTTTTACCTCTGCTGCTTCTATTTCTCCCTTTGCCCGCCTCTTCCTTCTCTCGGTGATTGTCCATGCTGGATGGAGGAATGTAATGTTGAGGATGTGCCCAGAATCTTGCTGGTCAGGCAAAGCACAAGGAGATAGAAAAGGCAGGCCCACCAAAATTGTTCCTATTTTGCCCCAATTCCCTACCAAAAGTCACTATTCTTTTAACATAGAGGCTGCTGAGGACCATGGCAAACGCTTTGGGAATGCTGGCTCATATGGTCACCGTAAGGCCGAAACAGACCGAAGGCAGCTAGTTGACCACAGTACCTACCAGCCTATGTGAAAACAAAGTGGCCTGTACTTTTCGTGAATGAGAGGCCGAGAGCTTGCCAAGGCAAATAAAGACCTTTATTTTACTGAGATGTATAGAAATACAAGGAATGGAGAAAAAACTTGAAGTAAACTTAAAAAAAAAAAAAAGGTGTCTTAAGAAGTCTGAATTAGAATGAGATTTTAATCAACTTTGTAACCACTGGCATTCGTGAGAAACTCTATAGCCCTTATTAAAATGAAAATAAAAAACAAGGGTAAGAACTCTGCTCTCCTGGCCTGCCTCCAAGTAAGGTAATTTTGTTTTGTCTACTCAAATTATCCCTGAGGTAATAATTATCTCATACTTTTTTTAAAACTGCTCATCCCGAAGCTACAGGCTAGAACCTCTATGTATTGGTGATCGAAGCTGCCCTGTGGCCCCAGGACTGTATGTCCTGCCTGCCCTGGATGGTCCTACTTCACCTGTTGTCCCAACACAATTATTAATACTGCCTCTGTTCATACTCAAGACTGTTCCAGTTTGGCTAATTAATTTCATGGTTGCCCCACCTATGCCACCCTGGAAAGGATGGAAAGGATGATGAAAATCAAATTCTAGCAAAGAAACTAACACAATAAAGAAGTGTACATTAAAGCATAATGGGCTGGCTTTCTAATAGTCTACTAGAAATGTTCTACTATTAAAATCACTTAGACCTGGACATTCTTTATCGCATTTAGGATATTTATATCTCTTCCCACAGAACTAAATGGGTAGTAATCACTGCAGTCTATTTACTAAAATGAGAAATTAAAACATTTCTATAAAACTCCAAATAAGGACAGAATCCTTGAAAACAAGAGTTTTTCTTGTGTATTCAGCCTAAGGTATTGGTAATGGTTGTACCTCGTCTTGGTCAGGTATTGCCTAATAATAAATATATCCAAAGTACTCCAAATCATACATTTTCTTCCTTCTACCATATAGAAAAATAATGTACCATTATAGAAAATTCCTGATACCGGAGAATTTCTCTTCAGAAAGAAAGCTTCATTTGGTGGGAACCATAGTTTGAAAAGCTATTTTTAAAAAACAAAGTTCAAACATTAACAAAATATTAATACTTGATACTTATTGAGTAAATAAGTCACTGTGCTAAGTGCTGAATGTGCCGGATTTTATTTTAATACAAGTAATATTATCCCACTTTTAGAGATGAATATACTCATAGACTTTAAAGAACTCCCGTAAGAGCAGGGGCACCTGGGTGGCTCACTTGGTTAAGGGTCTGACTTTGGCTCAGGTCATGACCTCGTGGTTTGCCAGTTCAAGCCCTGCACTGGGCTCTCTGTTGTCAGCACAGCTTTGGCTCTTCCATCCCCCTCTCTGCCCCTTCCCACTGGCGCTCTCCCTCTCTCAAAAAAAAAAAAAAAAAAAAAAGAAATATTAAAAAAACTAAGAAACTGATTTTTATCTATAGTCTGGCATGCTCTTATACCTTGGAATTGCAGATAAATTTTTAAGCTTTCCCTACTTTTTATAATGAAAAGCCTATTGCACTACCTCTGACCCACATTTCCCTCCTTTACAAGACTGGAAATCAAAGCCGGAGGAAATGCAAAGAGAAATAAACTTTCTTAAAATGCCTTTCAGCTCTTCTCATCCCCTTTAAGCCTTGACTCATGTCAGTTGTCCAATGAGGACTACTCTGACTACATTTAAAATTTCAGCTGTCCCACTATCCACACTCTAAACTTCCCTCACCCTGACCTCCTTTTTATGGTATGTATTATTTTAAAACTATGTAATTTGCTTATTTATTATGCTTATTATTTATTGTCTATCTCTTCACCCCCGACCATGACCACTAGAATATAAGCTCTGTGAAGGCAGGGATTTTTGTCTATTGTATTCACTGGTAGATTCAAAGCACCTAGAAGAATGCTGGTCCCACATTAAGTGCATAATAAATATGCGTTGAATAAATACATGAAAGATAATTTTTTTATCAATTCATGCACAAACACACATACACACACGTATTATTTATTGCTGTTAGTTTGAACAACAAAGGGAGACTAATAATAATGTGAAATAAGAAAAGATTAAGAATCAAGTGAATATGCACCATTGTCCAGTGGCAAACTTAAGGTAGTATTTCCTAAATATTTTCCTTCATTTGGAATTTATTTTAACTGAAATCTCTATGCATTGAATAACTTTACAAATAAGATAATATATAAAAACTTATTTCTTGAACACTTTTTGGTAGACCTCCTATGAAACAGCTATTGGATTTCACCAGTTTCAGTAGTTAAGATATACTATATTTATGCACATTCAGGGAAGGGATTATTTATTAATTCATTCATTCATTTATTCATTTATTCATTTGTATAAAGTAGCAACTCTAAAATATGTGTTTTTTTAACATTCTGTTGGAAGTTAGGGGCACTTGGGTGGCTCATTCGGTTAGCCTTGGTCTTTGCTCAGGTCATGTGCTGACAGCACGGAGCTTGCTTCGGATCCTCTGTCTCCCTCTCTCTCTACCCTTCCCCCGCTCATGCACACTTACTCTCTCCTCTCTCAAAAATAAATAAACATTAAAAAAAAAATTCTGTTGAAGTTAAGTAGTGGGACGGGAGTCAAACAGCTGGGCTGGAAATTTGGGTAATTACTACTCTCAGTTATCATTGCTCTCTCCCAAGTAGGTATAAAGTCAACATTGGTAAACCCAAACAACAACAAAAGTTAAGACTGCTTATATTCTTCCTCCAATCAAATCAATAGTGACCTTATTAGAGAAAAAGAATGGTGGCAGGCGAGACAGACACGCCAATATGAAAGGTCTATCAGAGACGTGACTACCTACAAAAAGGTAGAGTTTAAACTTCAAAATCTTGAGAATATTGCATTGAATTATTAGTAAAAAAGATGAAAAAATATAAACTCAAAAACTAAATACAAACTGGTAAACTCTTATTCTGAGTGGAATCATTTTTGTTAACAGGGAGTTGATAGACATTTTGAAGTTTGCAAATATAATTGCATAGTTGTGTGTGTGTATATATATATACGTGTATATACATATATACGTATATATATACACGTATATATATACGTATATATGTATACATATATATACGTGTATATATATATATATATATATATATATATGGTGGAGTATTGAAGGGTCACCTTATTTGAAGAATATTAGCAAAAAAAGTTCAGTGAGAACAATGAATTATTCCTTAATAGATGTCACAGTAGTAGTTCTCTAGGTTGTTTTTTATTGTAATTATGTTCTCTTATTTAACAAAGACATTTTTTGTATATACAAAAAGTCACCAATTTAGTGAAGGAAAGAGTCTTTCTCTTAGGTAGACTCTAAGAATTAGATTGGGTACCTAAGTTAGATAAATAGAATTACCAATAAAATGAGGATATAGGGAAACCAAATTCTGGTATCAACCCCTTGAAAGAATCATGTCTCCCAAACCAAGGTGCATCACTGTTTATAAGCTATCTGGTATGAGAATGTTGAGTTAAAAAGTAATTTTGGGGGCGCCTGGGTGGCGCAGTTGGTTAAGCATCTGACTTCAGCTCAGGTCACGATCTCGCGGTCCGTGAGTTCGAGCCCCGCGTCGGGCTCTGGGCTGATGGCTCAGAGCCTGGAGCCTGCTTCTGATTCTGTGTCTCCCTCTCTCTGCCCCTCCCCCATTCATGCTCTGTCTCTCTCTGTCTCAAAAATAAATAAACGTTAAAAAAATTTTTTTAAAAAGTAATTTTGAAGCAATTTTAGTTTGTTTATGTTGGGATTGATTTACATTAGATCAATCTCTTACTTTTTAAGTGGTATCATGATATTCATTTGCTGTCCCTAATTGTTAGTATTGATTTTTTTTAATTTTTTTTTTCTTTTTTTTTTTTTTTAAATTTTTTTTTTCAACTTTTTTTTTTTTTATTTATTTTTGGGACAGAGAGAGACAGAGCATGAATGGGGGAGGGGCAGAGAGAGAGGGAGACACAGAATCGGAAACAGGCTCCAGGCTCCGAGCCATCAGCCCAGAGCCTGACGCGGGGCTCGAACTCACGGACCGCGAGATCGTGACCTGGCTGAAGTTGGACGCTTAACCGACTGCGCCACCCAGGCGCCCCTAATTTTTTTTTTCTTAATGTTTGTATTTATTTTTGAGACAGAGAGAGACAGAGCATGAGCAGGGGAGGGGCAGAGAGAGAGGGAGACACAGAATCCGAAGCAGGCTCCAGGCTCTGAGCCATCAGCACAGAGCCCGATGCGGGGCTCGAATTCACGGACCGTGAGATCATGACCTGAGCCGAAGTCGGACGCTCAACCGACTGAGCCACCCAGGCGCCCCAGTGTTGATTTTAAAGTACAATCCTGAACACTTGTCTTACCTTCTAGCACTGGAATAAATCACCTTGGGTCAGCCCATAAATTCACTCTGCAAGCTGAATCTGCTGCTGCCTTCCGTGGAGTTTGTGGTCTGCAGCAGCAGCTTTCCTACAGAAAGGTCAGCAGAGAGTTTAAGGTGAACTCTGTTAACAGAGCTTTCATTTTTAATCAATGGTATTTTTCGAATTCCGGTACAGAATGTACTCCTCTTTTGACACTAGTTATTATCACAAGCTTAGAATCAAACACAATAAAGGTATTTCTTAGAGTCCTAATCATGACTCAGCAGCATAGAAAGACCTGCTCTCTGCAAATCTCTATCTTTGACTTCCATTTAACTTTGAATAATTCATAATGGAAAAATAATATTTGACCTCTGGAATTTGAGAATATTTTTTTCTTTTAAAAGTTGATAAGTGGTTTTGAAAAGTTATTTGAAGCCAGGAGACATAAAAGCAGTGTTTTTAATGTCATAGAAAAACTATTAAAATGTCAATTCATAAAGGAATTACCAAATCTCTCGGAAAATCCCATTCATTATTTTATGGCTACAGTCCACACCTCATAAATCTCATCTCAAAATTTCCTCCAAAGTTCACACCCAAACTCTGGTTCCTTTCCTGATTTTGCCCTTGAATCCCAGATACATGCTTTTGACATCAGCTGGATAATACTAAGGAACTAGAACTCAAAGCCTTCAAAATGGAATTATTTACATTCACCAAAAACTTCTCTTCTTCATGGTCTTATGACTCACAATACTGTTTGCTCATCAAATACTAGAGAGTTCATCTTAACTCACTTCTCTTTCCTCAAACATCTCATTAAGTATATGTTAATTTAATTTCTCTTTTATCTTTTTTCTTCCCTCAATTTTCACAACTGCTCCCTTAAGCTAAAGCCTCGGTTATTTCAAACTGGATTACTGTAATAGTCTCTAGCTTAACATTTTCTAGTTCATCCTTCTAAGGGTCAGAGTGTTCTCTATCCAAAACACAACTCTAATCATATCATTTCTCCAAGTAAGAATCTTTCAACAGAAATACATCTTCCACTGATTTTTCATCATTACCATAATGTTCAAATTCCTTAGTCATCTCACATAAGAACCCTCCTGAGCTTGCCAGTGTCTATATTTGCAACCCAATCTCCCACCCCTGGTTAACAAGTATATCCCGATCTCCAGCCAGACCAATCTACAATCTTTGGAAATGATATTAGTGTCTTTTCAAAAAATTGTCACTCTGAGGTGCCTGGCTAGCTCAGTGGGTTGAACATCCGACTCTTGATTTTGACTCAGGTCATGATCCCAGGGTCATGGAATCAAGCCCCACAGCAGACTACACACTGAGCACGGAGCCATCTGAAGATTCTCTCTCTCTCTCTCCCC
This sequence comes from Neofelis nebulosa, assembly GCF_028018385.1. NCBI lineage: Eukaryota > Metazoa > Chordata > Mammalia > Carnivora > Felidae > Neofelis > Neofelis nebulosa. The sequence goes on along the minus strand of NC_080782.1, from coordinate 197,358,813 downwards.
CTACCCCTCTCTCCTACTTAGGCTCTTTCTCTCTAAAATAAAAAATAGGGGCGCCTGGGTGGCTCAGCCAGTTGGGCGGCCGATTTCGGCTCAGGTCATGATCTCACAGTTCGTGAGTTCAAGCCCCGCGTCGGGCTCTGTGCTGACAGCTCAGAGCCTGGAGCCTGTTTCAGATTCTGTGTCTCCCTCTCTCTGACCCTCCCCCGTTCATGCTCTGTCTCTCTCTGTCTCAAAAATAAATAAACGTTTAAAAAAATTTAAAAAAAATAAAGCAAACTAAAATAAAATAATAAAATAACTGAATAAATAAATAAATGTCATTCTAGGCATTTGCACATTTGTGTCTTATTTTAATTTCAGAAGCCTTAATTAAATTCACTAATATAGATGTATCCTTTGCTCATACTACAAAATTAGAATAAAGAATAGTGAAAGATGCGAAATGAACGAAAGGAACAGAAAGGGATAAAGTGAAAAGAGAGCAAGCCAATAAAATATGTAAAAAGAACACAGTAAAGTTCTAAAGGCCATACCAATATCTGAGCAGATAAATTTGATTCTAATTTTCATCATGTTCATGTCTTTATGCTTGGATTTCAAGTGAGGTGTGATTTATAGACTTGAAGGAAGAGTTTATCACTTTTCTTTCTGTCTTAAAAAAGATAAAGAGCATGTGTAAAATTAAGGGAGGACACGCAAAAAAAATCTTAGCCTATATCTAGAGTATGAAGGCACAGTTGCTCTGTTGGTCCAAGGAAATATTTTACGGTGTGTTTTAAAAGCCTACAAGGGCAATCTTCATAAGGAGAGCCTTCATTTTCCAGAGAGCCATGATGTTTTCTGAAACCTAAAATGTGTGGATGTTATGAAGTCACAAGATTTTAACCAGAAAAAGTTTGTAAACGTTAAACCTTTTTGTTTACTTCTTTATTGTCTTCCAAATCTGCCTTGTATATACTTCTCTATTTTCCTCACAGGTTGCTAACAGCAGTAATGTAATATTTTAGTATTTATCTGTATGGTGCAGCAACTCAAAATAGAACATTAAAAACATAATTCTATCTGTTTTCTAACGAGGAAGCAATTTCTTCTTGAATTTTATCTCTAGAAACACCCAAAAGTTTAAGCTGTTGGTCAGTGACAGGATATGCCCATTTTTCTCAATCCACTGGAAGGATACTTGAATGGAAGTACTTGTCACCATGAATAAGCTGTGAGATATTGGTGAACATTAAATTTAGTTACAGCTGCCAGCCTGGAGTCTGCTCTGGACGGTGGTTGTCTCACGTAAGCAAACACATCTGTTTGTGACATTGGAGACAACCAAGTATTATTAGTGAGTGGGACTGGACTCTCTAGTAATGGGAAAACCTTTCTATAGTTTTCTAAGGTCACTGTACAACTGCCACCAGGAAGCTGGACACCATGGTCTTTCTACTGACTAACTGTAAGTGCTAATTCTTGACTTCTCTTTCCCAAGTACGACCCGGAATACAGGGGAAAAGGAAAATGGTACAGGACAGTTAATGAATTCCTACTAAACCTCTATGCAGTTTATGAATTCTAGGACATCTAACTTTCATTTTCAGTCTCCTTTCCTTAAAAATTTTTTTTAAGTTTATTTATTTTTGAGACAGGGAGAGACAGAGCATGAACGGGGGAGGGTCAGAGTGAGGGAGAACACAGAATCTGAAACAGGCTCCAGGCTCCGAGCTGTCAGCACAGAGCCCGACGTGGGGCTCGAACTCACAAACCGCAAGATCATGACCTGAGCCGAAGTCGGCCACTTAACGGACTGAGCCACCCAGGCGCCCCCGGTCTCCTTTCCTTAAATCCTCATCTTGCTGGGTAGGTGTTACGCTCCCTTACAACTGAGAAAACTGAAGCTCAAATGGGTTTTTGCACCTCTCCTTAGGGTAGGAGTGCAGCGTAGGATAAGAGACCAACTCCGTTTAATACTAACTTATTAGTATTGGGTGATTTATTTAACTTCTCTGTAACTCAGTGCCCTCCCTGGAAAATGGAAATAGGGCTGTTGTGGGGATTACATGAAATAAGGAATGTACTAGGTTAGTGTCTGGAGTAAGTGCACAAAAAACAGGATTAACAACAGAAGAGGAATAACCATCCCGTGGTGCAAAGGCAGATTTTGTAGAAGACGCTGATAGCGGAGTCAAGTGAGAAATGGAGGAAGAGCATGAATTCCAAGGAGACTTGGAAATAGGATGATAAAGAATTATAAGGAATTGTTAGTGGAGAAAGACCGAAAAAAAAAAAAAAACAGGAGATAATTTACATATACTCACCTATTATTCAAAGTCAAATTTTTAAATATTTCTCTTAGAATTTACTCAGCAAAGTTGATAATGGGCTGAAAAATGATTTCCCAGTCAAAAGCTATCTAACTGTTCTGACTTGTTGAAGACTTGTGGGTGTCCTGTTAGAACACTGGCTAACAAGATGAATATTGAAGTGGGGACATAACCCATTTATAGGGATTCTTAATTTCCAATAACATTTCACAGTTTGTGGACTAGAAGTACCTCTACCATTCCAATATCAAAACTACTACATTATGAAAATTGTGTATGGCTCCTTATTTACTGTCCTACATTACCTGAAAGTGATTTGAAGTACAGCCATGATGCTTCTGGGACTCTATTCGATTTTGAAAAACAACAGCACTCTAAATTCTGAATCTGCGACACTACAATGAAATTTACATTTCTTCAAGAAACTTTTATTTATTAGACACAAACAAGTGAAGATAAAATTCAGTTTGAATATACTATATACCAAGACCCGACTGCAGTGCCCTTGGATGAGACAGCATAATGAACCAAAGAAAAAGCGCATGGACCATGCATTGTGTTAGGATTTCATAGAAAGATATATGTATTGTGAAGGTTACGGGCAACTTTGCGCCTTGCTTAAACCTGGTACCATTTATTGCTTAAAAACATTTAAATGAGCATACTATTTGTGCAAAAGTACCACTGTTGCCCTAGGGAAGCCATAAATGCAAAGGCTCAAACTTCTTAGCAGAAAAAGGACAGAACGAGATCTTTAAGGTCAGGAGTCTCTAGAGGAAGTGAAAATGGCACTGCTTCCTTTCAGGGGATCCTTGTCTTTTCACAGAAGTGTCCCCCACCTGAATCCTGGCACTAAAAGTTACAGAGGAGGAAGTAAAGGTTTGAGACTCCCAAGAGCATGAGCAAATAGAATCTAAAACTGCATGATTCTGGTGTGTTTAAAATTACCATCTTAAAGCAGAACTACTGAGGTTTTCCATGAATTTACTTCTTTCACATAATATTGTTAGTTTCATATGACATAAGGTGTGACTAAGTAGTTCAAATCATCCTGGACCGGCCACCCAGGCAGGGATAAAAGGGTGGCAAAGCAAAGGCACCATCATCAGTCTACTGATGAACTCAATTCTGAATTCACACAAATCGTTAAAAACCTCAAGGCCCAAGCCACTTTTTCAACACACAGTTGATGTAATTCAGCAAACGACCACTAAAAAACACAGGAATCATTGCTAAAACTTATATGTAAACACTACAATTTGACAGTAAATTTCATATATTAAAAAATAAATTAATTAATTAATTAATTAAAAAAAAATAAACACTACACCTTCTCTCTTGAATTAGTGTTAAATGATATACCTCTTTGTCTTGATTTATTTAATATATTAACACGCAAGACTTTGATGAAACACTATATATTAACAGAAAAATTCTATCTATTTAGTGCTACCACAGTTAACTCCTTACCTTAACTGTAGATATCCTAGAACAAGAGTTCCATCACTTTCCACACATAATAATTACCTGGTAAAGAAACATTATTTCCCACACTTGATTAAAGTGAATAAACAAAAATGAGCACAGTGACACACGTACCCTACCTACCAAAGGAACTTGCACATCACAGAAATGTGCCAATCTGATAAACAACAAGTTCTTCATATGGAGTATGAGGATGCCAAAATATCAAAGTACCTTTTCTGCTGCGGGAAAAAAAAAAAAAATTAAAGATCTAAGGATCAAAAAGAATAGCAAACTATCTGGATGGAAGAAGGCATACAGGTGGGTAATTGAGATGGGATGATGAGGCTTATTTCAAAAAACATATGAAGGAAAACAGACCCAACCCCAAACTTTCCATGGCTACTTTCCAGTTTAGAAACCAGGAAGCGATTGGTACAAACTCTGCCGAGAGTAGGCTTCTGTACTACACAACTAAGGTTTAAATCCCAACTCTATGCCCAGATGAATAGATTTTGAGCTTCTAAAAATAGCCTATTTGTAACTACTAGAAATGATAACCTTTGAGTAATAGGTGTGGCTTACTCTAATAATAGTACTCAGTGGAACTATAAAACAGGCACAGAGGGTGAATTAGAATCTGTCAGGAAAGGACTGGAATTACAATAGATGATAGCCCAATTATTCTTATATATTTCTTACTCCCCACCAATAACCATTGATCTGAAGGCATGAATTAGTTTAATAAATTAATACTGTAATTGTTCTCAATTTTATCTTATCGGTAAAATTTGACCGTACTGTATGGTTTGTTTTGTGGTAAGGTTCCCTTTGATGATAATGAACTCAAAATTTAAAAAATACATCGTAACAAGATTGAAGAAATAAAAAAGGAGTAAGAGAATATACTGTTTTACTTGGAAGGGTATACAATAGGCTTCTATCTCTTAGTTAAAGAGATGATGAAAATTAATCCACAATGTTAATGGATATAAAACTTAATGTCACTTCTGCATTTCTCATGAAAAAATAAATTACAACTGGCTTGCTCTACACCGTCAGTGTAACAATGATTCTAAAAATCTCAGAACTATAAACAATATTACAGTTTTCCCATAAAATTACTAAATTGCTACAGACACAGAGCACACACATACATCTTGAATATTTTCAAGAAATGAATATTATGACTATTTTTTCCAAACAATTTATAATTGTCAACCTATAGTCTATATTAGAGTCACAGGTTAACTGTTATTTGAATAGAAAAACATAACATAGAAAATAAAGTTCTAAAATTAAATTGTCTCACTTCAATTCTCTTCGATTGCTATGTACTAGCTGTGTAATTGTGAGCAAGTTAACTAACTGCTCTGATCCTCAGTGCCCTTAACATTCTTTAAAGTCAGATTGAACCTGCCTCTCATGGCTACTACATGGAGTGAAAGAAAAAGAGATATCCTACTGAACACATTTCTAACATATAATAATCACAGATAATAGTAGCGATAAGTCTTATCATCGGTAGTGTTTTAAACAGCAGACGTATATACCCTTACATTTGGTCTGGCCGTTCAATTCGAATTTCAGGTGCTTAAAAAAAACTTTTTTGGGGGGCGCCTGGGTGGCTTAGTCGGTTAGGCATCCAACTCCGGCTCAGGTCATGATCTCGCGGTCCGTGAGTTCAAGCCCCGCATCAGGCTCTGTGCTGACAGGTCAGAGCCTGGAGCCTGTTTCGGATTCTGTGTCTCCCTCTCTCTCTGACCCTCCCCCGTTCATGCTGTCTCTCCCTGTCTCAAAAATAAATAAACGTTAAAAAAAATTTAAAAAAAAACCTTTTTTTAATGTTTATTTATTTTTGAGAGGGAGAGAGAGAGAGCAAGGGAGGGGCAGAGGGAGAGAGGGAGACACAGGATCTTAAGCAGGCTCCAAGCTCTGAGCTGTCAGCACAGAGCCCAACGCAGGGCTCGAACTCTAACTGTGAAATCATGACCTGAGCCAAAGTTGGATGCTTAACCAACTGAGGTGCCCCATGAATTTCAGGTGCTTTAAAAATTATGTACGTGGGGCCTTTCATAATTAATCCAATGGCTAAACATTAATTAATAATAACTGACATGAAGACAAAATCTCAACCTTACAAACCTATGGGTGTAACATATACAAGGTTTAAATATGTGTGCTTTAAGTACTACAAGAACATGGGATACATTCAGGAAGCAAAGAAATCTTATATTCTACTTAAGAACTAATATTCTACATGTTTATTTTGGGGTTTTTTTCCTACATCAAAGTCTCAAACATTTCTATTCATGCTTTAATTTCTTGATCATAATAAAAAATGCTCTAAAACTAAGAATCTCATAAGAATATTTTAATATAATTCAGTAATATGCAAACAACATTTCTTTTAAAAAGTCAATTGTACTTATAATAAGAGTGCCTACTATATGCCAGAAAATACTTGAAAGTTTTAACAATAGGTGCAACATAATCTTCTACAATAATCCCAGGGAGGTAATTATTATTCACCAGAAATTAAATTTACTCAAGTTTCTAAGTTAGTTAAGAAGTTCAAGAAATAGCCAACTATGCTCTTTCAGCAAAACCTCTATAGATACATTTAAAACTGTTAACAATTGATCACAAATATTTCAAAACTTTAGATACATAAAGGAAAAATGCAGCAAAAGAAATCCACCTGGGTTTCTCCTCCTCTCGTGAATTTTAGACATGAAATGCTTTTGTAGACAAATGCCAAGGAGAAAATCAATCAGATCCAATTTCAACAACCTACTAAATTTCACAGTATAACAAGGGAGAAACAGTGTGTGTTACATAATTTACAAAAATGTCAAGACATTGTCATAAATCTACAAACAAAAGCAGAACAATGGTATTCTGAAATAGGGAACATTATATTATATTGATGAGTTCACAAAATACTTGGCAGACACCAGATTTTATGTTAAGATGCTTGAATGCCTACCCCAAATTTATTTTCAAAATAGGAGACTACAAAAAATAATAATTTGGGGGATTTGGGGATGTTTGGTAGAGAATAATTATAGATTATGTATTTGGTTTAAGAAAATCCTAGAGACATAACTATAATAGAATGCTCTAGCCAATTTAAAAAGAAATCAAAGTTTCGATAGCACCTGCTTTAGCATAAAGAAAAAGAAAATAACTGATTTAAATTCCTCTGGAATCTCTACTTTCTTAGAGAATTGCATGGCAGTTACCATAGATATTGAATGACATTCTCTGCGAAATTAAGTAAGTTATCCTTTCATATGCTGTGGCTATATTTTGTCTTTTTTTGCTTTTCAAAGATTTAACCATGTTAACCATTACTAAAAATATTTTTGAAAGGCACTGCCAATAAAATTTTAGTAATATTATATTTCTAAAAAGACTTTGTAATTTTTCAAAATTCCCAAATTCTTTGTCCCAGCTGTTATAATTTCACTGTTATTTCCTTAAAAAGAGGTGAAAAGTGTGATAGCAAGGACCAAAGTAGAATTTTCTTTATGCTTTTATAAGCTGTTCTGGTAAAAGGAGTTTAAAAATTCAATCGGGTAAGAACATTTAAGGTCTAGTATCTTAGCAACTTTGAAGTATATAATTGTACACTTTAAAGTTGTGGAATGTTATATGTAGATTATATCTCAATAAAGAAGTAATTGAGAATTCTAAAGAGATAACAACTCTTCAAAAGTACCTTACCATTTCTGAAATGCTTTCAAATAACTATTATCACATTCCTATTCTCGCAACCTTCTTTTGAAATAAATAGAAAAGTTATCTTCATTATCCCTATTTTACATTTGACAATATGGAGGTTCCAGTTGACTAACCCAACATCTCCCAGCTAGTAATTGATATCATCGGAACTTGAAATCAAGTTTCTTGATTGTTCTCATGACTCCAAGTTGTCTATAGATGAGTAAATCTCAAATCTACAGCTATTGTGGTAATGAAATACTTCTCTTGGATCCTCATGACAATTTCTTTTGGAAATAACATAATAATATTTTTGTCGGAAACAATCCCCTCAAATTATGCTTATTAACAAAGACTTCACACCCGAATTTTCCTGTATGTCTTGAGAATTGAATTTTCTTGCTAACCTAGCTAACAAAAGTGAACTAGAGAAGACAAAAATATATCTGTCAGTTGACTTGACACAGTCACAACTGTTTTACTCATCTTGGCCATGCCTCGGAGATCTGAAAACATCCATTTCAACATTTGACAGCATATTAACAGTCTCAATATTGTGGACTCCTGTTCAGTTTGCTATAGGCAAGAGATCGTGCCGTTACACAAGCCAGTAGATCGATTGGTCTTTGGTAGAATCTTAGTTTAAGACTCTTTAAGGCACTGATTTATGCACAATTGATCTGATCAGCCATGCAGTCAATGTGATTTATTAGCTAAGATGGCCAAAACCCTTTTTTCTCCTTTTTCATGCAGTAGTAATTCACCTCATTAGAGGTGGAATCATTATAGGAAGCTACTGAGAAATAAGAAGTTGAACCTGCTGGCCTGACTCTTTATTTCCCCCCAATCTCTGGATCTACCCACCAGTAACAGCTAAGACCAGAGCTGCTGTGTGCACATGCAGAAGCCAGTGAGCTCGCGCCATGGCTGGAAATGGATGGATCGATTAACAGGGATTCTAACACTCCTCCGCTCTGAGACCGTTTGCAGACAGCAAACTTGTTCGTTTAGCTTCATGAGAAACTCATTCATTTCATTTCTGGCACACATTTTTTTCTTTATTTAGCCACAGTAAGACAAATGACTTGTATTACCTTGTAATTATGGTGTTTAACTAAACACAAGACCAACAATGTGTATAACAAGGGATGGCAACCTGTGGTGTACACGTGGACACGTGCGTGCGTGCACATACACACACACACACACACACACACACACACACATTTATACTCCCAATGTTACACAAGACCTAATTCTGAATAGCCCAGAAAGGTTCACCAATGGGTAAAATACACATGTAAATTTGCCAACCAGTTATATTTTCTATAATATTTGGGGGGGGGGATATCCATAGCTTATATATGGTATAAACATTCCTTTCCTCTCTTTAAGGTCTATCCCCCACCCAGGTCCTTTATCTGAAGTCTCTACTGACCTTAAACTTATCAACAAATAGTTAAGGGAGGAGGTATAGGATGGTAAGGTAGGGCCATTCCATGAAACAGTTCTACTTTAGAACAGAGTATTTACTCGACACCTCCTCTTCCTTCCATTCATTCTGCTGCTAAGAGTGCAAAGCCAGGAATCTTAACTCAAGTAGCCTCAGTCATGCATTTGCCTTTGACTTAATAGAGATTCTGCACATCACAGTGATTTCATAGGATAATAGCTGCCCCCTATACCTCATCTTTTTCTAAAAGAATAAGCATTCTGCCACTTCCCTGCCTGCCCCCCACCCACACTATGGATGGAATAAATGAATATGCAATACTCTACAACTAAAGATTTGACAGCCACCCATTAGAATGATTATGCAGTACAAAAATGTTGAGGGGTAGTACATTATTTCACTACATATGTGCTATATAAATTGTGAATTGCTTTTATTAAGAAATCCAGATTTACTTAAGCCCAGTTATGTAATTTCTGTACAAAAGTCTACTATGAGCTCTATCTTTGATTCACTTTGACAGATGACTCTTTTAGAATATGCTGAATGAATGTACAATTTTTAAGCTGTACATTGTTTCAATAAGACAAGCCTTAAAATAAAACAAAGAACAAAATAATTTGCAAAATATATGAATGCTTTTATAACTCTCCCAGGAGGGAGAACACCACCTGTCCTTATTACTAAATCAGCAACGTTAAAATGCCAACACATTTAGTTATTGAACTAGTTCAAAAGAAATACGGGGTGTGTGTGTGTGTGTGTGTGTGTGTATTTGTGGTGTGATGTGTGTGTTTGCACATTTGTAATCACATATTCAAAACCAGAAACCTTTACTGAAAAGATCTCAGGTGAAAATTTTGCTGTATAAGAACCATATCAGTCAGGGAAAATATAATCTGGGATCTGGAACTCTTATTCTCATTGGTTCTTTTCTATTAACCATCAATTTCATCTTCCCTATTAATAGAGATAAGTTGAAAGCAAGTGGCTTCTCTTGATTTAGATTTCTGTTTCAAAACTTTGGCTGGATTAGTATTTGTTAATTATCTATTTATTAAGAGGGTTACAACTCCAGGTTTATCATACATTTAAAAATTTACATTATAAATTACATTATATTTTTACATTAGAATTCGTAAAATTCAATTTATTTAGATATAAGTCCAATTCTCCAAATAAAACCTTGCTTATGTTATCAATGGCTTAACATAAATTTTCTTTTCTTTTAGTTAATTGTATTTTCTCAGCACCAGTTTTATAAATAGAGTAAGACACTCAAGGGAAAATATTGAGCTGGTACAGAGTGGCTTTCTGGTTGCTGAAATCATTCACTCTTTGGACTTGTGAACCACAAAGCACCCACAGCTCAACAAATCCCAACACAGCACATGCCATGTCACGTCTTACTGCTGTAACATAGTCCTCACATTCTACCCTCCCAATATAGCTAAACAGCTCCATATTGATGAGGATAGCAACAACTGACATCACAGTCTATGGACTACAGTCCTGCCATTAAGCATATGCTATTACTATTTAAAGAATTCAAATTTATCTTAACTCGGGACCACTTGGGATGAATATTTTAGTTAGAGACCCAAAATGTTCTTATGATATTGTCTCATGTAATTTTGTTCCAAAGTAGATATGTGATCTAGTAAAATTCTCCATGGGTTCTGCACTGGTTTAAACAGCGAGTGTACAATCTCTGCCTAGTTAAGCTACACATTTACATGGTGAGAGTGCCAATGAATATGTTTCATCAAACATTCCTGGAAGCTGTCTGGCCAATAGGAGTGGTTTGAAACGGTTCCCTAATCACTGTTGAAATCACTGATAGTACTGTCTGTCCACACTATGACAGACAAAAGCTGAAATGTATTAAACATAGCAATCCATCATCTTGCAGATGGAAAGCAGGAGCCAGGCCAGTTCAGAGGCAGTGACTACCCGCTGCCTAACAAAGGCCGGAGCCCTGACAGTTCAGTCCCTTCCTAGCTCCTCACTACCACCCCTCCATCTAAGATGAATGAATGTAATCAATGAGGGAGAAAGCCTGCTGAGGACCTCAAATTCAAACATTGTTACATTTAAAGTGCTGCTTTTTTTTCCCCCTAATCAGAACGGTTGCTTCAACAATTTTCTCCAAATATTAAAAGATGGGTATTTACGTAAACAAATGAATGAATAAATGAATGGACTGTGTTTTCAAGAAAGCATATCCTTGGAAAATACTGCGTTGGTATACCATTAAGTTTGGAGAGCTAGCTTTGAAACAAACTTCTGATACCAACTCAGAGGAAGTTAAAAAAAATCACTAAATTAAGGGCAAGTTTATATTGTGTGAAGCAACTTAATAGTGATGTTCTCTTTGAATGGCCAGGGGATTATTATTTTTAAATAAGCACCAAATAGAAATGAAATGCTATTTGCTAAAGTTCAATTCATTTTGCATACTTGTTTCTAATAGGACATATGAGTCACAAAATAGCCAAAGGGACAGAAAGAACCCTCAACTGCTAACAGCACATTAACAAAGTATAGAAACGAAAGGCACTTTTCTTTGGATTTCAGCCTTGTCATTTCCAATTTTCTGCTCCTTGGACATGCTTGTATTCAAATTCTGGAACATCTATTCAGCATATCAATCCTAATTAGACAATCTGGGTCTGGAAAGGATGAGAGCTGGGTCATTTGCATAATTTAATCATAAATACTCAGTGATACATATTTCCAAATGCATTTGTACAATTATCTTTTCATCCTTGGGGCAATGGTATTAATATGATTAGGCAATATTTCTGGAAAAAACAGACAAGTATGCACTCTTTTTAACTGCAGCTTAGGGCGATATGAAAAATTAATTAATTTCTGAAGAAAATCAATTTCTCTACGTGACCACATTAGACATTGCTAAACCAAGACTCAGAAACCTCTCTCAATCACTACATTTTATCAGGCCCTTCTAAATTCTGATTAGTATGTGAACAATTCAATAGAAAAACTAGTAATGTATCAAAAGGCATCTTAAATTTTGAAGAGATCTTTCTGTCTAGTTTTCATTTCGGTATACTACCCTGCTTTACTTAAACGCATTGTTATTTAACCAGTCAATGAGAAGCCTGTGCTTTTGGTGTGAACTCATCTTGAGTGATCTTTTATTAATGTACATTAACCAATTTCAAGGACAATAGGATAGGGTTACTTTTGAAATGCTTTTTCAAGAAATGGATTTATATTCATCTAAAATAATCCTAATTCGTACAAGACTGTTTATTATGGAAACAATCAGATAAGTTGTCCCAAAAAGTACCATTGTTATAAGAAAAACATTATAACACACTTAGCAGAGATATAAGAACCCAGGTGGCTAATCTGATTTTTTAAAAAGAGATTCGGCTTTGTATGTTGATTAGTACAAAAGAAAGAAATCACATTTGTGAGTTTAAATGCACTATTCTTTTCTTTTCAATCAAATGAAAAAGTAGAAATTACTGCATGCAAATATTCAATATTCATTTAATTTGCATAAAGGTGCTTGAACAAATTTTTGATTCTAACAAGCTCATTTTTCATGCGTTTTGTCTTTCATCCTAATCTAGCATCTGTCATTCCTTTTTGAAGTTATTATCGGCCCAATTCCCTCTTGGACATGGTTGCTGGGTGACCGGTATCTTAGCACCCACTTTGACAGGAACAGATGTGAATCTGATCAAGAGATTTCCCAAGAGTACCTGAAATCACAAACAACTTTTGTGAAAAACAAACAGCATCCCTGTCATGGGCCCTTATTTAACCTACTCCCCAAAAGAAAGAGCTAAGAAGTTTACTCTAGATCAAATATACCATTTTTAATTTTATTTCCTAAACTTGGAGCAAAATAAATTTTAAAATATTACATTTTCACACTGTTAAAATTGGGGAAACCAATCTGAATTTCAACAGCTCAAAAACCTGTTTTTATTCTGTTTGGGGCTAGATGCTTATAGGTAAATTTCATGATAAGCATTTATATTTTCATGCACAATTTCACTAGAGTTTCTACCAAAAAAACAACAAGATCACTATGAGGATAATTTAGATGATAAAGATATTTAAGAAGATGAAACGTAGTTTGGTGTTGGAAGGCTTTCTACATTAAGTATGACGGAGAATCTTGTACGACATTAAGGATTACTCTACTCATAGAGAATTATCTAAAATATAAAAGTTCCATCTCTCATGCATTTTATGGCAAACATTTTTAAAGTATTTTTTCTTTTTGCAGTTCATGTGGTGTACCATCAATCATTATTGGAAATGGACCTGCAAAGTGCCACTAGAAGACAAAAAAGGTCACAGAAACTTCATATTATCACCATTACAAAAGTCAGAATAGGTTGCCTCTCCTGAACCAGATTCTTTTTTAGAACAGCATAATGTGGTTGGGTCATGTGATCCACCCCCTTTCCTTCCTTTTGTCAGATTGAGAGAAAGTGAAGAGCAAGAGCCATGTTAAATCATCATCAAACTAGTTGGGTCAAACTTCCAAATGAAATATTTAATCAAATGTTGATATTTTAGGGGCGTCTGGGTGGCTCAGTCAGTTGAGCGTCCGACTTAGGCTCGGGTCATGATTTCCCGGTTTGTGAGGTTGAGCCCCACGTCGGGCTCTGTGCTGACAGCTCAGCACCTGGAGCCTGCTTCGGATTCTGTGTCTCCTCCTCTCTCTGCCCCTCCCCTGCTCATGCTCTGTCTCTCAATAATAAATAAATGTTAAAAAAAATGTTGATATTTTATAAATATGGCATCAAAGTAATCTTAGGGAACATCCAAATAATTGATTTAATTTTTCAGCCTCATTCCAGTGTCAAGACAATGCAGAAAAATGTTAGCTTATGGTGAAAGCAAGATATTTTCTTTTGCCACCTAACAGCCAATAAAAAAGAAAAAACAACATATGTTTAAAGCTCTAAATATTTTCTCCTTGATTATTTTGACTTATGATAGTAAGGAAAGTGGTATACTTTCCACTGGAAATTTCAATGTTTTCCTCTACTCTAAGAATCGATTTGTTATAAGCATTGTTACTAGGAATTTTTATGTTTGGTTCTTGTAGGAAAATAACCAATCATCCAAACGGTTTTATTAATGTTAAGTGAAAAAAAAAAGGTGAAAAGTCTTTAAAATTATTTTTAATTTTGAATTGGGGAAGGAACATGCTAAGCTTGGTTCCAAAATCCTATCATGAAATTATTTAGTCATCATAATTGTAACAGCAGATATTTGAGTAGGGGTAAAAATGTACGCATGTTGCTTTATCTTTCATAAAGTGTTGCTGTGCATGTAGGATTGAGAACAAGTCATTCTATATGGAGAATGTTCGGTAGTCTCATGATGGTCATTTAATACCATCAATTATAAGCAAAGAGACACTATAGCCTTACCCATTTACATTCGTTATCCATTGGTATATGTAGGATATAGCATTTTGATATTACAGAAAACAAGCAAGCTATTACCCACCTATTGTGAACACATGATTAACTTCAGTTTTACAGTGTAGGCCCAACCACATAAAGTACATACAACTAAAACAGGAATAGCTTTTATGTACCCAATTTATCATTAACCACCTTCATGTGTTACTATTAGTGGTAAAAGCAGGCTTCAGGAAATCCCTTCATATAGTCCAACAAAAAGTAAAATAGGGAATATAACCTTTTAAAATGCAAGTCTAAGAAAATTAAACTTATCCATTAAAAATCCTTACTCTGAATGTTATCACAGGGAGCAACTCCCTAAAAAAGTTTCTTCCTCTCCTTGGGCTGACTCTTTAGTGGAGGGAAATCAATAAAAAGTACAAAATAAATGTCTGATTAAACAATTTTGTGTTTAAACTACTTATATCTAGGACGTATATTTAAAACATAGATACTTCGTTTTTAAAAGTAACATCTTACTCCCATGTGAAAACGTGAATATCTGCAAAATTTTGATGACACTTTGGCTTACTGGTGAAGTGTCATTTATGAATGATATTTTTTAAATTTCCTAAAAACACCTAGTTACTAAATTTGGTAGCCAAACAGGTGTTAACAGAAAGAAAAATCAAATTTGACCCAGAAGGCTCCAATATTAAGGTTTGAATTGGGATCAGTTCATTCCTTTCCCATGGGGTAACTTGTATAAATGTAATTCTATGGTTTCATAAAAGCAGGTCAAGTTTCTATCCCTGGGGGTCTTTTGGCAATTTGAAGCATGGAAGCACTGTTGCTGGCTACAAGTTCAAATCTGCATGTACTATCAATGGGGTGAAGAAAAAAATCAGTGAACAGCAGACATATATTCATCTTGGATTATAATACGCACTTGTCAGAGGGTACTTAGAGGGTAAGAATAAGGGTGTCAGAGCTCACAAGTCATAAAATATCTTGAAATCATTTTTACTTATAAATATATACGCATACCAGATAATGCAAAAAGTAGTATGAAATATGTCTCTTTTTTGATAACAAAATGCAAAGGTGAACTTGAATGTCATTTTGCATTTACTATGTGCAAGGTTGTTTTTAATTCCACAAGCTTTAGAGGAGGCAGAATTTTTCAAGTAGTCACTGTTTTTTAACCTCTTTTCTACTTCACCAAAAAATGCATGCATTCTTGCACTTTTACCAATGATGTAATGACTTGACAAATGCCATGGAATGATTGAGAAAGTAATTGATTTCATTTAACTGGACCTCTACCAGGTGTTTTGAAAGACAATGACAGTCCACTGCAAGAAGTGGTAATACACTTCTTCTTATGTAGACCTGCAGATTAACCCCTTGACCTCATTCCTAACTCATCGCATTGATGGCAAAGCTTTTAGAAGAGCAATCATTTTTTTTTAAGTTATGAAATTGTTTTCCTATCATTTATCCACTGATTGTAAAGGATATGCTTGCTCCAAAGTGCAAGCAGCAATGAAATAAACTAATAAAAAAAATGGAGCAATGACATCAACCACATTAAATGTTATTCCATAATGTACAGATTCTAGTACCTAATAGTTTAATATCTATTTCATACAAATAAGATAATTCTCTGACAAATATTTTCTGGAGAGAATTAAAAGTACACTTCAGTTATCATAAACATAAAGGTACAGGAAAAATTAAGATAAGTTTTTAATCATTGTCTTACTAACAATAGAACATTGTTTATTATAATTACACTTTAAAATATTTAAGTATAAATTATTTCTTTCGTGCTAAAATTAATTCTAAATATATTTTCTATTATCATTCAGTAAAACAGAATTTCTTTTTCAGTGTTATTTTATATTTCACTAAATTGCAGAAGGCAAAATTAAAGTCAGTTTTTTGGTAAGTTGTTTGTCCTCCGGCCCTATGTCCTACAAGAGTGTGTGTGTGTGTGTGTGTGTGTGTGTGTGTGTGTGTGTGTAGTGTGCGCGCATTTGGGGGGAGGGGGTGAAAGAATACAAACACACATACACATATATGTAAAAGTTTTTCTAATGAAGATATTATAATTATTTAAGCATAAAAACATAGACTACACATAGGCTACGGTTAATATAAACAAAGATATCCACCACCAAGACTTCTAAAATACTGATAAAAATTTTACACCTGTTGCATACACAAGGGCATCTATCTTAGTACAAAATGTGTGACTAGTAATAGGACAATTAAAAGTGTTCTAAATTATTCACTTAAAATCCAGAGGCCATTGAACTACATATTGCCTAACTCAAGAAACAGTATTATTTTGAAGATATTTTCAATATAAAATAGGAATTAACATTTTAGGATATGTCAGTATATTTTCGTAGAGTTGTGATAGGTTCAAAGATTTGTTACACCTTCAGCGATTTGCTTTGTTCATACGTAATATAGGGTTATGAATAATACAACCCATTTACTGTTGCTATTAATAAAATTGCAGAATATAATCAGTTTAAGATTTTAACAAAATACTTTGTATGCTTGATATGTGAATATAATAAACTATTTCTTGATTAACATATTCTAGAGATTTATTTTCATTATCTTTCCTTAAGAAATGACCAGCATCCCTTAAATTGAATTAGCAAGTATTTACTGAAAATGCTTCTATGTGTTTCCATAAAATAATTCCCTTTCAACTAGTACTCTTTCTTTCCTGAATATGTCTTGTTTGTCCTTGATGAAAAGTATTATTATTTTCGTGTTGTGACTGGAAAAGCAACCTAATTGATACTATATAAATTCAAAGATAAGTTACACTGTGACTTTTTAATACTTTACCTCTCCATTCATTTATTCTAAGGAAAGAAAACATTCCTCAGCTCTTCAATGTTACGAACCAAAAGTAACCAATATACTAAATTGCCTATTTCATTATTGTTTTCGTGAAAATCATGCCTGAACAGCATATTCAATTTTTTTGTCAAACATATATACTACCTTCAAAATCCACTGCAGGATTATTATAAGTCTACTTACATTAAATTACATTTATGTTCTTCAGATCATAGTAGTTTTGACTTCCTGCTAGAAACATGCAATGGATTCCAGGTATTATATTCATCTTATATAATAATATGTTTTAAATGCTTCAGCTAAGCTGTCTTCTTTTTAAATCATTGCTCTCTAAAACTTTTTTAAAAGCAAGTAGCTATTCACTGCATCACTGTGCTGCACAGTATTAGACATTTCAATATACTTATAAGCACAAAAATAGAAGAGCAATTAAATAATGATATAGTGAGTTTTCCAGTTTAGTAAAGTTGTCTTTGACAACTTTCACTCAAGTTACGTACTTTTATACATGTAAAAGAATCCCAGCCTGATATCCTGGACCAGCTCCAAGCTAATTTGAATCAGAAAGCAACAGGGCCACACCTTTAACAAAATTCAGTCATTGGCCACTTCAATATCCAACTTAGAAAACTACAGATGAATTTGTTTAAATGGGTGAATTAGAATCCTCTTAGCATATAAAGTAAGTCCAGGTAAGAATACACCAGAAATTTAAAATACATTTGGTTCAAGGTCCCTGGTTTTGGATTAAGTAATGATTTGAGTCATTCTCTATATGATTTTATATATCTGTATACCTATAGCTCTATCTCTATCTATATATGACTACATATACAAAGGGGATGATTGCTATTTTATTCAACTAATTTTAATTCTATCATTACTTTGAAAAACAGTAAAATTTCACTGATTGATTGTCTAATTGACTAATTTATATTGAATGGATAAAAATTCTGTTCATAGTCATTTGCACATTTAAATATCATGAACTGTAACACACACACTCTTTACAAATTCTTAGAAGACTTCTCAAAGTAAATAGGTACATCAAAATAAAGTGACCCACGAGTTGATCTAATAATAACAAATTACTGGACCAAACGTAAATATACTAATCTCGGTGTTCTTGTTTTCCAAAGAAACAATTTGGTAAACTAATCTCAGTATCTGAATGAAGTAATTTCTGTATTGTGGCATATACTAAAAAGCACATATCAACAATTAAAAGTTATTTTGAAAGACACTTACTGTAGCAAAAAATTACTTTTGCCTGGAAATACTTCAGACAAATTGAGAAGAAAAGTAAAGGAATTTGAGCACAATGTGGGCTCACAGAACGTCTGCTATGCCTGAAACACGTAAATGTGAAGATCAGGGCCTTTGATAAGACACTCAGCTAAGCCCCATTTGGTGAGCTTTTAATTCAGGGTTTTCTTCATTAAAAAATAAATTACTGAACATAATAAATATAATGGAAAAGAGGTCCCCTAATGCAGTCTCAAAGCCTAAAAGTGTAAATATAAATGCATTCTTAGCTAAAATTTTTAACCTGTAGAACTTAAACAAGAATACACATGTATGGATATATATATATGTATATATATAACTGACCAATCACAATGTAGTAACTCAGTAGTTAAGAGGATGGCACATGCTGGTACATGGTAAGGTCACTCTATTTTTATATCAATTCAAATATAAAATGATAAAACTTTATTTTAATTACATATTATTTATATTTAAATACCCAAATAGTTAATATCAACTTTATTTTATATTCCCTGTCATTTTAAAAGTCTATAACGATGTGATTTTTTTTTTCTGGTGAACAATCTGAAAATTAAATTCTTGAAAGATAAAATTCTGGCCAACTTTAACTTTTTTAAAGAAACAAGTGATGAAAACCTTAAAATCAAAATATTGGGTGAAATCTAGAAGACTCACCTGTCCCTATTTAGAAAGCTTACTTCATATAATTTCTTCAAAGATTCAAAGGGAAACAGTTTACAACCTGTGAGAGTTGCATTTCTTAAATTTTGCAATACATGGGTTCTATGTTGCTACTACAGTGCAATTTAAATGATTATTTTACTTGATTAACAAAGGCAATTGTATGAAACAATTTAGTAAAATAACTTGGAAAGAGAAAATAACACTAATTGATAGTCAAAGCACAAATTGTTCCTAAAATAACAACTACTTGGTTGCACATTAAGCTAATTTACAAATGCCACTTACATTCCAAAAACAAAACATCAAATGAGAAACAATAAAGCATATTATGTTTTCGTATGCTGGTGAATCACACATGGTAAATCACCAAAGAGAAGAGTGATTTATGCTCAAATCCAGCCAAGACTTTAATCAATATTGGGTGTCACATCTCAGGAGGTTGGGGGAGGTAGTGAGGCAAAAAGAGAATGGCTAATATTGGTCTCAGTAATTTATACGCAACTTCTGTGAAATGTAGATTAAACAAAAAAGTAACAGCAGATTTGGACTAATCAGAAGAAGGTTCACAAAGTCTGTATTAAATGTGATACAAAGAATTTATGTAAGGGAACTATGAAAACAAAAAAGTCTGTTTATTTTATATAATGTTTGCAGCTTCACAAAATAAAATATCCTATGTGCAAATCAAATTAAGTGTCTCAGAGCATTAGCTAATCATCTGTGGAGTTCAGAAAGTAAACCATCTTCATAACTATGTGCACTCTTTACAATAACGACTATGTGCATTACTGGAGACTAACTCAAGAAAAACAACAGGTTGAAAAATATCCAAATAACTCAAGAATTTGCATTACATAATACAATTTGATTGAACACGGTAAATCTTAGGTTAGAATATTCTTAGATTTTGTTTATGTATTAATTAAACTATAACTTAGTAACAGTTTAAACGTATACAGAAACAAGTGGCAGAACCAAACTTAAAGTTGCATATTTTAGGCCTTACTCTTCTAATTATGTCATATTATTTAGGAAATGTTATAAAATGAAACATTAGGCTTTACAGGAGCCATTAATCGACTGTAATACAAAAACTTCAAAAGCATAGTCTCTCTTCATTCGAAGTAATTTTAATCTCTCTGTGCCAAGTATCGTAATTATCTGTGAGAAGTGAATCTGTATTTGTGTTGAAACTTTCTATTACCAATGCAGAAGTGTGTAAGTCCGTGCCATTGAAAAACATGCAGTGGGGGAAATGTTCAATACATATAGACTGGTTCAGTTTGCCATCTTTATTAAAACTCCTGACAAACAACAGAGCCAAGTGTTGGAGAATATTTTATATTTCTTACAGTAAAATTGCATCCATATATTACTGCTGGACAAAAAAAAAGACTTGAAAAGTCTTTCAATTTGCTGTCTATGGATAGTATTGACTTTTAAGACAAAGGAATACTATTTGTGAATATATCTATATGCATATAAAATGTCTGATAAAACCAACTGGAATCTATTTAAGTTAAAAACCTCCACAATACTAGGGCTACATAAGACCCAAATCACAATCTGGTTTGAAAGATCCTGAAACAAAATCTCCCTCTGGCAATATTCAAAAAATAAACATTTTAGATAACACAATACAGCAGTCACTTTTTATTACCTGAATTCACAGAAAATTGAATCCTAACCCAAATCTACAAACAAGCGACTGACTCATACAAACAGAGGCTTGACCATGTACATAATTACTTTTCTTTTGTTGTTGCTGTTTAGTGGTTACCAGTTAATTAAGTGACCTCTGATGCACCAGCCAAGTTCATGCAACTAATGTTTAGTTTAAAAATAATAATTGGAGGAAGCTGATCAAGGTCAGACTCTGTCCTTTGACAACTTTTAAATATATTTCCTTACATATTCTCTCATTTTTGGACTCTTACTTTTAGCTTTACTATCAAGCACGTGATAGTCTCTGTTTCATCTCCTTGTGGTAGTGACAGATGGCTTCAACATTTATTCTAGTTTTTATAGATAGCATACTGATGCAATAGCCCCAAGCAAATTAAATCCACTCTAAGGTTTGTCACCAACTTACTGAGCCACTTTGAGCAAGTTTATGAACCTTTTTTCTCTTTGATATCATTTTGGTTTCTCAGATTCCCTGGTATCTAAATGCTATCAAGAGACAGAATTAGATATATGTTCTGTAAAAAGATGAGAGTGCTAAGATTTGATGTTTCTTATACACTATGTATATATTATTTTATATAGTTTGCCTTTTGCACAGTTTGTCTTACCCTCTGCATAAATTATTCCTTTAGATCGTCTCTTAAATAGCCAAAGGAGAAAGAAACCAGAATGAAAGAAATCAATATATCTAGGTGAATGAAAAAGGATCTTAATAGAAAAGGCATAAACTGGACTTGAATGGAAAGAGTAATTTTAGTTTTGAAGATCCAAGGTGGAAGTATTGTAGGTATTGCTTTCAAAGTTAAGAAATAAGACAGTAACACTTGTAATTATCATTAAAAATAATAGTGTAATATAATGCAAACAATATGTTTTAGTGACAGGGAGTTCCACAATAAGTTTTCTATTTTTTTTTTTACAGTTTTGATTTACAAATTGATTTTTTACAGGTTTGATTATAGTGCAGAGTTAAGAAAACCTAGGTAAAGATCTCCAATTACACATCTTCTAAGGTTAATGACTGCTGTATTTGCATGTATATAGGTTTGAGTAAGGCTTGTAGATGATGAAAGATCAAAACGCAAGAGTAAATCAACAAACTAACCACGTGTAACTTAAAAATAACCTGAAACTGACTTTTAGAATAACACGTGTAATTGTAAAATATTAAGACGAGGTGATTGAAACATAATTAGAATATTGATGAAATATTTTTGAAGAGATATAATAGTTCTATTGGATTTAACTTATGTTGGCTGTGAAAGTTTAAACTCCAGAGCTATTGTTAACCTCAGGGAAAAAAAAAAAAACTAATTAAAACATTTTTGTTAGTAACTTTAAGAATATTTTCCAACCGTATAGTGAGGACTTCAATTCCAAACACTAAGCAAAATTTCAGGGGAAAAAAAATCAAGGGAGTAATTATAAGAGGGGTACCACTACCTGCTTTACATTGATTGTAACGTTGCAGTCATTGAAAGAAGTTTTCTCTGGCAATTTGTGTGTGTGTGTGTGTGTGTGTGTGTGTGTGTGTGTGTTATGTGTAATGGTCATTAATTATCGAGTACAGTATGTGCTGTAAGAAACACACAAAGAGATTTCAAGAGCAGAATGGTTTGATTACTAAAGAGAAACACAGTAGCTTTTCACCAAATTACTAGATAGGTAGACAATTTCATAACAACCAACTGGCTTCAAATTTCAACTAGCATTCTTTCCAACTGTAACAATTTTCTGCCCTGATTTGAGTACTTTTAACAATACATTGTTGGCAAATATTTTATCCTCTGGACGTCCTAGGACTCCAATTATCTCGGTAAATGACGTTGAGTGATCAAGATCACCCCTCAATCTTTACTGCCACCTGTCCATCCTCTTGGGCACGCGCGCGCGTACACACATGCACGCGCTCTCAGTAGTCACCCAAAAATAATAGAAATGAAGGTTCAAAACCCAGACACACACTCAAGACCCCATGCAAAGGATGGCAAACAAGGAAAAGAGTTTCTGGCTAGGTCAGAATAGGACATTCGCAAGGTTCGAGTTGGAGTCAGCTTTCGTCTTACAGCCTTCCCGGGGCACTAGCCAGAAGTCTTCCAAGGAAGTAATAGCTAGGGGCTTTTTCACCCCTGTTTCCTTTTGGTCTCGTCCTACCCCTCTTTCCTTCGCAGCTCAGTTGCCCTAGCTCTATTAGGGGACACACCTCCTAAAAGAGTACAACTCTCTTCCTTCTCCCGGTCTTAAACTTATTTGGAGGGTATCGCAGTCCCCGCGCAAATTTTGCGCGCAGTTCCCATGCGTCCGCTTCTGGTATCCAACTTTCCCTACTCTCTTTCTCCAGGCATCTCAACTTTTCCCTCTGCCTGGAACGGGGGACCAGGCTGCACTGTGAAAGCGGGTGGAAACAACATTTCCACCCCGAAACTGACAAGTTACCCCACTCCCGCCCCCTCTCGGTAGATCCTCCCCCAGTGAGCGTTCATTAGCATAAAACCGGTCGGGCCAGGCACCGGGTCCCCTGGCCTCCAGGGTTCGCGCGCTTTGCAGGGCTGTGGAAGCCACAGCGCGGGGGATTCAGGTCTGCGGAACACCCCAGTGCAAAGCTTGCACCTGCTCATTGCGTGAGCTACTAACCTTCAAAAAATTAAAAAAAAAAAAAAAAAAAGTAAAGAAAGAAAAAAAAAGAAAAAGAAAAACAATTTGGAGAGAGAGAGAAAGAGAGTGTGTGCTTCAGTCTTCCTTCCCCATCTCTCCAGCTCAGCTTCCAAGAGTCTCAGGCACCCGTCAACTCCCCCTGCAGAAGGAAACCCGCTGGTTCCCTCGCATCTGCCCGGGGCAAACGTACCCCTTTATCTCCTTTGCACAAGCTCACAGGCGGCCACACGCACACGCGCGCGCACACACAGACCCCTCCCCTCAGCGGGCTTCCCCTCGGGGCTTTGGGACTGAGCTCGAAGCGGGTCCCCCGGGATCGCTCCGGGGCTTCTCGTCCTCGGAGGTCTTTTCCCTCCCGGCCTCGAAGAGGCCCAGGCCCGCAGCTTCCTCGCGGGCCCCTCACCCGGGGCGCGCCTTCCCGCTCCCGAACCCAGCGGGTCGGGGTCACGACCTCTCCCCGCCCCCGGGACGCCGCTGGGGCGCCGCCGACCAGCCCCGCCGGTGCCCGCCCCCCCCACCGGCTCGCGGTGGAACCCGGGTCCGAGGGAGCACACACTCTGGCAGCCGTGCTGTGAGGGGTCCCCAGACGCTGGCGCGGCCCAGGAAGGGGGCTGTGGCTCCTGGAAATGCACGGTCCTCCTCCTTCCCGCCCCCTCCGCCCCGAGGCTCGCGGTTCCCGCGTCCCACAGCAGCCAAGCCCCTGCGCCCAGACGAGCAAGGTGGGGACCGGGCGGAAGAGCGAGATCTGGGCAGGGTGAGGTGCCAACTTGTCGGAGGGTCGGGAGCGGCTGGCGAGCCTCGAGGAAAGGCAGGAGAGGGCCGTGCTCTCCAGGGCGCGCGGCTCGCGGGCGCGCGGAGCTGGAGGCGCCAGGAAGGGAGCGAGGGAAGGGTGAGGAGGAGGCGGGAGGAAAGGGACCGCGGGCGGCGGAGGCTACCCCCCGCTCTTTACCTTGCGTTGGTGCAGTCATTGTAGAGGGTCTCGAAGTCCTTCCTGGAGATGAGTTTGCAGCGGTTCACTCCGGGCTGGATGGCGCCCAGTCCCCTCAGGATGCGAACCTGTTCCACATTGCACACCACCGGCGTGATCTCCAGCCGCTTCAGCTTGGTGTAGACCGTGTGCAAGCCCCCCACCAAGTGCTTCAGGAACAGGTCGAAAGCCTGGGGCAGGCAGATCAGCTCGCAGCCCTCCACCGTGAAGGAAGCCACTTTGGCCCCCCTCAGATCCACCATTTTGCACTCATTATTCTGAGGGGTGTTTTCCACTGGGGACGGGGTCGAGTACACGGGTTTCCCGGGGAGGGGGCCGCAGCTGCTGCTGCTACTGCTGCTGCTGCTGCTGCTGCTGCTGCTGCTGCTACTGCTGCTGCTGCTGCTGCTGCTACTACTGCTGCTGCTGCTGCCGGTGCTCGCGTTGATGGGGGTGCTGGAGGCGCCGCCGCCGCCGGCGCTAATGCCGCCGCCGCCGCCGCCGCCGCTGCCGCCGCCGCCGCCGCCGCCGCCGCTCGCGGTCGCCAGGCTGGGGTTGCAGTTGCTGCCGCCGCCGCCGCCGCCGCCTCCGTTGCCCGCGCCGCCGCCGCCGGTGGAGGTGACTGTGGCCGCCGCCGCCGCCGCCGCCGAAGCGATGGGCTCCGGCCGGAACAGAGTTGGCCCTGAGGACGCCGGGGGCCCGATGGACGGAGCCGGAGACGAGGTCGCCGAGGAGGTGGAGGTGGTGGTGCCGGAGGAGGAAGCAGACGTGGAGATCGGGGGTTGAGGGGGGACCAGCTGGGTCGGAGGGATCAAAGCCGCCGGCACTGCCATGGTCACATATAAGGGGAGAGCGAAGAAGGAGAAGCGAGGGGAAAAGTTGCCACACACCCCGGGGAGGGGAAGGGGGAAAAGAGAGGGGGGGAGAAGGAGCGAGGGGGTATAACAACAACAACAACAACTCCAGGGGAGAACGAGAAGGAGAAAGGGGGGGAAACAAGGAGGTGAGGGCAAGAAAGCGAGCGCAGGAGGGGCGAGCGCGAGAGGCGCTCTGGAGAGAAACGCACAAAAGTGTCCCGCAAGTCGAAATGCGAGTCCTCTCCGGGGGCTGGGATCGGGGGCTGGTTTGGGAGGGGGGGCGGGGGCGGGGAGGGTCGGCTGTTGTTGTGTGGGTCCCGCTCTAGCACAAAGTTAAGGATGAAGGTGAAAAGGAGGAGGTTTGAAGGACTTGGGTTCTCCCTGGCAAGTACATTGATCAAAGATTGAGAGGGGAATGACAGAGAGAAAATGAGCTGAAAAGTGCAGGCTGCCGGCTGGACGAGTTGTTGTTGTCACACGGTGCAGAGGGGAGGAGCTCCGGAAACTTGAAATACCCTTTGAAGCCGCAAAAACCTCACTCACTAGTATTAACCCAAATTATCCAACCAGGAACTCGGAGCAGAGACTCCGAGAGCGCGAGACGCCGAGGGAAAGCGAGTGAGCGAGAAAAGGAGGGGAGGGGGGGAGGATAAGGAAGAAACTACGCGAGGGACGGAGAGGAAGAGCCGGGGACACAGAAGTGGCGGTCGGGAAAGGAGAGGGAGACGATCTACTTCTCTTCTGCTACTACCGTTAGGTTGCATGTCTAATATTCCATTTCGTCCGCGACGACTCGTAATTTTTTTCCCCCCAAAACCTTCTGAGCAATCGCCTGCCAACTTAAAAGAGGAGCCAGAGCGCTCCGAGCTCTCCTTCAAGGATTGAGGATTTATCTGCGCTCGTGTTGGCAATAAGATATAAATGAAAACACATCCCCTCACTTCGTGATTATTAAGAAATTATTTTCAGGGAGCTTCACATGTGAGCAAAGCCTATGTTTGATGCAGCCGATTGTGTTACTCTCTCTGTTAAATTATTTATTAGTGTAAAGAGAGTGAAAATTCCAGGACAGTTGTGGGGGGAAAGACAGTCTGAAGTCACTTCAGGATAATGGAATCCTCTGTATTTAGTTTCTTATTTCCTGATAGATTATGGAAAGAAAGAAATGCTTGCCATGATGTGGACCGTTCAGAATAACTTCACTCTCACCCCCAAAGGAAGGTCAGAAATGCTGCTTTTACCTAGAGACTTTGAAGAAATCAGGCACCCTTGAAGATTGAGAAAGGGGAAAACAAGAAAACACTTTTTTCCTACCTAAAACTCTGTAATTAATTCACCTGTCTTGCATAGAAAACAACTATCCCCACGTCCTTTAAGACCCCAGGCTAATTGCCAGTGTTTTATAGGAATCACACATTATTTTCTTTCATATTTGAGAAGTTTCAGTGTATTTGGGAAAGTCCTTTTCTCAGTTTGTCAGTGCAAATGTGTTTTGTAAATAATGAGAAGAACAAAACAAGCTCACTAGTTGACTTGTAAAGGCAGAAAGGGTAGCTATGCTTAAAAACATGAGTCTGAGTTTAGACTGACTCTCTTCCTCTTTGCCTTCCTCTCTCCTCTTCTCTTTCTAACTTGTTGCATGGAGGGTTTTTTTCTTTTTCAAGGATTTTTGACCAACCTATGATCTGAACATAGGTCAAGTTTGTTCTCTGTTTATATCTCTAGGAATCTCAAGCAATTAGGCTTTAAACCTGTCTGTACAGGTTTATTAACTTCACAAGACAGAAACAATGCTGAAGCATTGGGTAGAGTTAAAAAATAAACTATTAGCATCAGGTTCCCAGGGTTGGGAAATTTCATAATGAAATTCTGCCATTTTGGTGCTGAAATGATGATCACATTTCTCTTTGTCATTTTAATTTTTTAAACTTTTTGAAATTTGGTGTCAAAAGGCACAGGAAATATCTACAGAGAAATATGGCACCATTGACTAATCTGTCTAAGTTTATGCTAAACTTTTTGGGGCACAGCAGTTATATCAGGAGGCTTTCCTGGGTCATAAGAATTCAGAAAATTGATTGTTGCTAAAAAGTAGATAAACTTCTGCAAAGATAGCTGGAGTTTACACAGTTCTTTGGCCTAATTAGCCAATGCATTTTAATATATTCAGAAATAATTTATATTACTTTTTCACTCCTCCCATCAATCCTCAAAAATAGGGATTCGATAATATGTCACATACATCAAAACACCACGTTAAGTGTTGACACATGTTTTGGAAAATAGTACCTTTTTTAAAAATGCCAAATTACTACGTTAATGAGTGGGGGGAAAGAAGACGATATTGAGTCCTGAAAAACTAATTTTATTTTGGAATTGCATGCACAACTTTAATAAAGTCCGATATAGCTAAAAACGCTAAACTATAGTTTCCTCATTTTAACTTCTAGATCCAGAAATGGGAAAAAAAATCAGAATTAAGTGCTGAGAATCTGCCCTTATCATTCTCGTTTCTCACATTTCCTTAAACTGCCACTCACCCAGTACCTGCCATGTTCGGAAGCCACAGGCAGGAAGTAATAATAGCTGACCAAGCCATAATCCCACCCAGCTTTGAAGCAAACTCCAAATTTTCTGCAGGGAATCCTGCGCCTCCCAGCACGTGCTCCGTTCAGAGGTAGGGCTTGGGGCCTTTACCCCCACCTGAATGGGACCTCCCCCCCACCCCCCAACCTCAGGTCTCTAAACCGTTTCTGAGAACTACCACATGCCCCTTTGATCAAACAATAGGATTAGAAGAAGCATCTAACGCAAATTAAATAGGGAAAAAAAGCCTCAAATATTTTAGATTTAAGATTCTTTCCTTGTTTCTTTTTCTCTTTTTCTTTCCCTTTCTTTCTTTCTTTCTTTCTTTCTTTCTTTCTTTCTTTCTTTCTTTCTTTCTTTCTTTCTTTTAGAAATGTTACCAATGATTAAGGCAAATAGTATTTAACATCAGCAGATAAATCAATTCCACAGAGATTTCAAATTCTCACTCTTTCTCCTGCATCTTTAGCTTTCAAAGCTTTTGTCTTGTTTGTTTATTGTTTTACATCCTTGGCTGTTTCAGGTCCTCTCCCTCCATCTCATCTTTTCCAACCTGCACCAAATTTGCATAAGCAAAACTCAAAGTACTGTAACTGATATTAGAAAATTCTCCCTGTGTTTTGTGAAGACGTATTGTGCTGAAATCAATAAGACTGTTTAAAATTCAAAGACCTGCAAATCGTTCTGTTTGTCCTTTGATAGGGCCTGTGCTGATTAAAATGCTACCAAGAAAGCTTAATTGCTGCACTAATTAAGAAGTCTTTAATTTCTTTCCTAGGATGTCGTTTGAAGCTGAGCTTGTACCAGTTCAGGGAAGGTATTTTCTTCCCTCCCTCTGCCCCCTCCTGGCCCCTCCCCTCTCCTCCCCGCTCCTCTCGTGCCCCGCGACGACATCCCAATGAATGGGAACTAATAGAGAGAGTGGTCTCAGGTCTCACCATCTATTACTTAACAGAAATCGACACAGGACACAGAGTTCAGTGCAGTATGAAATGCAGTTTTTCAGAAGAGCTGTAAGGTTGCAGGAGACAGTGAGGAAACACAGAGTAGCTGTTGCAGCTAAAGTCCCGGGGAATACCTGGATGACAACAGGCACTTTAGCTCGATGATGAGGGCATCCTATTTGGTTAAAAGGGGGCAGTGACAAGGGAATGCTTCTACTGAAACAGGGCAACATAAAAAAATATATTTTCCAAACCTGTGGTTTTTAAAAAAGAAGAATAAATCTGTAGAAAGGAGGATTTATAGTTGGGATTTGGTAAGTATCATTTTATTTTACGAGTATAAAATCATGAATTCTATGGGGATTTATTTTTGACCCTTTTTATAACCCAGGGTGGCATAGCACTGTATTACATCCTTTGCATCATTTTCTATTGACCTATTTTATTCACTGATTTCTCAAGTGGGGAAACTGACTAAATGATTTCACAAAGCTTTCTCTGTAATCAATAGTCATTTTTTAGGTTTATTCATGCTGCATTATAATTCTGGTAAATGACTGCAAAGCAGAAGATTGTAAGAAAGATACAAATATTGACAAAGCCAGGATAAGTCATGTCTTTAAATCTTAAGAGTTTCAATATAGCAATTGATATAGTTATTTGAAAGAAAAAGATTGAAAATGCATATTTCATGCACTATAAAAAACAAATGACTGGGTAACTTAAAGATAACACATATCTGCATATGTTTCTGGTATATCTCAAAATTTCCTGAAAGCTTTGAGGATCCTCCTTTTCTAGCATCACTAAGCGAAACAGAAACAATTTGGGTATTTGCACAAAGGAAACAAGAAAAGGTTCATTACAATTTTATTCTTTCAAGTTTTCCCCAAGTTCTATTAGAAGCATGCACAGAAAAATACAGATATATACTTCAGATATATACTGAATTCCTTTCAGTGACAGGACAAGGAGATAACACGCTTAATAGATTCAAAGGGAGATTTACCATTCCGAGCACGACGTCACTCTAATTATGTTTACTCTAATTGAAAGCAAGGTTTTTTGGAATCTGAAATTACTTTCAGAATTTTTTTTTTAAATAATGCAAGTGGATCAAATGTTGATCACAAGCATTTCAATCTTTCAAAATGTATTGGAAAATTAAATGAAAAGTGGAGTTTGGTACAAACAATGCCCCAGGGCAAAAAACAACTAACACTAGATTTTCCAGTCCAGCCATAACACAAATCAATTTGAGCACACTTCTATGGCCAGACTGCCAGATTGTTATGACTGCTAATTCACTCAATCAAAGAGTGCATTAGCACACCCGGCACAAATAGCTTTAACAATAGAGTGCACTTCTGAACAATTCTAAGATATATCACAACGGAGAAGTAAAGAGGAAGATCATTTTTACATCTGCATATTTACTAATGGACCTGTTTCCTTAGTAGGAAAAAAAAAAAAGACAGATAAACTTCAGGCAGAGGTTTATTAAAGAGCTATCCAAGTTTGGCAAATCTAGGAAGGTATCAGGGTACCAGTAGTTCACTGACTTTGTTAAACGTTTCTCAGGAGAGAGTCCAAAATTGATGTTTGCACTTCAGTAGTAAATCATTGAAGATGGAGAAATTATGCCAAGTAACTCTCTCAAGCCTTTTTAACTTAGACACTCGGCCTCACCAATCAGCTCAGCAGATATACTCTGACTGCCTGAGGCACAGACTTCTCTACCTCTACGCGTTCTGCCTCTGCCTTCCCCACCTAGGGTTCTAACTTCTGACTTGTAGTGACTCTCACTTCCTCAGTCTTCCCCTCTTTTCCAATTCCCTGCCTTTCCTCAAGAACGAGGAATAAGACTTTTATCTCCCGGATACACTCTCTAATCAGGCGCAGAAGAGCTTGGTGATAAATTACCCGAAGGACAGAAGGTGGGGAGCTGAAGGTGAGCACACTATAACTTGAAGCACTCAAACTTTACATTACAAACTTCCGTTCTTAATAAAGAAGTGGTTTAAATGGTTATAAATAACTTTGACCTGTTTTACAGCATGGAAATGCATGGACTGTACATATTCTTACTGAATGCATATAGTAATGATCTATTCATATTCCTGTTTGCATAGATCTCAGAGCCAACTGGCAGGATTTGCACCACTGTACCTCTCTCCCTAAACTTCTGTCCTCACCTCCTTTTCTCCTGGTTCAGAATGAAGGTGACATGTAGCCAAAAATACTTTGCTGGTTATAGGGCATATTTTAAGAAATCTCTAAACCCATGCCAGGGGAGAGAGAAGGTAATGGCAAAGAGAAGAATAGTTACAAAGAAAAGGAAAAAAAAAAAAAGTCATTTTAGGATTGTTTTCCTGACTCCAAACTACATAATTTCCATGACAGCCAGTCAACTCTCCCTGATAATTTAGTTATAGTTGTCCATCACTCCTTACTTCCAGTGTAAGTGTCCTAATTCCATCTCTGGGTTGGTATTGAATTGCACAGCCAAATATCCAATAGAAAAATAAACACAGTGAGATCATTTTAGAGTTGGATTGTAAAAGGAAGCAGCAACAAGAATAATATAAATTGAGATTAATTCCCTTCATCTCTTAAATCAGGCCATTGTGAAAGGAAGAGCAGACTGGATTGAAGTAAGGTCAAAAAGTCAGGCAGACATTTAAATCCTTAGTTCTCTGGTAAATATTCTGCGTTCAACTGTACCTTTTAATATGAGGCATTTTCTCATTGTCATACTTCTTTTTCTTTAAATAACCCAACTCATTTTCCTCTAAAGAAGATCAGTATCAGGACCTATGAATTGCTTAAGGGATACATAGCTGGGAATGGGGGTGGGGAAGAAGTCTTATGTAGTATAAATGCATGTTCAATATGAAAACATAAATTGTCACATAATTTTGTGATGTTAGGAGAAATGTATTAAACTTGATTTTAAAAGTTTATGTGGATTGCTTTTTTGTTTTGTTTTAATTTATAATCTTCATCCTTTTTTCTTCTTTGCTCTATTAAGTAAAAGAAGAGGTCATTGTCTAACAAATAGCCTGTAAAAACTGTTCTATTTGAAGTCCGAAATTTCAAGGATTGTTAGAAAAGAATAAACTGTTTATTTATTTATTGCCCTTCAGAACAAAGAGTTTTTTTAAAGTTGAAAGAATAACAATTGCCACCTTCCAGCCGGAGATCTTGTATGTCAAGTTTCAGCCCAGAGCAAATTTTTACAACAAGTTATAAACCCCCTGTAACAGAGGGTTTATTATAATGGAAGTGCTGACACAACCTTAACTATAGCGTTGTAAACGGCTATGCTATAATATCCATTAAGCAGAAAGAAAAATAAGCTGGCTGATCAATAATTTATACAAAGAGTACCAACTGCAGACATAATAACTGTAATGTTTGCAAAGCAATCTCTCTGCTCTCCAGGCTTAACAGTAAACGCAAACTAGCAACGCTGTTAATTTCCAGCTCCTACAGATAAGAATACAAACAAATTACTTAAAATTATATTTTGCTCAACATTTAGCATGCCTCGATGGGATAAAATAAAATTTAATTATGATGCAACTTGTGCCGGATGCAAAGCTGTTTTGTTTTCCAGCACATTTTATTATGAAAGGACATTCATTTGGAACATCAATTATGGGGAAATAGTATGTTTCAATGAGTTGACTTGGGTCAGGCAGGCTCTTCTAAGAGTTATTCAGACATGGAAACAGATTGACACTGTTTAACTTCAAAGAAAGTTACAGGGCTTTACAGAGCCACAACCTGAAATACAATACTGCAAGCTCTGATCCGAGTCAACTGTCAGTAAAAACACACCTTGTCATTAGAGTTCATGGGAAAAAAAGACGCTGGCTTGGAAAATGTGGCCATCATTAGCATCCAGTGATTCTTGGAGTGCTCAATTAACGGTAAGCCTCATTTGCATGGAAGCAAGATGTGTCGTTTCTACCTAATAAATGGGGATCATAAAATGTGAGCATTATTTTCTTTTCTGGAAAATTTTTTAAAATATATTTTCGTAGATGTCCATGTTTATTGCTGCTTTGCTTTGTGTAGTGCCCACATGTGTGGAGTGTGTCATTTTGATATTTTTGTTCTTGTAGATGGCTTTGAAAGCAGGAAAAGATTTGAGACGTGTAAAAGAAGGAAATAGAAGAATTGAAGGATCCCAAAACGCCCACTATGCACATACTCAAGGTTGAACCAGATTGTACATTTCTAAGGTTCACATCTCCATCAGTCTTTGTTGTCTCTTCATTTCCTGGGGGGGTGTGGAACCCAGTAGAACGAAGAGACATTGCTATCAGAGTTGTAAAATGGTGTATTACCCTGTGAGCAATTGCACTTGGAAAGGAACCAGTAATTTATATGAGAAGTGTTTAAGATTGCCTGCTCACCCAGTGATCCATGCCAGGTCAGTTCCAGTAATGCCAGAAAACAAAAGGAGGTGCACATCACCGGGAAAGAGACACCTCATATGCCTTAAGAGCTTGTGAAGGGGAGCACTAAAATGCCATTTTCTCAAATGAACTGGTCATTACCATTTAAAATCCTAAGGGGCTGTGGGACTGGGGAGGAGAGAAAGAATTTTTCTTTTGATTTAACAGGGCTCTGAAGTACTAGTTTTAAGGGGGAGGTTTTTTGTTGTGATTGTCTCAGCCCTATGCTTTAGCAAAGGTTAAATCCTGAAACAAAGGTGCATTTTTTAATAATGGAATGGAAAAGGATGAACACGATTCCTCTGAGAATGCACTTGGCCCATTTTTAAACTTAGAAATGAACTGTTTTAAGGATTACCAGTGCAAATAGTAATACAACCCTCCACTAGTAATGTCTATGCCAGGTTCTAAGTTGTTAATTTTTCCCTTGAAAAGATGTGCCCAGATCAACCCTTCACCCCGCTGGTTTTCAGGAGAGGACTAGGGATACTGGCAGGATGTTATATAAGAAATCACTTCCTAAGAATTCTTCACAGGTCTCTTTATTCTTGTTTAACATAATCAAAGCACAGGCTCGGAGTGGTATCCTGGCATTGGGGTACAGATTGCTTCTCTGCGTCCTCAGGCACGTGCTTTCCCCACAGACTGTAAAGTTGTTTCAGTTTTTCAACCAGAGTTCAGTTCATTCACATGTCCAGCATTTAGAGAAGGAACTGAAGAGACAGACCATTTCCCATGTAAGTCAGAATTTATAATTTACTGATTGGCTCAAGGTTCAGCATATCCAGGAATCTTTGCAGATTTATCCTTGTGTATTGTAACTTGCATGTACTTTGATGGATAAGGCAATTATCTTATACTTTCACACTTGTTGATATGTTTCTCTTCAGGTGGCCTCAAGTCATTTCGATTCCTTTTGGATAGCTAGGATAACGCTTAGCACCTGTTGGGTGTTAGGTAAAGGTCAGCTGGGTAATTAAAACTACTTCTATATTATCCACACATTTCCTGTATCCCCAAATTGTGTAGACTGCTCATTCCTTAAATCATATTATCATGTGACACATAACAGGATATTGAAGACTAACAAAATTTTAGATATGCTCATTTCTGTTCTAATATACAATTAATTTAGGAAAAATTCTTTAGGCAAAGATCCAGAGATGCTAGATCAAATAGCCAGAAAGGAGAATCTTAGACCTGTAACTAAGGCTTGTATCTGGGACCTAAACAGAAAAAAAATCTTTTCTTAATCATCTGAGGAGCCACTGGGAGTCTTCACCAAGAATGGAATATAAGTGATAGTGGACTCTGACGGGCTGCTACAGACGATGAGGGAATGCAGGTTTGCATGTGAAATTCTGTCTCTCAAATGTGAGTAAGCAGAGGTGTATGCCCTCATTTGTATACTCTACAAATTTTACTTTAATTCTACCATCACCTTAATGTACATAATCTCTGTTAAAGCACACTTATTTTTGTGTACTGATGGGATGCTGGTTGCTGAAGATGTAAAGAAGACAAAGGTATTCATCCTGATTAGATTTCATCTACACTGTCTCTGTTCAGTCTTATTTCCATAACATCACTGAAATTTTGTATTAGGGGAGCCTGGAAGATCATCTAATCCTAGAACTGCAGGTCTTGGCCTGCCATTTTCACATCCGATGACCATGCTAGAAATTACCAATGATTCTCAGATCCCTCCTTGGGAGCTTAGGGGCAGTCTGAGAAACCTTCCCAGTGTAGGACTGTAGGCAGTCTCTCACTACCAGTCCATTCGATTTGTCCTTATACATCATTTCTGATCTTACAAAAAAGGATACTGTCATATTTTGTTAAAATACAAGAACTTGCCTTTATACTCGCAACTAGTTGAGGCTTAAGCCAGGAATTAGACTCAAGGCCTCAGTGAGGTTTTCTGCCCCACAACTATTCTTGAAGGAAACCTTTTTGAGGTAAGCAGAGGAAATACATTTTTATGGCTTCCTATATAAGGGAACAGAAAAGATAGTAGACTGGCATATTTGGATCTGGCCTCATGGTTCTCTGCCTGTTTCTATCACTGTTTAATGAATTTCTATATGCTCTAACAGAGCTACTGATGTGTTCTCACTTGCTGCGTAGATGTATGCAGTCACATGCTACAAGGTAGCACAATGAGGATGGAGAATCCTGAACAAGAGTTGGGGAAATACTGTTATTTCAGGGATAAGAAATTTGAGATCTTGAGACATACTTAACTAATATATGATGTTAACAAGTTAGAGTGCAAAAACCCCTGAGGTTCCTTGACTTTTGTGACTTGTCTCTGGTTTCCTTTGATTAGAAAATGGCAGCATCTACCAGTAAAAGTCATTTGTTGAAGTGCTTTGCAAAATCAGGCATGAAACCAGAAGTTGATTGTGTAAACACATTACTTTTCTGTAGTCTCTTACCAGACTTAGTTTGCTTTTCCATCGGGGACTGTCCAGCCTCTTTCTCCTATCCTTTTTCATCCTGATTTCAAGAAAGGCCACTCTCTACTTGTTTTCCAAGAGGTGATTCAGGGATCACTCACAGCTATTCCCAACAGAGCAATAGCACAGCCCTCCTGCTGCCCCATTTAAATTGTCTGAACTGCGTGGCTTTTTCATTTACTCTCCCTTTAGAGTGAGACTGCAAAGTAGGGAAGACTTGAATGGCCTTGTATCTTCAAAGAAGCGCCTTGAGCTCTGGAATGCAACAAAGTGGGAGAAACCAC
The DNA here is from genome assembly GCF_028018385.1 of Neofelis nebulosa. NCBI lineage: Eukaryota > Metazoa > Chordata > Mammalia > Carnivora > Felidae > Neofelis > Neofelis nebulosa. The sequence continues at coordinate 197,322,710 of NC_080782.1, read as the reverse complement.
TGAACACCAGGAAATGTCAACAATGAGGCGGGAATGCCTGGGCAGGTGGATTGGGGTCTTACCCTAGCATTCTGTAGGACAAGGCAACCCACTCAGCTGAACAAGAAAATGGGTCTTTTTCCCACAGAAACAAATTTGACTGATTTTGAAACACACTGATAACAACAAGTGCATAAATTTTAGCATATGCTTACCCGGCAGTACTTTGTTACATTTCTATTTAAGTGATTTGATTGACACATTGATGATAGTTATTAGTAGAGAAGAATTAAAATTTCCAATACTCTGAACATTTTGGTCCTAATAGGAAGCTTTAGGCCTTGACTGAATAAAGCATTAAAAATGACTTAGGATCAAACCAATTTTAATAGCTAAAATGCATTTACATTTATTTGTAATCTATTTAAAGTAAACTTAAAGGAAAGTAAAAATGTTCCCAAATGCCATTTGCCAAGAGTAGCATTTGGAAGCTTGATTACTTCTAAACACCGAATATTTGAGTTAACAATCTATAATTGATAAGCTTCATTGTAAATATAGTAAGTTTTAGATGGCACATCCAGTAACTAAAAAATGTAAAGAGATAAACTCATGTCTTCAATGTTGCTTTTTGTCTTAATATTCATGAATTATTATTATCAGGTTCTTGGCCAAAATGTTCTAATAAATCCAATTGCTTTTGAATATCCAAAAGAATTCTCATTATCAGGAACCGTCAAAGGTAAATATGCAAAATGTTGTGTGTGTGTGTGTGTGTGTGTATACATATATATATATATATATATATATATATATGTTCAATTTATGTACATTACTATTATTACCTATTATGAGACATAAGACATTCCAAATTAATGTCAAAGTGATGCTGCATTTGAAGTCCTGTAGTTGTATACAGCACTTATTCTGAACATGTTTTAAAAGAATATTTTCTGTGAAAATATATTTTTACAGTTTGATAATCTATTATTTTAATAACAAGATTACTACAATATTTTTTATCATTTAGCTACACATAAACAGTTTCAAGGAATTGCTTTACACTCACACACACACACACTCACACATACCTATTTTCAGAATTTTCTAAATAGCAATTATTTTCTTTATATTTATAGTCTATAATCCATGGTATTTTTGGTATCCAAAAAATACTTATTTTTTGTTTCTACTTAAGTAATTTTAGTCTAAAATCACTTGCTAATCATAACAACACAGCAGAAGTTTGTTTTGTAAACATTTTACTTTATTATCAGCCTTTGTTTTCTGATAGAATGCTTTAAAAATATCCTCTGTTGTATAAAGGACATTGTTGCAAAAAGGCAGCTCAAAACTTGTCCTTCCCTTCCTTTCATTGATCTGTTGCCTCTTAGGTGATATGAACAGCTGTCTCCAGCTCACCCACAAGCGAGCTGAACATAATAATAAGGTAGTGTTACTGGCCTGTATCTATGAGTGATTATGCAGAGGGTGCCAGTTCTTTTACTAAAGATAAGGTAACAAAGATACCAGAGAAGAAAACTGGTTAGCAAAAGCAAACGAGTGCTCCCGACTTTAAGGTTTAGTTATTTCTCTGCTAACCACCGAGTTTCTCTTTCGGTTGGGTTTCCAATAAGGTGAAGGTGCCCTCTGTAGGAGACTCCCAGTAAATGCTGCTTCTTTATATTTGGGTGGTGACATAGAAGTTTCCCCCCTTGCCAATTTACAAACAAACAAATAAGCAAACAACACAGTACTCTGTGCTAACACAAGTTCGAACTCTTTAAAAATGCTAGAGGGAAATTAGTATGAAGTACATAATCAGTCATATAAATCTAGTGCCTTTTCGAATGAAAGAAATTCAACACTGAGAAAGCTGTTACAGCACATTGGTGTTTGATATTTACTGACATTGTGGTATGTAATAGGATGAATAGTCTAAATTGAGAAATGTTGTTGAAAGCAGAAAGACAGAAGGTCTTGGCATAGTTCAGTGAAAAGTGGATCTAAACAGAAGAATCCACATGCAGAAAGACACATTCACCACCTAATAAATATACCTCCCCAAAAGGTCTTCTTATCTTCCTTTCTTATAAAGGTTACCATAATGCAGATTCATTATCAGTCCCACTGGGTAGCATATAGCTTGGTAAGAAATTGCTTTTGTTAGCATGCTCATGGAAAGAGATTAGCTATTTCACCAGATCTCCTGGGGCTATTTGAAATTTTGGGAATTCTCTCTGTAATTTAAAATGGAAGTTAAAGCCAATGTGAATAGACTAGGGAAAATCTCACAAATTACACCTCTCCATCTGGAAGTTTCTTCATCACTCATTGCAGAAGTACAAGCTGAAATCACATTTGTTACAGGCAGGAGAGATTTCATCAGTGATGATGCCATTATATGAATATTAATGTTTTAAAAATGAAGCATTTTGGTCACAAAGAAAAATCTAAAATTTAAATGCTTGATAGTCTTTGGTTTTAAGTTTTGGTCTTTATTGACTTTGTGTATTACTTAAAGTTTGTCACTATTTTTATTTTTTGGATTATGACTTTAGTTTCTGTAGAATGTGTGTGTAGGAGTCTAGTATCACCTCTATAGCAATACAGGTGTTAGGGGATGAACAAGCGGACATGGGAGCGTAAGAGAAAGGAATTGCTGCCTCCTTTTACCTATTCGTCTGCTTTTGTCCTTCAATATCTGTCAAATATCCCTTCTCTGTGAATCTTTGTTTCCATAGCATGGACTATGTACCTCAACTACAACAACGTTTGTGGAGTGATTATATACACGGGCACTGTGTTTAGATCATCTTTATATAAGGCCTTATATAGATCATCTCATTTAATCCTCCTAACATACAAGAAAGACAGGCAATTATTATCCCACAACAAATATGAGGAAACTGAGGCTTGAGAGGCTAAATTATAGTCTATCCCAGGTCCTGCTTTCTTCTCCACTACGATACCCTCCCTTTTGATCTCACTTATTTGACCAGCTACCTTTCACATGCTCAACTTATTTGTGTCCCCGTCTTCCTAACACAGCTGCCTAGTGAATCCCTAACCAGGACTAATGTAGCAATCTGCTATCCCTCTGGATGACTGAGCATTGCTAAAAATTGTGCCATAGCTGTGCAGATTGGTATCCTTAATTATTCGTGACTCTTAGTTACAAGCTTTAAATTTAAGCCCATTTATCTGGAAAGGGTGCTGAATAAGTTCACATCATCACATTAATAGGAAGTCATGGCTCTAGTTAGTCTTAGTGATAAGTGCAACCAGAGTTCAAACATCTCCTTATGCTATTCTGTGATCTCTGAAGACACATTTTCCAAGATGTCTTCTTCCAGGTTCTTGGTCTAGATATTTCATATAGACGCATTCATGGTGCCTAGCTGCAACCTATGCTCCGTGCTTCTAATTCTACCATCAGAGATGGATTGAGATTAGCTTTCTTGATACTCAAGGTCCAAAATCCAAGAAAAGGTTTTGATTGGGTCACCTTGGGACATGTATACATTTCTGGGTGAAGAAACCTGTCAAGGGCAGTATTAGGTAATGATTAAGAATGTGTGGGTTGTGGGGGTGCCTGGGATTTAAAGCCTGGTCTGTGCATGACCAGGGACAAATTTACATCCTTGATTTCTTTATCTTCAAGAAAGGAGATAACAATTGTATCTACTTCGTTGCATTGTAATGGTGATTAAATAAGTTAATACAAAAGAATTTGAATAGTTCCTGCTTCTGAATACATTAGTTACCACTGATCATTCAGGCCTTGGGATTGGTTCAGGTTGACACAGATAATCCACTCACAAATCAAGCACTGTAGCCGATGAGGCAGAACCACTTAGCATTGAAGTTAACTTTTGAGGGATATGTTCAGTGTGGGGGTGCTGAGACATTTCCTAAAAGGGGGAGACTTTTCTAGATGAAAGGTTGAGGAGTGCTTGACAAATCGCCAGATGCTTGCTATACAATCGTGAAAAACATGTGCTTTTCTGTACCAATAGAGGACCATTCATCTACCTTATGTCCCCTGATCAGCTTTATTTCCTCTTCCCCTCAGTGATAATTCTAAAACTTCCTCAAATGCTATGTATACCTATCTCCTCATGTACTACATCCATATTCTGTAACAATAGTCCTGTTGCAGCAGGAAATTTAAGGCAATCAAGTTTTCACCATTTCTTCTTGGGACTGTTACTAGAGGCTTCTAGCTGACTCTCTTTCCCAGTCTTGCCCTTCATCCATTCACATTATTTCCAGATCCACACAGAACATGAGTGTACCATCTTCAGTATAAGTCTGGTCAAGTGGTGCATATACTTAAAGTCTTCAGTGGCACCACTTCACCTTCAGAATGAAGTCCAAGGTAGAGCATGACTTAGAAGAGCCCTCTTATGTCTCCTGTGTTGTAGTTAATACTCCCAGGTATAACTTTTATTTTAAAAAGTCTAGGGGCGCCTGGGTGGCGCAGTCGGTTAAGCGTCCGACTTCAGCCAGGTCACGATCTCGCAGTCCGTGGGTTCGAGCCCCGCGTCAGGCTCTGGGCTGATGGCTCGGAGCCTGGAGCCTGTTTCCGATTCTGTGTCTCCCTCTCTCTCTGCCCCTCCCCCGTTCATGTTCTGTCTCTCTCTGTCCCAAAAATAAAAATTAAAAATGTTGAAAAAAAATATTTTAAAAAGTCTAAAGCGCTGAGTTTGTAAATTAAATTATGCTACTCCTATGATGAAAGTACTTCCATTTGTTTTTTCATTAGATACTGGACAGCATCCTGTTCTTATTCTTCCTAGTATTCTTCATAACTTGTAATTTTACACCAGGTTGTTTACTTTTTTATTGTGTGACTACCTTTACTGGTATTAAGTTCCTTTAGACTTTTTCTATTTTATTCCTTATTATAGTATCTGTCACACATAGTGGTTGGAATATAGAAGGTATACAATATTCATTGAGTGATAAATCACCTACCTCTAGTAATATGAATATACCATGTCATTGCGTATATCTGAGTTTTTGCTTATGACTACATCTTCCAACATATATGTTCTTAGCTAACTCTATCTTACCCTTTATGACTTCTTTCCAAGAAAGATTCTCTAAATCTGCAAGAAAGCAAAGTGTTTCATATCTATATTTGCACATTATCCCCTGTATGTCTCTATTTTATTATTTGTTATGTTTTACTTGTTGTATCTGTCTTCATTAATGACAGGGAACAGGTCTCAATCATCTTACCATCACTTAGCATGATGCTTAATATAAAGCAATCCTCAGGTTGAAATTTGCTTTCTTTAGAATGAAAATTAAACACTACCTGAATGACCAAACAAGTTTTGCATGAAATATTAAAGAATAAATTATTCACATAATTATATTCTACCTCTTCTTTAGTAACTTTCCTGAGAATATGAACCTAAATGCTTTTTATCTTCTTATTGTTTATTTTATAATAACTATTTAGCTATTAACCTATTATTAAATCTTATAAAATCATTGCTTGGAAGTGCTATTTTTACTTTGAGCACTTTAAATTTTAAACGGGGTTATATCTCACTTTTTCACCTCACCAGCTGAAGAATGGGGGATTTTGTCCTGCATAACCCTAGAAAAAAAGCACATATGCATATAATAAGCACTTGTTCACTTCATTCAATTTGCAGTTTGTGTAAATTTAAGACATTTAGAATATCTTATGTACTGTATTAGTTAGCTTTTTCTATTGTATAGAACCCAGAACTTTGTGGCTTAAAAAAAAAAATCAGTATTACATTTAGTTCGCACTTTTGTGAGAGGACTGAAATGGTATCTCTGGTCCAGGTCAGCTCAGCTAGGTTGTATGGAGTACAATGGTTTCAATGTCTGATGATTAGCATATTGCCATTGTAGTTGAAGCTGTCGTCTTACCAGGCAGTTGTGTTGCCTGTGAATATTCTTGTACATGTTAACTTGTGGACATATGCAAACATTTTGTAGGTGCGATTCATGTTCCCCCCAAATTCACATGCACAGGTCTTAACCACCGATGTGACCACTTTTGGAGATAGAGTAGAAAGTAATTAGGTTATGAAGTTATATAGTTGGAGTCCTAATCTGATAGGATTAGTGGCCTTATAAGAAGAGGAAGCAAGAGATCTCTCTCTCCATGTGCATGCAGAGAAAAAGCCACGTGAGAACACAGTGAGAAGGTAGCTGTCTACAAGCCAGGAAAAACACCTCACCAGAAACCCAATCAACCAGCACCTTGATCTCGGACTTTCCAGACTCTAGGACTATGAGAAACAAATTTCCATTGTTCAAGCTACGTGGTCTATGATATTTTGGTATGGCTGCCTGAGAAGATTAAGACACCAGGGTACATATCTAAGAGCAGACTTGTATGCTAATATTAGGTTAAATTGTTTTCCAAATTATCACTTTAAATCTCAAAAGCTGTTCGACGTTCTTCCCAATGCCTGATATTCTAAAACTTCTTTAATTTTGCCAGCCAGGTGGGTATGAAATGGAAACCAATGGCATTTTTAATTTTTAATTAATTTATAGTTTTAGTTTATAGTTACTCATTACTAAGATTGTGAATTTTCTCATATGCTTTTTTAACATTGGCATTTTCTTTTTCTTTTTCTTTTTTTATCATTTTATTTTTTTTCCATCATGATAAGCATACTTTTTCATTCCCATTTCTTATTTCCCTCATCCTCCCACCCACCTCCCCTCTGATAACCAACCAGTTTGTTCTTTATAGTTGAGAGTCTATTTCTTGGGTTGTCTCTCTCTCTCTCTCTCTCTCTCTCTCTCTCTCTCTCTCTCTCTGTCTCTCTCTCTTTTCTTCCTTTGCTCACTTGTTTTGGTTCTTAAATTCCACATATGAATGAGATCATATGGTATTTGTCTCTCTCCGACTGGCTTATTTCACTTAGCATTATATTCCCTATCTCTAGCCATACTGTTGCAAATGGCAAGATTTCATTATTTTTATGGCTGAATGATATTCCATTGTATATATACATCACCTCTTTATCCATTCATCTATTGATGGACACTTGGGATATTTCCCTAGTTTAGCAATTGTAAATAATGCTGCAATAAACATAGGGGTGCATGTATCCCTTTTAATTAGTTTTTTTGTATTTTTGGGGGGTAAATATCCAGTAGTGCAATTATTGGATTGTAGGGTCATTCTATTTTTAATTTTTGAGGAACCTCCATACTATTTTCCACAGTGGCTGCACCAGCTTGCATTTGCACCAACAGTGCATGAGGGTTCCTTTTTCTCCACATCCTTCACCAACACTTGTTTCTTGTGTTTTTTATTTTAGCCATTCTGACAGGTGTGAGGTGATATCTCATTGTGACCTTGATTTCCATTTCTCTGATGATGAGTAGTGTTGAGCATCTTTTCATGTGTGTCTATTGGCTTTCTGGATGTCTTCTTTGGAGAAATATCTGTTCATGTCTTCTGCCCACCTTTTAATTGGATTATTTGTTTTTTGGGTATTGACTCATGTCAGTTCTTTATGTATTTTGGATACTAACCCTATACTGAATATGTCATTTGCAAATATCTTCTCCCATTTGGTAGTTTTGTTGATTGTTTCCTTTGCCATGCAGAAACTTTTTATTTTGATGTAGTCTCAAGAGTTTATTTTTGCTTTTATTTCCCTTGCTTCAAGACACCCATCCAGAAAAATATGGCCATGGCCAACGTCAGAGGGATTCCTGTCTGTGCTTTCTTCAATGATTTTTATGGTTTCAGATCTCACATTTAGGTCTTTAGTCCATTTTGAATTTACTTTTGTGTATGGTGAAAGAAGGTGGTCCATTTTTATACTTTTGCATGTGGCTGTCCAGTTTTCCCAACACGATTTGTTGAAGAGATGTCTTTTCCTCACTGTACCCTATTCCCTTTGTCAAAGATTAATTGACCATATAATTGTGGGGTTATTTCTGAGTTTTCTGTTCTAATCTAGTGAACTATGTGTCTATTTTTAGGCCAATACCATACTGTTTTAATTACTACCACTTTGTATTATAATTTGAAATCTTAAATTGTTTTACCTCCAGTTTTGTTTCTCTTTTTCAAGATTGCTTTGGCTGTTCAAGGGCTTTTGTGGTTCTACACAAACTTTAAGTTTGTTGCACATTTGAATTTTCTTCTTCTGTCAAGTGTCTGTTCTTTTGCCCATTAAAATTTGTACCATTTATGTGTTTTCAATTTATAGAATTCATTTATTTATTCTGAATACTAATCTTTTGGCAGTTATGTGTTGAAAATATATTTCCCACAGACTTGCTGGTTTTATCACTTTCTTTGTGACAGTTTTTGATAAACATTCTTTTTTTAAAAATTTTCTGTTTATTTATTTTTGAGAAAGAGGGAGAGAGAGAGTGTGTGCGAGGGGCAGAGACAGAGAGAGGAAGACAGAGGATCCAAAACACAGCACAGAGCCCAATGTGGGGCTTGAACTCATAAACTGTGAGATCATGAACTGAGCTGATATCCAATATTTAACCAGCTGAGCCACCCAGGCACCCTTATGAACAGACATTAATTAATTTTAATTTTAATGTAGTTGAATTCCTATTTTTTAATTTTAATGTAGTTGAATTCCTATTTTTTTCTTTATAGATTTCACATTTTGTGTTTTGCATAAGAAGTTTTCCCTAGTCCAAGAGCACAGGATTATTCTTTAGTTTTTTGCTACAGTTTAATTTTGTTTTTTCTTTATACACTTAAGTTGTTAATACAGTGAAAATTGATGGGTTTAGGGCGGTGGAGAGAGGCGAGCAAAGGTGTTGCTACTGGCATCTAGTAGGTAGAGGCCAGAAATGCTGCTAAATATCCTATAATGCACAGGATGGTCCCTCAAAACAAAGAATTATCTGAACCAAAATGTCAATAACTATGCTAAGGTTGAGGAATCCTTGGAGTAGTGGTTTGTATAATACAACTTTAGTCACTATTATTAAATACTTCATATATACTTTTAATAAAGTATACTTGGGTTGCCTGGGTGGCTCAGTCAGTTAATTGTCCAACTCTTGGTTTCAGCTCAGGTCTTACGGTTTGTGAGTTCAAGCCCTGTGTTGGGTTCTATCTTGGCAGTGTGGAGCCTGCTCGGGATTCTCTCTCTTTCGCTCTCTTTCTTACCCTCCTATGCTCTCTCTCTCTCTCTCTCTCTCTCTCTCTCTCTCTCTCTCTCTCAAAATAAATGAATAAACTTTAAAAAAGTTATACTCTACAACTGTGGGTGTAATTGGCTTCTGTATTCTGTGTATTTCTTCAAGTTGTTAAATTTGTGGTTCAAGCTTTTTAATCTTACTGTTTTTTTGACTACATGATTTATCATTATTGAAAGAACTATGCTAAAATCTCCAAGCCTATGGATTGATTTCACTCTTATAGTTCTTTTAGCCCTGTCAACTCTGGCTTTAAATAGTTTGAGGCATATCAAAGTGCCAGGAACCTTCTGGAATAGGCTCAACTGACCAAATCTGGACCACTTTCAACATGAAAATAAAGAATAATAAACTGATTGCAATCATTTAACTAAATAAAGTAATAAATACATAATTTGGGAAGAAGAAAAGGCTTCTATTTATGATGGAACAACAACTTGTAAATGTAGAAGGAATAATGGAGTGCTATTTGGCGGCCATCACTGTGCTGGTTGATTAAGGCAAGTCAGGAATGGATATTAAAGACAAGAGAAGAGGGGCACCTGGATGACTCAGTCAGTTAAGCATCTGACTCCTTTTTTTAAAAATGTTTATTTATTTATTTTGAGACACACACACACACACACACACACACACATGCACAGAGAGAGAGAGAGAGAGATTGAGAGAGAGAGAGAGAGAGAGAGAGAGAGAGAGAGAGAGAGAGCATGAGCTGGGTAGGGGCAGAAAGAGAGAGAATCCCAAGCAAGCTCTGCACTGTCATAGTAGAGCCTGATGTGGGGCTTAATGCCACAAACCATGAGATCATGACCTGAACCAAAATCAAGAACCAGATGCTCAATGGACTGAGCCACTCAGGTGCCCCAAGCATCTGACTCTTGATTTACGCTTGGGTAATGATCTCACAGTTCATGAGATAGAGCCCTATGTCAGGCTTTGCAATGATGGCATAGAGCCTGCTTGGGATCCTTCCTCCCTCTCTCTTTCTCTCTCTCTGCCCCTCTCCTTCTTTCTCTCTCTCTCTCTCTCTCTCAAAATAAATAAATGAACATTTAAAGAAAGACAAGAGAAGAATATACAAAATTTAAAAGGTGGTACAAATAAAACAACAAAATGAGATGATAGGTAAGAATACAAAAATATTAGTGACTCCAATACATGTGAGAGACTATGGTCCTGCCACTGCCTTCTCAGTTGGGTACTTAGCCAACCCCAGCCTGCCCACAACCCTCTGGGCCTTATTGTGTTCCTGATCCTCAGCCCCACAAGTCTCTGACCCACCCCAAGCACACCACCACTTTTTTGATTCCAACACTTTTCCCACCTTGTCTGTGTTCCACAGGAAGTGAAGGGAAGGAAAATAGGAAGAAGGCAGCAAAGTGCTCAAATGTGAAGCCAAAGTTGATCTGAATTTATAAAAGCCCTCACACTAAAGGTTTCCATGCTGTGCTTCTATCTCAAATTTCCACTTTTCATGTAGTTATCAGTTTTATAACATCTTACTTTCTTACCAGCTAATGGATGTACTTAAGAAAACGTAAAGATTATTTTATCAAGAATTTTTAGTTTTGTTTTTGTTTTTCTTAAAGAGTTGGCCAGGGTACTTGGTGCTTTATAATGCCAGAGACAGAAGCTGGAGGTAAATATTTATTTATGTATGTATGTATGTATGTATGTATGTATGTATGTATTTATTTTTATTTTTATTTTTAAATTTTATTTTTTAAAATTTACATCCAAATTAGTTACCATATAGTGAAACAATGATTTCAGGAGTAGGTTCCTTAGTGCCCCCTTACCAATTTAGCCCATCCCTCCTCCCACAACCCCTCCAGTAACCCTCAGTTTGTTCTCCATATTTATGAGTCTCTTCTGTTTTGTCCCCCTCCCTGTTTTTATATTATTTTTGTTTCCCTTCCCTTATGTTCATCTGTTTTGTCTCTCAAAGTCCTCATATGAGTGAAGTCATCTGATTTTTATCTTTCTCTGACTGACTAATTTCACTTAGCATAATACCCCCCTGTTCCATCCACGTAGTTGCAAATGGCAAGATTTCACTCTTTTTTATTGCCGAGTAATACTCCATTGTATTTATATACCACATCTTCTTTATCCATTCATCCATCGATGGACATTTGGTCTCTTTCCATACTTTGGCTGTTGTTGATAGTGCTGCTATAAACATGGGGGTGCATGTGTCCCTTTGAAACAACACACCTGTATCCCATGGATAAATGCCTAGTAGTGCAATTTCTGGATCGTAGGGTAGTTCTATTTTTAGTTTTTTTGAGGAACCTCCATACTATTTTCCAGAGTGGCTGCACCAGCTTGCATTCCCACCAACAATGCAAAAGAGATCCTCTTTCTCCGCATCCTTGCCAGCATCTGTTGTTGCCTGAGTTGTTCATGTTAGCCATTCTGACAGGTGTAAGGTGGTATCTCATTGTGGTTTTGATTTGTATTTCCCTGGTGATGAGTGATGTGGAGCATTTTTTCATGTGTCAGTTGGCCATCTGGATGTCTTCTTTGGAGAAGGGTCTATTCATGTCTTTTGCCCATTTCTTCACTGGATTATTTGTTTTTGGGGGGTTGAGTTTGATAAGTTCTTTATAGCTTTTGGATACTAACCCTTTATCTGATATGTCATTTGCAAATATCTTCTCCCATTCTGTTGGTTGCCTTAGTTTTGCTGATTGTTTCCTTCGCTGTGCAGAAGGTTTTTATTTTGATGAGGTCCCAGTAGTTCATTTTTGCTTTTGTTTCCCTTGCCTCTGGAGATGTGTTGAGTAAAAAGTTGCTGTGGGCCAGATCAAAGAGGTTTTTGCCTACTTTCTCCTCGAGGATTTTGATGGCTTCCTGTCTTACATTGAGGTCTTTCATCCATTTTGAGCTTATTTTTGTGTATGGTGTAAGAAAGTGGTCCAGGTTCATTCTTCTGCATGTCACTGTCCAGTTTTCCCAGCACCACTTGCTGAAGAGACTGTCTTTATTCCACTGGATATTCTTTCCTGCTTTGTCAAAGATGAGTTGGCCATATGTTTGTGGGTCCATTTCTGGGTTCTCTATTCTGTTCCATTGATCTGAGTGTCTGTTCTTGTGCCAGTACCATACTGTCTTGATGATTACAGCTTTGTAGTATAGCTTGAAGTCCGGGATTATGATGCCTCCTGCTTTGGTTTTCTTTTTCAAGATTGCTTTGCTATTTCGGGTATTTTCTGGTTCCATACAAGTTTTAGGATTATTTGTTCTAGCTCTGTGAAGAATGCTGGTGTCACTTTGATAGGGATTGCATTGAATATGTAGATTGCTTTGGGTAGTATTGACATTTTAACAATATTTGTTCTTCCTATCCAGGAGCATGGGATCTTTTTCCATTTTTTTGTGACTTCTTCAATTTCTTTCATAACCTTTCTATAGTTTTCAGTGTATAGATTTTTCACCTCTTTAGTTAGATTTATTCCTAGGTATTTTATGGATTTTTGTGCAACTGTAAATGGGATCGATTCCTTGATTTCTCTTTCTGTCACTTCATTGTTGGTGTATAGGAATGCAACCGATTTCTGTGCATTGTTTTTATATCCTGCAACTTTGCTGAATTCATGAATCAATTCTAGAAGATTTTTGGTGGCATCTTTTGGGTTATCCATATAAAGTATCATGTCATCTGCAAAGAGTGAAAGTTTGACCTCCTCCTGGCCAATTTGGATGCTTTTTATTTCTTTGTGTTGTCTGATTGCAGAGGCTAAGACTTCCAATACTATGTTGAATAACAGTGGTGAGAGAGGGCATCCCTGTCTCGTTCCTGACCTTATGGGGAAAGCTCTCAGTTTTTCCCCATTGAGGATGATATTAGCATTGGGTCATTCATACATGGCTTTATGATCTCGAGGTATACTCCTTCTATCCCTACTTTCTTGAGAGTTTTTATCAGGAAAGATGTTATATTTTGTCAAATGCTTTCTCTGCATCTATTGAGAGGATCATATGGTTCTTGTCCTTTCTTTTATTGATGTGATGAATCACGCTGTTTTGTGGATATTGAACCATCCCTGCATCCCTGGTATAAATCTCACTTGGTTGTGGTAAATAATTTTTTTTATGTATTGTTGGATCCATTGGCTAATTATCTTGTTGAGGATTTTTGCATCCATGTACATCGGGGAAGTTGGTCTATAGTTCTCCTTTTTAGTCTCTGTCTGGTTTTGGAATCAAGGTAATGCTGGCTTCATAGAAAGAGTTTGGAAGTTTTCCTTCCATTTCTATTTTTTGGAACAGTTTCAAGAGAATAGGTGTTAACTCTTCCTTAAATGTTTGGTAGAATTCCCCTGGAAAGCCACCTGGCCCTGGACTCTTGTTTTTTGGGAAATTTTTGATTATTAATTCGATTTCCTTACTGGTTATGGGTCTGTTCAAATTTTCTATTTCTTCCTGTTTCAGTTTTGGTAGTGTATATGTTTCTAGGAATTTGTCCATTTCTTCCAGATTGCCCATTTTTGGCATATAATTGCTCATAATATTCTCTTATTATTGTTTTTATTTCTGTTGTGTTGGTTGTGATCTCTCCTCTTTCATTCTTGATTTTATTTATTTGGGTCCTTTCCTTCTTCTTCTTGATCAAACTGGCTAGTGGTTTATCAATTTTGTTAATTCTTTCAGAGAACCAGCTTCTGGTTTCATTGATCTGTTCTACTGGTTTTTTTGGTTTCAATAGCAATCATTTCTGCTCTAATCTTTATTATTTCCTGTCTTCTGCTGTTTTTGGGTTTTATTTGCTATTCTTTGTCCAGTTCCTTGAGGTGTAAGGTTAGGTTGTGTATCTGAGATCTTTCTTGCTTCTTTATGAAGGCCTGGATTGCTATATTCTTTCCTCTTATGACTGCCTTTGCTGCGTCCCAGAGGTTTTGGGTTTTGGTGTTATCATTTTCATTGGCTTCCATATACTTTTTAATTTCCTCTTTAACTTCTCGGTTAGCCCATTCATTCTTTAGTAGGATATTCTTCAGCCTCCAAGTATTTGTTACCTTTCCAAATTTTTTCTTGTGGCTGATTTTGAGTTTCATAGCGTTGTGGTCTGAAAATATGCACGGTATGATCTCGATCTTTTTGTACTTACTTAGGGCTGATTTGTGTCCCCGTATATGGTCTATTCTGGAGAACGTTCCATGTGCACTGGAGAAGAATGTATATTCTGCTGCTTTAGGATGAAAGGTTCTGAATATATTTGTTAAGTCCATCTGGTCCAGTGTGTCATTCAAAGCCATTGTTTCCTTGTTGATTTTTTGATTAGATGATCTATCCATTGCTGTGAGTGGGGTGTTGAAGTCTCCTACTATTATGGTATTACTATTGATGAGTTTCTTTATGTTTGTGATTCATTGATTTATATATTTTGTGCTCTCACATTTGGCGCATAAATGTTTACAATTGTTAGGTCTTCTTGGTGGATAGACCCCTTGATTATGATATAATGCTCTTCTGCATCTCTTGATACAGTCTTTATTTTAAAGTCTAGATTGTGTGACATAATGGCTCTGGCTTTCTTTTTTTGACCATTAGCATGATAGATGATTCTCCATCACCTTATTTTTCAATCTGAATGTGTCTTTAGGTCTAAAGTGGGTCTCTTGTAAACAGCATGTAGATGGATCTTGTTTTCTTATCCATTCTGCTACTCTATGTCTTTTGATTGGAGCATTGAGTCCATTGACATTTAGAGTGAGTAGTGAAAGATATGAATTCATTGCCATTATGATGCCTGTAGAGTTGGAGTTTCTGGTGATGTTCTCTGGTCCTTTCTAATCTTTTGTTGCTTTTGGTTATATATATGTTGCTTTGAATATCTATATCTATATCTATATCTATATATATATCTATATCTATATCTATATATATATATATATCTTTTCTCCCCTCAGAGAGTCCTCCTTAAAATTTCTTGCAGGGCTGATTTAGTGGTCACAAAGTCCTTTAATTTTTGTTTGTCTCAGAAACTCTTTATCTCTCCTTCTATTTTGAATGACAGCCTTGCTGGATAAAGAATTCTTGGCTGCATATTTTTCTGAATAAGCACACTGAATATATCCCGCCACTCCCTTCTGGCCTGCCAAGTTTCTGTGGATAGATCTGCTGCAAACCTGATCTGTCTTCCCTTGTAGGTTAGGGACTTTTTTTCCTTTGATGCTTTCATGATTCTCTCCTTGCCTGAGTATTTTGTGAATTTGACTATGATATGCCTTGTTGATGGTTGTTTTTTGTTGAATCTAATAATGGGGGTCCTCTGTGCTTCCTGGATTTTGATGTCTGTGTCTTTCCCCAGGTTAGGAAAGTTTTCTGCTATGATTTGCTCACATAACCCTTCTACCCCTATTTCTCTCTCTTCCTCCTCTGTGACCCCTATGATTCTGATGTTGTTCCTTTTTAATGAATCACTGATGACTCTAATTCTTAAATCGTGCTCTTTTGCCTTAAACTCCCTCTTTTTTTCTGCTTTGATATTCTCTATAGATTTGTCCTCTATATCGTGGATTCTCTGTTCTGCCTCATCCTTCCTGCCGCCGCTGCATCCATTCATGATTGCAGCTCAGTTATAGCATTTTTCATTTCATTCTGGCTATTTTTTACTTCTTTTATCTCTGCAGAAAGGGATTCTATTCCATTTTCGACTCCAGCTAGTATTCTTATTATCATGATTCTAAATTCTGGTTCAGACATCTTGCTTGTATCTGTGTTGGTTAAATCCCTGACTGTCGTTTCTTCGTGCTCTTTCTTTTGGGGTGAATTCCTTTGTTTTGTCATTTTGAAGGGAGAAAAGGAATTAATGAGGTAGAAAAATCGAAATTAAAAATATTAAAATTTAAAAAAATATTAAAATTAACAATTAAACACACACCCACACACAAAAATTGAATAGAGATGCTAGATCCTTGGTGTGTTTGGCCTGGGTGTTGAAGGTGGTTTGATAGATTAGAGTAAAAAAAAAGGGGGGGAGGAGGGAAGAAAAAAAAAAGGAAATCATTTGAGAATTAGAAAGAATGAATACCCTGAAATAGACTAAAATGAGGTGTTGGGGGCAAAATAGAATTTGAAAAAAAAACAAAAGTAGAGAATATAGTAGAAAAACTTAAAGAAAAATATTTTTAATAAAAATTAAAAATAAATATGAATTTTCTCATTTTCTGTATTTAAGAAAAAAGAAAAGAAACGATAAAGAAAAAAAGATAAAAAAAGAAAAAAAGGAAAAAATTGCTTGAAAATTGGAAAAGTGAATGCACTGTAGTAGACTAAAATAAAATGATGGAAGTAGAATAGAATTTGAAAAACTTTACATAACAGCAAGAAATATCGTAATAAAAATTAAAGAAAGATATTTTTAATAAAAATGAAAATAAAAATAAATTTTTTCTCTTCCTGTATTCAAGAAAAAGAAAAGAAGTATAAAAGAAAAAGAAAAAAAAAAGAAAGAAAGAACATTTGAATAGATGAACCTGCTAACAAATTGAAGTAGGACTGAAATTGCTTCGTTTTCCCCTGGAAGTCAGTCCATGCAGCTCTTTATGGTCCATAAGTTAATCCGGCGTTGAGGTTTGTGTTCTTGAAGAGCGAAGTTGGCCCAGTTGGGCGGGGTTCAGTGTAACAGCTCCGGTCTCCACTAGATGGCGCTGCTAGCCTACTGGGGTGGATTGTTGCGGAGCTCGTAAGTAAGTCTGCGCATACGCGGAAGCAGGGCCCATGGCACCACCCAGTCTGTACTCTGGGATCAGCAATCGCGCACCCATCCTGTGTCTTCAGCTCTCGTCCACTCTGTGACCAGGCCACAGGCAGTACCTCTCTCCCGAGTTTTGTCTCAGATGCGGCTGTTTTTCCCGGCCCCTTACGTCCAAAGGACTGTGGCTTTGACCCGTTCCCCTCCCCCCCCCGCCCCCCCCCCCCCCCCCCCGCGGGAAGGTCTCACCGAGCAATGGCCGAATGAGCAATGGCCGATTATTGGCTGCACCCAGAAACACCCGCTGGACCCTGATGCTGCCGGTGCCCTGAGACTGCGGCCAGGTGCCAGCCCACCCCAGAAAATGTTTGCGAGATAGTGTAGCAGCAGCGTTTCAGGGATTATGGAAAATCACAACACACATCTGGCACCAGGCTTCACCCTTAATGACCTTGCCCCAGCACCAGTGAATGTGGCCGCCTTCTGGGGTCTGCTGGGACCAGGTGGCTTCAACAGTCTCTACCAAATGTCCTTCCAGCAGTGGAACCGCTTTTCTCGTGTGGCCCGAGAACCTCTCGGACCCCACTCTGTTCCTGGGGATTCGCCCTTCCCACCAGAGCACTGCCAGGTATGGAGCAGCGGAGTTGCAGCCTTTGCGCTCCCTTTGTTTACAGTCTTAAGGAATTTAAACCGTCTCCTTTCTCCTTTCTCCCTTTATAGTTTAGTCCCTGCGGCTGTTTCCAATTTTCCACTTTCTCTCCAGCTGCTTTTGAGGAGCGGTGCTTTTCCCATATTCTCCCCCTTCCCCAGTCTCCGTCTTCTCTCTGCCCGCAAAAGTGGTTCCCTACCTTCCGCAGCTTCTCGCTCCCCAAATTCCTCTCTCTGTGCCTCGTACCTGCTGAATTCTGTGGTTCAGGTTGTGCAGATTGTTGTGTTGATCCTCCAATCAGTTTGCTAGTTGTGTAGAATGGTTCAGTGTTAGTCTGGCTGTATTTCATGGACGCGAGACACACAAAAAGCTTCCATGCTGTTCTGCCATCTTGGCTCCTCCCCTCTGGAGGTAAATATATGTGATATCTGAAGTTTTAACTTCATTTGAGCCAAATGAATGAATTTTAAAACAGTCTAAAGGCCTGGTCTCTTAAAATTGGAAAGGGAGTTCTAGCTTAAGTGACTTTTCCAAGGAACATAACAATAATTCAGAATGAGAATCTAGGTTTTTGTCATGACTCCTGACTTCTATACTGTGGTCTTCCTATTTTAACTGTAAAAACAAGCACATAGGGATATAATTACTAGCAGGAGGAGAATAAGAGTAGGAAATTATCCAGGATTTTTTCACCTCAACTGAACCAGAGTAACTTCCTTTGACTCACATGTTATTTTCCTTATACTGATTTATTAGAAGAAAGTGTTCTTATGTTAGAAGCAAAGATTGAAATCACTGATTGAATAGATGTGATATTTCTTTGTGGATACAAACTCTGCTTTCTCAGGCATCTTATTTTCTTATCCCATGACCCAGGAAAATAGATGAGAGTTATTTTTTGTGTTCTGTATGTCATCTTTTTTTTCCCAAATATTATCCCTGTTTTCCAAGATTTTTAATTAGGCAATCACAAGGCTGTATGTCCAAGCTTTCTATGTAATAAAGTAGTAGTTGAATATTCCACCCGAGATTATAATTATGTCATACTTCCCAATGTAATTTTTTATAACTTAAAAATATGCCTGGATTTTATTCACAGAATGAGCCATAATGTGGTAGGTCTGTATGCACTCCTTCTTGCCCCGCTTCCTACTTCCCAGAATCGCCTCTGTGTAGTTACCCAGGTACTTTGGGGTACCGCATGGACTTTAGGGATACAAAGAATCTTGGCATCCTTCTTTGAAATGCTGAGGCAGAAGTACAAGCCTCACTTTCTGTGTGGGTGACAGTGGGGGAATGTGGTCCGAATTGCTTCTGGCAGACATTCGGCAATCCTGTTGCAAAGGTGACTTGAGATGAAGCAGATATCCCAGAGAGCAGCACCAAAAGAAAGAGTCACTACTAAGTCCAGCAACTATGGAACTTATCCTATCTCTGGACTTCCTAATCACTGGGGCTCATAAACCTACCATGTTGTTTGTGCTTTCTTGATACACACACACACACACAAACTCACAGTAACATTAAAGAAAAAAACAGAATGGAATGAAAGCAAACCAGCCAAGGGCATAAATCATGAGAAAAATTTGATCATGACTAAAGGTAAGAATTAGAGCAAGGACAGCCAGGCTTTGCAAAAGTTGGTCAAATGATAACAAATGCTTATGAAATAGGCTTTATGATTTTTTTTTTTGTCAAAAACTGATAATGATTGGGGCACCTGGGTGGCTCAGTCGGTTAAGCGGCCAACTTCGGCTCAGGTCATGATCTCGCCGTCCATGAGTTGGAGCCCTGCGTCAAGCTCTGTGCTGACAGCTCAGAGCCTGGAGCCTGTTTCAGATTCTGTGTCTCCCTCTCTCTGACCCTCCCCTGTTCATGCTCTGTCTCTCCCTGTCTAAAAAATAAATAAAACGTTAATTTTTTTTTTAATTGATAATGATTATAAGTAGCTTATTAACGTTTCAGAAGTATGCATTAAAGGAGCAACACAATACCAGTTCCAAAGCTGTTCAGGCAAATGTACCCATTTAGGAGTTCATGTTAGAAGCTAGTGTCAGTCGTTAACATACGTTGGTCACATCACTGATACTAAATTTAGACGTCTGAGTTTTTCTTATTTACTGTAAGATGCATTCAGTTAGGGCACAATTCTTTTTTGACTCTATGTGGAAGGTGTCTGAGGCAATTTTGTGGAAGACAAGGAACTCAGATGGTAAATCTAAGGTGTGCCCAGATGTTATCCACATGGCCAGAAACATTAGGGCAGTCCTTTTACTTAAAAAAATAAATATTGACCTGAGAAAGGCAGTAGAAAGGACAAATACTGTATGAGTCCACTTATATGAGGTACCTAGAGTAGACAAATTGATGGAGACCGAAAAGAAGAGCAGAGTTTACCAGAGACTGAGGAGAAGGGACATCGGGGTCACTCTTTAATGGGTGCAGAATTTGTGATTGGGAAGACCAAAAGGTTCTGAAAATGGGTAGTGGAAATTGTTGCACAACATTATGAATGTATTTGATGACACCGGAGTGTGCACTGAAAAATGGTGAAATGGTAAAGTTTACGGTATGTATATTTTACCAAAACAGCCATTGACAGCACACAATTTGGTGTATAAATTCAATTATAAATGCTTCCACTTTCCCCTCCTTTCCCCCAAAGTGAGAGTCTGTGTGAGGTGGCCAGCTGGATGAACAGAAAGTGGGTGGGGGTTAAGAGGGGCCAAGAGAAGCAATGTGTGTATGGATCAGGACATGATTCTCTCTCATCCCCCTCCCCCATTTTTTCTCTTTGTTTTTAAAACTGACTTACTGTGTTATTTAATGTACAAAAATTAATGTCCCTGTCTAACTGACCTAATTTCAAAACAACTTCATTTTTTAAAAAAGGCACCTGGGTGGCTCAGTCGGTTAAGCGTCTGGCTCAGGTCATGATCTCGTGGTCTGAGTTCGAACCCCACGTCCAGCTCTGTGCTGACAGCTCAGGGCCTGGAGCTTGCTTCAGATTCTGTGTCTCCCTCTCTCTGCCCCTGCCCCCCTCAGACTCTGTCTCTCTTTCTCTCTCTCTCTCTCAAAAATAAATACACGTTAGAAAAAACATTTTTTAAAATGCTAGACATCAATATCCAGATCTTAAAATAGAATGTGGTACTTTGGCAATGAATGACCAGCAATGAATCACCAAATAGGGGAAAATATTAGCTTCAACCTGGAGACAATCTGTTTACTCATTTAAAGTGTGAATTCAGGGTTAAAGCACTGCCCATAACTCTTCAGCCTAAGCTGGGAATACTTTTAAGATGGAGATCTTCCTGTTTCTTGGAGCGCCATATTCTACCCAACACAGTTGTGACTACTGGAATATGCCCCTTAACTTGGATCAAAGCCTCAGCCCTCATTCCATCAATACATCATATCCCATTTTCATATGATAATAATACCTTACATTTATTGAATTCTTGCTGCATGCAGGTACCATGCTAAATGTTTTGAGTGCACCACCTCATTCTACCCTCATAACAAGTGTGGGAAGCAAGTTGTGTTTTTACTCTTAAATGTTTTCATTTTTATAAAAAAAATTGTCCGCTTTTATGTAAAACAAAACAAAAACAAAAACAAAAAAAGCATCTGAGTATATCTCTTCAAAGAGTTTCTGTGACCCAGCCATCTGCTTGCATTACAGCAAGCTAGATCTCCATCTCTGCTTCAGCTTCTCCAAAACATCCCGTGAAGTGTAATGCTTAAGGGTGCAGGTGTGAAGAAAATTCATAATCTTGATCACTTTCCCGAAACATAATGTAATGAACCCCACTTGCAAAGTTCACAGCACAGATTCTCCTGATGCAGTGGAAATTGAGCTCACTTTATTTATTTTTAATTTAAATGGACTATTGAGATCTCCTATTGTATTTCCTTTATAATAGGCACGTGATCTGTGACCACTGATCTCGGTTTTCTGCATCGAGACTAACTTCTTAACTTTCTTGCTAGCAATGACTATTTTTTACTAGTTCAAATATGTAGTTGATTGGGACTTAATGTTATTATTCTTGTTATTTCTAAAATGCCTAGTTTCTTCATGTGGTTTATAGTACATGGATGAGACACAGATTAAACAGCCTTCTATTTCCAATCAGACTCAGATTCACAAAACACAAAGGTAAAAGCATTCAGATTTGTAAGTATTTTTCTGCATATATTTATTTTGCATTCCTCTGATGTACGATTACATAATATAGATTCATGAGAAAGGAACACGTACGATAAATGTAGGGTTTAAGAAACTCCAATGATTTCAAATTAGCATAACTTCACTCAAGCACTGAGAGCACACTATTTGAAATATTTTATGTTGGCACCAGTTTCTCTGTATTTCTTTTTTTTTAATTTTTGATCTGAAATTTATTGTCAAATTGGCTTCCATACAACACCCAGTGCTCATCCCAACATCTCTGTATTTCTTTATTACTGGATCTCATTACTTGATTTTTATTTATTTATTTATTTATTTATTTATTTATTTATTTATTTTTAATTTTATTTTTATTTTTTGGAGAGAGAGCACATGAGCCCGACACGGGGCTCCATCTCAGGGCCCTGGGATCACGACTCTGATCCAAATCAAGAGTTGGACGCTCAACCGACTGAGCCATCCAGGCTCCCCTCATCACTGGGGATGAACAAATATATCTGAACAAATATATCTAAACAACTATAGAAGTAAGTTTCTGACGCACTTTGATTAGTCTGTGCCACTTTATATCTACTGTCATTAAAGATCTTCCTTTGGAGTTCTCACTTTTAACTCCATTCCGTAATCCATAACCTCCCATCGTACTGCTCTGTTAAATCTGCCTGGCTTTCTCTCTGTAATGTCAAGCAGTCTTGGTTAAAAGTTGGATACGATGGGGAAAGCTTCCTGAGAATACAGGCCACTAAGCCCTTCAAACCTCTTTATTTAACACTGTCCCTCAAGCAAGGAGGTTTGTTTCTTCTAGGAGTAGTTAGCTCAGAGTACACTCACTGTTCTAGTAGTGTGTGTCCCGGAGCACTAAATGTCTTCGTGACTTTTCAGGACAACAGACACTATTTAGTACTACCTTTTAGGTCTCAAATAAGATGTCACCATTAGAATTTAAAAGCAAAAGCTAAATTTAAATGTCAAGGAATAGAAAGGCCGATGAAGATACCTGTCCTGCCCACCCACGTTTTATCATAAACCAAATTAAAACAACCATTAAACTTATTTATTTTAAGCCATTTGATATGCAATCCACAGTGCCCACCCAGACTAGAATTTGCAGGGTGGTAGAATATTACATATTTAATATCTCAGTAATCATAACTATTAAAATAATCATAATAACACTTTGCATTTACTGAGTACCTTTCATCCAAGAATCTCAAAGCCCTCTCTAAACATTAATTAGTTCTCCCAACATTTCTACTAGATAGATAAATATCACCATCCCTTTCCCCTGGTGAGGAAACCGATACCAGGTGGTTGTGAGCAGTCCCCAGGCTATTCCCTGAGGCTGTGACAGTTCTGGAGTGCTATCTCAGTGAACAAAATTCCCACCCAGTGCGAACTTCTTTCTTTACATTCATTCTAAGTAGGCTAGGTTCCCAGAGAGCTGTTTTAAAATTGTCAATGAGCTGTAAAATAATTTTAAGAATATATGTAAATCCCCAATGAAACTAATAAAAATAGGACCACAGGAATAGGCATGCATGTGAACATACATTTCTGACATGCATTTCTAAATCTTTGTTCCCCAAATATCACAACAAATAAGACTGAAGTCTATAATCAATTTGTACCTGCCATGATTTTTCTCTTTCATAATTAAGCCATATCACTATTTTTACTTTCTACACTTGTTCAATTTCCTTGTGGTGTTTCTCATAGAAAAGTTTAACTCTCCAGCTGATTCAATTTCTTTTAAGTTGAGCTGTTGTAGATAAAAATTGAAACCATCTGCATTTATTCCTTTGATATGATACTTATGATACTTATGATACTGAAAACTTTAAATACAGTCAAATTTACATGGGAAAAAAAGACCTTGGGCTTTTGGGATGAAGTTTTTGCTTTATTCTTTCTCTATTTGTCTTGGCATTCTAGTTACCACTTAATTTTATACCCTTTTTTACCACTTAATTTTATACCCAATTTTTCACTTTTCTGTTTTATACTTATATGGAGCTTAGTAATTTTTCACTTTAGTTGTGGATATTCATTGCGAATAAATGCCCACTCCAAACATGCCTTGCTCACTATATTCAATTACACAACACAAAATTTTACACATACATTAATTAAAAGATAGAATTTTTAGGAGTCAGACAATTATGTCCCAGACAGAAATTTATAGTACCAGAACAGTATAGACAGTGTCATAGATATTCAAATCCTATAAACCAATTCAGAACTAGTTATGCTAATGGTTTTCAAATGTTAATTATAGAGTCTGAGAGCTCTTAATGTTAAGTTAGAGTCCTTTAAATAGATAATATTAAGTTTGGTGCCAGACCATCTACTTATCCATGTCTAGAAATTTGGGAGAGTTGGAGGATAAAAGTGATGTGTATTTGTTGTTCTTTTAATCATTTATTGATATCCTAAAGCTATTCAAGTAAATTCATTTTTATTTAAAGCATGTGAACTTTGTGTCATAAATTTTGATTACACTGTCCACCATCTTAATATTTGGGCTCTATTGAAATATGTCTCATCTTTTATCCACTTTTCTATAATTTCCTTACTTCCTTATTTATCTTCTACCAACCCTTTTGCTGTTCTGTTTCCTGAAGAACCATTTGCTTGAGAATATCCTCTACCACAGAATGTGGGTCCAAAATATTTTTATCCCTATGTAGTGTGTAGTGAAATGTATGTTGGTTTTTCTAAACCCCAGTGATGTTATCTAATTAGATTGCCTGTCATAATCATTAACACAGCTCTTATGTTTAAGAAGTAACCTAGTTTTAGAAGTCAGAGCTGCCATTTTGTTCTAATTGAGCATTCTTTCCATTTATGTATGCAGAGCTGTGATTTTTTTAAAGTTTACTTTGATGCTTTTATTTTCTAGATTTCCTATTTTAAAACACTAAATAATTTCTATATAGCCGTTATATATGCACCCCATTTTATGTGACATAGAAACCTGAATCAACATGAATTCAAGTTTCTGATGGGTGGCAATGTTGAAAAATAAGAAGCTGATAATGATTGTGGTAACTCTGACCCATTCAAGGCACAAAGTGATGTTTGGATACATGTTGGTCTGAGAGCTATCCTTCTAAAAGTGAAAATGTTCTTCAAACTATTGGTACACCTTTCATCTTCTAAGATTTGCTAAAAAGGATGGGCAATATTTCACATGCTTTTGATGGATTCAGAAACACCTTCCAACACTTACCTTTAAATACAATTTCACATCTGACATCTTCAACTAACTAAACCCCTGAGTCACCAAGAGCAGATTCAGTTCACCCCTCTCTCACCCCACACCCCAGGTTAGTATCAGGGCCAGACTTGCAGACAGAAGGGCCCCAGGCAATCTTTTCAGCCTCCCACAAAATAATTATTGAGTAATCACTCAAAGCAAGGATTAAGTTGTTGCAGGTTAAGAGAAACAAGAAGTGGGCTGAGAATAATTGGGTTTTGCTGATAGCTTACCTGAGATGCTAGTTTAAAATACTTCCTTTAGTGGAATATGGTATACTCCAGGAAGGAAAGTCTCAAGAGCTAAAACATTCATGTCTAAAAAGAAAATTATGGCATAGTTGACTCTATATCACCTGATTTAAGGTATGTGGATATTGGGAATGAAAAGGTTTTTTTTGTTTCCTGTTTTTTTGTTTTGTTTTATTTTTAAATCAAGAGCTAAATAAAAGTAAATATTTAAGAAAAAATATTTAAGAGCTACATAGAAGTAAAAAAATGAAACTTTTATCAAGGACAAAGCAATAGCTACTGCATTTTACTCATTTAAATAACAGAAACACCAGAGGAATAGAACTATATAAATATTTCTCAAACCAATATAAGTATACTTAAGTATACTTAAGTTCAGATATTGTAGATATTTGAGAAGAGACTAAGAATTGCAAGAGGGAGAAATAGGTTTAGGCTCAGAAAAGGAGGGAACAGGTGTGCAGAACTAAAGACAAGAAGAAATTAGAAACACACCAAGAAAAAAAGGCCCCTTCTTCATTTCCTCTGATCCTGATTACCCGGTTCCCAGCATCTCCTCGATCTAGTTCCCCTCAGCCAGTTCTTACCTCTGTGTGGGTCGAAGAGCTATAGGCTGTGCTAGCTCACCCTTTCCCTAACAGGCTGGGCAACAACCATCCCTATCAGTCTCAGCCTGTCACCCTCTCTCCCTTTACCATCTCCTTTGAGAGACTCATTTCCCCCACCGTCTGCTTCTGATGGGTCTCTGATAATGAAATTCGTCCTACTCTTTCATATCTGTATATATAATATGTGTGAAACAAAAATAAGGAAAGACCTCAAATCTCCTTTCTAAAAGATTTTAAGAAAACTCTTGACACACATTTTCCATCGATTAAGTTATATTTGACACAATTAGTTATTTCAATTATTTTCAACACAGATCACTTTCATAGCATACAAAATAGTACGTTAGATTTGTTTATTTGTTTACACATTTAGCACCTCTAAATGATCTCGAGTTCCTCCATGAAAAGGGTGCATATGACCAATACCTATGTTTTGAGAGCCTAGCATAAAACCTGGCACAAAGCAGGTGCCATACATAAGTTTTAAACTAATGATTAAGTAGCAATTTTTACTCGGAGGTAACATCCACTTATTCGACAAATATTTGTTCAGTTCTTACTGTGCATTAGACACTAATGACATTGGGGATGCATCAAAATATGATACAGAAGAAGCTTTCTGTCCTCTGGATCCTACATTGTAGCTACAGATATAGGAACATAGCTTTTGTGAAAAACAAGTTAGAAATACACAGATTGAGAAGAAATCAAGGCATCAAACTACTTACTGTCATGAAATTAGTTCAGCTTTTGGAAAGAGAGAGTATATAAAGGGACAAGAAGGGCAAAGTCATCCTTGTGTGCATAGTTGGTCATAACTGTTGCTTTTTCTCATAACATTTTTACAGATGTCTGAATAAAGGTAGTTACTCTAATAATAATTGTTAATAAGTAATAGATATATCTTAAGAATATATACAATTCAGTCTAAAAAAACTAAACATTTGATTCCAAGGTACTGTAAGTAACATGATAATTAATTATTAAGTTTTCTAAATAAAACAACTAAATTAAACTAATTTAAAATAAAATTTAGCATCTCATTTTCAAAAGCACAGTTTAAGTTAAAAATATACCTCAATTAAACTGTTAAAGTACACGGTTGCTATGTAAAAGCGGCTTTGTTATTTGAAAGTTTTTGGGCTAACTCTTTATGATTGAAATGGTATATTTATTTATAAGTCATATTACCAGAATTTTTGAGCAAATGATTTTCTGGGTAAAAGTGAATAAAATTACCTGCAAAATAACAATTCATTTCTTGTAGCTAGAATTTGATACTTTCTTTTAGACTGCTAATTTAAAAATACTGAAAAAATATGTCCTTGTTAATAAAGAGAACAAAGCAAAAGTTTCAAAATGGTCATCTATTGAATTATAACAGAACATTGAAAATCCAAATCAATGTCTGTGAGATGTTCTTTGAATAATTCAAAACAGTATACGTTATCTATGACATTAGACTAAATTATTATAATTTCCCATTATGTAGTCAGTGTAGTCCTGGCTTTGTTCTCCATGGGACAAGTTAATTAACACTGGACTAATTATTTAATGTCTTTATATGTCAACTATCTCATCTGTAAAGTAGGGATAATGGTAAAATTGTCTGGATTATTATATGAGATAATCCGTGGAAAGCACAGCCTGACATATCCCTACATGTATCCTGATTTTTAAATTGCATATGGGATCGTATAATATACCTTATCCTCAACCTTTTCTTCTTTTTTTTTTTAAGTTCACTCATTTATTTTGAGAGAGGGAGAGAGTGTGAGTGTGACTGCAAGCACGGGAGGGACAGAGAGACAGGCAGAGAGAGAATTCTAAGCAGACTTCACACTGGTAGCTCAGAGCCTGACATGGGGCTCAGTCCCTCAGATTGTGAGATAATGAGTGTGCCGAAATCAAGAATCAGACTGAGGTACCCAACTGAGGTACCCAAGTGCCCCTAAGCCTTTTCCATTAATAAAAGGCTGCATAGAGTAGAAGCCAATAGGCTGCATAGAGTAGAAGTCAATAACTATTTGTGGGATGAATAAATTGAATAAATGATTCTTGCACACATGACTTTTGATACCAGTATTTTTTGATAGCATTAATGTATTTTTTCATCAGACAGACATACTATGATTCAGTAACTTCTATTTCATGTTTTTTGTTTTTAGAGAGAGAGAGCATACGCAGGGGAGAGGGGTAGAAGGGTAGAGGGAGAGAGAGAAAGAGAGAGAGAGAGAGAGAGAGAGAGAGAAAGAGAAAGAGAAATCTTAAGCAGGCTGCACGCCTAGCATGGAGCTTGACTCAGGACTCAATCCCATGACCTGGGATCATGACCTGAGTTGAAATCAAAAGTCAGATGCTCAACTGACTGAGCCACCCAGACACCCGATATATTCTTTTTTGATGGAAATT
Organism: Neofelis nebulosa; assembly: GCF_028018385.1. Lineage (NCBI taxonomy): Eukaryota > Metazoa > Chordata > Mammalia > Carnivora > Felidae > Neofelis > Neofelis nebulosa. The sequence continues at coordinate 197,294,469 of NC_080782.1, read as the reverse complement.
TAATCTCTTATACTTTTGAGTTTTTATTATCATTAATATTATTAATATAGCTAATTTTTTAACTGCATTCTGGAGGCCTGAGACTTTCTTTTCACTCACTTTCTGTAATGGAAAGACAAAAACTGTACTACCCAGATTCTCTTGCTGCAAGCATCCTGAATATCAATTAGGTTCCCTTAAAGGGATGTACTCATGGGAATTTTTGGAAAGTGTGTATGAGGTGGAGCCTGCCTACCTTCCCAATTTAGCCATTTCGATCAGAAAACATAGTTGATGTGACCCTCGAAGTATAATGAGTTCTGTCCATTACTGTTATGTTAATGTCTGTGCTTGGTACAATTCATGGTCTGCCTCCCTCTGTCCCCGACCTTGACTTGGTGAGAGCCTTGACCACGTTGATCCCACCTCAGTGGCTGTTGCTGCTGCCTCAGACATACGATAGGAACCTCAGCAATTCCCTTGCAATCCTATATTAGAGGCCCACTTATGCCTCAGCAATGTTTCTTCCCAGCCCCCTCTGCCATTAGTTTATTTCTGATGATCTCTATCCCTGCTGGGTGTACATGAAAATGCTCAGACTGCATTCATGCAACATGTGATCCAAGGGTAGGTCTGGAGAGTTAAACACAGGTCTGCCCTTTTTCTGGACTTGCTATGATGTCCATCCTTTGAAGATCATGTTGGACAGCACGGCAAGTGTTCGGCATTAGGAATATCAAACAGGGGAAAAAACCCACCCCACAAGCCTCTCTGCTGCTGGAATTCCCCTCATGCTTTTTCCTGGATGTTTTAAAAACTCTTTCTGTAGAATGTTGTTCCTAGAGGAGACAGAGGAAAAGATGACATCATCATCCATTTTATTTACTGTACTTTTCTCTCCTTTCTTCTTACAATCCTTTTCGAGGCAATGATTTTCAGGCTTCTTCCACCCTATCAGTGTTGCTCAAACTTCAGGTCAAAACACCTTAGCAAATCGTGGCATCAAGCCTACTTTTTAAAAAATGAAATAGAATAGACTAGAAGTATCAGGACATATTAACTTCTACATATTATTTCATGAAATTTTAATTTCCATTTTAAAACATATATTTAGCTATGGTTAAATATTCATTTTATATCTCTTTTTGTATATTGAGTCATGAGAAAAAAAAATGCATTTCTTCCTGAGGATTTTGGTCCAGTGAAACTCACTGTCCTATATCTTCATCGCGTTCTTGTAGGACAAGTCTCTGCATTTAGATGACAACAAGAAGAGGTGTTCTCTGCACTTTGGAAGAAACTTTAGGATATGATTCCTTTTGGTCTCATCCTAATATCTTCATAAGTGTTAAAGAATTTAGAAAATGTGTTCCCTCTAAACTAAATTTGCCTCTCAAAGTTATTGTGTTGCTGCAAGATCCTTTGATGAATGCCAGAAACTGAATACTAACTCTTTATTTTAGCCTCCTTTCTATAACCATTTAAACCTGCTCTCCTCCCAACCCCCATTCCTACCCCCACGCCTGTGTGCACACAGATGCCTCTGGGCAGATTGCATGGAGGTCAGCACAAGGAAATACAACCAGAAAAGCATATCACATTTCAAAAACATAATCTACACTGCACACCATTACATAAGACCTTCCAAAATGATTCAGTGAAAAGATGATTTTTGGGGGAAGAGTTTTTATTTACAAACTGGCATATTGATAATTTGTGATTTATCTTCTCACATAAAATAAGCCTCACAATATCTGGACTAGGCTTTTTGTAAAGCTGGGTTAGATATTTAGCCTATAGAAAAGATACGTAGGGTATGCATTTATGTTCATGGAGAATTACTCTTTGTGTGATAGTAGCGAACTATTATTAACCATCGGAAAGAAGAGAGTAAAGAGAAAAGAATACCGGCGAAGATAGAAAAACTTTACCAATGATTTTTTTTTTCATTTCAATCTTTAAATGTATCATATCAAGTAATTACAAACTCTGTTCTCTGGAAATTTAAAAACCTGTAGTATGAATATTATAAGCATTACTGAAACGATTGACATTTAACTTTCAAATATCCTGGGCACGTAAATGTAGTTTGCTTTTGTTTCCTATCTCAATCTAAATACCTGTACTGCCTTCTCTGAAACACTACTCTGCCATTTCCACTCTAGACAAGTTTTCAACCTCTCTAAATCTGTTTCCTCCACTACAAAAACCAAATAATACTATCTCCAAAAACTGCTGAGTAGATTTAAAATACATGGGTATGTATGGGTTTGGCATCTAGCAGGTATTTAGGAGTATCAGTGGCATTTCTTTTCCCTTTTTCTTTCTTTCTCCTTCCCTATCCCTTCTCCTTTCCCACCTACTCCTTCTTCTTGGAACAAACCAGCCCAACTTGGCAACCTAGCCTCAAATGATAACACTAACTATATGGAAAAACAGATATGTTCAGAATTCCTTACAATTGAATTTCAAATAATTTGTGGAACACAACCCATTTTACTAGAAATTGCCCGTGCATGAATTTAAAGACGTCGAAAATTCCATTGCATTTGTCAGTCATAGGTAAATTAGTAGAAAAAACAATTGGAAAAGAGATGATGTCTGTGGTGTTAGGCATACAGGAGGAAAGGGATTTTCCCCTATAACTGAGCTATAAACAACTATTTTTAGGACCAATTTCTCTCTCCAGCATTTAAAAAATTAATAGGCATTATTTTTAGAGTAGCTTTAGGTTTATAGAAAAACCGAGCAGGAAGCACAAAGAGCTCCCACATACTCCTCCCAGCCCAGTTTCTTCTATTATTAACATCTTGCATTATTGTATAGTATATTTGTTACAACCAAAGAATGAATATCAATACATTATCATTAACTGAAGTCTATAGTTTACATTAGGGTTCACTCTGTTGTGTAGTTCTATGGGTTTTGGCAAATGTCCCATTATGTGTCTATCATTCTACTATCAGCAGTATAATTTCAGTGGCCTAAAAATTCTCTAGTATTTTAATTGTTCAGACAACTATTCAGATCTCTCTTTCCCTCTCACTTATTTGAAGATCCTAGATGGGAAATATATGGCAGAGTAAGATGGGACAAAGGATTAGGAATCTATTTAATAAATATTTGTGGAGCATCTACTATGTACTAGGACATTTGCTAAGTGTTAGGAATAGAGCAATGAAAAAAATAGGCAGAGAAGGGGCACCTGGGTGGCTCAGTTGGTTGATTTTAGCTCACATCATGATCTCATGGTGGTGAGATCAAACCCTGCTGTCAACACAGAGCCTGCTTGGAATTTTCTCTCTTCCCCTCTCTCTCTGCCCCTCCCCTACTTGCACACATATGTGTTCACACTTTTGCTCTCTCTCTCAAAATTAATAAATAAACATTTTAAAAAACAGACAAAGAGATATGTCTAGTGAGTATGAAAAATTAGAAAAAAAATCACAAATAATTGCCAAACGTGGTAAGTACCATGATGGGTGTTTTAGAAAATAATACATGGATTTATAGCACAGGTGGATAGATGTACATGTCAGGGAAGGGATCTCTGTAGAAGTGAGATTTTAGGTGGGACCAGACTTTGATGGGTATTTAGCCAGAAAAGGTCAGTGAAAAGGGATGGGAATGACATTCTGCAGGAGGAAACATGTAGGAAAACCTGGAAATGGGAAAAAAACACTCAGCTCTTGGAGGAAGAGTGAGAAGGCCTGTCTTTTCACCAGAGGGCAAGGAACAAGGGGAATGATTAAAATGGTTGAGACTAAAAAGAAGTTTGTGTGCGGATTCTGCACGTCTGGTAGTCTGTAATAAACACAAAGGGGCACAGATCACTTTAAGTGGAGAGTGACACAAAATCAGATACGTATGTCTTCTGCACCGTAGAGGAAAATCAACCCAAGTGGAACTGAGAGACAGGCTAGACTACACGTCTGGTAGTGGTGACTTGGACTGTGGAGGTAAAAATGGAAATGTAGATGCTTGAGGTGTATTTCGGATGTGTGAAGTATGTGTGAGACTTTCCAAATTTCTGTGATTATGAGTGTAAAGTGGGAAATAACCTAAATATCTTAATAAACCCAACCTAAATAATCACGATGTATGAGATTAAATACATTAAAGGGGTTGTGGTAGATCTGTATATGTTAAGATGACAAGATCTCCAGGATATTGTGTTCATTGGAAAAAAGAATATCTCAGAATAGATGTAGTATTGCCTTATTTATTTAAGAAAAATAGAAAACAAAATGGGGCGCCTGGGTGGCTCAGTCAGTTAAGTGGCCGACTCTTGATTTCAGTTCAGGTCTTGATATCATGGTTCTTGGGATCGAGCCCCATGCTGGGTTCTGCGCTGATGGTGCAGAGACTGCTTGGGATTCTGTCTCTCTCTGTTCCTCCTTTCGTTCATGCAAACATGCTCTCAAAATAAATAAACATTAAAAAATAGAAAAAAATCAATCTATGTATATATGTATACATAAGGATGTATCTAGAAAAGAATTAATAACTATTTCCGGAGAGATGAGTGGGAGTATGATTGCACATTTGCTCTGTATCCCTTGGTCATATCTAAATTGCTCTTACAACAAAATTTCGTTTTTATGCTTCATATGTTGTGTAAAAATCTAGAGTATGCTGTCCAAAAAAAGAATTACCTTGGCAGATAATATTCCTAATTTAAGGTTAAATAGAACATCTAAATCATAAATCTACTAATTCAGTGATGAGAGCCTAGATCTTCTGAAAGGGTTTTAGTACCTCCAATATTTAGAAGTTGTATTACCTCAATGATACTTGCTAAATTGATCTAGTGTTCTAGAAATTTGACTATTTCTTTTTCTTTTTTCTTTTTTAAGTTTATTTATTTATTTTAAGAGAGTGTATATGTGAACAGGGGAGGGGCAGAGGGAGAGGGAGAAAATCCCAAGCTGGCTCCATCTTGTCAGTGTGGAGCCTGACATGGGGCTCAAACTCACAAACCGTGAGGTCAAAATCAACAGTCAGGTGCTTAACCCACTGAGCCACTCAGGTGTCCCTGGAAATTTGAATTTTTCTGCACCTCCAGTTTCCTATCCTTCTATTTGGACATTAGGTTTAAAAATGAAAACATTTACCAAACTCCCTTACTACTAAGGATTTGAGTATGGATTAAGCTCTTCAAGTTGGAAGCACTCATGTGAGATTTGAGAGAAAAAATTAACGGCATTTTCCCATGGCAGTGAAGTGTGGGATTGGAGGTGGGGTAAGTGTGACTGAAAGATGTGAGTCTTGGCAATGGCTAGACAGTCTACTGACACAGACCCAGCTTCATGGTTGGGTGGCAGCAGTAGTTTCAGACTCTGGATCTCAGCAATACTGGCATGATTTTAAGCCAATAGTCCACCAGCATGACTTCTGCTCCTTCAGCCACTCTTTCCCCTCAATGACTTTACAAGCATCGAGTTTCCTGTATTAAATCCCTTTCTGCTTGACATACTTAGGCTAATTTCCTGTTCAGGCACTGAAACCTGATTAATACACCCACTTTCTCCATATGGCCTTGTGTTGTCAGATAACTTCACTGGGAGCTACAGAAAAAATCAGTCACCTAGAAACCCCCACACACCTTTTGTTAGATGTCCTCTTCCCCAGATGTTTGCACCACCTAGGAGGAGCAATTGTCCAATGGCAAAAATTAAATATTCAGGATTATACTTTGTGCTGTTGTCTCTCATCATCAGTTACCTACCCCTATTAAACCATTGCCTTCAGTATAAACACTTTATCTAGTTCTCTAATCTTAAGCATAGACAGACAGACAGACAGACACACACACACACACACACACACACACACACACACACACACACACATCTTTGCTTCAACATCTCTGTCATTTACTGTCCCAGAACTCTAATCTCCTGTATTGAAACTTTCTTGAAATGTTTGCCTATACTTACTGTTTCCACTTTGTCATCTTCCTTGGACCCTACAATCCACTTCAGTTAATGGTACGACTATGTACCCATTTTCAGCCCCCAACCCTGAAAGTCATGTTTACTCCTGTCTTCCCCTTTTCTGTCACATCTACTTTTTCAGCAGTATATCATAGCCTTGTTCATTTCTCTCCATCTCCATTGTCACTCCCTCAGTCCAAGTTGGCCATGAATGCTCACCTGGACAACTACAATGTCTCTTACCAATTCTTCCTCATTTCATTCTTTGCTCCTTCTGCAACCCATTCTCAATAAAATAATCAGAAAAACCTTTTGAAAATGTGCATTAAACCATTTATTGCCATAATTAAAATGTTTCTATAGTTTCTTTTAACACTAGGGTCTGAATTCCCTAGCCTTGTTTCCACAGCACAGTGTAGTATGATCCTGCCATCTTTACCCTCACGTAATTCTCTCACCTCTTCATTGCATGCCATACACACTGGCTTTCCTTCTGTTGCTTTAAAACCAAGCTTCTCCTGGGGCGCCTGGGTGGCGCAGTCGGTTAAGCGTCCGACTTCAGCCAGGTCACGATCTCGCGGTCCGTGAGTTCGAGCCCCGCGTCAGGCTCTGGGCTGATGGTTCGGAGCCTGGAGCCTGTTTCCGATTCTGTGTCTCCCTCTCTCTCTGCCCCTCCCCCGTTCATGCTCTGTCTCTCTCTGTCCCAAAAATAAATAAAAAACGTTGAAAAAAAATTAAAAAAAAAACAAAAACCAAGCTTCTCCTAGTCATGTCATTCTCTGTGCTTGGAATACTCTTCACCATATTCTCCACTTGGCTCATTCCTTGTCCTCTGTCAGGTTTCTGGCCTAATGGCACCTTTCTCCTAGACCATTCTATCTAAATTAGAAATGCGATGAACAAACCTGTTTATTTCCATTATAGCACTGACTAATTTGAATTTTAATTTTATTGTTGTCCTCTCACAATAAACTAATTGAAAACAGGGATCTTAACTGTCTTTTTTCCCTTCTTTATCCTCAGAACCTGGCAGAGTATCTGGGACATAGGTTGTGTTCAAAAAATATTTGTTGAAAAATATAAATCACATCTTCTGATATCCAGAGCAAACAAATTTGTTCCTTTCACCAAGATAAACAATAGATGAACCTGAATAACTCAATTGTAATTCATGAATTTTAATTACTTTCCTCCTTCCCTTGTGTCTCCATTGTGTATTGGTTTTCTTCAGTAATGGGTATTCTGTTTTCAATATTAAATTTAAAGTATCCCTTGTATTAATTTAAAAAAGAAATGCTACTTCATCTTCCTTATAGCTATTGTTAATCTGTTTATGTTGTTATTACTGGTAATGTTTTCTTAGATCCCTCATCTGGTACAGTATCCTAATTTCAGAATTATTGTCTTGCCTGTGAAATATTCTCTAGTGAAGAAACACACAAGTCAGGAGACTTGATTTTAAATTCTAACTGGGTGATTTGGGGATAAATAATATAAGCTTTGGGCTCAATTTCCTCATGTGTTGAATTCAAGGTTGAATTGGAAGATCCCCAAGGTCTCTTCTACTTGAATTGTTCTAGAATGTTAAGATAGAGTGGAGAATGAGATTGCTGCATGACAAATAGGAGCTGAAACTGAGCAGACATCAAAAAAGGTGATGAAATATAAATAACCAGCAAGACATTTTAGTAATAGCCCAACCTCTTCTAAGTCATCTAATAATATCTTGTATTTTATCATCCTGGATTACATTGTGGTTTAGAATATTGCAATACTCAAATGCTAAGGTAGGTCATCACCATCGGCCCCAACAAGAGTAATAGCATTACACAGCGCCTTTCATCTCAGGCTCTCAAGTCACTTGGTAAACATCAATTAAATTTCAAAACTTCCCTATGCTAGTATTACTGTACCCATTTAACAGATGGAAAAGTGAACCATATTCTTGTTCAAACCACAAACCAAAGCTTTCTCATTTTAAATCAGTAGACTTCCTTAAGTTAATAATTAATATGCTAGCAGAGACCTGGGGTTGAATTTAATGAATGAGAATTTCTATATGTGGTATCACCATGCCTGTGGGTTTATGGAACTATGTGTGGTGTCTGTGAATGTGTGTGGGTGTATATATGGAGTATGAGTGGTTATGATTATAAGTGTGTATAGTCTGTGGGAAAAACTAGTGCATGTGAGTGTGTGCCTGCATAAATATAAAGCTGTGTGCTCTGCAGACACTCAAACTTTTGATTTCTAATTAAAAAAAATTCTCTGCTGCATTTAATACTTATGGCATTCTCTTCACCATCATCCATGCCCTTTTTCTGATGTTTATTTCATTTCTCTACAATTTGTTCTTTCTCTGCCAATCCATGCTCAGAGTTCTCTCTAATTTTTATTTTCACCACCATGAGACCTCTGGTGCTCTTACCATGGTCTCATTGATTCTCTGCATGTTACTATCACTCAAATCTATTCCCATGGTTTGACTCTCTTCCCCGGTGTCTTCACTGACCATAGATATCTCTCTAAGATGTCCTACCATTATCTTAAACCCAGGGTATCTGAGAACACATTCATCAGTTTACTCACCCTCACTCCCCTGCAACTAAACCTCTTCTTACTCATGTTAGAGGTGACCAACTATCCAGACACCCAACACAGAAATCCAGAATTCACCCTTCATTTCTCCATTCCTCTCACCCTCTACATTCAAACAATTAGCAAGTCCTGCTTGCTAAGTGACTTTCTGTTTGCAACTTCTTCAGTCTGTTGATTCCTCCTAATACCCCTTCCATATCCTTTGAATAGGCCACCGTTATCTGCTGCCTATATGGTGATACAGGTCTTCAAATACATTCTCTAGTCTGATGTCAGAGTGACTTTCATAAGACAATAAACTGATCATGTCTCTCCTGATTAAAGCCCTTCAATGCCCTATCTCCATCACCATTAGAATCACGTCTAGTCCTTCACACGATTTTCAGGGTCTTGCATGCTCTGACCCTTGCAGACTGCATCATGATCACCATTTGCTCTTTCTCTTTTTAAATTCTATCAACCATAATGATATCTTTCGCTCTCTCCTGTATGCATGCATGTATGTGTAGATTATATTTGAATATATATTACATACGAATACATATATTCACATTCAATTTCTTCAATGTGCATTTTTTCTTTACTCTGGTTTTTCTACATCTCCTCTTCTCTGTGTTTGGCTAATCCCTACTTCTCCTTCAGGTGTCAGCTCAAAAATCACTTTCCCTAGCAAAGCTTGCCTTGGTTTTCAAGGCCACTATGTGCTCTTAGAACTCACTATGTATCACTTATCACATAGCATCTTTATTACCTTTGTTTGTGTGATTTTTCCCCTAGATTTTGAATTTGGGGAAGCAGAATATGGGCCAGATACATATTGATCTAAATAAACTATAGTACTATAAATAATCCAGGAGCAGTGGGGCACTCAGTGTAAATAGTGTATGTTAGTAGAAAAGTACTTATTATCAGGTGTGAATGTAATGAGACTGATTTCATGTGTGGTTTATGAAAATAATCTTGGATTTGTAGTCCTATTCATCAGTATACCCAGGCAGGAGAGTTTTCTGCCCTAGTTGTGTGTATCTCTTCATACAAGTTGAGAAATTCTTGGGACTGTGGGTACCATGTACAGGGATAAGCCTACAAATCCCTACCCAAGCAAATGCTTATTCCTCGGATCCATCTTTTTGAGGACTAAAGTAGGCCACCTGCAGGTCGGAAAAGTTACCAGAGGGCAAATATATGAGGGAGATGAGGATTGAGCATTGATGTGAGGGTAGGGCTTCCCTTCCAAATTCATGCCAAGGTAACTCATGGTGCTGGCCAGGGTAAGAAGAGAAAGAGGAGGCAAGTGGGGAGAGGTGCCAGAGATGAAAGTGAGCTGTGGATCTCGAAGTCGGCCTGTGGGCTCTAGGAAATTTGTATCTGGCTGTCCAGGTTGGTATGAAGTATATTTGTCAAGGTGGGAAAACATATTTTGCTTAATAGTTTGTCAACTTGACTTACAGCCTTTAACTGTTTAAACGTATGGCATGTGTCTAGTTATACTTTTGTACAAATCCACAATTGTTAGGGACTAGCCTGCTATTTTTTTTTTAAACGTTTATTTATTTTTGAGACAGAGAGAGACAGAGCGTGAATGGGGGATGGGCAGAGAGAGAGGGAGACACAGAATCGGAAGCAGGCTCCAGGCTCTGAGCCATCAGCCCAGAGCCCTACGCGGGGCTCGAACTCAGGGACCGCGAGATCGTGACCTGAGCTGAAGTCGGACGTTTAACCGACTGAGCCACCCAGGTGCCCCTAGCCTGCTATTTTTAAAAAGCTATTTTCTAGAAGATTTTTGAGTTTTGTAGCAGAATGTGAAACTTAAAGCATCCCTTAATTTCTTGATAACTGTCAGTAATATTTTATACCAATAGTAAAATATATTTCAGTTACACCTCAACTGAAATCATGGTTTTCATCATAACACAGAAAACCTATAAATATTGCATAGGTTTTACCTATCCTTGTGACATAATGGCAATGAAAGTGCTTCAGCACAGTCCCTGATGCTAATGTTCATGAAAGGGAAGAGACTAATTTAGATCACGTCTTGTTTGTGTATGTGCGTGGTTTTCTGTTTTTTGTTTTTGTTTTTGGTACCTCTCTTTTTATCTTATTTTTGTAAAATTCTATTTATTTGTTTATTTTTTTAGAGAGGGAGAGGAAGAGAGCAAGCGAGCCTATGTGTGAGTGGGAAGGGGTAGAGGGGGAGAGAGAGAGAGTCTTAAGCAGGCTTCAGGCTCAACATGGAGCCAGACATGGACCTTGATCCCATGACCCTGGGATCATGACCTGAGCTGAAATCAAGGGTTGGATGCTCAACTACCTGAGCCACCCAGGTGCTCCAGGACCCCTCTTTTTATAGAATTGCCATGTTTCAGCAGCTTCTCATTATCTCAAAACTCCCTTCTTGGTAAAAGGAAGCCAGTGTTACTATTATTGCAGTTTTATTTTGCTGTAAGAATGTTCTATATGTTAGACAATATGCACTTTTATAATTTAGTGGATACTGAGTAAGAACTTTGCAAATATTAACTAATTTAGGCCTTACAGCACTTTGAGATAAGAACCATTATTATCCCAATTCTACAAAAGAGAAAACATGGGCAAAAAGAAGTTGAGCAACTTGCTCAAAGTCACTAACACATATCTAACAAATAGCCAACAAAGGACACAAATGCAGACAGTCTAGTCCAGTGTGACCCCCAAACACTACTCTGATGCTGCTCAGAAGAGTGTTTCCTTCTTTTTTTTTTTTTCTTTCAGTTTTATTGAGTGTTTACTTCTTAAGGGCATGGATCATGGGCTTTTTATTTTTAAACTAAAAGCATAAAATTTTAACAATTAGCTGTCATTAAAGGAGCAATTACTGAGTCTGACTTGACAGCTTATTGGAGCTTAAATTTGAAATTATATAATTTAGATTTTTGAAAACCTTTATTATACTGCATACAACTTTGCATGAATGTTATGCTTTATATCTAAGATGCAATGTATTTCAATCAAGAAAGAGAACATGCCACCATATTGTTTTATTTTTGGAGGCAGGGTACCAGTTGTGTTACATTTGAAATAATTCATAATAATAATACATCCGTACTTATAGGTTTCATTTCTTAACTTGCCATTATCGGGGGACATGATGTTTTTAGATATTTACAGATAGAAGCAGTCACCAGCCCAAGCAACTGAAGCTTATATCTCCAATATAAAGGAATGAATTAATGTCAATGCCATTAATAAAACAAGTCTGTTCAGCTGAAAGAAACAAATCTGAGTGGAACAAGTAATATTGACATGCTTATTTCATAATATATGTGCACATTTCTGCTAGAAATTGGGGTAGTGCAAGCTTATACTTAAGACAACTACATGTGCTGTGAATTGCAGAATTTCCATTTTAGCCATCTACATAACAATAATTACTGCACATTCCTATAAAGATTTAAAATACATGTTATACAACTCTTGAAAATAATTGATTCTCAAGGAATAATCTGTAAGGATATGTAACAGTCATTCACCTACTTGATTATGTAAAAAAATCCATTTCACATTATATGACCTTATTTTGCAAGCCAATAGCTAAAGAAAATATGTTATGAATTTCCAATACAATATAAATAGAATGTCATGATCTATAGAGTAAGAACTGTTCTTGAATGTTAAGAAGGTGTCCATATTTTCTCTCAATATAAACACAGAAGAATATTATTTGGCCTAGATCAGTTCCTTTTATATAAATTAGACTGGAAAATTGCATCAGCTTTATTTAGAGATATCCACAAGAGAGATACTCTGATTATTGAGGTCATTGCTGTGACCACAGTAGTGACTTAAAAATCAGTCTCACAGTTAGGAGGTTTATTATGGAAAGTAATTAAACTTAGCCAAATTTAGGAGAAATTATAGATAAAGGCTAAAAATTTTTGTGTTTCTGAAATCAGTACCTAAAAGATAAAAAGCAAAGTACATTTTCATTACAAAGGTCTTTCATCGGTATAAATATTAAAGTGGCATTACTTTTCCCATGAAATAGGATTATTTTTTTTTTCAGCATTTAGACAAAGCTTATGTTTAGCCCACCTCTGCTTGGACAGAGTAGAACATAGTTAATTTAAATACAAGTTGCACTAGTTATACACACACACGCACACACACACATACACACCCCTTCATATACATATACATATACATATACATATACATATACATATACATATGATGAAATTCCCGAAGCTCACCCTTCTATTTTCAATTTTAATTAGGATGCTAAGAGATTATTTTTAAGAGGTACATTTAGAACAATTGTTCCCAGGTACTTGAATTTCAGTAAAGTAATATCCCACCTCCAATATATATATATGTTTATGTAATTTATAATATATGTAATCTGTGGACTGGCATAGAGCTGCCATCTTCTAATTTTGCTAACCAAACCATTCAAAACAAAACTCAAAAATCAAATGTTCTATTATACTATCACTACCATTTCATTGCTGATCATGGGACATGAAACATTAGTAAGAAGCACATAATCTAAGAATATTGGATACTTCTTATAAAAAGAGAAACACTGATGACTTTATTCCATTTTCTACCCAAAATCACAAAGATTTTTGTGTCCTTCTCTGGTTTCATGAATTGAAAAATAGTATTTAATTCCCTACTTTAAGCGAAATACTTTTATTAATTCTCCTTTTCCTTCTCTTTCTCCTCCTACTCCTTCTTCTCCCTCCTTTATTCATTTATTAATTCATTCAATTTACAAGTAGAACATCTCTTATGTGTCAGGTTGTTTTGTAGGCACCAGGGATTTACAGCGAATGAGAAAGAAATTCCTGTCCTCATAGACCTTACCTTGATGAGATCTATTAGAAAAGCATGTTGATTCTACCACCATTACATATATTCCCAATATGGCTCCTATTCTATTTCTGCTGTCACTATCATCTCCTGCACGGTTCCTAACTTGTCTTCAGGATTCTATTATACAGCCACACCTTGGTCGAAGTCTATCATTCTCAGTGTAGTCAGAGAGGTCTGGTCAGACTTGAATCAGTCTCTCCCATTCTTAACTACCACCCTCTCCCCAATCCATGAATCCTCATAACGTGTAGCCTTTCCACCTTATTGCAGCACCAAAGGCAGTCTGGCCCCTCCTACCTCTTCTAACATTTATTCTCTAATTCAACCACGCTGGCTCCCTTTCTGCTTTTCTTACATTTCACAATGACTCCTATTTTAGGGCTTTACATTAGCTCTGCTCTTGCCTTTCTCCCAGCTCTGTAAGAAACAAAATATTCCTACTAAAGTGCTGTAGAGAAATAATGATCTTACATAAAAAGAGGTGGTCTGGGACTGCTTATTCCAATGTCTCATTAGGGGTACTCTTTGGAACTTACATTCTGGTGGAGAAGGAAAGATAATGAGTAAAATACACAGTGTACAAAATGGTAATAGTCTTATGGGGACAAATGAATCAAGACTGGGGGATAGAATAGAGGTGTGTGTTCAGCTTTAAAACGGTGACACAGGAATTGCTCAATAAATCTTAGAGTTGTCATTACTCTGTTTTCCTATTATTGTTGCTGGATAGAAAAATGGAAAGATGTCACAGATTTGTATTTCTCCTAAGTAGTAATGTCACTTTCCTAAGTATTGTAATAGGTAGTTGTAATGAAGTTGGGGATGAAAAGATACATAATATATTGGGGGGATAGATCTCCCATGCATTCCTCCACCATTTTATGTCAACAATGCCAAGAAGTTGCCTGAGGTCATGAGCATTTCATTTCACTTTGAGAGAGCCACTCTTCTTATTCTTCTACTTTACTTCCTGCTTACTTATCATTGCCATTGTTGAGTAGTACTCAAAAGTAAAGAAAATGTTTAAAATGTGAGGCAAAGAACAAACAAAACCAAATTTGAGTTAGCCCTAAAGGAATTTACTTTTTGATGCACAAGAATTCATTATCAAAAAGTGCATCTCATTGTGAACCAGTTTACAAAATACAGAATAAATATTAAAATGAGATAATTGTATAGAGGAATTGTACAGGGAATTTCTTTTAAGATATTTTCTCTCCTAACATGACAGAGTTTTCATATAAAAATCATGTTTGCCCATAAGTTCTCAAGAATATAATCAGTTGCATAAACTATAATCTTAGGTAAACTTTTAAAGATTGTTTCATAGAATTGCTGTTGAATCCCTTTGTGTCTACAAACAAGAAGTCAGTGCACATATCATTTCATTTGTATTTGATATTACACAAGATGTATCAAGGGTGAATGTTTTTCACATTTCTGAAGTAGCACAGCCAGTTTTGAGAGTTATTAAAGATTTGAATTTTCCAAAAATTTTCTCCCTCTAGCCTCCCCATATCCTGATTAATCATTTATTAACAATAACACTGTTGTGCTATGTATTTTCAGTGTCGTATATTTGCATGTAAGTTTATTTCTAAGCCTTGGAACTATTCAATGGCAATGAAATGTGCTTTTGTGTTTTTAAAGAACTTGTCTGGAAATAGTTTTTAAAAACTACTATGAGGGGCGCCTGGGTGGCTCAGTCGGTTAAGCGTCCAACTTCGGCTCAGGTCATGATCTCACGGTCCGTGAGTTCGAGCCCCGCGTCGGGCTCTGTGCTCACAGCTCAGAGCCTGGAGCCCGTTTCAGATTCTGTGTCTCCCTCTCTCTCTGACCCTCCCCCATTCATGCTCTGTCTCTCTCTGTCTCAAAAATAAATAAACGTTAAAAAAAATTTTTAAAAAAATAAATAAAATCTACTATGATGTGCTTATTTATTTATTTATTTATTTATTTATTTATTTATTTTTACAACTTTATTTTTATGTAATCTCCACACCTATGCTCGAACTTACAGCTTTGAGATCAAGAGTCATATGCTCCACTCACTGAGCCAGCCAGGCAACCCTGTGATATGATCATTTAAAAGTATAAATAAAAATAATGAGATTTCTCTTGTTCTTCAACCTCCTTTTCCTTTCCTACTCTTACTACTTTATGTTAATGCAAATTTAAAAATGTGTGGCTCTGTTAAAAATATCACTGAAGAAGGATTTAAAGCAATTGGAATCAATGAGAATAATAATAATAAAAAATACCCATTCACTTAGTATTGGACACAGGTCCTAATTCGTACACCACTTGCTATTTTCCTTCAGATAATGTATTTTCTTCCTGTCCTTTTCTATAAAGATTTGCATTCAAAGAAACCTTTAGTTATTTGAGTAGATGCCTTTTTAATTTCTTTTGTTCTCTCAGATTGCTGCTGCTTTCACTACTGGTTTCTCAACTTCTCTTTTTGATGCCACATTTTAAAGTTCCAGTTGCCTTGCTTACCTGCAATAATAAGGAAGAGGGATGTTTTAGATTATGGTTTGCATTGTGAGGATATCCCTGGATCATTGCACACTGGATTTAATATGAAAACTGTATTTGGAGTCATTTGATTTGCAGAAATAACAAGCCTAAATGCTTCTCTTTCTAATGGTAATTAGTTTTCAACCCAGACAGTCTGGATAGCTATATATTTACTACCTTGTAAAGGACTATCATAACAAGCCCTTAAGCATTATTTGAAAATTAATAAACTAAAGTAGGAGGAAACCCTTTACTTTCCCATAGCAACATGAACTGAGTTATATTATTTTATTGCAAAATTTCACTTTTCAATTATAGGTTTACTAAATTAAGAGGCTTGAAAAGCATAAAAACAATTAGTTTCTTAACACTGCAGATGACTAATGCAATGAGTCCATTTTACTGTATGGAAACAGGTTTTTGGTGTTTTTTTTAAAGAAAATTTTTTCCTTGAATTGCCTGAGAATAAACCTTGATTCACAAACAAATCTTGTTTCTATTACATTAATAGAATATATTACATAAGTGGGGTTTTCTAAATTAGGTAAAAATAGATCTTACACAACAATCTTACTCTTTACGTATTTTCACATTTATGTTTTTATTGTTTTAATTGAAATTTGCAAGTAGAGAAATTTAGTTGTTAAAAATCTGCAAATATACAAGAGATTCTGTAGTCTGGAATTGAGCTAAATAACAATTGCCATTAGTGATTATGTTAGATTTAAGAGATAAGATTGTGTATAAATTGGGTTAATTATGTCTAAGAGAATGTGAAGAACAAAAACTACTTAACCTAATTCTCACCATCAGAGTGAAGGTAGAGAGAGGCAGTGTTAATCAGCTCTGGCAGAGAGGAGTCATGTAATCCCTTTACTACCAGACCCCGTGCTGTGGCTCTGGGTCATCTGGAATGTAAATTCTTCTGGGTCTGATGTCTGACTGTGTGAATGGTGTGTGTGTGTGTGTGTGTGTGTGTGTGTGTGTGTGTCAGAGCCTGAAGAAAGAGCAAGGATTAAATTCTACAGAGACAAGTTGGAAAGCATAAAGAGCAGAATAAGTAATTTTTTCTTCCACTCTTGACCTCCCACTCCAACTTTAAATGTACACATTTATTCTGTTGGTTTTTATGGCATAATGGTGAGAAGCAAATGCTTTGCCACAAACAGCCAGGATTCGGATTCTGGCTTCAATGCTTCCCAGCTGCGTGATAATGATCAGGTCCCTTAACCTGTGTGTGACTCAGTCTCCTCATCTTCCAAATGAAAATGATCACTTAAGGATTACATGAGTTATTAAGCATGAGTTTCTTACAACAAAGCCTCATGCACACAAATCAGGATAGCAGGATCTATGGAAATGACATTGATTCTAAAGACGAAATTCTCATTCTGCCAGATTTTGTTTGCACCCTTTAAAGGACTTTTTTTTAAGTAGGCTTCACACCCAATGCTGAGCCCAATGTGGGGCTTGAACTCATGACCCTGAGATTAAGACCTGAGCTGAGATCAAGAGTTGGATGCTGAACTGACTGAGCTGCCCAGTGATCCCTCTTTAAAGGATTTTTTAAATACTTAATTTCCTAAGTCCATAAGTCATTTAGCTCTAATGAAGTGGAGAGGACATAAATTGAAAAAACAGGACACCTGAGTGTCTCAGTCGGTTAAGGGCCCAACTCTTGATTTCAGCTCAGGTAATGATCTCATGGTTCGGGAGTTCCAGCCCCTCATTGGGCTCTGCACTGACAGCACAGAGCCTGCTTGGGATTCTCTCTCTCTTCCTCTCTCTCTGATTCTCTGTCTCTCTCAATAAATAAATAACCAGTTAAAAAAATAAAAATAAATAAATTTAAAGAAACTAGTTGATGATAAAAGAAGAGATGGAAAATATAAATTCTTGAATAGAAGGTCTCTAAGCCATTACATTTAATATTTTACATTTTCATAGTGCTGTTCCTGGGTTCAAGAATTCCATGTGCTCCTGTATAATTCTAGTTATCCTCCACACCATCAATATCATAGATTTCTGTTAAATGAATGAGCAAATGAATGAATGAATATGCCTATGACAATCACACTTGGAAGAGTGGTAAAAACAAACAAACAAACAACAACAAAAAATTCCCTGTTGGCCATATGTTTTTTCAAATTAATGTTTTCATTTTCTTTGGGAAAATACCAAGAAGTGGATTTACTGGATTGTTTGGGTTGTTTGAGAAACCTCTATTCTGTTTCCCCCAGTGGCTGCACCAAGTTACATTCTCACTAATAGTGCATGAGGTTCCCTTTTCTCCACATCCTCACCAACACTTGTTATGTCTTACCTTTTTGATACTAGCCATTCTGACTTAAGTGAGGTGATATCTCATCACAGTTTTGAGTTGCATTTCCCTGCTGATTAGTGATGTTGAGCATCTTTTCATATGCCGGTTGGCTATCTGTGGCCATCATTTTTAGGAAATGTCTGTTTACTTCCTGCCCATTTTTTAAACCAGATTATTTGGTGTTTTGGTGTTGAGTTGTATGAGTTCCCCCATGTTATTGCAGCATAATTTACAATCGTCAGAGTATGGAAGCAACCTAAGTGTCCATTGATAGATGAGTGGATAAAGATGTGGTATATATAGGTGATGGAATATTACTCAGCCATTAAAAAGAATAAAATTTTGTCATTTGCAACAGCCTGAATGTACCTACAGGGTATTATGCTAAGTGGAAGAGGCCAGAAAAAGAAAGACAATCACCATATGATTTTACTTATATGTGGAATCTAAAAAACAAAGCAAATGAATGAACAGACAGGAAAATGACCAAAACAGAAACAGACTCACAAGTACAGGGAACAAACTGGTGGTTAACAGAGAGGGGGAAGGAGGGATGGGTAAAATAGGTGAAGGGGATTAAGAGGTACAAACTTCCAGTTATAAAATAAATTAATCATGGGGATGAAAAGTACCACGTAGGAAATACAGCCAATAATATTGTAATAATGTATGGTGACAAACTGTAACTACACTTATCATTATGGGCATTGCATAATGCATAAAATTGTTGAATCCCTTTGGGTGTACCTGAAACTAATATAGCATTGTATGTCAACTATACTTCGATAAAAAGTAAACAAACTGATAGAAGACTAAACTTGATCCCCAAGTGTATTTTGTTTGGCCTTCCTAGTCTGTTAAGGATAAAATTAGAAACATTTAAAATTTAGGGGACTTCATGTAAAAAAAATCTAGATTTTTAAGGCTTCTCCAAAAATTAACATCTCTGTTAAGAGTAGGGCTTTGTTCCTGCTTGACTACAAATTCCTGGAGCCAGGCAGTGGCTGTTTCCTAAAATGGGCAGAATGTGGTACATGTGACTGTGACTGCTTAACTCACTTATATCACCTGCCAGGTCCCTCGTAGACTCCATTTGTAAATCTCTGGTCTAGAATGGCAGACCTTTTTGCCACACTTTGGTTCCCTTACGAGGTTTTTCTCATAGCTTAAAACAAGTGGATGCACTCCTCAAACCATCCAGGGTTTTGTCCTTCTTTAGTGAAAGGATGAAGCCCCTGAGTTAGTAATAGGGTTTTTCATCCCAGGCACTGCTGGCATTTTGGGTCTGAAGACGTTTGTTGTGGGAGTTGTCCTGTGCACTGTAGGATGTAAAGCAGCATCACTGGCCTCTACCTATTGGATACTCTCCCACACGGTTTGATGAGTAAAGTTGTCTCCACGCATTGCTAAATGCAACCCAGGGATAGGGAATTGGGAGGAGAACCAATGAGTTAGATATCAAATAGAGGAGGACAGACACGTAAGCTCAAAGGTGGTGCCAGATTGATATCAGAGAGATATTGGTTAACCTGCAGGTCAGGGATTGGCCTCAACGCTGGCACTATACCCAGGTTCCAGATTTAGGTGCTGGAGACAGACCACTGACTTAACTATTTTTGTTCAAACTTAAGCTATTCAAGTTGATCAGGATGATAATGCTGTGGTTTTCTACAGCCCCTGATTTTTGATGGAGTCTAGAAGGACAAGGGAGTATGGTTAACAAAGTGATGTGATAAAATGCAATATTCTGCACGTAGTAAAATCTGGATAACATTCATATGCTGGCACTTCATCCTGTTTCCTACTCACATGTGCTCCTGATGAATTATTTTTAAAGTATGACTAAATTATTCATTACACAGGATAACCATTATTTATGCAACTGAGGTTTACCACTAACATTCCAATATAGATTTTTTTTTTTTTTACTTTGGGACTTCAATAAAGCTTCTAAGAATAGAAATATATGCCTAGAATTAAGTAATTCACATGGGACACACCGTAGTGGCAGAGGAGTAGTACAAAGTGATTAAACCTTTAAATCTTAAGGGAATCTTTAATAACAGTAAATCTGATAAAACATTATTTATAATATTTACATATATAGTTGAATCTTATGTACATGTCTCAGTTAAAACATCTCAAAACATTGAAGCAGATTAAGCTGCCAGACCACAACAAATTTCTCCCACAGGTATCTGCCTCATGTATTTCATGTAACTAAAAATTAGGTAATACTAGGTAACAGTAAAAGTACAAAAGCATAAAATTATTTACCATTTAAAATTTATTTTCATGGAATCAGAATAATAAATACCATATAATACACCTAATCTGTCTTTCTTTTTCTTACGCCTCCTCTCCATCCCTTCTTTTTGCCAGTGAAGGTACATTCCCTATTGCTTGTCCTCTGATGCCTTGTCCAATGTCAATTTAAATGAACCGGGTGATGACTTCAAGTATAGTACAATTCTTCCTTTGGGAAGCTACTCCTTTGACTAATATTAAGTGAGTTACTATTGGTATGTTAATTAGGTACTTCACTTCTCATGGGCTATTTATGTACAATGTACCCTTCAGCCATGAATTGACATGTGAGAAACATCCCAAGATGAATTCAGGAGTTTTTCCACATACAGGGTTCTGTTGATGATATTAAAATGTATGTTTTTCTTTTCCAACTATATTTTTGTTTTAACATTGAAAATTGACCATAACTCGGGGCGCCTGGGTGGCTCAGTTGGTTGAGCATCTGACTTTGGTTCAGATCATGATCTCACGGTTTGTGAATTCAAGCTCCATGTCGGGCTCTGTGCTGACAGCTCAGAGCCTGCAGTCTCCTTCAGATTCTGTGTCTTCCTCTCTCTCTGCCCCTCCCCTGCTCACATTCTGTCTCTCTCTCTCAAAAATAAGTAAACATAAAAAAAAGAAAGTTGACCATAACTTTTACTATTTTAATATATAGTTTTAAAAGTAAAAACAACCAAAAAAAACTAACTTCCTTCTGAATATATGTTTTAACAGTGGGACCAGTTTTCTCTTTGGATGGCTAATGACACACAGATGAAGAGAAGCATTATCATAGATTTATTTTTTTAATGTTTGTTTATTTATTTATTTATTTAAACATGTATTTATTTTTGAGAGACAGAGCATAAACAAGGGAGGGGCAGAGAGAGAAGGAGACACAGAATCCAAAGCAGGCTTCAGGCTCTGAATTGTCAGCACAGAGCCCATCATGGGGCTCGAACCCACAAACCATGAGGTCATAACCTGAGCCGAAGTCAGATGCTTAACCAACTGAGACACCCAGGTGCCCTGCATTATCATAGATTTAAAAGAGTTAGAAAATGGAGTAGTCAACATAGAAGCCATAGAAGAAACAAAAAAGCTTGGTAAGAAATTATGCAGTCTGTTCTCCCAAGTAATTGTTGCTTCTACTCAAGCATATCAATGTGTAGACTTCAGGCCTAGGGCAGCTCTTCACTTTGAGGGCCAGCAAAAAAGATATTTAATAGTGAGAGCTGAAGTCAGTTCTGATCAATAACTTCAACACATCCTCAGACCTTCACATCATTCAAGTCAACTCTTGCAGTAGTTTCCATACAAATAGAGATCTTTCTTATCTCACTTCAGGAACAAACTTTCTTTTAGACTTTCACTTAGAAAGTCTTATCCTACTGGAAACCAGCTCCAAATCTTGGTGAGCACTGCTATGACAAAAAATGATGGAGCCACCCATACTTAAGAGCTTTTGCCTACAAATATGAAATGATTCAGTGTATATGATGCATGGTCATGAATGCTTTCGTATTTAATTATAAACATCATATTTATTGATACAATATCTTTCTGATATAATATGGCTTCATAAAAACAAAACAAAGCACTGAAAAGAGAATTCATTGCATACGACTGGTAAAAATCACTGTTGGAAAAAACCAACCAAGGTATATCTTTCCCAATCTCATTTCAATATCAAATTTTCGACTATATGCACTACCATTACATCTCTAAAATTGTTGAGCCAATCTCTGCACTAAACTAGAGAAGAGCTGGAGCTGAGTCGTGTGATAAAAGCAGCATCTGCTTAAAGCCTTCAATATTAAGGGGAAAGAATGAAGGATGCTATGTCTGAGAACAGAGACCAACCAGAAACCAAGCTCCCAAAAGATGCAAAGACATGGACCGTCAGACCACACATTGACTAGCAGTGGTCTCAATCTGGACCAGACAGAGAAAACTATAAAGAAGAATAAGCTGCTGAGTAATCCCCTGCCCACTGGAGCTTAGAACATGATGGTTATTTTTAAATTGGTTTCAGTAACTAATTTCGGATTAAATAAGTGAAGACGAACTCTGAACAATCAGCATCACATCTCAGCTCCAAAAACTTCAAACTTGCCTTTGACTCAGATGAATTTAAGTAGACTTTAGATATTAGAGAAAAAGTGCAATACACATGCAATTCCTGAAAGAAAAAGCCAGAGATCTGTCAGTCCACTTTATTTTGAACCAAGTCTGGGAAGGAAAATGGTATGTGAGCAAATGAACTCACAAATAATTACACTGGACATTTTAATGCTGCCACCAGGCCCTTTTTAAGGCTTTATAAAACTGATCTTAATTTTGTTATACTGACCCCCAAAGGCACTTCCTATTGTAAAATAGTCTATTAAGAATTGGTCTATATTTTGAAAAGCAATAATATTAAGTTCATTATGGCTTTTTGCAGTCCAGGCACTAATTCAGCTTGTGTAATCCTCTTAAGGTTTTAATGGGTAAAAGTTATTTTAAGAATTTTTGCAAGCAAACTATATAGGTATGCTTAGAAAGGTACTTCTCTTTCAGACCCTTTAAAATATATAAGATATTTATGCTAAATTGATTCATGTTAAAAAGGTAACACATCCAGGCAGAAAGCCTTAATAACACAGACTTCTGTATAAGGTAATGTTACTGCTCAGTCTCTGCTGAAGAATCTTGACTTTAAAAGCCAAGATAGTTCTGTTATAATATATAACAATACATTGTTAATATGAATTATAATATTATCATTATCCCTAAATCAAGTTATTTTCAGTGTGGAAAAAGAAGTAAAAACAGATAAACAACAGAAGAAGGTTAAAATCTCATTATTTTCATAATGAAATCCCACTAAATGCTTGTTTTTGAACACACTTCTCTTTAAATATCACAATATATCCTGTCAACAAATATAATAAAAAACGTTTTAAAAGCCGACTTCTGTTCCGTAGTACGGAGAAGTCATAATTGATTTAACCTATCTGCTATTGTTAAGTATGTCTGTAGCTTCCTTTTTTGCTTTCTTTTGTTATCACAAACAATGTTTTAAGGAACATTCTTTCATAGAGAGGCAAATTAGGATGGTCGGCGTTTCGAAATGTCGGTACTAGGTGACAGATAGCAAGGCACAGCTTCAGGAAGCCCACTCTCCAGTTGTGCGTCCGCGATTACATGAATGTTTTTAATTTTTTTTATAATGTTTTTTTAACATTTATTTATTGAGAGACAGAGAGACACAGAGTTTGAGCAGGGGAGGGGCAGAGACAGGGGGAGACACAGAATCAGAAGCAGGCCCCAGGCTCTGAGCTGACCGCACAGAGCCTGATGCGGGGCTCGAACTCATGAGCCCTGATATCATGACCTGAGCCAAAGTCGGAGGCTTAACTGACTGAGCCACCCAGGCACCCGTAATTTTTTTTTCAATTAAACCTTTTTAAGTTTCAATTTTCTTATTGAGCAAATGAGCAGATAACACCTTGTGGGTTTTGTTAGTCCTAAATAAGGTGATTTACATAAAATTCTTAGCTGAATACTTGGCATATTTTATTCATTCAATTGATGCTAGCTAGTACTTGTACTATTATTATGCCTTGTAAAGTTCATCTTCAAAATCCTTATGTCAAATTCTTGGTCTAAGAATTTCTGAGTCAAAGTATACACATATGCATATTTTTAAGTTTTTCAACATATTGTCAAATTTTCTTTCATAAAGCACTTAGAATTAAATACTTTTTTCAGTAGAATAAAACATACAAATGTTATATATATATATATATATATATATATATATATATATATCTCGAGGTTTTGTTCATTCAAAAGTGGAAATTTGTATCTCATTATTTTCTTATTTTTAAACATTTTAAAAAGTTTATTTCTTTATTTTTAGAGAGACAGAAAGCATTGGGGAGGGTGGGAGAGGGGAGGAGGAAAGGGAGAGAGAGAATCCCAAGCAGGGTCCATACTGTCAGCACAGAGCCCAATGAAGGGTTCGATCCCAGGAACCATGAGGTCATGACCTGAGCTGAAACCAGGAGTCAGATGCTTGACCAACTGAGCCACCCAGGAGTCCCTGTATCTCATTTTAAAAAATTTGTTTGTAATACTAAAAAGTTTACTTTTTTCCCATATGCTTTCTGTTTATGTTCTATGAATTACTGGTTTAATCCTAAACTTGTTTTATTAGTTCATCTTTTTCTTACTAATTTGTTTTTATATTAAAGATATTAAGTCATCTCCTTTCTTTCTTATATCCCCAGTACCAAAATGGTGCCTGATATATATTAGGTGCTATTGAAAACCCAAAAAGTGCTATTAAATTAGCTAAAAAATCTTAATACAGAAAATCCTATAAGCAGAATAATAAAAACTTTTGTAGGTTATGATAGTTGAATATTCAGATTTTATAATATTAACTATTGCATTTCACTGCCCCACATCCTCATTTAAGTCCTACTCATCATCAGTCAGTATACTGCAAGTTTTTGGTGTTAATGTAGCATATTTGAGCTGCTTTACTGGAGCTAATGGAATGTTTTCGAGTGGCAGGTTTAGCGCAGACAACCAGTATGGTAAAGAAAACTAAATTCTTAGAAAGCAAAGGTAAAGGAGGCACAAATTTTAATCATTATTTAAAATCGACTAAATGCAGAAAGAATATTTATTTAGAAAAGGGTTTAACTAATGAATTAAAAATTAACATTTCCTTCTTTAAGTGACAAAACACCTGAGTAGGTATAACAAAATATCTGCATTTGTTAAAACGAAAGGTTTATAGAAAAATTCACTCAATATACTATGTGCATACCATGAATATCAAAAATTTTCCTGTATTAGTCAGAAGGCAGTCTGGAAGAGACAGAAAGGACTACACAGATTCCTAGCAGAAGGAAATTATCACAGGGAATAAGATTCCAAGGAAGGGGAGGAGCTGAGAAACCAAACAGTGAAGCAATTCAGAAGTCAACTGCAGGAAGCTGGAGGGACCAGAGGCCAGGACCATCCAACGGAAACTGGGACCAGAGACGGAGATTCATTCCCATGAAGCTGAGTCCATAGTAGAGATGAGACTTTACTGCTGCAAGACATGCTATAGAGAGGAAAAAGATGGGGAGAAGTATCCTGTCTTGTCCCTTCATCTCACCTTCCAGTCTTACACTAGTGTCTCCCATTGGTTTAAGTTAAAAATCAGGTGAAGGGAATCTGGCAAATATCCCCTGAAATGCAGAGCAGACAGTGGGATGGAAGGCATCTGAGAGTAAATTGACAATTGATGGACAATCCTAATTATCAAGTAAACAGAAGAGATCTGGAAAATAGGCTTCCTCAGGGCATTAGCAGAAAAGAGATCCTCACAGGTAAACAGGTCCCGTGGTTGGGGGTGGGGGGGGGTGGGGGTAGGGGTAAGAGGATGGGGTGGGGAGCAAGCAAGTGAAATATAGGGACTGAAAAGTAGAATAGCTTCATGGGAATAGAAATGCTATGCAATAGAGAATGAAGAGAAGTTTAATGAGAAACAGAAGAGTGATGACAAAGATGAGGCATAATTATTGTCATTTTTGCCAGTTTGCTCTGCTGTTTACTTCCTATCATATAATAACTATTAGTGCAAAACACAAAGTAAAAAATCATTCAGAAGATATATTCTCCAACCTAAGTAAGCTAAAATGGATATATTTTAACTTTATCAGTTCCTCAGCACATATCATAGAATATATTATCTTAATCTAATAAATATGAGTATCCAAATGCAGAATATTTTAATCTTCAAAACAGAAGGCAGGAGTCCCCATTAAAGAAAACTTACACGTTAAATGTAACACTCTAATAAGACATGTTGATAACGTTGGTGACACTAGCCACCTGCAGTCTCATTTTTGCTGGGTCTTAAAACCAGTGAGAATATAGTCTGAATATTAAAAACGTATCTCCACTAGCTCATAGGAATGGAAATAATTGACTTTCCTGAGACTGGTCTGCCTGGGTTTGATGGTTTCCTTGTGATTGGTCAATGGTGGTCAAAACTCTCTTATCTTAGATGTTTAGACTAGAGCATCTGAGATGATTGCCCTGACTCCTGGTTTCATTCCAATTTTTCCTTGAAGTGCTGACTGTGATATATTGATATGAAATTCAAGACTCTCTTTTCCTTGTCTCATGTCCCATTACTTTTGCATTCGAAGTTCATTTTATAGTAATGTTACACTCATTGGAGCTCTCCACATGTACTATACCTCTGTGCTTTTACCTTCTTGTTCCACTCACCTCACCTCTTTCTTGCCTGGCAAGCATCTATTAGTCACTCTTGGTTCAAATCACATGCCATTTTATTCCCTGAATGCATGGTTTATCTTCAATTCTCTGTACCACAAGGGTAACCTCTGTTCGTCTCTGTTGCCTGTGTTACAACTCACTTCCAACAATGCTATAATGGTTTTATGGTTTATCCCTACCTGTCTTTAGAGTTCCCTAAAGCCTGGGACTACACATCCTTGTCTTTATGCCTGATGGTCTAGGGCTAAACTCTTAATAAATGTTTGTTAGATCGGTCTGAGTCTGGCCTTAAATTTTAGTGTGGGAATGTTTCTTCAGCTATCAGGCATCAAGTTACAACATTTTCTCAAGATTCTTCCTGCTCCTAGAGTCATACCTAGCTAGGTTTTAGAGACCTGCTTGATTGTTCACCATACTCTCAGGCTTTGAAAAAAATGGTTTACAATTTTCCTGGAGATAAAAGAAAGTAATAAGGAATGGCGGCTGCCTAAACATTAAATTAATTTCTGTATCTTTGGCACATATCAAATCTAGCTTACTCTCAATTTTTCTACTGTTTCACCAAAAAATAATAACAATAATACTTTACAACAAAACTACATTATTTATTACTATGGCCCAAATTACTAACATATTACATGAAATGCATGACGTGATTACCATACATACATATACCCTCAGAGTTTGAAGGAAGATTGATGGTCAACAAGATGTCTGGTTCTGAAACATGATGTGCAATAATGAAGTGGTTATTTTGTGGATGTTGGACCAGTGATCTTTATTGAATCCTTATCATGGCCAGGCCTGTTCTAAGTGCTTTATATGGATGGATTCATGTAATCTTCCTACAATTCTATAAAATAAGACTACAGTGATCTCCATTTTATAGAAATGGAGCTCTCAAGACATAGAGTTAGTAAGTGCTAAACCTATGATTTGTATCAAGAGCCTTGGTTTTAGGACCAGAGATCCTAGTAACTAGCTATGGGTCCCCCAGTACATTCCATTAATATTGTAGGCTTCTTTTAGTGACTCTTACAGTTGGGGTTTACTTATTCAACATATATTTATTGCATGCCATGTATATATCTATGTACCTATGCTAAGTTCTGAGACTCCAACCTAAAACTGGATATAGTCTCTCCTCTTAGGGAACTCACAGTTGGATGAGAAAAAAGGGCAAGTTTTAAAATAAACCATAATATGTGGTACTCAAGAAATACTTGGTGAATGAATTAATAACTGCCAAGATAGGGGGTATACAAAAGGAGATATGGAAGCAAAAGAAGGATATCTCAACAAGGTTTAAGATAGCAGTCAGGAAAGACTTCCTGGAAATTATCTAGATGAACATAATAAGGGATGTGTATTCTATGAAAAGATAATAATAGGTGAGAAGGTGCAGAGATATGAGACAACCTCACACATTACAGGAAAAAGCCTGTGAGCAAGTTGTGAAAACAATACTTAGCCATGGTCTAAGATGAGGCCAGAAATAAGTCTGCGCCCAGTGTGAAGGGCTTTGGATGTTAAGCCATGAACTGTGAACTGTAGCATGGCAGTCTTGAGAACCACTTATGGTTTGAAATAGCTAGTGACATGATCAAAATGACATTTTAGAAAGGTCACACTGACAACAGTGAGAAGAATAGATCAAAGGGCCCAGACTGTACAGAAGGAGAAGATACTGCAGCAAAGTAGAAGAAAAATAGGAGTGGCTGTGAAAAAAGAGAGGACAAGGACAGGCTTGGAGATATTAGGCAGGTCTACTCAATTGGACTCTTTGAGCCTACATAACAGCATTTTCATAGTGTTGCATTTACATTATTGTCTAATTTCTTTTCTATTTGTCTTCTTTTGTCATAGTACATAACAAGTGTTTAATAAATGGTTTTTGAATAAATGAAAGAATAGCACATATGGGGGAAAGAAAGAGAAAAAAGTACAAAGTGACTGTCAACATTTCTGGCCAGGACTACTACATAGTGCTCTGGACTCATATATACTCTGAGATGAGCAGCAAAGGAAGAGAAGGATGTTTCGGTGCAAAGATAAGAAGCTGAGTTAGGCAGTAGTATGAGTTTTAGACATTTAGAGATATTTACAAGGCAGTTTGACATAGGTAGGTGGTGTTCTGATTCTGACATTTCTTGCCTGGAAGCTGAGAATCACCAATGCATGTGTGGTGTGTTGAATTTCTGAGTTTGATTAAGATCCTCCAGAGAGAGTGTATAATATATTAAATCTGGGTCGGGAAAAAAAGAGTACAGGGAGATGATAGAATAGAAGAAACAGAGTGAAAGGAGGGACTCCTTGAGAGAAGGATCACAAAAGCTCAGAGGATAAAGGATTTCAAGAAGGAATGAGTACCATAGAGAGTAATTGCCATAGAGACATGAAGTAGGATAAGTATAGGAAATGTTTGATTGGATCTGGCAATATTGAGGGCAATGTAGATATTAGTGAAAGTAGATTCAGTGAAGTAGTGAAACCAGAAACCAGATTCATTGGCATGATGAGTGAATGACTGGAACATAAAGAAGTGGAAATGCATCTGTAGAGTCTATTTTCTAAAAGTTTCAAGACTTTTACCCATAGAATGAACAAACAAACAGTACCTACAGGAGAATATGTGTTCAAAGGTTCCATTGTTTTAAGATGGGAAGGGCTTGGGTATCTCTAAAAGCTGAGTTGTTTCAGAGTAAGGTGAAAGAAGAAGAGAAGAAAAAAAAAACAACAACAAAAGAATAAAAGCATCTAAGCCACTGAAAAGATGAGCCATAGAGTCTAAACTATAGAGGGAAGGAGGTAAAGTTCAGATGAGAGATGGAAACTGTCCAGTATGAGAGAGTATAAGAGGGAGTATAAGAGAAAGTTTGTAAAGAGAAAGAGAAAGGATAGGAGATTTGAATTAGACAAATGAAGTGAGATGTTTAAATTCCAACAGAAAATTTGGGTAGGCAAATTTGTATTAACCAAATATATTTTTGGTATTTGCCAGGCTTCATGGCAGATGTGAAAGATATCTATAATATAACCTTGGAAATACATTTCTGAAATGCAGCAGAGGGGAAGGAAGCTGGAAAAAGGAAGAGCAAGGGCTGGGCAGTTGGATTATTCCACAAGGTAGATATTAAAATCACTCTCGGCACTGATGAGAAAAATACCAAAATTCTCAAAAAAAAATGTGGAGGAAATTCTAAAAGACAATGATGAGGATGGGTAGAGTGCTATATAGGTAGATGACAGGAATTAAAGAGTAATTGTTTGGGATGGCCCTGGAGATCAAGAAGGTAAACCCAAGTCTTGGCCCTGTGGTACAAGAATATAAGAAAATCGGCCACTGACACAGGAAGGTAAAACAGGGGAAAGTTTGATTCAAAGGAGCATCAGATTTTTGATAAGATATGAGACAATTAGGGCAGTGAGTGAAGAGGATGATGCCATCAGGAGGTTTGTTAATCATGGGTCAGGATTTCTAGAGACCAGGATGGAAAGTTTTGACATAAGACGTAGCAGTGGGGAGACAGTAGGGGAGGGATAGAATGTCAAAACTGTGGGGTCGCCTAGGTGGCTCAATCAGTTAAGCATCTGACTTAGGTTCAAGTCATCATCATCTCATGGTTCATGGGTTTGAGACCCACGTTAGGCTCTGTGCTGACGGTGTAGAGCCTGTTTGGGATTTTCTCTCCCTCTCTGTCTCTCTCTCTGCCCCTCCCCCACTTGCTCTCTCTGAAAATAACTAAATCAACTTAAAAAAAAAAGAACATCTAAACTGTGGAGATGAGAGGATGACAGGTCATACCCAAAACAAGTGCATGAGGAATTTCACATTTGGGGCTGAGGTAGAGCTTGACAAAGGATGGTGACACTATTGAACTCAAGTTTTCAACCAGAAGTCTTATAAAAAGATGGTTCTAGCCAAAGACTCTGAATGTAACCAAGGCCAAGTGTGGTATGCTTTTTGGATTCTGAGTATTTTTACTGGAGGCAGTCTTCCATGGAGCAACCGTGATTGCTAGAAAGAGCTTTCTTTCCCCATTGATTTAAGAAACCTCATGTTATACATAGCCTTCACCCATCAAGTTCCACTGTGTTAGGGCCATATGCAAAATGTACTCTCTTTCACCTTGAAAGCAGGTATCATGTGCAGTCAGGGTACTTTTTTCTTCGGACTGAATATGCCCAACACTTCACTGTTGCTACTTATGGTGCATTTCAATATCCTATTCATTCTTCAAATGGTTAACTCAGTTTAGTTGACAATACATTCTTAATACATAGCTAGAAATGAATCTAGTACTTAAAGTATGGTCTAACAAGAACACTATATAATCAAGTTACATGGGAACAAAATCATCATTTGCTAAACACCTACTAAGTGTGTGACCCAATGTCAGTTGTGAACATGCACAATTTCACTCAAATCTCAGTGGTTAAATCACAGGCTCTTGTGTCTGGGGCCAGGTGTTGGAATTCATGTTCTGTCACATATTAGCTGTGTGATATTGGAAAAAAATTAATTTGCCATCCTGGGACTCATTATTTTTCTCTGTAAAATGAGGATAATAATGCTATTCATTTAACAGGGTTACTGTGAAGGTTAAATGGAATAAGACATATAAAGAAACCACTTATTGCCTGGCACATAGTAAACATAATAAGTGATGGTTAATCATTATCTCCATCTTACAGATGAAGAAATCTGGCCATTAGTTAAGGTCAGACAATCAAGATTCAAATCCGGATCATGAAATTCAAAAACCCATCATACCATACTGTCCTAAACTCTATATTTTAATGCTTATTTTTCTAACACTGCAACCCAACATGAATGGCTGTTGATTAATGTTAAGTATATTGTCAATCAATACTCTTGCTTTTTCATACATGTTACTGCTGTTAAGCATGATTTCTTTCTTCTGCCCTTGTGAGAATTTGTTTTTGGACCTAACAGAAGCCATTGTAATATCTAAGTTTAATGATGTGAACAACAGGAAAGCTGATGATGTTGGAAATTAAAAAAAAAAAAAAGAATACAAGAAATGTTATAAAAAGAAAATTAACAATATATAGGAATAAATTGGAAATGTATCAAAAAAGAGCAAGAAGACAAAATGAATATCAGCTGATAATTATTTAGAGCTATAATAACATTGACAAAAATGAAGAAATTTAGGAAAAACTGTTTGCTTAGGAGACAAAATTAACTTTTATTGGGAGATTTGTTGAAAGGATACCTGGATTGACTCTTAGCCACATTACGTATGTCAAAAATCATCCTTCTTTTCCTAGATGAGATCCTGAATGAATGAAGCTCATAGCTGAAGCTTCGATTTTCTCTAAGAACTAAAAACGGGTACATCTGACTTTATGCTACAAGACCAAAGGATTTTCTAACTCATTGGAAAACCAGTCAGAATTGTAATAACATGAATCTGAGTCTAGAGGGGAGTGACACCTGGAAGTGGTTTTGGTTTAATTGTCCTGTCATTTTGCATGAATTCAAGAAAAAGTACTGTGTGTGCATCCAAAGAGCTCATACTGGGTAATTAAGCAATGCCTATTCTGCAACATTCTGCAGTGAATGATCGACGTATTAAGGCATAGTGACTGACCTAATGGGTTAATTTAGGCTTCATTGTAAAATAAAAGTCTTATCTGAAAGAGAATTCTATTTTACTGGAATCTCAGGAAGAACCTGTAGGAATGATTATCAGTGTTTTATAAGGAGTGATCATCCAGTAAAGTAAAGAGTAATGGTCAACTCTCCATGTCTACTGTTAATCTAGTTACAACGTAATTCTTTTAAAATGTAACTTCTTCAAAATACTTAAGGCTGTCATTTTTATCATTGCTCATGAGAGTCTGTCAGTCACTGTCAAAAATTGTCAATCACAGTCAAATGAGGGCATTTTCAGAACTAATAGATAAAAACTTTTTGACCTCATATTTTTTTATTTTTAACCTTAAAATCACATGCAAAAGGATGTAATAACTCAGACTCCTTTCTGCATCATTGGTAACTTTAAGTAAGATTGAAAATAAATTTTGGGTACCTAACACTAGATTTATTTAATGGTTTATATTTTAAGAAATCAGAAGCATATATGCTGAAAATACTATAGAAACAAGAGACGTGTGGGGCGCCTGGGTGGCGCAGTCGGTTAAGCGTCCGACTTCAGCCAGGTCACGATCTCGCGGTCCGTGAGTTCGAGCCCCGCGTCAGGCTCTGGGCTGATGGCTCGGAGCCTGGAGCCTGTTTCCGGTTCTGTGTCTCCCTCTCTCTCTGCCCCTCCCCCGTTCATGCTATGTCTCTCTCTGTCCCAAAAATAAATAAAAAACGTTGAAAAAAAAAAATTAAAAAAAAAAAAAAAAAAAAAAAAAAAAAGAAACAAGAGACGTGAGACCTTTACTTGTCTATTCTTGACTCCCTTGTCACATGTGGCTGAGGAAAATTTCTTTACTTCCTCTGAGAGCTCTGTTGTCTATTCTGTAAAACAGGTAAATGATATCTTACCTGCCTGGTGAGGGGACTGAGAATATAATCTCTTGAGTTTCCACTTGGAGACACATTGCTGTAAATCTTTTATATGATAGAAATGCACAAAAATAAACTAAAAATAAAACAAGGCAAAAGAGACTCAAACTATTTCTTTAGGCAATTTCCTCTGTAAAACAAAGCTCTAGCTTCTGTGTTTTGTCTTAATATATTTTTAATCTCCTAACCCAAGTCCTTTTAGTTTTTAGGAGAGTTAGATAAAAAAGATCAGAGACAGTTCTCAGAATTTCTCGTTAAGGTTAACAAGGTGAACTATGGCAATTGTGAAAGCCACAGGGGCACCTTCGTTTGGTGATTCCCCCATCTGGCTGCATCCTGCATAAAGACCCCAGATTACCAAATTATGAGAAAATTATCAGAAAATCTGCTTCTACCTCTTTCTTGTGTGCTACCACATAGGCCTGGGTTGTAGCTCATTGCCATGTTTGCAAATACTGTGAATGCTCTCCTGCAATGTATACCCCTTAAAAACTGAGATTCACTTGTTAAGTTGTACCATAGAGAAGTTAAAACTTACCTGCTGTTTTATACCCTCACAACTTTTCAAACTCTAACTTTATTTTCAAATGTTTTTCCACTTTTTAAAAAAATGTTATTCAACTTTGAGAGAGAGTGAGAGACAGAGCATGAGGGGGTGGGAGGGGCAGAGAGACAGGGAGACACAGAATCCGAAGCAGGCTCCAGGCCTGTCAGCACAGAGCCCGACATGGGGCTCTGGGCGATGAACCATGAGATCGTGACCTGAGCCGAAGTCGGATGTTCTACTGACTAAGCCATCCAGGCACTCCATGTTTTTCCACTTTTAAATATGTATCTTTTCTAGCATTCCTTTAAAAAAAAAAGATTATTATTTTTTAAGGAATCTCTACACCCAACGTGAGGCTTGAACTCACCATATGGAGATCTAGAGTTGCATATTCTCCTAAGTGAGCCAGACAAGCATCTTTCTTTTTTATATTATTACAATTTTTGTTTATAAAATTCCATCCATTAGGGTGAATTTTCTACCAGTTTATTTCAAATTCTGAATTAAGAAAACAGCCATTCTTTCTGTATTCAAGCAAATCCAAGAGTAATCCATACATATCTTGTTTGGGATATAAAGATAGTGGAACAGTAGGTAAAATACTCTTAAAAGAAATTTATTTTTTAGGTATAACCTAAAACAGAACACTGAAACCTTTAACTTCTTAGAAACTATGTGTTAAATCTATTTCACATACTTTATTCACGGTGATAAATACTACTTACCTTTTCAATTTTACAGTGTTCCTGGTCTGCTGCATATTTTAATTCAAATTTTAATGTTTTTTTAAAAGGCTAAGTAAGATAAGCATAGTTTGCTTTAAAAGGCAAAAAACTCCTTAGCAGTCCACCCCAAATTAATCATCATGCACCCTTTTCTCATATTTCTTTCCTTAATGGTTTAGAGATGAGCAGTCACATTACCATTATGTATGAATACTACTAAGCATAAATAAGTGGGACAGGTTGCCCTGCAAACAAATTTCATTAAAGTACCTAGATTAACACATTTTAAAGGTCTCTTTAATGAATCTTTGTCCTTGTGATACAACATAAGCAAGAATAGGGCAAACTAAGTTGTAGAATTTTATGTCTCCATCTCTAGCTTCAAACAATTAAGGGAGTTATAAATAAGCTCTACTATCTTTATCCCACTCAAAAATAATGAATGAGCCATCCTCATGAATCACAAGACTATCGCATCAAACCATCACAATCCCAAGATCATGAAAGCAAGACTTTAAACCAGCATTATATTTTGGAATAAATCACAGACTTGGTAACTATTTCAGAATTGTAAATGTTATGCTTTTTAGAGTTATAGCATAATTCATATATCAAACCGTGGCATCTATGAACCCCATCATCGAATCACTAGAGTTTTCCAATTTTCAGAACGAACCTCTGTGAGTTCAGGTATTTAAAAAATTACTGCAGTGAGAAAAGTGACCAAACAAGAACATTTGAAAGGATTAAAAGAAGAATTTTATAATGAAAATTATATCAATCAACAAGTATAAATAGGAAGACAATGCTTTAAAAAATATATGTTATATAGGACCCAGCAATTATTAGGAAATTACTGTGGAAAAGAAGGATTGATTTTACTTTTGATGACAAAAGACAACAAAAGATTAAAAAAGGTTATTCAAAACAAGAGTTTCCAAACTGACCGAGTTTTTTGTTTGGTTTTGTTTTGTTGTTGTTTTTGAAGGGAGTAGAGATGGATATAGTCATGCAGTCAGATTAGTAAATATTAAATTATCTTCTGATAATTTGATATCCATTGTATATTAATGGAGAATCCCTTACTATAAACTGCATAATATCATGATTTCTGGAACGTACTGATATTAATCAAGTCTAACTACAAAAGCATTATTATAGGACACTATTACTAAATTCTAAAATGTAGAAAGATTAAAGGGAGAAAATAACCTGATTCTGATTTGAACTTGTTGCTATGAGGCTGGCTAACATCTTTTAGACTTCATACCTATGACATGACATCAGGAAAAATGCAGATTATGCTATATTTCAAAGCTTTTATTTAAGTGAGATTTAAAAAAAAGTGTTAAGCACATGGCCCATACATAGGTGCTTTTTCAACTGGCTTGAAGTCTCAAGTAAATTGATAGACAGAGCAAGAGTCCACCTGTTAGGATGAGGATGTGGAACTCACATTGTTCTTTGTTTATTATTGTTACTCACATTGTTCTGTTGTTTATTAGCAGTTGAGACTTGGTCTCTCATTGGTTTTGTATTTGGTTTCTCAATACAGAACTTTATTTAGCGTATATGATTCTTTTAGACATACAAAACCACTTTAGTCCCATAAGATGCCTAGATTCTAATGCAGTATAACATTTTTCTGGACTGATTCATTCCCTGAAGGAAACAAAAATTATTCCCTGTAGAACAAATAGTCTTTAAATCCAGGGAAATTAATAGAAAATTTCAGGGAAGTATCTTAGAATAGAGAGTGAATTGTCCACACAGAAGGATACAGTGAAACTGGACAACTTATAGATGTGTTCATAAAAATATGTTTTGCTTGCCTTCTAAAAGAGTGTAACAATGAGAATTCAAACACAAAATAGAAAACTAGACCTAAATTTAGCATTTAATATAATTTATAGGAAACCCTATTTAAAGGAGGATTCTATAAATTCAAACTCTTTCAACTTTTTCTTTCCATTTCTAGTACTTTGGAACTACTCCTGCCTGAAGTCCAATTTGTGATTACTTACTGACTTTATTTATTTATGTTACCAACCCTTTGTCTCTTTCTGAAAAAATAAAGTAAGGACATCATCAGTCTTACTGCTACCATCAAAACAAGTGTGTGCGCCTACACATATGCTCACATGCGCACACACACACACACACACACGCTCATCCATCAAACCCATGGCATTCCCAAACTATTTATTATCTATTTTCTTCTTATCAACCGGTAATTTAAATTTCATAAAATACAGGTATGCCATAATTTTCTCAATTCCAAACAAATTTGTAGTGCATTTTCTTCAGGATTCACATATTCTAATATAACTATTAGTATAATGTATAGAGAAGAATTTTCTTACAGGAATTCTACTATTTATAGAATGACTTGAATAGAAATGATTTATTGCCAAATTCCCATATCTAACCAAACAAATGGCAAGTAGTGTCACAGATAAAATTCTGAGGAGTTCGGTTCCATGGGGACAAAAAGTAACACAAACAATCAAATGAAGCAAACATACATTCCTTCAAAACTCTGGGCTTATAGCATTTCTCTCTTATTTACTTATAAGTCAGATTACTGGTTTGATTATACAAAAAAAAAAAAACAACAAGCAAACAAAAATATCTAAGAATAACAGTATTTAAATGGCTATAGGCAACAAAACCCCCCACAGTTTATGCCAAAAAATTTCAACTGTGATTCATTCCTGGAATATTAGTTACATTTTCTTTTCTCATCATTCGCTGCCCCTTAGAATTTTTAAAAAATCCTTAGAGATTCAGTTTAGTTGAGCAAATTTATACTGAACACCTATAATGTGCCAAATGCTGAATTAAGGGAATACAAACATGACTAGAATGCAACCCTTGCCTTCTTTCTTGCAACACTTGTTTCTCTTATATGACCTGGCTAACTAAGCCTGGAATGCTTCGAGATAATTGGATTATATCAATGTTTACATCCACTGCCCTGTTAACACCAGAAAAAAAAAAAAGAAAATCTGCCCTTGTGAAACTTGCATAGTAATGATAGGAGGCATAAAATAGACACAACTAAATTATGCAATATGTTGGAATTCTAGAAAGGGGTAAGTGAAAGGGAAAACAAGGAGCATCGTGGGCCAAATTAAAAATTAGGAGATAGAGGTGGGTGTGGTAAGTAGATTGTAAATTTAAATAGGTTGGCAAAGGTAGAATCCATGAAGAAGTTAGCATTCAGGCAAACACTTGAAAGAGGTGAGAAAGAGGAAGCTTTCGTTTCCTGGAGGAAGATTGTTGCAGGTAGAGCGAACAGCGAATGCAAACTCCCTAAGGTGGGAATATTGTTGGTATGTGTCTCCCTAAAATATGTGTGTGAAAACCTAAACTCCAGTGTGATGGTACTAGGAGATGGGGCCTCTGGGAAGAAATTAGGTCATGAGGACAGAGTTCCCATGAATGGTATTAGTGCTCTTATCAAAGAGACCCAAGTGAACTGCCTTGCTCCCCTCTGCCATGTGAGGACACAGTAAGAA
This sequence comes from Neofelis nebulosa, assembly GCF_028018385.1. Lineage (NCBI taxonomy): Eukaryota > Metazoa > Chordata > Mammalia > Carnivora > Felidae > Neofelis > Neofelis nebulosa. Next base: position 197,256,342 of record NC_080782.1, on the reverse strand, counting down.
GGTGCCATCTATGAACCAGGACATGGTTCTCATCAGATACCAAATCTGCTTGTGCATTGATCTTGGGCTTCTCAGCATCTAGAACTGTGAGGAATGGATGTTGTATTTAAGCCACCTAATCTATGGTATTTTTGTTATAGCTGCCCTAATGGACTAAGATAGTGTGCCTGATGAGCAGCAAGCAGCCCAGTGTGGCCAGAGAAGGGTAAGCAAGAGAAGAGTTAGTAAGAGAGTAAGTCAGAAAGCTAATGGGCGCTGAGGAAGGCAGTTCACAGAGGCCTGGTAAGAATTCGGCTTGTACTCTGTGTTGGATAGAAAGCCATTGAAGGGTTTAGGACTGCAGGGTGACATAGCTCTTAACATTTTAAAAGAATCATTTCAGCTGCTGTGTTGAGAATGTACTAGGGGAATCAAGAATAAAGGCAGAAATACCAGATGAAAGAATATCATGGGGAGAAATAATGGTGGTTTAGACTGAAGTAGTATTAGCTCTTGATTGAAGGATATCTGAGCTCTTCACTGATCCATTGGATTTTTAAATTTTTTTAAGGTTTATATATTTTGAGAGAGAGATTGAGAGAGAGAGAGAGCGAGAGAGCGAGAGAGAGAAAACATGTGTGCACACGAGTTGGGGAGGGCCAGAGAGAGGGGGAGAGAAAGAATCCCAAGTAGGCTCAGTGCTGTCAGCATGGAGTCCTATGCGGGACTTGAACTCACAAACCATGAGATCATGACCTGAACAGAAATAAAGAGCTCCTTAACCGACTGAGCCACCCAGGTACCCTGTGATCCATTGGCTTTTAAGTCAGGATGTTGGGAAACCAGACTGGTCTATGCTTAAAGGATTGATGCTAATACATTAAATTATATTCTGCCTTTGTGAACATGTTTGTATGTGTGAAGTTTTATGTTTATACTTTTTTTTTTCTTATAAATGAAAGCCCTTTACATGTTATGGTAAAGTCTTTCATTGATTACTCTGTTAATACTGTTTTTTGGCATATTACTATCACTTCCTTCTATTTGACTCTCAGTTTTCCCTCCCTGCTAAGAGTCTCTTATTCTACTCTATGTACTGGTTCCCTTAGTAGATATATACCTAATTTGTGTTGTGTCATTTTGAACTAGTTGCTTTGCAATTGTAATAGCTGCTTCATTTGTTTTTCCAATTTGGTTCTCCATACAGTGCAAGAAATTGGAAAATGCTTCTACACACAGTGTTGTCTTTACTATCTAGAATAATTAGGATTTTATCGAGGGTAAAAACAGCATCCTAGTGATCAACTTTTAAGGGACAACTAAAAGGATAAATCATTTTCTAATTCTCAGTAACACGTTTAACCAATGACATGGTAGTCTTCATGCTAAGTGGCTCTTGGAAACTCATGCTAGATGGGCAAAGAAAATATTCTAAACCATGAGTTTAGAAAATAAAGGGATGTGTACATTTATTTATCTGTTCATATGTGAGAGAAGACAGAATAGGGATTGAAAGAGGGAAAGCTGCGTAGCAGTGAATCTTTCAAAGATTGTCCTTCTATCTAGCGGAGACATTTTCCTCTCTCAGACAATAAACATAAGGATGATTTAGTTTCTGTTTGTTTTATGGTTTCAGCATTCTGACAAAGAAGTTCTAAGGGCAAGTTAACTTATTAAAATGCTTTGAGCCCTTTGAAGAAAAGATATTTTTATTAGATATATGTTCAAGGCATTCTTTCTGTCTTTGCAGTTTTCTCTCTCATAAAAGATATTCTCTTTCAAATAGACCTAAACTATTGAATGTGTTTTCACTTATGATTACTTCATCTCCTTGTATATGTTAGAGCCCATCTGAAGTAATAACCTCTTTGTTAAAACTTTATCTCTTCGAAAAAATAATAAAACCAAGAAATTTTAACAAGTCAAATGTGAGAGGTGGTGTAATATATGAATTGATCTCATTATTGATTCATGATGTCCTGAACCATTCATCCCTTGTCCTTCACCCTATCTCAGTACACACTGGATATGATCACCTTCTCAGAAAGTATGTCTATGCATGTTGTAACCAAAGACTAAAACTGTAACAATTAGCTGGTCCACTCCTCTGCCAAGGCTTGAAATAAATCTTTATTTCAGATACTGGGAAGACAGCAACACCCCTTGTCCTGGACATGTGATTTCCTTAAATGGTACCCCAGTGGGCTGAAAGACTCAATGAACTTCTTTAAGCCTAATTTATTCCCAGAATATGACCTAGGTGCTGGGGAGGATAGAACACATTATCTGATGTTCAGATTGCTCAACTGTACCCTGGAGAATCAAAACATTAAGAAGCATATGGTATGAATATTGTCCTGGTGAAAGCACATTGTTCCATTTTGGAATTTAAAACAAGCAATGCAGCAATTGTTATTAACTAACTCCAAGCCTTACTTCCAAATCAAAAGACTTCATAAAATTTCAGGAAGCGGTGTGGTAGATTACGTACTCCAAAGGTTTTCTGTCTTCCACATCAGGGTCAGTAATCCTACAAAGAAAAATTTTTCTTAATAGCTGCCCAAGAAGAACATTTAAAAAAGACAGAAGAAAGCCACAGAAAAACCCCAAACTTCCAGCTTTGTCTTTCCCTTACCCTAACAGTGGCAATGACAGTGTTCAGTAACAAAGACTTCGAGCTGCTGGCTGATGCTGAAGTTAAATGCATATGACAGAACTACCAGCACTGATGGCTGGCTCCAGGCCCGCTGTGCTGACAAAAGACTGGGATGTTTGCAATGGTTGGTTATCAGTGAAAATGGGCATTACCCGATTTGGCATTTGAACACTTTGCATAACCTGAAGTGATGGTCAGCACTGAACCCTGAAGACACAATGCTAGCAGGGTTAATATTTGGTAGAATCTGTCTATCCACTGTGGTGACATACTATTTACTGAATCCCAGAAATAGAACCTTTTGATAAAAACCTCAACTGGGAACACTGGCAACTACATAGATTCCTACTGAGTCCTGGTAATTTTTATGAGACTTTGGAATGTGAAGAGCCTCTCAAAATGCCCTCATTTCCATCATTTATTTTTCTACCAAGCCATTATAAGTTTGTATTTACAAATCCATTTGCTGTAACAGGCATTATTATTTTTCTGTCTAAAAATATAATGGTGATTTTGAAGGCTTGTTTCATCTGGTATATTAAAAAAATTTTTTTTTAAGTTTTTAAATTTATTTTGGGAGGGAGACAGAGAGTGAGTGGGGAGGGGCAGAGAGAGAGGGAGAGAATTCGAAGCAGGCTCCGAACTGTCTGCACAGAGCCGGATGCGGGGCTGTAACTCACAAACCATGAGCCAAAACCAAGAGTCAGACACTCAAGGGGTGCCTGGGTGGCTCCCTGGGTTGAGCGGCTGACTTCGGCTCAGGTCATGATCTCACAGCTCATGAGTTCGAGCCCTGCGTCGAGTTCTGTGCTGACAGCTCGGAGCCCAGAGCCTGCTTCACATTCTATGTCTCCCTCTCTCTCTACCCCTCCCACACTCACGCTCTGTCTCTGTCTCTCTGTCTCTCTGTCTCTCTCCCTCAAAAATAAATAAACATTAAAAAAAAAAAAAAAGAGTCCGACATTCAAACGTCTGAGCCACCCAGGCACCCGTCATCTGGTATATTTTATGTATTTTTTAATATTCAACCTATTTAAAGAAATAGAGACTGGACTTATGGTTTAAAAGAAAAAAACACCAAGAATCCTAACATAAGGGTTAAAACCAAGCATCAAAGCAAGAAAACAAAAAGATATTTCAAAAATCATGCTGAAGGTATTGCAATTAAAAGCAAACGTAACTCTGGGGTTCCAAGTGGCTCAAGTCAAAAGGAAAATATTACAGATAACCGGTCTCTTTTTATCTTGAAGGAAGCATACTGATTCATCAGAAGAAACTGGCTTTTTTTTGTTCCATAGTTCTGAAAGTAAAATCTCCAAGTTTTTTTTTTTCTTTTAAAATAAGGAACATTGAATAAAATATTATCCAATGCTCACAATGGATGTTTTTACAGAAAGTACAATGATAATTCCTCACACAACTATTTCCTTTATTTGAGTTCAGCAGGAACACAATGATAAACTAGAATTCTCTGTAAGACACAGAAAAATTAGTTATGATTTAGTTATGTAGCATTTTGGCAATCTGACTTAAAATGAGGTACAGACTTCACTGTAATTCTAAGAAACAAACTGAAGGCCCACTGAAAGATCATACACAATTACGTTGCAAATATAAGCAATCTTTATTTATAAATCACTTTTGAGTACCTTCAATACTTTTTCAGGATAGTTATTGAATAAATATTAAATAGTAAAATAATAAAATAAAGCAAATAAATAGTACATGTAGAGGATATATTAGAGTTCCTACTGATGTATAGAATAAAAATGTGTACATTTTCAAAACTCTGGTTAAGTTTGTCCATAGCAGACAAACTACAAAATAGCAGAGACTAGAAGCTGGCAGCCAGTTGCTACTCGGCTATGTCAATGTGTTGCAATCAGAATGACATTGTTTCAGGTATGTAATTCCTAAAGTGTATGCATAGCCAACTTAATATTCAAATTAGTACGCATATTCAGGCTCTCCTTTATTTCTATAATATATAATGAAGAAATCAAATAACAAACAAGTGGAAGTTGAATACAACAGTTGAAATGTCTTTGAACAAGTGTGGATGGATTCTAATACACTGAAAAGTATAAAATTTCCATTTTTAGGCAGATCAAAAGAAATAGAATCTTAGCAATTTTGCATGATTCCAACTATGATAGATTTCATTTCCTTAACTACATATGTTGTGAAAAATAAAAATATAAAGTTAGAATTGCTCGATATCCTAAAAATATATACAGTGATAGGAAAAGTGAGTCCTAATTTGATTGAGAAAGTAGTTTTTAGAAGCAATGTTACAATAAAGATTTCTCTTTCGCTCACATAATTTAATACACTTTGTCCCTGTAAAGCTGATATTTTTGCTGTGAGGAAAAAAGTAGACAGAAAGGAGGTTGCAAAAAATAGACTGATTGATTACACTTACTAAAACCTTAGTAGTGGTAGAGATAAAAAACTAAATCAAATAAATTTGTCTTAAAATATATTCTTACCATTTTAAACTTTATTTTTGGATCCTATATTAAGATTGGGATCCTTTTTAAAAAGCAAGCAAATACTGTACAAATTGCATGCCACTAAATAACATTTTCCAAATTGGTGATCTGGGTAAGAAGCAGCATGTTACAAGAAATAGTTTCATGCTTAAGTATGAGAAAACGCAGGTTAAAGAAAGTTAATCAGATTTCTTTAGTGAAGTATTCTTTTTCTTTATGTCTTTCATATGATAACACACTTTGTAACAATTTTAGGAAAGGCCATACTGTGTAGAGTTTGCCACACATATATTTGATTAAGGAATACTTTCTTAATTGAATACATGTGTTTCTTAGGTTATAGTTAGGGAACTGCTGTCTTAGGGAGTCAACCAAAGAAACCCAAATTCGCAATGAAAAAAATATCATTGGGATAATGCTTATAATACTTACTTTTCACCAAGGGTATTGCATAGCCTATAAAAAAAATGAAACTTTCTTTTCAGAGTTTATGTACTGGTCACAGATATCTGAATAATCCTCAATATTCAGTTGAAAACCATAATTTAAGCAAGTTAAAGTCAAAGTTATTGACAGAATATCCTTAGTTGTGATATCTGAAACATACAAATAATTTTAATCTTTAAAAACAATCTAGCTTTCTGATAAACTCTCACATATTGAGAGAAGTAAATTCCTTAAAAAATACCTTTTTACCTTCGCCCTGAAATAATATGAAGTACCCAAAAACATATTGAAACTTCATTAACACGCTGTAATTCGGTTCCATAATTTGATGTTATAGCGTGAGTGATCTTAGCCGACTTACGAGAAATAGGAAAGCTAGTCAAGTGAGCCCTGCTAGCCTACAGGAGTGTGAATAGTAAATCCTTGTGATCTGGTGAGGTAGTTTGACATGCAGGGGTAAATGATGGATACAAGCCTCAAATCCCACTGTTATCTCCTTCCCTCTGTTTGTAAAGAAAATGCAATTCCTTTTCCTAAGATTGAAGTTTCATCTTTGCCCATTTTCTTGCATTCTCAAAGGACTTTACTTATGTCAATTATCAAAACTTTTGTCTTCCCTAAACCAACATAAGCACACACAAAATTCTGTTCGTACTAGGATTCTTTTGATTCTTAGGATTCTTCTTATTCTTAGCATACATTTTGCAGTAAAAGGCAGTAAAGGGTCGCTAGTCTCCTAGAAAAGATATTGTTTTTTTAATTTATTGATTTATTTATTTATTTAGTTAGTTAGTTAGTTAGTTATTTTGTCAGTTCAAGACATGGGGGGGCAGTGAGAAATCTGGAGAAACTAAAACCCAGGCAGATGTGCTTGACATATGTCTTCCCACCCTTGACAGGGAAAAGGTCACCCATCAAAGTGCTCAGTTGGGTCCTAGCGGGCAGGCAGTCTCTCTGGGCTGTGTCTCCTGATGACCACCATGTCTTCACACGTATCTGAAAGTTCCAGCTTCCATCCTGGGATAGTGTATCTGATGACGCCTCACAGCAGAGCCTTTAGCCTTCTGTCTGCTTATTTTTCAGTTCTGACTGGCTCAGGAATCTGTCTCCTCAGTTTTCCCTAAGTGTGTCAGGCACAGGGTCCAATCCCCACTGCCAGGCCAGTCTTTTAAACTGCACCCTGGGCACAGAGATGGGCTTCTGTGCAGGCACGAAGGATAATAGGTATGTTTTTATGGTTTGCGGTAATTACATTAACCTTACTTATTGTAATATCAGGAATATACACTGAAAATTTGTAGGTAAAACAAGAAAAATAAAAATAAATGAATTTACTTTATGATTCCTCTTTAAAAATAATGACCAATAAAATGTAGGTAGAAGTAGCTTTAGTAGTAGCTATAAGAAGAAACATTTTAAAATAATGAGGTCCTTTATTCCTTTAGACAAATATATTATTCAGATACCAACTCTATTTTAACACAGTGTTTTCCATTTAAAATAACTAACCGTTAATAAAATAAATGAATGAAGCATTGGCTCCTTGTTTCCCAAACATTAATATAATATTTAAAATAATGATTGCAATTTTTATTTGGTATAAACATTCTCTCAAATGATTCTAAAGATTAAAACAGAACTGGCTTTCTCTTTTCCCTTTATTCTACTAAAGAGAATGGAAGTTCTGGACTTCATGGTTCAGAGCACTGTTACAAAACGCTGGAAGTTTGGCCTTGAGTTTAATTTCATATCTCATTTAAATATCATGCATGCAAAAATGTTGATGTCTATATTACTGCTTCCTTTCCAAACATTTCAACTTTAGCAATCTGGTGATAGGCAGCTCAGATTTCATAGGAAAACAAGGCCTGCTTCATATAAATGTGTTTCAGCTAATAAATGAAACTAGAAAATATTTATTTATAAGAAATGAAGTTATGTACATTTTTTCAATACCTATCACAATTCATTAGAAATTAAATTGCTGTTAAATATTGCTTAAATTCAAAACATGCAAGCATTCACAAACAAGGGAAACTATGTTGCAATAAGCATTCTCAAGAATTTTTCCAGAACCCCTAAAATCCTAGATAAATTATCTGGTAAGAATATATAAGGAAAAAGAAAAACACAAAAGTTAGTTTTCCTATTATTACAGAAATTTCCAACTAAAATACAGAAGCTACATATTTTCTGTCTGGCTTTTATAAGCCTGAAAGGAACCTCATGCCTCTGCTGATGTTCCTGACTCAGCATGGAATGTCCTCTCTTTCTCTACCCACCAAATTACTACGTCTCTTTCAAGGCCCGTTTCAAAAGCTCTTTTCCATGGAGCTTTCCCCACAGTACAAGTCAGAATTAATTACTTCTTCCTATGGGCTCTCAAAGCACTTTGAACCTCTAAATGGCAATTACTTTATTCTGCCTCGCACTATTTACATGTTTAAATATGTCTGCCTCACAAGACTTTAGGCTCCTTGAAGACATCTTAATCAACTTTTTTTCCCCCTCACCTCACTGGATTCTTTTCCATCCTTGGGTGCTTATTTATAATCTGGAAAACGGTTCTCCATTACAGAATGGGTGCCCAATAACTTTGGGTTTAGAAGAACTAATTGAAAATTATTGTCTTCTTATGGTCTCTTTCAGTCAAGTTCTGACTATAATGATGGTTTTCCAAGTTGTTCATTTTATACCTATGAAAAGAAGTCAGCAACGTTAAAACTGTCTATGTGTGGTATTTTCCAATGTTCCTTGGACTCCTAAATGCACCCTTTAATATATCATACCTGTAGAATGTCTAAAAATGTCACTTGGATAACTATCTTTTCCCTGTGCTTCACCAAGATTAACCTTTGAGTTATATAAATCAAAAATTCAAGGAAAGAAGAAAAGCTGAAATGGATGTCAACCTTGTCCCTTTGCTTTGTGAAATTTTCAACTTGAACACTGTATTATTGGTGATGTTTTAAACATTCAGCTATATTTCTATGGTGTTTCTCTCCACAGAGGTAAAAGCAAACATTATTCAATATCAGGCAAACTTTAATTTGGTGACAGGCATTTTGCACCATATTAGAAAAATATGGATATAGAACTTTAAAAATTCCCCCATGGAGTATACATAGTGAGTACCAGTATTGAAAATGGACTTGAAATTTTCACTTCCAATCGGTATCCTAATCACTAGGCCATGTTACTATACAAGTGAGGCTTTAAGCATATATGTAAAATATCTAAATTAAATGTCATTGGAAGGCAAGGTAAATGCACTGATCATTGTTTTCTAGCTTAGCCTGTTATGTTTTCACTGATAATTAGCTTCATATTAAGATAAAATTTCTCCTTCCATGTATTTTAATATTGTATTATATTTATTTTTTTATAGTTTTTACTTAGTTTTTAATCATCTGATTTCCTCTGATAACCAGATAAGACGGGCATCTATTCTCAAATTACAGACAAAAGAAACTGAGGCTCAGAAGTTTAATGTCAAGGAAAGAAAGAAGGAAAGAAAGAAAGAAAGAAAAAGAAAGAAAGAAAGAAAGAAAGAAAGAAAGAAAGAAAGAAAGAAAGAAAGAGATTTGCTTTCTCTATTCTAGGGAACTTTCTTTCTTGTCAAACTCAGTAACAGGAAAAGAAATGTCAGAGACATGAGTGGGTGAAACTTAGAAGCACTTTAGAATAATTTGACTTCAAATTGTCTGATTGCTATTTGATTATTTATAGATTACTTTGGCATGCACTGATACTCATTTTTAAATACTATTTCTTATTTATGAAGAACTACATGAAACAAATACACACAGTTCACTGAAATGCTTAGTTTTTTAAATATTGTTATGTCATATAACTGTTTACATAGAATTTTTGTCTTCTACAGTTATGACCACGTACCGGAGTTTAAATAAAACAACAGCATATTTTAAGCACCAACAGTAATGCTATGGTGCTTTATTTTATTTTTAATAGTCGTAAAAATTAGTGTTCACACTTTGACACATCATTTAAATGTTATTGTGACATTGCACCAGAAGTTACCAATGGAAGGATTTATAAAATACAAATATATATAACCAGAAGTTGTGTTATATACAAAGGTCACAAAACAATATTGTGGCTGTACAAGTTCAGGTCTAGGGTTTCAATTTCCAAAATCTCAGTTGTTGGAATCCATGACAGCTGAGGCATAATATAACTAAGCAATGGTAAACCAGTAAAAAAATATAAAAGAGATATAAGCTGCTATTGACCTTAAACATTCTGTTTCATCATTCACATTTAGGAGGAAATGAAAATTTAGAGAAAATAGAAAGATTCAGTATAAATTTAAAGACATATACATATATATGGCCACTTAAAGGCTAAATGAGATACCTTTATCATAGCAAAATTATACTGGTGTCTAAATGATTAAAACCGCATGAATGAGAAATGAAGTTGGGTCTCATTTTACTCTAGAAAAGAATAGTACACACATTTGCGGTTTACAAAGCAACTCTGCATACATTGTCTGATCTTATGGAATGCTAGTATAGGTTCACCAGTGGAATCAAATGTAAGAACCCTTTAACAAATCAGTATGGACAGATGCTCTAAGAATTTGTGTAAACGATTGCAGTGAATTCCCTCTTGGCATATACAGGAAACATATGCTTTTGTGCAGTTTCATTTTAGATTAAAAAGAAAGAAATCTAGAGAAACTTATTTTTTTCATTGTGTTCATTTGATTTCTAGGGCCTTTAAATGCCCCTTTCCCACTTCACTTGAGACAGCTGAACTATCTACACTATAAAATCAGCCACCAGAATATAAATACCCTGAAAAAAATTCCAAAGAAGAAGGAGTATGGTGTGCCACTTTGTCACCATTGTTCTTAAGAAAAAAAAAAAATGTGTCTATATAGGGAAGGCTGGGTGGCTCAGTCGGTTAAGCGTCTGACTTCAGCTCAGATCATGATCTCACCCTACAATTGGGCTCTGGTTGACAGCTCAGAGCCTGGAGACTGCTTCAGATTCTGTGTCTTCCTCTCTCTGCTCCCCCCTGCTCGTACTCTGTCTCTGTCTCTGTCTCTCTCTCTCAAAAATAAATAAATATTAAAAAAAATTTTTAATTAAAAAATGTGTTTATATATAGTTGAGTGAAATTTTATTTTTGTATAATTAAAGTCTTATTGAATCAGACTTATTAATTGTAACAAAAATGGAAGAGTTAAAAAATGGAGCATTAGGGTTGTAATATTATGTAAGTGATTTAAAAAGTATAAACATTATATAGATTCAGTTCATGGTACTTATAAACTATGTATCAGCATGCTCCTTAGGAGAAAATCATATTTTTATTATTATTAAGAATACATTTTAATTAAACATCTACAATGTGTGAGGTACCATGTTAGATACAGAGAGGGTTCAGATATGAACCTCTTTTTATAAGATCTTACAAGTAACAGAATTATATCTTAGTTGTAATAAATTCCACAATCCTTAGCAAAAATAAATCCTGTAAATACAAATAAAAGACAAGATAAAAGCGTTATATTCGCAACAGATTCTTATTAGTGACCAGCCTAAAGATTCAACTAACATAAAACAGTACCAATAAGTAAAAGGTGTGAGTGTAAGATATTTGTTAAGAAAATAACCTCACTATATTCAGATAGTTAGATAGATAGATATACATATATATGTAGATAGATAGATATACATATCTATCTATCTATATATAGGTATACATATATACCTATATATAGATATACATATATACATATATATAGATATATATGTATACCTATATATAGATATAGATAGATATACATATATACATATATAGATAGATATACATATATATATGTAGATGTACATATATATATATATATATACACACACATACATACATACATACATTCATTTTTTTTTTAAAACAGTCTTCACACCCAGCATGGAGCCCAATGTGGGGCTTGAGCTCATGGCCTGGAGATCAAGACCTAAGCTGAGATCACAAGTCACTTAACTGACTCCCCAGACACCACTAAAAGTTATGTTATATTCTGATTAAAGGGTAAAGAAAAAATCTAGAAATTACCATGGCTATAGAAGTATCCAAAGTTGAGTTCTTTCTTTTGAAATCTTTTCCACAATGAGGATTTAAATGAAATATGAGAATAAAGAAATATATAGCACCCTAAATAAAAATATTGCATACCCTGACCAATTTTGGTACCCTGACAAACTTTAATTATAATATAAAATTCAATGAAAGTCATGCCAACAAGTTAGCTTTACCTCTTACTGTACAGGTTGAAATTAAATTTTATCATCTTCTGTAAGTTTTAACTAAAATTTTAGCTAAATTTCTAGAGAAAGCTAAGTAAGTTGGATAATTAAGTGTATTTGAAAGATTTATTCAATTTCCTTTAAAAGGTATGTGTTTTGTGTGTATATATATATACATATAAACATATAGAATCAAATATATATACAAACATATATATATATATACACAAACATATATATGCAAACATATAGAATCAATCACATTGTATATAATCAATATGTTGTTGAATTGAAAAACTGTAGGAAATTTACATTATTTATGTCCTTTTGGAATTTCTTATAATAATATCCACTTAAAAAAAAGTTTAAAAAACATTTTATTCACCTGGATATTGGGAAATTTAATTTGACTTTGTGAGCAATTCCTTTGAGAAGATTTTTGTTTTCCAAAAAAAGAAAAACATCATGATATTTAACAGATTTATAAAATCTGTTTAAGAAAAATTGCTCCTATGCCATTACATTTTATCCTGAAGTCTCAACGACCATCTGTTTTCTTTGAAAAATGAGTAATGTTAGCAATTGTGTTTTTTTTATTGTTGAACCCAGGTTAGTCTCTGCCTGGGGTTCAAGTTCTCAAAGATGGGCAGATTTAATATATTTGTCACCACCTTGATATTGCTTAACTTCAGATAAAAGTGATGGTTGGTAAGTCTGTGAATTGAGGACAAACCCTGTGTTGTTATGCTGAAACAATATTTAAGAACTCCAAGTCTTTATTTTTGTTCCAAATTGCACTACATCTTGTTAGGTTCATATTAGTTATTTTTAAAAATTACCTCTTTATCTCCAAGTTATCAAGTTACCATTTTAGTCACTGTCCTGGTATGTTGTTTCTTTTATTTTATTCTTTTTTAAATAAGCAGAATTTGACCATTTCTCTATAAGTCTTTTATTTCTTTTGGACAGCTTAGTCAGACATCTACCTAGAATTTATTTTAGGTAAAAGGGTCCACTACTTTCTTTAAGTAAAAGAATTTTAAAAGTTGTGAACTCCAGTAAATGGATAATTTTTGAAGATCAAATAAGCCAGGGTCAATTTAGTGCATATCAACTGAGATGTCCAGGGTTTGCATTTAAAAATGAATTTGCGATTGTCTTTGGTCTCTATTTCCTAATTCATTTTTAGGGCTTTAAAGATCTGTTGTAACAGGACTCTTGTTACATTTAATAAGTGCCATGTTGATTGGCGTTCTCTAAGTAGGCTTTTCAGTTTGCCTGTGGGGAAATTTAATATAAAAACATTCAACATTCTTTTATTAGTGTTTTTTACTATTCCCAGTCCCATCAGACCTTTGGTGCAAGCAGTGTATTATTGAAAAGCTTATCTGTAAGAAGTGAGCCAAGGGGAAATTCAGCCTTTATTAATATTGACATCATGTTCCCACACAATGGCTGTCTAAAGAAACTTTTCAATTGGATTTCAACTGCTTTGATGCAATATAAATGGAAACAACTGAATGCATGGTTTAACACAGAATAGTGAATGATGCTGTATCCTGCACAGCCAAACATAAAGTTGGAGGTTAGAGGTATTTCAGGGCCATAATTTAGTATTCTCAATTTATAACGGTTAGTGGAATGTTGTTAGGTTAATTTGGTGGGTTCTTGAATACATATAAAATTTTCTCTGGGTTCTCTTCCCTTTCTCATTGCCAGTTTAAAGAAAAAGGACAACTAATGTATTTCCAATGTGGAAGTGATCTTTAAGGACCAGGATAAGATGTAAGTAGGGTAATAATTTATGTTTAAGGATATGTTCTACTAGGATTATAAACAGCATCAGCATCAGACAAGATTGGGGTGTTTAGAGGCTGTTCGGGCCAACATATTGAAAATACTTCATGCTGGTTGTTCTAGTTTCTTTTACCTTCACAGGTTAAGCGCTAATACGGGAAACTGCTCTTTGCAGAAGTGCAGAGTGCAGATCGAAATCAAACAGGTGGAAAGGTGTTTTTAAGAGGAATATTTGCCACTTCACCACAGAACTGGACTATGGTTAAGGGTATAACTATTAGCTTAACCAGCAAACAAATGCTCAAGTAAAAGGCAACAAGGTCTTCAACACCTGAAAAAAATAGTTGACATTTTCTCAGAAACCTACATATAATTTACTGTAAAATAAATTCTCGACTCACTGAGCACTATCACTTCTCTGGTTAGACAGTCCAAATTTGACATCTAGAACACTTCTTTAAAGTCACCATTTTCCTGGAAACACTCTAATTTTGAAGAGTCTAGAGCTATATTTAGCGTTTGAAGAGTAGTCTTTTAAAAAATATGGTTATAAAACAGATTGATTTAGAGGAGCATTATAATTAGCTGCTGAATATGTTAGAAGGATAGATTATTCTACATGAATCACGGAGCTCACTTTAAGTGTCATCCCCCATTCTAAACTGCCAGCTTAATTTCTTCTCATTTTTCACTGCAAGAGCCTTTTTTTCTATTATGCCAATAATAAAGGTGTAGTTGTCATGAAATAGGCATACCTTTGTGAAATAATGAATTATAAACTGTTTTGTTTCAATTTTTAAAGTAACTGAGTCATGATTACTTGATTTGACAATAACTAGCAAACCCACCTGCAGAATAAATTCATTTTATACATATATATCCAGAGTTGGTGGCCTTATGAGACTCTGGCAAACATTTTGAAGTTAATTGAAAAAAAAATTGTAACACAGAATAGCATAAATGATAATAGGTATGGTGTTCACATAGTATCTCCAGAGATATCAGAAAATTATTATATAAAGAAACAGTTATAACAATACTGATGGCCAATATTTAAACATTTAAACATAAGGAAACACTTAAGATGATCTAAAGAAATTAAGATATGCTTAATCTAAGAGATGATTAAATATATTAATAAAATGATTCTGGAAATTGATGATTTGATAATAAATATAAAAATGCTGCCAATTTTTGAAACCCATACAAATCTGTCAAAGTAAGAGTATCACACTGGGTGAATTTTAGAGAATAATCCACATTGTTACACAATCTTGGAACTGTCATAGTAAGAATTGTGTAAGATTGGTGGCGTTGTATAATCTCAATGTCCATCATAAGCCCAAGATAGTAACTATTAAATATATATTTAAAATGTTCTATTACTCTTGATATATGCCCCTGTGCTAGATGCATATGGGATGTTTAGTAAGTACTTAATAAATGGAAGACTAAAATATAAATAACAGAAAAGCGATGTTTTTGTTTTTAGAAATTGTTCCTTAGGAATATCTATTTTCTTCTTTTTCTTTTTTGTAGTTAAAAAAAGGGTTGCCCGGGACACCTGGGTGCCTGGTCAGTTAAGCATTTGACTCCTAACTTGGGCTCCAGTCATGACCACGTGTCGGTGGGATCGGAGCCTGCTTGGGATTCTCTCTCTCCCACTCTCTCTGCCCTTCCTCCATTGGCGTGTACTCTCTGCCTCTCTCACACAGTCTCAAAATAAACAAATAAACTTTAAAATAAAAAAGTATTCGGGTGCCGGGATGGCTCAGTAGTTAAGTGTCCAACTCTTGGTTTTGGCTCAGGTCCTGATCTCATGGTTTGTGAGTTGGAGCCCTGCATTGGGCTCCACGCTGACAGTGTTGAGTCCACTTGGAATTCTCTCTCTGTCCCTCTCTCTCTGTGCCTCCCCTGTTCACACTCAATTTCCTTCTCAAAATAAATAAAACTTAAAGAAAAAAGTTTTTCCTCCTTTAAAAATAGTTTCCTGGGGCGCCTGGGTGGCTCAATCAATCGGTTAAGCGGCCGACTTCGGCTCAGGTCATGATTTCGTGGTCCATGAGTTTGAGCCCCGCGTCAGGCTCTGTGCTGACAGCTCAGAGCCTGGAGCCTGTTTCAGATTCTGTGTCTCCTTCTCTCTGACCCTCCCCCATTCATGCTCTGTCTCTCTCTGTCTCAAAAATAAACGTTAAAAAAAATTTAAAAAAAAGTTTCCTAAGTTAAGTACACTGGAACAAATAATAGCAAAAAAGGGACTAAAATGACAAGGTTCTAGAACTCAGGCAACTACTCACTATTGTCCTAGAATCACATTGGGCAGGGCTCTGGTGTTGCTGTCAGTGAAGTGGTAAATTGCAGAAAGAGAAGGGAGGAGGGGGAGAGTGCAGAACAGATTCTGTGCAGAGGGACACAGAAGGGCAGGCTCCTGCTGTGTTGTTGAAATGCAGGTGCACCGTGCTGGTGAAACAGCCTTTGCGCTCCTCTGAGAAATCTCTGAGGACTTAGTATAAAAGATTGCTGCATCCCTGCAGAGAGTTTCTAACTTGGTGGGTCTGGGATGCATCTAAGAATTTTCCTTTCTAGCAAGTTCTCCAGTGTTGCCTGTGCTGCTGGTTGAAAAAACACAGTTTGGGAACTAATGAGATTAGAGAATGGGTTTGCTATCTAGGATAATATGTTCACACTTATTACAATGAGAATTCCTTTGTCAGTGGCTAAAACAATTATGTTACTATAACCATGTTTTCCTGTGCTCAGAGCTATATATTCACATTTAAAGAAGAATACAATCATTTGATATAACCTAAAACATGCAAAAATTCTCAGGCTAATTATACCTATAAATGGCCCACCTATAGTTACGTAAAATTGAAATAGACCTAATACCACAGTTCTTACATTAAAAGTTATATAGGCCATGCAGGTATATGAACGTAGACATGTTTTTAGTTCAGCCCTGGATCTGTACCCTTATAGTTACAGTTAACATGAAAATGTTTGGTAGGATCTTATGCCACCAATTTAAATTCTATTAATTAAACATTGAACATTTAACCATTTAAACAACTCCTTGGATTAAATGGCAATCACTATTTTCTTGCTATAATGCAGTGTCTCATGTCGCAAGCAGGGTGTTGCTCACAACTGTAGGCCAATAGCTAGGACTTCCAACCTAGAGACTGGATTTTGTAGACATATTATCTGTATCTGTATCTGTATCTGTATCTGTATCTGTATCTGTATCTCTCTATCATCTCTATCTCTATCTCTATCTCTATCTCTATCTCTATCTTAAAAGAGTTCAGATAGGGGTCAACTCTTGGCCCTAGGGTAAAGGTGGCTTTTATTTCTTCTCTTGGGGAAAAAGGGGAGGCAAGTTTTCCCCATGCAACCAACCTAAGGAAGGGGTGGATGCGCCCCCCAGGGGGTGAGGCTGGAAGAGCCCGACAATCATTCAAAAGGGCTCCTTCCTGTCCATTTCTGGCCCCAGGCTGCAGGGTGTGCTCCTGAGAGTCACTATAGGTCCAAGGTGTCTGAATCCCTGAGTTATCATGTGGAGGGAGTTGCCCTGAAGACTCACTCTGTTCATAACTCACTTCCCATGAGGTAGAAATAAAATGCATGTGTTTTTAACACCAATATTCCAAGAGAAGCCTATTCTAACACGATGAATGGTGATGGCAATGTAGTGTCATGGGCACTAAGATGCAAACCTGGATGTCGTATTTTGGAGGGCAAAGAAAGATGGCTCCTTGTGATTTCTGACTTGTAGTGAAGCAAAAGAAAGAGTAAGCTTTACGGAGTGATGGACAGAATGGTGGACTAAAAGAATGTGTTGTATAAGTACATGGTCATATATTACATGTTTATACATTTGGGTATGTACATAGATTTTTATTATTAATATTTACAGGAAATGTGGCATCATGTTAAGAATATTCATCTAAGCATCCACAGACCTGGGTTCTCTTTCATATTCCATCACTAATTCACCTAGTGATATGACAAGACAGGCATTTCATCTCTTTGGGCTCAAATTTCTAATTCAATAAAACACCAGATCTTTATAGATTACTTTCTTGCTATTCCATTCTATCACTCTGCTTTTGTAAGAATAACCATGGCACAGATTATTTTGTTCTCCACTGGAAACTTACTGTCATTTCTTTTCTTAAGACAATGGCAACGGTGTTGAGGAAGTAAAAATGATGCACTTCCTTTATTTTGTCCATAAGACAATAGGTTCTCATCATTTTCTCTGCCAGGGGAGCATAGAGTAATAATGAACAGATAGCAGAATGATATGATGATTATGCTGTATTAGAATTTTAATGATCTCCTTCTCATCTATCTTTCTGACCACTTACTATTTTGCAGAAAGAAGATTCAGTGCTTTCTATTTATTGAGGACTTGTGTTAGTAACTTTAAATGTGCTGTTTTATTTTCTCTTACAAGAAAGTAATGAGTAAGATATTATCTTATTATCCCAAATGAGAAAATTGATACCTGTGGTTTTGGAAGGAATAAAAGATTAAATAATCTTTCATAATAGGAACAATTTATCTGAGTTACCATGGGTTCCTATTAATTTCTTGTTTTTAGCAAACTAGCAGCCAACCATGCAAAATTTCAGGGAAGGGAAAAACTTCCTAATTTTTTGAACAGTTTTTTCTTGCTCATTGGACACATGCCAGTGAGACTTCAGCTTTCCTTTTTACTAAAGAAGTGACCAAACCTAGCTGAGTCAGACTCTGGAATATGACCCTATCATGTTGGAAATGGCAAATTTCATTCTTTTTTTATGGCTGAGTAATAGTCAATATATAAATTACATCTTTATCCATTCACATATTAAATACTTAAATTGCTTCCAAATCTTGGCTACTAGAAATCATGCTTCAGTGAACATAGGGGTGCATATATCTCTTCAATTTGGTGGTTTCTTTCTTTGAATAAAAGAAGTGAAGTTGCTGGATCATATGGTAATTATTTTTAATTTTTTGAGGAATCTCCATGCTGTTTTCCATAATGGCTGCATCAATTTACATTTTCACTCACAGTGTACAAGAGTTCCCTTTTCTCTACATCCTTGCCAACAATTTTTATTTCTTGGTTTTTTGATGATAGCCAATCTGACAGGTGTGAGGTAATATCTCACTGTGGTTTGATTTATATTTCCCTGGTGACTAGTGATGTTTCATGTGTCTGTTGGCCATCTGTATATCTTCTTTGGAAGAATGTGTACTCACGTCCCCTTCCCATTTTTTTTTAAATCTGGTTGTTTGTTTCGTTTCTTTTTAGAAAAAGAGAGAAAATGCATGTGTGTGTGCATAGCGGAGGGTCAGAAAGAAAGGAAGAGAAACCTAAGCAAGCTCCATGCTGTCAGCAAAGAGCCTGACATGGGGCTAGATCTCCTGAACCATGAGATCATGACCTGAACCATCAAGAGTCTGATGCTTTTAATCAACTGAGCCACCCAGGCACCCCTGTGTTTTTTATATTAAGTTGTGTAAGTTCTTTATATGTTTTGGATGTTAACCTTTTATCTGCTATATAATTTACAAATATCTTCTCACATTCAATAGGTTGCCTTTTTGTTTTATTGATGGTTTTGTTTGATACGCTAAAGCTTTTTAGTTTGATGTAATTCCACTTGTTTATTTTAATTTTTGCTGCCCTTGCCTGAGGATATTGGTTTTAAAGAAATATTGCTAAGGATGCCAAAGACTTACTGGCTATGTTTTCTTCTAGGAGTTTTACAGTTTTAGGACTTGCATTCAAATATAATCCATTTTGAATGTAGTTTTGTGTATGGTATAAGATAGAGGTCCAGCTTCATGCTTTTGCATAGGGCTGTCCAGTTTCCCAACACCATTTATTGAAAAGATGGCATTTTCCCCATGATATATTCTGACCTCCTTCATCATAGATTAATTGACCATATATGTGTGGGTTTATTCCCGGAATTGCTATTCCATTCCATGAATCACATTTCTGTTTTTGTGCCAGTACCATGCTGTTATGACTACTATAGCTTTGTAGTATAGTTTGAAATCTGGAAGTATTTTGTTTTTTTCTAAGATTGCTTTGGATAATCATGGTCTTTTGTGATTCCATACAAATTTTAGGATTCATTGTTTTAATTCTGTAATAAAAGCCATTGGCTTTGATGAAGATTGCATTGAATTTGTAAATTGATTTAGGTAGGATGGATATTTTAACAATGTTTATTTTTTCAATCCATGAATATGGTCTGTCTTTCCATTTGTCATCTTCAATTTCTTTTATCAGTGTCTTATAGTTTTCAGAGTTCAGGTCTTTCATCTCCTCAGTTAAATTCATTCATAGGCATTTTATTCTTTTTGATGCAGTTGTAAATGGCATTGTTTTCTTAATTTCTCTTTCTGGTATCCCATAATTAGTGTAGACAAATGCAGTCAATTTCTGCATGTTAATTTTGTATCCTATGACCTTACTGATTCACTTATTAGTTCTACTAGTTTTTTGATGGGGTCTTTAGGATTTTTTATTTTAGTATCATATCATCTACAAATGGCAATGTGCTATTTCTTTTTAATTTGGATGCACTTTATTTCTTTTTCTTGTCTAATTGCTGTGACTAGGACCTCCAAAATTATTTTGAATAAAAGTGGAGGGAGTGGGAACCCGTGTTTTGTTCTTGATCTTAAAGCAAAAGTTTTCAGCTTTTCACAATGGACTATGATGTTAGCTGTGGGTTTATCATATATGGCCTTTATTTTGTTGAGGTACATTCCTTCTATTCTCTTTGTTGAGGTTTTTTTTTTTTATGTTTTTGTTTGTTGGTTTGTTTGTTTGTTTGTTTTTGAGAGCATACAGCAGGGAAAGGAAAAGAGAAAGGGATAGAGGATCTGAAGTGGGCTCTGCGCTGACAGCAGTGAGCCCAATGTGGGGCTTGAACTCACAAACCACGAGATCATGACCTGAGCTGAAGTCAGATGCTCAACCAAATGAACCACCCAGGTGCCCTACTACTTTATTGAGTTTTTATCACAAATGGATGTTGAATTTTGTCAGAAGGCTTTTCTGCATTTATTGAGTTACTCATGTGATTCTTACCCTTTGTTTTATTAATGTGGTATATTACATTGGTTACTTTGTGGATGTTGAACCTTCCTTATATCTTAGATAAATCCCACTTGATCATGGCATATGATCCTTTTTTTTTTTTAATTTTTTAACGTTTATTTATTTTTGAGACAGAGAGAGACAGAGCATGAACGGGGGAGGGTCAGAGAGAGGGAGACACAGAATCGGAAACAGGCCCCAGGCTCTGAGCTGTCAGCACAGAGCCCGACGCGGGGCTCGAACTCACAGACCGCGAGATCATGACCTGAGCCGAAGTCGGCCGCTTAACCGACTGAGCCACCCAGGCGCCCCGGCATATGATCCTTTTAATGTTTTGTTTAATTTGGTTTGCTAATACTTTGTTGAGGATTTTTACATCTATATTTATTAGGATTATTGACCTGTAATTTCCTTTTGTTGTGGTTTCTTTGTCTGGTTTGGGTATCAGAATAATGCTGGTTTCATAAAATGAGTTTGCAAACATTGCTTATCGTCAATTGTTTAGAATAATTCAGAAAGGATAGGTAGTAACCCTTTTTGAAATGTTTGGTAGAATTCATCTGTGAAAGCTCTCTCATTCTGAGACTTTTGGTTTTGGGAAGTTTTAAAATGACTGGCTCAATTACATTACTTATAATCAGTCTATCCAGATTTTCTGTTTCTTCATGATTCAGTGTTGGAAGGTTGCATGTTTTAGATTTTCCAATCTGTTGGCATATACTTGTTCATAGTAGTCCATATGATCCTTTGTATTTCTGTAGTGTCAGTTGTAATATCTTGTTCATTTCTGATTTTGTTTATTTGGTCCCCCTCCTCTCTCTCTCTCTCTTAATGAGTCTAGCTGTGGTTCATTGCCTTTTTTAATCACTCAGATCATATTTATCCCTCCAGTCATCTATAAATTCCTTCAAATTTGAGAATTTCTACAATCTAAAACTAACATTTCTTAATTATCATTAATTTTAATATGTCTTTTGTATTCTGTTATAAAAAAGAATAATAAAAACTACGTCAATTTTGATTATGCGTTTCAAAATTTAATGTGTTTATAGTGATCAACTCTTTGTTAAATATATATCATCTATATAAAATATTTATCAGTTATTCTAAATACATTTGCATTTATATTAGAGTAATGGCAAGAATAAAAAGTTTTTGTGGAAAAACATTTCATCTGAAAATTTTTAAGCAATGTTTAAAATACAAATATGTGAGTTTATAAATCAGGTTGGTTAACAAAACAATGAGCACAGTACTGACTGCAAAGGAAATCTCATTCTAAACAATGCAGCCAACCTAGAAAAAAGACACATGAAAAGAAAGAAATTACTGAAGCTATTACACATATGACACACCCAGCTGGGAGTCCAGCTGCTCAAGGAAGCTGGTGGTTCTTGATCTTTGGGAATTCCTAATTAGAATATAAGTTGGAAATATAATAGAAAACATAAAAGAAAAAGAAATCTAATATTAGTTTTAGCTCTTGTTTTGTGTCTTTAAATGTTAGCGAAGACAGAATTATAAGAGCTGGGCTAAGTAAGCAATAAATAATTTTTATAACTACTGACTTTTGATGCCAGTTATACTTTATCAAAGTTTCCAATATTCCATTGCATATTTATCCCTACTTTCAGAATAGGCATGGTTACCAATAGCTTGTGAACTGTAGGCTGCATTCTAGAGCTGCTGTATATGAATCAAATGGCATGCACTTAGGATGCATTTATATATTCCTTAAAAAGCAGATTTTTCTTCCATTTGGCGCTCGCTACATACTTCTCTAAAGGTTTTTGCAATAGATGAGCCTTCATAGGATTATAAATCATAGCATGCTAGAATAAATGCTATAGAAATTGAATACATGGTACAGTATTTTGCACAGTGATAATCACCTATAGCCTGAGAGCATATAAATATGTGATTAATTTATATTTTTATTTTAAGGAACCCAAATAAATGTGTGCCCATATATTCTGTTATTTATGGTATTTCAAATTACTCCTTTACAGGTTTATAGGACTAATGTGACCTTCCCAAGATCTATGCTAGCAACAGTAAAAGATCCAAATAATTTACCCAGAAAATTAAAATGAAAACAAAACCAAAACTGTAACAACTTTTACTTTTACACAATTGTCTGGATATTCGAGGTTAATCATGTTTAGGTTTCACTTCAAGTGGACTATTGCCTTTATTCTCTATGTCACTGCTAACGAACCGTATTTTCAAGGTTGATCAGTATGCAAGACAATGTATTCTCTGATTGATCAGTATGCAGGGTTGGATTACTCCAGAGAACATTTGGGCATTTTCACTATGTCCTGTGGATTAACCTGCAGAGTATGCATTTTGGAGGGCAGGTACTAAGGGAGGAAACAAAACTGACTTAATGGTCTGGCACTGTGGAAGTTTGATCAACTCCCTGAGTGGAGGTCGAGCCATCTTATGAAATCACTTGCCATATGACAATAATCCTAAGATCTTTGGAAAATAAATGTGCTTCATTGTCATGGTAGAACAATAAAACTGATTAAACAAAAAGTAGTGGCATTAATTTTTTGCTTTTAATTATGGACCATATTGATACTTATTCAGACAACGATTTTCTTTTTTTTTTTTTTTTTTTTAATTTTTTTTTTCAACTTTTTTTTTTTTATTTACTTTTGGGACAGAGAGAGACAGAGCATGAACGGGGGAGGGGCAGAGAGAGAGGGAGACACAGAAGCGGAAACAGGCTCCAGGCTCCGAGCCATCAGCCCAGAGCCTGATGTGGGGCTCGAACTCACAGACCGCGAGATCGTGACCTGGCTGAAGTCGGACGCTTAACCGACTGCGCCACCCAGGCGCCCCTCAGACAATGATTTTCTAATGGTAGTAGCTGTTCCATGTTTGTGTGATCATTTTAGGAGTGGAAATATATGGGTACCTACTGCATTATATTCTACAGCAATGATTTTAGACTTGTTGGTGTAGGTAGTGGAATTCTTCAAGAGATTTCTGTCTTTGCACCCCCTCCTGCTGGTCTTCCTCCTATTAGATGAGAAGTCATGTGAGGCTTTCAGTTGAATATCTGGGGCTTTTCCAGATTTTTAAAAATCTTCTGCAAAAGGAAGGAGAGAAGAAAGGAGATTGTCAAAAATCCAGTGTAACTTCCAAAAATTAAGTGAAAATTAAGTATTCTACATTCTAGGTTTAATCTTATTTAAGGATCTTTGAATAACAGTTTAATTTTCACTTATTCTTTTAATTAGCTTAAATCTTTGAAATAGGATAACCTCAAAAAAAAAACACAACAAATTGGGGTAAGGGGAAGATAAGTAGGGCAAATTTTAAAGTATATGTTTTATTATCTCTCATAAGAATGACATGCTAATATAAAAAAAATGCACCTGTGGAATCTTATAAAAAATGAAGGGGTGTAAGAGTGCTGTATGCAAGAAATCTAGAGAGACATTTGGAAGTGAATGTTAACATTTTCCTCAATTTGCATTGTGAAACAAATACACAAAATAGAAGACTCTTTTACATCAAAATATTGATTTAATTGAAACATAGTCAATCAACAATTATTGAACACTATGGTTGGAGCAACCGGTTGTAGGAGGGTGTGGGATAACTATACTTCCTTTTCAAGGCCATCCATCATGAGCTCCAAAAGAGGACCCGGGTAGAAAAAGAATCCCATTAATTGTAACAATAACAAAAGTTGTTTTATCTGACTCCAGCCTTCACTTCTACTGTGGAAAAACCCCTTTCAAAAGCAAATACATTACCTAAGAAAAGCTGACACATCAACCCCCATTGTCATCCACTAATACGTTACCATTTTATCTCATGAACATCGTTGATGGTGAACAATGGTAAGAGTTCATGAAAAAGCACATTAATATGGAAGACAAGAAAGGTGTTGAAAGGGATTCTAGATCAACACAGGAGAAAAATTTCTTTTACCTAAAATTTGACTTTTTGACTGACTTTACCTCCGCTGGCTAAACTCTAAATCTGATTAGAGTTTTGATTCTTACAGTTAAATGGAATAGAAAGTGGAATGAGTTTTATTTTTTTAACGACAGAGACACTTACTGTCTGGATACATTTGGGAATCAAGAATTAAGACCTTTAGCCAAGTAGATCTTACACACCAAAAACAAAGAAAACCAGAAATACTGACCAAGCCGAAGTCAGTAGCAGCGGGAACCACAGTAGATTTGCTCTTCAATTGGTGCTGCTGCTGGGGCACTTTTCAAAACCCCACAGGCCTCCCTGGAATGCTGGCAGCAGGAGCACATGGTCCTCTTCAGAGCAGATTTTTCTCACTACTGCACCCTCTGCTTTTGCCTCAAAGCAAGAGCTTTTCTCTTATATTCTTCTTCCTCAAATACTTGGCTCACTTATGACCCCCACTCCTCATCACACCTTCTCTACAGAATAGCCTCTGTCAGTATATTCTTTCAGTTATTTCTCCCACTACCAGTGCCTTGATTTCCTTTGACATTCCAAATTCCTGTCCCATAAGTCAGAATCTCCATTTTTCTTGGGGTAGAGCCATCCATAATAGGTGACCATATAGTCAGAGCCATTTCCCTTAGATCAAGCTTTGGGCTGACGAGTACAAGAGTACAAGAGTGATAAACTAGTGGGAGACTAGTTTATTTTTTCCACTACTATTGTGATTTAGATCCCTTAAAGTAGGCTTGAGGCTTAAATGTTAAAATCATGGTCCCTGAGAGCTGACATACATGTTTAGTGACACTTAAAATATAATCAGGTTAGGGGCGCCTGGGTGGCTCAGTAGGTTGGGCCTCTGACTTCAGCTCAGGTCAGGATCTCATCCTTGTGGGTTTGAGCCCAACACTGGGCTCTGTGCTGACAGCTCACAACCTGGAGCCTGCTTTGGACTCCGTGTCTCCCTCTCTCTCTGCTCCTCCCCTGCTCGCACTCTGTCTCTCCCTCTCAAAAATAAATAAAATAAAATAAAATTATAAAAAAAATATAATCAGGCTAGTGATTCATATGATGTGGTAATATGGTAATTTTGACAGAAACAAATTGGGATCGACTGTAAAAGTATTCTCATTTCTCTGAGAGAAAGAACGAGAATTGTAGTGCAATATACAGAAGTTCTTCCAGTGCAAAGCCCACAAAGAAAGAATTTCTTCTTGGGGCAACAGGTAGGACACAGTGTTTGAAGTAAGCATTGAAACTGACAATGTTGCCCAAAATGTGAAGTATTATATTAGAGCCAGTTGCTAGAGCTACAGAAATACATAGTAGTTCCATAGTAGTCTATGAAATACACAGTAGTCTCACCTAAAATGGAATTTTTGAATAACTGCAAGCAGAGAACATAAAAATATTTTCAAATGGGCATAAAAAGCTAAATAAATGGAAACAACTATTGTCTAGAAATCTAAATGGAACATAGAACAACATAAGATATGGAAGATGAATAGATGACACACCCAGAAAAAAACAAGTTAAGTAAGTGTTTAAAGGAAGGAGGGGCACCTGGGTGGCTCAGTCAGTTAAGCATCCCACTCTTGATTTGGGCACAGGTCATGATCTCATGGGTCATGGGATCTAGCCCCACATTGGGCTTCCACTGACCGCTTGGGATTCTCTCTGCCCTCCCCTGCTCTCATTCTTGCTCTCTCTCTCAAAGAAAATACACTTTTAAAAAAATGGCGGGGGGGGGGGAGACATTTTCTATAGGTATAACACTATGATAATTACTAGTGAGACCAGATTCAAAGTGGCTGTCAAAATCCTTCTATATACTATTTACCATTGGTTGAGTAAACTAGTTAAAATTGGTGAGTTTATATGGCTTTCAATAGATTGTATAAGTTCAGGTTTCTTAAATTTGAGTAAATTTATTTAGATAGGCTTTACATGATAGAACAATTTTAAGCTTTGCTACAAATATATTTATTAGTTAAGGAAATATTTTTTTCTAGATCATCTTCTGTGTTAGGCACTCCATGACACATTGATGAAACATAGGTAAGTAAGACATATTCACTGTCCTCAAGGTATTCATAAGCTATTAAAGATAATTAGTATTATAATTCTTTTGGTTATAAGTAAAAAAAGAAAAAAAAATCACAAACCCAAACTGGCTTACACTAAAGAGATTTTGAACTAAAGCACTATCACCCAAACTGAAGAGTTGATGATTGTTTGTTCTGATGGGATTCATTTTTAGCCTCAACATAACGATGAGCTGCCAGCTCCTTGAAGCCTTAGTGGTCCCAAATATTACATTCTCTAAGCACCAAGCCAGCAGAAGAATTGGAGTCAAAGACCTGCAATTCCCAGCAAAGTTCCGAGATTCTCTTCAACCAGCCCATCCACAAACCACCTTTTTCAAAAGCATGCATGTGCAGGTGTTTTATGCTGGCATTTCCTGAAGACAGTGGAAGAAATTTATCACTGTGATTAGGAATGTTAAACAAGCTGATTGCCTGAGGCTGATGAGAGCCTCTCTTAAGATGCGGGTGTGGTAAATTCCACTCTAAACTTTGAACAAGGAAATTTGGGATCTGGTTAGGAAAGGGGAGAAGGAAAGAAATTCTGTTATTCCAAAACAAGTTTGCTCTAGAGATTACAAACAGAAGACTAAAAATGTTGTGTATTCAGTGTTGTGGTAAATACAAACGCAGGTGTCATGGCAGGACGGAAAAGAGAGACATGACTTCCCTGACTATGTCAGGTGAGAATTAAAAGATGGGTCCATATTAGTTAGGGGAAGTGAAGCTGAGAGTGGGAGAGCATTCCAGAAAGAGAGGGCGGAATGAACAAATACACAAACCAAAGTGAGGATAATAAACAGTCCAGGAGAACAGTAAGTCACTTCATGATGCTAAAGAATAAAATTAGAACAGGGAAGAGTGGGTGATGAAGCCAGAGATATCTAAAGGTGCCAGCTTATTGTAGGCAATGTCATGGTAATGATAATTAATCCTGTGAGTGTTAGAGATCCAAAAGGAAAATTTCAGAATACAGGATAGAATCAAATTTGTTTTTAATTCATTGATGCTGCGTAGTGTGGAGGATGGCTTTAAGATGATCACGAATAATGGCAGGAAGACCAGTAACGATATTATAATAGTCTGGATAAAATTGATACGGGCCTAAAGTAGGCTTCAATGATAGTAAAAATAGAGACAGAAACAGAACTGAGGAACTATTTAGGAGGTAAAATTTACTGGATATGGAAATTAATTGGATGAGGGAATGAGGGACAGGGGTTGGGGAGACATCAATGATCTGTCCTGGATTTCTACCTTGGTTGCCCTAGATCAGGGATTGGTAAACTTTTTCTGCATAGGGCCAGATAATACCTATTTTAAGGTTGCAGGTCATAAAATCTCTGTTGCAACTCCTCAGCTCTGCTTTGTAAGTGCAAAAGCAGCCAGAGATGATATGTAAATGTATGGGGATGATTATGTCCCAATACAACTTTATTTTCAAGTGGGTGGGCCAAATTTGGCTCTCTCTGGCTGTGGTTTGGTGATTCTTGTTCTAGTTGAAGAATGATTTCATTACTAGCTAAAAAAAAAAAAAAAGGAGAAGGAGTAGAAGCAGGAATCTTGGACTTCAGGAGGTTCCTGTTGGTTGTTGAGTTTAACAATATCTGCAGAAAATTCGTTAGGATTTGTACACAGGTGGTTGAGTGTGGAAGGGGTGTGTGTATGATCAGGACATACATACTTTAGATTCTTCAGCATAAAGATGATTTGAAATCTTGACTCTGGATAAAATTACGTAGCATGGTGAGGAATATTTTTAGAACAGACCACTAAGAATGTGAATGGTTTTACAAATTTCTGTTCTAGATGCTAAAGATACAGAAGAGAGCAGTACAGGCATGGCTTTCATTCTCCTGTAGTTCTCAGGCTAGATGGAAAAGAAATGTTTGAAGGGATGTCTTGAAAAGTCACTCTACCTGAAAACCATAACCAAAATTGTGGCGCCTTTGCTGTCCAAACGAGGTAAGCAATGCCCTTCTAAAAAGATGCCTTAGTATGCGTCAGTTCTGTGTGAATGTATACCTCAATTACCTCAGGTACGTATGTACCTCAGTTGGTGGCATCACAACACCTGAAGAACAGAGAGATAATAAAATGAATTGAAATAATGAAATAAAATGAAATGAAATGAAATGAAATGAAATGAAATGAAATGAAATGAAAAGAGTATCCATACTAAGCAATATTGCATGCCTGATCAATTTTATCCTTCATGATCAATTTCATTGTAAGGATATCCATATTATTATACCTTTTGATGTAGGTATTACTAAGGTGTTCCTAAGTGGGAAATATAATGTTAAAGACATTCAATGATTTTCCTATTGTTATTTATCTAGTATTTAAAAGAACCAAAAAAAATACATATATATATATACATACATATATATACATATATATGTGTATATATATATGTATATATATGTATGTATATATATGTATGTATGTGTGTGTGTGTGTGTATATATATATATATATATATATGTATATGTATATATATATATGTATGTATATCTCCATGCTTTTCCAAAAGTAAATATGGTGATTTTCGATTAGGCCTTATTGCTTCACTATTTAAATTAAGGAAGCCAACACTGAAGATATTTAAAATGATCCTTTATCAAATTTGAAAAGAAGCAATGTAGAAATGCAGATATTTCCACATTTCCCAGGTAGGAGACATTGTGAGGAAAACTGTCATAGAGCTATATCTTAAAATCATGGAAAAAGTTTTTAAAATCTCTCATTTTGGGGGTGCCTGCGTGGCTCAGTCAGCTAAGTGTCTGACTTCGGGTCAGGTAATGATCTCAAGGCTGGTGAGTTCAAGCCTTGTGTTGGGCTCTCTGCTGTCAGCATGGAGCCTGCTTTGATTCCTGTCTTCCTCTCTCTCCCCGACTCGTGCTTTCTCTCTGTCTCAAAAATAAATAAAAACGTCAAAAAAAATTTTTTTAATCTCTCATTTTATTTTTGAGCCACATCTCTTCTTGCTGATTTGCTTTGAAGAGAAAAAACTCCGTGATCTCATTGTTTGGAGAGTTAATGGAGTGTAGATGGACTCTATGGGCACTTTTCTATAGGCTGTGCTCCTGCCTTTGTCTTTGTGTTGCTTCCTGTGGTTGGCTTGCCTCCCTACACAAAAAAAGCAAACAGACCTCAAGTAGATCTTGTATATCTGTTGATATTGCAAAATATAGATCTCCAAATGAGCTCTCTCTTGCAGGGATAACAGATAACAATGGCTTCATTGTTTAAATATGAGTTTCTCCCAATTAAATTTGGGAATCAATAAAGAAATAGAGGAAATATTTCTTTGCTGTGACACCTTATTATTACATCAAATTTTGTGAGCCACATCTGTGGGCTGAAACCTAATGGAAAGCAGAGCCAGAAAGGTTCTGGAAATTGGCAGGATCTGATGATCCAAACAGGAGAGTAGGAACTGTAATGTGTGTGTGTATGGGGGAGGGGGGTGTAGGGACATGGAGACTCCTGGAAGTGCTCAAATCCAAACAGAGCTGCATCTTGTTAAGTAAATTTACCCACCAAAAAATGACTTACTGTGAAGGACGCCATTTTAGTTCCTAACTTAAAACCTCTATAGTTTAATGTGTTGAAGAAATTATCACATAGCATATTGGAAACATATTTAGAAAGGTTTACTAATTTCATGCTAAGTAAACTCTCAATAGTCACTTCTAGTGATTTCTAGAATATAATGTGAGGAGGTTGAACAAGATGACTTTTGAAGTCAGGTAGACTATAGTTCCAATCCTAGATCTATCATCACAGGCTATGTGACTTTAAGTAGCTAACTTAGGCCCTCTGAGCCTCAGTTTCCTGAAGAAAAATGATAATTAAACCTCTGGTAAACCTGAGTAAGCTAAATGCTTGACAGATAAACCCCAAACTTTACTGTCTTAAGATAACAAAAGTTTTTGTTTCACTCACTTAAGGATCTAACATGGGTGTCCCCGGTTGGGCAGCATTCCTGAGCATTTCTTCTCAAAGGGGCAACTCGGCAGCCCACATTCTTTCCATATTGTGGCTCTGCCCTGCCCTACGTCCTTAGAGTCCTCTCTACTCAGCTGGCAGGTGGAGGGTGGTCCTTGAGGAGATTTTGTAGGTTTGACTAGAAAGGGCAAACACTACTTCTATCTATATTCCACTGGACAGAATTCAGTTGCAAGATGACTCCTAATTTGGAAGGCTGGGAAAGATTATCTAATTGTCCAGCAAGAAAAGTACTGGAACCAGGGTGAAGCAAACGAGGTGCCTAGGATGCAAACTTAAGGAACCATTTGTTCCCAACATCAGGCAAGTGAAGGGTCTTTTAAGTGCAGGACTGGTATCTGCAGCTACCTAAGAGTGAGTACCTCCTTACATTTTCATCCCTAGATCTCTTGCCTCATTCCAGTCTCTGCCCAAAGTAAACAGTTTAAGGAGGAAATAGCTAGTTGCTGCCCATATCTATCTACCTATTGGGGCTACATAAATAAAATGTCTGGTGCCCCATGCTTCTTTCGTTATCACATATAGAAAAAAAAATATTCCTCCTTTTTTTTTCATTCCAATAACGTTGTGATAATTACACTTCTATAGTTTAAAAAAACCACGGCAACTATCCCCTACTTAAAGTGTGCCAGTTTGGTCATTCTATATTATTTTAAAATATAGACGTTTAAAACTTAAATAATGTTAAAATTCTTGACAGCCTTTATTCCAGCCATTAAAATATTTAGTGGCAGGATACGAACTAGCCAAAACAGTATACAGCCCCAGAGATTTTCTGCAACTTAACTTCTTTGAAAATAAGTTTTGGTCTGTACATCTTGATTTCTTAATAGCTGTTGGACTCACAGCATTTCTCTCAACCACTGCTCCCTTAAAATTCAGTGAGGCATTGTTAGGGCGTGCTTTCCCATAATGAATGCATTATAGTAATCGTTACAGGAAAGAAAAGGCAAGAATGGCTGTAGTGTAATCTTCAAAATGTTTACATGGCTCTAATGTTGGTCATTTTAGGGAAACTGCCAACAGGCTCATGAAGCTGTAAACATGTATTCTGTATTTAGAGAAGTAGTTTAACTTTCAGGATAGCCAATTCCAACTTCAGTTTATCTTGCTTTATGTACAGAAGAGCTGTTTGAATTTTGACAGCTTATGAGCAAACCATTCTACAAAATGTGGCTGTTGATCAGCTATGGAAAGAAGAGGATGTTCTGTGAAAAGGCTGCAACTGAAACTAGTTGCTGTTATGAGTTGATGAAGTTTTTATTGATAATTAAGTCTGGAAGAATCTCTTCTGTGAAAACTACAGAGATCCAGAGTGATGCTATTGTTTTGTTTTTGCCTTTCTTTGTCTGGATATTTTGCACTTGCCATTGATAAATTTATTTGTTCAATTGGCAGACATCATTTTATTTATTATGTCTTTCTGGGGGCCTTGCAATGCACTGGCTGACTACAAAGGCATAGCGGATTGGGATGGACCTTGTCCTCGAGAAGCTTCTGGCTGAGTAAAGATAGGAACGCGTACCTATCTAGCTGTGCTGTGTTGTGGGACGTCTAAGTGCCACGAAAGCATCAAGATAGTGTCCTCCATACAGGGGAGCTATATGTGGTTTTTTTCAGAGATGGCATTTGAGCTGGAGGAAAACTCAACCTTTGAACATATAGAGATGATGGTACAGTGTGGTAGCGGTGACATGGAGGGTGCAGAGAAACAATAAGAACAAAGATACATTAGTCAAATCCTCACATTAAGGATTTGTTTTCCTAAGCACACTTAAATTATAATTAATAAGTTTTAAATCGATATTAATAAAGATCTCCGATATATTATCATAGTGTCATACACAGAGCACCATTGGTTCTCTTTATAACCACAGAATCAGAACTTCCCTGGCCTACCAGCTTTGACACCAAGTGCTCAGCAAACTCTCATGTTTTTCTGGGTCCTGGAATATTTATCAAATGATTGAATGTACTTACAACCTTGCTTGACTTTGAAGAAAATCTCAGACATCATACAATTTCATGCTTAAATATTTTGGCACTTATGGCTGAAAGATAAGAACTCTTTGTAAATAACACTCACAAACCATCATCACATCTCAGATCAATGGTAGTTTCTTAATATCATCAAATGTCGAAGAAATAAAATTTCCCCAATAATCTTATACAGTTTTTTTATTGTGATTATTTACTCAAATCAAGATGTAAGCAAGGTCTGTGGATTATGCGTGCTTGATATATGTCTTAGGTCTCTTTCGGGATACATGTTCCCCTTGCAAATTATTTGTTGAAAAACTAGCATCCGTGTGAGTTTCTCACATTTTATATTTTGCTGATTACAGAAGCTAACTGATTTGACACAACTCTGAGTGAGAAGAAACTAACAAACTGAGCAGCCACATTCCTCCATTTACTCTCTCCTGTGCTATAAACTATGACCCTTGGGGTGCCTGGGTGGCTCAGTAGGTCAAACATCTGACTTCAGTTCAGATCGTGATTTCACGGTTCCTGAGTTCAAGCCCCATATTGGTCTTGCAGCTGTCAGCACAGAGCCTACTTCGGATCCTCTGCCTCTCTCTCTCTGACCCTCGTCCACTCACACTCTTTCTCTCTCAAAAATAAACACTTTTATTTAAAAAAATATGACTCTTGGGGCGCCTGGGTGGCGCAGTCGGTTAAGCGTCCGACTTCAGCCAGGTCACGATCTCGCGGTCCGTGAGTTCGAGCCCCGCGTCAGGCTCTGGGCTGATGGCTCGGAGCCTGGAGCCTGTTTCCGCTTCTGTGTCTCCCTCTCTCTCTGCCCCTCCCCCGTTCATGCTCTGTCTCTCTCTGTCCCAAAAATAAAAAAAATTTAAAAAAATGTTGAAATAAAAAAATATGACTCTTATACTTCAGCAATGTTCGAACAAAGACTCAACTCCTCCCAAACTTCGTCTCTGTCTCCAAGACTATTACTATGTTTTTCTGAGTATCTCTTGGTTCCAGGCTAGAACCATTCACTTCTTCAGCTAAAATCACCCCTGAGTGTGGGAGGGGCAGAGAGCAAGAGAGACACAGAATCTGAAACAGGCTCCAGGCTCCCAGCTGTCAGCACAAAGCCCAATGAGGGGCTCGAACTCATGAACCATGAAATCACGACCTGAGCCAAAGTCGGACACTCAACCGACTGAGCCACCCAGGCACCCTCTTATTTTCTAAATCTAATGCCTACATCTGTTCTAGCTCTATCCTGGGGTTTTACTGCTCCTGTTCAACCTAATGAATCTTGTACTTGATTCTAAGTTCTTCACCTGTCACTTTGCTTTCTACCTGGTTGATCCTACACTCTACTTGTCTTTGGACCTTGTGCTGTCTCTTTCTACTCAAAATCTTATTTGCTGTTCTTTCCGGTTTAGTTATGGCAGTTCTCAGTTTTGTAACTTCAGTTTCTTCATGAGAATAAAACAACAAAAGCATGGATGGATACCCACATTTATATGTGTATAAATTTACCATTTACAAACAATGCAAATGTACATATCACTGTTCTAAGAGTCAAGTTCAGCTTATTTTCTAAACAAAGAAAGGAAGAACTCATATTACATGTTAATAAAAGAGGATTGAATTTGTTTATTGTCCAGTTGATAGAAAAAAATTCAAATTCTAGACTTTGAAACCAAACTTTGCAAAGCAAAACCCCCTTTGGCTTGCTACTTCCCCCAGTACCTTCAATACGTGCCACAAACATTTATATGGAGGATGGATCCTTGTGTGTGTGTGTGTGTGTGTGTGTGTGTGTGTGTGTTCCCTAAGCAAGAGTATGATATTAACAGTGGCTGTGGCTACATGAAAAGAGCTTTCCTATGGTGATTGTATTTATTAGCCAAGTATTATGATGTGTTGACTGATAACACTTTTGGAAAAGAAAATACATTTTGATTTTTAAAATTAAGAAGCCATATATATCATATGGCATGCATGCACGCACACAGGCACACACACACACACACACACACCCAGATACACACACACAACTCTGCATGAAAAGAGAAAGACCTCTTTTTTACTGTCTTGCATGTCTTTCAGTTGTTCCAGAAGGGCTGGTTCTCAACTCTTGTCTAGGTAACTCTAGGGAAGCCCTCATCACACTGCCAACCACAACTCATTGCTCACTCATTAAATGAAGTTAGTAGCTCATGATCAGTATTTCTTATATTTAAATAGACTTTTTGTACTCTTTCCATTATTTGGCCATTTTGATAGTGCTGCTATAAACTCTGGGGTACATGTGCCCCCATGTGTCAGCACTACTGTATCCTTTGGATACATTCCTAGTAGTGCTATTGCACCCCTGCTAATTAAAAATAGAACAACCTGTAGGGTAGTTCTATTTTTAATTTTTTCGAGGAACCTCCACACTGTTTTCCAGAGCAGCTGCACCAGTTTGCATTCCCACCAACTGTGCAAGAGGGTTCCCGTTTCTTCACATCCTCACCAAAATAGCCTCTAACACATGCAATGAAGTAACATTTTGTTTGTAAAAGTTTTGTTTCAGTTGTGTGAGTGTAAGAATTGTGTGCATGAATGTTTTCTGAGGGATGTATATATAGAGACAGATAGATAATATATATGCTATATATTTTATAAATATAGCTAAATTTTTTGCTAGAGATCCAAGTTAAAAAAGGTAAGATAGCTTATTCCTGAATTTCCCCAGAACTATTATTTTGTCCTCTCAGTGGTACTGAGAGAGGTAGCATTGCTAAGTGGATTTGGAATGGGAGAGGCTTAGCAGGATTCCGTTATGGGAGGGATAGAAAATTCAAGAAGATCTATAGCAAGTAAGGTTTTACATGGCGTTTATTTTTACTTGTATAGTAATGGAAAGAAGAGGGAAGGTGGAAAGGTGAGAAGAAAAGGAGGGAGTAAAAGAGGGATGAAAGGAAAGATGGCAAGATTAAATGCAAGCAATAAAGTCTAATCACCTGAAAAACTTGTATGTGCATATCTCAGCGGGGCTGATGACCACCACCCTACAGGGTAACAAGGAATTATCCCAAGAACACACAGATGAGGGAGAGATGCTTAAAGGATATAAGAGATCTCTACAAAGATTTGCTTAAAATTTTTTTAACACTAGAAATTATAGACCGATACATGTTAACTCTAGTATGTGTAAAAATATTGGTGCATATCGCCAGAAAATCAATTTGTAAACACTAAGATTGCAGACCAATAACTAACATGAGTTAGAAGAGCAAATTATCAAAGACCAATCTAATAGCCTTTGCTGACAGAGCAAGGCATGTTGTAGATAGCAGAAAAGCAATAAATGCAATATATCTCAGGCTCAGGATGGCCTTTGATTTTGTCCCATATGACACACTCATCAACAAGCAGAGAAAATATAGCTTAAACCAGTATTTCTCAAACTATGTATTGTGACCTCCAAGGTTATCATGAAAAGGTAGAAACAGGTCGCAGAATTTGCTACTGTATTTCTTCTCCATAGTGCCTGAGCCAGAGGAAGGCCCAATATGTGGAAAAGGAGAACAGCAAAAATTCCTTCGAAGGTACTATTTGTTCTCACATTCCCAGAAAACTCTTGTACCCCTTCTCTAGCTATTATAGTAATATCCACCTCTGTGACTAGCCAAGGATCAAGGAAGTTCTGGTTAAGCCAGACTTCAAGGTGTTGAGCTTTACTTTTGATTTCATTGCTCTGTTTCTCACTTATCCACCACATCGATAGTATAAAAAAAAGAATATACTAAACACAGATGAATAAGAACTAAATTTTGTTTATTTATGACATCCAAGCACTGATAAGTATTTAAGATGTGGAGAATTTAAAACATGTTAAT
The DNA here is from genome assembly GCF_028018385.1 of Neofelis nebulosa. NCBI lineage: Eukaryota > Metazoa > Chordata > Mammalia > Carnivora > Felidae > Neofelis > Neofelis nebulosa. Next base: position 197,219,696 of record NC_080782.1, on the reverse strand, counting down.
ATATTGCTATTTAACAAACAGCAAGCACTACTAATAACTCATTTAATGTTCACAATAGCCCTAGGAGATAGATACTATTATTTACAGGTGAGGAAACTGATGCACCAAGAGATGAACTGACTTGCCTAGGTTACATCCTAATAATTGGTAGGGAAGAGTTGGTCAAGATTTCAAACCAAGCAGTTTGAATCCAGAGTCAGGACCTTTAGCTACTGGACTATGGTGCTTCTCCAAATGTAGAACAGCAAACACAGTGCCCTGCACATAATGTGCTCTATAGGTACCAACTACTGGCATAATTAATTTTGTGTGTCAACTAGACAGGGCTAAGGAATGCCCGAGGAGTTGGTACAACAGTGTTTCGGGGTGTGTCATTGAGGAGCTGAACAGAACAAAATGGCAGAGGAAGGGAGAATTCTCTTTCCCTTTTTCTTCTCTCTGCCTGAGCTGAGACATCCATCTTCTCCTGCTTTTGGACATCAGTGCTTCTGGTTCTGGGCTTTTGAACTTTACCAAAACTTAGACCATCAGTCCCAGATCCTCAGGCCTTTGGACTGAGACCGAATGACTTCCTTGGTTCTCCAGCAGCTTGCAGATATCAGATCATGGAACTTATCAGTTTCCGTACTTGCATAAGCCAGATCCTATTACAAATCTCCTCTTCTATATCTGTATCTGTATCCATATATGTATATTTGTATCTATATCTATATTTATATTTATATCTATATCTATATACCTTACTGGTTCTGTTTCTCTGGAGAACTCTAGTGCAGCTATTATTATTACTAGTCAATTCATTCACCACCCCATATTACCCAGTTTACAGGTGAAGAAACTGACACGTGATGAATTTAAGCATTTCTGTAAAGAGAATAAGGATGTGTTTGGATGTATCCAATAATGCAGAATGTTGTACCAATAATCTGTTGAGTTCATTTGTAGAAGAAGGGGGAGAGTGCCAGCTTCCAGACAGTGTGGTCTTGAGAAGACTGATGGAATCATAAAGGCAAATGGGAAAAAGGGTTCCACCCTGAGTGGAACCAGGGTTTCAGATGGCTGAAAGAGATCAGGTACTTAAAAAATGTTTGTTTATTTATTTATTTTGAGAGATAGAAAGCATGAGTAGGGGAGGGGCAGAGAGAGGGGGAGAGACAGAGAATCCCAAACAGGCTCCTTGCTCTCAGCTCAGATCCCAATATGGGGCTCGAGCCCAGGAACCGTGAGATCTTGAAGTGAGCTGAAACCTAGAGTCGGATGTTCAACTGACTGAGCCACCCAGGCACCCCAGAGATCAGAAATTTTTTTGATAGCACCAATCAAACATTTGTAGGATATTCATCAGAAGAGGTTTCTGTATTCTTGAAAAAAAAATCTTTAAAGAATAGATGACTTTGGGTGTTTCTCTGAGAAGAAAGCTAATTTGATATTTCAATTGAATTTTAACTTGAAATGTTTTGAATGAAAAGAAGCTTCTCCTCTTGAACTTATTTCAGTAAGAAGCTGAAAACTCCTGTTTTCCTAACTGGATGAAAACATAATTTTAAGCTATCTCTACACATTTTTTGTATTCTTCAGGGGTAAATTAAATTTACACATTTGCTCTTGAATTTGCCATGTCTTCATTTTCCCCTCCATTCATGCTTGTGTGCTCTGTGTCTGTAGATTTTCAGAGAATTGTGGAAGAGAAATAAAAGCGAGAGCATTCGAGGAGAAATGATTGTTTCTTCCATATGTAGGGACCTGGTCTACAGCAGCAGTCTGTTCATCTCACACAGCTTTGCTGCTCGATTTTGTGTGTGACAGATTGTCAAATGAAATGTTTATTCTGCCCCTTTTCATTCTCTCTGTTCATTTGCTATTCTAAAAATAGACTATTTAGAATAGGAAAGCTTCTCTCCACTACAAGAGGTCATTCTTTGTTTTTCAATGTTCCAATTGTTTTCCTAACTGAGCAAATCAAATATGGAAAGATATAATGCTTCAAATAAATCTATAAATATATTTGGGGATAATTAGGATGAGGCCAACTCAAAGGAGGATATATAGAAGTCTACATTTATTTCAGAAAACAGGAATAAACACTGATTACTTAATATATGTCCCAAATCTTGGTCTCTAATATCTGAAACTATCTTCAGAGGAGATATATATAAATTCTTTTTTTTAAGTTTATTAATTTATTTTGAGAGAGAGAAAGAGAAAGAGTGTGTGAGTGGGGAAGGGGCGGAGAGAGAGGGAGCAAGAGAATCCCAAGCAGGCTCTGCACTCACACTGCAGAGCCCGACTGGGGGATCAAAGTCACCAACCGTGAGATTATGACCTGAGCCAAAATCGAGAGTTGGATGCTTAACCAACTGAGCCACCCAGAAGTCCCAAGATACAGTAGGTTCTAAATAAATGTTGAACAAAAAAATGTATAACCACAACATACCTTGGGTTTTGTATGATGCTTTGTATAGGTTCTCATTAAAAAAAGATTCAGGGGCTCCTGGGTGGCTCAGTCGGTCAAGCATCTGACTTCAGCTCAGGTCATGATCTCCTGGTTTGTGAGTTCAAACCTGGCTCTGTGCTGACAGCTCAGAGCCTGGAGCCTGCTTCGGATTCTGTGTCTCCCTCTGTCTGCTCCTCCCCCACTCACAGTCCGTCTCCCTCTCTCTTTCTTTTTTTTTTTTTAAATTTTTTTTCAACGTTTTTTATTTATTTTTGGGACAGAGAGAGACAGAGCATGAATGGGGGAGGGGCAGAGAGAGAGGGAGACACAGAATCGGAAACAGGCTCCAGGCTCCGAGCCATCAGCCCAGAGCCTGACGCGGGGCTCGAACTCACGGACCGCGAGACCGTGACCTGGCTGAAGTCGGACGCTTAACCGACTGCGCCACCCAGGCGCCCCCCTCTCTCTTTCTTTCAAAAATAAATAGATACTTTAAAAAAAGATTCCCTCAACCAAAATACAAGCAATGTAGTTCGTCACTGACATATCACTAAGATTGTTAACAGAAGAAAATGAGTTTGTAATATTTAGTTTTTTTATAAAAGGCTTTCAAGATTATCTCTGCTCAGTTCTTTTCTATTCCCAATAGTTTCCACATGGGCAGTGAATGCTCCCCACCTTCAAATTTCTCTCTACTCCATTTTCAATACCCATCTGAAACTGACACCTAAGTCCAGACAGCTCATCTCCTTAAATCTCTTGTCTTTTATTTCTTCTTTCATTTATCTCTTCTTCCTTATAAACAGTTAGTCTACTTTTGTTTATTGTTGTAGAAAATATACATAACATAAAATTTACCATTTTGACCATTCTTAAATGTACGTTCCTATGGCACTAAGTACATTCACATTATTGTGCAACTATCACCAACATCTATCTCCAGAACATTTTCATCTTCCCAAACTTAATCTGTACTCATTAACAGTAACTCCCTAATCCTCCCTCCCCTCAGATTCTTGTAACCACATTCCCCTTTGTGTCTCTAATGAATTTGACTCTTCTAGGTACTTCATATAAGTGGAATGATATTTGTCTTTTTGTGATTGGCTTATTTCACTCAGCATAATGTCTCCAAACTTCATCATGTTGTAGCATGTGTCAGAATTTCTTTCCTTCTTAAGGCTGCATAATATTGTATTATGTATGTATTATATATATGCTACATTTCATTTTTCCATTCATCTATTCATACCATTATGAATGTAGATATACAAATATGTGTTTGAAACCCTGCTTTCAATTCTTTTGGGTATATGCCCAGAAGTTCAATTGCTGTATATGATGGTAATTCTGATTATTTTTGAGAAACTGCCCCACTTTTTTTCATAGCATCTCTACCATTTTACATTTTCACCCACAGTGCACAAGAGTTTCAGTTTATCCACATCCTCACCAGCATTTGTTATTTTCTGGTTTTCAGATTTGGTTTTGTTTTGTTTTAAATAATAGCTATCCTACTAGGCATGAAGACTCCAACTTCATTATTTTGCATCTGGATATTCCATTTTCCCAATACCATTTGTTGAAAAGATGATCCTTTTTCCATTGAATTATTATAGTTGTTTCATTGAAAATCTCTTGACCATATATGCAATGGTTTATTTCTGGGCTCACTTTCCTATTCCATCAGTCTATCTGTTTGTCTTTATGCCAGTATCGCCCTGTTTTTAATACTATAGCTTGGTAGTAAGTTTTGACATCAGGATGTATGAGATGTCCAACTTTGTTCCTTTTCCAAGATTGTTTTGGCTCTGAAGGGTCCTTTGAGATTCCATGTAAGTTTTAAGATAGAATTTTCTATTCCTGCAAAAATCACTGCAATCTTGGTAAGAATTGCATTAACTCTTTAGATTGCTTCAAACAGGATTGGCATCATTAAGATGTTCATCTGTGAACAGAGATAATTTTACTGCTTTCTTCTCAATTTGGATTCCTTTTATTTCTTTTTCTTGCCAAGTACTCTGGCAAGGAATTCCAGTACTATGTTGAGTAGAAGTCATAGAAGTAGCAAAAGCAGACATCCTCGCCTTGTTTCTGACTTAGTCTTAAGGTCTCCCATCATTGAATATAATGTTGGCTGTGCGTTTTTCATATATGCCTTTGTTATGTTAAGATAGTTTCTTAACTTCTATTCCCAGTTTGCTGAGTGTTTTTATCATGAGAAAGTATTGAATTTTGGCAAATGCTTTTTCTTCATCCATTGAGATGATCATAATTTTTTTCTTTTATACTGTTAATGTATTGTATAGCATTGATTGATTTTTGCACGCTGAACCATCCTTGCATTCCATGAATAAATCCCACTTGCTCGTGGTGTATAATCTTTCTTTTAGTATACTGTTGAGTTTGCATTGCTAGTATTTTAAGGATTTTTGCATTACTATTCATAAAGGATATTGACTTGTAGTTTTCTGTTCTTGTAGTGTTTTTTTCTGGCTTTGCTTTCAGGATCATTTTCATTTTATTTATTTTTTAACAATTTATTCGTTTTTGAGAGACAGAGAGAGACAGAGTTCAAGCAGGGGTGGGGCAGAATTTGAAGCAGGCTCCAGGCTCTGAGCTGTTAGCACAGATTATTTTCATTTTAAAATTAAAAAAACTCATTGGGGCGCCTGGGTGGCTCAGTCAGTTAAGCGTCCAACTTCAGCTCAGGTGATGATCTCACAGTCTGTGAGTTCCAGCCCCACGTTGGGCTCTGTGCTGTCAGCTTGGAACCTGGAGTCTGCTTCAGATTCTGTGTCTCCCTCTCTCTCTGCCCCTCCTCTGCTCATGCACTGTCTCTCTCTGTCTCAAAAAAAAAAAAAATTAAAAAATTTTTTAATTTAAAAACTCATTAAAGTTATCTTATTCCTTTCAGCTTTTCAGTTTTCATATTACCTGGTAGATCCTCCCTATTTCTTGGAAGTCCAAGTGGAGAGTTTGGAATAGGAGACAGAGTGGGGGACTGAGTTTCCTTTGTCAGGCAAGGGGAGGCGACAAATTGAAAACATCAATGATTTAATATCTTTCTTTTATTCTGGTCACAAATAAATTAAACTTAATTGCATTCCATAATAGGAGATAAGCATTGCAAGAAGAGGCTTTAAGAAGGAACAACAGTGGTTGAAGTTCATGTGAGGCATTCAATGTGGCCCCAAACCCCTTTTTTAAATCATAGATCCCCAATGTTGTTATGTTTATTAGTATTTTACTTAAATAAATTCAAACATAAACCTATCCATAAATTGTATACATACAAAACTTTTATAAAAAATTAAATAAAATTTAGAAATCAAATACAAATCCTACCAAAATGAACAGTTGAAATTAACAATTTTATGTGACAAATGTTGTTGTTTGTTTTCCAGAAACAAAATGTTGGCTCACATGATGCCAGTTGCTACCACAAAAAATATTTTTAGTTCATCGTGCCTATACTACTATGTATTTTATTACGATGACTCAGCTTTCCCAACATTTGTCTTTATATAAATTATTGCAAAAGATTTATTTACATGGCATTCTGTCTGTGATGTTATTTAGACTTCCCCTGACTTGTCAGTATCATTTAAATATTTATTCTGCCGTTGTTATTTTTCTATTAACCTGGGATCACTAAAACAGTGCTATTTGTCTACAGCAAACCCAAACTGAAACATGGACACTGAAACAGTCTGGCAGTAATCTAGTTGTAAGGTGCTCATCTAAATAATCCAAAACATACTTTTGTTAATTCTTAGATTAGCATTAAAATGAAAAGCTCAAATTTACACTTCCAAATGGTGAATTTACAAATCTACCCACAAATCATTGGAAAAACTGGTAAAGAGAAACAGATATTAATTGGAAAAAGATGTGGAGGAAGGTTAAGGAGAGCAAAAAAACTCACAGGCCAATGAGGACAGGAAGTTTTGTGTGGGAATGTTCTTGTGTTTCTCTCCAAGGCAACAACAGCACACAGAGGTGTGTGAGGTGTGGGTTGAAGGGATATGGTGAAAGGCAGTATCCAGGGACCAAAGAATGATAAGGACAAGTTGATAGTTGTAAGGAAGCAAATTGTCTGTCCAAGGACCTGGCAGAGAGGAGAGAACAAAGGAAGGAGCAAAAGGTTTGGGTCCAGTTGCGGAAGCAGGTTCAAGGAAACCAACAGGAGCAGAGGCTGAAGGCTGAAGCCCACATAGAGGTGATGACTGTCATTGTCACTGAGTGCATTCCTGCAGGTGGATCTCCAGAGTCAAGAAAGGATGAAAAATTGGAAACCGTAGCTTTTGGAGACTACTAGCTTCAATAAACAAATAAGATAAAAAACTTCATCAAGGCCTGGCTCTTACTGAAGCCGATAGATAGACTGACACAAAGTATAGATGGCAACTAGGCCAAAGTAGGACAGGAGTCCAAGTGACCACAGGAAGAATAACGTTTTTTTCTGGCTCTTTGCTCCTCATTGAAGAGTCGTGGGAACATTAACCATCCACCCACTCTCCCCCTGGCAAACCATACATACTCAACATCCTTTCAATTAATTCACCCATATTTCCTTTTACTAAGTTATCTGATGCCTTAGTTTTCCAGGGCCTTGCTAAGCACTGGAGATTTAATGGTGAGAAAGACACAGACACTGCCCTCCTGCATCCTACAGTCAAAGCCGGGATACAGATAAGTCATTCAGTCTAGCTTTTGTGCAAGAGCTGTGGAAGGACAGTGAATGTCAGTGGCAAGAGATCACACTGAAAAGTTAAGCGGAACCCTAAAGAGATTTTTGAGAGCCACTGAAGATTTTTAGGCATGAAAATAAAATGGTTGGAACAAGCTAAAAAGAATACATTGTTCAAATATCTGTTCAAATATGACCTTCTCCATAGCCACATAGAATGTGCTATTTTATGTTCCTACTTGGCTCCTGAAGAAATGTTTCCAGTCACTCTCAATATTTCCCAGGGGTTTCAAATGTCATTGCCCATGGTCCATCAGGTATGCAAGTGCGTGAAGTGGACTGGCATAAGACAATAAGGAGTAGTGGTGATTCCAGTAAAGGTGGGCATCTATGGGCAGGGCGGCTGTTGCTCAGTTCCAACTGAATTTTGATACATAGCAACTTTGGCAGAAACATTGTGTGTTTTCCCGGTTTCTGTTTTCTTCAAAAATCCTCAACCTAATAATCAGAATGGTTTCATTCAGGGTTCACGTGTGTAGTGAAATTCACAATGAAGCATGGAAGGTACAGTGATTTCAATATGTTGAAAAGATATCTAAATATTAAGCTGCGAATTAGTCCTGTGAAGAAGGGCAATGTAAACTAACTTGCTGTTTAGCCAGGCAAGCACTTAATGTATATGTGTATGTATGCATGTGTACATGTGTGTGTATGTGTGCATGTGCTTGTTCATAGAAAAACTAAAATGTCAGAGGCAGATGGTAAGAGAAAATAAGAGAAGGCTGATGAAAAAGTGAGGAAATAATTACTCCTTTATATCACCTAATATATACTTGCATACTTAGGATGGCTTATTGGTTGCTTGAAATCTAAATGTGCCTTGTGATGTCTTTATACAAATCAATAATAAAATTTCATTTTTGCTATAGTTCAGAATGTTTAACATTTAGTATTTCCCTTGTGCTTTATAACTCGCAAAAATGTTGTTGTTCAACAGGATATAGCAAAGTGAATGGGAATTGAAGTCAGATGTTGCACTCTATATGTCCAGTAACAAAACTCCATTTGCATAATACAAATGGTATCTTTGGAATTTATGTGACCTGATGGTCCTACCTACTAATAAGTTGTGTAATCTTGGCCAGACTCCAGCATATGGGTCTTTTCATTTCTTATCTGTAAGGAGAAAAAGTTTGACTCAAGTTAGGAAAAATTATTTAAAACTTTAAAAAAAGGTAAAAAGTTGGGCACTATGTCCTTTCCATATCAGATTGGGAAAATGTTTAAGAAGTTTTGGCTATTAACTATTTTATTCGATCCCAGTTTAGACAATTAAAAATGTAGAATATATTTTAAAAGCTGCTATATAAAAATCTGTCCGGGGGAATCGAGGAATCTAGTTGACTCTATCTTGATGCATCTAGCTTTCACTGATCGAATTTTTGCATTTTACTCTAAATTAAAGCCTAAAATGCTTCCAATTATTATTTGAATTTGACTTATTTTACAGGCTTTGGCAACATTTTTCTAAGAAACATGTAAAATAACCTGGGGAAAAAAAACCCACACTTCAATAAAATTTAAGAAAAACCACTAAGGGCATTTGTTTTTTATAAACAATATACACAGCTGGTAGCAATGTTGGCAAGGACACTGGCCAGAGAGCCACATATTTGCCACTACAAACTGTTCTGTTCGCCCTTTATCCGGTAACAGCTGGTAAAATGGCATTTAAGAACAGTTTGATTTAATCTAATGAGAAACTATGCTGTAGTGCATGATAGTGTCTGCAGAAAATAATTGGACAAACACTGATTTTTTAATGTTGCTATAATAGTTACATTTTCAATAAATAGGAATTTATATGCGTATCTATTTGGCAACATTCCTTTCTACATGAAAGCTAGCGATTGATTCCTAACGTGTACACACACACACACACACACACACACACACAGGCATGCACACATGTATACATGCAAGATACATATAAATTAGCACATAGTGTTTATATATATATATATATATACACATCCTTTCAATTTATTTATCTATATTTAATTTACTAAATTATCATATATACATATACATTTACATACATATACATATATGTATGTGTATATGTATGTATATGTATATATTATATATGTACTATAAAATTTTAGTGTCATCGCCACCAGAGGAGGGAAAAACTATTTGGGATACAATTTTAGATTTTATGGCAATCTTTGAAACCAGAATTATCTACAGGAATAAAACACTAGTTTTGGGAAGATCCAGCAACTGTGAGAACAGTGAATACCAGTCAGAGAGTCTTAGGGACCAAATAACAAAGCCACACTTACTTTGGTCTCTTCACAGTGACTGAAGAGAAGAAGGAGCCTCCTGACTCTTCCATGTCTACCCTGGAAACCTTTGAAGAGTAAACATCATGTTTGGTTGCCTGCACATGCACACTCCTCTCTTTATTTTTCTCATATCTCCTCTGTTCCAAATACTGCAGGCACTAGAACAAAAAGAACTGCCCCTGCGGTATTTCTGTCATGACTTGCTACCGAAGGCATTTGAAAGCAAACATGAGCATATCTTGCGAAAATTGGAATCAGGTTTTATTGATGAGTAAGGTTCAAATATTTGCATACACACAAACTTTTAGGTAATATCCAAAATAGTCCATTTTTTGAAGAATATATGTATATTCTTCATATATATGTTCATTTACAAACCATCTTTCATTGTTCTCTGTTTCATGTAATTTTTTAAAGATTATTTACTTTGAGAGAGAGAGAACATGTACACAAGAGCCAGCAGGAGAGGGACAGAGAGAGAGAGAGAGAGAATCCCAAACAGGCTCCATGCTGTCTGTCATTGTGCAGCCTGGAGCCCTATGTGGGCCTTGATCTCACAAACTGTATGATCGTGACCTGCGATGAAATCAAGAGTTGGCTCTTAATGGGCTGAGCTACCGAGGTGCCCCTGCTCCATGTATTTTTAAACCTATATATTATTTTAGAGTATTAACTTTTTCAATAATAGAGCATGATGTCTAAATACAGCTGAATCCATAAGAAGTACTATGTTTGATAGTGCCTTTTCGTATAAGAATGTTATGGAGTAAATTTCACTTTCTTATCAGCTTGAATGAAAATTTCTAATAAAGAAAGAATCATCATTGTTGACAAAATTGTCCAAGTCTTCTGAGTGGGAGGCAGAATCTCATGGACCTGTGGACTTTTATCCTCTTGGGTCATACATACTTTAGCATGAGAGAATCTAATAACACAGCTGTGCACACAAGGCACAAGGACCCATGCATTCTCTCTTGTGACATGGGAAGAAAAACATTTTCTAACAGTATAACAGGGTCCTGGATAAAAGAAAGTTGAGCCTTAAAAACTAAGTGGAATTAGGTAAATTAAAAGAAAAATTAAGAAATTCCGAATGAAGCCAGAGTGTATATGGTATCTTTCAGGACAGTAAATTGATCAATTGTCCTAGAGTAGCTAATGCACACAAGAAGTAGAAGGAAACATGCTTGGGAGGAAACAATTAGCACGTACGTTAAAATCCAGGCACAAAACCTTTCATATTTTATTAAATGTGATGGGTAAGAGGGAATCAATAACATTTTTTTAAAGTGGAATGGTGTGAAGAAGGGGGTACTGATGGGAGATTAATCTGACAACAGTCTGAAGGATGCTCTGGGGAGGGGTGTGGAGGCTAGATTGTCAAGGTGATCATTTCAAAGGCCACTGAAGGAATACAGATTTTAAGTAATTAGAATTTAGGCTTTTGATAATGGTGAGAATATAAATAAGAGGGATGAATATATGCTCCGAGCCTTGGGATTAAATGGAACTAGACTCCTCTTCTTATCATGAAAAAAATTAAAAAAACAAAAACAAAAACAAAGAAAACACTAGATATGTAAAAGAAACATGTTTTTACATTAGATAACAGACAGTGCAAGACTAAGCTATCTGAGAAACAGAAAGTAGAGGAAGTATTTCTGTACTTGACTTGGCTTTCCAACAGGCCAATTTCTTGACTATGCTCCAGGATAATGGTTTCTAAACTAAGTTGAGGGAAGGAGGTTGAATTTGAGGAAGCCCAGGCTACTGGAATTTGCAATGCAAAGGAACAGAGAAGAGAAAGAAACAGACACAGGAAGAGACACAGAGAAAGAGATGTTAGTTCAGTAATTTCTAGAGCTAGTTGTCATGTCCTTTCAGTGTCCTCTGGTCTGTGACAGTTTTTCCATCTTCTCTTGTTTCTCATGACCCCGACAGCCCTTAAAAGTACTGACTAGGTATCCTTTAGAATGGACTTCTATCTAGGTTTGTCTGATGATTTTTTCAAGATTAGACAAGTTATTCACCATCATTTTGGAAGGATTTTCTTTTCTGGATATAGCAGTCCATGTCATTAAAACATTTTTTTTTTTAACATTTGTTCATTTTTGAGAGGGAGAGAGACCAAGCACGAGCAGAGGAGGAGCAGAGAGAGAGGGAGACACAGAATCTGAAACAAGCTCCAGGCTCTGAGCTGTCAGCCCAGAACCCGACGCAGGGCTTGAACCCATGAACCATGAGATCATTACCTGAGCTGAAGTGGGATGCTTAACGGACTGAGCCACCCAGGCACCCCTATAGCAGTCTGTTTAAAGAGATTTCCACTCCCTGTCCCCTTTTCAGCACTTTAAAAGGGTTGTTTCATGTTTTCTAGGTCACGTAAGTTTCAAATGAGAATTCTGAGGAGGTTCTTGTATATGTTATTCTATATATAATGTGTGTTTTTTCCTATGATTTCTACCTCCCTACGACCTCTAGTTGTTTTAAGGTATTTTATTTACCTAGTTTCAGGAATTTGATTATGATGTGAACTGGTATGGTTTTCTTTGCATTTATCCTGCTTGGGAATAAACACTTGGAAAAAAAAAAAAAACCTAGACATTAGTTTTGAAAATATATCTACTCCCTCCTTCTGGGCTCCTTTTATGTACATGTTACTACTGATGATATTATACTACAGGTTGCTGATAAGCTAGTAATTCTTTTTTCAATCTTTTTTTAGCCTCCATGTACTTCATTTTGGATAATTTATATTATGATTTCAGTTCACTGATTTTTCTTTTAATCTGTTACCAATCCCATGCATTTATTTTATTTCATTTTAGATATTATTTTTTACCTCTAGAAATTCTATTTAGTTCTGTTTTACATCTTCTGTTCCTCTTATTATTATCATGTTTTTCTTTAAACCTTTAGCATATTTCTGATGGCTCTTTTAGTGTCCTTGCATGATTATTCTATTACTCTGTCATTTGTATTTTTATTTAATGAGTTTTCTCCTGATTATGGTCTTGTTTTTCTGCCCCCCCCCAAACTATTTTTGATTGGATCCTAGACATTGTGAATTTTATGTTGTTGAGTACTAGATTTTGTTGTGTTCCTTCAAAAAGTGTTAGACTTCATTCTACCAGTTATGTTAAGGTGAGCCTGAACCTTTTGAACATGATTTTTTTTTTACGTTTATTTATTTTGATACAGAGAGAGTGTGTGCATGAGTGCAGGTAAGGGGCAGGGAGAGAGGGAAAGAAAGAACCCCAATCAGACTCTGTGCCTTCAGCGTGGAGCCAGATGCAGGCTTGAACCCATGAGAACCGTGAGATCATGACCTGAGCCGAAGTAGGACACTTAACTGACTAAGCCACTCAGGCACCCCTTTAAGATGATTTTTAAGCTTTATTAGGGTAGGAAAATTTGATTCTGGGCTATTTTAGTTCTGCTGAGATATAATCCTTCTGGGTTTCTACTGTGCCTTGGTGTTTCATAAGGACTCTGTACTGTGCTGGTTGGAATTCAAACAATTGCCAGCATTGTGAGAGCTCTAGAAATTACTGAGCTAGGATCTCTTGCCAAAACTCCAAGCTGCACACTTAAAATGGGTAATTTTTATTATAAATATTTGTTCCTTAGTAAGATTGACTACATAATAAGAACAATAAACAATTCACCTCCTCTAAAATAATCCTTGATTGAAGAGATATTTTGAAGAAAAATATTGTGGAAACATGGAAAAGAAAGAGAGAAAAGTGATTATAGAAATTCATACAGGAAATTTGGGGAAGGAATTTGATTCATTAGAAATAATGTGACAAATTCATATCAATGGGCTGAGTTTTTCTGAAAAAAGTACAAAAGATGCATGTTATTACATAACCCATAAGACAAATGTCAAAGCTCCCTCTGGGTTTTAAGAAATTTTAGCATGAACTCCTTTACCTATAACAATGATGAAGGAGAATAGAAATACACAATGGTATCCTGAAACTGCAAAATGTGAGCTAAGTCCTGAATTAACAAAGAAAAGTACAAAACGTAGTGTTATTTTTGCTGATTTTTTTCATTTTCTAAGATTTGATAATTTAGGTACAATTAATACTGAAACATCCTCAAACAAGAATAAACAGAGGAAAATTCCCTTCCTATAGTGAAATATACATATGCCAACAGTAAAATCGTCATGGTGTGTAACGAAATGATGGTAAGTATCATTTTTATGCATATATAAACAAACATTTTTAAACTTCTAAACTTCAAAGTTCTAATCTTCACAATGAAGCAGACAAGCCAGTATTATCATCCTACAAGATGAGAAAATAAGCTGAAATGAGTACAAACTGAAGCTGAAGGTCAGTTGCCAGTGGCCTCTTAACCAGTAAGTACTTAGCTTGATTGTCTTTTCTCAACTAGCCTACCAGCTTAAAGTTGACCCTTTCCAGGAACGTACAGTTAATCACTCTCATCTGCCTCCCTAAAATATTTTGGGCACAGTTTTATTAGTAAACTTTTACTATTCATATGCCTAAGTCTTTTTTAATAGACTCAACTCCTTAGAGGTAGGTATTAGGTCTCAGTCATTCATTATAGTCACAGCAGGCAATTGTGTCTGCTACATCTTTAGTGGACAATAAATGAAGTTGTAAGTAATGAATTACCAAAAAATGTATAAAAGTGAACACTGTGGAATGTAAGAGGCAGATTTATTTGTAATATACAAAATGATATTAAAGAAGAGAATATTAAAAACTATTAGTAAAAACTAGGCATCGTACCAACCATCATAGTGCTTGAAACATAGTTGCAGTCAATAAATATTTGCTGAATTAGTGTATGACAGCACAATATTCTTTAATATTAAAGCAAATATTTCTCCATAACTCAGTAGCTTCCAAATAAGGTCTTAAAAAAAAAAACCAACAAAAACTTAAGGGCACCTGGATGGCTCAATCAGTTAAGCATCCAACTCTTGATTTTGGCTCAGGTCATAATCTCATGATCTCATGGTTCATGGGATCGAGCTCCACGTTAGGCTCTGCACTAACAGTATGGAACCTGCTTGTGATTCTCTCTTTCCCTCTCTCTGCCCTCCATCTCTCAAAATAAATAATTCAACTTAATAAACAAAGAACCCAATAATTTAAAAATCACAACATTTGGAGAGATTGACTAAGATATCAAGTTAACATCTTCATATCTGAATAAACCTGAAGCATCTACTGCATTTTGACAAGATATTTAAAACAAGAAGGCCATTCAGAGGCAAGGTCTCTCATTTTATGCCTAAGAATGATGGTGTCCTTAAGGATTAAATTATTCATACAAAAATGATCAGTGTGAGTTCTGCTTCCAACCGTAACTGTGTAACTGGTCCTGGACTAGCCCTCTATTTTTTTTTCAATTTTTTAAATGTTTATTTATTTTTGGGAGAGAGAGGGAGAGACAGACTGTGAGCAGGGGAGGGTCAGAGAGAGAGGGAGGCACAGAATCCAAAGCAGGCTCTAGGCTCTGAGCTGTCAGCACAGAGCCCGACGCGGGGCTTGAACTCACGAACCTTGAGATTATGACCTGAGCTGAACTCGCCACTTAACCGACTGAGCCACCCCGGGTGCCCCTGGACTAGCCCTCTATTTGTAAGCAAATAGAGAAATGGAAAAATATATGAAATAAGAGTTTTCAGGTTTGGATCACAACATCAGAGACTTGATTCCTGACAGAAGAAAAACAAGAAAATTCCCATAATCATCCAGTTCTTAGCTGAAGGACAACTATCCAATTACAGGAAGAAAACTGCAGGATGGGTAGAGATAGTAGTCCTACTGAGCTCAGGGGGTGGACATTAGAGTATGGGGCGGATGAAACAGCTAGAATCTTCAAGGAAGAGTACTTGTGAAGCTATAACTGCAGAGAGCCACAGAAGTCCAGATAGGAGTCTCCTGTGCATTGATGCCTGAGGACTGGATTGTATATGAGCAAGGGGAAATTTCCTGAAGGTTACTGGATAGTAGCTCCTCCGAAGTTGAGACTGGGGTGAAGATAGCAGAGGCTGAGCAGGGCTTGGGCACCAATGGAACTAAAGCTCTAGTCTTGCCACAGTAGAGATACAATGTTAACACCTGGGTGGCAAATCTGGCATCCAACTGAGATACCAGAAAGACTGTTTTAGAAGTAAGGACCACATGCTAGAGGAAGGACTACACAAAACCCACATTAGCAAAGCTTTATTTTTTTATTTTTAAATGTTTATCTATAAGTATTTAAGAGAGAGAGCGTGCCAGTGTGGGGGAGAGGCACAGAGAGAGGGGGACAGAGGATCTGAAGCAGGCTCTGTGCTGACAGCAGCGGGACTCGATCTCACGACTGTGAGATCATGACCTGAGCCAAAGATGGACGCTTCACTGGCTGAGCCACCCAGGCACCACCCCCCACCCCCACATTAGCAAAGCCTAAATCCACACTGTAACAAATTCCACAGGCAGGAAGTTTAGAAATTGAGTCCTACCAAACAGGAGAGGTTTGAGAAAAAAAATGTTAACTTTCCCCAGATTCACACTAACAAAGTTTAAAACCAAGTTAACAGAAATTCAGGGTGATCAGTCAATAATTTATCTGTTTGATGAGACAAGAGTGAAAACACTCCGGTGGAAGATAGCACAATGTAGGATATCAAAAATGTATTATGTATAGCTTTCAACATTAAGTAAAAATCATTAGACACCAAGACTAAGACCACAAGCAGGCTTGAGAATTTCAGCCCTGACTCACCCAGTCTCTTTGGATGTGATCAGGAATGTCCTGAAGTTGTTACTGTTAGTTACGCCTAGAGAGCATGTACGTTCATAACCAACATTTCTCCAGCAACTGGGAGGAACCAGGGAGAACACAAATTCCCTAAAAATGGCAAAAGAAGAGTCTTCAAGGAACTTATGGGTTTCACTCTGAGTACTTGAACACTAGGGAAATGTGCTCCTAGGAATTCTTGTTCTGAGCAGCCCCCTTCAAGCAGTTAGGTTTTTATACCTTTTCCCAATAATAAATGAGCCAACCTAATCTAATCACACGAGGCAGAGAGCTTTCTCTAGCTGGTGCAGATGGATTCGAAGCACAATGAACACACTGGCTTGAAGATGAATGTGGCCACAGTAACGACTGGGAAGTGACTCTAGGAGATGAGAGTGACTCCTGGGCCATGACCAGCAAGAAAATGAGGACCTTGGTCTTGTTGCCTCAGGCAACAAGGCACTGAAATCTGCCAATAACCTGAGTGAGCCGGGGAGTGGATTCTTCTTCAGATCCTCCAGATAAGAACCTAGTCTAGCTGATACCTTGATTTTGACCTGGAAAGATCCTAAAAAGAGAACCCAGGTGAGGCAACACAGTTGAGTAGGGCAAAAGAGATCTACAGAACTGTAAGAAGAAATGCGTGTTGGTTAAAGTGTTCAAGTCTGTGATAATTTGTTACACAGGAATAGAAAACTAATACACAGAGTTCAGCAGATTTAAGTATAGAAGGGTGATGATTATATTAAGCTTTTAAAAATACTTTTGTTATTGACATATAATTGACATACACCATTGTATAAGTTTAAGGTGTATAATGTAATGGTTTAATACATATATATATATGTGTGTGTATATATATATATATATATATATATATATATATATAGTGAAGTGAATGCCACAGTAAGGTTAGTTAACACATCCTTCACCTGAATACCATTTTGTTGTGGGAGTAAGAACATTAAGGTCTCTCAGAAAATTCAAAGTATACGATATAGTATAGGTAACTGTAGTCACAATGCTATACCTTAGATCCCTAGAATTTAAGTTTTGATTCTTTTATTATTATTATTTTGAGAGAGAGAGAGAGAGAGAGGGAGAGAGAGAATTCCAAGGAGGATCTTCACTGTCAGCACAGAGCTAGACATGGGGCTCAAACTAACAAACTGTGAGATCATGACCTGAACTGAAATTAAGAGTCAGATACTCAACCAACAGAGCGACCAAGAGCCTCTTAAGTTTTGATTCTATATAAACCCCTTGGAATTTACACAAGTGTGAAGGGAAGTGAAAATGGAGAAACTCTCAAAGTTACCGGTGAAGCAAAATATCAAGCAGACAGGGGTGCCTGGCTGGCTCAGGCTGTTGAGCCTCTGACTTGGGCTCAGGCGTAAGACAGGCAGACTTCACCCCTAAGGGGTGTGAGACCTTTTATAAGTCACTTATCTCTTTGTTAAGCATCAGTTTCTTTACTGGTTAAAAAAGGGACTGCACTAAATAATCTCTAATGTCCATTTCAGTTCTAGCAATCCACAGGCCATTTTTGAGGGCCAATCTGGTTCTCCAAAGCACATTTTTGCCAACGTAGTTTACCTCATTTACCATCTTTAAACTTCAAAATGAATATCTTCGGGTTTATTTTAAGTTTCCAATTAAACAAACACTAAGACCCTAAGGACACAGTTTGAACAAAACTGAATCCTGCCCCTTGGAGGCAGATCGGCTCCATTTGTCCCTCCCAGTCACCAAAAGTATTAGAATTTATCCAACAGTATAGCTGTTGGCAGTGTTATCAAAAAGTAGTTTGAATATAGTAAAGTCGATATTTAATAAGATGCTTCAATTCCAAGTTGTGTTATTAGCTGAGTATTCATTTAAGATTTAAACTCCAAAATTACCTGTATTTATGTGGCACAAGGAAACATTCTAGTCAAAGGACAGCATGATTCTCTTTTCCTTTTATCCTCATAAGTAAATGAGTAAGAAGTACTTTTATCTTGGAAAGGCTGAGCGCATAATGGATAGAGATTATTTGTTTCTTTGCGTCATTAAGTCCATTTCTGTACTGCTGTGAATCAGGAAGCCGCTACCCCATCGACATCCAGAGAATAGGTTACCAGTTGAGGCCATCAGTTGCCACAATGCAAAGTCTATTAGTGTTGTTGTTGTTGTTGTTTTTCTATTAGCAGCATTGAGCTTAATTCTACAATTATTCCATGTGAGAAACTCTCACTGAAGTCGATGGATATCTCAGAAGAAATTTGATTACAGGATTTGGTCCATTGAGTAAATGAATGAAATTTGGCTTTTATTAATTTGGAATTTCTCAATTAGCATCTCAACTTCCCAAGCAATTTATAGATCTGTTTCTAATTGTGCTTGTTTGTACCCAAAATGACAAGGAAAAGAGATTTTTCCCCCCTCCTATGGAATGTATCTTTCTTCCTGAGATGAAAAAAAAAAAAAGTTTTCTGAAATGTTAATTGGAACTAAATTCTTAGACAAGAAAAAGGAATAAAATGACATTATTTCTTCCATTTCACATTAGTAAAATATAAAACACTATACACCTGCAAAAATTGTTCTGTTTCAGATGAAGCTTGTGATTATATTTTTCAGGCTTGGTTTGAAAAGCTAAGACATCTGTTTATCCAGTGCTTACAGAATAACTCTCATGTCTCCTTATCTCTGAAGATTTCAAAGGCTTTCATTCTGGTTTAAATCCTTTGAAGAAGCAGTAATCAAAGACAAAAATTATCAGAGGTACATTTTTGTTTCCCAAACAATGAAAATAACAACACTCACCCTCCTTGGATTTCAGGCGCTAGCATAAAACTTCAAAATTGGAGATTTGCCATTTGAATCAAAAAGTGATATGGATAAATAGAGGCAAAAAAGCAAACTAAGAGAGCGTTTTCTCTACTTCACATTATTGCATAAATTTAAATTCAATATGTGAATAATTTAAAAAAGACTATGATGCACAACATCAAACAGCATATACTAGCACAATGTGACAGAATGCATCTGGCTGGTGTGTGAGCTCAGATAAAAAATTCGTTTGAGCACTGAGTTTTTTATTTTAATGCGTTTTGCAAATTGAAAGATTAAAACAAGAACGGGTAGAATCCTAAGGATGAGAATAAAACGAATCGTACCACATAAATAAAGCAAAAATACATAATACAGCCGTGCTTGGAGGACTGAAGTTAACTGGGGTAGCAGCGGCCTTTACTGCCCTTCATCAGCTCAGAATATGTAATTTGACTTTCAGGACACGTAAATCCATGTATTAAAGAGCTACATTATAACTCATTCTATCATCCTCTTTTCAAAGAGAATGATATAAAAATAATATCTATTGCCTTTTTGACCCTGTTTAGTTAAGAGTAAAGATTTTGAGCTCTGACCTCCTTCTGCATTAGGAAAATTGAAAGTAGGCCTTCAGGATAGATGGCTGATGTGGCAGCTCCACCTGGGGTGGAAATGGTACCATCTTGTAGCCAGGGGAGGACAGGGGAGTTCACATCTTCTGTTCTGAGCCTAATAAGCACAATTAGAGGGCAACTAGGTCTCTTCACAATATTGCTCCCTCTCCAACAAAGAGGAAATGGGGTTTCATATTATATTTGAGATATAAAAATGACCTTTGGATTGGAGTTAAGCTTTAGCCATTGAAACTGCAAATATAGACATTTCTGGAGTCCTGGGAAAGATGCCACATCAAAAGAAGGAGTATTGAAGACTTCCCGTCCATAAGGGGAGGTAGATGAAACTAGTCCAGAGCCGGGCCTCATGGAGTTGTAGACCACTGATTCTGAACTTTGGCTCTAAACATTTAATCATCTGGGCAGCTTTTATAAACCTCAGGTCCCAGGCTGCATCTCAGACCAATTAAATCAGAATTGCTGGAGGTAGGACGCAGGCATCAATGTATTTTTACAACTTGATAAAATTAAGCAACTAGATAAGGAGGAAAATCAAGAGTCACAGAAAAAGAGTAGTTGGAGAGCCATCGACAGGGTGAAATGCCACTGAAAGGCCAAGTTCGGAGAGGACTGAAAATGATCTCTGGATTTAGCAACATTGTCATTGGTGGTTGTATTAGTCAAGGTTCTCTAGAGACACAGAAACAATAGAATGCACACACACACACACACACACACATACACGTATGCATAATATCCTATATTATCGTATATATCGATATACAATATATATCCTATATATATATAAATATCCTATATTATCCTATAATATCGTATATATTGTATGCATGTATATCATATATATGCAGACTATATAATATATAAAATAGATGTATATATTATAATATATATAGTATATATAACACGCTTTATAATATATACTGTATTCTGCGTTAAATGGCATAGATCAATGATTCCTAACTTGTTTGAATGTTAGAATCATCTGGAGATCTTTTGAAAATTCCAAAGTCCAGGCTACCCCCCTGACCAATTAAATCTCTGGGGCACGGGTAGTGTGTGATGCTCCCCAAGGGGTTCCAAAGTACAGACAAGTTTAGGAACTACTGACTTAGGTGGGCTCTTCATGTTACAGCATTTAACAGAGAACTCTCAATAACATATAAAATCGCTCTGAAAACATTTTTGATAGAAGGGTTAAAATTTATAGATGTTCTGAAGAAAGTTGACAGTCAACCAAATCTCCATGTGGACCAAAGAGCATCATATAAACAATCAGATATACTGATTTCAAAATGACTTGAAGACTTAATGCATATTAAATATCACTTATATTTTATACAACTATTATTTTGATATTTGGCTTTTTTCTGGTAAAACGTACTAGAAAATACATCTTTGAACTAAATTCTGATTTTAAATGTTTTATTTGAGATTTAAAGCAGTTTGCCAAGTAAAGAGTGCCCATTAAAGTACTATCAATTTTAGTTTATGTATCACTTTTTGAAAGAACTCCTGATATGTAGGTCAAAGGAGAGATTCATCTCTTCGATTACAGAGTTTTTAAACTAAATATAAGCACGATCCACTGTACTAAAGCTGTGCTTTTTTTCCAAAGATAAAACTGCTCACCAAATGTATGATTTTTAAAAACTATTTCGTACCATCCTGCTCCACAGCTCCTGTAGCTGTATCCAGCATTATCAAGTGTAAGGTATTGCTTAGCCCTGCTGCTGTCTTCAATCCTGCAGGCTTGAACTTGGTCAAGCTTAACATGCATTTAAACATTTACAGAAGTCCATTCTTTCAGCACCAAGCTATTGAATAGGCTTCTCCTTTCAGAATGAAAAAGAAGTAAAAATAAAAGTGAAGGGAAAGAGAAATTTAATCTAAAAAACTCAGAACTATCTTTTTGATTTGGTTTTGTTTTGATTACTTTTTGGTTGGTTACCTTTATTGTAAACCAAAGATCCATTAATGTGTGGATCTATTTCTAGGCTTCCAATTCTATTCCATTTGGCTTATTTGGCTTATGTTTGCACCAATACCCACCTAGTGATGGCTTTGTAATGTGTCAACTTGGCTAGGCAAAACTGTTTCCCAGAATCCCCTTTCCCACGTGTTTAAGGCTAATGTGAGCGACAAGATATGGGGGTGAGATATGAAGGGTGGAATTGAAGCGGCAACCATATTCTTTCTAATGCATAGAAGGTTCAGGATTACCAGGCACTTTTGTAGCTTTAGGTAACTTTCGTTTCAAGGCAGCAATAAAGAATCAATTTTCCCACTTCCTCTGGATCCTCTTCAATCTTTCTGGGATCACAAGTGGGTTTGGGTCTGTGATGAAGGGTGCCAGCTTCTTCTGAAGGACCCCCACTTTATCAGGAATGGAAGCAGTGTGAACCGACAGATTTCTTTCTGTTCTTGTTGGGCTCCAGCTAATACTAATGGGTTCAGCTTTACCTCACTGTACCTCATGTGATATCACTGTTTTCTCCCAACTATCTACCCTGCAGGCTTCAAGCTCCAGCATCAAGTGTAGAGACAAGAGCCTTGCAGAGGCTTAACCAGGTTCCACAATTATGTAAATTGAAATCTGTGTACCAAATACACATATCGACACACGTACACGTTTACCTATATATACATCTGTATATATTTATATCGTAGTGCTTCTGCTTCTCTGATTGAACCCTAATATGGTCTTGATTCAGCATAGTAAAATTTCCATATTGTTCTTTAAGAATGTCTCAGCTCTTTCTAGCCTTTAATATTTTTGTATACATTTTAGAATCATTTTATCAACTTTCATGCACACACACACATATACTTGCACATACATCTCTTGGAATTTGATTGAGATTGCACAAATCTGTATCTTAGTGTAGAGAGAACCAAGATCTTTCCATATTGGGTTTTCTGGACCTGTGCTTTTCAGACATTTGATATGCATACAATCCACAAGATGTTCTTGTTAAAATACAATTTCTGATTCAGTAAGTCTGGGATGGAGCCCAAGATTCTGATTTTCTTATAAGCTCCTAGATAATGCTGATGCTGCTGGTCAGTTGGGCATACTTTGGATAGCAAGGGTTTAGACAGAGCATGTCTCTCCATTTAATTTCTCTAATAATATTTATAGTTTCCTGTATAAAGGTCTTGCACATATATTGTTCCTAGGTGTTTGAAAGTTTATAAATTATACCTATATTTAAAATTTTTATATTCCATTTGTTGTTGATTTATAGCAATGCAATTGATTTTTTATATGACTTTGTCTTGCTAAACTCACTTATTAATTCTAATAATTTATCTCTACAATCTTTTGGATTTTCTACAAATATAATTATCATATTAAAATGACAATTTTATGTCTTCCTCTCTATACCATTTATATTTTATTTCATTTTCTGGCTTGACTTTCCTGATGGGGAAATCTCTAGGACAGTGTTGAATATCACTGAATGGTGAGAGCAGATATTTTTATTTGGTCTTGAATATCCCAATCTCAAAGGGAAGTCTTGTCATATTTGATTATTAAGTGTGATTCTCTAGGATTTTTGTATGTATATTTTACCAGATTAAGAGCATTTCCTTAGACTCTTATGAATTTTTAACATAAATGGTTGTTTAATTTCATCAATGTATTTCTGCATTTATCAAGACAATCTAATTATTTTCTTCCTTATTCTGTTAATGTGATGATATCTATCGATTGAGCTTTGAATGTTACATCAACATTGCATTCCAGCAATGAACTCAGCTTAGTTATGACATATATTGTCCTTTCTGTATGTTGTTTAGCGGTTTTGCTTGTACATTACTATGATTTGCCTGTAATTCTCCCTACTAATATTGTCCTCAGTTTTTGTGATCAAGAACGTACTGGCCTCATATAAAATCGAGGAATGTCTGCTCTGCAGATTTCTTTTCTTTTTTATTTTTTAAAATTTATATCCAAATTAGTTAGCATATAGTGCAACAATGATTTCAGGAATAGATTCCTTAGTGCCCCTTACCCATTTAGCCCGTCCCCCTCCCACAACCCCTCCAGTAACCCTCAGTTTGTTCTCCATATTTGTGAGTCTCCTATGTTTTGTCCCCCTCCCTGTTTTTACATTATTTTTGTTTCCCTTCCCTTATGTTCATGTTTTGTCTCTCAAAGTCCTCATATGAGTGAAGTCATCTATTTTTATCTTTCTCTGACTAATTTCACTTAGCATAATACCCTCCAGTTCCATCCACATAGTTGCAAATGGCAAGATTTCATTCTTTTTGATTGCCAAGTAATACTCCATTGTATGTATGAATGTGTATATATATATATATATGTATATATATATATATACCATGTATATATATATATACATATATATATATATATATATATATATATATATATGTATATACACACCATTTCTTCTTTATCCATTCATCCATCGATGGACATTTGGGCTCTTTCCATACTTTGGCTATTGTTGATAATGCTGCTATAAACATGGGGGTGCATGTGTCCCTTCGAAACAGCACACCTATATCCCGTGGATAAATGCCTAGTAGTGCAATTGCTGGGTAGGTTAGTTCTATTTTTAGTTTTTTTGAGGAACCTTCATACTGTTTTCCAGAGTGGCTGCACCAGCTTGCATTCCCACCAACAATGCAAAAGAGATCCTCTTTCTCCGCATCCTTGCCAGCATCTGTTGTTGCCTGAGTTGTTCATGTTAGCCATTCTGACAGGTGTAAGGTGGTATCTCATTGTGGTTTTGATTTGTATTTCCCTGGTGATGAGTGATGTGGAGCATTTTTTCATGTGTCAGTTGGCCATCTGGATGTCTTCTTTGGAGAAGGGTCTATTCATGTCTTTTGCCCATTTCTTCACTGGATTATTTGTTTTTGGGGGGTTGAGTTTGATAAGTTCTTTATAGCTTTTGGATACTAACCCTTTATCTGATATGTCGTTTGCAAATATCTTCTCCCATTCTGTCAGTTGCCTTTTAGTTTTGCTGATTGTTTCCTTCGCTGTGCAGAAGGTTTTTATTTTGATGAGGTCCCAGTAGTTCATTTTTGCTTTCGTTTTCCTTGCCTCTGGAGATGTTGAGTAAGAAGTTGCTGCAGGCCAGATCAAAGAGGTTTTTGCCTACTTTCTCCTCGAGGATTTTGATGGCTTCTTGTCTTACATTGAGGTCTTTCGTCCATTTTGAGTTTATTTTTGTGTATGGTATAAGAAAGTGGTCCAGGTTCATTCTTCTCCATGTAGCTGTCCAGTTTTCCCAGCACCACTTGCTGAAGAGACTGTCTTTATTCTATTGGATATTCTTTCCTGCTTTGTCAAAGATGAGTTGGCCATGTTTGTGGGTCCATTTCTGGGTTCTCTATTCTGTTCCATTGATCTGAGTGTCTGTTCTTGTGCCAGTACCATACTGTCTTGATGATTACAGCTTTGTAGTATAGCTTGAAGTCCGGGATTATGATGCCTCCTGCTTTGGTTTTCTTTTTAAAGATTGCTTTGGTCGGGGCACTGGATGGCTCAGTTGGTTGAGCGTCTGACTTCAGCTCGGGTCACGATCTCACAGTCTGTGAGTTCGAGCCCTGTGTCGGGCTCTGTGCTGACAGCTCAGAGCCCCGGGCCTGTTTCAGATTCTGTGTCTCCCTCTCTCTCTAACCCTCCCCTGTTCATGCTCTGTCTCTCTCTGTCTCAAAAATAAATAAATGTTAAAAAAAATTTTTAAAGATTGCTTTGGCTATTCGGGGTCTTTTATGGTTCCATACAAATTTTAGGATTATTTGTTCCAGCTCTGTGAAGAATGCTGGTGTTACTTTGATAGGGATTGCATTGAATATGTAGATTGCTTTGGGTGGTATTGACATTTTAACAACATTTGTTCTTCCTATCCAGGAGCATGGAATCTTTTCCCATTTTTTTGGTGTCTTTTTCAATTTCTTTCATAAGCTTTCTATAGTTTTCAGTGTATAGATTTTTCACCTCATTGGTTAGATTTATTCCTAGGTATTTTATGGTTTTTGGTGCAACTGTAAATGGGATCGATTCCTTGATTTCTCTTTCTGTCGCTTCATTGTTGGTGTATAGGAATGCAACCGATTTCTGTGCGTTGGTTTTATATCCTGCAACTTTGCTGAATTCACGAATCAATTCTAGCAGATTTTTGGTGGCATCTTTTGGGTTTTCCTTATAGAGTATCATGTCATCTGTGAAGAGTGAAAGTTTGACCTCCTCCTGGCCGATTTGGATGCTTTTTATTTCTTTGTGTTGTCTGATTGCAGAGGCTAAGATTTCAAATACTATGTTGAATAACAGTGACGAGAGTGGACATCCCTGTCTTTTTCCTGACCTTAGGGGGAAAGCTCTCAATTTTTCCCCATTGAGGATGATATTGGCATTGTGTTGTTCATAAATGGCTTTTATGATCTCAAGGTATACTCCTTCTATCCCTACTTTCTTGAGGGCTTTTATCAAGAAAGGATGGTGTATTTTGTCAAATGTTTTCTCTGCATCTATTGAGAGGATCATATGGTTCTTGTCCTTTCTTTTATTGATGTGATGAATCACGTTAATTGTTTTGCAGATATTGAACCATACCTGCCTCCCAGGTATAAACCCCACTTGCTCGTGATGCATAATTTTTTTAATGTATTGTTGGATCTGGTTGGCTAATATCTTGTTGATGATTTTTGCATCCATGTTCATCAGGGAAATTGGTCTATAGTTCTCCTTTTTAGTGGGGTCTCTGTCTGGTTTGGAATCAACATAATGCTGGCTTCATAGGAAGAGTTTGGAAGTTTTCCTTCCATTTCTATTTTTTGGAACAGTTTCAAGAGAATAGGTGTTAACTCTTCCTTAAATGTTTGGTAGAATTCCCCTGGAAAGCCACCTGCCCTGGACTCTTGTTTTTTGGGAGATTTTTGATTACTAATTCAATTTCCTTGCTGGTTATGGTTCTGTTCAAATTTTGTATTTCTTCCTGTTCCAGTTTTGGTAGTGTATATGTTTCTAGGAATTTGTCCATTTCTTCCAGATTGCCCATTTTTGGCATATAATTGCTCATAATATTCTTTTATTATTGTTTTTATTTCTGTTGTGTTGGCTGTGATCTCTCCTCTTTCATTCTTGATTTTATTTATTTGGGTCCTTTCCTTCTTCTTCTTGATCAAACTGGCTAGTGGTTTATCAATTTTGTTAATTCTTTCAGAGAACCAGCTTCTGGTTTCATTGATCTATTCTACTGGTTTTTTTTTGTTTCGATAGCAATCATTTCTGCTCCAATCTTTATTATTTCCTGTCTTCTGCTGGTTTGGGGTTTTATTTGCTATTCTTTTTCCAGCTCCTTAAGGCGTAAGTTTAGGTTGTGTATCTGAGATCTTTCTTCCTTCTTTAGGAAGGCCTGGATTGCTATATACTTTCCTTTTATGACCGCCTTTGCTGCGTCCCAGAGGTTTTGGGTTTTGGTGTTATCATTTTCATTGGCTTCAATATACTTTTTAATTTCCTCTTTAACTTCTCAGTTAGCCCATTCATTCTTTAGTAGGATGTTCTTCAGTCTCCAAGTATTTGTTACCTTTCCAAATTTTTTCTTGTGGTTGATTTTGAGTTTCATAGCGTTGTGGTCTGAAAATATGCACGGTATGATCTCGATCTTTTTGTACTTACTTAGGGCTGATTTGTGTCCCAGTATATGGTCTATTCTGGAGAATGTTCCATGTGCACTGGAGAAGAATGTATATTCTGCTGCTTTAGGATGAAATGTTCTGAATATATTTGTTAAGTCCATCTGGTCCAGTGTGTCATTCAAAGCCATTGTTTCCTTGTTGATTTTTTGATTAGATGATCTGTCCATTGCTGTGAGTGGGGTGTTGAAGTCTACTCTTATGGTATTACTATTGATGAGTTTCTTTATGTTTGTGATTCATTGATTTATATATTTTGTGCTCTCATATTTGGCGCATAAATGTTTACAATTGTTAGGTCTTCTTGGTGGATAGACCTCTTGTTTATGATATAATGTTCTTCTGCATCTCTTGATACGGTCTTTTTTTTAAAGTCTAGATTATCTGATATAAATATGGCTACTCCGGCTTTCTTTTATTGACCATTAGCATGATAGATGGTTCTCCATCCCCTTATTTTCAATATGAAGGTGTCTTTAGGTCTAAAGTGGGTCTCTTGTAAACAGCATGTAGATGGATCTTGTTTTCTTATCAATTCTGTTACCCTATGTCTTTTGATTGGAGCATTGAGTCCATTGACGTTTAGAGTGAGTACTGAAAGATGTGAATTTATTGCCATTATGATGATTGTAGAGTTGGAGTTTCTGGTGGTGTTCTCTCGTCTTTTCTAATCTTTGTTGTTTTTGGTATTTATTTATTTATATATATATTTTTTCATTTTTTCTCCCCTCAGAGAGTCTCCCTTAAAATTTCTTGCAGGGCTGGTTTAGTGGTCACAAACTCCTTTAATTTTTGTTTGTCTCAGAAACTTTTTATCTCTCCTTCTATTTTGAATGACAGCCTTGCTGGATAAAGAATTCTTGGCTGGGGCACCTGGGTGGTTCATTCGGTTAAGCGTCCGACTTCAGCCCGGGTCACGATCTCACGGTCCGTGAGTTCGAGCCCCGCGTCGGGCTCTGGGCTGATGGCTCAGAGCCTGGAGCCTGCTTCCAATTCTGTGTCTCCCTCTCTCTCTGCCCCTCCCCCGTTCATGCTGTGTCTCTCTCTGTCTCAAAAATAAATAAACGTTAAAAAAATTAAAAAAAAAAAAGAATTCTTGGCTGCATATTTTTCTGATTCAGCACATTGAATATATCCTGCCACTCCTTTCTGGCCTGCCAAGTTTCTGTGGATAGGTCTGCTGCAAACCTGATCTGTCTTCCCTTGTAGGTTAGGGACTTTTTTTCCCTTGCTGCTTTCATGATTCTCTCCTTGCCTGAGTATTTTGTGAATTTGACTAGATATGCCTTGTTGATGGTTGGGTTTTGTTGAATCTAATGGGGGTCCTTTGTGCTTCCTGGATTTTGATGTCTGTTCTTTCCCCAGGTTAGGAAAGTTTTCCGCTGTGATTCACTCACATAACCCTTCTACCCATGTTTCTCTCTGTTCCTCCTCTGGGACCCCTATGATTCTGATGTTCCTTTTGAATGAGTCGCTGATTTCTCTAATTCTTATATTGTGCTTTTTTGCCTTAATCTGTCTCTTTTTTTCTGCTTCATTATTCTCTATAAGTTTGTCTTTTATATCGCTGATTCTCTGTTCTGCCTCATTCATCCTTGCCGCTGTTGCGTCCGTCTATGATTGCAGCTCAGTTATAGCATTTTTCATTTTATTCTGGTTATTTTTTACTTCTTTTATCTCTGCAGAAAGGGATTCTAATCTGTTTTTGACTCCAGCTAGTATTCTTATTATCGTGATTCTAAATTCTGGTTCAGACATCTTGCTTGTATCTGTGTTGGTTAAATGCCTGGCTGTCATTTCTTTGTGCTCTTTCTTTTGGGGTGAATTCCTTTGTTTTGTCCTTTTGAAGGGAGAAAAGACATTAATATGGTAGAAAAATTTAAATTAAAAAGTAAAATTAAAAAAATATTAAAATTAAAAATTGAACACACACCCACACACAAAAATCGAATAGATGATGCTACACCCTAGGTGTCTTTTGGTCTGAGTGTTTAAAGTAGTTTGACAGATTAGAGAAAAAAAATGGGGGGAGGGAAGAAAAAAAAGGAAATCATTTGAGAATTTGAAAAAAATGAATAGACTGAAGTTGACTAAAATGGGATGATGGGGGTAAAATAGAATTTGAAAAAATATATCCAAAAGTAAAGAATACAGTAGAAAAAAAATTAAAGAAAAATATTTTTAATAAAAATTATAAATAAATATGACTTTTTCTTTTTCTGTATTTAAGAAAAAAGAAAAGAAACAAAAAAGAAAAAAGATTAAAAAAAAGAAATCATTGGGGCGCCTGGGTGGCGCAGTCGGTTAAGCGTCCGACTTCAGCCAGGTCACGATCTCGCGGTCTGTGAGTTCGAGCCCCGCGTCAGGCTCTGGGCTGATGGCTCGGAGCCTGGAGCCTGTTTCCAATTCTGTGTTTCTCCCTCTCTCTCTGCCCCTTCCCCGTTCATGCTCTGTCTCTCTCTGTCCCAAAAATAAATAAAAAAGGTTGAAAAAAAAAATTAAAAAAAAAAAAAAAAAAAAAAAGAAATCATTTGAAAATTTGAAAAAGTGAATACACTGTAGTAGACTAAAATAAAATGATGGAAGTAAAATAGAATTTGAAAACAATTACATACAAGCAAAAAATATAGTAAGAAATTAAAAAAAATATTTTTAATAGAAATAAAAGTAAAAATGAAAATTTTCTCTTTCTGCATTCAAGAAAAAGAGAAGAAACGAAAAAGAAAAAAAGAAAAAGAAAAAGGAAATTGTTTGAAAATTTGAAAGGTGAATACACAGAAGTAGACTAAAATAAAATGATGGAAGTAAAGTAGAATTTGAAACAATTTACACAAAAGTAAAAAATATAGTAATAAAAATTAAAGACAGATATTTTTAATAAAAATTGAAAATAAAAATGAATTTTTTCTCTTTCTGTATTCAAGAAAAATAAAAGTGCAAAAGAGAAAAAGAAAAAAAAAAGAAAATTGAATAGATGAACCTGCTAACAGATTGAAGTAGGACTGAAATTGCTTCGTTTTCCGTTAGAAGTCAGTCTATATAGCGGTTTGTAGTCTATAAACTAAGCCAGCGGTGAGACTTGTGCTCTTGAAGAGCAAAGTTGACCCAGTTGGGCAGGGCTCAGTGTAACAGCTCCGCTCTCCGCTAGATGGAGCTGCTAGCCTACTGGGGTGGATTGTTGCAGCGCTCAGAGGTGCGTATGCACATGCGCGGGAGCGGGTTGGGGGGGTGGAAATGGCACCACCCAGCTACCCAGTCTGTTCTCTGGGATCAGCAATCGCGTACCCATCCTCTGTCTTCAGCTCTCGTCTACTTCCTGGTTTTTCACTGTCCATGATCAGGCCCCTGGCAGTACCTCTCTCCCAAGTGTTGTCTCAGATGTGGCTGTTTTCCCCGGCTCCTTACTTGGAAGGACTGCGGCTTTGACCCGTTCCGCCCCTCTGCGGGAGGGTCTCACCGAGCAATGGCTGAATGAGCAATGGCCGAATGTCGGCTGCACCCAGGAACGCTTGCTGGACCCTGCTGCTGCCAGTGCCCCGAGACTGCGGCCAGGTGCCAGCCCGCCCCAGAAAATGTTCGTGAGATAGTGTAGCAGCAGCGTTTCGGGGATTATGGAAAATCACAACACACATCTGGCACCAGGCTTCACCCTTAATGACCTTGTTCCAGCACCAGCAAATGTAGCCACCTTCTGGGGTCTGCTGTGGACCAGGTGGCTTCAACAGTCTCTACCAAATGTCCTTCCAGCAGTGGAACCGCTTTTCCCCGTGTGGCCCGAGAACCTCCCGGACCCCACTCTGCTCCTGGGGATTCGCCCTTCCCACCAGAGCACCGCCAGGTATGGAGCTGCGGAGTTGCAGCCTTTGTGCTCCCCTTGTTTACAGTCTTAATGGAATTTAAACCCTCTCCCTTCTCCTTTCTCCCTTTTTAGTTTTAGTCCCTGCGGCTGTTTCCAATTTTCCACTTTCTCTCCAGCTGCTTTGGGGAGGGGTGCTTTTCCTGTATTCTCCCCCCTCCCCAGTCTCCGTCCTCTCTCTGCCCGCAAAAGCAGTTCCCTAACTTCGCGACTTCTTACTCCCCAAGTTCAGCTCTCCGCGCCGTGTACCTGCTGAGTTCTGTGGTTCAGGTTGTGCAGATTGCTGTGTTCATTCTCCAATCAGTTTGTTAGGTGTGTAGGATGGTTTAGTGTTGTTCTGGCTGTATTTCATGGACCTGCAGATCTTTTCTACCCTATGGAAAGTGTTTTGTATAATTGACATCATTTTTTCATTTAATATTTGGTAGTATTCAAAATGAAACCATCTGGCCCTATAATTTTCTTGGGAAAAGATGCTTATGTACAGATTTGACATTTCATATCTTTCATGTATTTTTGCTACTCTGGGTAAATTGTGTGTTTCCAGGAATTTGTACATTTCAACCTATATTTATAATTTTGCTAGCATAAAGTTGTTTATATTTATTTTTCTTTTATTGCTTATTTTTCTTGCCTCTTACAAGCTTTTATTCATTTCTAATTCACACATTTAAGCCTGTCAGAGTTCCTCTAAACTTTAGGTGCATCACCCAAGGTTTGATGTTGTTTGTATTTTCTAATTTACCTTGTGATTTCCTTGTTGAATTAATGGAATTTGTCATAAGAATATTTATTAATTTCTAAACATATGAGATATTCTAGTTACTTTTTGTTAAAAATAGATTTGTAGGTTAAATCTACTATAGTCAGAGAACAAATGAGATATTTGCTGTGATGTGCTTTACTGCCAGAGGTGGATTAATTTTTTAAAATGTTCCATATTCCTGAAAGAATGTATTATCTGCAGATATTTGATGCAAGGTTTTATAGGTATTCATTTGGTGAGGTTTACTAATCATATAAGTTAAACTTTCCAGACCCTTATTGATATGTGCCTGCTTGTTAAATCAGTTACTGAGAGAATTTTGTTAAAAATCTCTCAGAATTTTGGCTCTTCTATTGTATTTTATTAATTTTGGCTTTGAGTTTGCTTCTAGATTATAAAAAACATCTTCCCAGTGATTTGCATATTTTGCCATTATGAAGTGCCTGTCTCTGTCATTATCAATTTAAAAAAATGATATTAATATATTTATAATAATTATAAATATTGTCTGACATTAATATGATTACTCCAACTTTCATTTAAATTCCACATTATATGTCTTTCCATCTTTTGTTTTCAAAATTTTTTGCTCTTTTATTTCCACTGTGTTTCTATAAGTAGCACATAGTTGGATTTTGGTTTTGATCTACTATGATTCTTTAACTTTAATCGGAGAATTTAGATCATGTATATTTAATCTAAGTACTGATATAATTGAGTTTAATCATACTTAGTGATTTCTATTTTTCATCCATACTATGTTTTTCTTCTTTCTTGCTTCCTTTTGTACTAATTATGTTTTATTATTCCATTGACCATATTTTTCCCATTTGCTTGGAAGTTACATATTCTTTTACTATTTTGGTAGTGGTTTTCTTAGAAATTACAGTGTAAGATTTTTTTATTATAAAGCCTAAAATTGTAATTTTCTCCTGTTCTTACATAATGCAAGGACTTCAGAACACCTTAAGTTTATTTATCCACCCCTAACTTATATGCTATTGCTATCACTTACTATATTTTTTATGTTTTAAACCCTATTGTACATTATTATTAATTAATACCATCAGTCACAAACTGAGGGTTGATGGGGGGGTGGGAGGGAGGGGAGGGTGGGTGATGGGTATTGAGGAGGGCACCTTTTAGGATGAGCACTGGGTGTTGTATGGAAACCAATTTGACAATAAACTTCATATATTGAAAAAAAATACTATCAGTCAAATTAGATTTACCCTCATATTTACACTTATATCCTCTTTCATTTTTTTCACTTTTGTCCTCTTTAAAATGTATCTTAAAATTTTTTCTTTCTTCATCACTTAAAAAAAGGAGGAAGAAAAGACTAAAAGGAAGAGGAAAAAGAAAGAAAGCTTTCTAATGCATTCTTTTGTCTTCTGGATAAGAAATTAATCACACTGAATAGGCTGTTTTTGTAGAGTCAGTGACAGTATAAAAAAATCAATAAATCTCAATCTTCTTGTTCCTTCTCAAAAAATATGTATAATCTTATTTTTTCTATTGAGAAATTAATGGACTAATTGTGGCTTATTTTCAAGTTAATTTTTTCCTATTTTTGTTTTAAGGTTTTTTTTTTCTCTCTTTGCGATTAGATTTTGGAAGTTTTGTTATGATGTGTAATAGGTATAGATGTCTTTTTTGTATCCTAATTTGTACTGAAAGGGCTTCTTGAATCTGTGGCTTCAAGTCCTTCATCATTTTTTGAAAGTTCTTATTCATTATCTCATAAATACTGCTTTTGCATTATTCCAACCTTTTCTTTTTGTGCTTCATTAACATGTAGGTCTAACCTTCTTCACTCTAATTTTTGGTCTCTTACTCTATCTTTTGTATTTTCTATCTTGTTGTCTCTGTCCTATATACTGAGGTTTTTTTGACCTTTCAATCTATAGACTTTCTCTTGATTGTTGTCTAGTAGGCTGTTCAACTCATCCACCAAGTTGTTTCAGTTATTTTAAGGTTCCATCCTAGAATTTCTGTCTTTTTTATTGTTTCCAGGTCTCTGCCAAAATTCTTGATCTTACTTTTTGTTTTCTTGTAAATGAAAAAGATGGTGATTTTAAAGCCTGAATCTGATTACTTCACTCTTCGGACACTATATAGGGCTATTCTTATTTCTTGCTTCTACTAGTTTAAATTATAATGCCTTGTCTCTTTGTGTGCCTTTTTTCTTCTTCTTTTTTTTTTTTTTTTTTTTTTTTTGCAAAAATTACATGTAGAAATATTCTGAGGTCCTGGAGAGTCTTCCAGAGATCATTTACGTTTGAGTTAGTAAAGGACTTGTGACAATTAGGTATCTAGATTGCTTTAAGGCAATTTCTTGGACTGAAATAATGTGAAGCTTAGCCACACTTCTTATAAATAAAGCCTACCTTTTTTGGTTCATCTCTGCCACTGAAGAGGAATCTTTCGGAATTCACGGCTCAATGGGATTACGGTTTCCCTCCGCTCTGTTTTTGACACTGGCGCTGGAACTCCAATCCCAGCCTCTCAGCGCCACCAGCTTTCACAGTTACTGTTCAGTTTCCCAGCCTCACATCAACCTCACTGATTTACCAAATGCCCTCTGGATAAATGTGACCCTAAATGCCAGGGTCACCGTCTCTCTCCGGCCCCTGTCCTTTCACTGGCTCTCATTTACTTTTTTTTCCACTGTCTTATAACTTCTCTGATGCTTTCAAGTAAATTTAAACAATAGTTTTTCCGGACAATTTTAATAAAACATTCTGAATTACCTAATAGCCAACAGGGGCAGAATTTCTCCCATATTCTCCTCTTTAAATTGTCCTTGAAGCAGATTTGCAAACCCATTTCTACCCCCACACTCCTTTTAAATTGGTATATATGCAAAATCCTTTCTTCTCTAACTAAAGAGCTAATATTGAAATACAAAAATATATAATTATGAATTAAAAAAAAATTAACTCCTTTAAGTATAAAGTGGGAAGGTTTAATTTGAACAGAAAGGAGTGAAGTAAATAAATGTAATTCCTTAAATGGACAATTGCCTGTTTTTTGTTTTTTTTTGTTTTTTAAATTTTTTTAACGTTTATTTATTTTCGAGACAGAGAGAGGCAGAGCATGAACAGGGGAGGGGCAGAGAGAGAGGGAGACACAGAATCTGAAACAGGCTCCAGGCTCTGAGACAATTGTCTGTTTTTTAAAGTTTATTTATTTTGAGAGGGAGGCACAAGTGGGGAAGAAGCAGAGAGAGAGAAGGAGAGAGAGAGAGAATTTCAAGCAGGCTCCTCATAGTCATTGCAGAGCCCAACATGGAGCTTGAACTCACAAACTGGGATGTCATGACCTGAGCCAAGGTCTGATGCTTAACCAAGCGAGCCAGCTAGGTGCCCCCAACTGCCTTGTTCTGTAGCCCAACATCCAAATACTCTTTTTAGTTGGGGGAAGCCCCTCTGTGTGTGTTTTGTTGAAAGGCAAAATCCCTGCTTACACCTCTCCCAGTGAAGGTCAGTGGGTGAGCGCTAGTCTCTCTTTACTTATTCAGAGCCAGGGCAAAAAGGGATACAGGGTCAAGTAATCAAATTCTCCTTCTCAGGACTTCGGCTTTCAGGAGAATGGTAAGACTGAGCAAAACTGAGAAATTACTCACAGTGAAGACCACAGGGTTTTGAGCCAAAAAAGAGAATATACATGTGAGGTTGAGCAACAGTATCTGCATGAATGTCCAGCAGCAGAGTGTCCAGAGTTCCAGATGTCTGAAATATTATCCTAGCTCAGTTGATTGGCTTCCAAACTTCTCTTTCTTGCATGTTTGCAGAGCCTGGCTATTCAGATTTCTAGTTGATACGCTTCCAAAAAATTGCTTTTCGCTTTAAATTAGCCAGCATTAATTCTGTTGCTTGGGAATTGGTTCAGTGGAGATCAATTAACAAAATTTCCATTGAAGGATATAAAATAACTCAGAATTTCTTATAGTGAATATATTTAATTTGCTAAGATGTGTGTAATCTGAATTACATGCACATATTTCAATAATAATTTTATTCTTCTGATTTAAAGGAAATACATGACTACTTCAGAAGCTGTTATGCATATATTTTTTTAAAGATTCTTATTTATGGATTTTAACAAATTAAAATTGAGTTAGAAGATACATAATCAATCACTGAAATAATTTCCTCAGTGATGTGGCTTATTAACAATTGAAGATATAGATTCAAGAGAAGCTATTAAGATACATTAAGTTCCATTTCTTTAAATTTATTGCAGAATTCCATTTTACATATGTCATTGTATTAAATTCAAGCTTCAGGATTTGAAGTTTAGTTGACTGCAAGTTGCCGAAGAAGAGCTAGGATGCTACCCTTGATCAGTTTGATAATACAGAAAGACTGATCTAAATTAAATGCTAAAAGTGAGGTCCTATTTAGTAGAAAAGCAAGGTTCTCAAGAAAAATAGCATTTTCCAGTCATTTTTCATGAAAACAACTGAAATGATGAAAGATGATCCAAGAAAGGGGATCAGTTGAGCCAATGATATTAATAATAATCTAGACTAGCAGCTGATATTTAGGAGATGTCAATCCATAGGATAGGAAAAGGATTCTATGTGGCGAGGGGAAGGATCCCTTATAGGAGAAGAGTGAGGTAAGACCAGAAAGAAAAGAACAGTACCAGAATCTCAGAAATATAATAAACATTAGCTCTGTCACCATTCCCCACCTCTAGGAAGGGGCAGGGCTACATTCAGAGT
This sequence comes from Neofelis nebulosa, assembly GCF_028018385.1. NCBI lineage: Eukaryota > Metazoa > Chordata > Mammalia > Carnivora > Felidae > Neofelis > Neofelis nebulosa. Next base: position 197,182,961 of record NC_080782.1, on the reverse strand, counting down.
CACAGACGTGGCTTTGGAATAAGAACAAACAAACAAAAAAGAAATTCCAAGGATATGATTTGAGGCACATGGAGGGAAGAGAGGGACGCATGAGGTAAGTTTCTTGGGATTGAGCACACATTTTTGGAATGGACTATTGCACTATTCCGTGGAATATCACAGGGGATATTCCTGAGGATATATCACAGGGGACTGAGGAATATCACAGGGGACTAGTGGTGAACATTATCTACCTCCCAGGCAATTCTCCAATAGCCCCTTTAATCTACAGGAATCTCTGCCCTTGAGCCAATGAGCACAATAGAAGGTCCCCTACTCTCTGATCACTATCTCTTTTTATTGATGTTTCTGTGTGAGAAGAGATAGTAGAAAAGGAGCAAACAACCTTTGAAAAAAACATCATCTGTGACTTCCTACTTGGTCCCTAAGAAGTCTTGAGGCAAACTGATTAAAACAAAGAAAATTAGTAAAACTTCACTGGGGCTTTGAACCTCAAACCAGTCATAGCAGGTAAGTTGCTGGACACCTTCTAAGCACTCACTGAGTGGTAGCTATTTTTATTGGGTAGGTTGTGTGGGACTTCCTCCTCCTACAGCCTAGCCTGAGCCATCCCAATTAGTCTGCATCTAACCCTCTAACTGTTTCAGAGTGATAAGGCTGACAAGCTTAGATGAACTTTATCTACATAAATTCCTGAAACAACAGAAATTAATGCAGAACCCATTATCAGAAATCATAGTATAGCTGGTACACAGCTCTGATCATTGCAAATGAGGTTTCAACTAGACCCAAGAGCACTTTAAGTTCTTTTGAAGTGTTTTCCAAATCGGAAAATCTTTCTCTTAAAAGCTTTTCTGAAAATTAACATGGATCTTGACCAAGGATGATTGGTCTCTTCCCAAGGAAGCGTTATGCTCGTTAAGTTATGCTGAGTAGCCTGGCATGTGCTGTATTCCTTTAACATGTTTTCTGTATTAAAATTAACTTAAAGTCATCAAATGTTTATTTTAACCAATGCCTCCATGTGAAAGTATGGATTGAGTCTAACGTGAAGAAAAGGACATATTTACTCTGGGGAATAATAACAATGTGTTTGTTCTAAACAGAGCTCTTTTCTAGAAAAAAAATTCATATTGACAGATTAGGGATGGCTTGAATTCTAAGTTTCTCTGATTGATACCTTTAACTCCCAATGAAGTTACATGAGCACGTATGTAATTCTGTGCAGTTAATCAGATGATTTGATTTGTATAAAAAGTGACTCAGGGAAGTCTTATTTTTGAAGGACTATTTTTCATTATAAAATGTCTTTTTTGTTTTTTAAATAAAGAAACCTAGTGGAAGAAAGTAGCCACGATTCCACTCTCCCCTTACACAAAGGTTTAGCGGGATTTAAGTGTATTCTATTTTTTAAACAAAGTTATGATCACACAACATCTACAATTCCGTGTCTTCCTTAATGCTGTGCCAGGTACTATGTTAATAATTGCATGTTAGTAACACATTTAAATCTTATAATATCACGTGCATTACTGTTATCTACATTTTACAAATGAAAGCAATAAGGCACAGATTGTCAAGTAATTTGCTTAAGATCTTTCAAGAAAGTGATGGGGTTGGAATGTTAACTCTAGCTGTCTGAATCTCTGTGACAGAATGTGAGCATTTTAAGTGGCTGTGCAATATCTCACTCAATGACTACATTGCCCTCTTCATTGTTGAATGTTTAGGCTGTTTGCAAACACTGCCTAATGGGAAATATGACCAGAGACCAGATTTCCAAGAGAAGAATTACTAAATCAAAAGACTTGAATATTTTCTTTTGATATTTAGGATTTTTAAAATTTTAAGTAGTTAAATCTGCTGATCTATTATGGTCACTTCTATTGCTGCTATGGTTATGGAGAATAAACAATATAATTTGTCATATTGTAGGTAGCATAAGGCTTTCAAAAGGATAGAAAGAAAATTTCTGTACCGTATATTAAGAAATCCATCATTGCATTCACGATTATATAATTAGAAGGGCAAGATTATCTATAGAGAAGGATCCCCAAAGAGACTTCTGGTCATTGTCTATGTATACATTACATGGACAAAGTATAGAAGTGATCTTGAAACTTCTTGACTCCTGAGATAACTGCAAAGTCTTCTTTGTCAATATACTTATTGACCTATTCTGAATGTTGACACTATTCTCAATGCTCATTGGCATTTGGAGATTAAGCACAGCTCTGACACTCGAAGGAGATATGTCATGGTAAAATTAAAGAAAACTCTTTTGTTTTAGTAAGGATTCTTTGGTTGTATGAAACAAATAAAAAAATGAAAATAGCTTTACTGAAAGTCTACTGGGTAACCCATATACTCAAAGGGAAGGTTTAACAAGTAAAATTTGGTATTGAAAGGACTTAGATAAGCAGCTTTGGGGAACCCAGTCAGGAACTGTGGATGGTTTCTTTTACAAACTGGTACTGGAATAAATTTCATCATTGTGACTTCATTAGAAATTCAGATTCCTGGGACAAAGTCCCATTGGCTTATCCCTTAACGAAGGCTGGGAATGGGGGTTGGACAAGACTGGATTGGACAGTCACAGTGCTAGTGGGAGGATTTGTAGAAAGCTGAGCAAGCAAGAACAACAGATGCCAAATTCAATTTTCATCTTAATGTGGTAATAGAAGCTTAGAAGTCAATAACTTCTTAAATAGCCAGGAAGAATCTTCGTGTTGGCAAGCCCATGCAATGGAATGTCTTAATCAGTAGGCTGTAGCACTGTAACAACCTCACAAAGACATTGCTTTGATTTGCTGAAGACTTTCAAATTTAGCCAAACAGAAGAATACACTCTAGTTGTTATAAGCTCTAGTTCTAAAATGGAAGCAGAAAACACAAAATCAAGGATGAGTTGGCAGTTAACATGACAGGTAAAGCGTAGCACTTACCATCCAGGCAAGGCCAGGAACAAAATACTAGGAAGCAGAGTTGGAAACACCAAGTATATGTGGGATACACAAAGAATCTAACTGCAATGGTGGTTCAACCAAGGTCACAGTTGGTGACGGATGAAGAGAGTGAAGAGCATAGAAATAGCAGGATATAAAAAATTATTTGGGGGGGGGGCGCCTGGCTGGCTCAGTCGGTTAAGCTTCCAACTTCGGCTCAGGTCATGATCTCACAGTCCGTGAGTTTGAGCCCCGCATTGGGCTCTGTGCTGACAGCTCAGAGCCTGGAGCCCGTTTCAGATTCTGTGTCTCCCTGTCTCTCTGCCCCTCCCCTGTTCATGCTCTGTCTCTCTCTGTCTCAAAAATAAATAAACGTTAACAAAATAAAAAAAAATATTTGGGAAAGTGGCTTTTAACAGTAGAGTTCATTTTGGAAGACTCCGAACCAGTGGACCAAATAACATACTTATAGCACCATCCAAGGGGTAAAAAAAAGAACCAAGGATGAATCATTAGAAAAAAGTTTAACTTTTTTTTCTCTAAACGCAGTGGAGTAATCTTTGGGTTTATTTTTTCATTTCAAGTTTTCATTTTTATTTATTTTGAGAGAAAGAGAGGCAGAGAGAGAGGAAAAGAGAGAATCCAAGCAAGCTCCGTGCTGACAACACAGAGCCAGCACTGGGTTCCATCTCACAAACCAGCAGATCATGACCTGAGCCCAAATCAAGAGTTGGACACTTAACCAGCTGAGCCAGCCACGTGCCCCTCTTCAGGGTTATTTTAATGGTTTTTCATTAAATGAAATGAAAATTAGATGAAATTGTTTTTCATTGTTTTATTTGAAATCCCCCTGGAAAGGGGCACCTAAATTCTTTTCAGTGTTTGGGTCTATAACGGTCTTAATCTAGTCCTGTTCAGTCATTTCTCTAAGAGCATACTTACAAAGTGATGCCCTCAGAAGGACGCTGCACCATTTGAATCCTACTGAGTATATAAATCATTAAGCAATTTTAGTCAACAGATTTTTGTTCAATGCTTTCAATGACAGGCTTTGCAAATATTAAATTAAAAATTAAAAAAAATACAATATAGCTTTGTGAGGCATTTGATTTTTTTCAACAGCATTTGGCATGACTAATGTGTCCTATAATTTGATAGGCTAGTATTCTCTCATCAGGGTGGGTGATAGCAACCCTCCCTAGTGAAAGAGGAAAACACCTGGATACCATACATTTTTAAGCTGAAGTACATTATTTGAATCACTGAAAAGATGACAAAATTGTAAGGCATTATCAGGGCAAAAATAAGCGAAAGCAGGAATCCAAATAAGTGGACAGAGCTTTTTTGCCCTGTTTCCCACCCTCTCCCACACCATCATCATTATTATCATCATTCAGCTTCTTTTTCCCTAGGGGCAAACTTGGAAGCATGATCTTCACAGCCTTTTATACATGGGGTCACAAATTATAACCCAAGTCCCTCTCAAGATGGTGTTCTAATAAGAGACCTGTTCCTGACAAAGTTGGTGACTTTGGACTCTGAACTTTATACTCAGGAGTTAAGTTAAACCAAAAATAATGCTCTCTTCCCAAAAGACTTAAAGGAAAGTTACCTAGCAGTTGAGCAGAGCAGTGTGAGAGAGGAGAATGAGAATCCGTTCCTCAGAAGTTATAATCACAACTTAGTCTTCAAAAGGGTTTCAAGCCTCAAGTCCCACACATCTAGGAGTTTAAAAAAAAACTCAAGCTGTGAATTTTGCTTAAATAAACATGATTGGTAGTACCCATGGGTGCCTCAGAGAAGAAAAAAAAAAACTTCTATAAAGAAATAAATCTTTATCCATGTCTTCAAAGAATCTTTTCAATGATTTTCCAAGAAAAAGAGCTCCCTATAAAAGACAATGTAAGACAGGAGGCATGCACTGAAATAAAAATCAACAGGGAGAAATAAAAACAGAATGAATCCCACAGAGACATTAAACATTGTAATAATTATGCTTTATTATACTTGAAAAATAAAAGATTAAAATATCTACAGGGAACAGTAAACCTAAACAGACAAAAAAAAAAAAAAAAAAGAGAAAACCCTGAACTGGCAGATTTTAAAAAGAACAAAACAGAACTCTTAGAAATTAAAAAATACAGCAACTAAAACTAAAAACTCAATGTTTAACTTTAATAGTAGATTAGACACAGAAAGAGAGAAATTTGGAAGAAAGGAAGATAAGTTGGAAAAAAATTTCCAGAATATAGTAGAAAGGAAATATGAAAGAGAAGTTAAAAGGCCTGAATAATTAAGTTAAACAGTTCGTGTCTCCATTTATCTAATCAGATTTCTATCATGATAAGAGAGAAAGAGAATGGAACATAGGAAATGAAGAGATAATGAATGAGAATTTTCCATAACTGATGAAGATTCAAGAAGTTCCATAAGTCCCAGATATAGCACAGTGATGCTGCAAAATACCAAAAGCAAAGAGGTGGAAGAGAAAAAGAAGTAACTTCTTAACAGCATTAAGTCAGACGACTGAATTTATATTTTCACTGTGATAAAAGGAAGTAAGTACCAAACTATTCCAAGTAAAAATATCTTTAAAATATGAGGACTGGGGTGCCTGAGTGGCTCAGTCAGTTAATCATCCGACTTTGACTCAGGTCATGACCTCAGTGTTCATGAGTTCGAGCCTCTGACAGCTCAGAGCCTGGAGCCTGCTTCCGATTCTGTGTCGTCTTCTCTCTCTGCCTCTCCCCTGCTCATGTTCTGTCTTTCTTTCTCAAAAATAAATAAACATTGAAAAAATTTAAATATAAGGACTAAATAAAGACATTTTCAGATAAACCAAAAATGAGAGCATATCCTAATATCAAGTCCTCACTAAGGAAAATTCTAAAAAAGTGATTTTTTAGGAAAAAAGAATCATGGGTGGAAGTTATGAAATGTAAGAAGCAATAAAAAGCACCTTGGTAAAAGAAAGTAAATATAAGCATGAATATTTTGTAAATGGTATTTATTGAATACCAAGCAATGTTTAAATAATTTTCATACATTAACTGATGTCATCCTCACAACCACATGAGGTAGGTTCTTCTATTTTTGTGACCCCGTCTTACAGAAGAACCACAGTTGAGTTAAGTAATTTGTCCAAGGCCACATAGCTGAAAGTTGGTCATACCTGGATTTGAACTCTGGCTGTCTGGGCAAGATGGTTTTACTCACAAAATTTTTGACACCAAATGTGTGTGTGTGTGTGTGTGTGTGTGTGTGTGTGTGTGTGTGTGTGTTTGTTTTTTACACTAACCAATTCTTCACTCTTTGGACATCAATCAGGTATCCTACAATTCAATTCAATCCTGGCATTAACTTCCTAGCGTTAGCATCAGACTCCATAAGCTTAAAAGCTCAGGTCCACAAGATGTACCACACTTCAAACACTGTAGCAAGTATTAAGTATTAGGTTCTTTGGTTACCCACATTTCTGTCTAACTTGGCTACAAACTGGAGGTTCCCATGACCCACCCCCCAACCTGTTCATTAATTTGCTAGAATGGCTCACATAACTCAGAAAGATGGTTAACTTACTAGTTTATTATAAAGGATATAACTCAGGAACAGACAAATGGAAGAGATGCATAGGGCAAGGTGTAAGGAGCTTCCATACTTCCTCTGGGTATACCTCAATGCATTCACCAATGTAGATGCTCTCTGAATCCCATTTGTTTAGTTTTTTTTTTTTTTTTTTTTAATGGAGGTTTTATTATGTAGGCATGCTTCATTAAATCATTAACCATTAGTAATTAACTCAATCTCTAACCCCTCTGGACTTGAAAGGTCCATCCCTCTAATCATGCCTTACTCTTTCTGAAGACTAGCCCTATCTTGAAGTTATCTAGGGGCCCCAGCCACCAGTCATCTCATTAGCATACCAAAGGCACTCTTATCATTCTGGATATTCCAAGGGTTTTAAAAGCCAAGTGCCAGGGACCAGGGATAAAGACCAAGTATATATTTCTCATTGTGTCACGCTGAGCCTGTGTTCCTAAATGCTGTACCATACAAAAATAAAGGATAACAGCAAATTCAGGCTTAACGGACATTAAAGTTTCATTTAATATAGCTGAAGGTCTTCCTTTCCCTTCAATGTTAGTAAATACAAAAATAAATACATCAACTTAATGAACTATTTCTGAAATTAGATTTGGAAGATAGCAGATTACAGGAAGGAGTATGTCATATGAATACTTGGCTAGGATGGCAGTGCCAGTGGACCCAAAAAATTGGATTCACAACCAGAGCAGTATCAGGGCAGCGGCCAGGGTCCAGCACAAAAACTACACCTAAAAAAAAAACAAAAACAAAAACAAAAAAAACCCTACACCTAAATTAAATTAAAAGCCTCCTGTTAGGGGCGCCTGGGTGGCTCAGCAGGTTAAGTGTCCAACTCTTGATCTCATAGTTCATGAGGTTGAGCCCTGCATCAGGCTCCATGCTGACAGTGCAGAGCTTGCTTAGGATTCTCTCTCTCCCTTTCTTTCTGCCTCTCCCCCTCTGCCTCTCTCCAGCTCATGCTCTCTCTCTCTCTCTCTCTCAAAATAAATAAATAAACTTAAAAAAAAATCCTCATGTTTTAAAAGTAGGTCCAAGAAATCAGGGTTCAGTAGTAAAAAGACAAAGTTAGGGGCACCTGGTGGCTCAGTCAGTTAAGCATCTGACTCTTGATTTCAGCTCAGGTCATGATCTCAAGGTTTATGAGTTCGAACCCTGCATCTGACTTTGCGCTGATAGTGTGGAGCCTGCTTGGGATTCTCTCTCTCTCTCTCTCTCTCTCTCTCTCTCAAAATAAATAAACTTAAAAAAATTTTAAAAAGACAAAGTTAGATGCAAGAATGCATTTAGAGACTGGACTATAAAAAATGAAGAAAGTGAAAGGAAATTAGTTGAAGGAGCCCGGGATATAAGCTGTTCTGGGTTGCTCCTAGCTGTCTATGGGATGTGAAAGATATGATACTAGCACAGGTTAAAAAGGGTAGGTAGGAAGTCCAAGGGTGGGGTCAACCAGCCCATCCCTTGGCCTTGAGAATTCTTATTGTTAGGATAAACATATTGGGCCAGCTGGGTTTTAAGTTTTCTTTCAACTGTAACATGTCCTTTGTGTAGAATGATTTCATGGAAATGATCCAAATGCCAGTCCTAGGTGTGATCTTTTGATTTCATGAGCTTCTACGAATGTTATAACATTAAGGCTGTATTATATTAAGATTTCAAGATAGAGAAACTCTGAGGAGGTTCCACATGGTATGAAGGGTATAAGACCTAAAGCAAAGAAGACACTCTAAATTCCTCTTCAGCTGCACACCGCAGCATCACTTGTGGCCCAGCCAAAGGAATCTCCCTGCCAATTACCTCTGTTAGAGTCGGGTACTACAGGTCAGGAACTGGGACGGAATGGACAGACCCAAAATAATCTCCCTAGAATTTGTATTTTTGCCTAAAATCAGAAAAAAAAAAAGATTTAATTGGTCTGGGAGACTATCACAAGTAGGTGAAAGATAAGATTGCATCTTTCAAGGGGAGACAGTCTGTGGTTGGAGAAAAGGCAAGCTCTACCGGTATTTTGGGTCCTAAATTTAATAATTGTAGCATCAAAACCCTATAATTTGGAAAAGTAGTTGTGAAGATGATGTTTGCATTTTCTCTAATCACTTTCCTTTTGTTCCTATTTAGCATATGTTAAGTTCCGCATGAAATTACAGTGTTTCAGCAGCGCAAGAGAACCAAGGAAGATTTCATTTGCTTTCTTTTGCCAGGCTTGGCTCAAGCATTAAAGGGAAACAGGATAATTCTAGGGATGACGTGTGATGGTGTTGACGATACTAAAATGAAAATTATTGCAAGAAAATGAAACTAAAAGTCATGAAGTCAAGGCTTTCTTTTTAAGGTATCATGTTTGTCAACACTTTCTCCCCTCTCCCTCTGACAGTATGCACAGGGCTGGTGTTCAATTGCCCAGTGCTCCTCATAGGCTTCTGGGCTTGGTGTGGAAAGTTGTGCTCATCTAGCCTCCACTGGCAGAACTGCAGACTCAATCCCTGCCTGCCCAGCAGGCAAAGCATCTGGCACTGCCTGCCTTTCTTCTACCCCCTTGTCTACCTCTGCCTTCCTCGCCCCTGCTGTCAATGCAATTGTTCCTGCTACTGAGGTTTTCTTCTCTGGTGCCTTTAGAACAGCAATAATGATGATAGTTAGGGGCTTAAAAATTCAAGAACTATTTGGTATGCATAATTGGTAGGATGTGTAGGATGGCATAGAGGAAAGGATTCAGCATGCCTCCCAGGTTTCTGGTGTGGGCAAGGGTAGTGAGTTACCTGAAATAGGTTGATGACAAAGAAGAATAGATTTGGTAGGGGGCGGGTCATGAACTTCATTATGGAAATAATATAAATAAACACATTCTTTTTATTGAGCCTCCACTTCTACTCTAGAGCCTCTAGCCTCTACTCTACCAGGCAAAGTTTCCAGTGCTTTAAGTGGTAGTTCTGATTCTTAGAGTAACTTTTTCAGGCAAGTGCATATACAGTTTGTTGTGATTTCCGGGACAGTCTAAGGACAATAACCAATAGGTAGTTGGATTTTCAAGTTTAAGATTCAGGAAACAGGTCAGGGTTGTAGATACAGAACTGTGTGTAGGTGGTAGTTAAACCTATGAGAGCTGATGCAATCTCCAAAATGTACATGTCAAATAAAGAAAATAGTTAGCCGAGAATAACCATAATGATATAAAGGAGAGAGCATGGGATTTGGGCTAGTTTGTTTGAATCCCAACTGAACTCTTTATTTCTCTGCCTATGTAAGCTAATAAAAGATTGTGCTTCAAAAACAGCTTCAGTTTTCTAGTTTTAACCAAATGATCCTACCTTACCTTTCCCTAGCGTAGTTTACTGGAACAGGGATAAAAACTTGGCTCAAGAAACTCTATCTAAAGGTTGAGCTGAGTTAATCGGATTTCTTAGAGCATTTGGACGAAGTGACATGGAAATTGTGACCCTTACCGTCAACCTCTCCTGCTCCCTGCTTTTATAACCAGGATACTTTATAATGACTCCAAACCAGAATTGCAGTGAAAATATCGTTTACAACTATGGAATGTTGAGTGTGAAATAATAGAAAGTCTTCTGGATTATGCAGAAATTTTCCTTTGGTAAACTAATTAAGAGGATGCCTATGAAGGTCAGCAGATAAAACAGGAAACATAAGTTGGGGGGGGGGGGTTGCGGTGGTATGTTAAGAAAAATGCTCTTTTGTACATACAAAGTAAAATGTAGTAGGGAGGGGGCCTAGAACACAGAGGGGATGTGAGCAGGCAGTAGAGATGAGACAGTGCTAGCTAGGCTCCCAAGGATAAGGTCCAGCAATTGAGAGCAACTGCCCAGGTTGTGGCTATCATGTACCCCCAATCAAGTGCAGTATCCTTGAGCAGCTGCCCCCAAATGCATCAGTTCCAAAGTCCACTCCCTCCTTGGCTTTCACTCTGTTTCAGCTCACTTACCTAATGATTTCAGAAATGTTCCTTGACATACCAAATATGAGGGGAAGGCACCTTCATTGCTTCAGTCAGGAATCAGAAGAAGTCTCATGAGCCTGCTTCCTCCTCCATATTCCAAACTTCTCTCAGGAAGTCTAGATCTACAGTTTCCTTGGGCATGTGCAGAATATTGGTGCCCAGTGCTTTGCAACTTGCTCATTCCATTAGCTGGGTACATTTGAAACATTATTCCTTTGTAATATTCCCAAGCGCTCAATCAACTTTCTAGGTCAATCTGTTTTCCTTCAGTCATCAGCAATGCACTTTAAGTTTCTTAACTTAAGCATCTCTTGAAAAACAACTGAATGATAAGTGATACTTCTTATTTTGCAAAAGATGACAAAGATTTATAATATTTTCTTTGTATCAAAAATTTGATTTTATTTTTTTTTTACCATACTGTATAGTTGGAGTACCAGAAAATGTATTTTGGGCATAAGCAGAAAATTACAGTCTACATTTTTATATTCAAGTATATCATTAATTTAGAGAATTTATAAATCACTCTTACCCAGTTACCAAAGTTTGTTGCCTGCATATTATAGACTACATTTCTAGATGTCCCATTCTGCAATTTTCAGCCCTTCCTTATGTATAACAATAAGTGATAAGAGATAATAATTTTTGTTAGGAGGTGCTAGAGGGCTTCAACATAAACCCCACAGAGAAGGCAATCTTAAAATGTATCATCTAAGACATCTTCAAAATTGGAATATTAAGACAGATAGCAGATAGCTCTTCAGGGTGAGTGCTAATGCCTTTGCAAGGTTTTGTTATTCCATTTATGGGATTGGACAATGACTGATGGAGCTGGTGAGAAAAGAGCTCTTAATAACCCTGGAAATTCAGCCCCTTTCTTAATCCTAACTGATGTGCATAGAGTGAGATACCTTATTGTAACATTTAGTGTGCACATGTCTGTGTGTACACGTACATGCACACAGTGCACATGTGCCCCGTAAAGGGCAAGGACTTCTGCACTCATAAGTAAGTATGCTTGTTTGTTCTGTTTATGTGATTGTTGCTTCAAAACGAACCAATAGACATCTGGCATATGAATATTGAATGCGGATTGTTTCAATCAATATCGCCAATGTCCTGCAAAGAAGCACACAAAATGGAGGATCTGTTTGTTTCCAGGGCAGAGTCTATAATCAGTTATTTACCTTTTTGCTTTAGACTAGATTCATAGTGTTTTGTGCTTCCAGTTTTCATTTAATCAGATTATTAATCTCTTACTGACAAGATGATGTTCTGAAATTTGAGATATTTGTGTCTGCTGGGTAAAACCTTACAATTTTTAACTAAAACATCTATGTGCAAAAGATCAGGGTCAGACAAGGTCATATAATCTACAGGATCAGAAAAAGTAACAGCTTCAGAAACCCAAGGTTATCTCCTTTGCCCAAGACAATATCTTCTGTATTTTCTACTGAGATGTGAAATTCTTTAACGAGAGATTTATTTGTCTTTAGTTTAAGTCTTTTATTTTGCAGAGAAAATGCAAATCTTGTTTAAGAGGTATATATTCTTCCACATGCACTTTAGCTTAAATAAGCCAAAGGTACTGTTTTAAGAGTAGATATGAATAGGTATTAATCTACCATGTCCGTGGATTATTAAAACAGAGATGATAACACCCACTCTGTAGGGATGGGAATGGGTTGGGACAGAGCCAAGACTTTAGTGTACTAGGGATGTGGGGAAGACCTGCCTTTATTCACTCATTCTACAATTATTTATCAAAAGCCCATTATGTAATAGGCATTATGCTAAGCTCTTGGGATACAAAAATAAACACAATAAATGCCTTCCCTGTCCCAAACAGAGCATATTGTCAAGTATATTGGTTTCCTCAGTCTGTGGTAAAAAAAAAAAAAAAAAAATTACCCCAACTTCAGTGACTTAAAACAACGGAAATTTATTTTCTCGCAGTTCTGGAGGCTAGAAATCAGAAATAATAGTGTCAGCAGGGCCAGGGTCCCTCTGAAGCCTCTAGGGGAGGATGCTTCCTTGCTTCGTCCAGTGTCTAGTATCCCCAGGTATTCCTTGGCTTGTGGCCGTATAAATCCAATCTCTGCCTCTATCTGTGCATGAACTCTCTTCCTCCATTTGTCCCTGTCTTCCCTCTGTGTCTGTGAGTACTCTCCTCTTCTTATAAGTATACCAGTCGTTGAATGTAGGGTTCATTCTAAATCCAGGAGGAGTTCCTCTCCAGATCCTTAACTAATTATATCTGCATAGATGCTATTTCCAGAAAAGATCACATTCTGACATCCTGAGTGGAGATGAATTTTTGAAGGACACTAGTCAACCCCCTACATGAAGGGAGTTTTAATATAGACTAATGCCAGGAGAGGTGATAAGGGCTGCATGAGAGGGGTGAGGAGGAAAGTGAAGAGTATTTTAGGCAGTGAGCGTTTTGGAAAGACCCAGAGGAAAGAATGTGCAGTGGTTCTCAAGAATTTCAGTGTGGTGGGAACTCATGAGAGCATCTGACAAGGGAGGAATTAGAATGGGAAAAAGTGAAGATTGTTTTTAAAAGAGAGGCAGTTCCTGAGGATGTGAGGAGTTTTGTTTTTGTTTTTGTTTTTCCCTGAGATAAACAGGCAGCTATGGTAGGGTTTAAGTGGGATACCATTGTTCTGTTTACATTTGTGTTTCAGGAAGGTGACTCTGGATGTGTGCAGAGTGGGAGGGAAAGAGAGAAGTAAGATTGGACACAAAGAGACTTAGGAAGATGTATGTCACACCTTATGGTGGCTCTGCACTCAGCATCTGACCTCTCCTCAAAGTGTTGCACCCAGACCTGGCCAAGGGTTGGGCAAAGGGCTCAAGTTAGTATACTGACACTGAACTCATAGTTTTATCCTTGAGAGAAATGACAAAAAATTCCAACAGTTTGGTGTTCACCAAATGAGCAGAGGCACCATACATTCCAGGGGCATCAATCCATTTTTCTGTTCTTTCTCCAGCCATATTATTTAACCTGCCCTACAACTCTGAGAGCTACCTTTGATCTCCATAAAGGGTCTTTGCTTAAGAAAGTTCAAGGCATTTCTCTTGCTCGCAGTAAAGATGCCCAAGTGAAACACCTCTTTTGGCCAAAGGATGACAGTGACATACACCTGAGTGGGGAGCTGAAGTAATGTGGATGGGTTTGAGCAATACCCTGGAAGTAACACTGTTAGGACTCGGTGATGGATTGGAAGCGGGGTCTTTAGTGAGTGGAGTCCGTAATGAAACTCAAGTTTCTAATGTGACACTCTCGGTGAACAGCGGAACCATTAACTGAGGTAATACACAGCAAGAGAAGGCTGGATAGAGAATTCATTGCATTCAGTTTCAGACAAATGAATTTGAAGTGCCTATAGAACGTCCAATTGAAGATGACCCAAAAGCATATTGAATATAGATCTGAAATTCAGGACAGAAGCCCACGTAGGAGAATATGTTTCTGAGGATATTAATCCACAGGAGCTGAAGCTGGTATCATAAATACAACAGACAACTGTACTGAATGACCAGGTCTTAAATAGTCCTCTCTTCTCATCTCTTGAATTTTCAATCACTTGTTGCTGTTTAATAGTTTCTTTTTCATGGGTACTTTTTTTTTTAATCTCTCAACACTTAGAGTCAAAAAAATATCCACAAGATAAGTAATATAAACATGGATTGGATAAATTCATTTTCTTTCCCCTTCTCTGGGCCCACATCAATTTTCTCTGGAACATGCCTATTATTTTCAATATCTGTTAAGTCTGGACGTTCTTTGCTGCATTTCTATTGTCTGTTTATTAAGTTTGAGATCCATGAGAGTTGGAACATTGTTTTTCTTTTCTTATTTACTTCCAAACTGAATCTATCAAAGTGTAAAGCACTTAATGGGCATTCACATGTTTATCGATGACAATTTTAATGTGGAAAGGTTTCCGAGTTGAAATAGACACCAGAAGAAACACAATATGACTTAAATTTCCTAAGATTTTAATTATAATTATATAACACACAAAGGAAGTGAAAAGAGACATGGAACACAAATATGATTAGTGGATCATTTTGCTTTCTTTTGTAAATAACTTTTCATGCACAATTACGCTTACACCTGCATGGACTAAATTAATTTTTCCATGTGGATGGGTAAGGAACGATGAGTACCATCTGAGAAATGCTCTTCCATTTCAAGCCCAGATTGCGTTATGCTATCTAGCTCAGAATCAGAAGGGGTAGGAGAGGAAGCGGTGTGAGAAGGTTTCTCTGTATAATTTTGCTTTAAATCTCTAATTTTGTGCATTTTGTGTTAGCATCAGAAATATAAAACTGCAGGCATTGAGAATGAATTTTCTCTTCACTCAAAGCTAGCTTTACTTTTTCTGATCTTTCTGCCTGGGCTTAGGTTGGTGATTATAACACTTAGCCACATGAATCATTTTCTTCATCTTCAAAGAGCAGTAGGAACATTAAATAATTATTCCTCACAATTCTTCTGGAAGGTAGGTATTTTTGTTCCCATCCCATTTTCCAGACCTGAATACTGAGGGACAGAAGCCAAGCAGGTGTGCCAGGATCCCAAAAGATTAAGTAATAACAACCTTTTGACTCTAAACCACCTTTTCTCTCTCCCTTTTGGTTTTCCCTACGGACTTTAAGATATAAGAAAGAGATTGGGGGGGGGGGGCGGCGGGAATTGTAAACTCTGTGATGTTTTCAAAGGAAAGAAAGGATTTCACACCTTTTTAACTGCCATTCAGCTGCAGGTAAAGAATTTAACAGCTTTCGGAGTGCTAATTAGAGCCCATTATAACTTGATTGACCTGCATTGGCTGTAGCACTTCTCCTGTCCTTGCAAGATGGA
This sequence comes from Neofelis nebulosa, assembly GCF_028018385.1. Lineage (NCBI taxonomy): Eukaryota > Metazoa > Chordata > Mammalia > Carnivora > Felidae > Neofelis > Neofelis nebulosa. Next base: position 197,167,582 of record NC_080782.1, on the reverse strand, counting down.
GATTTTGCTTCTTTGCAGGGCTCTGATTCAGGGAACTCAGTTTTCTGACTACAGGAGCAGTGATAATTCCCAGGCAGCAATCAGAAGTGGGCTGCGTAAATCAATATTTAAAATGGAATTTTCCCTTTGCATGCTTTGGGAATAATAAGCAACCGATCCTGTTCAATACTTCCAGTGGCCCAAGTGTTTTCACACTTACATGGGGATACAGAAAGTGGAGGTTCATTATCTGTCTTAACTTCTTAATTAACAAAGTCAAAGAATATCCAAGAAACAAAATACCTGTATTTGGCCTTTGTGGCTTTTGCTATTTACTATTTGCATAAGAAATCAAGTATGTATATTTACAAGGTAAATGCTTTGTACTCAAGTGACAAAATTAGCTTTTCTGGATAAGTACATATTTGGGTGAAAAGTGTTTTCTTTTTGCTTGATTCAATGGTTTTCTTGATGACTAAGAGAATGTTCCTCTGTCTTTGATAATTGAATTTAATATTGTGTATATACTTATTCCCTTACCCTTAGTCTACTCTCAAATTTCTAATTGCTTATTGCACAGAAACTTACTGTGTGAAAAGGCACTCCTTTTTCATCCACCCTCTTCCTGCCTGCAAACAATTCTCCCATTTCCTCCACTTTCATTTCTTGTTGTTGTTATGAAAACATCTTCTTTTTTTAAGTTGAGTTACAATCGACATATAACATTATATTAGTTTCAGGTGTGCAACATAATTTGATATTTGCATATATGGTGAAATGATCGCCACAGGAAGAACTAACATGTGTCACATCCTCCACTTCTAACTTGCTAATTACTTCCAAGTCTTTAGCTAAATATTTGAATGGATATTAAAAATTAACACTAGAAAATACCAAGGTCTTTTTTAACTACTTTCTTTCTCTTTCACAACCTTCTCCCCAGACCTACAAGCTCTACTCTACATCTTGCTTTTATAAGTGCTGTCCTTAAAGACACTGTTCTCATTCACCTCTGTCCCCTTACTACTCAGGATTGTACTAGGAGCTCAATAAATATCGGTGAAAACTAAGCAAGTTGTGTTTCCTACTATCACCTTAAGAGCTCCATTTCAGTCAATCCGCTTGCAACCTGTACACATGGTATTAATTTTCTGGTATTAATTAATTGTCATTCAACTTCATCAATCAGTATAGGTGTTTGTGATCTCAGCATTGAGGACAAAGGAAGAAAGAGACTCAAACGGGTGCAGTCAAATACATGCCGTCTTGAGATATTTGACATCATTTACCAGCTAAGATAACTTAAAAATAGTGTATTCCTTTCTCCATATATTTCAGACTGATGGTATGCCTCTTTGCCACTATCCATCCAGTGAAACCAAGTAATATATAATTTACCTATGTTCATCTTTGTCCTGAGGTGAATTTGGGGACTATAAAGATAATAATATCAAGTTGTTTTTTTAATAACTAAGAAAAATAAGGCAAAAAGAAGTATAGACAATTAAGGGAGCATCAGTGGTAAAGTTAGTATATGGAATGTGTGCTGTAATGATGCCCTTCACACTTGCAAGAAATGAGCCTCCTGACCGCCAATCTAGAGTGACACCCAAATCCTCATTGTGTTTCTGAGTTCGTTCTAGTACTTTATTTCCAATTTCTTGTATTCTTTTCTTGGGGGCTTAGTTTTGAGGAGCTCATCAGAGCACTGTAGTTAAGAGTCGTAGGACATGGTGCTCTTAAATGCAGAGTACAAGGGATAGATTTAGACAATTCCTTCACTCAAGTAGCTGCACACCTCCTCCTCTGTCCAAACATATACACATACTCTCTCTCAATGGATATATTTTATATTATCAAATTCGTTTTAAAACTCATGACATTTTTTAAAGTGCCCAATTTACATCATTCGAAGGCAAATTTGAATTTTTAGGAGACAACCAAAACTCATCTTGAACCTTGGATAATAGTTATTTGATCAAAACAAAATGCAGCTATAAAGCAATGAGAATGTTTTCTTTCAAAAGTCAGCTCAGAAAATAGTTCCAAATAGTTCCACACATTACTGTATATGAACACTCACTATAGTAAATGTGTAGCTTTCTAGCTTGACAGTTTGGAAGAAAAACTTAAGAGGGCTCCTGGGTGGCTCAGTTGGTTAAGAGTCCAGCTCTTGATTTGTGCTCAGATCATGATCTCACTCACCGTTGTGGGATTGAGCCCCACATGGGACTCCACACTGAGAGTGGGGCCTGCTTGGAATTCTTTCTCTCCCTCTCTCTGTCCATCCCTTGCTTGTGCTTTGTCTCTCCTTCTTTCTCTCTCTCTCAAAATAAATAAGTAAACTTGAAAAAAAAACCTGTGGGGTTTTTTTTTGGGGGGGGGCTGCATGTGTATACACTTGTAATAATCTACAGTCACTACACTACAATCACCCCTGCATCCAGCTTGCTCTAGCTACACATTAACATTGTCACATTTGTTTGTTGCTTTGTAGGATGTTTAGTTTATTTGCTGTACAACTCGTAAATTCTCATCAAAGTTTTGAAACTTCAGTATAAATAGTCCATATGGTGGTTTTGAGCATTAAATTAGATCATGAACGTCCACGTCTCTTTTTTTAAACAGTATGCGAAGGTTGGTTATTAATATCATTATTATTTTGTACCTTTTCCATGAATCTTAGTACAAAATGAACCATCACTGCATATTCAATTTGTTGACTGACCCAGTGGCAGTGCGATTAAGATTACTTTTAAGTTTTTGGTATTTAGTGGTGATTCTTCTATTGACAATTTGCTCGTGTATCACTTCAAAGGGCAAGAAAGGTTTTCCTGGCACTAAAAATGAACTCATGACTTTCAATCCTCCACTATTCTTTCTAACTGATCATGTTGCACTCTATTGTATTTAAACAAATATACAACTTCCCCTGAAGGATAAAAAGTCACTTTAAGGAAAACTCACACACACTAGAGTGTAAACTTGAGCCAGCATATGAGAGTTTCATTTGCTTTGGTATGTAAAGCAAAAATATATGCTTTGATGTTAAGAAAGTTGCCCTAATGACTGGCAATTATGAATAACTATCATTTGATAGTAAGTCTTCCACGTGGTATTCTCACATTCAGGACCAAATTCTTTCTTCGTGACTCCCATATGTTCCTGAGAGCCAGGCTGCAGCCAGCCAGAGTTAGAAGGGTTTAAGATAAGAGGAAGTTTTCTGTTTCCTTCTTTTCAATTACTAAAGAATACAAAAGGGAAACAAATGTGTATTATTTTCTTGTCCCCAAATTTAAAACTATAGATTTTAAAAATCAACATCAAATTGAAAGCAAGAAAATGGTAACAGAATTGAATCCTGGGGCCCTAAAGAAATATCTTCCCCAAACTTTCCTAATATTGTGATATTTCTTTATAATCAGAAGTTATAATTAAAAGGTATAATTATTAACCCATTTCCTTTCTTAACCAGGCTCTAGTCCCTCATTGCTGCCTTCCAAAGCTCACCTACCTAGTATTTTCCTACCACTTTTCTTCTCTCTTTTCTTTCCCATAGGTTCAGCAGGGACATCTTTTTTCAACCTGCCTAACTTGCACTTAAAGATCTTGTCATGTTCTCTTCCTCCCTAAAGAACTGTCAAGCAGATCTCACACAAAATATCCAGGAAAGGAAAGGTGTACATGTTACTTTTTCCACCCGTTTTACTTACTTTGAAGTTCTTTTGGACTCTAAGGTCATAGGGATCAAACTAAGGCTCTAATATGCTCAATTCTATTAACCTGTACTGAGAGTTAATTCATCTTCTGAAAGTACTTGACTTGATTCCAGGGAGTAATTTATATTAAGGTAGTATCTGACTGAATTTAAAAAAGGAAAGAGAGAGAGAGATTGTAGAAAGCAGTGAAAAAAACACTTGTATGGATGCATTTTATTTAATTGGTTCTTTCATTTAACATTTAAAACAGAAGTGTCGTATAGTATAAATTCATTATCTCATTAGGGTTTCCATGTTATATAGGCACTCGTCATTTTTGTCCCACTTCTTCTTTTACTTTAAAAAATTGCATTTTTTTTTTGCCTTTTTTGCTTTTGCATTACAGGCTATGCCATCCAAACTTGAAACTTCTCAAAATCTTACCGTTTCTTCACTCTGACTACTCCTATAATTTTTGGCATAACATTCCATGATTGGTTTTCAAATTTTTATTTTCCTACACGTATCCCACCTCATGGCTTTCTCACTACCAGTACCCAAAGTTCAAGTAATTCACCATAGATATTAGTGTATTTTAAGTCACATCTAACAAGGCAACTGAATCACCTGTATTTGCGCAATCATTTCAATAGCATTTTATGCTGGTTACCTACACGGCTAATTATTTCAGGTATCTCAAAGACTGGATTTGAATTTTAATGTGACTCAACTATATAATATTCCTGGCCAAAATTCTATTCTGGTAAACCCATGTAAAACTGTGATCAGCCAAGGATCAACCAGAGACGCAGAACCAGTGAGAAGTGGCTTGGATGGTTAGATAGATTTATTACAAGGAATAGTCTTACAAAAATGTGGAACTAAGCAAGCCTGCAGTCTGTAAGACAAGCATTCAAGACAGTAAGATCATGAGCGGGATACAACCCCCAAAAGATGAAGCTTAGACACACAGAAGGGTGTCAAGAAGAGAAGACCATTAGCAGGATGGAATCCTAGAAGCATGAATGGAACTTGGAGTCCGATCTCAGGGAAGCTTAACCTTCTTTTAAAGGGTGTCACTTACTTAAACATTGTGGACTTTAGTGAGGGAGCTGTAAGAGATGGGATAAATAAAGGAAAATAAAATAGAAAGCAAATTATGAAATATTACATCAAAAATTATAGTGAAAGGTCAGAAAGATCATAAAGTTAAGTCAGCCCCTTATAATTAATTTATGGACAGTTGATTAGGGGCTCTTAATTATACCTACAAAGTCCTTTCATAGCAGCATCTAGGTTAGTATATAATTGAATAACTGCGTGTGTATGCCACAAAATGGCTGCTGTTGCACTCTCAACAATAGCCAAATTATGGAAAGAGCCTAAATGTCCATCAACTGATGAATGGATAAAGAAATTGTGGTTTATATACACAATGGAATACTACGTGGCAATGAGAAAAAATGAAATATGGCCTTTTGTAGCAACGTGGATGGCACTGGAGAGTGTGATGCTAAGTGAAATAAGCCATACAGAGAAAGACAGATACCATATGGTTTCACTCTTATGTGGATCCTGAGAAACGTAACAGAAACCCATGGGGGAGGGGAAGGAAAAAAAAAAAAAGAGGTTAGAGTGGGAGAGAGCCAAAGCATAAGAGACTGTTAAAAACTGAGAACAAACTGAGGGTTGATGGGGGGTGGGAGGGAGGGCAGGGTGGGTGATGGGTATTGAGGAGGGCACCTTTTGGGATGAGCACTGGGTGTTGTATGGAAACCAATTTGACAGTAAATTTCATATATTAAAAAAAAAAAAAATGGCTGCTGTTTCCCTTCCATCCTCTGGCAGCTCTGGGAAAATGTCCTTCTTAGTCTGCCCTAACTGGAAACATGCCAGAAAGGAAATTCTGTAGACTGTAGTTCAGCCCAGCCAGGTGGACACATCACAAAGTCATCATAGTCTTTAGGAATAAGTTTAGACCAGATGCTGCTTTGTAGCTCTGTTTATGGTTTATCCCTAATAAACAAATGCTCATCAAAAGTCATGGGAAAAAATGACCATTTGTTGATCGTAATTGGCTTTTGCTGAGTGAGTACTTACTGTGCTAGGCATCATTTTAAATACTTTAGGTGTATTAACTCAAATTTCATAACAACCTTATGAGGTAAGATCCTATTATCCCCATTTTCAGATGAGGATACTGATGCACAGATAGGTTAGGTAACTTGCCTAAAGTCACACAGCTTGTAAGTGACAGAGCCATTTGTGAATATAGAGAATATAGCTCTAGAGTCCATTAGCTTTACCAGTATGCTATGCTGAAGCATCAAAAATGCCTTGAATTTTCAAATTTTGTCAAACAGAATTTTGATGTCCTATTCAGCTGTAATTATTGGACTATAATACTTACTCAGCTCATTTCCTATATAATAAGATGCCCAGTTAGGATAAGAGTTCATCTTTGCTTTTCTACTAAACCCCTCTGGTTCCCCCTCCCCGCAAAAAACTATGAACTGTTACATTTTGTCACCTATCTGGGCACAGTGAGCACAGTTAGTTAGGAAAATGCTCCTCAAAGACCAGAACAAGTCTGTCTTGTCTCTGGTCTGCAAGGACAGGCACAGCTCACACTGTCTTGAATCAGACCTGGTTCCCTGCTGGGTGAAGAGCACTTTCTATTACACGCAGCCTGTCCCAACAGAGCCACATGCAAACATGCAATGAAGGATGAAGGAGGCATCAATAAACTGAAGGATTTTAGTGAAACCACTTACTGTAAGTGCGACAGACTTGGATGGGGTGGGTGACAGTGCAAAGTACTCTGAAAAATCGCTGGCTCCCACTGTTTTATCTCACTCACACTGGAGTTATTCCTGAAAATGAAAATACTTGGTAAGGCCAAGGATTTCCTTCCACAAGGCTTGCAGCTATTAAGGAATTGAAAAATGGGGGTGTCATTAGGCAGAGACTTAAAGGGGGGGATCAGTCCAATCACTGTATATCATATTACCAGGATATACAAAGATTACTCTAATCCTTAGCACATCAATTAACAGCCAACCTGTCTTTTTTGTATTTTTTTTTATGGAAGCAATATTCACAGTTGATGTCTGAGTTCTTAGACAGTAAAAAGCTTGCCATAAAATAGGAGATGTTAGGGGCTTCTTATGGAATAATGGAAAAATGGAAATTAGTGTCAAAATGATGTCATGGCTTCAAAACATTGTTGGTACAAGTGCCTGACAGCCATCCTTGACACACTCTATAATGACATAGTAAGAAAGCAAAAATAATGTGACAATGACTTTCTATAGGACTTATGAAGAATGGTTGGGTGCTGCACTCCATATGCTGATCTCGAGGAGAAGATACATTTCCTCCATAAGACATCAATATTTATGAGATTTATTGATTATCTTGTCATGTTTAAAATATGTGCTTAACAGTATATTTAGGGGTCAATTGGAGTCACAGGGACACAGCATCATCTGCAAACACGACAAGAACGATCCTGTCATTGTCAGTTCTTACTAGTTCTCTCGAAGAAAATAAATCATTACAAATTTAAAGTAATTCTCACAGAGAAAACACCAAGGCAAAAAGTTTTTATGGATAAGATTAAAATATCAAAAAATATAGGTTAATCCCATATAAACTCTCCCAGTAAACTTCGTCCTTAAGAGTATTATTATTATTGTATTAATTTGGAAGGTCCTGTCTTTACTGCAGATTTTTTCACCATCAAATCATATAATTGGAGAGCTGGATGAAACTTCAGCAGTCACGTAGCCCCACTTCTTCAGGATGAAGGGTTTACTCAGTATCATAGCTCTAGTTAGTAATGGAACTGCTGTCTGTACTTCTAACCAGGGTGGAGTCACTTCTTTTATGCCAAGTTAAATCCAGTTAGAACTGCATTTGGCAGCAAGTATTGTATCAATTACCAAGAAATAAGCAGTTCTACACTGTTGTACAAATTACCAATGGCCTTGAGGGTCCACACCCCTGCCAGCTCTCCCTAGTTCGCTTGTGGCTTTGGACCTTATAGTAGACAGAAGGCTGGTGTTCCCAGAAGAAGGAAGGAAGAAGGGAAATGGACTGAACAAACAGATGTCAACTCTGTCAGATCTCAGTCATATAGCCTCCTCTGGTTTCAGCTGAAAATTTTACCTTTTACAGCTTCATAATAAAGATAACAGGGCAGAAAGGGATTGAAAATGGAGGTTAGGACCAACAACTAATAGTGTCTTCCCTACTAACTGCTATGGACTGAATGGTGTCCCCCAAAATTCATATGCTGAAGCTTTAATCTCCCCACCCCCCACCTTTCAACTGTATTAGAGATAGTGCCTTTAAGGAGAGAACTAAGGTTAAATAAGATCATAAGAGTGAAGCCCTAATCCAACAGAAACTGATACCTTTATAAGAGGAGGAAGGGGCACCAGAGTTCTCTCTCTCTGCCATGTAAGGACACAGTGAAAAGACAGCTGTTTGCAAGCTAGGGAGAGGGCTCTCACCAGAAACCAAAGCCTGTCAGAACCTTGATCTTGGACTTTCCAGACTCCAGAACTAGGGGAGGATAAATTTCTGTTGTTTAAGCCACCCAGTCTAGTATTTTGTTACAGCAGCCCAAGTGGGCTAATACAGTGTCATACCCCAATATGGACGTTCACTCATTTAACAAGAATTTAGGACACCTATCATGTTGTAATCACCAGATACATGCAGGAATTGAGATGAACATGATACAGGTCTATCTAATATGCAGGTAGCAGGGCTAATAATCAACAAAATAAGTGTGTGATAATTGTTTCATAGGTAATTACAGAATGTTATTGGAATACAAAGGGGAGTAAACAAAATCTTCACCCAAAAGCCTAACAGCACAGCTTCAAAGAGGGTTTCTAAGAGTGTTTAACCTCTGAACAACAGGCTAGTTACTTAACCTCTCTAAATTTCAGCTATGACGATGAAGATAAAAATCAAATCAATTGCATGTATTTATTGGCTCAATTTAATGAGATAAACCATGTAAACAAGATAATGAGATATATCACAGTACCTGACATTTGGAAAGCATTTTTTAAAAGAATATAATCAGATCAACTAAGTCAGGGGTCATCAGACTTTTTCTGTAATGGGCCTGATAATAAATATGACAGGCTTTGCAGGCCATACTGTCTCTGCCACAGCTGTTTGGCTCTGCCACTGTAGTGTGAAGTCAGCCAGAGACGATACATGAACAAATCAGCATGCTATCTTCCAACACAACTTTATTTATAAAAACAGGCGATGAACCAGACTTGACACATACTATCACAGATACATAACTGCAAGTAATTTTAGGCATTATTTTGAGAGATTACTTTGTATTTTGCCTTAGAAATATACCTTTTATCATCAACGAAATGAAAGGCAATCTACTGAGTGGAAGAAAATATTTGTAAGTCATATCAGATAAGGGGTTAATACCCAAATATATAAAGACCTTGTAACAAACCCAACTCAACACTAAACAAAACAAAACAAAAATCTAAAAAATGGGAAGAAGACCTGAATAGACATTTTTTTTTCTTTCCCAAAGAAGACAGATGGCCAACAAAGAGACGCATGAAAAGATGCTCAACATCACTAATCATCAGGGAAATGCAAATCAAAACCGTAGTGAGGTATCAACTGACACCTGTTAGAATGGCTAGTATTAAAAAGATAAGAAACAACAAGTGTTGGTGAGGATGTGGAGAAAAGGAAACCCTTGTGCACTGTTCGTGGGAATGTAAAGTGATGCAGCCACTGTGGAAAACAATACAGAGATTCCTTTAAAAATTAAAAATAGAACTGTCTTATGATCCAGCAATTCTACTCCTGGGTATTTATCTGAAGAAAACAAAACCACTAATTCATAAAGATATATGCCCCCCCATGTTTATTGCAGCATTATTCACAATAACCAAGTTATGGAAACAAGTTAAATGAAAACAGTGATGAATGAAATAAGATGGAACTTTATTCAACTACTAAAAGTAAGAAGGAAATCTTGCCTTTGTGACAACATGGATGAATCCTGAGGGCATTATGTTAAGTGAAATAAGTCAGACAGAAAAAGATTAAAAACAAACACACAAGCTTGTGGATGTAGAGAACAGATTGGTGGTTGCCTGAGGCAGGGTGGTGAGCAAAACGGGTGAAGGGGGTCAAAAGGTACAAAAAAGAAGAGAAATGAAATGAAAAGATAAAAGGAAGGAGAAGAAAAGAAAAAGTACTTTTGCTTTAAAGTGAGGCAAAGTGTATAGTCGTGAGTCTTTCTCATATGGACCACACACCTGCAAGAGCTCAAATGTTTTCTCTTCTGGATTTATGTCCCAGAACAAGCAAGGGCTTAGCAGCAAACCCCTATGTTAAATGAGTCTGGCTTTCTTTCAGTTCCATTTTTGTGCTTTTACTCATAAAATGAGACCTATTCCCTGCCTCAAAAGCTCAAGAACTAGAAGGGTGAGACAGGACAGGGGGGCTTTAAGTGTAATTTTCATTCAAGTTTGTTTTAAGCGAGTGCCAGCCACTACATCAGACAGTGCTGAAACCGAAGGTAGGAGGCAAGTCCAGCCCTCAAGGGGCTTCTAGCCCTTTATAGGTTCAGAAGGCTGTAGTGATTGTTCTCTAGTGATACAGCAAATGTTTGGTCTGGTTTCTTGACAAATCACTGAAGCTTGCCTCACTGGTGGATAAAAGCGGTGACGAGTTCACTAGCCTTTTGATGACAAAGGTTGAAGGAGGCTTTTAGTGGTAGGCTAGAATTTCATCATAATTCAAATGTTGCCTGTTCAATTTTCAATCTCATAACTCCGTAGTCCTTTCCCTTCAATTAGCAAAATAAATCACTGGAGAGCGGGAGCTGACAACTGGAAATTTCCAACTTGTATAATCCATCTCTTTTTCCAGAGGGAACCTTGACATACTCTTCTCACAAGTTTTAAGCTTCTCTCCCAAACCCTTTGCCAAAGTTGTTTTTGGAAAGGCTAAAGAATTGTGGACAAAGTAAAAGTGTGAGGAGAGACCTTGAGGTGGAATATTATTATCTCGGGAGACGGGCAGCCTAGGGATTCGTCTTGCTTTCTTTTATATAGAAATAAAACACCAGGGCTAAGCTCCTGTTCACAAGCAGCCCAGATGCTCAGGCTCTTTTTCCTTTTGATGTATATTTGTGTATGAAAGCTTCATTTTCTTTGTTCCAGTGAGTGAGGGAGTTTGGTGCTTTCAGTAGAAAGCATCTACTTTTATTTCCTTTATTGGAATGGATATTTCTCCCACAGAGAATTGTCCGTATTTGTCTATGGGTCTTCCTTTCTCTATTCACAGATCTCCTGGTTGAATCTTTTTTCTTTCCCTTACCAGAAGTCCACATGGCATGCTTCCAATTGTGTTTATCCACTCCAGCTAATTGACAGCCACATAAGTGCAAGTAATGTGAGGTATTATTGTGAGAGATTTCTGTTTGCCTCTTTAATTAAGCAGTTGTTCACAGGTGCATACAGTTACAACAAAATTAATTGATAGCTTTATATCACACTTCTTGAGCCCACTGCTATTTGATGTTTGCAAACACAACTATTAGATTCGTCTTATCTTGTATATAGGGAGTTATTTCTCCTTTTCTTCTAACAGAGGTTAGGACAGGTCGCCCTAAATACTAGAAAATCTATCAAAGCAGAAAAAGATAATTTTTCTAAGAAGGAAACAAAGTGGAATATTTATTTATGGAACATTTTAGCACCACTGAGAAGTACAATAGAAGCTTTTTAAGTTTCTGTATGCACAGCAAGTTTCCTGAATGTCAAAAATCATTGCTGCCCAAACCAAATAGCTTCCTGTGAAGGCTCTGTGTTTATCTTTCAATGATACGGAGGAGTCACAGGCACTTACAGCAGGCAACTGGCATTTCCTGGGATTACATTTTATTAGTAGTCATTTTTCACTCTTTTCTGTATTTTATCTGAGTACCAACAAGGCACCTTCCTTTTTCAGTTCATAGTGGGGCTTCCTTCCAAGGAGAAATATAAACAGATGCACTGCTATTAATGTGTCCCACTTGCTGCAAGGAGCCAGAGGTTGGTGTTGGAAGGGACCTCACTCTCATTGACCCTTGGATAGGCGGCCTGGGAGAAAGATTGATGTGTGGCCTCCCAAGTGAAACTTCCTGAATTGGAGTCCTGTACTTTCATTTATTACCTGTGTGTTATGAGCAAGTTACTTAACTTCTCTGTCCCTCCACTTACTTATGGATGAATGAGGATACTAAGGATGTACCTCATAGAAATGTTGTGACAATGAAGTGAGTGAAGTAAGTTTTAGAACTAGTCTTAGTCTTAACTCAGACTAGTTTTAGTCTGGCAAATGCAGAATAAGCTATAGCTACTATTAGTGGATTGGGTGATTTAGGTAGTTTATTTAAATTTTTTTAGTCTCACTGTGTTCTCACTGTAACTTCTGGATATGAATACTGATTTGTTAATTGCATAAAATGTTAGAGGTATGTTAATACTTTAATTGTTACTATTGTGAAGACTTCCTAACTTTTACAATTACATATGTGATGTTTCCAAGAGTACAGCACCTATTTTAACAACAGTATTAATTTCTGGTCATGTGTCTTTTGTTATTTCTGTTCTCCATCTATCTTCCTTTCTGTAGGTGACTTTAGTCCTCTACCATGGCAGATAGTGAAACAGGTAAAGTGAAAAACTCTCCAAGCATGTGGAGAGGGTGGTTTAATGGCCCTGAAGTCTCTGTTTACTACTGAATTACTTGTTCTCTTGTCACTTAATAGAACTTTTTGGAACTTTTATGACAAAATCCAGAGAATATCAAATTAAAATATATATTTAACCCTTAGGAGAAATTCTTCTTGCACATTTGAATTAGTGACATATTCGGGTAGATTGCACTATCAGATTAGGAGATCATCACTTAGAGGAAATCTTAGAAGGGTATAATGTCAAATATGAAGAATCTTATTAGGGATGGTTGGGGGGAGTTGTTTACCAAGCCTTCAACTTGGTGAAATGTTTCACTCTGATCTCTGTGGCTGGATGAATTCCCAGTAGCAGGACTGATCCAGAGGATTGCTATCCGGTATATTTTTCAGAAGCTCATGTAGACAGTGAGCAGCATAAAATCATATTTGAGATAGAAACACAAAAGATCACACTAAAGACACTAAATCTGTCATCAGCTTTTTTTTTTTTTAAATTTTTTTTCAACGTTTTTTATTTATTTTTGGGACAGAGAGAGACAGATCATGAACGGGGGAGGGGCAGAGAGAGAGGGAGACACAGAATCGGAAACAGGCTCCAGGCTCCAAGCCATCGGCCCAGAGCCTGACGCGGGGCTCGAACTCACGGACTGCGAGATCGTGACCTGGCTGAAGTCGGACGCTTAACCGACTGCGCCACCCAGGCGCCCCTGTCATCAGCTTTGAAGAATAAATTTGGAGTGTGGAGTGGAAGATGAAATCTAAAAGGTCAAGACCTGCACAAACTCAGGAGTGGAGTTAAAAGGCAAAGAATAGGGCAAGAACAAGGCCAGAGGACACAGAACTGGCCAAGAACAAGCCTGGATGATGTGCCGAGCTCCCACTTCCCGGCGCGGTCTGCAGGATGTGTGGTTGGGGCTGACTGTATAAAAGGCACAGTATGGATGCACATGAAAGTGATATCATAAATACTTTGCTTTTGCAAGTTTTGCAAAATTTAACACAGGTTAAATTTTCCTTCTTGATTTTAACTGAAAACTTGAGATTTTAAGGGAGAGAATGAGAGGCTTAAGGGAGTTGATGAAAGAAGCGCAAATGCTTTTACATCTGCAAGCCCAGATCAAGGAGAAAGAGAAGTTTGGATATGCCAGTTGATGCTGGTCACGACTCAAGATAGTGGCCTCTGGGAACCAGGACCTGGTACCACTTGGATTGGTGCCATTTGGAACAGACAGCGGTTGGCTCTATCCAGACCTTCTATCCTATCATCTAATTTCTGCCCAAATGTGGGACTCTCCCATTTCTTCCACACACTAGCATTAATCTTTTTTCCAACTCTCCCTCCATTCTGATATGCTCTTCCTTACCTGTACTTATCACCTACAGCAACTCCTTTATTTTAAACATCTTTCCTTAAAAGGCTTTTTCATCTTCCTGTGCATGAAACGTATTCATGTCATGGACCACTCCCTGTGTTCACAATCCTCTCATTTGCCTCGTATGGTCTTCCCAGCTACTCAGTGATGAGTGATGGTCTTCAGAAACTGAGACTGTTAACTTATCCTGTGTCTTTCTACTCTACCTGTCATTACCACCTTGAGCAATTTAAATTCCTGCATAGCAAAGCTAAGGGCATAGTCTAATCATTTCTTGACTCTAAACCCCTTCAGTTCCACTGCTTGTCAGTAACTCAATCATACGATTGCATTTGGGAATTTGACCACAGAGTAAATCACTTAATTTCTGGAATCTTGAACTCTTATTTCTTTTTCCTCTTCTTCTCCTCTTCCTCCTTCTTCTCCTTCTTCCTCTTCTTCTTCTCATTCTTCTTTTCCTTTAGAGAGAGAGTGTATGTGTGTGTGAATGAGTGGGGGAGAGGGGCAGAAGGAGAGAAGGAGAAAGAATCTTAAGCAGGCTCCATGCTGAGCACGGAGCCTGACACATGGCTCGATCGCATGACCCTGGGATCATGACTTGGGCTGAAATCAAGAGCAGATACTGAACCAACTGAGCCACCCAGGCACCCCCCTTTTGTTGATTTCTTATACAGTTATGGAAATCTTTTACTTAAAATTTGCACTACTTAAATATTATCAGATTGCTACAGCACATGAAACAGAGTGGGATAATAAAGAGACAAGGCCTCTGATCCAACCAGATAGAAATGCATGTGTTGTAGCAGATATTGGGATTTAGGTTGGTCGTTCACAAACAGCATCACCCCAAACCTCTTCTGTAGCCACATCTTCATGGGGAGGTAAGGGGTGATGAGCACCATGTAACTAGCTCCCTGAGCCAAACTGCTCATTTCTCACGGTTTAGGTAGAGACTGGCTGTGTGCGGCACGTTGAGCCATGATCTGAGAAGCTCTGATGGGGCACTGTTTGTCCATCCACAAAATTAGTACACAGTCAGCCTAGGGAGGATTCCTGTGAATGTCCATCTAATCCAGCAGGGTTCTCCAGCAGACTCCTGGTGGAGAGAGGCTAGTGTGGTGGAGAGAAGAGAGGCCTGGCAGCTCTTCAAGGCAGCCCTCATTGGGTATCTTTACTGACTTTGGAACTTCCATGGTGAACTGCGCACCTTTAACATTTATTCTCAGTACAAAGTAGCAAAGCAAAATAAGAACTTGTCTTATTCTTCACTTTGTCCACAAGCTGCTAGCTCTCTGCTGTGGAAATCCAGGAGATGTGCTACCAGCAACCATTACAGCTCTGACCCCTTCACTTCCTGTTTTCTAATGAGGCAGAGTCTCTATTTTTATTCTCTTTTCTTAAAATGGGGGAGGGGAAGGGGGTGTCCTGGATTGATTCCATCTTTAAACCCCAACTTCCAATAAAATTGAACTTGAGACAGGAAAAAAAAACCCAACACACACACACACAAAAGAAAACAACCCCCACCCCCCCCCAAAAAAAACAGAGAAAGAGGAAATAGAATTAAAAAAATATAACTGAGAAAAAAAGAAAAGAAGGCAAGAAACAAGGTTAGTATATACATGAATATACACCCCAAGTCTAATTGTTAGACATGAACTGATTCCCAAAACAAAGAAGAAAATTTGATCATAGTTCCTGTAAGGGAAACACAGTTCCTGTAAGGGATACATAGTGCTATATGATCTCCTTTAGGTGTGATAAAAGTGAAAATGTTTTCAATATCCCTAGGGTTAGCCCTGCTAATAATTGTTGTTTCTTATTATATTTCTTATTATGTGCCCTAATGATGTCAGTGCCATTCTCTTGAGAACATGCAGTAAAGCAATCATTATTAACCCAAAACAATGTGTTATAAATATGCAACCCTAGAATAATGCATATAACCCAATGCAACCCTGCATTGACCCTAGAATGAAATTTAGAATATCTGCAATAATCTGTAAGTCATAGATCTTTTATGAATATTATTTCTTGAAATGAAATCCTTGAGAAGACTTGGACACTAAAGAGTTCAAAGTTAACATTGATTGTGACAAAAAAAAAAAAAAGGAAAAGGAAAATTTGAGAATTCTATGTTGCAGTTTTAAAGTGGAGTTACATGCTTGACCCTTGACTAACAGAGGATAGACTTGAAATATATTTTTCAAAAGTAGTCCTGCCACCTTTGTTTGGAGGTGGGCCAAGGGAGTGACTCTGAGAAGGGGTGAGATTTCCTTGAAAAATGTTTCTGCCTCTGCTTCAACCAAATAGACAGATTGCCCCGATGATTTCCAAAATGGTAGCTGATAATTCTCCCCCTCTGTCTCCCAACATGGCCATAAAACATCTCACACAAAGTATCTATAAAATATATCTCATTTTAAACAATGTACCTCCTGGTGAACCTTCAAGATAGATTAATTGGCAAAATGTATCCACAGATAACTGAATGATTTGACCTGTTACACAGAAGTGTTGGCTCTAAGCCAGTTACTGCTAGAGGACATCTGCCAAAACTTAAGATTTGAGTTTTGAATAGTTGATCCTATGCCACCACTTCTGACAATAATTAAAAGGCAGAATCAATTACGTGTTGAGGTCATTTCTAGTACATGACAATCAAACCATTTCATCGATGTAGAAAAGAATACTTTCCCCTCTTCTTCTCAATATCAGTGGTAGTAGATAACTCATCCAAAAATAGAACGAAGTTAGTAAAGTATGAAGAATAGAATCTAAAACATTGTTGTTTTTCTCATTTGAAATTATTTCTTCTTATGTCTGAAGAAACCATGCCAATAGACTTTGTCATTTGAGGGATATTAAGATGGAAATCCTGTGTGAACAACAGACGGTTTCTCTGCCATGGGCTTCTACAGCTAACTTGCTCACTGATTTAAAGACCAGAGAAAGGTCCATAAAAGCTACAAACATTATTAGGTCATTTCGGCTCTATGCATTCCAACTACACATTCAGTCGCTACCACTGAATGGTGACATTAATGTTTTACAAAACATCTGGCACATAGTAGGTGCTCAGTCTTGCTTAATTAAAAGATGGGCTCTGTGATAAATTGTGGATTACTGAGTCTGAAGTTCATTTGTTATTATATAGAATATTATCTTGACAAATACAGATTTGTAAGTTATCAAAGAGAATACTAGAACAAAATTGAGATAGAATTTAAGGTAAGCTATATATATATATATATATATATTTCAGAAGAATAGTAAATGATAGTCCTTTAAAGTGTAGGACAGATAGTATATTAGACCCTTCTACAGAGATCTTAACCACAGGATAAAAGAAAAGAAAAGATAGACAAAGTGTCAAGGACAAGTACCTATCAGTGAATATGTATCTCTAATAATTCTAAATGCAGGAAAATATATCCAGGACATTTTTTTACTTGAATTTTTAAATTATATGTTTCTATATGTAGAATGGGTTCAATCAACAAACAACGTGAATCTAAAAGTTAAAAGAATTACGTTTATATTAGTAGGCCAGGAAAAATAAAGATTTCATTCCTGAAAGGAAAAGATTTCATTCCTGAGAATTCAATACATATTTTACTTCCTCAACCACATTCACTGGAGTTGTTACAGACAAAGAAATCCAAGAATCTGTATCATTCCTTATCTATATAAACAAATCTAGCTTCTCTAGCAAGGATTTATTGTACTTAAGCTTTCTGGATAAAATCAGAAGATTTTGGTACAAGTTAAATTTTCTTAAACATTTTATGGTCTTTTTTATGAGTTATGAATTGTCTTAGCTTCCCTAACCAAGTTGCTTCTGAGGACCTGCATATACTGAGATAGTACAAAGACTTTCTAAGAGTGAAGGTGTAGATAGTTTTAAGGGAATCAATTTCCAGACCTTCAACTTGTATGCATTCTCCTCTCTATAAAATCTCCCCTTTCACTGTGGCTTCACAAAGATAGGCTTAGTAAGGTGCCTTGTCCCCGGGTGTAAAACCCTCAGGGAGCCAAACAAATGGACCAGTAGGACTGTGTGTGTGTGTGTGTGTGTGTGTGTGTGTGTGCGCGCTCACGCGCGCACACATGGGCGCCCACCAAAAAGGAAATGGCTTTAATGATCCTTGAGGTAAAGCCTTCAAAAGCCAAATAGATTCCAATTCTTGACTTTGAACAAATCTAAGGAGGATTTTGTAGTATAGTCAGCTGAAAAACCATTTGAAATATTTATTGATGATAGCCACTGTGTAATATTTTTTGCAGTGTACCTCAGGAGGATTTTAAAGAATCGAGTTATACTACCGAGATCAGCTTCATGGGTATAAAACCTGTGCCGTTACATGGGACACTGCAGTCAGAGGGCCCTGTGCTTGGTTTAATGTCTCTGCTGTTAATGTTTTGAAAATTTAAATAATTTTATCTTTGAACTTGTGTTTTGCAAGTGAAGTCTGATGGAACAATGACATGTGAAAATGAGCAAAGGAGATATGCACGCACTATGTGTGTCTACTATTCCTTGCTTGTCCCTTTTTCATAGTGTCTGTGGGGCCCAACAACACTTAATTCTGGTGGACCCTTGATGCCTGTGACGTCAGCAAAACTCAAAGCAACTACCTGGTGAGTGTATTACATCAACAACTGAGTAAAGAATTGTGAGATCAAGACCACCATTGGGCTCCATGCATAGCCTGCTTAGGATTCTGTCTCTCCCTCTCTCTGCCCCTTCCCTGCTCACATGCACTCTCTCTCTCCCTCTTTCTCAAAATAAATAAATAAACATTAAAAAAATTCATGATAAGTCAAGAGAGAGATTGTGGAGTAAATGAAAAAACTTTATAGTAACTTTAATGTCACTTTATTCCTACTTTCCGAACAAGGGGCCCACATTTTTATTTTGCACTGGGCCCAACAAAGTATTTAGATGGTCCTGAACACTGTTCCAGCAAAACATCCACTTCCATCTACTTCTTATGTGGCTAAGTAAGCAAAGCTCACCATGCTTTTCCTTATAAAAATGAAAGATTAGAATGAAATTCTGAAAATGATCACATTCAAAAAATAATAGTGATCCATGGGCATGAAAAATAGCACCACCCTCCTCTTTAGAGTTGCATTTTCAATAAAAGTTTGCCTTGTGTATTTAATAATTACCTCTAGGGGCGCCTGGGTGGCTCGGTCGGTTAAGCGTCCGTCTTCAGCTCGGGTCATGATCTCGCGATCCGCGAGTTCGAGCCCCGCGACGGGCTCTGGGCTGATGGCTCAGAGCCTGGAGCTTGCTTCCAACTCTGTGTCTCCCTCTCTCTCTACCCCTCCCCCGTTCATGCTGTGTCTCTCTCTGTCTCAAAAAATAAATAAACGTTAAAAAAAAAATAATTAAAAAAATAATAATAATTACCTCTAAAGATATGTAATTTGTAATTTGGGGGGTACTATACAAAAAGCAATGCTAATTCTCTCCAGAACAATTTTATTTATTTATTTTTAATGTTTATTTATTTTTGAGAGAGACAGACAGACAGAGTGTGAGTGGGGGAGGATCAGAGAGAAAGGGAGACACAGAATCCAAAGCAGGCCCCAGGCTCTGAGCTGTCAGCACAAAGCATGGTGTAGGGCTCAAACTCAAGAAGTGTGAGATCATGACCTGAGCCGAAGTCGGATGCTTAACCAACTGAGCCACCCAGACGCCCTCATCCAGGATAATTTTAAACACTCAGAGCTGGTCATAGGCATTAAGAAGTCAGGTTAATTTCTACTTATAGACAGTTGTGTTGTATAAAAGTACAATAGAGTAGTTCAATAAACGACAGTCAATATCAAAATACCTAAATACTTTATGTTATGGGACAGTTCACATTATGTTTAGAACTACAAATATTTATAATTTCACAGCTTCTGTAAATCAGGATCAGAGGCAGCTTAGCTAGGTGAATCTGGCTCAGGGTCTGTCACCATGCGGTAAGTATTTGTCACTCTGCTAAAGGTTCTACCTGTGGAAGGCACACTGCCAAGCTCACTCGTGGGAGTTGACAGGACTCAGGTCCTCTTGGGCTGCCAGACAGAGGGCCTGGGTTACTCCTTGCTTGTTGGAGGAAGGCTTCTTCTGGTTCCTTGCTGGCAGGGGAGTCTCTGAAGAGCCTTTATAAAATAACACCCTTTATAAAAAAGGTGTAACCCTTTTTTCATACTTAAGTATGTATATACATATATGTTTGTGTATATATATTCTATTTAGTGTATATATTATATATATTATGTATATGATTTTGTGTGTGTGTGTGTGTGTGTGTGTGTGTGTGTGTTGAATTGTGGGTTGAATTGTGGCCCTTGACTTGGAATCTGTGAATATGACCTTATCTGGAAAAGGGTCTTTGCAGATGTAATTAAGTTAAAAATCTTGAGATCATTCAGGATTTAGGATGAGCCCCAAATCCAAGGACATGTGTCCTTATGAGAGAAAGAGAGAGGGAAATTTGAGACACAGAGACAGAAAGAAGAAGGCAAAGGGGAAAGAGAGGCAGAGACTGGAATGATTTGTCTACAAGCTAAGATCAGCTAGGACTACTGCAGCCAACAGAAGCCAACAGAGAGGCTTGGAATAGAGCCTCCAGAAGAAAAGCACCCTTCTAAAATCTGGATTTTGGATTTGTGTCTCTCAAAGCTGTGAGAAGATATATACATTTCTGTTGTTTTCGGCCACCCAGTTTGTGGTAATTTGTTAGAGCAGTTCTAGGAAACTAATATATGCATATTATATATATATATATATATATATATGCGCGTATATATATCACACAGATATGTATCACATATCATATATTACATATATGATGTAGAGAAAGAAATCACTATATATATAGAAAGAAAGCACTATAGATACTTAGAGGCTAAATTATTTCTCCTGACTATGTACAGATGCTCCATCATAGCACTAGGACCCAGAATGTCCAGTGTTATTTCATTACGAATGTCGTATCGTGACCTGTGGCTCAGCTCAATTCAAGATCTATTCTTCCCAATTCTGCCACCTTTTCTTCTTTCCTCCCTTTTCCACTTCTCTCCCGGTCCCCCTGGCACTGCTTTGCTCCCCCATGGGCATACATCTGGGTCCCATCAGTTCCACATTGTTCTTGGTGGTGTCTTAATTCTGAGCCCTTGCAGCGAAAGCTATGGAGCCGCACAGGTGTGGGGACTCTATTTCCAACAAGGCTTCTGTGTACTTTTGGATTTGCTTCCCCCTGATTGACTTTTACTGTATCTGCCATCAAGTGGTAGGCTGTGAAACTACAACTTGATAAGGAGAAGTCACTGTGACCATGTGTGTGACACACACATGTAGGGTCTGTGTTAGGGGCTGCCAAGTGTCAATAAGTGATCAATTATTGATCATGAATCCAAGCTGGAACGCTGTATGACTGATGACAAGCTATTACTTAGAAAGAACGTTGCACCCCCTACATTAACATATCTATTCTAGGGGCACCTGGGTGGCTTGGTCGGTTAAGTGTGCGACTTCGGCTCGGGTCATGATCTCGCGGTCCGTGAGTTCGAGCCCCGCGTCGGGCTCTGTGCTGACAGCTCAGAGCCTGGAGCCTGTTTTGGATTCTGTGTCTCCCTCTCTCTCTGCTCCTCCCCTGTTCATGCTCTGTCTCTCTCTGTCTCAAAAATAAATAAACATTAGGGGTGCCTGGGTCGCTCAGTCAGTTTAGTGTCCAACTTCAGCTCAGGTCACGATCTCGCGGTCCGTGAGTTCCAGCCCCGCATTGGGCTCTGGGCTGATGGCTCAGAGCCTGAACCCTGCTTCTGATTCTGTGTCTCCCTCTCTCTCTGCCCCTCCCCTGTTCATGCTCTGTCTCTCTCTGTCTCAAAAATAAATAAACGTTAAAAAAAATTTTTTTAAAAATAAAAAAAAAATCTATTCTAAAAAGGGTGTTTAACATAGCAATTTCTGTGACTTCACTTCAATTCCATGGGTCCAGTATACCTTAGCTAGTGATTAGTCTCAATCAGGATCTTAATTTTCCAAAAGCTGCAGTTCTGGTGGAAAACATTAACAAGAATTTACTTTTGTCAGTAGAAGTGCAAACATAAGTACAATTCATACATTTTTTTGTTATTCTTTCTTTTAGATAATAGCTAGCTTTTTATCCTAAGATAACATACGCAAAGTTAAACATATTTTTTAGAAGAATTTAGGGGTGCCTGGGTCGCTTGGTGGCTTAAGTGTCGACTCTTGACTTCAGCTCAGGTCATGATCTCAAGGATGTCAGATCATATCAATCTCATGCTTACCATTCTGTAATGACACCCCGTTTTTTACAAAGGCCAAATTCCCAACGGTAGCCCATCACACTTACATGATCTGCCACCCCAGCTCCTCTCTGAACACTTCTCTGAACTCTCTTGCCCTGATCCAGACACACTGACTTCCTTGCGGTTCTTAAATATGCCAGGCAGAGAACCAGTTTAGGAGCAATTTACTGGTTTCTCCCTCTGCCTGGTTTACTTTTCTCCCAGCAAAGGCTAACTTCTTTACCTTCTTCAACCTTTGCCCAAATGTCCCCTTGTTAAGGAGGCCTACCTGACAACCACTCATAAGACTATCTACCCCACTCTCTGTACCTTCATCTACTCTCATCCACCTTATTACAGCACTTTCACCCTCAGCATGTATTATAAATTATGTATTTATGATGTTTGTTTTTTATGGACTATTCTCCCCCATTAGAATATAAGCATGATATGGGGAAGAATCTTTGTTTTGTTCACTACTGTATAATAAAGATCCTAGAACAGTGTCTGAAACATAGTAAGTACACAATAAATATTTTTGAATGAAAGGAAGAAAGGATCTGTTGTAATAATTCATCCTGTATATTAAATGGACTTTAACAGTTTTTCTCAATTACTCAATTGTTAATTCCTTTAAGGACAGGGGCATTTCATCTCGAATCCCCATGAGTAAATGATGGAGTAAAACAAGAAGGAAGGGAAGATGGATGTTGAGTGCTAATTACATTACTGCTCTTAACTTTATTCACTATTTGGATGCTTCTAGAAGAGTTTTGAGATTACATTAACACAGCCCTGAAGGAGGGAAATTCACACATAGTAAGATAACACTATAGGAGACATTTGTTAAGGCAAAAATAATACAACATTAAAAATATTTGGGTATTTGTCATGCTTATAAGACACTGGATTTGTGCTTAATATTTTTTCATCAATATTAATAATACAATCCAGTAGCTATAGATGAGATTTTACACAAGAGAGTCATTAATTTTTACAGATATTATCTTAAAATAACCTTGGAAATTTTGATTTCTATTGTTATTGGACAAAATTTTATAATGCAAAAGTATTATGCTATATGTCAAGTTAGCTTTCGATTAAGGTTAATATTACTGAAATAACTACATCTGCTTTCCTCTCACTGTGATGTTTATCACCTAATAAAAATGCTAAAGTTACCAAGGAAAGATGTTTAATTTGTTCTCACTGCTCAGTTGTATGTTGCATCCTATTTTGTAGTAAATGGCATAATGTCCCAAGTGGGCTGCCATACTGTCAGATACATTATTTATACATAACATTACTGGTTAATCAATGAACAACAAATGCAGTAGCCTTTTCTTTTCCTCTTTATTTTTAAAGTGATAGCAAGATGAAATATGCAGAAAAATATTCCATTTCTTTCCGATATTAAATAATCTTTGATGATTAAAAAAATAAAGTCAACAAATATGAACATAATAATTAAACCACATGCCCTAATGCATTCTAATGAAGAAGAACAATTAACTAGTCAAATCTAAATATGGTTGCTTTTTTTTTTTCTAGCAAACCATGGTAAAAGCACACTTTATTACACATTGCAAACAACTAAATAAATAAGATTTTCCCCCCAAAGGATGTATAAAATTCATCCTAGAAAAAATAAATTAAAAGAGTATTAATCATCTATTTGGAATCATAAATTCTGTATCAAACTGTGTGAAATGACAGCAAACAAAGGAGCAATAGCTTTATATGGATCACTTACCTCCTTTAAAATCTTATTGGTTGTTTGGCAATGTATCAAAATATGTTCAACTTGAATGCATATATGGGCAAAACTTTAGCTCTTTCTGAAGTTCCTATGACAACTTACATTTTGTGATGATACCACTGGGACAAATTTGCCTTGTATTCAGGCATTCTTCTCTTCTACCAGAAATAGTATTATAAAGTTAAAAGTTTTTAGTGAGGGCAGTTATAAAAGATTATTTAGCTTTTTTCTAAAAAAACATTCTATTTATTTGTGGAATGATGAATGTGAAATGAATGTTAAAAACTTAATTACATAATATAAAAACGACAGCAATAATTTATTAAAGAAAATAACACTGTACAGTAGTTTGAGCTATTTAGAAACAAACATATAAACAGCTAGCTGGATTTTCATAGTACAGGTACCTTCCTAAGCTGATAAGGGTCTTGAAATGTCCAGTTTCCAAGAGGAAGCTGTATGCTACAATAGTACATTTGAAAAAAGAGACAAAGAAATACATATATTATCACTGATAACCAGCATTTACTGAGCCCTGCTATGTGCAGAGCATTGAAGTCACATACATATATTCTCTTAAAAGTGAATTTCAAAAGTGTCCTGATTTAATTAGGTATGATTAAGTATATTAAATGATTCCCAAATGCGTAAACATTTTTTTCCTGTGAGAATTACAATAGCATTTAGAAGCCCATATTTAAAAAAAAAAGAAAAGAGAAAAGAAAGATGGTTTGTTTTTACTTTAGCTCATTCTGTTGTGTTTTTATTAATAGAAGTTTTAGATCGATACCAAATATTCTGCTCAGTTCCAGTGATTGAATATGAATACATTATGTGCATACAAAAATAGTGATAATCTAAGTTGATACAATAGTTCATTCTGCATTAGTGTCCTAGATGGGACAATGTTAAGAAGCAATTTAAATGAAATTCATTTAAATGTCAGCTCTCATGCTTGTGATTTTTCTATAATTGGTTATTTAATTAAAATAATTCTCATAGTCATTAATTTAGACTAAAACTTGCTGTGCACTGACATGTTTTAATTACATGGTATTAACAAAATTGATATGCTTTAAAAAAGCATGGTTAAATTTTAAACAAGAATAAATTAGAAATCTCATAGATCATCCTATTTAGTGTATTTATGAGAAAGTCGGTCATTTTAAATGTTTATTGCAAACAAAGTCACACCATTATTGTGCACACGTTGCACGTTATACCCCATATCTGTTAGAAAGATTTGGTACACATACAAGGCTCCTGTTCTTGAACGTCTTTAACAATGTATGAAGGAAACCACATTAACTGAAAACCGCAAAATGACCCACAGATGGAGGAAGAGTTCACGTGTAGGTGATACAGAAGCTCATGGAGATTTTAGATAAATAATATGATTTCATCCATAACAAGATAACTTCAAACTTATATTAAAAGATTAAAAGAATAAATGATTTTGTTATAACCACTTTTGTGATCCTCCTTGCAGTGACAAAAGAAATAGGTATATTGCTTCGGGCTTATTTAAGAAAAAATTAATTTTGACATTACATTTGTGAGGTTACATTTGTGACCAGTCACATTCTTGTTTCAATCTTTGTCAAAGGACTAGATAAATATTTTACCCTTTTCAAATCGCAATTACAATCTTTGTCAGGAGTATGAGAAATCAGAATTTTAGTGTTTTTTTATGAATTAGAGGACTTCTATATTGCTTTGACCTTTTTAATATTCTGTAATTTAATTGGATGGACAGTCTACTTTTACCCAAGATTGCCGGTCTTCCCATTTAATAAACTTACTGACACAAAGCACCATTTTAAATGGCTGCTTTTTCTTTGTTTCCTGAATTGAAGCTTTGGTACTGGTTAGAGCACTGCTTTTGCCAACTAATTTTTTTCCATTTCCTTTGGAGATTTAAAACTTCTTGTGTGGCCAGATGGGTTCCATTCCTTCATCTGTTTTGGATATATGACAGTGGCAGAACCATGTTTCCAATCCAATTTCTTCACCTTTCTCTGGCTTCAGTGTAGGGCCACGAACAGAAAAGCCACGGTATGATACTCCGTGTATCATACAAAAGAAAAGGGGAGGTGTTTGCCTACACCTTATCGCAGCCTGTGTTTACACGTTTTATACCCTGGGCCTGATCAAGGTACACCTATTATTTTGGATCATCTTCACTGTCAGGTTGGACATGGCATGGGTGGTCCTGAAGACATGGAAGGAGAAGAAAGTAGTAATTACCATGTTTGTTTTTTGTAACTCAAGTTCCATTTAGATCCATCTAAGTAAGTGAAAAACTAGTTTACAGAATTCATTCTGATTCCTCCCTTCATTCTTACCGTCTCAATCCCTGTATGCTTCTTTCTCATTCTAAATATTATAAAACTCCATATTATAAATGGGTTGGTAAGAAGAGAAAAGAAAAGTAGTGTTTGGGTTTTTATTATAGTTTTAATACTACAGAGGTAGGAATAAGTATATTTTCCTCTTCTCTATTCTTCCCTATATTTATTGTGAAGTAAATTGATTCGGTTTTCAATATGATGGAAAGTAATAAATTAACCTGTTGATGAGGAGAATCTGTTAATTCATTGAGGTATATTTGAATAATGTCTGACTTATAATAGCTGCTCAATAAATATTGGTTGAATTAAATTCAGTGACTGAATATAATGATAATAAGCACAAAGTTCCAATTAGGTCTCTTAACACAGATGGGAGAAAACAATTATTTCGGAAAGTCGGCAATGAGCAGATGTCGAGAGGAGCCCACAAGAATTTAATCTCTGTAGATCTATTTTCCCTGATTCACAGTGGAGCTGCTATGATCCAGGTGTGCTGACTCATTGTTCAAATCTTTTCATCCCCAGATCTTTTCTGATTCCCTCATATGGCTATTAAAAATGAAAAAAAAAATCCTTAATTAATTTGTTCTGTAATTTGAGCTTTTAGCACAACTGAAATGAATTTCTTAAAGCTTAACACCAGAATTCATGATACGCAGTGAAAGAGCAAGAGATTTGACTACTGGCTCTGACTCCTCTGAGTCAAATGGCAAATTATTTCTTTGCAAGCTTCTTTATCTTAAAAATTGTTATCCTCCAATAATGTCTACCTTGTAGGGTCAATATTTGGTTACTACTATTATCCTGATATTGTTCATCCTTTATTAAATTCTTTTTGCGATTCTGATGCTTTCCCTATCTGCCTTCCCATTCTTTATAAGAACGAAGAAGCCTAGTTGACTGGCTGTTCAGTTGACGTGGGCAGTGTTCTAAGACAAGTCCAGGTATGTGTAACGGTACCATCATGACTGATGTGAGGCTCACCCGTGCGGGCCATGATTAAGTACATTATCTGGAAACCATGCCGAAGCATAAGAGACAACATTTTTTGTTCAAACTAGAGCATCTCCTTTAAATCATAAGGCCTTGGTTTTGACTGGTAGAGGTGATGAGCAGGCATGAGACTATAGCCACACAGTGCTGAGAATTATTCAGAAGATTATGTCATCATTATAGAATCTGTGTATCAGGATCATGCTAGGCGACACTTTAATGTAACTGGAAAATTATAAAGAGTGTGCTAAAAGCCAACAGATATCTGCATGGTTATTTAAACTTGTTTTTCTCAAATCCATGAATTCACACACAAAATTTAGCCAGATGTTCAGACATATTGTTGAAAGGATAACAAAATATGTACCCATACTTACCCATTTTTTTGCTGTGAAAATGTTCCCTAAGCTAGAAGATTAATGCTTAATCTTAGTTCCATATTACCTTCTACAATAGGGGTACCCTTTTGATAAAGTGACACTTGAGCAAATTGTATCTTACTGTAACTTAATCATAATCATCTGTATATTTGGTACAACATGAATAATTCCTTCAAATTTATGTTTTTAATAAAAGATTTTATTATATTTGAATTTGATAAAGTGCATCAGATGATTACATTTAGTGATAGTTTACAATAAACAGAACTGAGATGTAATATGGATCCACAATGAAATGTCATCTTACCCATATATCCATAGGCCTATAATTTTTATCTGCCCATTCTGTGTTCTTTTACCTGCTTTTCTTCTTCCCCTTTATAAATGGTGAGAAGCAGAGATGAAGAGAGATAGCAGTAGTGATTAGGATGAGATAATATAACTAACTCTAGTAGCTTCCAGCAAATTTTTGGTATCCGCACCATACTGAGGGAGTGTCAAACTCAGGACTGTTATGTCTATAAGAGGCAGAGATGTATGTTAAATAGTTTAAGTTCAATATCTCACATAACTGACTTTTAAAAATAATTGTGGATAATCATAAAACATAGAGAGCTTCTGCAGATGGACTCAAATGACAATTTAATGGAAAAAATGGGCAGAGGATAAGGGCGGATAATTCACAGAAAATATTTGCAAGTTAAAATAAACACAGAAAAGATACTCGATTTTATTAGTACCCTGAGAAATTAAAATCAAAATATTGAAATAACAGTTCCTGATCCGGCAGATGTGCAAAAATTAAAAATAGAAATAATACCTAGTTTTGGTGAGGATATGGGGAAACAGACCATCTCATTGAAAAGTTTAAAATGTGGATGTGCTATGATCTAACAATTTGACCCTTAGGGATCTATTCAACAGAAAAATAGTCACCTATGAGCACAAACGTACACATACAAGGTTAGCCATTGAAGTGTCTTTAGCAACCTTTCATAGCCTCACAAACAGAGAAATCATTTTTGGAAGCCTGTTCTGTTTATATAACATTGTGAGAAAAAGAACACATTGAGAAGATTAAGTAATTAAATCTGGATTCTTGATTTAGAGGTGAGAAGTATTAGGAAATGCCACATGTAAAACATGTTTTGAAAGATTGCATTAAAAAAATTCCTTGCTCACTAAAGTCTCATTTGCTAACTTCCAGGTAGCAAAACTTATGGTGTTTAACCTTATTTCTGGCATACCTGGAATTTTTTTCTGTAAGTTCTATAAATATAGTTCTACTTGTATCAGTAAGGACCTTTTGCATTCCTCAGTTGTGACTAGTAAAAACATTTGCCAATCTCATCAAGCAGACATCCCCATAGCAGTCAAAAGAGAATGTTTCCTTCCCCTCCCCTGGATGGGTAGAGAGGAATTAGTCAGAAACTAATCTATTCATATATTTAAGAAAGATACCTTACACCTGTCTGGGTCTGAGTGCTCAGATATATTTTGGAAATACTCAGATGAAGACATAGTTCTGTTTTCAAGACATTCACAGTGTAGATATATAATTGTACGTGTAATTGGCATGACCAGCACCAAGTGTAAAAAGGATCCCACCTTTTTTTTTTTTAAGTTAAAATCTGCTCAGATCCTTATGTGCACAAAATCCTTAAAATGTTCAGTATATTTTGGGGCCTCCAACCATATCCATAAATAGTCCAAGAACAAGAGAGAGCTTCCTCAGTCCAAAGGTACAAGTCCTGTTTCCAGTCGCCCCTTAGAGAAGGAACTGAAGAACTTTCTCAGTTCCCTGACGGTTCCCTTATATTAGAATGTCCTTATTTCTTTCTCTAACACATGATATCATTATTGAACATGGGTGGCTCAGCCCAGCTTGAGGCAGGGTATCAGACGATTGTGAAGGAGGGTAGAAGCCTGGAAACGACAATCTCAAAGCTTTGAGAAAGGTCCTATTTTTATAACAGCTGAGACTTGAGTTCACATTTGGTGGATGTCATCCTTTGTTGGGAGAACCATTTGAATGAATTTTCAGTTATTCAATATTAAATTTTAAATATTCTGTGGACTTTCTTCGTTCAGACAAAGATTGATTTTCTCGTTCAAGGTTGCTCTGAAACTGAGAACACATACCTCTATCAGTTAAACAAATTCAGGTTTTATTGCTATCTACTACCGCTCTTAGGCCTAGTGGGGGGCAGAGAGGGATACATGTGTGTGGGTGTGGGTGTGTTTATAGGGTAATGATTAGGTACTGGATCTGCTTGTCTAGACTGGGAAATAAAGATGGATCCACCAGGCATATTAGCAAAGACTAGAGTGTATATTCTACTACATCAGACTGTCTAAAGGAAAGGTCCAGAATGGCTTTTAGATGGCTACCTGGGAGTCACTGCAACAGAATCCAAAACAAGCACACTATGATTAAACTGTAGTGTTCCTTTTATAACTTAGGGCCCAGAAATGTTAGCTAATTTATGAGACAACCTAGTAACCAAAAGCAAAGACCCCATTCCGGATTGCTAGACTTAGCAAATAAAATACTGGAGACTCAGTTAAATTTCAATTTCAGATAAACAATAATAATTTCCAATGTAAATTTGTCCAAAATATTGTATGAGATAGGCTTATATATTTAAAAAACTATCAATTGTTCACCTGAATTTCAAATTTAACTGTATTTTTGTTGTATTTTATGTGTCCTGTATTTTTATCTGGCAAACCCAGCCTCACTATACACTAATTCCCTTGAAAAAGGAATTTTCATGGTATTTTAGGTTCAGTGGATAGATCCATTCAAGCTCATTGGCAAACAGTTTCTCCCCTATTTTAAGTTTGGAGTCTGGAAAAGATAAGCACTCAATTTTCTTGGCCATCTTTTTGTAGGAGTAACTAAGTGTTAATTATGGCTAGTCAGACATGTGAAAAGTCCTCTAGGAAATGTTCCCTTCTAGAATAAAAAGACAGTACTTCCCAAGGAAAAGATTTTTTGATCTTTCTACCTTTTTCCTGTTTGTGACTCAGAAGCAATGGCTGTAAGTCCAGCAGCCCTCTTGTATCTTGAGGTGACACACATGAGGACAGAGGTCTACACATTGATGCAGAAACCCTGACCCAGATGATCATTGAGTTACTCTACCTGCCCTAGACTATCAGAGAGAGACAGAGAGAGAGGAAGGGTCAGAGAGAGAGCATCCCAAGAAGGCTCCACACTGACAGCACAGAGCCCAATGTGGGGCTTGAAACCACAAACCATGAGACATTAGCCTGAGCTGAAATCAAGAGTCAGAGGCTAACCGATAGAGCCACCCAGGTACCCCTCAGACTTCTTGTTACCAGACAGAAAATAATTCTTATCACTTAAAACTATTATATTGATTTTTTTATTATTTGTAGATGATTGAGATCCTTACTGATACCTTTTGGAACTATAGAGTTTCTTAGCTTCAAATAACAAAAAAAAAAAAAATCAAGTTTGGGAACAAGAGTGGTATCACGGGTAAGTTAATTTACCTTCCTAGAGATTCTTTGAGCGGAGGAGAGAGAGCCATATAAGAAATCTAACATCAGAATCCTAGAAGCCCCTATGGTTGGAGAGATATGGGCAGAAGTTGTTTTTTGTTTTGTTTTGTTTTGTTTTTTTATGAGAAACTTGGTGAGAGAGCAAGTAAGAAAACAGGGTTAGGAACAGTGGAATTGTTTGAGAGACTTTGTGAAATTTTGGGTATCAAAAGAGCTTCTTCTGGGCTAAGGAAAAGACTGTGGACAGAATTAAAGACTGTTCTCAGAACATTTGCAAAGAAAACACCACTTCTCTGGCACTCAAGTTTGGTAGTTTGGAGAATGTCCAGAGGCAACATCTTTGGCATGACCACTGGCCTTCTCACAAGGACATCATCATCAGAGGCAGAAACGGGGCCTTGTAGGAAATAGATGAAAACATTCTAGAACCAGAACAAAAGAATAGACACCATGTGGTGAGGAGACTGACAGGCTGATCTGTGAGCACATGAGAAATGCCCCTTGAGGAAATCCCAGTAGTAACAGAGGGACATTTTGAAGTGCGCTGAAGTTTAGTTTTTTCCACAGGCTGAGGAATTTGATCCACTGCTTTTGGTGTTATAAGTTCATGGGTATTTTAGCATAGCCTTTTGACAGGGCAATATTCCTGTTGACCCAGAATTTTTAGATGTATTTATGCTCCTCTAAAACTGAGATATACATGTGGTGTGTGCCTATATTCTTTGAATAATTCTGCAAATTGCATTATAATCAATTGGTGGAATGTCTACTTCTCTTGTTACCTTAGTTTAGGTGCTGTTCATCATTTATCTGAGTTTTTACCTAATTGACCTTTATGCTTTCCTCCTTAGCTTTCTCAAATCCATGCTGTACTCTGCTACCAGATCACGTCAGTTCCATATCTAAAACTCTTCAGTGATTCTCTTTTGCATATAAAGCCCAAGTTAAATAACTTCCACAATTTGCCCTTTGCTTCCTTTACAGCTTGATCCTCCAATATTCCTAAAGTATTCTCTTATACCCCAGCCATGTAACCACTTCCTGAACACTTTGTGTCATTTTCCTCATTGGCAAATTCTTTTCTCACTGCATGAAACTCATTTTTTTTTTTTGTCTTTTTGCCTACTTCACTTACTCCCACAGATTTTTCAAACACATTCCCAAAGTGATTTTCTTTATTAAGTCTTTTCCGGGACCTATCAGAGAGAATAAGTTATACCCAGTGCTGTGCTCCTAATAATGTGTGCGCATCCCCATATTGAACTCATCACTTAGTATTATAATTATTTGATTGCATGTCTCTTCCATTATATCATGAGTTCCTTGAAGGCAACTAATTTGATTTTTGACCTCTTTTTAAAACCAGCTTCTAAATAGTAGGTGTTTAATAATTTTTAATTATATAAATGAATGACTCATACTCTTGAAAATAAACTCCACACCAGGTCTTGTTACTTCCACAAGCCAAGTATTTCTCAATTTGGTTTGTTTCTCTCCATTCCAACCACTAACTACTACCAGGGATTAGAACTTCATCAACTCTGCCTGGGTGGCTCAGTTGGTTAAGCATCCAACTTTGACTCAAGTCAAGATCTCATGGTTTGTGGGTTCAAGCCCACATCAGGATCTGTGTTGATAGCTCAGAGCCTGGAGCCTGCTTCAGATTCTGTGTCTCCCTCACTCTCTGCCCCTCCCCCATTTGTGTTCTGTCCCTCTCTGTCCCTCAAAAATTAATAAATGTTAAAAAAATAAAAGAACTTCATCAGCTAGCTTCAGAATATTTCCATAGCTAGTGCTTTTGTCTTCCTTCCATCAGAAGAGTTTTAAAAAGTGAAATTATTTGAGATTTGTGGTTGCAGAAAAATAAACCTGGTGGCTTTGTAGAAATTGGACTGTGGCTGATGAAGGAAGGAGAAAGCAAGCCAGTCCAGTTTTCACAGAGCTACGAGTCATTTTTCAAAAACCCACAATTCTGTACACATAATTTCCCTTTTTAAAATACTTCCAATGGAAAATCATGAGCTAAGCATGTACTTAGACATATTGTGTCTCACCTAGTTTTCTGTTGAGGTTATTAAATTCACAGAGAAAGGGAAAAGTTAGGGTTACAAATGGAATTCAATACACGATTTTATTTAGCTGACTACTTCAACTTTGGGGTTTCATTGAGTCAGTGGAGGTGACCCCGATAGACCACACGGATGCCTTGCCTTTTCTTCTTCCACTGTGCAAGACACCAGAGGAGGAAAACAGACTCTTTCGTCATCAGGTACACTCAGTAAGATATTTACACCCAAGTTTTATTATTTGAGCCCTTGGTCAGGACCAGTAATCCTTCAGCAGCCAGTCTTCCTCAGGGAGGTCCAGTCTGCTGAGCTAAACTGATCTAAATCAATACCGCTGGCAGAAGACCTAGCACCACCATCCCTCCATGCCCTGGGAAAAAGCCTTCAAACCATTGGGCTCTCAGTTGAAGAACCCAACCTGCCAACCTGCCAAGCTGAGCTGGAAGCTCTCCCAGCTCACTTTCCCTGGCATCCATCGACCTCAATTTAGGGAAGCAGCCTTCTCATTCATTCATCTCCAACATCCCTGGAAGGAGAATTGTCCTTATTTGCTAATGACCCGGTAGCAACTAATGACCAGAAAGCACTACAATTGGACTCACACTACATAGAGAACAAGGGAATTCCCTGTTGGTAATGATGCTGTTACTTATGTGAGAGCTAGCTTACATTTGCATGCTTACTATGTACCAAGCACTGGGTAAGTGTTTTATATATTTAATCACCAAAACTCCATGCATTTGGTATTATTATTGACTTTATTTTACAAATGAAAAAAAAAAAAACAGAGGTATATTATCTAGACAGTAAGTAAAGAATTGGAATTTAAACCCAGGAGGTCTTAACCAAATTGGCTGTCCAACTTTCTGCTGGCAATTGCATGCCAGTGTTTGAAGGTATGATCGTACATTGAAGACTCACTGGATATATAAAGAGAGTGAGCAACATACATGAGAGGGATTGATCCACACAATTAGATCAGGCGTCACCCACTGACATAGTAACGGAATGGACAGAATAAAACTTGAGATGTCCACTCTTCAGTCTATGTGGCAATTGAAATTTTGTGGCAATTGAAAAATTAAATTGCAACAACAATTTAATTAATTGGATCCAGATTGCTACATTGGGAACAAATAAAAAAAATTGAAGGAAAAGACTTTTGTAGAATCTAAAACATTAAAATAAACCCTTCAGTGGACTGAGGAAATAGTGGAACAGATGTGGTCCCCATCAGAATTACTGATCCTAAAATCCAACTTGAGAAATTATACCAGACTAAAAAGAAATGAACAGCAAATTATGAGAGAAAAGATAAGACATAGATAAAAAAGGAGACAAAAGGGTATGAGCACAAAATTGTTTTCTGGACTGAAAGAGCAAGTGGGACTTTGAGTATAAAAGATGCAACAATGTCAGGCAATAATGTTTTTACAAAGCATATTTTTTAAAACCTTCAAGGAAGTACTCCAGCCCAATAAAAATTTATTTCGATAAAGTTTTTCATTTTTTTTAGTCAATTTTTTTTAATTTTTAATTTTTTAACGTTTATTTATTTTTGAGACAGAGAGAGACAGAGCATGAACGGGGGAGGGTCAGAGAGAGGGAGACACAGAATCTGAAACAGGCTTCAGGCTCTGAGCTGTCAGCACAGAGCCCGACGCGGGGCTCCAACTCACGGACCGAGAGATCATGACCTGAGGCGAAGTCGGCCGCTTAACCGACTGAGCCACCCAGGGCGCCCCAAGATAAAGTTTTTCAGATAGAAGAAATAAGTGATTAGGAAGCTTGCTGAGCAAAGAAACATTTTAAGCCCTGAAAAAAAAACTGTTGCTATTGTGGATAAGGTATATTGCAATATTTCGGAAAGGAATATTGAAATAGAAATACATCATGTAGGAAAAGAATTAGCAATACTCTGCTTCTAAAATTTTCAACAACCCTCAGTGTTAGTACCAGTAGAATGTATAGAAGTTTGCCAAATTACTTTCTTAAGGGAAGCAAATAGCTGGTTATTTAACTCATAATATGAATAAGTAAATACAGATTCAAGTAAATTGTTAAACCACCTCTCTGCATGTTTCATTTCCTCTGTCTGAAATGCTCCTGCTCCTCAGGATATCCACATGGCCCATCCCTTCACTTCAGTCTGATCACAACTCACCTCATCAGAGGGGTGTTTCTGGATCTTTCATCTAGCGTTAGATTTCTCACAATGGTGTATCCCCTTACCTTATTTTATTTTCATAGCACTTTCATTGTTTACAAATATATACATATATTTTCTTTCTTTACTGGCCTCCCCCAGTAGAATGCAAGTTCCCGGAGGGCAAGGCTATGTTTATTCGCTGCTCTCTCCCCAGTGCTTAGAAGACTGTTTAGCACATATTTAAACCTCAATAAATGTGAATGAACAATATATAAAATGCCCCTGTAAATTGGTAAGAACAAACAAGTACCCCAATTAAAAAATAAAGGCACAAAGACCATGATAGTGCCATTAAACAAGCATATGAAAATATATTACCTTCATTAGTAACGAAGAATGTAAGTTAAGTCAGTAAAAAAGATATTTCTATAGGTTGATAGACAATATTTTACAGACTGATAATATTCTTCAGTAATAAAATATGGGGAATGTAAAATATATTTTTAAGGTCAAGTTTTTTTAATAGCTTATCAATATTTCTTTGATACAGAAAATCCACTTGTAGGAATTTTCCTATTGGAATATTTTACAATTCTATACAGATTTTTTAAATATTTGCCACATTTTTATAAAAGTGAAAAAGAAACTCTGCTGATCATAGTTTGTCTATAGAGATAAAATATAGACAAAGATATAGAACTAGATGCATAGATATGTTTTTTGTACATAGAAAATGTAAACTTGCCTCTGTGATTATCTCTAGAAGGTAGAGTATATGATAATTTGCTTCCTACTTGAGGTGTTTTTGAAATGTTTGAAATTTTACAAAAATGTCTAACATTCCATAATCAGTAATAAAATCCAGAAGACATGATTATAATCCCTAAAAGAATTTGTGAACCAATTTTCCCAACTTAGAAGTCCACTCTACAGATTGCATTAGGTTTTGTGGGGGTTGTTTTGTCTTGTTTCTGTTTGTTTTTGTATTTTTTATACACTACTGAGTTCTATAGGCTGGTATCTCTCTCAGGTTTTTCATCTATGTTCATGAGTGAGATTACTCCACAGCTTTCCCTTTTTCTTCTCCTGTGCTGGTCCAGTTTGGGTTAACATAGTTATGTGTCTCATAAAATGAGCTCCTCTTCTCCAATCATGCCCTGTGCTCTGCTCAATGTACGATCTGATCACTTGAACCCTTCTTATAAAACGTGTCATCTTTTTCATGCCTCTGTGCCTTTGTTCATGATGTCTCTGCCTGGCAGGCCCTTTACGGTTTTCCTTCTTCAGCAGCTTCAAGTGATCTTTTGAGACACTGTGAAACATCCCTTCTTGTATGAAGTCTTCTCCATCACCCCAGAGGTTCCCTTTTTTTTTTTTCCTGATCCCAACTCATTCTATAAATAACGTTTTTGCCCAAGAGCATTTATCACATTGTAGTGTAAATATTTTTCTGCATTGTTTCCTCTCTGATCTAACTGGAGACTGTTTCCCATTCAGCTTTGCATGCCTAGCCCCTAGTACAGTGGTTCCTCAGAGTTTCTCAACCTCAATAGATATCATTTGAATAATGCAGAGATACCCAAGGACCACCTGAGAGTTTATGAGTTAAAAGTAAAAGTTCACCACTTCCTTGCTCATCCCTTTGAATGATTATTTAATTTTCCAGACTGATAAGGTCAGCGGTTACTGTGTTATAACAAAGAGTGAGGTTGGGTTTAATGTCATCTTTCTCCAGTCCTCCTATTCCTAAAGACCCAGAGAGGATTTCCTGTCCCTGCTGAGACATGTTAAAACGTCCTTCATCCTTCAGTTCTCCCTTGTTACATTCAATCTTGCCATTTTGGCTGTTTATTCTTCTGTTTGCCCTTTTCCAAAGGCAAGAATGCTTTATGACTTTTGGTTCCCAGAACGAGTCAGTGTGCATGTCTCTACATGGCCCTCAAAAGCCAGTGCTACTTGGATCTAACCAAGAACTAACGAATATATAAGCTCGAAGTAGCATTATGAAAACTGTCATAAGCAATAGAGGACCTGAGCAAGATCTAGCTCTTCCTATTGGATCTTTCTTCTCTTAACACTGCCATTGGTTTGTAATGGATTATCTGTTTAGAGTTTCTGTAGGATTTGCCTCACCCTTAGCTTTAATGTTTCCACACCTCAACCTGTAAAGCAGGAATCCTAGCTTCCACCTGAACTGAAATGTAGATGTATCTGGGACCTTCAGAAGCACCTTTGTTATTTTAAGTGTTTACTAAATAAGAATGAAGAATGTTACTCCTCTAAGGAAAGTGATATGGGTTATGGAGGAAAGCATGAGGTCCAACTGAATATTTTGGTTCACACAAAACCCATGGATTATCCTGTAAACCCTATGGAGAGGAGGGTCCTTGGCAAAAGAAAATGCTTTCATATGCATCTCAGAGACACAAAAGCAACTTAAAGCAGCTGTGCCCCGGGACACCACACAGCTTGCTCTGGGTCCCCAGGGCTGCGGAAGCAGAGCACGTGCTGGGCACCTCTGTGTTTGTAGCATTAGGACTGCCAGGAACTGGTCCCTCCTCATTCCATGACACAGATATGCTACACACTAACATAATTCGCTCAGTTTTACGTAGGATTTTTTTTTTACGTTTCCACTTACCATCATAAAATCTTTTTTCAAGATTTGCTGTAAGCTTTGTCTTC
The DNA here is from genome assembly GCF_028018385.1 of Neofelis nebulosa. Taxonomy (NCBI): domain Eukaryota; kingdom Metazoa; phylum Chordata; class Mammalia; order Carnivora; family Felidae; genus Neofelis; species Neofelis nebulosa. Next base: position 197,129,553 of record NC_080782.1, on the reverse strand, counting down.
TCTGGGAAACTTTTCCAGAGTGCCTCTCCACTTCCACCCCAGGTAGAGTCACTGCAACTATCTTTGTTCCAAGTGCATTTTTCCGTCAAAATTAGATAATGATTTAATTGACTCGTTTATTTTTGTATACATCTTCAAAGCATTTCCAATACAAGTACCTAGCCCAGTGTCTGGTACATAATAGACTTTCATTAAGTTTGCTAACAAACTACATGAATAAATAATCATAATTATTTCAGTCACAGGATAAATATGTCTTTGTAGGCGCTATATTAATAGCTTGATGTTATTCTATCATATGGATATAACAAAGAATTCATTAGTCTCCATTTTTGGAATACTGATTTGTATCAAATGATTATTGTCAAGAACAATGACAGGAGATATTCGTGTATAAATTGACATCTTTGTACATTTTCTGATTGCACAACAGAAGAGGAATTACTGGATTGAAAAACATAAATATTAATCATAACAGAATTATTTTCCCCAAAAGCCTGTATCACTTTGCACTCCCAACTTTTTGGGAGTGTATAATCTTCAGTTTCACCTCATCCCTGACAACGCGGAATTTTATATATTCAAATTGCGTGTGCAAGATTTTTTTACACACATACATGTTAATCTGACCATAATTATACACACACACATTTATATATGGTTTCTAATTATACTTATATATATGTTAAGAAAAAAAGCATTATGTTATTTTAAATTTCATTTTTGGCTGCATTATCAAGCTACCAAACTTGAAAAACTAAAGTTCATTTTCAAACATACCAATTTTGAAGGTGGCAGTATTGAACAAAGTCATATGTGTGTGTGTGTGTGTGTGTGTGCATAAGTATAATAATAAAAATACTGTGTGTATAAGTGTGCACATGAGGATACTAACAAAAATACTGTGGAGTTCCTGGTATGTGCAAATATGAACATTATGATTAACAAACCAGATAAGGACCAAAATACAATTAAGCTGTTTATTGTAATCCAATCAACGTGATACTTGTTTCTTTCCTACTTCTCTCCAGAATGCCAGCCAACTACACGATACAAGTGCCCTGACTTCTGCTTCTACTAAGTGTTTAGCCTGTTTTGGTCGTATTGTACGTTATTGTGATTTGACGGCTCTTGAGAGTTTCTGAACCATATTTTCTCCCTGCTGTTTAGAGAATCTTGTTTTTTTTTTTTCTTCCTATTTGATTGTCATGGAAGAAGTGCGGTGTTTCGAGGAGCAAGGCTTTTCATTTTATTTCATTTTATTTGAGTGAGTGAAAATGAAGTAACAATTTCAACATAACATTGGGCATTAGTCTTTTTCTTAAAAGCTGTGGATTGTCATTAACTGACAAAATATTCTGCTGCCAAGATCTTGCAAGTATTGTATTTGTTGTCTGATGCCAAACATCCTCTTTAAATGCTAATGAACAAAGTATGGCATGCATTCTGTTCTTGATAGATGATGCCTATACCTTCTGTGGTCAACAGAAGGGGAATTCCCGGCCCATATGATTTCCATTCTGGCACACTCATCTCCTTCGCACTTACAAGCCAGTTAGCATTTAGATGTATTACTCAATCTTATTCTTACGACGAATGGAACAGCCACGGCTTAGCTTCACCTACCGAACCGAAGGAAGTAATGTTCTGAAGCAACTTCTCCTTGTAATTATTTATCCCCAATCAGGCAAATACAGTAAACATTCAGTTTCACATTTAAACTTCCTTTGGCTAAATCCAGGTAGTCAAATTTCAGAAAGCCTTGAATACAATTCCAACCAGTGTGGCCTTTCCTCCACAGGCATTTTGGAGCCATCAAAGAACGTCAAGATAATGTGGTGACATGATCTGGTGACAGATTTGGGGGAAAGGAGGGCAGTGAAAGAATGTAATATAAAAACAACCAGTGGGCTTTTGCAATAGTCTGGGCCTTTACGGACATAGTATGAGCTGATGCATCTATTAGGAAAGGGTCTTGGGAAAATACTCACAGGCAGAGTGGTCCATAGGCTTTGGGAACAGTCTATTCTGAGTTTGACTCAGGGCTTCACCCCATATTACTATGTTGATATTTTAATTAAATTTCTTTAAATCTCTGATTTATCAGATTTATCACCTGAAAATGGCTGTTATATTAGGACATAAGATTCAAAATTGTTATAAAGGTTACACGAGATAATGGACTAACACTTCTAACATAGTACCTGGCATGTGGTTTTCCTCTTGCTGTGTGTGAGTTTTTCTCTTTCTGTGTAACAATTTTTTTTTCCCTCATTTTTTCTATGGCAGAAGTCTGGACACAGCTTAGCAGGACTTCTGTTCAATGTCTTACAAGGCTATAATCAAAGTATCAGGCAGGCTACACTGCTTTCTGGACTTTAGGGTCCTTATCCAAGCTCACCTGGCTGTTGGCTGAATTCAGTTCCTTGCAGTTGCAAGACTGAAGTCCCCACTGAGCACCTGGGTGGCTCAGTCGGTTGAGCATCCAACTTCAGCTCAGGTCATGATCTTGCAGTTCATGTGTTCAAGCCCCATATCAGGCTCTCTCTGGTCAGCACAGAACCCACATGGGATCCACTGTTCCCCTCTCGCTCTGCTCCTCCCCCACTTGTGCTCTATCAAAAAAAAAAAAAATAACCATTTTTAAAAAACTGAAGTCCCCACAAGGTGACTGTCAGTGGGGGGCCACTTGGATCCTGGAGACCACCTACAGTTTCTTGCCAAGTGGTTGTTCAGAAACCCTCTCACATCATGGCAGCTTATTTTTTCAAGGCCAGCAGGAGAATCTCCTTGTCAAGTCTAGTAAAACAGAATCCTTTAGTACATGACATAGTTAAAAGAGTGACTCACCCATTGCCTTTGATATATTTGATCAGCTTAAATCAAGTTAGGGATTATGTAAGTCAGGCGGAGCAGACCATACAACAGTGAGGGCCATTGTAGGGTCATCTTAGAGTTCTACCACAATATATATATTAGCTCTTGTATTAGTCAAATATTCTTTCTGTCATAAGACACAGAAACCCAACTTAATGTAGATTAAGCAAAGTAGTATTTTAAAATGAAGGATTCATTAGAAATATTCAGGAATTGTTCACAGGATTTAAGAAGAGGCTGAAGGAATCAGAGTAGCACCAATGAATTTAGGAATCTGAACAAGGGTCATAATATCTCTGGAGACATGTTTCAGCATATAAAGAGATTCCATTTCCTCACATGCTAGCTTTGCCTTTTTCTTAGCACTAGATTCACACTTTCATGCTTCTCCATGAAATATAGGGATTGCCTGTGTCAGGGTTCATGAATCTCCACCTTTTCTATAAGGGGTACAGACTTTTCCCCCACTATCTCCAGAAAAAAACATGTTTGCAAAGCACTCCAATATGTTTGTGGTAGATCAGGTGAGAGAAACCAGTAACTCTGACAGATTGATGGAGTGTCATGATTCACTTAGCCAAGGTCACAGGCCGACCCTTGATGTTGGGCAGAACTATATCAATTGCCAGAAAATGGGTTGGGCAGGAAACAGAAGTGTGAAGATGGAAGCCTGGTAGAGTGACTTTTTCCTAGTAAAATATTATGAATATTTTCAAATGTAAAGTTGAAAGAATTATAAACAATTATATACCCATCTCCTAATTTCTGTAATTGTTGACATATTGCTTTGTTTATTTTACTACATATCCATCGATTCACTTTGTCTGGTCTTTGATCCATTTCAAGTGTGTTGCAGACTTCAGTATACATCACTCTAAACACTCCAGTGTGGCTAGTACTAGAGTTTGGTAGAATGAATTTGAAGTTAAAGGTCAAAGCATAAGAAGCCCATTGGATAAACCTAGAAGGATAAGCTTTCCCAGGTAATTCTTTCTCACTAGCTTGGTTGCCATTTATCTAATCTAAACAATAAAAGAGAGTGGCTGTTTCGGGCATTTTATTAAAATGGAGACTTGTTCAAATACAGTAAATATGTTCAAATAATATTAGGAATAGGGAGAAAGATAATGTAGTAAGCCCTTACTATTCATCCACTTACTCATCTAAGTTAGAACCCTGACAGTCAAATACTTCTCCCTAACTGCTTTTATCTAGTTAGTAGCCAGTCAGCCACCTTCTTTCAGTTTTCTATATACTCCCCCTCATCCCCATCTTCCCCCTTTCCATCTCCACTGATTTCTAACTCTCTCCCACTTTGCTCTTGCAGTAGCCTCACAAATTCTCTCTCTGACTTAGGTAACTCCTTTCAATAAACTTTATAATGCCTCTAGAGTTATCTTTCTAAACACACATCTGGCTTTGTCACTCCTTGAAACATGTTACTTCTCTTTCGTCTGCAGGAGAAAGTCCAATATGCTAATATGGTGGACAAAATCCAGTAAAGACCAGGTATTTTGTAAATGTCTTTATCAATATCCTAAATAACAGCAGAGAATATTTGTACCACCCACATTGCACTTATTGCCAACTGATTGCATCAAATATCTGTTGATCTTGATTATTTCTATTAGACGAATGCCCTGAGTTGGTCCTGAGATCTTGTAGGTCAGGCTGATGTTACCACACATCTTGGAGTGTTAATATGGAATGATAATCTTAGATGACGAAGAGATTATAGAACTTGCTAAGACCCATATAGGGACTGAAAGTCTTTCATAATGGCCCTGTACTATTTAATCCAAAGCTGATGAAAATGTCAGTTGATCAACAAATGATAATAGGAAATTGTTCTTATTGAAATTCTGTGCCCTCCCGTATATGGCAAATAGGTCTTTATAAAATACTATACATAAGAAGGGGTACTTTTTAATTAATTTTTATTAGATTTAATTCTGTATTTATACACTAGAGTGCCTTAATTAGAGACAGTATGTATTAAATTGTCACTATTAAATAGGATTACATTTTATTTAGGTACAAGTAAATGTATTAGCTACTAATCATGAAATAGGTCTGCTCTGCAAATTTAAAACAGATTCTGAATTTTGTATAATATGAGAACTTGAATTAACATAGGCTGAGTGAGACATTATTTTTGTTTTTTGAGCCAAATGTTTTCATTTTTTGATGTTTTTTTCATTTTATGAGGTTTGCATTAATAAACTCATTTTTAACAAAGTTAACCAAATCCACTACTAGTCAAGATTATTTATAATATATCATGTACAATTCTTAGAGCATTACATTAGAAATTTTAGTCATTTGTAATGTCATTTAGATATTGGAAGTAAATTATTTAGATGTAATAGAAAAATATTTATATGCTTCCAAAGAATCTGTTATTATAAGAGCTTTTCCATGACTCTAATTATCTTTCTTTCCTAATACACTTTACAATGAAATCCAATTTTCATAATTTCAACAGAAAAAAACAGCACTTTATTAGTGAAATTGAAATGCATTGTATGTTCACAAATGAGAGGGAAAAACTTATAAAAATGCATGCATAATTTTTAAAAAATCAATTGATATGGATTTCTCTGACAATCAAAGGTGTAGCATGAATACTTTATTGTCTAAACTTGAAGGCGTTGCAACCACTGTTGCCAAGGACGCACCACGTTGTTATGGAAACAACATGGGTTTTAAGTCAGAAAAACCATGACCTTGCAACTATAGAATTCATAAATTTGGACAAGTTATTTACTCCTCTGAAACTGTTTCTATATTAAAAATTGAGTCAATCATATCTACCAGATAGGACTATTAAAAAGATTAAAGGTTCTGGTGTATCTACAATGACTCACATATACATAGGCATATAGAAGTTCCACCAAAAATACTTGTTACCCTCCCTTAGTTTCCTGTAAACAATTAAAAGGCAGAAATTATTTGTCTTCTGAAAGCACTAATGATTGGGTGGGTCCCAAGACAAGACAAACTAAAAACATGTTTAGAATTTGGTGTGTACAAAAGTCAAAATAGACGCTAGAATGTTGTTTAACACCAACAAGTATGACAACGTAGAGAAGTTAGAATGACAGAGACATGGGTCCCAGGCCTACGCGTCCACCAGTGAAATTTGTAACTTTGAGAAGGTGCATTTCACAGGCTTTCAGCATTTTCAACCCTAACATGATAAAATGAAGGTGTTGAGAACAACTGTCCTCTTCCTACAGTGAAAGTTAAAACTTACTTTTTCTTTTTTCTTTTCTTTTCTCTTTGTCAGAAGAAAGTTCTGGAAGATCTGAGTAATCGGAAAAGTAAGATTTCTTTTCTTAAAAAAATGATAGCAGTTTATTTTCCTTTTTGTGCTTCCTCTTTCAATAGGTTTCTTAAGACTCCAATATGAATGAAATGATAACTTTCTTCCCCACCTCACAAATTTCCTTCTTTGCTCTTCGGGGTCTTTAGTTGGGTTCCTAATATTACAAATTGACTAAAGCATTTCTTTTCAAAGTCCTTTCACAAAGATCACGGCAAAGCTGACATTTTCAAGACAAGTATACAAATTCTATATGTTCTTTCAATTAAATCCTCTCCCTGGTGTTGTTCCCTACAGCTGGCTGTTAATTGTGGGCCAAGTATAAGCTTTTAAGGCACAAACTCCTCCACAGGCCCCTATATGTATATTGGATGAGTCAAAGTATTGGATGGTAATAAGTGCATTTATACGCATTATTTCTATAGTGAAAAAAAAAAGGTTAATTTGAAAGTCATTCCTCCATTCAAGACGAACAATTTTCTCTAGTCTTCTGACTATTTATAGAAAGACCTTTACATGTGCAAACTAATTAATAAATGGGATCAATTTCAAGGTATTTTTTCTGGTTCATCACCACTTAATCATTCAATTTAAAAAACATTTTAAAGGCCAAGTCTAAAATAGATTTGCACCCACGCCCCCAGTGTGAATTTTTCATTCTTTACAACATGCAGTAGGTACTGTATAATGACCTTTTCTCTGTTTGGAACAGGGATTAGAATAATACATTTGACCCTTTACAGTCACCTGGGAGAGATGTTAGTCTCCATGTTCAATAAACTGAAATATGTCTCAAGTGTCCCAAGGTTAAGGCCATGACTTTAAACTATTTAACACAGAGTATCATACTGATTCACTTAGACTCTCAGGCTTTTAAAAAAATTATTGGACTGAATTTTATGTACTTTATCAGAACAATTTCTTCTCTTCATACAATTAAAGCAAATATTTTACATTGCAAATAAAGCAAGTTAACCTAGATGCATTGTGCATTATAATAAAATTTATAGCTGCATAAATAGCAGTGTAAACTTACAGAAAGACTAGTAATTATAGTGCCATTGATGGTCTTTGTTGCTTTAATTCTGAGGCAGCCAGAATGATTAAACTGAATCTTAATCGACTTCTCCATTAAAAATGCTGGCAGAGGAGCTCCTTTAACCTTTCCCATTGATTGAACACAACAATCACCATTCAATTATAATGCAAAAGGACATTTGTTATAATGTAGAAAAGATGCATGAGCCATTTCCTTTTACTCAAGACAATCAATGAGATGACTCCTACTTCTGCAAAGGTGAGAATGCTCTACCTGGGAGTCTGATAAAGTCAAAACCAAACAGAAACCTCCCCACCGTACAGAGGAGCGTACTGATGAAACTAATCTGGAACAGATTCATTAAGAAGAAATGTATTTTCTATTGCTATTTACAATGGCCACATCTATCCTTGATATATTGTTTTGCTTCCTAGATTTTCAAAGTACTTAAATTACCATGATCAAAGGTTTAATGGTGAATTAATGAGGGTGGTTACTGGGCCTTTTATATGTGTTCTCAGTGCAGGCTTAACAATACAAATCAAGGCAGTACTGGTAATTGGAATACCAGAATTTTAGACTACGAAGGAGCCTTCGAGATTAACTGATTTACTTAAGGTCAGATGGCTAATTGTCACAAACCCTGCACTAGGATTCAGGTCAATCAATTACTCATACAACACTTGTTGCATTTGTCACTTCTGAAGTATCCTTCATTTTTAGTTACACTTTTTACTTGATTCTATAATTGTATGGAAAGTTCAAGTAATGTACTTACATCATGTAACCTAAAACATATGACTGACTCTGAAAATATAGTTTGTATATAGTTTCCACATATGTAATAGCGGTACATTAAACATGGCGCTAGATTCTTTGCTATTCCTCCCACTGAGCAGTGGAGTATGATTCTCCTCGGCTTGATTCTGGGCTAACTCAGTGACTTGACCAACAGAATGTGGTGGAAGTGACATCTGGAAATTCAGACGCTAGGTCCTAAGAAGTATTGCAATATTTGTCCATGCTTCTTAGAACACTTGCTCTGGGGAAGCTAATTGCCATGTAAGACCTATGACCACCCACAGACCACTAGGTTATATAAGGAAGCTGAAGTCACTATATGGAGAGGCTGTAAGGAGAGAAAAGCCCAAACACCCGCTCTGTCTCAGCCATACCACACCAGGAATGAGACATGAATGAAGAAGGCTTCTTGGACATCCCAGGGCCAGCAGACAGGATGTGGAGAACTAAGAAAACCAGTTGACATCTAGAATCAAGGCCTTAAGCATATGGCTTTAGTCAAATTATGACAACTGACCAGGATGGCCTTAATGTTCCTCAACTTGACTGAATTTAGACAGGTTTCTTTCTGACTGAATGCCCCTGACCTCCCTTTTCTTAGAGCAATTACTTCAGAAAGCTTGCAGTTGTAAATTCTCAGGTCTGCCCCTTTGAGATGTAGATCTCCCAGCCTTTTGCCAGTTTTACAGCCCACAAATGCCTTTCTCAAGGACCAGGGAGCCATCCTTCCAGAATATAAACATCAAGAATGATACAGCCCCCGTCTCCCAGTCTCTTTAGGGAAGGTAATTGCCTAACTTGGCAAACGCAGGTGGCTTTATCATATTGACCAGCTTCCCCTCTAATGTTCTCCAGTACTTTTACCAGCTCACCTCAGCATTCAAAATCCCCCCCACCTTCTGTTTCAGTGGAGTTAAGCTTAATTTCTCTTCCCCATTGCAATAATCTTTAATAAAGTCTCCCTTGCCTCTCTGGCACCATTTTTCTTTGACACAGCCAATTCAGTCATTTGTTCCTCCCTATCTGAGACCCTAGTCATCAAGGATCAGGGACTGGTCATTCCTGAGTGCCCTGCCCTAATTCCAGACCACCAAAATCATGTGCACAATAAAATAGGTGCTGTTTTTATGCCATTAAAGTTTTTTTATATAGTTTGTTGTGGAGCAGTTGATAACTGAAAACTCTCTATAGATAGATGAATGGATGGATAGATAGATAGATAGATAGATGATAGATACACACACATTTATGATGTGTATATTTATACATTGTATAGATATAGATAATTGTATAATATATAACTATCCCAGTTCAAGATCCTCAATTTCTAGCTGCATTCAGAGGAGGATAGAAGTATGAAGTTCATGTTACTAATTTACTTTGAAGGTTGTACTAGGGCTCAGTGCATTTTGTTACTTAGGAGAACATGCACAACTCTTCACTTTAAGTACTTTGAATATCTGTCTAATCACTAAAACAAAAAGATGACTTTAGTTATAATAATTATTTTGTGTGTACTTAAACACCATTTATATAGCCAGCCCCATATCTCCAGATTACCTCTTTTAAATGTCAGGGTAAATGTACAATGAACAGCAATTAAGATGATTGTAAAAGTAAATAAGTTTAGTCTACTGAAATAATCAAAGAACAGGGAGACATAAGGAGAACAAAAAAAAATCCCAATCTTTCCTTTCAAAAAGATCTGGATTTGAAATGGCAATGTTTCCAAATTCAGAGCAACCAAATTTCAAATTTTTGGTTCAAAGGCTAAATCATTTTTTTAAAGTAAATTTTATTTATTCTGAGAGAGGCAGAGAGAGAGAAAGTAGGGGAGGGACAGACAGAGAGAGAATCCCAAGCAAGCTTGGCATTGTCAGTGCAGAGACCGATGTGGGGCTCCGTCTTCCACACTGAGATCATGATCGGAGCCAAAACCAAGAGCTGGAGGCTTAGCCAACTGAGCCACCCAGGAGCCCCTAAATCATTTTTTTTCAAATAATAATGAAAGTTTGAAGAAAGACTTAATTTATTAGATTGAAATATTTTATTATATTTCCAAATGAACATGTAAATTTTTGTGAAAAGAAAATATTTTTCTATGGAAGGAAAACCTAGACTATTTCAATATAACAGTTCCAGCCTGATATGGCTAGAATGACCAGTTAGTTTTGAGAAACTTGTCACGCATGGAGTCAGTTTTAGTATTCATGTTTGTCAACCAAGACTTTTCAGAGGGTATATCCAGAGGTCTCTTTTGTGACTATGTCTATATCTTGCTTTTAATGGGAAAAAAAGTCATGATCCATAATTTTGAGTATAAGATTAAAGTATTTCTTCTCAAGACCTTTTTGCTGAATCTGCTTGCTTTTTATTGAAAATTATAACATTTCACATATAAATCTCTAAAGTATGGCTTTTATTGGTTTACTTATTTTTCATATACTACATATTTATATTATGCCTAATTAATAATTTTCCGGGTCATAAAAACTGCTGTTTTATTATGTTTTCTGAAAATATGTTGACTATAGAATATATGTGCCCCACATATCACTTTCAGGAAAGCAAGTATCACAAAAAGAATACCTCAAATCTGCTATCGTGGTGGACCACAGCTCCAAAATGGTGAGGGATGTGTTTGTAGCAGGAATAGCTTAGCTGGAACACACTGGACAGATTAGGTACTTCATCAGACTCAGGGTGACTTTAGAACCACTCAAAGCAGGCTCTGGGCACAGGGACTTCATGGCAGTTCTGTGTTGAGTGGGAGGTGAACTGATAAATTACTTTCTGTGGGCTGAAAGATTTGCCCCCAAGCTTAGGAAACAGAGCAAGCTTTGTCTGGTGTAATAAGTTCTGATTGTATCATTCATGGAGCAGAAAACTTTGATGGGTGATTGCCCCAAGAATTAAAGCCCTTCCAAAGTCAACCTTCTTGCATCACTTTTCCACTGATAATGTCTGTGAAGATACAGATGGGCCATTTAGTGACAGGGTTGTGCCTTTGGCTTCCCACTATTACTTAGTTTTATGATATATCCTAGAGTTTGTACATTCTGGTTATGCTGACTCAACATGTGCCTTTATGCTGATAGAATGACAGTTGTAATAGGGGATGGGATTTAGATTAGTCTTTTAAAAAACCCTTCTGATTATTACATGAAAAGATTGTTTTAAAAATATATTGAAATCTCTTTCTCTGAAGGGTTTTGTCTAGGTTAATTCTTTCCTGAAGGAGTTTAAACGACTCCAAGATCAAATATTTCATCACTTTGCACAGGCAAATAAAAATAAATTCCAGCCAGACAAAAGACAAAGTGTTCCTTAGCCTCCAAGTGGTTAAACTGGTGACCAGGAAACTGGCCTCTGAGTTTCAGAATCTGACTCTTAGCACTTGCTGATAACTTTAAGATAATGTTTTAGAAGGTACTTATGTTTCAAATGTATATATTTTTTTGTTTTCTCTTTTGGTTAATATTTCCATTTTTCCCTGAATTCACATTTCTTTATATAGTGGTGTAATTTTTTGATGTATTAGTTATATTTGAAAGCCATGAAGTCTAGGAGGGTATTAAGTAATATCATGAATTTACCCATTCACTTATTAAACTAACTCTTGTTATGTCAGAAAGGGCTAGGTCTGAGAAGAGCATTGAATTATCAGTTGAAAGAATGCTGGGTAAAAAAAAAAAAAGGAGAATACACATGGAGAGGAAGAAATAAAAGCCTGTTCTGGAGATCAGGAAGCTTTTTTGGAGAAATGACTTAGGGAATGAGTTAAGAATTCATGAGAACGAAACTTAGGAGTTCTCTAACTGACTTGCTGGATTGGGGGAGAAAGGAGACCCATGGGAGGATGATGAAAGAGAGAAAATCCAAGAAAGCCCTACTTTTAAAAATGAATTAAGAAGATTTGCATATTTTTTGATTCTATAGAAGAGTTTATACACATAGGAATTAAGGGTTTTTTTCTTGAAAGTGTTAGAGAACTTGTCCCTAAGTCTATTAGGGACTGAGCTGTCATAGGGAGACAGAGAAGCAGCAGTGTTGACACTCCAATCACCCATGGCATTCTGGGTGAGCACCAGAAATGTACCAGAATCAGAGCCGACTTTATTTGATTAAGGAAGCTCTGCTCAGCCCTGGCACGATCAGGAACTGGGGTATGAAATAGGATATGGAGGAAAATTAGCTGGGATCCCCCCCCCACCCGCCGCCGGCCCTGCCAGCCCAGTGTTGGGTGTGGAGGGGGTCCAGCCCTTTTCCTGGCTTGATCAGATGCCTGAAATTCTAACCTTGTGTTTGCAACTGTAGAAAAGGCAAATCATCAGCAGGAGTTCTATCTTTGTTCATGACTGCAAACATCTACCCCTCCCTGGCATGATGGCAATAGAAAGCTGGATTCTAAGCCTTGCCCTTGGTTGGGCTTGGTTGCCTCCACTGTTCTGGGCCAAGTTTTTCCTTCAGAGGCTAGTTCTCCATAGGTCAGTCTTGGACAGCTAAACCTGAGTTCCCAGTATTAACTGAAAAAGAGTTCCGAGGTATAACATGCTGGACTATGTTAAAGAGGGATTTTATTACATGATTGTACAAAGCTCTGATATGCTAATAGGAGGAGTAGTTTTTAAAGAGAGCAGTACAATAAGAACAGTTGTCCCAATTCCCTTGAACCCTGAATATATACCCTCTTTTGTGTTAATCTCTTGGAATTAGTGTTACCTAGATATGTTTTGGGAAATGCCACTTTTTATCTACAAGATCTTGGTATTTATATTTGTATTTAAGGTTATACTAAACTCTTAGTCATTGAAACATGTGACTTCTATGTCCCATTTAGATTTATGCCTTGAATTCTACTTTTTATGATACTACCTTTATGATTTCTACTTTCTTTTTTTGAGGGTTTGCCTGATTTAATTGGTGTATGCTTCTTTCTTCGAGTCACTTGTCATTAGATAACATCTCACAGTGGATATTAAGTTTCTAATGTGACAGACTTTTTCAATTGTTTTAACTTTTTTTATTGAGATAATTGTAAATTCACAAGCAGTTTTTTAAAAAAATTTTTTTTTAATGTTTATTTATTTTTGAGACAGAGACAGAGCATGAATGGGGGAGGGTCAGAGAGAGAGGGAGACATGGAATCCGAAGCAGGCTCCAGGCTCTGAGCTGTCAGCACAGAGCCCAAAGTGTGGCTCGAACTCATTAACCGTGAGATCATAAGATGAGCTGAAGTCAGACACTTAACCAACTGAGCCACCCAGGCGTTTCACAAGCAGTTTTAAGAAAGATCTCCTGTGTATACCTTTATCCAGTTTCCCCCAATAGTAACACCTGGAAAAATTATAACACAATATCACACTAGGATGTTGACTGATACAGTCAAGATACAGAACATTTCCATCACCACAAGGATCTCTTATGTTGCCCTTTATGGCCACAACCACATCCTGTCTTCCTTACACCCTCCTTTACCCCTGGCAACCACTAAACTGTTCTCCATTTAAAAAAAAATTTTCATTTCAATGATTTTTTCAAAAAGTAAGCATACATTATATAAACTTTTTGAATTGGTTATTTTTCCTTCAACAGAAGTTACCAGAGGTTGGCCAAGGTCATTGCATGTGTCAGCAATTTGTTACTTGTATTGCTGAGTGCTATTCTACCCTGGGAATATACCCCTGTTTGTTTAACCATTAACTCATTGAAGGACATCTCAGTTGTTTCCAGTTCTTGGTTATCATGAATAAAGCTGCAGTAAACATTTGTATATAGGGTTGTGGGAACACAAGTCTTCATTTCTGTGGATAAATGCCCAGGAGTGTAATTGCTGGGTTGTATGGCAATTGCATAATTTGTTTATTATTATTATTATTATTATTATTAATGTTTATTCATTTTTTTGAGAACAAGAGAGACTGGGTGTGAGTGGGATAGGGGCAGAGAGAGAGGGAGACACAGAATCCAAAGCAGACTCCAGACTCTGAGCTGTCAGCACAGAGCCTGACATGGGGCTTGAACCCACAAACCATGAGATCATGACCTGAGCCAAAGTCAGACGCTTAACTGACTGAGCCACCAGGCACCCCTACATAATTTATTTTTTAACAAAATTAATAAAAACAACAAAAAACGCAAAATTCTTTTCCAAGAAAGATGTACCATTTTACATTCCCATCAGCAATGTGTAACTAGTTTCCTTGTATCTTCACCAGCTTTTGGTGTTATTACTATTTCCTATTCCTATTCCTACCATTCTGATAGATGTTTAGTGGTATCTCATTGCAGTTTTAATTTTCATTTCTTTAATGGCTAATGATGCTGAACATACTTTCATGCGCTTACTTGCCATGTACATATCTTCAAAGAAATGTCTATTATGCCTTTTGCCCACATTCTAATTGGATTGTTTTTATTTCTTTCCTATTGAGCTTGAGAGTTCTTTTTTTTTTTTTTTTTTTTTTTTTTCAACGTTTTTTTTTTTATATTTATTTTTGGGACAGAGAGAGACAGAGCATGAACGGGGGAGGGGCAGAGAGAGGGAGACACAGAATCGGAAACAGGCTCCAGGCTCTGAGCCATCAGCCCAGAGCCTGACGCGGGGCTCAAACTCATGGACCGCGAGATCGTGACCTGGCTGAAGTCGGACGCTTAACCGACTGCGCCACCCAGGCGCCCCAAGAGAGTTCTATACATATTCTAGACACTAGTCTTTTGTCCCATCTGTGATCTACAAATATTTTCTTCCACCCTGGAACTAAACTGTCTTTTTATAGAGTAAGTATTTTCAATATTGATGAAGTCAAATTTATCAAGTTTTCTTTTAATGGATTATGATTTTTGTGTTAAGTATAAGAATGCTTTGTCTAGCCCTAGAGCCCCAACTTTTCTCCAAATTGTTTTCCTAAAAGTTGTATAGTAGTATATTTTAGATTGAAGTCTAAGATCCATTTTGCGCTAGGTCTGAGACTTAGGTCAAAATTTTTTGCTTGTTTGTTTTATTTTGTTGTTGTTGTTTCTGTCTAAGGATGTGCTTCAGCACCATTTGTTGAAAACTTTATTGATTTTTGTACCTTTGCCAAAAATCTGTTTGCATCATCTTTTAGAAATTCTATATTTAGGGGCACCTGGGTGGTTCAGTCAGTTAAGTGTCCAACTCTTGGTTTTGGCTCTGGTTATGATCTCGTAGTTTTGTGAGTTTGAGCATTGCTTCAAGCTCGGCGCTGCCAGCGTGGAGCCTGCTTGGGATCCTTTCTCTCTCCCTCTCTCTGTGCCCCACCCACACTCGTGCTGTCGGTATCTCTTTCAAAATAAATAAATAAACTTAAAAAAAGAAAGAAAAAGAAATTTGAGATGATTCAACCTGGAGTGCTTTCAGAAATTCCTTGAAATTCCTTTCACCTTTTGGTAGACTGAAATAATCCTCCCTGTACTAGCACCCTTTGCAATGCAACGTTCTAGTGCCTTTACACTCAGACTCTGGGCAAGGCTATGCCAGCTGCTTTGGACAAAAGAACGGGGCATAAATAAACGTGTTAGTTCTGAACCTAGGTGCAAAAGCCCTTGTGTATTTCTGCTTCTCCTGAATTCTGCAGTCATCATAAAAGCATGTTCTGGCTAGCCTAAGGATCATAAAAACATGGAGCAGAGTTCAACTACCCAAACCCCTGAGTGGAGGCCAGCATAGATAAGCCAGTAGCCAGTGGGTCCCCAAAGAGTTGAGCAAGCCCAGCAGAGCTCAAGGGGGCTACTAAACTCCCATTTATTCCCAAACACATGACAGCAGCACTGATTTTCATATATCACCGAGGTTCTAAAGTTGTTTGTTATTAAGTATTATTGTGGCAACTGATAATTGACACATCACTTAGATGGCTTGGGCTGCTGTAACAAAATACCACAGGCTGGGTTGCTAACGAACCACACAAATGTATTTCTCACAAGTTCTGGAGATTGGAAGTCTGAGACCAGGGTGCTAACATGGTTGGATTCTGGGTTGCAGACTGCCTACTTCTCACTTTATCTTCACATGGTAGAAGGGACAAGCTAGGTCTCTGTGTCTCTTTTATAGAGCACTACTCCCAATTGTGATGGCAGAGTCCAGTTACCTCCTAAAGGCCCCAGCTTCTATTATCATCATCTTGAGAAGGTGGAATTTCAACATAGGACCTTTGGGAGACACAAACATAGTAGACCTGTTCCTTTATTTCCAGTAATGAACCAAATTTATCCTTAGTACAGAATTTATTTGGTTATTTCAATTGGTGGAGTTTGAAACCTGTGTTTGAACTTTCATGTCATCTATAAGTAACAATGTACATTTTTTTTTGAATTCTCACACTATGCCTGTAAACACACATCTCTGGATACATACTTTTTTTCTATACGTATACTGAAAAAAATATATTATTTTTTGTTTAATTGGTGGATAGCTGTCCTGTTGTTTGTGCAGTTATCCACAGGTTATCAGTTAAGCTTGTTATAGCCTTTCTTGTGATCCCTGAATGGATAAAGTTTCCGTTTCTGAATCGACAAAAATGAAGGTCATATGACAAATCCCATGTCAGTAAAATGAGGGAAAAAATATAACATATGTTCTGTATCGGGTATTTTTAAGTGTGTAATATAACTTAAGGGTAAAATGAAATGGGACATAAAGAATCCAACATAGCACCATGATTTTCCAAAAGATCGAATATCATATATGTGTATAGAAACAATACAAATCTGTGAAGGATTTTTTTGGCTGTTTAAGAAATATCTGCATGTGACATGCAAATTCGCAGGTAGCTTTCTTCTTTAGAGTTTTGAAACTTCTAATACTCTTCCTTTTTGCCTTTGGGTTCAGTAGATTAAAAGGCACTTGGTCATTAAATAAACTTTGAAGATAGTGATGTGCAGATTTGACTTTGGGGTACAAATATACAGGAGCAATTTGCAACCCGGGAAGGTGGTAGTATGGGAGAGTGATATTTGAACAAGAATTGACTGAGGAGGAATTTTCTGCTTCAGACAGGCATCAATAGCAGATGGTGAGGCCTACTGGGAAATAAGTCTAAGTACTGGGAAAGGAAATACTGTATTGTGGCAAATAGAAGATCTGACGCAGCAGAAATGTCTCACAGGAAAGTGAGGTGAAATTGCCCATTAATGTTTTATAAACACTTTTTTATAGAAGAGGTAAAATTCATCGAAAAAAAGAGGGATTTTGGATACAAGATATGTGCAGAAATGTTGCAGGATTCGCTGGTAGTACTTGGGTATCTCTCTAGACTTTGTAACGGGTGCAAGTTTACAACAAAACTTTCTAAGTGTATTTTTTGAAGTTTAAGGTGTTTGGATACAACGTTGAATAAAATATGTGAATATTACGTTGAGGAAAAAAGATAACAGACTTTTAAAGGAATAGTAATGGAAGTTTCTTTCTTTCTAAACTATGCTGTTTAAAATGTTTCCTATTACATGTCAAAGTTCCACTGTTACTATATGAAAATAAACTTGTTGAGTATCACTATTTTAATGAACATTAAAATTTATTTAAAAAGAAGGGGTGCTTGGGTGGCTCAGTTGGTTAAGTGTCCAACTCCATTTCAGCTGAGGTCATGATCTCACGGTTTGTGGGTTCGAGCCCCGTGTTGGGCTCCGTGCTGACAATGTGGAGCCTGCTTGGGATTCTCTCTCTCTCTCTCTCTCTCTCTCTTTCTACCTCATCCTCTCTCTCCCAAAAATAAATAAATAAACGTTTTAAAAAAATAAATTAATTTAATTAAAAAATAAGATTAAAATATACTAATCAATTTTGTTTTCACTGAGAACCTAAAAATCCAAGTACCATTTTATAGTCACACAGACACACAAACACATATACACACACAAATATGCACACCCACACAAGTCCATCATATAACTATTTTACTTAATTTTTGAACATGTTCAGGAGAAAGTTTTCTATAATTTTATTTCAAAAATTTGGTGAGTATTTATTAAGTATTTTAGGACATAAAAGCTAGCTGGGACCAATGTACTGAAGTATGTATGATTGGTTAGCATTATTTTTTTGAAGACTTGAGTAGAATATTTGGTTTAAATACATACAAGTAAATTAAATATTAAAAAAATCTGGTAGAATATTTCAAATATCTAATATATGACTGAAGTTATAATCCAATAAATATTTCTCTTTATGATCAAACACCTATTTTGTATAAAATGGATTTTCTGTGAGGTCAATATATCATGTTGACTTAAACATGAGATACACAGGAAATATGAATGATACAGAAAGGCTTGACAAATAAAAATCTACATACAAAATTAATATATTTAAATAGTTATAGGCTGAATTTTGTCCCCCAAATTCATATGCTGAATCCTGAACCCCAGTACATCAGAATATAACTGTATTTAGATAGATGACGTCTTCAAAAAGGTAATTAAGGTTAAATGAGGCCAATTAAGGTGAGCCTTAATCGATTATGACTGCTGTCCCTATAGGAAGAGAAGATTAGGACACAGAAGGTTAATCATGTGAAGCGCAGGAAAAGATGTCTTCCTACAAGCCAAAGAGAGAGGCCTTGGAAGAAACCAACCCTGCAGACACTTTTATTTTGGACTTCTAGTCTCCAGAAGTTGTTTAAATTTTTTTTTTCAACGTTTTTTATTTATTTTTGGGACAGAGAGAGACAGAGCATGAACGGGGGAGGGGCAGAGAGTGAGGGAGACACAGAATCGGAAACAGGCTCCAGGCTCCGAGCCATCAGCCCAGAGCCTGACGCGGGGCTCGAACTCACGGACCGCGAGATCGTGACCTGGCTGAAGTCGGACGCTTAACCGACTGCGCCACCCAGGCGCCCCTCCAGAAGTTGTTTAAACCACCCAGTCTGTGGTACTTTGTTATGACAGTCACAGCAAACCAATACAAATGCCATAGGAAAAAATATAACTATTTTAGTATAAGGTTGCCAAGTTTTGTTACTGTCATAATAATGACATTACGGTGTCATAATTATGAGGTGACAATATATTATAATATATTGTCATGACATTTTAGAAAAAGCTATGTTTCCCTTAATATAATTTTCAACATTGTTATGCATGGGACACAACCACTCCTGCTACGAAATTTCTCTACATTCTATATGTAAACTCTCCCTCTTACAATCCCTTCTTCCCACCCAGACCCACTCACTTCCCTCTATGTAGCAGCAGGGATGGCTTATTATCAAAAACGTATCATACAGGGGGAACCTGGGTGGCTCAGTCGGTTGAGCGTCCAACTTCGGCTCAGGTCATGATCTCACGGTTTGTGGGTTCAAGCCCCGCGTTGGGCTCTGTGTTGACAGCTCAGAGCCTGGAGCCTGCTTCAGATTCTGTGTTTCCCTCTTTCTCTCTCTGCCCCTCCCCCAATTGTGCTTGAAAATAAATAAATAAACATTAAAAAAAAAAAGGTATCATACAGGAAGTCTAAACTAAAGCAAGTGCATGACTTTGATAGACTTAAAAATCTTTCCATGTTTCCTATAACTCCCTTGGAGGGAATTTCTCTTTTCTTAATGAGCCAATTGTTTTCATTAACCACTAATTACTTTTTCTAAGCATAGGGGTATATGTGACAAAGATGATGAAATTACATGGGAAAATATTTTACTGATAATTGGGAAATGTTATACCAGCCAAAAATAGCAAGCATCCAGGAGATTATTACTTTAAGTTCATGGAAAAATTAAAGCATTAGTCTTGATGTATCATGATTATACCATGAAGACTAAAGATAAATTTTAATTACATTATTTTAAAAGCAAGTCACCAAACACTATTGTATAATACTTCTACTAAAACATAATCCAAATTTCAGTGATACAAAGACTTAGTAGGAATATATTTACCACATTATATTTGTCAAGCATCAGGGTCTCCCTATAGTAATTCCCTTAGCCATGTACAAATGGATTTTGTAGTATGTATCTAAGCCTTATTTGACAGTCTGATTTAAATGGCACTCCAAACTCTGTCCAAGTTTTAGATAGACTAGGAAATCTGGAAGCTAGGATTTGGCTGAATTTTCCATCTTTTAGAAAACTTTTTCGCCTAAGAGGTGATCAGAGTTATAAAATTTCTCGCGGTAGGCATTTAGGAAGTTCAGGATGCTGATGACTGTGCTCTGGAATCGTTCGCATAAACACAGAAGACATGTAAATTGTAGACCACTTGAAGAGTCAGCACAATGGCAAAGGCTTAAAATTAACCCGAAGATAGATCTACCTGCACTAGGGAAACCCAATAGCAGTCAAAGATCTTCATGGATGATTCAAAGCTAAAATGTCTCTCAGATTCTGCTCTTTCAGCTGTATATTGTCACACCAACAGACTAATAAAAGTGGATAAGAGAAACAATTGTTTACTTGCAAAACGAGAAGACTGAAAGATGCATTCCTTTCCACATCTTCAAGTTTTAGCCCAAATCAGGTGTCGGTTTAGTCGTTACATGTTTATGTTGTTTTTAAGAACTCATATTATGTCAAAGCATTTTGAAGTGAATTAAGAAACTAAATTTGTGAATATTCTAAAAATAGCATTTGAAAAAAGAAAACCAGAAGGAAAATTTAAAAAGAGGGGAGAAACTGTTGCTCGTGTAGAATCCAATAGGTCTGCAAGAAGCAAACTTTTTAAAAAATTTTTAAAAAATTTATTTATCAATCCTGAGAGAAAGAGAGAGAGAGAGAGAGAGGGAGAGAGGGAGGAGAGGGGCAGAGAGAGAGAGGGAGACAGAGAATCCCAAGCCAGGGCTTGAATCCACGAAACTATGAGATCATGTCCTGAGCCACAAGCAAGAATCAGATGCTTAACTGACTGAACTACCCAGTGCACTACAGAAGCAAACTGTTGACTAAAAAGTGCCATCTATTCTGGGGTGCCTGGGTGGCTCAGTCGGTTAAGGGTCCGGCTTCGGCTCAGGTCATGATCTCCGGGTTCGTGAGTTCAAACCCCACATCCAGCTCTGTGCTGACAGCTCAGAACCTGGAGCTTGCTTCAGATTCTGTGTCTTCTCCTTTCTCTGCCCCTCCCCTGCTCATGCTCTGTTTCTATCTCTCAAGAATAATAAATAAACTAAAAAAAATTTTTTTTAAAGTGCCATCTATTCAGTTGGAGAAAAATATTATATAATTCAATTGGTTGGTCTCATGTAGAGAGGACTGACAGTTCATTACTGAATCAAAACTCATTGCTTTAGTTCTCAGTCCATACGCATAGAGGCAAGATAATGTCATTGTTGAGAGTATGGTTATGTTGATTGGTTATGTTGATTCAAATCCTAACACTTGCTGGCTGGCTATCTCTAGAAATTCAGCCTCAGACCCGGTTTCCTTATCTGATAAAGGAGAAACTAACAATACTTCCTCACAGATCTGTTGGATAATTAGATAATCAATGCGTGTAAATGTCCTTCACAGATGGCCTGGTATAAGTAAATGCTTAATAAGTGACCACCATTATTATTTACATTCATCATAAACAATCAAATCAATTTTCAATTCATACCTAAAGAAAATACAAAACTCTGAATATAAAAAAAGAGTGAAAAATATATACACTTCTGATACATATTCAGCACTAAAAAATGGCTTTAACAGACTTAGAATTTTTCATGGCCTCATAATGACAAAACATCTTAATGAAATGCTTAGGTTAGGATTTAAGGAAGTCATTTCATACCAGGCAAAGCATTCTAAAGGGACAGAAAGATCTACCATTTTACTGTTCTGGGAAGAAATGATTTCTACGTCTGATTAGATAGATTATTATCCAGTTTATAAATTGTTTTAGAATCTAAATACTACCTAAATCTTTGAATTTTCAATTTTAGTGATTAGCATTTTATTCTAGAATTAATAATTACTTCGTTTTCAAATTTTCTGTTCTCCTCCCGCTGGCTCTGTGCTGTTTCTATGGACGTTAGCTCATGATTTTTACTCCCTCTTTCCCAAGTATTTGAAATACATAAGACACAACAGAAAGAAAGAAAGAAAGAAAGAAAGAAAGAAAGAAAGAAAGAGAAAGAGAGAGAAAGAGAGAGAGAAAGAAAGAAAGAAGGAAAGAAAGAAAGAGAGAAAGAAGGAAAGAAAGAAAGAAAGAGAGAGAGAGGTAGAGAGGGAGGAAGGAAGGAAGGAAGGAAGGAAGGAAGGAAGGAAGGAAGGAAGGGAGGGAGGGAGGAAGGGAGGAAGAAATTCAGAGTTCTTTTTTCTAATCAGCATACCAACTCTCAGTACACCCAGCCTGTTTTTTTTTTTTGTGAAAGGGTATTTAGTGGTTTTTAAAAAGCACTGGGAGTACTGCTCAATGTTCTTCACTCTAACAAAAATTCAGGACAGCTGTGGAAGCTGAGATCCCAGGGAGATGAGGTAAGATTCCAGGTGCTGTCTTTGGCTGCCAGTTCTGTAAAACAATATTGTACTAAAATAAATAAATAGATAGATAAATAAACACTGCTTTTTTAATTACCAAGCAGGCAGGTTTGGGTAAGAGGTGTGCCAAGCCACATGTGTATGCTCACACAACGCAGCTTTTCCGTTGCTAACTTGTGTCCATTGGTGTGACAAGTGCCAGGAAAACGGACAGCCAAGCTATCTCAGACACAACTGCAGCAAGACAATCTGAAGAAGTGTAGGCAGTGCTGTTTTGTCTGTTTTCTTTCCCTTATTGTCCTTCAAGACGATGAAGAGCAATTTGTGAGTGAAAAATTTTTAAAAAGGTGTTTAAAATGAATTTCTTGGAAATATTCATTATAGTCAACTTTTATTTCATCCCTTCTTGGTTTACCAAAACAACTTGACATTTCAAATACAAGGGCCCATCCTTTCTCACAGAGTCCATTCCATGCTATGAGTGAATCAACTTGCATTTATGTCATATGTGAATGATTTGGGGGAATCTTCAATATAAAAAGAATAGGAAAATTGAGGATGTTCATATCCAAAGATGAGGTAGTCAAAGTCATGTGTGAGGGAAGTGCATCCTTGATTTTTTTGTGGCTTCAAGCAAAATTCTAGAAATTTCTCAGGATCCTATAGGGAGCAAGACTAAAGATCAATTCATGATGTAAAGGAATGCTGAGTGGAGGACCCGCTTTTAGCTGGATAAACATTAAGTTTATTACAGGAAACGATAGATCAACTTTCTCCAGAAGCAATTAATTATCTGCAAGCATGGACAGAAAAACAGCATCACAAACAGGGCAGATACCAGTGTAAAAGCTAAGGGAGCAAGGGCATCATGGAAGAAGGTTAAGCTCTTTGTAAGGGATTGGCCATGAGTCTGTAAAGGGAAGGAAAGCAATAGTGTGGGGAGAGCTGGGTAATGATCTCTAAGTTTCTAGGGAGTGGGTGAGAGGGCTTGAAATCAGGAAAACACAAGCATATTTGTTGTTTTAATGCAGGGCTTGGAAAATTCAAAGGAGGGGTTATTTAAAACATAAGATTTTGGAAATGATTCTGAACTACTACAATAACGTCAAGACTTCATCCTTGCCTAGTGCTACCTTGCTTGCTACCATAGGATAGAAGTAAGAGAAGCTGGAGTTAAGAATGTGAAGGAAGAATGAGGCCGAGAGGTCTATGTGTATATTGAAGATGCTGTTAGGGGAAAAGGTGTAGAGAAAGATCGTAATCCAAGACTTGTGACAATGGAATACATGGGAGGCTCATCCCTGATCCTTGTACGTAACTACAATAAGGGCCAGGAAAGAACATTAGAAATGGATCATGTGAATTTAAAAGAATGCTAGAAAAACAATAGGGACTAGCTCCAAGACATTTTCCTCCCACTTCCTGTGGTACTGCCCTCTGTCCCATCAGCCTGAGATTCTTGACTTCAGAATTGCTTCTTTAAAGTAGAGGGCATATGCAAAAACGTTCTCATGAAAAGGAATCAAAAATGACCTATGTTGTTTGACAAGATAGAGTAGCATATTTAGATTGGCTTCTACCCGTCTCAAGCTAACTCTCAGATTAGCTAATTTTCAATTTGGGAAATTTGGAGGTCCTAGATCCAAAGGGATGAGATATCAGGGTTTGGGGTGGAAGGGATGCAAAAATGAGAGCAAAAAAAGCTTGGGAGTATCTGTATTAGTTTCCTCAGGCTGCAGTTACCAGAGGACCACAAAGTGGCTGACATAAAATGGCAGAAAATGTGTTCTCTCACAGTTCTGGAGACCGGATGTCCAAAATCAAGGTGTCATCAGGGCATGGTTCCTCTGAGCCTCTGAGCAGGATCTTCCCTTGCCTCTCTTCTTGCTTCCAGTGGTTGCTGTCAATCCGTGTGTTCCTATGGTGGCTCCAATCTCCACCTCTGGCATCATGTGGCATTTTCCCCCCACCCCTGCCATATCTCTATGTCTGAATCCAAATTTTCCTTCTTATAAGGACACCAGTCATATTGTATTAAAGGCTCCTTCTACTCCAGCATGACCTGTGATATTATGATTTATAATAAGAAATATATCGTTGGTCTTTGACAAATTTCTGGCAGAGCTCCTTACACCCTTAGAATTCCCTGCAATGAGAGAAAAGTGTCTCTTGTTATGTTAATGAGGTGACCCTTGGATACACCTAAGAATGGGAGCTGTGTCTGGCACATAGAAAATGTTGAAAATATATTAACTATCTATATTTTTAAAATTTAATTTACAGAGCACCTCGTTTTTTTAAATGAAAATATTGAATTATATTAAGTATAACTACAAGGAATATAACTAAATGACTGAATTCTATTTCAACTTAAAGTCTTAAATAACTTTAAGGTAGCTTTTCCTAAAATAGTTTGTTTTCTTTACAGAAGATGACTTTTTGCATAAGTTTAAAAGCAATTACTTTATTACTTAGCTTTGGCATCAGAAACTAAAATAGGGCATTTATTAAAATATACTTGTTGGGGCGCCTGGGTGGCTCAGTTGGTTAAGTGTCCGGCTTCAGCTCAGGTCATGATCTTTCAGTTTGTGGGTTCGAGCCCCGCATCCAGCTCTGTGCTGACAGCTCAGAACCTGGAGCTTGCTTGGGATTCTGTGTCTCCCTCTCTCTCTCCCCCCCTCCCCTGCTCATGCTCTCTTTCTATCTCTCAAGAATAAATAAAGTTTAAAATAAATAAATAAATATATTTATATACATATATATATGTATATATATATATACTTGTTAATTAACTTTTTCTGTACTTAAAGAAACCTGTGTTTTGTGTGTCTGTTATCGTAAGTAATGCGAGTGATCAAAATAGTAGTAATTAGGTAATATTGATCACTTACTAAGTGCCATTGTACCAAGTGCTTTATATACATTTTCTCATTTAATCTGTAAAACAGTCCCATTGTAGTATGTAGGAAATAATATTAATTCTTTTTTTTCTTAAATGAGGTCTGTGAAGCACAGAGTGGTCATGATAATTTACACAGGGTCACACAGCTAGCAAATGGTTTAGTGAGCACACAAACCAGTTTTATCTGATTCAAGTAAAATTTGGGTTCATAGCCTCTTTGCTGCAAAATCAGTTTCTGTGCCCCATTTTAATACACGGAAATTTTTAGAAAGGTGAAACACAATTGTTTATAAGTATGGTTTTTGGGTAGTTTTAAAATCAGCTAATCAGAGGACTAAAATATGCTTTGTGAGCATAATTTATTTATTTCTAGTATCTCTAGAGATGGCCTTAAATGAAATTATCAGTTCCTCAGTAAAGATTGCTCATTTTAGGAAAAAATGCTTTTCCTTCAGAAACATTTCAAGAACAGTAAATAGCAACGCCAAAATCTGTTTCTGTTATTATCTTACAAAGTTAAGCCTTGGTCTAGAAAATTTTCAAAGTCAAAAGGCCAAAAATATTACTTTCTTGTTTTCACGTACAGCGTTTTCATCATCCCAACAAACCACAAAACAGCATCCTGGAACCCCACCTTCAGCAGACCTTGGTCACCTCTTCTCTCCCATGGATTTGTTTAGAATGGCTTTCTACTTCTGTCTCTAAGCACATGCTGATTAAAATGTTTTAATTAAAAGTATGACTACTACAGAAAAATTATTGAGCAATTCTTCAGGATGAAAATGCTTAGTGTTGGAAGCCTAATTCCACCGTTCATGTTTATACTGAGCAATATTTTCTAAAAGGTTCACCTTTGTGTTGTGTAATATTGGATTTAGTCCCAACAGCTAGAAGGTATTGTTTTTAAAACAAGGCCAAGCAAGCAGAAAAGTTTGTACGATGATACAGATTTGATTAGCTCCTAAACAAAACAAGTTCAGCCAGGTTGGTCTGCGCAGTTATTCTAAACTGAATCCCATAACTTTCCTCCGCAGCCATTGTTCTGAGAGCGGGCTTTTGTTATATTCTACAACCATTTTTAAAAGGAAGATGCGACATGATCGCATGGGTCAGAGTGTGTGGCAGCCTGCACACAGAAACAATGGACAGGCGCTGGGATGGGAGCCAAGTCACTCAGAATTGTAATACAGCGTGTGAGAGATGAAAAGGAGTTTCACTAAGAAGCCAGTATGACCATTACTTACGAATGGGCTCCTGTTTCCTACTTGATGAAAACTCCCCACAAAGTAGAAAACCTCAGCGCTCTCTTTTGACAGGATTCTCCTCATTGCTTGGTGCAGCATTCCCTCTAGCAGCTGTTGGCGATGCAAAACCCCAGAAGGACCATCTTGGTCCAACCTGGGGAATTAATTAATGTTGATGATCCTAATCAGGGAGCAGGCTTTAACCCAGCCAGGCATCCACATGAGTTACAGAGTGGCTCATTTGAAACCTGTCTCATTTTTTCACAGAAGCAGAGGTATAGAAGATTAATTTAGTCCAGGGCTTCTCCAAAATTAATATGTATGTGAATAACCTGGGGACTGTGCTCAAAGTCAGATTCTGATCAGTAGGTCTGTGATGAGGCCTGAGATTCGGAATTTCTATCAAACTGCTAGGTGACGTTGATGCTGTTGGTCAATGGACCCAACACGGCTCTAAGTCTCTCCTTATCATTTTAAGGCAAGGCCACAACCTTGCCACACTGGCCGAATGAAAACTGCCCTGATTTAAAGGATATCATTTACAGATTGGACATTTTTCACTAACAATTTGATTTAAATTCAACAAACATTTAATGAAAACTAAATTCTTTCTTAAAGTTAAATTCAATCTTCCATGAAACAGCTTATACCCATTTTCCCTGCTTTCCACCTAATGGCTTCTTATTCTCTAGTATGGCTGACTTTGTCTTCTATAATAACAACCTGTTCTTAGTTTGTAGTCCTGTTGAGTCCTGGAGGCCACACTTCTGTGTGGCAGAGAAGCTTCTTTCGCTTTGGACATTCTCTGCTATGTTCAAGAATTACCTTAAAAAATTGTGAAAGTCTGCTCTGCTTCCAAGATCCCCATAAGCAAGTACAATTTTCACCAAACCCAGAGGAAGATAAGATTTGCTCTGTAAGACAGAGTTTCTCAACATCCAGGAACAGAAGTACCCAAGGAGCTTAATCCAAACACCAGGGGCACCTGGGTGCCTGGGTGGCTCAGTTCGGTTAAGTGTCTGACTTCAGCTCAGGTCATGATCTCGCAGTCCGTGAGTTCGAGCCCCATGCCAAGCTCTGTGCTGACAGCTCAGAGCCTGAAGCCTGCTTCAGATTCTGTTTCTCCCTCTCTCTCTGCCCTTGCCCCACTCATGTTCTGTCTCTCAAAAATGAATAAACATTAAAAAAAAGTGAAACACCACACACACACACACACAACCTTTGCTCCTGCATCTCTCACCAGATTCTGATGGACAACTGGCTTTTCTCCACTCTTCACCCTCTCTCAATGTACCCTCATTAAGAACTACAGTTTTACAGTCTATTCATTCAGGCTTCCGTCCTGTGTAGTGGGATGAATGGTGTCCCCCAAAAGATATGTTTGCTGGAAACCTGTGAATGTGACCTGATTAGGAAAATGTGACCTGATTAGGTCTTTGTGGGTGCACCTGGGTGACTCAGTAGGTTAAGCGTCATACTCTTGGAATCGGCTCAGGTCGTGATCTTGCGATTTTGTGAGTTTGAGCCCCATGTTGGGCTCCGTGCTGACAGTGTGGAGCCTACTTGGGATCCTCTCGGTCTCCCTCTTTTTCTGCCCCTCTCCCACTTGTGCTGTCTCAGAAATAAGTAAATAAACTAAAAAAGAAAAAAAAAGCATCTTTATAATTGTGGTTATAATTAAGTTAGACATCAAGATGGGATGCTTTTAGATTATTTGGGTGGGACCGAAATCTAACAGGTTTCTTTATAAGAGATAGAAAAGACAACACAGACACAGAGGAGAAGGTCTTGAAAAGATGGAGGCAGAGACAGAAGTGGTACAGTCACAAGGAATGCCAAGAGCCAGCAGAAGCTACAAAAGGCAGGGAAAGATTGTTCCCTAGAGGCTGCAGAGGAAGCGTCGTGCTGCTGACACCTTGATTTCAGACGTTGTGAGAGAATAAACTTGTGTTGCTACAAGCCACCCAGTTTGTGGTCATTTATCATAGCTGCCTTAGGAAATGAATACAACCAATAAGCTTCTGCCCATACTTGAGACAAGCTTTGTTATTTTTTTTAGCCAAATTATAGTATTTATATGATTGTAGCTTAAAAAGACTGAAAGTCACCTAGAAACATAGCTTCTTTGTCTCTCCAGGACACTAGAAAGGCTGTTGAAACACTTCTACTCATTGCTCTCAGGAATACCAAATGACAGTGGAGGAGGCCAAATTCAGATACCCTTGAATGTGATGTTAAGTATCCTTCACAAATGCAGTCTAATGGAGTAGACAGATGCTAATAAAAATAATTCAGATAAACGTATAATTAAGGTTGCGTTAGGGGTCTGAAGAATGGCTCCACACTCTTGTGAAAGTAAAAGGTACTTCAGAGATGTCTGGGATGGGAGTCAGAAAAGACACTCCAGGAAAAGTGACAATTGAGCAGAATGTGTTAATTGATAAAGGAAGGGGAGCAGGAGGAAAACATTCCTGCGGGAGAAAAAGCTTGGACAGTGGTCCTATGGCAGAAGGGAACCTGTCACGTATGAGGAATGAAAAGAAAGCCATTGTGGGTGACACAAATAAAGAAAGCAAGGCGGGGGCACCTGTGTGGCTCAGTTGGCTAAGCGACTGACTCTTGATTTCAATTCAGGTCATGAGTTTACGATTTGTGAGATGGAGGCCCTCATCCAGCTCTGTGCTGACACCGCGGAGCCTGCTTGGGATTCTCTCTCTCGGTCTGTCTCTGCCTCTCCCCTGCTTATGCACACACGGACTTACTCTCATGCTCTCTCTCTCTTTCAAAATGAGTTTTTAAAAAGGAAGAAAGAGGGGCAGTGCTGTTGGATGATGTTGGAAATTGGTGGCAGCACATGCTAAAAACTTGAATCTCAATGAAAAAGCGATGGAAAGACCTTGCAAGGGTCATGTGAGTTAAGGCGTGTAGGTGGTGGTTGTCAGAGGGGTGAGGATGATGTGAACGGCTTTGTAGTTTCACAGACGACTCTGGCTCTCCTGTGAAGAGAAGTTTAGAGAAGGACGAACATGAAAATGAGAGGATTATTTGGCCAGCTAATTCATTAATCCAGGTGCGAGATGACCAGCGGGTGGCGATGCAGATGGCAGGAATAGAAATTTTGAGAGAGATTTTGGTGGTAAAGCCAACAGGAATTAATGCTGGCTGTACCACAGGGAGTACCTTTAGGAAAAGGGAGGTGCCAATGATGAATTTTGACCCCTGTCCTGACTTAAACAACAGGACACTCTATAGTGCTATTTATTCAGATAAAGGCTAATAGAAGACCAAGAAAGAAGGAAGGATCGAGAGCCAGGTTTGGGAAGTGCAAAAGCTGAGATGCACTTGAGATATATATGTAGTGAGATCAGCTGAGAGCTACAGAAATGTTCAGAGGACAGAACTAAATATATAAATTCGGGAATCATCAGTGAATAAATGGTCGTTGAAACAAGGGGAAGTATAATGTTGCCTGGGAAGAGAGTAAAGAAAGAGAAAAGAGGCCACACACTGAACCTGGGGGAACATAGCATTTAAAGTCTAGGTGGAGAAAGATGATGAGACTTTCAATGCTACTGCAGAGGAACTGCCCCAGGGAAGAAAAACGGGAAAAGAAAGATGTCCTGGAAGAGAAACAAATAGTATTTCAGGAAGGAAAAATATGGGGAGCAGAGGTCAATGATGTTTTGAGAGGTCAAGGCAGATAAATAAAATATGGTGCTTCCAGGTAGAGAGGGTAGAGAGAAGACAATGTCGACTTTCACTCCCTCCCAGAATCTTTTCAGAAAATTTATTAGAATAAAGGGATTTCCTTTTTTTAAAAAAAAAAAAGCCATAAACCTACAAAAATGGAGATAATATGAGAATAGATAGCAGCAAAACAATTTAGAAACTGCAGAGGAAATAGGCATACAATGTGGGAATTATTATACCCAATAAAGAATGGAATTTTAAATGGCAACATGAAAAGTCCAAAACAAATAAACACATCAAGTAAAACTCAGTTTGTACCACAAAAACATCAAAAGACTCAGGAATTAGATATATCAGATAGCTCTAGAAGTGGGGTAAAGGAGTACTTTTAGAACAGAATAAAGGCATTTTCAGACATCAATCTTCTTTGCATCTGCTATGCAGGAAACTGTGTCTGTGTCCTTCCGAAATGAGTGCATGAAGCAAGGAAAGAGGAAGACTTACAGCACAGGATGCAGGAGGTCCAACACTAGATAGAAACAAAGGCACAAGCTGGGGCAGGGGACACTAGGAGGACAACTGCCCATCCAGCCTGGAGCAGGTCATAAACCTCTGGGAGAGAGGAGATGTCTCCGGCAAGATACGTCCTGATGATGTCCCAGATGCTTCAGGATAGACTGAGAGAAAATTTAGGCAACGGGTAAAGTGTTTGGAGAAGAATTAGTGATAAAAACACACAAATGGAGCACTTCAAGCAAGTCAATTATTAGGTCTAGGAAAAAACAGCGCAGGAATATGTAAAGATTCTAAATTATGACATGACTGTCTTAGGAGAATGGGGGTGTTGGGCTAGGCAAATTGCTCATGTGAGGAGGGCACGGGGGCAAAAAGAAACTCAACAGATAATGACTATGACTGAAAAATCAGCAGGTAATATAACACAAGAATATTATTTAGCTGTGCTTTTGTAGATGTAAAATAACCAGCTAAGAAGGATGATGATGGTTGCCCTTGGCACAGGGAAAACGGAGATGGACTATAGGTGTGGGAAACAGCCATTATGCTGTATTTCTCTCTTTGTAACAAACTCTAGAATTCTTTGAATCTTTAAATCCCTTGACTAAAAAATCAAAATTAAAAAAAAATGTTTTAATGTTTATTTCTTTTTGAGATGGGGAGGGAGGGAGGGAGGGAGGGAGAGAGAAAGAGAGAGAAAGAGAGAGAGAGAGGGAAAGAGAGAGAACGAGCCGGGGTGAGGCAGAGAGAGAGGGAGACACAGAATCGGAAGCAGGCTCCAGGCTCTGAGCCATCAGCCCAGAGCCCGACGCAGGGCTCGAACCCACAAGCCGTGAGATCATGACTTGAGCTGAAGTCGGACGCTTAACCGACTGAGCCACCCAGGCGCCCCCAAAATCAAAAATTTTTTAAAAAGAAAGAAAAGTGGGAAAAGAATGAAAAATGTCCATTGAATTTTTGACAAGTAACTCTTGAATGCCCAGAAATGAATCATTACATTGGTGTTAAGGCACCGAAGCCATTTAAAGATGAATTTGGTGGGCAATGGTGTCACTGGTTGTCATTTTAAATCACTCCCCTGTGAGAGGCACAGCCTTGTCCTCTAAGGGTGGCCGCTGAGCGCTAGACTCAGACTCAGCTGAGGTGTCTGTTCATATTTAGTTTTGTGGGCCCTACCATTACTTTTATGAATCTGAATATTTAGGAGAGCCCCCTGGATAATTCTCTTGCCCACTAAAGTTTGAAAAGCACAACCTAGGGCCGTGATTTTTAACCATGTGCTCTCATCCAAGAGACAAAGGAGTAGTTTTAAGATACCCATCCCCTATTCCACTGCCTACAGCCATCCAAACTCAGTAAGTCAGGAGTGTTCTCACTGTGAATATATTCCCTTCACAAGTTCACCAGATGCTTTTGAGGCTCATTCCTGCATCAGCTGACCTACTAAGGAATTCCAGAGCTGCTGGCGTCTGTCCTTTAACTAGGAACTTTTGGGAGACTAGACAGTTGTGCAAAGAACTGTAGCCATGCCTTTCAGAGGCTATAGCAGATGCTTTTCTACTTGGTAGTGGAAAAGACAATCTGCATCATTGTCTTGGAGCCCTTATTTATGTAGACAAACTTGTGCCAACTATTTTGCCTTCTGTTGCTTCACTTAATTATGCCACCTCCTTAATGATAACCCTAATGATACATTTTGGTTGTAGCTGGATAGTATACTCTAGTAAATATTGGGGGGCACTGAAAGGATTATTCTGTAGCTTTTTCATGCTTTCCCACATAACTTAAAAAAAAAAATTAAAACATACGTTCTCTCCCAACCTGGTGCTTAAAATATATTATTATTTTGTAAAATTCATTATCCCGTAGTTTTGAAAAATGCCAATTAATGGAAAAAATATTAAAATATGCCCTCTTGTTTTCAATAATGTGTGTGCTTGAGCTTCTATAATGAAACATTTATTATTATAATAATGTTATAGTATTGTTATGTCAAAATATTCTCTGAGGTATTTACAGAGTTCAAATTATCTTACCAAAAGTATAATTTGTAGTAGTATAATTTGTTGTACCTTAAATAACTGATATTCCCAAATAATTGATATAATGTCATTTCTAAAACCCATACTTTCAATCTGGAGGGCTATGGCTCACAAAATAGCCACTTAAAAAAACATGCTAAGGAGTGATTAAGAGTCTTCCTATAAGACTAACAAGGCCATTTGAGTAGATGAGCTGACTGGCTAGAGAGGACTCACGTGCCACCAAAGCATCAGACTTCTAAAGGAAACACCCCCCCCCAGCCCCTTTCATCCAGTGGGGCTTATACCAGAGGATCACTGGCAGTTCTAATATGTTGTATGAGGAAGACAGGAGTGAAATCCCATCAGGTAGGATCAGCTTACATTATTCAAAGTTTAATATTTATAATAAATTCACAGGGCCCTGAGATTATTGACTTTTCAGGAATAAGATTTTCATAATTTAAGGAGTCATGCAGGTTTTCTGCATTAAATGTAGCCTTACAAGTGGTTTTACATGAGAAGTTAAAAAGTACCAATTAACAGAGGCAGTAAAAGAAGACACAACCATATACTCATACCATATACCCAGAAGGAATCATTACATATATTAGCATTTTAAGATTAAAAGTGGCAGTCTAGTCCTAAGCCAAAACAACATTTTCATATTCAGTTTAGAATTAAGAAAATGGCACATAATCCTTATATGTTATTTCTCATATGGTTAGGGAATTTGAGAAAAATATATTTTTAATCTCTTCTCCTGTACCCAAAGTAAGACCTCTGGGTATAACTATTGTTAAATATGTACTCAGAGGTTCCTTGGACCTCTCCAGACCAGATATTTACAGGGCCACAAAAAACCGTTACTGGAACTTTTTTGGTAAATCCTTCTTAGTTTGTATTTAGCAAGGGTCTTGGTCCCAAATATTACCAGTGGCCCTTGGAAGGCTATTCCCAAGGGTCAGCCAGCAGTCTTCAGGGGGACAAATGTATAGGTCCAGCCAGAGGAATGGACAGGAGCTCAGGATGTCACAGGTGCTTTTACGAAAGAGCCCCAGGTGGGGCTGGCAGGTTCAAGGGTGGAGGGGGGGGGGGCGAGGCACCTGGAAGACCTTACAAGAAGCTCTAAAGAGTCTGGTCAGTTGAGAGAGGTCAGGGTCATCTTGGGGGGCAAGGAGTCACATACAAGTGAAAGACACAGGGATTGAGTTGAAGCATTTATTACATCTGCTTTTGTGAAAATAAATCGTTTTTCACACACAGCCCTTGATACTAGGGAAGTCTCCAGGTTGCTAAGCATCCGTCTCTTCCCTCAGGATATGTGGTCTGTGTTTTTGTTCTGCCCTGTTCCAGTAGAGTGTCAGGGCAATGCAGAAGAGGTGAGGACACTGGCATCTTTCACTCTCTGTCATACAAGGTCACATGGAGACCCATACAACATTACCTGAGTTTTCCCAAGTGACATGAAAATAACTCCTCAGCTTGTGCCTGGTGTGCGGTCCCCAGCACTTGGGACTGTACTTCATGTACCTGTGGCTCTGCCAACCTAACACCCTCAACTGTCCCTAGAGGCCCCTGGATGTCCCACAAATGCCTCTGGAGGCTTCTGTCTCCCTTAGCCAGTGGGGGGAAATACTAACAGGTGCACAGTGACTCCTTCGGGGAACTACCCAACAAAGAATCAATGTAGGGCATTGCTCAGTGCAAAATAGGTGCCACACATAAGTTCAGCTTGAGTCGAAACTTATAGAGTCTACTTAATACAGCATCTAATATCAATAATAGAAAATTTTATTTACTTTGATCTTTTTCAAAGTACCTATACATACAAGCATTTGTTAAAAATAGTCTATAAATAAATTTAAATGAAATGATTGAGTATACGTAATTTGCATATTCTCATAAACTCGAAAATTGTGATTGCAATGCTAGATATGACAGAAATGTGTGCAGATGCAATCAGAGCTGAAAGGACAGAGCAGTAAAGTCTGGGTCAAGGAGCACTTCTCCATTGGGATACCATTCATGTTAGGGTTTGGATGATAAATAGAAACTCTGAAAAAGAAGGGGGCTTGGGTGGCCAGGGTTAGAATTCCAGGCAGAGGGAACAAGAAGTGTAAAGGAATGCATGGCATATTCGGCTATTTTAACCCTGAGGTTTTCCAAAACCAGCTAAAGTTTTGCCTGCAGCTAGTTCATTTTGTAAGACATTTACATGGAACCAAAGCAAGTGGGAAGTGAGGAGGAGGAGGAAACACCACTCCAAAGATGCATTCCTGAGCTTGTCACCACCATGGGCAGCTGGAGCTCCAGCCCTTTTGGGACCCTCAGAGGAGTGTACAGATTGAACTCCAGACTTTGCTCAGGAACAGGGGTCTATTTACTGCCCCTAGTGGTCAAAGTTGGCCCTGGGGCGCTATCTCCCTTGGCTGAACAGATTCCCACAGGTACCTCACGTGCAGGTGGCAGAGAAGCCCTGTTGTGGGAAATCAGGGACATGCTGTTCAGTGAAGGCCAGATGTGGTCAAGGTTCACCTTAGCACAGCTGGTTGTTGCCGTAGAGGCTGGAGTAAAATGGTAGCTCAAAACGATGTAATGCCGAGTAGAATATATGTCAATATATAAGGTAAGAAAAAGTTTGATACGCAGGCAGAAAATTTGGATGCAAAATTTAGAAAGAAGTTCTAAAAAGTTAGATTGTGGATACATTGTGAAAGATTTTTAAGTGCTGTGTAAAAATGTGCTTGATCCTGTAGTCAATAAAGAATAATCCAAGTTTTTAAGAGAGAAGAGACTCAATCATATTTGTAGCTCAATATGGGGGCACCTGGGTGGCTCAGTCGGTTGAATATGAGTTAATGCTCAATGAGTTAATGCTGGTGTCAGTCACTGCTTATTTGACCAATGGATGGAATTCACCTTTAGGCCAAGCACTGTGCTAGTTCTTGGCCATACTATGAAAACAAGATGAGTGAGATGATCCTGCCTCCTCAGGTCCACAGCCTATGGAGGAAGACAAATTCACAAGCCTTTGCTAAAAACTGGGGTAAATTTTAAAATGGGAGATATGGGTGCTATTGGAGCACACAGCAGGAGTGCTTGGACTATTTTGGGGGTTTCCGAGAAGACTTTCTCAGAGAAGTAACACTAATTCAATATTGAAGGGTGAGTGGAGTCAGCTGTATAAAAGAGGAAAAGAAGAAATAGCCCAAACAGAGGAACAGTCATTGGCAGGAGGGACAGAGGGAAACCGGCATGGTGAGTCAGCATGGCTGTAGTAGTGAAGTGTGGGTGGGGAAATGCTCACAGATGTCTGGAAAGGTAGAGAGGATCTAGTCTGTGCAGCAATTTTGAAGAGAAAGAAAGAAGGAAAGAAGGAAAGAAAGAAAGAAGGAAAGAAAGAAAGAAAGAAAGAAAGAAAGAGAAAGAAAGAAAGAAAGAAAGAAAGAAAGAAAGAAAGAAAGAAAGAAAGAAAGAAAGAAAGAAAGAAAGAAAGAAAAAGAGAAACTGTCAAGAATCACTGAACTGAGGGGCGCCTGGGTGGCGCAGTCGGTTAAGCGTCCGACTTCAGCCAGGTCACGATCTCGCGGTCCGTGAGTTCGAGCCCCGCGTCAGGCTCTGGGCTGATGGCTCGGAGCCTGGAGCCTGTTTCCGATTCTGTGTCTCCCTCTCTCTCTGCCCCTCCCCCGTTCATGCTCTGTCTCTCTCTGTCCCAAAAAATAAAAATTAAAAAAAAAAAAAAAAAAAAAAAAAAAAAGAATCACTGAACTGAACTAAATGAACATAAATGTTGTGAATCGCCCTTGTTCTTTTAGTGCAAATAAATTAACTTTTATTTAGATCTAGCCTGCATCTTCCTAGCCACATTTTCAGCGAATTTACTTTTGGCAGATGGAATAGAGACAGTTTTCCCAGTTCAGAACTCACTGTAACATTCCATGATGGACACTCAGGTAGCCCCCTCACAACCTACTAGGTGGGCTCATCCTCCAGGGCTAGAATTACATTGCACACAAAGGATTATGGCATCACAGCAGATTCTTGAAAATGAGGCTGAGGGGTGCCTGGGTGGCTCATTCGGTCAAGTGTCCGATTCTTGGTTTTGGCTCAGGTCGCGGCTTCATGGATTTGAGCCCCATGTCAGGCTCTGCATTGGCAGCATGGAGCCTGCTTGGGATCCTCTCTCTCCCTCTCTTTCTGCCTTTCTCCCACCTGTGCTGTCTCTGTCTCTCTCAAAATAAATGAACTTAAAAAAAAAGAAAACTATGCTGAAATTCTTATAAAAATATATATATATTTTTTAAAAAACCACTTCAGCCTGTCATTATTTTGTTCTTCCTTTCTTTTGTCTCATATAACAAGCTGGCCTTACCTGTCTTGTTTCATATCGATTCCTGTTTTATGACCTCGGCCAAAAAATATTTCTATTATTCTATACATAGAATATATCTGCTCCTTTCCTGGTGACTCCTGGTGTTTGTTGCCCCCTGCCATCTTTTTGGAGAGAAAAAATATGGCACACAGCTCCGAGATGGGACATGCCTGTCTGCTACATTGGAGAGGTATTAGAGGTTAACTAGGGGTCGTACTGAGTAACAGACTATTTGCTTTGCATCAACTGTAGTTTACAAGAGCAAACGTGATACTCCAGGAATGTATGCAATGTATGTCATGTTAAATCGGAGGTCATCCTCTCACATGTCAGGACATGGCTTCTAGTCTGAAGTTCCAAAACTTTAGAGGCCTGTGAAGTACTTGGCCAGGTTCCAGGGGAGAGCAATGAAAGTGATAAAAGATTGGAAGGCTAATACCTTTGAGGGAAGGCTAAAAGAACAAGAATTATTTCTCCTCTAAATGAGAAGTCAGAGATAATTTAACAATCTTCAAGTATATGAAAGGTTTAATGTATACAGCCGTGGTGTCCAAATCCAGGGACGTCAGAGGAAGATGACGTGGGTACAGAGAAGGTACTCTGGCAGGGTGGGAGGCTGTACATTCTTCGGGATGTTTTGCTACAGAACCCCCTTCCTCCGAGGCCCAGAAGATTGGATCTTATCTAGCAGTGAGGTGTCATGGAGCGTCTGTGTGAGCACTGGGGTAAAATAAATGACTTCTAAGATTCCTTAAATTCAGTAGTTTTCGGGTTTTTAAAAGGTCTTCCATTTGAGGGGACTCTGAGGGCAAATAAATTACTGGCCAAGACTTTATTCTTACACTTTCTAGAATTAGTAGCATGTCCTGATCATTACTGGTAATATCTGCAAACAGGATTCTAGAAGTTTGTATACCACCAGTTTACCAGTTTTCAGACAATTAGACACAACACACATGCACACAATACATACACAATAGGCAATAATCATGTTAGCAGTCCTATACACAATACTTCCTAAAATTTCTCTATTTGTATTTCTTTGGGTCATCTCTCTTCCACTTACCTCCTACTATCTGATAAGATACTGTTGTCCTGAATCATGCTAGTCTTTCATTGTCAAAACCGAGAATGATAAATATATAGTCTAATAATTCTGTTGAAATAAACATTCTTCCATTTCAGTAGCAAAATCTATGCATAGAGACACCTGCATATTTGGGGAAGTATTCTAAGTTATAATTTTATGACAGACAGCAGCAGCATAGCATTCCATTTAAAATCTTTTTACAAAGGTGGGTGATAACAGAAGCTAGGACAATACAATAAAATACTATGTCTGCAATAAAAAGTCAGACTTCACTCTCCTGAAATGGGCTCATGCAGATCACTATATCTCTGTTTACGGGGAATTTTAAGATAGTCACAAAACAAAACTGCCAAGCATGAAAGAATAATTCCTTTAACAGCTGTTCAGTAAGGTCAAAAACACAGAAACTACTGAAGGTTACAAAAGTGTAACTAGAACTCTTGGGAGTTTAGCTCCATTGCAACAGAAATTTCAGAGTCATCTTCTGATTGTATTCCACCAGTTGCTGGAATGCTTGGGATTGGTTACACGATTTTAGGAGCTCAATTCTGTCATTTGACTTACCACCTCATGCCATCACGACTGAGGAGACAGAGTTAATAAATAAAAGCATAGATGTCTCTGATGCTTAGTTCAAAATAGAAACAAACATGGATCAATAGGAACAATCTGACACCAATATCCCAATTTCTGCCCAGACATCAGCAATGGGAAGGCTATTGTGCACAATCCTGAAAATCTGTTCTCCAAATGCACTATTGACAAAAGAGCTGGACATAATAAGAAATTAAATGAAGCCGAATAAATACCTGTACTGAGGCCTAGACATCAAAACTATATTTGGTGAAAAAAAGCAAGAGAGAAAAAAGGAATAGATCAAAAGGTCATCAGATGAAACATTGCTATTTTTGTGGTTCATAACTCCAAATTGAAATATAAAATCAGCTCAAAGCCAGATTTGTTTTCTTTGACACTTAATTTGAATAGATTTCTCTCTACTTTTACATTTATAGAGCTTTGCCTTTTTTTTTTAATTCTCAGTGAATCCCACATTTTATTAAATAGAATTCAGCAGTTTTATTTTGAATTTGAAGTCATCTCAAGGAACTTCCAATGCAAATAGTTTTGGCAATTCTGTCTAAGAGCATAGAGCGGTTAAAACAGAAATTAATATAAATGAGTGTACTGTGACCATGAACATGTTTATCAAGGTGACTCCTCAAGTTCCTTGTTAACCTCATCTGCTCTTAAATTTCATAGATTTAGTGTTGTTCTTTCTAGCAGTCAGTATTACCTCAATATTTCGAAAGTCTCAGTGACTTCATACTGTTAATACCACATTTGATTACATTTGTTATTAAAGAGATTAAAGGTAAGTTTGTACTGTAAGAACTGTTTCTCATCAGTATAAATGCAACAAAACATAACTCTATGCAGATCCGGCTTCGAATTTGGAACTTTCCTCTATTAAAGTGCCTTTGGCTTACAATGAAACCAAAACAAGCACTGAAGTGAAATTAGTCAGACTTTGGCAGATATTTTTAAATTTCTCAGGTGGAACAGCCTAGAAATGTTTGGTTATTAAATTGCCTTTCAGAATTAAAAAAAAATCTTAATGTAAGCGTGAAAGATTCGAAACACTTTTTTTTTTTTTATTTTTTAGAAACACTTTTGTATTTGACAAATTTCTCAATCCTAAGAGATTGATGGTTCGATTATCACTCCCATTGTAGAGCTAGGAAAATCAAGGCAATATATCCAAAGTCATGGCAGTACCAGGGCTAAAACCTAGTCCTCTGAGTTGAGCTCCTACAATTGCTTACTCAGTCTCAAACACATACATTTCCACAGAGGACTCCCATTTGTGAGATGTCATGTCACAAAGATGTATTGGCAAGGGATGACATTTTCCCATTGAAACACTGTGATAAAGAGAATTCGGCTTTCCAGAAAAGTCCTTGACAGCTTATTTGTTCAAAAGAAGAATATTCATGGAGCTATATTTCCTACCATACTTATAATGATGTTTCTTTAAAAATGCGCTTTGAATTCTCTTTGGGGGCAGACAAATATATTTCACTTAATATAGAGGATCAAATTCTCCCTCCCTCATGGCAGTGGGAACAGGCTCTCCACTAATTTCTCCACAGCTCCACATAGAAGTGATTAATGGGGTGCGCCTGGGTAGCTTAGTTGGTTAAGCATCCAACTCTTGATTTCAGCTGATTTTGGCTCAGGTCATGATTTCACAGTTTGTGGGACTGAGCCCCATGTTGGGCTCTACGCTGACAGTGTGGAGCCTGCTTGAGATGCTCTCTCTCTCCCTCTCTCTTTGCCTTGCACACATGTGCTCTGTCTCCTCTCTCTCTCTCTCTCTCTCTCTCTCTCTCTCTCTCTCTCTCTCAAAAAAAATAAACAAAAAGACAGTGGTTAATGGGTGGGAGCTCCAAGGGGTCACTGTAAGGAATGCACAGTTTCTTCAGTCTCCCTTAGATGATTCCTCTTAAGCTGATTCTTCATTATACCCCTTCTTTTCTTCTTCAAGCATTAAGGAATGTCTTCTTTCTTCCTTTCTTATGCAAGAAAGCCACTCCTTTCAACTAGAATTTTTATAATCTCTCTTTTATTATATCGTCTGAAATACACATTTCTTTGAACATTTAAAAAAAAATTTTAATGTTTATTTTTGAGAGAGGGAGAGAGAGCGCAAGTGGGGAAGGGCAGAGAAGAGGGAGACACAGAATCTAAAGCAGACCTCAGGCTTTGAGCTGTCAGCACAGAGCCTGACTCCACACACCATGAGATCATGACCTAAGCGGAAGTCGGAGACTTAACCTACTGAGCCACCCAGACGCTTCAATTTCTTTGACCTTTAAAAAAAACATGTGCGAAACAAGTAGTTCCTAGCCCTCCAGCTTTTAAAATGTTGTAATTTATTTAGGATCCAGTTAAACTCCTCAAGGATGCATCCTACATACAGCAGCATACCTGGGGCTCACCTCCCTCCCCCATGAGTCCGAATCCTGCCAACTGTCTTATGCTCTCTTGGTCCTCTCCCACTTCCACTTTCCACACTGAGGGGTACTTAATGTCGAAATTTTGTCTCCACGATGTGTGGTGTACTTCCCTCTGACTACAAACCTTGTCGAGGCCTGTTCTCCCTTTCTTTTGCACTCAGAATACACGGCTGCATGTGACTAAAACTTCACTAACGGTATGAGGACAACCAGGGATGGTGACAGCATATTGAAAGTCACTGGGCTCAAAGTTTCATGACTCTTCTTTGCCTGTTTTAGTGTCTTAGAGCTGCTCTAACAAAGTAGCACAAATTGGATGCCTTCAAATAGAGATTTATTGTCTTCCTAGCTTCTGATGGTGGCCATCAATCCCTGGTCCTCCCTGGCTTGTAGCCTCTATTGTCACCCAGCACACTTCCTGTGTGTCTCTGTCTGTGTATGGTGTTCTTGTCTGTGTTTTGTGTGTCTGTTCCCTCTTCCCTCTTCTTGCAAGGACATCAGTCATATTGTATCAAGAGCCCAACCTACTCTAGTATTGCTTCATCTTAACACAGCTAATAATTATACCTGTGACAGCCCTATTTCTAAATAAGGTCATATTCTGAGATATTGAGGATTAGGTGATTATAGTAGTCAAGGTTCCCCAGAGAAACAGAACCAATAGAGTCTATCTATCTGTCTATTATCTATCTAGAGACATTATGAGAAATTGGCTCATGATCTGCCTTCTGTAAGTTGGAGATCCAGCAAATCCAGTGGTGTAATTTCCACTGGAGTCCAAAGGCCTGAGAATCAGAGGTAAAAATGGTATATATCCTAGTCCAAGGGCAGCAGACCACTTTGAGAGGAATTCTTCCTGAACCCATTAGTTGAGTGATGTTGCACTGGGTTTGAGGGTGGCCCGGACCACATTCTAAGCATAAGAAGTACTTCTCTTGGTGACATAGGGTTGTGTATGGGAACAAGTTCCTTTTGCTTATTTTCCTGCCAACTAGCCAAGATTGATAGTTGTAGTGTTAACTACAGTGTCAAGTGTCTTGTCTTCTGGTCTGCCTCACCAGGACAGCCTCCTGCAAAAAGGACAGTCTATGTGTTTCCTCTATTGCATCCGTCTCCCCTGCTTTTCCTTCATACCACAATGAGTCTTGGGAAGCAACTAGGACCAATTCCAGACAGTTTTTCCCCACAGAGTAGGCTACTTTTTTGAAGAATTGTGCCTATTGCCTTCATTTAAGATCTTCATCCATGAGCACCATTTCTTAACATTTTCCTGCACTCTTGTTTGACCTTCCCAATACCTGGCCGCCATTTCACATATACTATGACTCAGCTTAGAGACATCTCCTAATTGCACCAACAGAGGCTTTTTTCCCCTTTCTTTCAGCCTTTAGCCATCTGTATTATTTTGGGGTGATTACCAAGAGGCACAGGAAACAGTATTATTTTTATGCCTATTATTCAAAATCCAAAAATGAAGACTGGTCTCTTATTTTTGCTTTGTTTCAAACTTTATTTAACTTTCCACTTCTCAGGAAAAGCTATGAAGACAAGAAAACTGAAAAACCACATTCAAAGAAATTAACCCCAATAATGATGCAGCACATATAGGAAAGAATTCTTTGGTTCTACTTCTTAAAGAGCTTGCCACGATCTTACACTTTGGCATAGTTTTAATGGTGGATTTGACCTTATTTCCAAGAAAACAAACACAAAGTCTGGACTTTAAATGTCCTAAGAACCCCACATTTAATTTCATGCTTCAAAATAACAATTTGTATGAGATTTCAAAAGTTTAGAATAATAAATGTTTCTCCAGTGATCCATTCACACATACTGTCTTTACCCTCAGAAATAGATTCAGGTGAAGAATAATGAACATGAAAAATTTTTGAACTAATAGTATATTTTCCTGACTTTATTTTATGGACAGAAAGTTTATTTCTAGATCATCTATATAGCAGCATCTCCTAATCCCTGACCTCTTAAAACTATTGAACTATAGTAGTATGTCACTTTCATAGTGTATACTCTTGGCTTTTCTTTTCCTTTTGGTGAATACAAAAAGGTAAATGTGAAATGCCCACATTTAGATATACTCATATGTGAAACACCTTGTCACACTAATCAAGAAATCTGGAAATGCATTGTCTTAAAACTAACTGGAATTAGAAATAAAACTAATGAAAACTAAACTGTTTTCATATACGGATTTGCACTTTTTAGACAAAAACCTACAGAAGGATGAATATTCCTATACAATCATATTCAACCAAACCTGGACTTTCAGGTGAGAATATCAAGGATGTGCTCACATATATGTCAACTAAGTCAGTACAAACAAAGGCTGTGTAGTAGAAATTTAACCTAGTTGAACTTTGCAG
Source organism: Neofelis nebulosa (assembly GCF_028018385.1). Taxonomy (NCBI): domain Eukaryota; kingdom Metazoa; phylum Chordata; class Mammalia; order Carnivora; family Felidae; genus Neofelis; species Neofelis nebulosa. The sequence goes on along the minus strand of NC_080782.1, from coordinate 197,085,870 downwards.
ACACTTGAAAAGTTAGGGCAAAAGCTTTGTAAATAGATTGCCTCTCTTAACATGTTCTAACTTTTCTCTCACTGTTACCTATGCTGCCAGGGGTGGGTGGGCAAATATCTTTCGGCTCCTGAACACCCCTTTGTTTGGAAGCAGAGAGATCAGTGGTTTGGCCTGCCACAATTGTTTTGCTGGTTGGCACAGAGTTCTAATTATTCTGTGATACATCATAAGATATAATAGATCACACAGTAACCACATTGTTCTTCATCCGGGGTCCTTTCTTTTCCACCCTAGTTTCTGCTTACGGCTGGGTCTTCTAGCCTCTCTGAATCTATCTATCTTCTGTAAGTGTTCTGATCATAGTATATTTATTAATACATTCTGCCAGTGAATGCAAAGAATATAAGGGTGGTCAGACCCTTATATTAAAAATAAAAATAGGGGCGCCTGGGTGGCGCAGTCGGTTAAGCGTCCGACTTCAGCCAGGTCACGATCTCGCGGTCCGTGAGTTCGAGCCCCGCGTCAGGCTCTGGGCTGATGGCTCGGAGCCTGGAGCCTGTTTCCGATTCTGTGTCTCCCTCTCTCTCTGCCCCTCCCCCGTTCATGCTCTGTCTCTCTCTGTCCCAAAAATAAATAAAAAACGTTGAAAAAAAATTAAAAAAAAATAAAAAAATAAAAAAAAATAAAAATAAATTTCTTTGAAGAGGGTCAGTTATGACATAAAGAACAAACAATTATCATGTAGATGCATTGTCCAGATTACATGTGCTTCAATTCCACCTGCATGCAAGTGGTGGTATATAGAAAGTTATTTATTGAAGATTTTTCTGACTTGCCCCTTAATGTTACCTCTAACATTAAATGTGACATTAGCTATGTAGGGAACATGAGGGAATGGATATATTTAATTTTTAAAAAATGAAATGTAAATTGGAAAGTTAAGGGTTAAAACCACTGAGCAGTAGCAATCATCATATCTTTATTAAGTATTTACCATGTGCAAAATGTGTCGTTCACTGCTATGGGGATATAAGCAGATGAATTTGTCTCTCAGGAAGTTTTAACATATTCCTGCAGATGACATGGAAATTAAAACAGATACAGACTAAGCCAGAAATAAATGATTTTCACAAACAGTAAATGATTAACTTCTGAGACTAATTAATAAGTCCAGAAGAAAAACTGCACCAGGTTAGGGTCTGAAAAGGTCTCACAGGAGAGTAGATGGAGTTAAGCTTTGAAAGATAGAAATTAGGTATGTAGAGATAAAAAGGTAGGATTCCGAGAGTGAAAGGAGGTATGAACAGGCTTGGAAAATCCCGAAGTTATTTGGCCGGAGAAGATAGTTAATGCAGGTGAGTTGTAAGAAATAATCTTAGAAAGGAAAATTAGGCCCAAACTCGGAATCTTAGTACAAAAGGAGCTCTTGAAGAGTTATTTATTCCCATACATAACTTTCATCCAAGACCATACTTCTCAAAACCAAATTTGATGAAGAACTATTTCCCAATTGTTGATTTTTATAAGATTAATGCTTTTATTAACGCTAACTTTAACATTTCTCTTACTTCCATCTGGACTTATTTTCTCCTTCATGCTAAATAGAACTCTCTTTATAGAATGCTTTGTATTAGTCACACTGGGTTAATGAATGCTGTGGTAAAAAGACATCCTCCCAAATGTCACAGGCTAAATACAACAAAAGTGGATTTCTCGTTCACAGCAGAATAAATGTGCAATGTGGGCAGACTGGAGACTCTGCTCCACCGGGTCACTGAGATCCAAGATGACTGAAGTGACTTCATTGCTCCGCTGCACTCTGTGGGGAGTGTGGTTCTCTCCACTGCTTTAGCAAGGGAAGGTCCAGCTAGGGGGTCACAGGCTGCTTCCAGGCTTTGGCACATCACTTTCCCACATCTTACTGGCCAGGTTAGAGGGCCTGCCTACCCTCAGACAGAGAGGAAACATAAGGAAACAGATGGAATGTGAGTTCCACTATTTCTGTCACAGCCTTTGTTGTGGGAGGTACATTAATTGAGGGCACATTATAAAATTTCCCCTACCTTTGTTTCTTAAAATATCTCTTTTCTTCAAAAATTAAATTTGCAGATTTTATTTCTCAGCCTGTTAATCATTGTGTGGGTATCTTCGCTGAACCCCCTCCAATGAATCCCTATTCTACTCATAAATGGAAATTTAAATTTACATTGGTTCTCTAAGAAATGTAAGAAAAAGTCCAGTGTAATTATTTTTATTATCTGTATGTGTATTTACCATTTTATAAATGTAACTGAAGGTAATTTCAGACCAGCTGTCTGCATCACATCTCTGGCTGCTCTCTGAATTCATCTGTTTTATTCTACTTTTCAGATTTTTGCCCCAACTCTTTTACCTTCTTGACCAACCCACTTTCAGCCTTTCAAAAAAGAGTGTCTGTTCTTGAAAGTCTTCAAGACTCTTTTGCACCTTCTCCAAAATGCTTCCCCATATTCTCCCAATCAAAATAAACCCTTCCCTCTCCAACCTAGTGTGTTTTTGAACATCAAATGCTTATCCTAGTCACTTTGTATTTGCAAGTCTATATGGCAGGCCTGCAACAAAGACTTTACTGGCCCCCTCCCCTCATCCTCCCACTCTGGGAACATCTAGCAATGTCTGGAGGCAGGTTGTTTTGCTTTTTCTTTTTAATGTTTGTTTATTTTTGAGAGACAGAGACAGAGCATGAGCGGGGGAGGGGCAGAGAGCGAGTGAGACACAGACTCCAGAGCAGGCTCCAGGTTCTGAGCTGTCAGCACAGAGCCTGATGCAGGGCTTTAACTCACAAGCTGTGAGATCATGACCTGAGCCGAAGCCGGATGCTTAACTGACTGAGCCACCCAGGCACCCCAAGGAGGTGGTTTTGATTGTCAAAATCTGGGGAGGTAGGAGACTGCTTCTGGGATCTAGTGGGTAGAACCAGGTATTTGCTAGATATCCTACAATGCATAAGACAGCCACCACAAGCAAGAATTAGCCAGCCCAAATGTTTATGAAGTCAAGGTTGAGAAACCTTGCTGAAGAGTATGAAGGCCCAAGTGATGACCTCAGGATGCCAACCAAAATTCCCTGCGGCCAGTAACATACTCAACATTTGGGAGTGAATGGGCTTCAGAAAAGTCTAAAAGGCCCACTGGGTAGGATTTTTAGGAAGGAAAAATTCATTTTTAATAATATCCATGGCTTAGTTTTGTACTGTTTGCCCACAGTTTCCTACTTCTCATGGACAAGAGAGCATTATACTTCCCCATTCCTTTTGCATTTGGGTATGACTATTATTTCTAGCTATTATGCTGTAGGTGGAAGTGACTTGATTAATTTATGGGCCAGAGCATTCAATTACTGATCTGAGACCCTCTGGTTCCCTATTATTCCTGTGACTGAAATCAGCCCGCATCCGTAGTGAGGGCCCCACAAACATGCGAAGGATATGTAATGCGAGCAAGAGCTCATTGTTTAACCAAAATGTTACATCCGGTTCTTTGGTGCCATATGCACATGAATATTTAAAAAAAAACTCATGTAAAATTCTGCTCACTCCTAAAATGCTAATGTATGTCAGCATGATTTCTTTTAAGACTTCAATGTTATCTTTGCAGCTTCACTTACCATTCTCTGACACGAGACTGTTCTTTAGCTTCATTTTGCTGCTAAGTCAACAAATTTTTGAAATCAACAATTTTTGAAAGCTTTTCTAAATCAGTCTTCATTCTGCTTTTGAATTTTTGCTTTATCACCCTCATGGATAGAGCTATAATACTGGCTTTACTTTTCCTAGCCCATGTAGGTTATATATGCTTTCAATTGCACTATATTTATTTCAATTTGCAACGCGAATCTAATTCTATTTGCTTCTCTTAGTTTGTAAAATATATTCTGTTAACATGAAACCACTCATGGGACACAGAGGAATCATAAAGTTATGGAGAGATCACTGCAATGGGATGATGAGATAGCACATAAAGCTTTGTACCTAAGTTAGAAAAACTGGATCCCTGTACAACTCAACCAGTTTATTGCTGTAAGGTAGATAAAGTCTATACACGCACTTTGTAAACCAACCCGCACTATGCAAAGGGAAGTTATTATTAGTGAACTCCCAGGTCTCTTGCCCTGCTCTATCGCCACTGATCTGTGCAGCCATGAGGAAATAAGTTCACTCCTTGGTTTTCAGTTTCCTTGTTCATATACAGTAGTAGATTGTACAAGAGTTGATTTGTGCTTCTCTTTCCAAATATTCGAAGTCCAGGTTTTTATACACAGTGAGTTATTCTTAATTTAGGTGCTGTACAAAAATTTCCCCTCTTGAAAAAGGAAGTGTAGATTACTCTTTTATTTTTCAAATTATTCAAATGTCCGAGAGATAAATATCTTCTATACATATTTCCAACTTTCACTATTATATATAACGAACACAGCGTATGTTCGTTCTAGGTAAATGTTGAGATACATGGCTATTTACTATTAGTGTTAAATCACTAATTAAAAGGAAGTCATTTATAGCATAGGTTTAATAGTATTAAATACTACTACTAATGATAGGTCTTGGCTAGGCAGTGTTTCATGGATATTATGTACATCACCTTATTTAATTTCACGATAATGGTAAAGGTAAATAAAAATAATGATAAGATGAAACTGAAGGTAATATTATCTTTTAGATTGGGATATATGACCTCTTTATTCACTTTAAATTTCCCAAAGCATTTGTGATCACTCTGTGGAATCAGTGTACAAACTATAATCTGAAAGAAATCGGTGGTATTTTTACAGTACGTGAGCACAACCATCTGATTTATAGTTCAATCTGTTAATGCACTCTGTTATTAGGCCACCTGGCAGTTTTATGCATTGTGAATTTAAAGAGGAGCTCGATGTAACATAAGCTTTACAAGCTGGGGAAATATTATTGAAATGAAACATGAATGAGGACCATTTAAACAATAAAATAATGTGTATAGACTATATATTTTTTAGTTTTAGCTAATACGTGCCTTAGTTATAAATTCTGAAATAAGATGAGGTTCTTACGAGACTATAAAGATGAAATTCAAAATAAACTTATCATTGTACTATTGTTAATCATGTAGTATTCACGCGCTTAGAGAGAAGCAAAACACAGCCACAAATTCCTCTGAAAAATTAAGATCGCATATCAACTACATTTTCTTTTAGGACTCACAGAAGTGTACTTGGGGAAATGGTGTCAGAATGAAGAGGCAGAATTGGGATGTGAAGAAAAACCTTGTAACTTATTGACCGTCTCTTTTATGACTCTCTTTTATTATCATTTAAGGAATTTGATCCACCATTGCTAAAGTACAAAAGAAGGTCTGTACAGAGATAATCCCTGAAAATATGTCAGTAAGATTAAACAGTGGCATAACAGTGAATGTGTATTAGGCCTGAAAAAAGGATGTCTACTGTAATGTGATCCTGTTCACCCTCTATTGTTCTAAATATATCAATTAGTAGCTCATGCAGTTTATGGGAAGTATTATATAATATAAAGTAATACACTATGAAAAGTATTATAAGTGAGCTGGATTCTTTACAGTGACCCATGAAATTCAGGATTGGCTTATTCAATTTTATATCACTATTGGATTTCTCTTTAATTGAATTTATGAATGAAATGGTATAAGGTGGTTGATGATATTTTTATTCAGACATTACACTGCAATCAAACTGCATTATCAGCATTAGGTTTTCCAGAGAATCTTGTGAATATGATTCATATTTATATAACTTCAAAGAATATTTTCCAGTATATATTTGCTCTAAAATACATGCAAATGACTGAAAGGAAATTGTATTTTTGTTTATGTAAATGTATCTATTTCCTCTCATTTTTGCCACTAGGAAAACGTGAAAGATTAGTGAAAATGTTATGAATTTTCTACTTTGAATTATCGGACACTCCACAAATAATTATGGAAAAGAATGGCTTTTCAAATGGGTATTTCTTCTCTAAAATTTATGGGGAAGTATTAAAATTACTTTTCACTGTCACGGTATCTTCCAACCACTGTCAGGTGAAAAAAGTAAAACACATTTTTGCACACACTGGAGGACAGAATCAAATATTTAAAATACACCCAGTAACAAATATGCTATCATGCTTTTAACCTTAACATTTACTTAATTATTAGCTATTTGGATTCTATGCCTTGATTCTGATATTTCTGTTTAATCTTCTGATTTTAACATTTTAGTTAAGAGAGTTTGGTCATATGGTGCCCAAACTTTTTCCTAAGGAAAAAGAAAACTATGAAAGTAAATGATCATTTAACAAATGAAATTCCCCTCAAGTCTCAATCACGACATATTATTTGGGTTAATTTTCTGAGAGTTGGTATTTGGATGTTCCTTCTTTTTGCCATATAACGAGGTGACTGAGTGTTTTTTGCCAGTCTAATATGCCCTGAAGACTTTTGGTTTGGGAACTTGAGGTCACAGGATATGATAAAATTCATTTTACTGAGGTGTACTGGTTATGAAAATTGCTTGTTCCAGTGGGCGATTTCACTACTTCATTTACAGCATAAGTGCTCATTGTGCTTCCGCGGGCTGGGATCTGACCCCTATATTTCTCATTTTCCTCCTGAAATGTGGGTCAGCAGTGTTGTCAGATTCCTTTTCTCCTGTAAAACATTTTATTTTTAAGTATTTGACACAGGAGCTTTCTAGAAGAACAGGTTAAAAAAAAACCAAGTCCTGCTGGATGGCATTTATGACTCGGAGAACTATCATCACCATTGACCTCACAACTCTTCTTAAATAGTCAGAGAAGGGCAACAAAATTGTCAATTAGGCTTCCGGGGAACAGAATTCAGCCCAATACAATTCGCTAGGCAGCATCATCATGCAGATCTGGCTTCTATATGAGAAGCGTTCAAGCCTATAATAATGAGGGTTCAACAAATTTGAACTTCCTTTCCCAACAGCAGATTTGGAAGCTGTTGATTTGTTATACACTTATTAAAAGGTTTTGTATCATTGAAATGATACTTTGGTTATTCAGTCTAATTCTCTGATTCACAGACCAGAGGTCAGGATTCTAGAAAGCTTTAAGAAGTCCATTTTTGCTTTCACAGAGATGGTGGTTTAAAAACATATATAGTATTTATACATATATTTTGCCTTTCTTCTGTTTTTTACCTGAGATGCATTTTGTGTCCTTTCTTTTTTAAGAGTGTATTGTTCTAAGGTGTTGTCAGTATTTAGCAACAGCTTACAAAGAAAAGTGTATTGTTCTAAGCTGTTGTCAGTATTTAGCAACAGCTTACAAAGAAAATCTGGTACTGTTACTCACCAACCACTTTTTTAAGGATTTGATATTCAATACACTCACCAATAAGAGTAAGAATCGGAAAAAAACAATAATAAATTATAACTTGTATTTCATATTTCACTAAGCACCACAAGCTTTTCATGAGTTAAATCAACGCCAACTGTCCCTAGGCCAGGAAGAAAGTAATAGAAAGAAAATAGAATTAATATAAAATTCTAAGTAGAAAATGTATAGTCACTATAAAATGGTAGAAAGAAATAATAAGAAATGCTCTCCTTTTCCACCAAGTCGCCCTCTAAAAACTGGGCTGCAACACTTTAACCAGTAAGGTGATATCCATTTAAAATATTTTCCTTCATGGAGAAATTGTGTCTGGTCTTACCCAATACTAACCTGACCCATTTGTTTCATTTGCAAATGAACTTTTACCAGGTCTAGACCTGTTTCTCAAAGGGAGAGAAGGAGAAAGGGAGATGGGACCAAGGCCAATGGTGCTTGCTTGGTCTGTAAAAGAATTATTTCCCCTTCATGGAAAAGAAGCCAGTTATAATAATACTAAACAATAGAGACCCACTGTAGTAACTGCCAGAAGATGAATTAAGAAATCTAAAGAATAACAACAGCTGGGCTGGGTCTTGTATTGGTCACCTATTGCTCTATTTAGTTCCCAGCCAGACTAGAACTCTTCTAGCTTTCAGTATGATATATGTGCACAAAATCCCAACCACACGTTTGCATTGGAGTCTACATTCCTTAGCCAATTAGTGTTATGATTTTATCACAGCAATTACTTGAAACTGAATTCCAGGAGTTGTTATCCAGGGTGATCTCTGATCTCAGAGGGTATTTGCTGAGGATGAACAAACTAGAAAAAAATACTTCAAAGAGTATTCATACTAGAAAGTACCTACAATATTGATATTTTATCAACTACAGTGACGGAGCCAGATTTAGTCCCAATTGTTTCTGTAACCCATCTTGGTAGCAGTTAAATGAATTCACAAGGATGCCATACATTAAGGGGAAAAGGAAACAGGCTTGGCTCTCTGTGGCAAAGACCTTGTGAAATTCCTCCTAGAGCCTGTACGACAAATTTGTGTTCTGGTACAGGTACACAGAACATGCCTCGAATCATAAGCCTCAGTTTTTATACGTAATAAAAATCTACGGTGGAGATATGTCTATATGTTTCCGAACACAAATCTCCCCTTTGTGAAAAGGTTAAAGGCATATTAGAGCTGTTAGTGACCAAATAGGAACTGTTTTATTTCTCCGTAGGTACATGCTTTACGCAGAAATACAGTCATATCTAAATTGATTGACTAACCAGAAGGAAAGAAACTTTACTAAAAGGTAAAAACAAAAAAAAATTGATTTTGTCACATTTTCTGTAAATCATCACAGTGAAAGAAGAAAGACTATACCTAGATGGATTTGCTGTTAGCCTATCGTAAATAGTCCGCAAATATTTTTAAAAGTTGGCTTATAAGAGTTTCCAGTATTCTAATCTTACCTCTTGTTTTTCATTTTCTCTTCTTTTCCTTGGGGTATATGACTCAGTGCAGAGTCTAGACTCCTACGCACCATAAATGTATTGACTTGGAATAATTGTTTGTATACATACAACCTTCACGTTTATTCTTTTATCAACAAGGTTCCTCAGGGTGTAGGGTTTCCCTGAAAAGTATCTAGCCATAGGAGATAGAAATGTTGTCACCAATAGTTCTGAGTTGGTGTATTTTTAACTTGTATGCATCTTTTAGCTGAGTCACTTGCCCCAGGGAAGAGGAAGGAAAATGAAAAGCAAGAGTGAGATAATAACAGTGGGAATTTTTACACACACTGGAAAAAAAAAAAAAAAGAATTTGAGATTATCAAGAGGAAATGCAGGGAATCCAGCCCCTTACTGTTTCACGCTTTAATATAATGTGTGTACAGATGTCGTGTCCGTCTTTCAGGTTAGTAACCGCTTTAGCACATGTTCATATGTAGATTGCCTTTTAGAAGCTGACAGACTAAAGACGCAAGAAGTTCTGCATTTTATTCTCGTTGTGCGCCCGACATTCTGTTTGGCATTATCGTGTACATGATTTCACTCATCCCTCACAATGGGGACGCCAGACGTGACCACCTGCCCACCTTTCCGAAGAGAACACAGTACTGCTCTCAATTGGATTTGGTTTGTCCAGGCTGTGGTGCCTTCCACAGAAGCTCAAAATGCTGGTGTCAAAACTGCCCAATTTTGAAATAATTTAACGAAATGATAGGAAAACTATTAAAAAACTGGGAAATTCTGTTTGGGGAAAGGTACCAAAGGACACACGTAATTCATCTGATCATTCACAGAGAGGGGTACCTCTCTGCAAATGGAGAAATTCAGAAATGTAAAAGCACAATGGTCTCTTGAGCCTCTCTTCATAAACTTTAAGGTGGAATTATCTTCTGTGCATGCAACGGGCCCTCAACAAATGATTGGTAACAGAAACATATACACTGGGGGACACGTCAATGCCTTGGACCAAGCTGAAGGTAAACCCGCCTGCCAGGCTGAAAGTCTGGGAGTAAAGCGGCTCAAGTTAGGGAGGTTATAGCGTAAAGCTCTGTTCCTTCTTGCTCCGACTTGTCTGTAACAGCTTGAGCTGGGAAAGCTTGACTCAGACCTCCGAAGCACAGGTGTTTTATCTTTATATAAAAATAGCAACCAGAAGCAACTTCATTTTCTTCAGAACTATCTTCGTATTGTCGTGTTTCCTGTTATCTAGATTAGAGAAGCCAGAATCTTTGTTAGTCTACGTTGGCACATCTGCCTTATGGGAAGCAAAATGATTTGCCCAAGCACTCCCAAGCCCCGCAGAAGGACCAAAGAGGAGGCATTTGTAGCCCTTGCCAAGGATCCTAGATATCAATGACTGGAAACTGCTAGACCAGACCCAAGCGGTATGGGATGGCAGCACCACCCTGGAGGGCAAACTGAAGGCAGAGAAGAGGTGCGGGACAGCCTCATCCTACAAAGGGGACCAGACAGAGATGTGATCAGTGCAGCCTTACAGAACATGCTGCCTTAACACACTTCTAGAGGATTTGAATAGTTTCTTGAAAGAGTTAGCCTTTGAAAGAGCAGGGTAAGATGCTACAGCCCTGAGAGATTTTTAATGTACAGATTGCTTCCAAGCACCTGGCACTATCCTGGGTAAGCAGCACTCGGATATCTAGCTGCTGAGCGTGCGACCAGGGAAGGGAGAACGAAAGGCCCCTGGGAGGAAACCAGATACCATTTTTTGGAGATGATTGACCAACAAAACAGGGAGAAGCCAGTCCTGAGAGCTGCTGCTGAGAGCCCTGTCACAGGCAGGCATCTTGAGGTCCCCAGCTGACAGGTGGGTACAGAGAGTGCCCCAGTTTAGATCCCGGATTGCTCAGGGCTCTCCCCATCCCGTTGTGTGCCACGCTGGAGGAATAGGTGGTTTGGCCGCTATTCTCCGCTCAATGTCTTTAGGAAGGCAGCTCTAGCTTACCATTTGTTATGCTCCTTTCTCAAGAGAGAGAATAATTTTTCCTCAAACTCTGGAACAGGCTTCAGCCAATTAGGGATAGTCCCTGCACTGAATCCACCCTGGAGGGTTGGCTCAGGGGAAAAAAGTCATTACCAACAATTCCACCTGAAGATTCCTTTTAATGCAATTTTTGAATCTTTGTCTTCAAATGTTGACTCTTCAGATTGTCTCTATTAATTGGTAACACCAACTACTATATAAAATAGAATTACTCTGTCATCATTCCTCAAAGTCATGTTTGAATCACAGTGTCAATGTTATATAAGAGGTTTATTACAAAATTATCTGACTTCAAGTCTAATGAATAATTCCTTCAATTAATGTTCACAATTGAAAAGGAAAGGAAATATGAGTGTGAAAAAAAATGAGAAAAATCATAGGAGGATGCCTAAATAACAACATCAATGTGTATGCTGGTTCTTTCTTTCTTTTTCTTCCTGCTAAATTCTATGCCCTCACAGACTTCACACAAAGGAAAGAAAGTGAATATTGAATCAGGGGAATTTTTAAATTATGTAAAATTTCTGCCTATAATAGTCATGTGTGGGGAAAAGTATACTATTATAAAACTTTTTAAAAAACGGTTATTATGATTATTATTCTCAGAAAATTTGTGCTATAGAAAAGTTAAATTTGTCAATCTTAGAAGCGAAGCCAGTTCCAACAGCAAGAGGATCTGTACTCTGATGGAAAAGAAGGATAAGATGCTAGGGCTGTGGCTGCTCTGGACCTTTCCCTAGAGCTTGGGACTGAGGGCTGGAAGAGGTAAAGGGATAAGGGGGTGGGTGGGGAGGAATGGTTTATGAAAGGCCATACAGCCTGACCATCTGACACTAAAGTGGAATAATCAGAAATGCACATTGGGTTCTGGAAGGACTCTTGCTCTCTTCTTGCCTGATAACAGCACTGGAGACAAACACAGGGATGCTACCACTCTAGAAAGGAGACTTCCATGAAACTCAAAGAAACTACTCTGAGGGAGGCAAGAAGCTCAGTTCCAGGACAGACTAGGAGGAAGTGTCTCATTAGAGAGCTTAAGAAGTTCAAGAATCAACTAGAGACTTCAGTAGCTATGGGGATGAGTTTAGTAGACCTGAAGAAATATCCTGAAAAGTCCCAATGGCCTTGACAGGCCACTTCCATGGCTTCAATAGTGAACCTGCATAAGTGACTGACTAATCCTTACTACTCCTTAATCAATGCTCTTCTCCTTTATTTACATTCAAAAACCCTTGCTGCTTGTGGGGTGCAGGAACCACTACCTAACACCTAGCTTTGTTTCCGAGAAGCCTCATGGTAGGAGAATTTGTGGTTCAAAATACTTTCGAGATCAAAAAATGTTGTAGTGTTGTGGTTGAGAGAGATCCTACGAAAGTCTTTTTTAAAAAAAATTTTTTTAATGTTTATTTATTTTGAGAGAGAGAGAGGGTAGGGGAGGGGCAGAGAGAGGAGAGAGAGAATCCCAAGCAGGCTCCGTTCTGTCAGCACAGAGCCCCATGTGGGGCTGGAACGCACAAACCATGAGATTATGACCTGAGCTGAAATCAAGAGTCGGATGCTCACCCAACTGAGCCACCCAGGTGCCCCAAGACAGACCTTATGAAGTCTTTATAAACATTTTTACATGGGGCACCTGGGTGGCTCGGTCGGTTAAGCGTCCGACTTCGGCTCAGGTCATGATCTCACGCTCCGTAAGTTCGAGCCCCGCGTCGGGCTCTGTGCTGACAGCTCAGAGCCTGGAGTCTGTTTCAGATTCTGTGTCTCCCTCTCTCTCTGCCCCTCCCCTGTTCATGCTCTGTCTCTCTCTGTCTCAAAAATAAATAAACGTTAAAAAAAATTAAAAAAAAACATTTTTACAAATACTGAAATTTTTATACAAATAAAATAAAATAGAGGCTACAGTATATATTATCTCTTGCTCCTGAGAAAGTCTATGTTCTACCTCCACAGAAGTTTAAATAAAATATTCATAAATTATTGTGCTTTATTTTATGAAGTTGCATTCTCACATATTTCCCCCCTACTCTTGTCCTCTAACCAAATATTAGTGCCTACAAGGGCACTTAAAAATAGAAAGTTTTGAGATTCAGAAGTAGTGACTGTTGCCTCACTAACGCCAGAAGTGCAAAGTAACTTGGATGCTTGCAATTTAAGAACGCTTTGGGTAACCTCTGGTTAACCTTCCTGACATGCTAAAAAGTATTTCTCTAATTCTCTCTCCAAAGCGTGGAGTGGACTGTCCCAATGATCTGAGCCCCTTCTGCACACAGCTCAGTTCCCTTCCCTCTAACAAATGGAGAGTGTATTGAAAGGTCCAATGGAGCTTCGATTAATTTCTAAAACCTTTTATTGTCACCACTGAGGTGGGGCTTACTGTTCTTCTTTTACTTTTCCTAATAGTCACTTCTATGCTTTTCTATTTATTGTCAGTAGAAGAAACTCACAAGTTGCCTATACTGGAAGTAAAATTCTCACTGTTGAGCAAATAATTTGCTGGCCACAATAGAATTTGCTTAAAGAGAACACTGAGCTTTGAAGGGATCACTGAATAGAGTAATCTCTTACTCAGCAGTTAGAGTTACATACAATAAGTATCATCTATAGTCTAAATTATCTTTGAAACATTTTAAATTTTCCATAGAATAGAATATTGTATAATTTCATGGTATGTCCAATATCTAGCCCTGGAACACTGTTGACAGTGAATGAAGCGGGTAGCTTGCATTTAGATTCCATGTTGAAATGAAAACACAGAGAGCTGATACTGCTCAAGGTCAAGGTTCTTACAAAGTGGCTTCTCTGTCCTGATCATAGAAAATATATGAATGCTGGTTACTTCTGCTTAGAGTTGTAGCTTCCTTACCAAATTATAGAAATATCCAATAGTAACCAGGGCAAATCAAGAACTCTCTTTGGAAGGATAAATGAAGCTCTAGGCTCAGAAATTTGGCCAAAGCAATTCAACCCCAATGTTCAACTACTCAACATAACTTCATTGACATTCGTATCAAACTTTTCCTGTGCTGAAGAATACTCAGAATAATATCCTTGCAACAGTTATAAGGTTTACCTAAAATCTCCCTAATTCAGGTAAAAGTAAATATTTTGTTAGATATTTCAAATGATTTATGTGTCATTAAAAAATGACAACTTAAAATCGCTTTACAGTAAAAAGTAAAAGATTCTTATCATACTCAACGGGCTATAAATATCCTGTCTTTTCTTTCTCTAAATTATAATTTCCATTTGTTTAACATCTAATTTAGTTCTATAAATATCCAATACCATTTTGATATTTGCTCAAATGTGCCAAGTACTGACCTCTTTATCAAATTAGGTCTGTGATCAAATCAGGGAAAAAAATAATACACTTAAATTCTGAATATCTTTATTTTTTTGTCCAGCAAAACAAAGTGGTTAATCTTTAAATGTTCTAAGCCTCTCTAGAACTCTGTGGTTTTTGGTAACCTTGGCAATCAAAACTCTTTAAACCATGTGCCTTAAAAATAACTTTAAAGCAGTTGCTTATAAAATGAAATAAACTCAAATAATTTATTTCATAATATAAAATTATAACTTCATTACCTATTTATGGAAATATATTGATGATAACTAGGTAAGAATGTTTATATTAACAATTTATTTGCAGAAGGCTATTTAGAAGTTTTATCACAGAAATACTTTCAAAAGTACAAATAGCCTTTAAAAATTATAATATAGGACAACCTCATTATAAAACTTTAGACAATATAGAAAGTTAGAAAGTAAACCCTTCAGAAATAACCATTATTAATACTCTGTACATATCCTTTCATATTTTTTCATACATTAATAACACACACACACACACACATACACACACACACACACACACACACACTCAACCCTCACTTATCCTGAAAGTGGAATCAGCTGATTCATACTGTTTTGTAACCTGCTTTTTTTCCACTTAGATATTTATCACATATCAAGTATAATTTTCAATATTAGTTTGATATTTTTATTATATGGGCCATAAGTTATGTACATATTTCTCACTAATGGAATTTGAGTTTGTTTTTCCAAGAAGGTTTCTTTTTCTTTTTAAATTTTGATAGAAAACCAAAAGAAGTTTACCAATGAACAGTGACCTCGATGCTGAAAGGTGACTTGCATTTAAAATTAAGATATGTGTATATTATATTTTTAGCCCATTTAATTTATATCCCATTTATATTCTATTTAAATAGATAACATTTAAGAGATTCTATGAGATCCTGAGTCTTTCCTGGATGTTTGCATGTACATTTTAATCTAATTTATAATTCAATTCAACTATCCCAAGGTTTACAAATAATAACTATGACACTGAAATTTTTCTACAGAAGTAACATTTAGTTAGTAGCAACCCATAATTTCAAGGCACATTTCAGTTCTAAAGATGGGGTTTTTTTCACTATTTCATATTATCTAACTAGTTTCCTAAAAATTGAGTATAAAATTATAATAATAGTGTTGTATTTATTGACCTCTGTGGCTCCAGCCTTTGAGGTAGGTACCAGTTTTCTTTGCTTCAATTTATAAATGATAACCCTGAAGCTGAGGGCTGTTAATTACCTTGCCCATGATCTAGCAACGGTGAGACAGGTGTGACATAACCTCTGGCTCCATGCTGTCCCCCTCCGGCTCAACCATGCCAGTATTGGAAGAATAGAAACTTGGGCTGGGTCTAGAAAACAACTGGAATGCCATGCCAGGTTTAAGTTCATTTTATCATAAAGTTTGTGTGGGAAATTTAATTTTTCAGAATGACTATTTGTATTGACTGAGTAATCAGATAAGTTTTATATCTTTCCTTCCTTTTCTGCTCTACGCAGGAAGTGTGTAGTATGCTAAGACAGAAATAAGCCCTTTACAGAAATTTGTACCGCTGACCACTTTTTCTGACCACTTTTTCTCACAGTTGGCACATGATATCTGAACTGTGATGCAAGGGGAAATTAACTCCAACTCCAAATTTTTCTGCAGTGATGATTTATGTTCCTTGGGATTCTATGAAGATATCAACAGTATTCTTGAGAATCAGGAATTCTAAATTTGTATACAACTATTCTACATTATTAAATGAAAAAAAAAAACGTAAGAAAGATATGCACTGAGCTCTGATAAGCATCTTTCATCTTTTCTTATGAAGAGATACCATAACCTTTTCTGGTATGTCTAAAGGGATTGTTCAGGCACAGATTGTATTATCTTCTTGGATCCCACTTGACCATCATTCCTCTCAGGCTGAGATGTCCACTTTTTGTTTTAAGGCCCAACGTGTAGTCATATATATATCTTAATCTTCATTTCTTTCAACTGTGTGATGTAGCTTCTCTCTCCACCTTGCTATACTCAGTAAGTGCTATCTCTCAGTGACTGGATTCTTTCTGCTCCATGAAATACTCCTGGATCCAGGTTAAACTGGAGTAACTGTTCTAAAATCTATTTACAAGAAAGACCTGCCCCTCTTTTGAGTCCAAACCTCAAACTAGTATCCATGCAGGCAGCCCTATGATATTTTTGAGTAACACAATTTAACGTTCTCCAGGCCATAAGAGCACAAATATTATAATGTATTTATTACTTCATAACCATTATCTTTTACAGTTAACCCTTGAACAACACATAGGTTGGGGTGCCAAACCCCCATGCAGTAGAAAATCCATGTATAGCTTTGGCTCCCCCAAAACTTAACTACTAATAGCCTACTGTTGACCAGAAGCTCTACTGATAACCTAAACAGTCAATTAACACATCTTCTGTATGTTACGTATGCACTGTATACTGTAGTCTTTCAATAAAATAAGCTAAAGAAAAGACAACGTTAAGGAAATCACAAGGAAGGGTGCCTGGGTGGCTCAGTTGGTTGAACCTCTGACTCTAATTTGATTTAGGCTTGGGTCATGATCCCTAGGACCGTGGGATTGAGCCCTGTGTCAGGCTCGGCACTGAGCATGGAGCCTGCTTAAGATTCTCTCTCTCTCTCTCTCTCTCTCTCTCTCTCTCTCTCTCTCTCTCTCCCTCTGTCCCTCTCCCTCACTCATACTCTCTCTCTCTCTCTCTGTCTCTAAAAGAGTAAAAAAATTTAAAAATAGAATAAAATTTAAAAAATCACAAGGAAAGGAGAACACATTTACAATACTATACTATATTTATCAAAAAAATCCGTGTACAAGTGGACCTAAGTAGTTCAAATCCATATTGTTAAGGGTCAGCTATAAATTTAAAACATTTTTGTGGTGTCTTACCTTGATTTGTTTTGATATATGTCTTAAGGGCATATATTGTAAACTTCTCTATTATAATGCCCAACATATTATATGTGTGGGATTTTTTTGCAGCAAGGCTGAGCCTCTGCTGGCTCATTTACATTAATGTCCCCAGAAACCAATGCCTGACACATAGGTAGTGGTCAAAAAAAGTTTGATGAGCCTAAGAGTGAATGGATGGATTGAGAATGTTGCTTTGTGTTTGTAAACAGTCAATATCATGAGAATGATGGCTTCAAATCAAATTTCAGTTACCCTAGCCATTTTAGAATGGATTATCCTACACATTCTAGAGAATTTGTTCTTATATTTCATAATATTCTACAGTAGATTTTAGTGTAAAATTGTACATTTGAAAACAGAAGATAGCCATAAAAGAATTCAACAGTATATAACTAAAAACAGGCATGGTTCCCTTCAGCAAGCTTTCCTATTCAAATCATTTTAGTAAATAAATATTTAACAAGCAATAAAACTGATGGTTATATTTACATAGCAGTCAATTTATGTTCTACAAAAGCTAAATTCCCCATCCCCAATAATACTTTATATTCCTTGACATTAGTCTACAACAAATGGCACAACTGTGTTAAAAAAAAAAAAAGAAAGAAAAACCCATAATAAAAACCATTCACTCTGCCAAATATGTCATTACATTTTTTTTCCTGTTCAGCTGCCAGATGTATTGCATTATATTATCAAATTGATAGATCTAGTGTTATTTCTACATTTACCATTTTACAACAACAAATAGAAATATAAGGAAGCTTTGGTAACAAATCTTGCTTAATATGTATGTGAAGTAGACAGTTTGTCTAAGAGAAAAATATAACTGATGACAGATTTCATTTCAGTCTGCTAGTGCTTATTAAGATGTCTACAAACAAAAAGCCATATCTGGGTACATCTCTCTCTGCAAACAAAGGAAAGTTTTAATTGCTTTAATCAGCATTTGCATTGTCTTTGCGGTGACACAGAAAAACAATTCAGGTCTAATCAGGAAACGTCTTCCAGAGGAAAATTCTTCGGCTTAGACTTTAAGTGAAGTTAATAACATATTTTCTGGAATTCTTGAAAAAAGTTTAACAATGTAATACTGTGCTGACTTCTATTTAAATTATTCCTAGGCCAATAATAGAACGACTGGTGATGTTTTTTGGTATGTCCTTATTAGGAATATCATTTTCAGATATGAAAATGGTTCCTATAAAATCAAAAAGCAGACTGATGAATCAACCCCAAGTGTCAGCATTTCACTTTTTTCCCCACCAACAGTATCTTAAACATAAGGAGGTCTTTGCTTCGTAGATGTTCTTTTCAATTCAGTTACTCAAATCTGTGCTACAGCCCTACTAGGTGAGAGACGTTAATATTAACTAAAAACATATAAAAAGGAACAAAAGCATCTTCAGTAAGTTTACTGCAACCTTCAGTAACAACCCCAATTCATGTCTTAGTATCTCATATACATCAAATGCATTCTGTAAATACTGCAACGACTCCATTCAGAAAATAAAAGCAATCATTAATAGGTAGATAATGCAAAATGTGGTATGGAATGGAAGGTGGGCTTCAAAGCTGGGCGGAACACGTTTCAAAGTTTTCCTCAGCCTATCTCATTTGAGTTGTGTAAGCTTGGGCAAGTCATTTGTCATCTCTCTGGGTCTCAGTTTACTCATTTGTAAATGGGGATTCATTCAATTTTCTTCAACAAAAATTGCTGAGCCTGCTGTGGACCAGGCACTGTGTTGGCACTGGGAGTACATGTGACCTGTCTTCACAAAGCTTCCATCTAGTGTGGATATGTGTATTAGTTCAATAATCACACGAACCAACAGGGTGATTGGAGTGCACCAAGGGTTACATAGGACAGAATCACGTTTGGGGTCCATGTCCTCAGAAGGCATGGCTTATATTACATGTGAAACTGAGTCAGTGATTCAAAAATGTTTTCCTGTAAGAAAGACCTAGAAGTGTGGTGTGCAGGAAACTTTTGCATGCATTGAAATGGATTTAACTTTACATTTCTTTTCAGTTTCCTAGGTGCCAATAATTTTAACTCCAGGGCATGAGGTCCCAAGTCATTGCTATATTCTACTACAAAGGATTGTGTGACTTTTGACAAATTAATCTCTCTGTGCCTCAGTTTGCCTAGTTCTGAAATAAGTACTCACCCCATAGGCTTGGCATTCAGATCAAATAAGTTAGTATTTATAAAGTTCTTAGAACAGTACCTGACATCTAAGTGTTCTTGTTCTTGTTGTTCTCTGTGTCAACTGGTAGTCATGGGAGTCTGTCCCATGAGACAAAATGCTGAAAAAGCAAAAGAAACACAATTTTAAACTTCCATGCCTAAAACAAAGAAAACAAAAGATTATATAAAGGGATTCTATTATTTCCTGGTGTTGAGAAAAGGGAGGGCTTTTTCTCGAGTACTGTTTCCACCTTACTACCCTGAGCTGAGGAGCCCAGGCTTCTCTGAGAATAGAAAAGCCATGTGGGGAGACTCGGGTCATGATGGAAAGTGGCTGGGGCAAATTTGCCTAACAGTCCTACTGTCTTAATGTGACTTCCTGCCTAGAAACTCCACAGATACCGAACATATATATAACTCAGAAAAGACCTTTGCTTTCAAAGAGCCTACACCCTAGTTGGGGAGAAACACAAAACAACAAAACAGCACACATTCTAACATAATAGCATTTATAAAATAATCTACATGGTGATCAGCTCTGTGAATATAAAAATCAAGCCTTATTTATCTTTATGTCCCCCAGAACCTGATAGTAATGCTCAATAAATATTTGCTGGATTGAACTGAATACATTAACAAGTACAAACAAATAGAGTCTGAGCAAGTAATTGCCAAAAGAATGCCATGTCAAGGAATGATCGTAGTGGAACTCTAGTGTCCCCATTGTAACCCTGGTAGACATGGGGCGCCCCAGCTTTCTTTTGTGGCCTCCTGATGAGCCAATCTATTAGGAGGCCACTAAGGAACAATGAAGCCAGATGGTATATATCAGGTACCATTAGACAGTCCAGGGAGTTTACCTAATATTTAATACGTTTCGTAATGAAATGTTTCTCCCTGCTAATGGGATGGCCATTGTTTTCTGTGAATGATTTCATAAGTAATTTGATTTATAATTAAAGCAATACTAACTATTACTAATTTCATGCCTTAATTTATTCCTGCAAAATTAAACACTTCCCTAAATGTAAATATTCGCGTGTCAATCTTTGTGGCATCTAGGGAGGGGACAGAGTTGTTGCATGGAACAGAGAGTTTCTTATCCAGCAAAGGGAAGTAAAATTCTAGTGCCCATATATTCCTTATGGGCTCTACATTATATAGGAAAATTCTCTCTTTGTGATCCTGTTCCTTACTTGATTCTTTTTCTCTAAAAAAGGATGAACATAACATATTTTAGATCACTCTCTCTGCCTAAAGCAGAAGGTGACACTCCATTCTCCTAAGATTAAAGAGGTTTTAATACATTGGCAATTTAGGTTATTATACAAATAAGTATCTTGGTTGAATTCAGGCAGATGTCTTCTTCAGTATCTTGTGTTGTTCTGAATCTCTTAGAGCCTTGTTTCTCAAAATCTGGTTCTTGGACTGGCTGCATCAGTATCTCATAGGAACTGAACAGAAATGCAGAATCTCAAGCCCTACCAGACCTACCGAACCAGAGTCTGCGTTTTTAGCGAGAGCCCAGGCGATGTGCTTGCACATTCTAGTTCGAGAAGCACTGTCCTAGGACATACACTTGGAGAACCAGGCAGGTAGAATACCCCTGGGAACCCAGCGAGACTGAAAGTGGTTGGGTCACCTGTTGATCATGGAATATCGGACGGCCACCCTGACCTAAGGGTCTCAGAGAAATTTTGAGTCCGGGGCGGGGGGGGGGGGGGGGGGGGGGGGCGGTGCTTAGTTACAAAAGTTCATTTCACCAAATGGATTTTCTAAATGGTTACTGCCCTGGTCTCTCATTTTGCTGATGAAAGAGAGGGAAAGATGAAGTCCATTATTGATCCGGAGTTATTACAGGACATCATAAGCAAGCAAGAGATGGCAGAGATGGTGAGTGTGCTCGTCAGTTGAGTCGGCGCCATTGGAGGAATAAAGGAGCTGGCATTTACATAAAGACAAAAGGGCAAGACTTTGCCTTCCTAAATATTTGCCAGCCAGGAAGTCAGAGAAACCTGGAGGAGGCGTGTGTTGGGAGGTATCTCTGAATTTGCTTTGTGATATTTGCAAGATAATCTGCGGTGTTAGGGTAATTGGGATTCCAGGTGCATTAAGCTGTTGAGAACTTTATATAAAAATATTTATACTTTTAGCTGCTCTTGAATAAAATTTTATTCTTTTCTTCGATGCTATTGTCTGTTGCACACCTTTTGCCTATTATCAGTCAGAAACTATCAGTACTGAATTATTCTGTCAAGTGAGAATCTAGGAACTTTACACCTGCCAGTTTAGGCTGATTTTCAATATTGTGTGAAAATGCCAAGGAATGACCTGTCAGTCTGTATTTGTGACAGGAGTCCTATTCATGTTGCTCAATGGTTTGTAGAAGTGTATCTTTGAAGAATTATTTTTATATGGTCCAGTACATCTCAATGTCCTAGGCAATAATTATCTTGAATGCTAGGCCCCCAACAAAAGTAGAGGCATGAAAAAGAAGGGTTTCTTTAGTTAGTAATTATATGTGAGTGTGTTGGAAAAAAATTCCATCTCATTTTCGTCTGAGTCTATTCAAACCTCAATTGTAAATAAATGCAATTTTTGCACATATGAAAGTCTGAGCCAGTTGTGATCCTATAATGTAACCGTACTTCAATTTTGCAGTGTCTCCTGCTGTTATGAGAGCTGATACAAAGTCCTACTAAAAAACAAATGAAGATCTGTAACAGAAGTAGTCACACTTCTTTCCCAAACTCCATGAAGCTCTCTTAAAATTAGAATGCAGCTTTTGGAGGTTTGTGGCCAACTGCTTGTCGTTTTCTTTGGAGACATTCTTTTTCTTCTTATTTTGAACAAGGGTCAACAATAACAGGGCTAGGAGGTAATAACTAATCTGTTTGATTGACGACCTCTGCTGGCAGGCCTGAGCCAAAAAAAGCACAAAACCCAGAAAACTGCTTTTCTGATAGGTTTGTGGCTGGCCTCAAGGTTAGGTCTTCATTTCTTGCCCAAGCATGCCGGAAGCATTAGGCTCTAGTTTTGGATAATAATAAAAGTAGCTAACCCTTCGTGAGTGTTTACTATGTGCATAAGCTCATGGAATCTGCTCAGAACAAACCTATGTGCCAGACACTGTTCGCAGCTCTCTACGATTATTAGCTCATTCAATCCTTACAACAAAACAATGCCCATCTTTCCGAAGGAGACTCAGGTATAGAGAATTAAGAAACTGGCCCACGGCACCAGGGTGGCTCATTCGGTTAAGCATCCAACTCTTGATTTCGGCTCAGGTCATGATCTCAAGGTTGTGAGATAGAGCCCGGCTTCCGTCTCTGCACTGGGCACAGAGCCTGCTTGGGATTCTGTCTTTCCCCCTGCCTCTGTTCTCCCCCTGCTAGTATGTGTGTGTGTGCTCTCTCTCTCTCTCTCTCAAAATAAATAAACTGAGAAAAAGAAAAAGAAACTGAGCCAAGGTCACACAATCAGCAGGTGACAAGGTCAGGACCCAACTCCCGGCAACCAGGCTCCAGAGTGTGCCTTCTGAAATACCCAGCTACATGACACACAGCAGGATGTAATGCAAACATTTGAGTACCTCCATACCGTGGACTGCATCTCATTTAATCCTCACTGCCACCAAACAATATAGACTGTGTTATCATAACCCTCATTTTATAGATGGGAAAACAAGAGGCCCAGCTTGTTGAGATGGTAGAGAGATGGTAGGGAATCATGAACAGGTGGAATATGACCTTAAACCCTATATTCTTAAGCAATTGGCTCTATCTAGATCTCCAAATGTAGTACACAGCAATCAGGATGTTGTATCTTAAGATTAAATACATTGGTTATGAAGACTGAAAAGCAATGAATGAGAATGATGATAGGTTTGAAGTTAATTGCCAAAGGTGAAGGCCGCTCCCTTTTCTTTTTAATTTTTTTAATGTTTATTTATTTTTGAGAGAGCGTGCGCGCAAGGGAGGGGCAGAGAGAGACACACACACACAGAATCCGAAGCAGGCTCTAGGCTCCAAGCTGTCAGCACAGAGCCTGACGTAGGGCTCGAACCCACGAACTGTGAGATCATGACCTGAGCCAAAGTCAGACGCTCAACCGACTGAGCCACCCAGGTGCCCCTGCTCCCTTTTCTGGAGGATCAAATCTCAACTGTACATTATAACGGTTCAGCTCCTCCGAGTGTGGGGCATTGTTTACCCCTGCAGCTTTACTGCCTGTGGCTATTTCCATCTTCACAATCAATATCCTCGTGCTTCTCTTGTTTCCCACCCAAATACCCTGGGATGCACTGTCTACTGCCTGGAGACTTTCTCTCTCCTCTGCCCACCTTCTTGGCTACTGTTCTCCTTCTCTGGGCCATTAGATTGAGACTCAGTTCAGAGGTCACTCCCACCAGCACCCCCACCTTGATCTCCTCCTTCAGACTGTATGAAGCATTTGTTCCCCCTTCCTGGGGTCCCCTGATACTCTTTCTCCATCTCTGTGCATTGTAATTCTCCATTATGTATCTGCTTACCCAAACAGAACGTGTCCCTTTCAAGGGCAAAGATTTTGTTTTGCTTCCATTTTGTAACCCCGCACCTAACACTGTTCTAGGGGGATAGCAGGCTCCCAGTAGGAGATGACTACATGATGTACTAGCATGAGCCCCCAAAAGCCCTTACGGGAGAGGCTTTCAGGCTCTCGCCTGGGTGGCTCAGTCGGTTAAGCATCCGATTTCGGCTCAGGTCATGATTTCACAGTTTGTGAGTTCGAGCCCTGCGTCGGTCTCTGTGCTGACAGCTTAGAGCCTGGAGCCTGCTTCGGATTCTGTATCTCCCTCTCCCTCTGCCCCTCTCTCACTGGAGCTCTGTCTCTCTTTCTCAAACATTAAAAAAATAGAAGGCAAATCATAAAAGGTATGTATGTAGTGATGGTGGCAGGGGGTGGAGAATGAGTCAAGGGTCCTTTGTGTGACCCTAATATTGAATGGAAATAAAAGAAAATGGGAGAGTACATTGAAGTTGTTTTATACCATAACCTAAGACATACAGAATCTTGGATACTATCAATGGGATTTTTTTCTTTTAGTTTTTATAACATTTTTACCTTGGGATACTTTGAGATTTACAGAGAAGTTACAAAGATAGCACAGAGCATGCATATATATCCCTCACTCATTTTCCCCCACTGTTCTCATTTTACAGGACCATGGTGCACTTGCTAAAACCAAGAAACCAACACTGGAGTACTATTACTAACCGAACTCCACAGTTTGTTTGGATTTCAATAGTTCCTCTCCCATCTCCTTTTTTCTGTTCCAGATCCCAGTTCCAGGATACTACATCACATTTAGCATCATATCGCTTTAGCTTCCTCTAACCTATGGCAATTTCTCAGACTTTTCTTACTTTTGATAATATTAAAGCTGTTTTGTAGCCTTCTAGCTTTATTCAAAATTCAGTAAGATTGTAGCAAAAAGGTAATATTAGATTACAATCTTTGTGAAACTTTTCTGAAATATCGTGAGTCCTGAAAGATTCAGTCCTTGACCTGCTCCCAGACTCCTTGAGGGAACCAAATATCTGACCCACCCTGAGTCACCTTTTGACTAATCACCCCCCAAAATCACAGCATCATGAGGCCCAACACTTAGGCATCCGTGAAAACATTTTGTCCACCGATACAAGAAAGGACAGAGGTCTGAGTAAAAGCAGATGTGTTAAAAATACCTACTGATACAAAATACTTTTTTCAGTGATGGTTCTAACCCTACAAGTATTAAACTTTAAAAAATTAATTTAATAGGATAAGTAATGAAGAGGAAAGTACTGGCTTTGGGATTAGAAACTCAGTACATTTTCCAACTCTGCCACTTAAAAACTGTATGATTTCAATCCCAGCACTTAACCTCAATAGTCTCATGTATATCCATTTGTAATTACAATTCTCAAATGTGGTAATACATGTAAAAATTTTCTATGAACTCTATCTTATTTTTATTTGTCATCATTCATCTCATCTCAGGAAAAAACACTTCTAGACTAAAAAGCTTTCTTGCATGTTAGAAGTTTTTATTTCAAGTTTCTCTCCTTGGTTATATCTGTTTTTGGAATGGCTATAAAAGCTGTTTTGATTTCCAAACAAAATATTACCAGATACTTATTTAGCTTTCACTACAATCTTACTGCATAGGTAGCAGTTTGATTCCAATTTAAACAGTGGAGAAACTGAGGCCCAGAGAGATTTATATGACTTAACCAAAGTGCCACAGCAAGGAAGTAGGGGAATTGGGATATAAACTCAGGATGCCTGGCTTAAGTATATCAGCTCCTAACTATGAACATTTAACGCCTTCTTAAAAACTTCTCTAAAGGTGCAACTAGTCACAGAAAATGCTTTGAGAAGATGCTCTTACGTCTTCTCAAAGAAAGCATAACTTGGAACTGATATCCCTTGGACTTCACACTCTTTGACCCAAACTTGAGGACACTGGTTTGACTTCTGGGTTGTCTCTCATTAAATATAAAATTAGTACTTTCCACTCTTTCCTTATTTTTTTTTTTTAAATCTGTAGGACCATTATGGGACTTGAACTCATGACCCTGAGATCAAGAGTCACGTGCTTTACCAACTGAGCCAGCCAGACACCCTTCCACTCTCCCAGATCCTTAATGGACACCACATTCCTTACCTGGTCTTCCAGGTCTTCATACATCTTTAGATTTAAAGGACCTCAAAACTACAACAAAGTGAAATAAGCATTAGATACAAATAAACTATTATTTATGTGGGGAAGTTTGTAGTATTTTGACCATTTCTTTTTAATGTAGACCATGAGGCTCATGAGTCTGACTCAGAAATAACCCATTTCCCTGAGATTCTGTGTAGCTGCCCCAGCTTCTTGGAATCTATCCAAGGATGGCTGAAGTCTAAGAGATTGTGCAGCATGGAGCCATCCCACAGTGTGTGGTGAAGTCATCCACAGTCCTGCTTGTAGCTTGGACAGTCTCTTGAATGACACAGAATAATATCTCTCCACAAGGAGCAGCTGTTATCTAATCGATGCAGTAGATTGAGAAACAAGCTTCTTTCCAAGATGGTTAGCAGTTGCAACAGTTAATATTGACACGCTCTTACTTCTGTATTCTTTTTTATTCATGATGTTTTCTCAACATCGCCTCTTCAATACCAATTCAAAGGGGTGGCACATTGAACTTTGGGTATGCTGTGACCTACACTGTGCCCATTAAAGAAAGTTCACAAGAGGGATTGCATTTTATAGTGTGATTTATCGGCTTATTTAAGTAGGAAGAAATTCAATATGTAACTTATGGCACCCCGTTAAGGTAAAGCGAGGGTCACCATGATCGTTTCTCCACCACGTCAATTCCTCAGGAATGCCAAACAATGCAAATTCACCCCCAATATTTCTGAGAGTTCCCAGGGCGTGCTTCATATGAACTTCACTTCCCAATCCCGCTGTTCACCTACTGCCAGGCGGTGGTGGCTATTCTCCTCTGCGCTCCCTTCCGTTGGCTCATATCTCCTTTCTCGACTGATGCTCTCTCAAGGCACCGCCACTGTTGCTGATGCCAATCAGCATCTGGGTCAGATGGCCTTTCCCAAGTTTGCCAGCACTACAGCTCTCAGTGCTGCTGAGGCCTCTGTCTTTCAATTTCCCATAGAGGTTCTAGTGAAACCATTCTTTAAGTGTTTACTTGTTCTTATGTTATAGATCCACCTTCTCAATCCTTATTAATGATGTCACACTGCTATGATCAGACTGTATCCTCTCCTTCCACTCAATCCCGCTGCCCCCATTTATTCCCTAAATCTAAGTGTTTCCCCAGTAAGCTCATCATTTACATGGACCTGGGCAGGTATTACCTTGCAATTTTCCAGATGTGCCAGATTCGCTTGAATCTTAAGGTGAATGCCATTTACGCTCCAGTTTTCTGTATCGCTAACTAAAGAGGCCAAGTTTCCATAACCCGGTAATGCAACAGTCATAATGAAAATGTATTTCCTTATTATGTAAGGGCTGTTTATGAAATCCCAGTACATTTCTCACAGCCAGATTAAACATTTTATTGCCTTTATTTTTCATCAAGTATGCAAATTCTTTTTAGCAGGTTTCATTTTTGATTTAAAACCATTTTTCATAAAAAACTAAATCATTTACGGCCATATGGTCTCATGACAATGCATAGTTAAGAAAAACTCAGTGAATTTCATACAGGAATGCCTCTTTGATGTCCTTTCAAGTGAAAGAAATGCACTTTCTAGCCATAAGTGAGCTGCTTTAAGAAGGAACTCTTAAATGTCGATAAACATGTAATGTGGGTACTTGCCAAAGAGAAAAGATGTAGGTCAGCACCATCTCCTTCCTTCTATAGAAAAAAGAGTTATGGTTTGGTTGCTAGCAGGAAGGGTCAAAATGATGTACTCCCATATGCTATTTTAGATATGGAAGCAAAAATAAAAAAGACATACTAGGGAAGCTGCAAGACGAAGCAGGAACTGGCAGCAATAACATGTGAACTGTCAGTATTTGGGGCTGACACGTTTCACATGGTTTCTTTCCTGGATGCGAGGAGTTCAGGCAAAATTGCAGGAACTGACGATAATAAAAATAGCTATCATTTCCTGAGGACCTACTATGTAGTGGGCACTTTGGTAGGAACTATCTTAACTCATTTGGGCCTTATATCTGTATTCAAAAAGCATGTTGACATTCCCACTTACACACAAGGAAACCAAGGCTCATGGAGGAAAAGTAACTTTACTAAGGGCTTATAGCTAGTAAATGGCAATGCTGGGTTCTGAGCTCAGCTATGCTTGACTTCAAGGCCTGCATCTTCTGGCAGTTCTAGGTTGCCTTTCAGTAAATAAGTGAATAAAAAAATAAATAATTTGAGCTCTTGGGTCCCCTTTATTCTGGCCACCTCCCACCTGGAATACTCAACCAATCAGAAAACAAGTACCAAACAATCAGGAAGTAGTGTGGCAAAGTCCTAAAAAACACCTATATGGGGAGTCACCAAGGCTTGAATTTGAATCGCAGGACCATCATTGATTACCTGTGTGATCTCGAGAAACTATTTAATCTGCTTAAGTATATATTTCCTCTTCTGAAAATGACAATAGTAACCTTATTCTCAAAAGACTCCTAAGGAATTCACTTATGTGGTGTATATGTCATCTGACCTTATTCCTTTGAGATCATATTAACATTAACTGCTACTGGAGTCCACCTGCGTGACCAAAGTCAGTATCCTCTCAGTTATTTCTGAGAGCCCCATTTCTGCCCCAAATCATATGCTTGTGATCGAATCTTGCCGTGGCCTCTTTTTCCTTCTTTCCATGAGAGGACTCCTCTTCCAGACTCAGCCCTCCTCAGCTAGGAGCTTCCCTAATACCGCAAGCAGCACTATGGCTTGTGGCAGAGTTAGGAAGCAAATAGCTTTTTCCTAGTGTTGGGATATGCTTTATTATGTGAGCTTCTGCAGCAGGCTTTTGTTTCCTGCCCAGAACACAACGTCTTTCACGAATACAAGTTATGCATTTATCGTTTCTAAATCATTTCTTTGGACTGTAGAGCCAACTTCTCCAGCTAGCAGAGGACAGGTGCCCTGCATCCCCCAAGCATTGTTCACGTCCTCCCTCTTTCTTTTCATCTTCCTTCTCCCCACGTCCATTCCTTTGTCTTTAGCCAAAATGTAAAAGTCCTTTGCATACTTCCTTTCATAAGGACGTACCAGGTCACTAGCTCATGCATTTTGCCAGTCTAGATTCTGAATCCCAGTTTGGCTCAACTCAACCTGATAAGGAAATTCTATAGCACAATGCCTGTTGTTACATGGCAATTACTCAGTAAATGCCAAGTGCTTTTTCTTTTTTTCTTTTTAAGTTTATTTAGTTTTTGAGAGAGAGAGAGAGCATGTGTATGCATAAGAGCTGGGGAGGCACAGAGAGAGAGAGGGAGAGAGAGGATCCCAAGTAGGCTCCATGCTGTCAGTGCGGAGCCTGACGCAGGGTTCCACATGGGATTCAATCCCACCAACTGAAATCAAGAGTCTGAAATCAAGAGTCAGGTGCTCAACCGACTGAGCCACCTAGGCACCCCACCAATTGCCTTCTAATCCTGGCATTATGTTTGGACCTTCAGAGATTTAAAGCAATGCAATCTGGATGCTCTAGGGTGTGACTGTTGAAGGTAGTGTTGTGAATATAGTATAAAGAAAGAAAATTATTACTACAAACGCCTGCTGTTAAGTATACAAGCATCAGGACATGGCAACAGGCTAAAGGTCCCACAAAAAGACTAAATAAATGTTAGATATGAACATTCTACATTGAGAGATACAGAGAGTTTTTCCTTGTCTTCTTATTTAAGGGAGATATTCATGCGGAAGTGTGGATTTCAGAGACTGATTAGTGAAGGTATTGGAAGCTGCATCCATTCATGGAAAAGGATCTAAGGACTAGGTGAAGCCTAACAAATATTTGAAGTGAAGTATGATCATCCAAGAAATGGGAACAGACAGAAAAGCCGTGGGAAAGTAGAGAAGTGAGGCAAAGAAAGATCACTTCTACTTTATACTGATGGTGAATATGACCTTGAGGCAGAGTGTTCTGGCCTAGGGGATAAGCAGAAGTGATGGAAGAGGTACAAAGGGAGAAACTGTCATCAGGACAGGGGTAGAAAGCTTGCATCCTGAGTTGAGAGTAAGGGTATTTGAGAAGCAGAGAATCTGATTACTTCAATGGAAATAATATAGAAAAATAATGCATTCTTCTCAAAATGCAACCCTCATGTCACTATTCTTCCTTAACATGTAATGTCTCTCATTACTCCCTGAATCCTTAATATGGCCTTCAGTGTCCTGCTTACTCCGGCACCTACCTAACTCTCCAGCCTAGAAGCACAGTTCTTTCAGCTCCTGGAATGTGTTGCCTTTTTATTTATTTATTTTTTTTTAAATCTTTTTTTCAACGTTTTTTATTTATTTTTGGGACAGAGAGAGACAGAGCATGAATGGGGGAGGGGCAGAGAGAGAGGGAGACACAGAATCGGAAACAGGCTCCAGGCTCCGAGCCATCAGCCCAGAGCCTGACGCGGGGCTCGAACTCACGGACCGCGAGATCGTGACCTGGCTGAAGTCGGACGCTTAACCGACTGCGCCACCCAGGCGCCCCTGTGTTGCCTTTTTAAATCAGAGCCTTATTCATACTGCTCCCTCCCACCAACACTTGGCTTCTGCTTTTGGCTGTACTGCTGACTGCTGGGCAGCCTCTTACAAGTCACTTCAAGTGTCTGAGCCACAATATCTTCATCTTCTTAGAAGGAGTGGGGTAGGAATATCTCTAAATTCCTCTCCCGATCAACTATTGCATGGATCTGTGAATATTCAGAAGAACGTTATTAGCATAATTCCAGGCTCAGGGAAAAGGGAAGGTAATTGACATTTATTAAGAGGCCACTGTAATGCTTTGTTTTGACCTAGCTAGAAAAAGGCATGCTTCACTTATAGAATTTCTCCCATTACAGGTGTTATAAGGAGGGAACATGTATCATTATAGGGGGTACAAGTAGATGGTAAAAATGTTGTCCTTAAAATTTTGTTTACTAAGTGTATGTAAGTCAATAAAGAAACCATTTCGATTGTAACTGCCAACCCAACAGTCAATACTCTTGACTGTAGTTTTGACAAATTGACCCTCTTCCTTTAAATATTTGTATAACCCTATGTGTTTACTCTGGGTGCCTTCTGGAGATCACTCGAACCTTCTCAAACCCTTTGGTCTACTTTCACTAAGATTAGGAAATCAAAATTATTTTCAACTGATCTTCATGTATATGTCATATGTCTATTTCTCATTTTATTTTCTGGTCTAGAAATCGTACCACGTCTTCAATGATATCAGTTCTCAGGAAGGAGTTAGCCAGCGTAGCTTGTGAATGTGAGAGGAGGGATGGACTGTGGGAGAAGAGGAAAGGATGAGAGTGTATGGAGTCAGCCCCAGGAAAAGTCATCCCCAGAAAGGGGCCAGTTATCACAGCTTGCGGTAGATACAGGTCGTGGAAACATAGCAGAAGAACTCACTCATCTGATAGAGTTGAACGAAGGTCCGATTCAAAAGTGTAGGCAGATGTAGTGCTGATGGTCAAGAGCAGAAGGGGGTGTAGAAAACCACAACTGTCCACTCAAATCAGGGAAAGAGATACCAGAAATCAACTGGATGGAGATGTGGGAACATAGCCAAATGGGGGGAAAGCGGGGACTGAGACAGGCACAGAAGATAAGGACTCTTTCTCTAAAACAAACAGAAACCATAAGTTCTTCCTCCTCAGTACTTCCTGTCTCATAGACATTTTATACCCATCTCTCCTTTCCACCTCTGATTTATGTGAGAAAATGTATATTATGCCACATGTAAACTAAGGACATACCCGTGAATAGAAAATAAAGTCAGTCGTTTAATTCCTTTATTTTGCCAGACAAATATTTCTTTAAAAAAATGGATAGCACAATTAATATAAATGGGATTATTTAATTCAGCCATAGTATAGAAATGCTAATAATTTTATTAATATTACTCATTTAAAATTCAGCATTAATTCTGAATTTTGAAGTAGGTGCAAACTGAGTGACCCTAACAACGATATGGGGCTCTTCAACAACATATGCAAACAGGAATTAATGGATAAAGGTAGTATGGAAATAAGACTCCCAGTATGGTGATAAGAATCTTAAAGTCTGTCCACCTTCTTACAGTATTGGTTCTAGGACAACCTTTTCCTGATGTGATAATCCTGTTTTACTCAGTGTTGAGAAGAAGAAATAACAATAAACCAGAACACACTATCCCTATCTTTAAGAAAAAAGATCCTAGCTAGGTTCATGAGGTTTAAAATCCTACGTTCTTGATCCCCACAGTAGGATGTCAGTTCACTACAAAAGGATGAATTTTGCCAGAGATTCATGTTGGCAAACCAATTAGAATGAAGCCTAACTCAAAGTCACTTCTACCTGTTGTTCTTTTTGTGATGGAGGTGTCCAAAATTTATCTATGCTTTAGGGCACAGAAATCTGAGGATATGAGTTCTTCGGGTTATCTATTTCAGAGGAGTTAAAGCTGTCCTTTGAGAAAAATTATGGCCTTTTCCAGACATAAACCCCTGCACCACCTCTAGTGAATTTCTCATTGCCAAAGCAAGGATACTTGTGAAACTCTTCAGTTGTCTAAGCTTTATCTAATTTGCTACTTGAGCAGTTGTTAAGTAAGAGATGTGTACCTTTATTTAATCAATAGCTCAGAAGACGGGCACTTGAGGCCTTCATGAGCAAATTCAGCTTAATTTGACTGTGATAAACTATTTGCCAAAAGCTCAGTGGAAATGCTGATTTTTGAAAGGAAAGAGGGTTTATTAAGTAAGAAGGGAGGGTGATGGCAGAGTGAAGCATTTGAGAATCACCTTGAGTGTTTTTGCAAATTCTACCCTGGCTGCTGAAAACCTGATACATAGGGTGACTCCTTCCCAGCCTTGCCCTTTCTCATTCTCTTGCCTCTCCCAGCCCAAGGCTTAACTCCCCAAGGTAAGGCCATAATCGCCTCTTCAGACATACAATTACTGATACTACATACAATTGCTGATACATACAATTACTGTTACTAGGACAACCCTAGTCCTCAAGTTTTAAGGGGGCCATTAGAGGCCCATAACTGAAAATACTGTGGTCCCCACTGACATTAGTCCAAAACAAAGATAACTTTAATAGTCTAAATAAAAATGAAATGGTTCAAAATGAGAGAATTCACACATGCAGAAATTAAAACAGTATTTTGCCAGATTTTTCTTCTTGATTCTCTCTCTTTTTTTCCCTATGCTTAGCCTGTCAGGTTATCCAGCACCGGTTGGGGCAGAAATATTTGAGGACCATTGATCTAAGGGATGTTAACTCTCTATTCCTTCAAAGTTCTCCAAATGCTATTACTGACCTAGGTGAGGGCATCTGAAAGTAATATACCTGGACTATATTATCTTATTTTCTGGAAAAATGCCTTCGCTGAATTATGATTTAATTTTATGCCCTCAGCTTTTACAAAAGGTCATTTTTGAAGAATAGTCATTCATCCATTTGAAGAGCCATTCCGTATCTTTTGCAAAAGCTAGTGAAAGACTTTGAACATCACGTAACTGAAAGTGTCTTATATAAGGATTAGTATGGCATATTTTCCCCATAATTTAGAGAAGGAAAATATTTTTTCTTTCTAGTTCGTATTCTGCATATGGGGGAACCAATGTGTTTTCCTTTTCGTTTGTTAAAAAGGGCAAAATTAATTTTAGTTTTTTATTGTTGCAGCCAGCTCACCTTCCCAAAGGAAAAACGTTTCTCTCCACTCAGGATAAAATCGAATTCTGTGTCTCCTTAGCAATGGTTTACTTTTCATCTGATGGACACTGAGTCTCAACCCATCCTTTCCCTCTTTACATCACCTTCAAGAAAATTGAGGCCAATTTTGTGCGCCCACCTCCCACCAGGGTACAAGGCTTAATGAGGCACATTTTGTTTAGCCATCTTTGCAAGATCTATCTCATTCCCCACCCTCTCTTTGCTCCTGCCACATGCCCCATACACAGGTCTAGAATAGTGCATCCGACCACATCGTTAATGTCTTTGTAAAAGACATTTGTAAACCTCCTCCACTTCTTATTGTTTAAGGCAAAATAAATGAACAGTTACATAATTTTAAACAGCCATCTCACATTTTTGTTACATTCATTCTTCTTATAATTATTTATGAAATTTCCATTTTTATTTTCCCATTTTAAAATTGTACGATTCCTTTCTGAAAGTAGGCATGGGCATGACAGTATTTTAAAATGTAATGACAAAATAATAATCGCAGTAATAGTGGGATGAAGAGTTATCAAGGAGAGAGAGGCAAAGACTGGTTTCGTAAGTAGGCTGAGAGAATGATAAAAGCATGTGGCTCAAGCTTGAGAGAAATTGTGAAAAAATATGGAGGACACACAAGCATGACTAATTTTTATTGATGAGATATTCTCCAGTTCTCCCTTCCTTCTGATTTTCTTTGTCTTGTTTTTTTTCCCCAGATGGAATTTTTTTGTTGAAATCTCTACATTTACTACCCTATTTCTTCTTTCTTTAATACAATTCTAAGTATTAAAAATACTCTTAACTATGGACACACTCCAGTCTAAATCAAGAAAATGTAGGTAATGCAGTACAACTCCATAGTAGCCACATAGCTAAACTTCAATTCCCCTTGGAAATATGTGCCTTGGTACAGTGTTGACCACAAGATGCCTCACCAGACCAAACTCATTTTACCGTTGAGAAACCATTCTCCTAGTCACGTGTGGAGACATGAATGTGGGCCTGAAGCTCACAGCACCTGCACATAAAGACGACATACTTTAGCATGAGGCTACGCATATTAATAAGATGAAGAATAATGATAATAACTAATGAGAACCGATGAAGATGATGTAATGGAGGGAAAAATACAGCTATAAGGATTTGTGAGGATAATCAATGAGGTGATTTGGTAGGGCTAAATATTTCGTAATTTGTTTGTGTCGCTATATCATGGCTTCCTTCAGAAATACCATAGTGGCTTTCCTCTCAGCATTTTGGAGGTTACCATCTATACCAGTGGTTCTCAACACGCAGTGAGGGGAGAGGAGGAGCAACAATTCTGCTCCTCAGGGGACAGTTGATAATGTCTGGAGACTTTTCTGGTTGTCACAGCTTGGGGAAATGGTCCTAATGGCATCCAGTGGGTAGAGGCCAGGGATGATACCGAGCATCCTATAATTCACAGGACAGCCCCCATGACAAAATATTATCAGGCTCAAAATGTCAACAGTGCCAAGGTCGAGAAAAACTGCTCTGCATTAACCCTGTGTGGTTCTGCTTCCGCAGTCAGTCATTTAGCATTTTATTGTGCATCACACTCTGTCCACAATCCCTGCTCAATGGAGAGCACATCATTGTATGAAACATAGTCGGCCTCCTCATGAGGGTCACAGTGTCACCCAGCATATAATACGCAAAACACAAGTGATAAGTACAATTAGGGTGACTCTTTTTTTTAATGTTGCATGAATACAGAAAGGGAGAGATCATTCATTGCTCACATGGCAGAGATATGGGAAATCTTCAGGCATGAGTAGGCATTTGAATAAGGTTTTGAAGACTGAGGAACTATGGCTACATTATGTAAGTATTATATGACTACACAAAAAAGGATTTCCTCTCAACAACATAAACACTTAAAACACCAAGTTTCTCTCATTTATATTGCAATGAGAAAACACATATGAACAAAATTTCTATTCCTGTTATTTCTGTTGTATAAGAGAAAAGACACATGGAGATGTCCTATATTATTCACTATGTCACCTTGGAATTCCCTACTCTCTGTTGGCCCAAGGGACCCTTACTGATGATCTTGAACTACATTCAGGAGCATTTGAAATCCACCTGACCAAAAGGTGATTTTTGCACTTCTGTGTTAAATCCGATCAGCCAAGGAATGCATCCCTACTTTTCAATCAGCTGCAGCAGTTCCATTGAGAGAACAAAGTCTACACACAGGTGGCCTGGCTTATGCACGAATTTCTTGTACATTTGATCTTTATGAGAATACCAAGAGTATATTTTAATTTTCATTTGAGGGAACTGAATAACCTACATGTTTACTTGCATTGGCATTACGTTTACGGAAACAAGATTAAGACATTCCAGGCTCCTCACTAGATAAAAATAGCAAGTGCATGCTTTGGAAACAGTAAGATTCAAATGGAATAATAAGCCAGAGGTCAATCACACGGAGACTCATCCAAGAGAGCACTCTAAATTAAAGATTTGTGGGAAAGGGAATCAAAAACTCCTCTTTTGTTGGAGATCTTTTAATCACTCTAGAACACAAGCTGTCTTTCTGAAAGTATATATTTGAATAATCTCAGCAGCGATGGAAAACATAATAAAGCATATTCTCCCATTGATGCTGACGTGCTAAAGATCTCCTTCTCTAATCATAGCATTTATGTGTTTTATAAATATGGACAGACATTATGAGCTATAACTCAAATATACATTTGTAAAAAGGAAAAGGTTAAACCGTACATATTTAATAACGTCTTATAAGATTGCATGTGTTTCTTGTTTTATGAACCGCATTGTTCAATATCTTACAAGCTGCACTTTAATCCCAATAACATTTTTTTAAGTGGAAATGACATTAGGACTTGAAGTGGCACAGCAGACCCGGCCACCCTATGCTGGTGCGTCAGCTGTTTCTAACCTGCCGATACAGATCTGCATTCGAGTGTCGCAACCCGGGTCACCCAGTGCTCGGGTTGCTACCTATGAAAAGTAATAACTCTCCCAACCGCCTGGCCAGATAAATATCTGATTAAAGAGGGGTCGAAATGAATCTGAAGATGGCGTGTCCGCACCGAGACGTAAAACTGCTGTCGCTCTGGGCTTCCAGCAAGGCTGGGGGAAGACTGGAGAATGAATGTAGGCCACACAGAAAAGGAAGCCGGCCCCGGCAAAGTGATGGAGTCTCAAACTGTCCAACTTTTCAGTTGTGTGTTTTTTAGATGTTAAATATGGTTCAGAAGATTAAAGTCTTCATTTTAGGCAAAGAAAGGAAATAATGTTTCCTGTCCCATTTGCCAAGCTAAGTGAACAACTGTTCCTGCACAATTAGAATTGTTAATTGATTTGAAAACATAGGGCTTTGAAGGTGGAAAACTGCTGACATTATTTCAATGGGGAAATGCACTCCTGAGAGAGAGCACTGCAGTACAATTTCTCTCCTTGTTTTGTTGAATATACATCTATAAAAACACTGTGAATCATGCAGTAAAAACTGCTGTGCTGATATCATAAATCTCTGATAATAAAAATTTCATTGTTGAAACAATAAAATAGACTTTTATTATAACACAGAGTATCCACCTAAACATTGTCCTTTTAGCTTCTTCGAGTTAAATGTATGCACAGTTTTACAGTCTATAAACAGATCTGGAATAAAAGTTAATAAATGTCAAAATTTGCATTTCAAAAAATTCTTGCTGCATTTTAGGGAAGATCAATCTATGAACCTTTCAACATTATGTCAAATGAAATGCTAATTGTACCTTTAGGAATTTCAGAGACAGTGACAAGAAACTAAATGCTCTGTTCCTTTGCATCAGCAAGTCGAGGATAATTGTATATCTACTCTTGTGAACTTCTAAGAAAAAAAAAGAAAAAAAAACTAAGAAAAAAGGGTTTTCTATTCTTTAACTCAGGAGGGTAAACTCTTTCAGCCACCCTCCATCAATCTACCTTCAAATAAAGTGTGTTAACATGTTGACAGTGGACAAATCACACAGTGCTGCATTTATTCATTTTATAATAGGTTTGTCAAATGAGCTTCAGTTAAAGAGATTTAGGAGTAAGAAAAATTTTCAGCCAGAAATAACCGACTTATTCCATTCAAAGTGATGTAAGGTATAAAGGGGGTACTTCTTAAAAGCCTAATCTTTATTAAAACGCACAATTTTTGAAGGCTAAGTCACAAAAATAAATATCAGGAGCCCAAAAAGTGCTTTTATTTTCTCTACCCTTAAGATAAAGAACTAATACATCCCTTCTCCTTTCTGTAATAAATCGTAGCACTGAATCTCTAAGAGATACAAATTATCCTCTATACTGTCTTACAAGTGTGAGTATAGATTGAGCCAATGAGCAATGTTATCTAGAAAATAGCACTTAGCGTAAGGTTTGTGCCATTTTTTTGAACATTATCCTATTTGTGGCACTGCCTTCATTTCGGAGTCAGGCTGCTGAAATATTTGGTACACCACCCGAGCAGTGAAAAACGAAGGGCCGTGCAACTGAAAAGCGGCTCAGGCTGTTAACCTGCAGTGTTTGGTCACCTATCACCACTTTAAAAGTAAAATAGGCATTTTCACCTTCTTCAAAGACCGTTATAGATAGTGTTGAGTCAAAAGCCAAGACTGCCTCCACATTCCTGGATTTCTGCGTTGTCTATTGATATGTATTAGGAATATGAAGCAAAAGCGCTTCAAACGTTTAAAAGACTTCATTTACAAAGTATATTACACAGGGCCATTTTCAGGCTCGCCCCGGACAGCCGATTTGTAATCCTGCTGCTCGTAGGAAAGAAAAACACCGAGCATTCTCACACCACAGCCACGATTCGATTTAATAAATCCTGTGTTTTAAAAAATTCAGATGGAAATAATACATATTTCTTGCTCTACTAGATGACTCCACTTTGTCTTATACAAACCCTAAGTTGCCTAAAAACATTATATTTTCTGTCTGAATTTAGTCCACAGATTTTTCACTTAGTTCGTGAATATATTGTATTTCTAATCCTGTTAATCCTTAACAAAACTTGGAATTCTCTGCAAGCCAACAAAAATAAAAATAAAAATATATTTAATGAAAATATGCAAAGGCATTAGCAGAGACATTAATAAACATTATCACGAAAGGGCAGCTTCAACTTACTTCAGATGTCAATAATTTCTGTGTAGTGAGCCACTCTCCGTGATGACCCATTATGAGCGTCCTCTCGCACACGTGACTTGCATGATTGGACATGGATTCTATTTAATTCATGGGTATAAAGCAGCACACCTTTAGCAGTAATGAAACAATAGGGGGTAAAAGAGTCTACGTCCGTTTAAAAAGGAAGTTTAATATACAAAAGTGGTTCTCAGGCAGATACATTACAAAAAGTTGGTCCAGTGCTAAGAAAACGGCAACGTGATATTCTATAGGTCATGATGTTGTACAGAAATTTCCCAACTCTCTCTAATATGTACAATTCCCAAAATAAGTGCAGAACTTGCAGCTATTCTGAGAACCCTTGGAGCAAATTTCTCTAGACAAGCTTTGTTATTAATCATCCTAATTTTGCTCATGTTGTGTTACATTGGGGAAAAATAGTTGTCCAATGGACAAGTACACTCCTAAACAAAATGCTCATCTTTTTCTTAAGAGTCAAAACGGAAGGCTAATAAAGACCATTTAAAATAAAAGGGCCCATTACTCCTCAGTTTTATATGAGCTTACATGCTTTCATTGTGCAGAGTGTGTTATTAATTTCACATGCCAGATTCATAGGTTTCTGCAATATCAGGTTTGATGTATTCATTATCGGCACTCAGTACATTAATTCACGCTGAAGTCCGGTAAATCAAAATTATACCATCTGGCTTCCTGTTCTTAATGATGAATTTGATGTAGGGGTGATTAAGATTGTTAGGCTTTTGAATTTTAATGTAAAAATTAGGGGATTAAAAAGGCATTTAGAAATGACCAATAGTTAGAATAAACTTACTGACAGGATCTAATTTGTGTACTTGCTAGTAAAGCTCCATTTTAATTAGCAGCCACAGTCTTTCAGCACAAGCTCAAAGAGACAGAAGTTTAGTGATTAAGAAGATGAAGCTGTTAAATTGATAAATTGACCTTGAAATACTTGTAACTGTGGGGGACGGCCCAGTAACTCAAATTGTTATTGTGTTGCATTGCCACATAGGGAACTGAGTCCAAGAGTGACCCCAGACACAAAATTTTGCTGTTCCCTTCTTCTTCTTTCTTTTTTTAGGGGAGTTGATTCACCATCTTCACCTTGGGAGGAGGGGCTGAGGAGCAGAGATAAACAAATACAAAAGCCTGCAGACCTGTGTGTTGGCCCTGGAACAGTGGGAAGGTGAAAATTCCGTCATTGTTTCAGAACTCCTTGACAGGTGCTATTTGAATACTATATCTAAACTTGAAAGCATCCTATAGGTCTTCTTGGTTTCCTGATGGAATGATGCTGTACCCATACGGTGAGATCCTCAAGCAGTGAATTCACTCAGGAAATCTGGGGCACAGCCACCAACATTCTCCCTCCAGCACCATATTTAAGGAAAAAAAATATGGAAATGGAAGAATTCTAAATATCTGCAACACAGAGCATGTATATAACACACAGGCATTGTACTCAAGCTTGACATGAGACTTCTTTTAATTGAAAGACCAATCTGACATGGATGTTCCTTTGACAGTTAAAATTACCTCTGATTTTAACAAAAGCATTTGAAATGTTACACCGAACTCATTACACCTTTTCTGCATAAAGAAGTTTAATAGTTAAAACAAGTTAAGGAAGAATAGACTCTTAATGTAAAATATTATTAGAATAATATAAAGAAACATCCTCATTTTTTTTCCCTAAGACATAAAGCTAAAAGTGCAAGAAGCCATACAATGGGAAAGTAAGGTTGAAAATGAAATTATTTCCTGAGAAGAAAA
Source organism: Neofelis nebulosa (assembly GCF_028018385.1). Lineage (NCBI taxonomy): Eukaryota > Metazoa > Chordata > Mammalia > Carnivora > Felidae > Neofelis > Neofelis nebulosa. The sequence continues at coordinate 197,045,146 of NC_080782.1, read as the reverse complement.
AAAAATGTACTACCCTGTGCGGTCTCATAAAATGTGATGCTTTAGTTCCTATGAAATTAATAAATGTAGTCACTAATGCACTGAAATAAAATACAGTCAGAATGACTTACATCAGAAAACAAGTACATCTGTATATATCAACAATTTGAAGGATTCTGATTCCTGGCAAGTCAAGGAATATTTTAAATCTTATATTTTAGAGGAAATCGAATCTTGACTAACCACTGCAATTTATGTCATTTTAAATAAGATATATTTGAATAAGTATATTTTTCATGCCCTAAAAAGACTGATGTCTTCTTTTATAAGCTCATCCTGTGACACACTTGAGTAGGTAGGTATATTGATTTTTTTTTCTTTTTCTGATGGCAATGAAGTGTAAATGGAAAATATCAGACTTGGCAATCACTTAAACCATGTGAAAATTTCAGAGTGAAGGCTATTAGAGTCACTTTGTGATCTCCCCAGATGACCAGAGTGGGGGGAGGAAAAAAAAACATTTCTACGTTTCTTCAGATCCTTTGTGTGACAGCTAAGGAGAATAACATTCTTTCTAATACGCCAGTTTTCATCTCTAGTGGAGAATAACCTCAGTGCTTTCTTATGTCACTGGCTGAGAGAAGACGAAAGACCCAGCCTTGTGTAAATGGCTTTGTCTAACCATCAGTCTTTAGCTCTGCATGGCAGCTGTACTATTGACATTAGCTTGTGCACTGGGTGAAATTGAAGTGAGTTAAATGTGACCTTGGCTTAGTTGTTGAAGTAGAAATGAACTCTACTGGGAGTGAAAAAAAATAAGACCAGTTTCTCTAACTTCATTTTTTCTTTAATGAGTTTAACAGCACTCTTAGGATTTGATACATTTTATAAAAACGCTTTTATTTCCTTTTCTATTATGCACTGTGTAATCAGCATTTAGTAAGGTTAGCTTGCCCTTTTGTTATGAAATTCTTGTTTCAGGTATTTATATGCCACATCCTAAAAAAAAAAAAATGGCACATTTATTTCCCTTTCCCCCCTTATTGATCACAGCCCTTACAAAGGGATGGAAGGTTTTCATGCATACACGTTCATCGACTTGAATAATGAACACCAGGCCGCTGAAAGAGTGTAAATGCCCGGTGTTTCTGATGACATTGCATTGTCCACTAGGCTACATGTGCATCCACTAAATACCCTGCTGGTAAATCATGTGCAGTGAACAAGTCAGGCTGCAGGTGGGCGGGAGGTGCTAGAACATGTCTAAGGCTACAGCTCCTTTGTTTTCAGATGCAATATAACACAGCGTGTACATCAAAAGAACACAGAATTGATGATATTGTTTAGGTGGAGACTATTCAGAACGTCCTTGAAGCTTCATTTCTATTTCGAACAGTCCTCACTCATATACCACTTATACGTTAATGACACGTTTCTGTGTAGAGGTGCCTTTGTGCGTGCGTATATATATGTGTACAGGGGAGTGTGATATGTGCACCCATATATGTGTTATTTTAGATTATAATAATGATACATGAGTGACAAATCAGATTCTTCAAGTTCACTTTCTGTCTTCAAATTTATTACAAAGAAGCTCACGATGAGAATATTTTAATTAGCCTATCTAATCGAACTTGAGCAAACACAGTCTGAACTCCTTATTCTTTACAGTTCATATTTCACCCAAAATGCTCTTCTCCCACTGCGCTGTGGTGGTATCACGTTGGGTGTTAATGGAACCTGCACTTTTGGCTTCTTTATTTAATCATCTTTACACTAGTTTAATGCTCTGGTTTTCTTTTCTGATTGTTTTGGGTAGAGTAATTGTGCCTCCAAAATATCCGCATTCTAATCCCCAGAATATGTTACCATATATAGCAAAAAGATGTGCAAATGTAGTCAAGATAAGGATCCTGAGCTAAGGAAATTATCCTGGATCATCTGGGTGCACCCAGTGTAATCATAAAGTTACTCATCAGAGAGAGACTGGAGGTCAGGGTCAGAGACCCGGATGTGACAGCAGAAGCAGAGGTCAGACCAAAGCAGTGCACTGAGCCAAGACATGCATGGAGGCTCTAGAACCTGACAAGGACCAAGAGGGGCATGGATTCTCACTTTGAGTTTCCAGAAGAAATACAGTCTGGTGAAAATATTTTTAGACTTCTGACCCTCAGAATGAGTACAAAAATAAAGTTGTGTTGTTTTAAACCACTAAGTTTGTGGTAGTTTCCTACAACACCATGAGGAAACGAATATATTGATGCGAGCACATTTCAGTGTCTGTACATCATCATAAATGCTATGGCACCGTTATCAATTATTTAAGCAATTTCTCTATCACTTCCTGTTTTCTCATCTTTTAACTTTTGTGTTCGAGTAAGTATAACATTGATGTTTATCATGTTCAGGAAGAGTTCAGCAATATTATGGATTTCAAAAAAGGAATCAGAGCAGTCTTCAGAAGTAGATGACACACGGGGAAGCTTACAGGCAACTCTGCATGAAAAGAAAACGTTGTGACCACCTGCAGGAGCCAACATGGTAGGCCAGAGAAGTGGAAAGGTCTCCACTTGGATGAAATGTTGTGAGAAGACGCCATGATGGAGAGCTGGCCAGATGCCAGTGCTTCAGAGTAGAGGGTCAGATTTGGTTACAGGGAGGGCTTGTAGGCAAATCAGAAGGAGCACGGAGCCAGGAGCTTTGTGATTGACCTCTGCCTAAAGGCAGCTGACTCACACAAGGGCCACCCAGGGCCAAAAGAGAAGTGTAAGCATGAATGTCAAGGCTAGAACTGGAGAGAATTTCTGTGCTTCTCCAGGTATTTGTCCAGAGAGTATATTATGAACTTGAGGATAAAAATGCCCAGTGTGTTTTACACACTTCCCTCGGGCTATGCGTATCTTTGGAGTGCATATAATCCTCAGACCCTACTCAGGCTAGATCAGCCACACTCTTCCTCCCTGCCTTTGCTGAGGAGTGCAGGCTCAGCACGGTGCCTTGGCATGACGGACTGAGCAAGAACTTTGGACTTTTAGGGCGGACGCACCCAACAGTGCCCCTCCAACAGTGCCCCTTTGGGAGTGTGCACGCTTGAAAAGTCAGTTATGTAACCTCTCTGCACCTCACTTTTCTCTACCACAAAGGAGGCTCATCATGCCTGCTTGATAAGATTCTTAATGGGGGTTACAAGAGAAAAGGTAAGAAAAGTATTTAACAGTGCCTGGCATGCAGGAAATGCTCAGTAAGTATGAGTTTCTGTCATTTCTCCTAGGTCTCAGTTAAAGGTGAAAGACGATGAGCATTCCCAATTACCAGTGTGGCCTGAGGTTGGCTATTTGTCCATACATACCTTATCTTTAAAAAATTTTTAAAGTCTATTTATTTTGAGAGACAGAAAACGTAAGTCAGGGGAGGCGCAGAGAGAGAGAGGGAGACAGAGAATCTGAAGCAGGCTCCACACTGCCAGTGAGGAGCCTGATGTGGGGCTCGAACCCACAAACCGTGAGATCATGACCTGAGCCCAAACCAAGGTCAGACGCTTAACCGACTGAGCCACCCAAGCACCCCATACATACTTTATCTTGAATTTATCTTCAGCTTTCCACAGTCTTTATTCAACTTGCTTCCTCCCTCATCATCATCTCCATTTATTTAGTGTTCTGGAGACCTACTAACCATACTTCATATTGCCCAGTTCTTTCCCAGAATCATTAGAACAGAACTACATTTACAGCATTGTTAATTACTATTCTTCAATTCCATTTATGGAGGGGAGAAAAGAGATCATATTTATTTGATATTTGTTTCATGCTGGATACATGCCATGTATTTTCACACACACTAAAATATCATATGTATATATTATATATGTAATCCCTTTATGTAAAAAAATACATAATATGCATATTTATGTGGCATTTAAAATGGTAGATAAATAAGTTATACTACTGTGTGACCAGACCACATACTCTTTTTGGTATTTTCATAGAATCTTATTAGTTACTCTACAGGTAGAAAAGTAAAAAATCAATAAATAAAATATAAAATAATGAAATCCTTTCTGAAAATTAATTAGAATAAGTTGATTGTAGAATGGTTTTAGGAAAGGAAATGCATTACTAGAGTGCCGGGATATCAAAGACATGAGTTTAAAATGAAACCACATATAACTCGTGTAGTCATTTCAACATTAGGCTGACATAATTTGGATACTCATTTATCATGCAGGTGATAGGAATGAAAAATTTTTGACTGCTCTGTGTGTGTGTGTGTGTGTGTGTGTGTGTGTAGTGCAAAGGATCACTATAATGATGAACCCTACCCCTAGAGAGCATATGTGTGGGTATACAGGGAACTATGAAAATAACTCAGAGGCTTTTCAAATTGTACCCCCATCCAGATTTTGATGAATTCTTTCAAGAGAAGAAAGATCTGCTCTCTCATTGAGGAACACACTGAGAGAGAGAGAGAGAGAGAGAGAGAAATGCTTCAAATTATATTCCACCCTAATAGCCCTAATAGAAATGGTAAAATGGTCTTTTTGGAGGCGCCTGCCCTTCTAGTGTTGAGAATAGTTTCCGAGAGATGAGTCACTGATGAAGTATGTTGGCATCTTGCTGATGTGCTAGTAGAGAAAGCTGGCTGGGAACCACTTTGGTAGCCAAGCATTCTGAAATTCTTAAAATTGCCCACGAAATCATAATTATGGGTTGGGGTAAAAGGTGTTCCTTTAACATACGTACAGTAGTGTGTAACATAACAGTGCCATTACAGACACATCTATTAAAAATATATAAATACAAACTTTTAAGCATCAAGTAGAGATTAAACACACACACACAGATACAGACAGAGATATAGACAGAGATAAAAGTTCAATGACTCAGGGACCATAGTGGCTACTTTCATGCATACATCTTACATTTCTTTTATTAGTTTTATTCTGCCTTGGCAAGCTAGTATCACCCTCGTATTTTGGGTAAAAAGAATGACTGACTTGCCTAGTTCATATAGCTATAAGGTGGCAGAGAGAAGAAACTGCTTCTAGGATTGTGATTCATTATGCTGTGTTTTAGAAGTTACATGGAAATTGGGACATCTGGGTGGCTCGGTTGGTTAGGCAAATAACTCTGGATCTCAGCTCAGGTTATGATCTCGGGGTTCTGTGGATCGAGCCCCACATCCAGCTGCATGCTGGCAGTGGAAACTACCACCCTCTCTGGTAGTTTGGGATTCTCTCTCTCTCCCTCTCTCTCTTTCTGCCCCTCTCCCGTTCATGTGCTCTCTCTCTATTTCCAAAAATAAATAAATACATTTAAAAAAAAACTGTTAAAAAAAAAAAAGAAGTTACCTGGAAAACCTCAAAGAGAAATTGGGAATGGATAGACTGCCAAGGAACAGACACGGGTGGAAAGCCCAGCCTCAAAAACAGCAAGATATCCCAAGAGAAGGAAGAGCAACCAGATGTGTAAATCTAGCAAAAAGTGAATAGAACAGGATACAGAGAGAGCAGGGAAAAAGACAAACTAGAAAGAATAGAATATGGAAATCTAGGCATGCTGCAGTCAGCATTAGGAAAATGTTCTAGTTTTGGAGTGGGCTGCTGGGTTTAAACCCAACTTTATGGCAGCCTGGGTCAACTCACAGTCTCTAGATCTTTCTTCCTTGTGTACAAAACAAGGATAATAAGGCACCCCTATCTGAGAACAAAGGACTTTATCACAGTACCTGGTACACAATAAACATTTAATAAATAGTACTTCCGTGGCTGTTAAGCAGCAGAAAAATCTGTCTCTCAAGCACAGACACACCTGCAGTTCCTTGAGTAAGGCTCAGTAGGAAGAATTTTGGTACAAGGTTTAAGAAAAAGGCAAAGACTCAGTCTCTTAAACTGGGTGCATCGAGTTTGACCTGATGTCAAGTCAGCAGAACAACTAAACCGGGGCATCCTTCCTGCAAAGGTGAGTGGTCCCAGGACTTGTGGGTGAACCTTACCTGTTTAGAGGGTCAAATGGTCTCAAATGTGGGCTCTGCAGGATAACAGGGCTAGAAAGGGATCATACTATCGCTGAAAGTATAGGACTCTGGGCTACTTCTCTCAAAAGATTTTGGAAAATAACCTAACTGAAAATTCTACTTTAACCAAATTTCAGTACTTGTTAGTGTCAGAGAAATAGTGCTGTGTTTCTTGCTTTGGGTCCTACTTTCCAAATATATGAAAATTGGTACTTCTGGGGAAAAAATGCTTCTGTAACAGCTAGGTGAGTCATCCTACCGTCTGGGTGGTGGTGGTTATAGCATGGCCAAGGTTCTGTCACACTGAGGGTCTGAACTGAATGGAAGCTCTCACTGGAATGTGGAGGGTTTACCTGAGGAAGATGCTAAAGGGCTCCCCAGACCTGCAGCTACCAGGTCAATGACCACAGTGTCCTCCTGGTACGGTTGTCATACCTATTCCAATCTGTTTTTATTTTTCCTTAGTTATTATCAAGTTCTTTAAAAACTTTTTTTTAATGTTTATTTTTCAGGGAGAGAAAGAGAGAAAGACAGTCAGTCTGCAGGGGAGGGGCAGAGAGAGAGAGGGAGACAGAATCTGAAGCAGGTGCCAGGCTCTGAGCTGTCAGCACAGAGCCCGACCCGGGGCTCGAACTCACAAATCCCGAGAGCATGACCTGAGCTAAAGTCAGACACTTAACCGACTGAGCCACCCAGGCGTCCCAGTTATTACCAGGTTCTAATGCACCAAATAATTTTGTTTGTATTTTTGCCTATCTTTTCCCACTGGAATATAAGCATCGCACGGGCAGGGTCCTTGTTGCTGCGTTCACTCATGTGGATGTCTAGCTCCACAGGAGAATGGCTGAACAGAAGAGGCACTCAGCCAAGCTGTGTGACTGGCTGACTGACCAAACGGTTTAATAATAACCTTCTCCTTGTGAATGATATCTGCCCAGGGGTTTTGTTCTAACTCTAAAGGCTTTTGTGACTCTGACCTCATTAAAAAATTTTTTTTAAATTTTTGCATTAATTTCAGACTGAGAAAATTGTTGCAGATGCGGTACAAAGAATTATGGCACATCCTTCACCCGTATTCCCTAAATGTTAGCATTTATCATGTGTGCCTTGTCATGGTATCTCTCTGTCTCTCTTGTGTACACACACAGGCACACATACACACAGGCACACACACACACACACACACACACACACACATTTATTAGTTTTAGCAACACTTCAGAAAACTTGTGGATATCAGGCCTCTTTACCCCTAAATATTTCCCTGTATATTTCCTAAAATAAAGACTATAACCACGGTAGAATTATCAAAATCATAAAATTGATAGTGATACAATGTGATTTCTAATATACGACATTTATTCAAATTTCATCATTTCATAACTAATGAGCTATGTAGCATTTGCTTTTTTATTTCTCAGACCTAGGATCCAAGATCTTACATAAAATTGTCTCGTGTCTCTTTAGTCTCCTTTGATCTGTAATGATCTATCAGAAATTCTTTATTGTTTTTGAAGCATGCTGTTATTTTGTAGTGTCCCTCAATTTGGGTTTGTCTGATGTGTACCTCTGATTGGATTCAGGCAATGCATTTTTGGTAAGAATACCTTAAAAGCAAACTTTTGTCTCTCTCATTGCATTCTGTCAGAAGGCTCAGGGCGCCTGGGTGGCTGAGTCAGTTGAGCATTAAACTCTTGGTTTCGGCTCAGGTCATTATCTCATTGTTTGTGGTTCAAGGCCCATATTATGCTCTGTGCTGGCAGTGTGGAGCCTACTTGGGATTCTCTCTCTCCCTCTGACACTCTCTTCTCTCTCTCTCTCTCTCAAAAGAAATAAACATTAAAAAAAAGAAGCTTTTTGTTCCCTACTCATGATGTTAACACTGATTACTTGGTTATGATGGAGTCTACTAGGTTTCACTACTAAAATGTTCTTATTTGTCCCTTTGTAATTAGTAAGTACTTTGAGAGGAAATAATATGAGAGTCTCTAAATACCCTCTTACTCATAACACTGTCATGCTCATTTTTGGGAAGTTTCTATGTATGTGCCCCTCTGTGAAAGTTTTAACCGAAAGCTGGTTTCTAGATATCTGGACTTAGTGATCTAACAATAAATTGTCCCTTGACTCACCATTTATAGAAAGTAACTTGCCTTGTTACCTCACCCATCTTCTTCACGTTATGGGTGAAAAATCTGAAGTATATCTTAGAATAGAGTGATTTGCACAAGGGCAGAAATTTTCAAGAATATCATTCATGAAAAAGGAACACTATTCACGATACCAGATAATTGGGTCTCATAGAAGCAAATACTTTTGTTTGGACAAAAATATTGCTTTGATTCTTGAGTAAATATTAAATAAAATTCTGAATTTGAGTAATTCATTTGGAGACAAAGTTGTAGAAGAGAGATGAATCCATCAAAAAAGTTTTTTTTTTTCTTTTTCTCTTTAAAGATTTTATCTTTAAGTAATCTCTACACCCAGGGGCACCTGGATGGCTCAGTCAGTTAAGTGTCCAACTTCACTCACATCGTGATCTCACAGTTCGGGGGTTCAAACGCTGCCGTTGGGCTCTGTGCTGACAGCTCAGATCCTGGAGCCTGCTTCAGACTCTGGGTCTCCCTCTCTCTTCCCCTCAACCTGCTCACGTTCTGTCTCTCTCTCTCTGTCAAAAATAAATAAGCATTAAAAAAATTTTTTTAAATTAATCTCTACACCCAATGTGGGGCTCGAACTCACAACCCCAAAATCAAGAGTCACATGCTCTACCAACTGAGCCAGGCAGGCACTGCAAAATCAAAAAAGTCTTAAGGTACATTCCCAAACATTCCTTTTTCTTACTGTTGCTCTGAAAGAGCAATCAAAGAAGGAAACTGTCATTGACATAACTGCTTAGGCACAAGAGGAAAACAGGTGCATGGGCTGTTTGATGGAAAACCATTTACCAGTTAAATATTGAAAGATATGCGGAAATCCCCGGTGAGAGTAAAAATCCAGAGTTCTCATAGGAGAACTCTATATGTATATAAATAAATAAAATTTTATGTAAATAAAATTTATATTCAAATTGCCCAAGGGGTGCCTGGGTGGCTCAGTCGGTTAAGCGTCTGACTTCAGCTCAGGTCATGATCTCGCGGTCTGTGAGTTCGAGGCCCACGTCAGGCTCTTGTGCTGACAGCTCAGATCCGGGAGCCTGCTTCAGATCCTGTGTCTTCCTCTCTCTGTGCCCCTCCCCCACTCACTCTCTGTCTCTCTCCAAAATAAATAAGCATTAAAAAACATTAAAAATATGGTTATATTCAAATTTCCCATGATTAGTCAAACACTGAGCTAAATAAGGCAGAAATTAGCTTACGCTTTACCGACTGAATTCTCTCCCTCCAGTTCTCTGCATAGTTGCCTTCTGGCATATCATCCTAGATCTGAAACTTACATCCTTAGCTCTGAAATAGGCAAGCTCTTTCTCTGCGCCTTGGTTTCCTCACAATTCAAATGGAGGTGTTAGTAATAATATCCACATAGTGAAGTCAGAGTGAGGAATTAATGAGTTCATGTACATAACGTTCTTAGAACAGCACCTAGAACAGATCAATGCTATGTACAGGTTCGCCAGTATAATTATCAAGTTAGTATGATGGGAGTTTAAGACCACCCCCAAATTTGATCTCACTAGAAGCACTCCCAGGATTTAGCATATAGGCAGAACTATGGCTGTAATTTATGAAAATGAAAGGGCACACAGCAAAATCAGCAAATGGAAAAGGTACTTTGAGCAAAGCCCAGAAGAAACTAGACACAAGCTTCCAGGAATCCTCTTTCAGCTGAGTAACACAGGACATACTTAAGTCCCGCAGGTATGAGTTGTGATAAGATGTGTGAAGTGTTAGCTATCAGGGAAGCTAATTTGAAACTCAGAGCTCAGGGTTTTATTGGGAGCTGATCAGATGGGGCACCTTCTGCCTAGCATGTACCAAAATCCTGGACTCCCAAAAGGAAATCAGGTTTCCAGCATAAACAATATTGTTTGCACAAACTGTTCAAGCAGAGTGAGCACTTTGATCAGTTACTGGTGTTGGAAACCCTCTCAATGTCCAGCTTCTCAGATGCCAGCCAAGAGCCAGCCTTGCAAACAGGATTTTCTAAGGATAGCAGGCCTGCATGTTAATTCTTTTCTGCACAATTAGTACTTGCTGTAAGGATCCTTGCTCAACACTTAACTAGTCACTTCCCAGTGGAAAAATAATTGCCTTAGAAACATAAATCAAATTGGGTGATACGTACCAAAATCAAAATCAATTGCACACTACCAGGTGTTACTTCTAGACAATGACTTCCTGCAAATATTTTCCATGTACAATAGGATAAAGGCAATATAATGATTATCTTCTGCCACAACAACATAAGGCAACTTTAAGGAAAAGATAGGTTGTATTTACAAGCTGCTTGAATTTAATTCCTCAGTCTCTTGCTCTTACCTATCCAATTTTCCACTTGTTCTTTCCACATCCAACTTAAAAACAGGCTCAATGTAGAACTCTGAACAGCTAATTGTCAAATGTGTTCAGATTAGAGAGGTGAGTAAGATAAGGCCTCCGATATCAATAATAACAATGGAAGTGCTACAGGACCATTTGGAATCTGCAGGGGCAGAAGACTAAAGCATCGATATGTGATAATGCAGTTACTGAGAAACATTCACTAATAATCTCCAAGCAGAGAACCCAACGGTTGCTTATGTGATGGCATAAAGAAGGGAGCATATTATTACTTAATTCTAAAAGACGTATGTGGTCAGATCAGCTCATTGAGCATTTATATGATGCCAAATTTGGACTAGGCTATGATGTTCTGATCTGAAGGGGTTTACAGTCTCTGAGGGAAACAGATATGTGATTTGAATAAAATTCAGTAAGGTTTAATAAAAATACATGGTAAAAATACTACTGAAAAGTCTCAGCAGAGAAGTTCCAAATTAGGGTATTTTGCTTTGTGAGCTTGAAAAAGTCATTGAACCTCTCTGGGTTCAAGCTTCTCCATTTGAGATATTATACAATTGTGTTCAGATTGTAAGATTTCAATTAAGAAAAAGTTTTGTTCCACTTCTTTAAGTTTTTAAGGGTGGTGAGGGTAGATGAGGTGACTATGATGTACCACATCATTTATCAAAAATAATTATCAAAATTAATCTTAAGATCCTAGGACATTTGAAATTTTAAGAATATTTTCACTTAATAAATTTCACTCTGGAAAATTGTTCCTTTAACCTTAGGATTATTCTAAAAGTAATATGATCGCCTGTATTGAGGTGGATGTCAATGGCAAGGGTGGAAAAGATTGTGATTTTTTTTCCCCATTGGAATATAAAGTAAAAATTTTTCCAAAATCAATTTTTCTTCCCTGCTTCATTCAAAACTATGGGAATAGCAAGTTGGTTTCTGACCTGTAGAAGACCTGGCAAGTACCACCAAGGTAAAGTAGGAATCCTTAAATCACTGACCGCAAACTTTATTGGGAAAGTCATTTAACAATTATAAAGTCATTAGCATAGAGTTTAAACAGAAGCTCCAAAACATCTCACACAGCATTTAAAGATGTAACAAAGCATCCTAGCTGGACAGAATTTTTGCCTTGTAGGTTAAGAAATCATAAGATGTCTGGAAAGCCCAGAGTAAGGCTCAGAGAATTGATATATGGGTATTAATTAGGTGTACAGAAAGTGTGAGGCCAATGAAAGGGGTTACTGTTTTTATCCTGGAACAGAAATTAAGAGGGGGCAATTATGCAACAAAAGATTATGCTTATTATGGAGTAAAGTTTTATAGACCATATCTCCTGAATTTACCAACTACACATAAGCTGAGATTGAATAAAATTATGCTTTAAAAAAAATTTTTTTTTCAACATTTTTTATTTATTTTTGGGACAGAGAGAGACAGAGCATGAACGGGGGAGGGGCAGAGAGAGAGGGAGACACAGAATCGGAAAAAGGCTCCAGGCTCCGAGCCATCAGCCCAGAGCCTGACGCGGGGCTCAAACTCACGGACCGCGAGATCGTGACCTGGCTGAAGTCGGACGCTTAACCGACTGCGCCACCCAGGCGCCCCAAAATTATGCTTTTCTAAAAGCCACATGGTAGCACCTGGTAAGGGATCGAATCACAGGGCATTCCAACTTGGATTCCTTTCTAACTATGGTAGGGATGCTATAAAGTGGACGAAAAATAGACCATCTGAAGTTAATTGGATGGCTGCCAGGAAAAAGACCACCCCCAAATTTGAAGGCAAGTGATGATTTTGCACTTCAGGCGATATTAACATTAAGGCCCATTTCATCACTAAATTTCTATGAAATTCTAACTTTAAAAATCTAGAATAATTAAAAAATCACATTAGGATATTATAATGGAAATCACTGTAAGGAAGTATTTAAGTAAGCACCTATAAAGAAGCCATAGAATCCAAAGGAGATATTTTTGAGCAAGAAAAAAAAAATGGAGATCAACTCTTTCTATTATTCTCCACTGTTTTCTTTTTTTTCAGTAAAAATGTTGTTATTGACGTGTTCTTTAGTCCTCATATCTCTTGCTAAGGGATTATTTTGGAATTGAAGTGTATTTTAGATCATCCAGAAGCACTCCTTCATGATGGTTATTGTTCAAAAATAAAGTCACAAAAACATACATTTCTTTATATCATCTTTTTAAAAATCTCATTTCCTAATATATCAGCTCAGAAACACTATGGAAGCTACTCTTCGACTATGAAGTTCCACCAACATTTTTCATGATTCCTTGCATGTTTCATGATATTCAATCTTCAGGGATGTCCTCAAGACCAATTTAAATAAATGAAATTAATTGTAGCATATTCCAAACCAACTCATATTTGAAGTTATCAAATATCTCTACTATTGAAAAGAGAACTTGGGGTACAGGATTTAGAAATTTGAAATCCAAAGTCAATAATAACAAAATGGGAAATTTAGCTAAGATAGTTCCTGTCCATTAAATTAATAAACTTCTTATATCTGCTACCTGGGATATATCCTCGTCAGCTCTACCCAGCCAAGTCTCATCAGGTATTTATGATCACATAGATAATACATTCATGGAAGACATTATCTTTGACATCATGAGGAATTACCCAATAATACATTTAAGCTGTCTTTCCAGATTGGTTATGGAATTTTATATGTCCTACATCCTTAATCCCCCAATAGTTAGCTCAGTATCATGCATCTCTTAGATAATACTCACATGAACAATTTTTCTCAGCTAAGCCAGGAAATCTTTGTTAATACTCTTGTTGTTATGTTCCTGAGTCTTAAAGGAGGGAAGAAAATAATACAAAAAAATTTAAAATAATGCTTATATCTCTGTCTTTCTTATATGACACTGCCATCCGTGTTGAGTTGGTAACCTCAAATTTTATCACTCAAATATTTCTTCATCGATGTCAGGATAAAGTTTGAAACTTCAGAGCACCTCATTCCCACAATTAGCCTACTCTCCTGGTGATACTTTCTTCTACTTTTCACATGTATCTACCTGTAACTGTTCAAATTACAAGTCACAAACAATGCGATCTTGAAATTTTAACAGAAAGGAGTAAATACGATCTTTTTGCATTGGGACAAGGTTAAAAAAGATATGTGAAAGTACATAACTCATTTTTAAAAGATCTAAGAAGAGAGACAAAGGAGCAGCACTCTACTTAAAAAATGGTACACACACAAAGATGAGAAAAGGAATGGGCAAATATAGATGTTCTCCTGAAAATCATCCCAGAGATGTAAATATAAAATGGGCCCTGGGCAGAAAGGGAAAGACTTTCCTTGAGCTCCGGGGCCTGGTTTCCAAGGCAGGGAAATATCTAGAGATTCTGGAGGTTGAGCTATTAGTTATATGCCACAAAGAAAATTTAGGAGTGAGGCAGAAGTTCCAGGTTACGTTTGGACTGGCTTGGAATTGTTTTGTAAAGATAATCATTTCAAATAACAGATATAAATTATCTTGTATATTTATTCATATTTTGCCCCTAAATCCCCCTTAATGTTTTGTTAATTATCAAACTTTGGTTTCTGGGGCAACTAAATTATTAGCCCATGTCTATTCTTGGGACAAATGGCATCAACTCAGAGAAGTCAGGAAGAGGGGGCCTGTGAGCATGCCAGCTGCTGTAACCAGTGAGTACCAGGAAAGATTTGTAGAAATGGAACCATTATTTGGGTGTCCCAGAAATTATTTGAGGTGAGGTGTCTGAAATAATAACAAACATACTCAAGAGACCTTGAGCTAATTGAAATTTGGTCACTAAAATAAAATTACTGCCTTACCTCAAAAAACAAATAAATAAAAAAACAAGAGCCGAGTCATCTACATAAGACTTTAAAAATCTGAACAAGTTGTTATTTATTACTTTCCATTTAGGATTTATCTGTATTCTGTTGTAATCTATAGCACAGTGAATATTCTTTTTTTATTATTAAAAAAATTTTTTTTACATTTATTTATTTTTTGAGAGCCATAGAGAGACAGCACAAGTTGGGGAGGGACAGAGAGAGAAGGAGACACAGAACAGAAGCAGGCTCCAGGCTCCGAGCTGTCAGCACACAGCCCAATGTGGGGCTCGAACTCACAAACCGTGAGATCATGACCTGAGCTGAAGTCGGATGCTTAGCCGACTGAGCCACCCAGGTACCCCCGCAGTGAATATTTTTAAAGCTAGAAATGTCAGAAAACTTTTTAACTCTATCATATATTTTGTTTTTAGTGTCTTAAAAAGAGATTTAAATAGCTATACAGACTGAACTTTCTGCTTTGCAAATAAAAAACCTTAGATACGTTTTTTAATTCATTCTTATTTACTTCCCCTCCCCCTTATCAAAGGAAAAAGTTCATCTCTTATTCTGCAAGGTGGATGCTTCCATCTATAATATATTATGCATGGTTTCCTACTCCCTAGGGTACTGTGTGCCATCAATTATGTCCCCTGTTTCTTATTTTTTTAACTATTTATTCCCACTGAATCATAAGTCTCAGTATATAAACACATTTGTGTTTTCTCTACGAAAATAAACTATACCTACCAGACATCTATGGAACACACCACCCAGCAACAGCAGAATACACATCCATCTCAAGGACCCTTGGAACATTCTCCAGAACAGACCATATCCTGGCTGGCAAAACAAGTCTCAATAAATGTGAAGATTGAAATCATACCAACTATTGTTTCAGAACACAAAGGAATGAAGCCAGAAATCAATAACAGAAGGATAACAAGTATGTAGAAATTAAACAAGATACTCTTAATAAATGAATCAAAGAAAAATTACAAGGGAAATTAGAAAACACTTTGACATGATTGAAAATGAAACACTGCACACCAAGGATTGAATGTGCTCCTTTAGCCTGAGGTCTTCTGTTTGAGCTGTGTCTTTTATGATCAGTATATAGTTAAATTGTGTATTGTTAATACAATTTTAGTTTCTACATTTTTTTAGAGAGTATAGACCATTTACATTGATATCTATCAACTTATTCTGTGCCTCACAGGTCCATTGGATCAATTTGAGATAAACTGTGGTCAGGTTTCCATTTGTCCCTTGGCCTCCATGAGACTCCACTATGGATTGGGGACCAGGACAGTGTTTTGAGTCACTCAGTAATCATGTCAGCTGAGAATCTCTTTTCCCAGTTGAGTTAATGTGGTAAACATCCATAGGCTGATTCTGGAAAAGATGGGAAGAATATTTGCCATATACACTTATAGGTGTAGTAGGGTTCTTACTTAAGGGGACCCTATCTTTCCTTTAATCAAGCCTCTGAGTCAGAAAACTAGCTCAGTTATGAAACTTGTTGAAGGACCCTGATTTTCCATTGCAACAGTTGACTTCACCATACACCTTGCAAGTTCTCAATATTTTTCTGGTTACACAAGTCAAGTGGTACCCTTGACTCCTTATGTAATTCCTAAGAATAACACAAGCAGTTAGGTATCACTGTAGATCCCTTCTGGTCAAGTCATACAGTTGCCACTATGCTTTTACAATCATTAATAATAATTATATCTGCTTTGCCTCTGTTGTTCATCACAACCTGGCTTCTACCATTTTGAATCATTATCCCTATTGTTACCAAGGAACCCAATATCAGGCACTACATGCTATTCCTGGCTCTAACCCTGGAAGATAGCCACCAAGTTTCCAAAAGAGGCATACCCTTACCAGTGTGTTTCTTATTAACTCATTGAATTAGTAAAGGGAATCTTTTGGACTGTCCCAGGAAATACAGGTAAGGAGTACTCTGATCTCACATAAGAAGTCCATTTTAAAATTATCTTTTCTCTGAGGCTTCTAACACTCTGCCAGCGTATCTCTTATGTCTCTACTTCATTTTCTTTAGGCTAGAGGCATTTCCAAGCATGCAAAATCCACCTGGGAAGCATAAATATCACTTACCAGGACATTAAACCCTAAGTGATGAGAGAGTACTCTAATATTAATTAATATACCACCACCACTGTCCATCTACCACCCTCAAGTTCTACTCAACCACACATTTTTGCAATTCCTGCTGGTATACATCTTGCAATTTGGGGCTATGTATTTTACTTCCTCCCATAACAGGGTCAATATTTCCCTGCTTGGACTATCCTGAGATCTGACTCTGGTTATTGGGGTGGAGGTGGTGACAAAAGGCAGGACTCCATCTTGAGGAAGACATACAAGTTGTGAGGCACAAGTGAGATCTTTACAGCTTTTCCCAGTAAAGAAAGCCTAGTTCAAGGTTCAGAAGAATCTGTGGCTCAAGAAGTTCTGGCTTATTCACCAAATGTCCCCAAGTGAGTCCTGAAGGAACCACTCTATATCTATTAGGGCCTGAGTTTAATATAAGACTGTGAAGGCTGTGCATTGTCTTCCTTGTCATTCTGGTAACCTGACAATTAAGTCCTAGGCCTGGTTTTCATCACTATCTGCTCTATGGCTCTATGAGATAACAAGCTGTTTAAACACTGACATACAGACCCTCTTACTTTCACAGCACACCTTAAAAGAGATAGTTGGTTAGCCTGAGTCTGTCATTTTCCTTTTTTGAGGTTCCTAAAGCAGATAACAAAGGCCAGAAAGCTCCACAATCCTTATAATTATCATTGTCCTCATATCTTTCAAGTGCCATTGCCACTGCATAACCTCCCCCTTTCATTTCATTTTTACCCTCCAGTGAGAATCTTAGTACTTATAACACTACAGCATGCCAGGACTATCACAGCTCCACCTCCTCTCATCCATGACAGTTCCAGAATTTTACACTGGGTGTCTGTGTTTTAGGGTCACTTGTAGTCACAACTATCTTAGCCTGGGTTACTCTTTCACCACAGAAAGCAGAGTCTGCATTCCTCCTCTTTCTTAGAAAGCAGAGCCTGAAACCCAGACTTATGTAAGGGATCTTACATGAGGTTAGATGGGGAGTTTGAGAGAGGAAGCCAGTAAAAGACCATGTCATCAATGTGGTCATTGCTGTGGGCAATTGGGGTTTTGTCCTCCTGAAAACTTCTGAACAGCCATATAGAAATTTCTTCAGGATTGTCCTCTATAAAGAGTGAAAGAGGGGGGCATTTATTTACTAGTTCCCATCTGTAATTGATTAAAGCTTGCTCTTAAACTTCTATGTGAAAACATACCAGATGGGGATGTGTAGGCATCCCACATCTGGCACCAGAGAAGCCTGGGAAAGAAAGCAAGAGATGATCACTCAGCTAAGGTGGGACACATTCAACTTACACCAATTCAAAGCTGGTTAATTCAGTGATGGCTGGAGTAAAAGGTGGCCCAAGCCACTGCCAGATAGGATGAAGGGTGTGTCCGATACATTTACTTAAACTTTTAAAACATAACCGTTTTGTACTCTGGGTTTTTTTTAAGTTTTTATTTAAATTCTAGTTAGTTAACATATAGTGTAATATTGGTTTCAGAAGTAGAATTTACTTATTTTGTACTTTGTATCTGATTGTCCTAACATTCACAGTTCTTTCTGGTCAAATTCAGTATTTTTTTTTTTTTTTGGCTAACTTTCATGGAGAATAACTTGTTATATAATGTGTTTTGTAATTTTAAGTAGTTAGCTCCTATTTCTTGAAAGTATCTGCAAGATAACATTAAATTTGAGTTCTGTGTTTACAAAGTGTTTCTCCACTGAAGCTATCAACTCCACTCTACCAATTTTCTGTGGACACTGTCAACTGGGACAAAGTATAAACTAAATTTTTGATTTCATTTTTTTGAGGTAGATAAATCACATGACCCTTGATTCCAATCCTATTGTGCAAGCTTATAGCTACAGGTTCAGGGGACACTTTTCTTTCTTTCTTTCTTTCTTGACCAAGAGCCAAGGTCAAGGTTGATAAGGACTCCCTAGGACTTGCACATTTTTACCTGAGTATCTCCTAGAAACTTCAACAACTTCATTTCTGAAGCTGCATCCATTTTCTTCACAAACTTGCTCTTCCTCTTGTGTTCTATATCTCCATCACTTCTACCCCAACCCGCTTAGTCACATAAGACTTTTAGAAACCATTATGTTGCTCTTTCTTTCATCATATTATCTGTTTTTACCACTTACATCTCATGAGCTTTCCCACCCTCTGCTTTCCCCTAGCATGACACTACCGATTTAATTCAAGTTCCTGCATGTTTCTCTCCTGGACTATCAAAATAAGAAATAGTTACCATATTTTCCTTTGCTTTCCAAACTATTCTCCAGGTTGTTGCCACAGTGGGATTTCTAACACCCAGTTCAGCCATGACCCTTGCTTGTAATGTTCTTCATCATCCTCTTTCCTGTAGAATACTGTCCACACAACTTAGAATGATTTACATGGTGATTTCTCACTTAGCCCCTAGACCTGCCTGCTTCTACATTTTAGTCCATGTTCTTTACTGTGCCTGGAATGCCCTTCTCACACGCTCTTATCTACCTTGCATACTAAGTACTCTTAATATCCTTTGAAACTCCCCTCTGTGGCTTTCATAGGTACTTTTTCCTCTGGGCTCATGTAACAGTTGGGACATACCTCTATTTTGGTGCTTTCGACTGGGTGGTGAAAATTTAGTCATTTGTCTGTCTCGATCACTATTTTGTACTCCCAGAGAGTATCAGAAGCCATGCACTATGGCATATTCAACAATACATCATATTATGTTAAATGAACCCATGTGTAAATGAATGGACTTGATACTTCCTCCAAGATGTCGGGGCACCTGGGTGGCTCAGTTGGTTAAACGTCCAACTTCAGCTTAGGTCATGATCTCACAGTCTGTGAGTTCAAGCCTCGTGTGGGGCTCTGTGTTGACGGCTCAGAGCCTGGAGCTTGCTTTGGATTCTGTGTCTCTTTCCCTCTGCCCATCCACTGCTCTCTCTCTGTCTCTCTCTTAAAAATAAATAAACATTAAAAAAAATTTATACTTCTTCCAAGATGTAATGTTAAACAAGTTTGGACATTATTCCTGGTGAAAAGGAAGAGATAAATAATACACATTTACCTAAAATAAAACATAAATGAAAAATAATACAATTCTTCTTTACGTCCTGCATGTTCAACTTTTATTCAAATTTGTTTTCTACATATTTGTCAGCCTTTCATTTAAATTTAAACATACTAAATTTTCACTGAAAAAAGACCATCAGATGATAGCATTTATTCTGAAAATTATCCAGTCTATTTTTTCAGAAACCGCAATTTATACTACCTAATAGAAACACTTTGAATAGAATGTTTTCACATTTATGTAAGTTTAAATTGTTTCATATAGAGCAGCGGCAAGCAATAATGTTCTAGTGCCACTTAAATATATCACAACATTAAATTTTTCACTCTGATTTCACAATGCAACTTGCAAATATGTAAAAAAAAAGGTATATTTAAAATGATTTTTTGCATTAAAATAATGTCAAAGCATTTATATTTTGTAATAAGGATAATGAAATTAAACAATAATAAAAATATATGAGGTATTAAAACTGGTTTATTTAGGTTCAGGAGAATAAAGAAGATAAAGGGAGGTGGAATTCACACACTATACTACATACTATTACTATAGAAATAAATAGGAGATAAAAATACGTATTTATATATTATATATTTCATATATATGTCATATATAAAATAAATAATATGAAATAAACTCACCACGTGACCTGAAGAGATGTAATTGGGTCTCTCACAAAGGACGTTTTGTAATGGTTGTTATAAATATATGTAATATATAATATACAGACACACATATTCAGTTGACCCTGAGCAACACAGGTTTGAATTACATGGGTCCACTTACGGATTTTTTTTCTCTACAGTGCAGTACTATAAATGTATTTTCTCTTCCTTAAAATTTTCTTAATAACATTTTCTTCCCTCTAGCTTACTGTATTGTAAGAATATACTATATAATACATATGACATACAAAATGCGGGTTAATTGAGTGTTTTGTTACTGGTAAGTCTTCTGGTCAAGAGTAGGCTATTAGTAGTTAAGTTTTGGGGGAGTCAGCAGTTATACATGGGTTTTCTACTCCATGAGGCGGTACGCCAATCCTCGTGTTGTTCAAGGTCACCTATGTGTTTAACATGCCAGTCACCATTTTGTTAAGGAACATACTCTTTTACAATGTAGTACTGCTTAAGTTTCATTAGCAAACACATGCAGTATATGACTATCTCCCACCCACCACTTCCTATCCTCTTTCATTGCTTTACTACTTTCAAAAACTTTTTTGGCCTTCCAACATACTGATAATTTACTCATCTATTCTCTTTATTGTGCTCCCCTTCATCTAATTTAAGAGTTTAGGCCCCAAGCGGATTCCTGGGTGGCTCAGTCGAGTAAACGTCCGACTCCTAGTTTCGGCTCAGATTATGATTTCCCAGTTTGGGGAGCTTGATCCCTGAGTCGTGCTCTGTACTGACAACACTGAGCTTGCTTGGGATTCTCTCTCTCTCTCTCTCTCTCTCTCTCTCTGTGTCTCCCCTTCTCTCTGCCACTCCCCCACTTGCACTGTCTCTGTCTTTCCTGAAATAAATAAACTTAGGGGTGCCTGGGTGGCTCAGTCAGTTAAGTGTCTGACTTCAGCTCAGGGGCTTTGTGAGTTGGAGCCCCTCATCAGCCTATGTGCTGACAGCTCAGAGCCTGGAGCCTGCTTTGTTTGTATTCTGTCTCCCTCTCTCTGTGCCGTGTCCCCACTCACACTCTCTCTCCTGCTCTCTCTCTCAAAATAATAAACATTAAAAAATTTTTTAATTTGCTTACAAAATAAATAAGCTTAAAAAAAATCAAAAGAACTTAGGCTCCAAGAGCTTACAAAGAGATACTCAATTAGTATTTGCTTAATAAATGACTATTGTTGTTTTTCACTCAGTCTTTAGTCTATGCTTAGTATGTAACTACATTACTTTCATCACTTAGCATTACCCACCATTCTATTAATTGAAAAGGTAAAGAAAATTATATATAGGCATACAATTATATTATGTATAAAATTAATACATATAATTGTGTGAATACCTTAGATATTACTACATATTTAATTAATTGCTGCAATTGCCTACAGTGGAATGAAAAAAATCAGTCTTCATATTTTTAAACAAAAAGAAATTATCACTATAGTAAAAGCAGTTGACTTGGCCAGGTATTTGTAGGGTCCTAATAAAATCACCACTTACTTCTTATGTACTTAATTGTCAATTTTAAAAGGGCAAGATGAAAGGCCTCACACGGCACCCTCCATTTAGGAAACTTATTGAAATTGATATCCATTTACTTGGAGGAATTGCATTAACTATATTATAAAAGGGATCACAGAATTATGTTAAGAATTATTTCCAACTGCTTATTCTTAATTGATTCTATATTAGAAATGGAAAATAAAGAGGACAGAAACACCATCCAACATTTTATCAGTTAGACTATACTACCCAAGAGAAAATTAAAAACACTCATTTCTTTTAAGTTTTTAATCCATTAAAAGTAGTATTACCATTCAGACATTAAAAATCAGTAAACAATTTCTTATATTTAAAAAAAGAAAGTCTCTGTGATGCTCTTTTTATAAATCAAAAACACAAAGTAAATTCTTCCTATCAAAATACAAATTCTTAAATCTTTAGGAAAATTGCCATTTTCTTTCCTAAAAACACTACCATGTCATGAAAAACTAGTATGCCGTAAGACGATAATCAATTTTTAAACAAATATATTTTGGTCAAATAATTTAGAAAATTCTGGATTAAGCATATTTAAGTAACTTTATTAATTGAAGAATTTCACACATCCTACCCCAAACTTACTTGCCCTGATTGTCCTGATTGTCCTGAGGTCAGAACAATCTCCTACACTGTCCTTCCCCATTCTCCTTCCCCCACCACATACCAGGATCACATATCTTGAAATTCACTTATGTTCCAAGAACTACAAGATCAGTATAAGTATCATCAAACTTGTTAATTGTTTCATGATTATTATTTCTGTAGAACTCCAGCTTAAACCAAGAAGAATTTTTTCCTAATAATAAATATTAAAGTGCAGTAGTTTGCAAATTATACTACTCTTTATTTCACCTGAGGTCAAAACAAAAAGAAAGAAATTTGAATCATAGTAATAGAAATTTTTAATAGTTGTAACAAAAAATTAATGAAAATCGTTATTTGCAATTGGTATCAATAGTACTTATATAGAAGACCCTAAAATAGGGCTTTCAAGGTGTAGGTGTTGATAATACTGATTCCTGGCTAGTTCACAGAGGGAAGGAAATTTTTCTACATTGAAGTTTGGAGGGTTGGAGTGTTAACAAATGCAAACAGCTGAGAGGGGAATCGAATAGAATAATATCTACTACTGTAAAGGGTGTACCCTGTGCTTCAGTTTCATACCAGGCATAACCCTGTGACACACACGCGCGCGCACACACACACACACACACACACGGGGACTTTTACAGGAAAACTCTAACATTTTTTATAAAAGTGAAAAATTGAAAACAACCCAAATTTTCATCATCATGAAAATAGATATATATGTGGCAGATTTTTAAAAATGGAATACTATACAGCAGGGACTTAGAGATCAATTTTTTATCATTAAAGAAGATCACATACATAATATTGAGCAAAACCATATTATATATCAATATAAAATATTTTAATGTAGTTTGGAAGCATGCAGAATAATGCTATATATGTGTGTATAGTTACAGTTATGTGATATCTGTGATAAAAATGTAAAAATACCTATGAAAATGCTAAATACCAAATTCAGGATAATAGGTAACTCTTGGAAGAGTGGGAAATGCAATCAGGGAAAAATAAACCAAGGGCCTCATCTATTTTTTGTAACTTTTCATTTCTTATGTCATGTGATGGTACCCAGAGATGTTCATTAAATAAATATAATAACTTTTTATACTGTGTCTGAAATATGTCAAAATTTAATAAAGTAAAAAAGATATTTAAGTGAAGCTTATCTTGGGGATATAACAGAAAACTTTCAATGTAACACTGTAAGTTCAATATTTGGATGAAATTAACAACAAGGCATTTGGGTTAATTTAGGAACTTCAGAATATTTAAAACAGAATATTTATGTTTCTCGTCATGAAGTGGTTATAAACATAAATAGCTTATTATATATATTATAAGTTATAATTTATAATATACATATATAGTAAGCTATTTTGTAGCTATACCAATACACAGATGAGTAGTTAAGGCATTGTCCAAGTATACTAACATACTTGGACAATGCCTTAACATTGTCCAAGTATACTAATCCATATCTACATATACTTGGACATACATTGTCCAAGTATACTAATCCATATCTATGGAAATGGATTAAGTTGGGCATATTGTGTCCAGGCCAAGCAGGAGAGAATTCAACTGTCTTCCTCTATCTTTCCAAGATATCAAAGAAATATTGTTATAATCTATACATCTCACAAATATTGTCCAATGAATATATTTGAAATATCTATTAAAGTAAGTCAGTTCTCCCGGTTTGTGAGTTTGAGTCCCACACTGGGCTCTCTGCTGTCAGCATGGAGTCTGCTTCAGATCCACTGTCCCCTTTCTCTCTGTCCCTCCCTCACTCACTCTCTCTGTCTCTCTCAAGATAAATAAACTTTTAAAAACAAACAAACAAAACCAAAACAAAGATAAAATAAAATAAAATAAGTCAGAGTTACTAATTTTTCTGTTATATAGAGTTTTCTTTCCAAGAGTTTTGGGACTTAAATAAATTTTGCATAGTCCTTAAGCTCAATGTCTTGTCCAGGTTCATTCACTTCATTCCTCACTTATATATCCTCAGGTCTCTCTGCTTTCATCACCATGACTATATTAAAACTACCCCTATCAAGACCCCCATAGACTTTATCTTATACAAAAATTCATGGTCAATATTCTGCCTTTACATTACTCAACATCCCAGCAGCATTTGACATACTCTCCTCTGAAATAATTTGAACATTGTGTTTCCTGTAATTCAACCAGCATTCATCTGGTTTCCCTCTTGTCACAATGGCCAATCATTCTTCTTTAGTGCTTCCTCTGTCCTAAACTGCTCTTACGACCTCCATGTGACAAAATCAAATTATTAATTCTCAGTTCTAACCTGTGATGGAATTTTATGTGTCAACTTGACTGGGCACCAGGATGTCCAGATGTCCAATTAAACATTATTTCTGGATATGTCTGTGCGGGTGTTTCTGGAAGAGATTAGCCATTGAATCTGTGGACTAAGAAAGGATATTGCACCCCAGTGTGAGTGGATATTATCCAATCTATTAGGGCCTAAATAGAACAAAAAGGCAGAGGAATGGAAAATTCTCTCTGTCTGCCTATCTGAGCTGGGACATTGATCTTTTTTCTATGCTTGTACTAGAACTACACCACTGATACTCTTACTTCTCAGACCTTTGGACTTAGACTGGAATACACAACCACCTTTCCTGGGTCTCCTGCCTGCAGAGGGTAGATCGTGGGACTTTGCAGTCTACATAATTGCCTGAGCCAATTCCTCATAGTAAATCTTTTGAATAAATGTGTATGTATACATTAATATATGTGTATTTACTGTAAGGAATTTTATTTCCATTAAATTTTTACGCAAAATATTATGTATATGTAAAATTTACCATATGGATCGATAGTTTCTTCTTGAAGTACTTTTTTACTTGGTTTTCAAGATAACATACTTTTATGGTTTTTCTCTTGCCTTATTGCCTGCTCCACCTCAGTTCCTTTTCTGGTTCCTCTTCATGTCCCTAATATTCCTGACTGTGTGCTCATTTCTTTGTCTACACTTCCTGTCTAGTGACCTAATCTAATCTCATGGTTTTACATGTCATCTATATGTTGATGACTCTACATCACTATGCTGAGTATTGTCAAATTAGATCTTCAATCTTGCTTCTCAAAGACTAATATCCTACTTGCCTATATATTTCCACTTTGATATTTAGTAGGCATCTTAAATTAATATAAGTTAATCTAAATATTATAGTTCAGTAGCATAAACAGAATGGTTTCCAACGATGTCTATACAGCTTCTCCCTGCCTTGCCATTCCCATCTCCATTTATGGTGCCACCTTCTGCCCAGTGGCTCAAGTCATTTGTCATCATCTTTGATTCTTCACTTTCCTGAAAACTCTACTTTGAATTTACCATCAAGTTGTTTTGATTCCATTCGCAAAATATATCCTGATTCTATTTTTTTTTTACCAACTTCACTTCCTTGACCCTTAAGTCATCAGAATTTATCCCCTGAATGAATGAAACAGCTTATAAAAGTCTTTCACTTTCCACGCCTCAATTTTAGACACAGGAGCCAATATTAACTTTCTAAAGTGTAAATCAGGTCATGTCTCTCCCCTATTTGCCACTGTCCCATAAATGCTTAAAAAATAGAATAAAAATGCTTTACCCTTTACCCTGACCCTACATATCTGGCTCCTAACTTACCCTCTAGCACTGAGCTCTGGCCACAGTGGCTTTTTTGCTGCCCCTTTAAACCTCTGAGTTTGTTCTCATCATAGTACCTTTGCCCTGACTCTTCTAGATGCCTCATGTAGATCTTTATGTAGCTGTCTTCTTTTCACAATTCAGATTTCAGCTTCAAAGTCTTCAGAATAGTCTTCTATGAGCCCCTATTAAAGAACTCTCCATCTGTTTACATTATACTCACACATTTTATTTTCCATTCAGAATTTATTTCCCTCTGAAATTATCTTACTTTTTAAAAAATACATTCACTGTTTATCCCTTTATACTAGAATATAAGCTTTTTGAGGGCAAGGACTTTGTTTTCTTATTTACCAATGAACATCCTCCATTGCTTAGAACAATGCATGATGCAAACATTTGTTGACTGACTCTGCAAACCTCCAAAAGTTACCAAGTGAGTAGAAAATCTAATTTTATCCACTTTGGCAGTATCTTCTCTCCTCTAACAATGATGTAGGGGCCCTGGGAAGCTTATCAGATATTTACAGAAAGAGACTTCTGGCCTTCAGTGTCATTACATTAATATGGTAACCAGACTCCAAGATGGTCTCCAGTGATCCTCATCTTCTGGAATTCATTTCCTTGTCTAGTCCCCTCCTACACTGTATCTGACACAGTCTGTATGACCAACAGAGTATAGCAGAAGTGCGATTGGTGACTTCTAAGACAAGTCACAGAAGACACTGCCACTTTCTTCTTGGATCTTTCTCTCTGTGGAAAGCCAACCACCATAGCATGAAGATCCTATGGAGCAGCCCCTATGGAGATGTCCCAGTGTTAAAGAACTGAAGCCCTAGGAACAGCTCCTCCACCTCCACTCAAGTCTTCAGAAGACTGCATCTCTGGACACCATCTTGACTATAAATTCCATCTTGAGCTGGAACTACCCAGTTTGGATGCTCCCAAATTCCTGATCAACAGATATTATAATAAGCTTTAAAGTTAGTTATACCCCAGCAACTAATACAGCTAACTAGTTTCTGCTAAACTGTTCCTTTTCCAAGTCCCTAAATTTCTTTGAAGGTGAGGAAATAATATAGGAAATAATAATCTTTCTGCATTTGTGGTCTCCTTTCTCCTCTACTTGGCAGAGGAATTTTAAGCCATTCTTAAAAGGAATTTTTAAGAATGGTTAACGTTCTTAAAATGTTAGCATACCTTTTCTGGCAATTGCTCTACCTCAATGAACCTAGGATGTTGCAATTAAGAGACAAAGCAAGAGTGTCTTATGCATGTTTGACAACTTTACTTTCAGCCCTGTAACACAAAGCTACTAAGCCGGAGACGCAAAGATCCAGTTTCTTGGGAAGCAAGTAGGGGAAAAAAAGCACACATAAACAAATTCAGTTCAACACACGTAAAATGGAAATTAAAGAATAGTGCCTACTTTATAGGTGTTCTGAAGGGAACAAATGAGAGAACACATATAAGAAAGACATCATGCATTTTAGCATGATGACTGATCCGTGGTCAGTGCTAAATAAATATTGGTTATTATTATTATTGACTTTTCTTTTGCCTGACTCATTTTTTTAAAAATAACCTTTCAATTCACCAAAATAGATTAGTGAAAATAGCATATTATAAACTCCCAACACTACACAATAGCTGATGATTTATATGAGAGAAGTGTTTTCTAAAACCTGTTATCACAAATTGAGAATAGACTTTTTAATACATACATTTTCAGAGAAAAAAATTAGGCTGAAAATTAACCAAAGGCTATGTTATCTAAATTATAATGAGAGATTGTCATCTTAACATATTGAAAACTAGAGAGGGATGAGCAAAAGACTTAAAATGTAGTAAGAAAGTAAAAGCAGCAAGAGATTGACTCGAATGTCATTATCTTATTGCCTTTTGGAACTAGAAATGTATTGTTTCTCATATAAAGCAAAGCACTGAAAACTATTTGGCAGCAAGGTTATTATTTCACATATAATTACATCTCATATGGAGGTACATTGGCAGACATGTGGTGGCTAAATTGTCCATTTTCAACTAGAAAAAAGAAATGAAGTTCTTTTTTCACTTACATCAGTCAAGAAGATAGCCGCCCACAGGAAGAGATAAAGACTTATTTGACACTAGATCTATAACCAATGATTTTAGTTATCACTTGAAATTAGTGAGAATTTTGAAATAGGCTTAAGATTTTTTGAAGAGCAATTTGGTACCATGGTGAAAGAGCAGATGAAATGGAAAAATAAAAAAAAAAGAAAAGAGAAGATGATGTTTTCATTCTTCGACTGTGTTTGGGTTTAAGGATTTCTAAAATAGGATTTCTTATAGACAGATAACCCCTGAAAGCACAGATGTATTAATTTACCATTTTTGAAAACAAACTAAGCATTTAATTAAATTATCTTCTTTATAAACCAATTAGACAAATCCTGAGTCAATGAATATACTTAAACATTATCCAGGGTGCCAACAACTAAGAGTATTATTTATAAAAGCCAGACAACTAAATTCTAACCCTCTAAGCTGCCTGTTCTGAATATTTATTAAATCATCAGCAGAGTTCTGATCATTGTAATTTTAGATAAGTAGGGTCTGCGGGTATCTGTAATGTAGATGTGATACAAAATATTTACCCACTTGAAAATTTGGAGAAAATGCTATCCGAATCCCTTTTAGGGAGAGCTCATATCTATGTGAAAGAAATACTTGGGTCAACTAGGTGATGGAGAGCAATATTCCCAATGTTTGTTCAAGTTTTAAAAATAGCGTCAGTAAGTTGCTACATAAGAGGCATGGAGAGGAATGTTTTTTCTACTTCTGAGATTCAGAAGAAAGAAAAGAGATGGAGGTGATAGGAAGAGAGGCTGGAGGTAACAAGACAGAAGAAGGCGTGCACTATAATGGCATCTCACAAACTCCCCAGGTTTAGTAAGTCAACCATATTCACAAAATGTTGAGGGGACTTGTGTGTGTGTGTGCTCGTGTGTGTGCGCGCGCTAATAAAAGATCTGATTTTCAAGGATAAGGGAGCATGTGGCCGAAAGGGTTGCAAGCATGTTAATAAGCCTTAGAAGATTCTCAAGAATCACAGGGAAAGATAGCTTTGGACGTTCACAGCTCCAAAAACTGAGTTTGAAGTAAGTTTAGGTTGCTCTTCAAAGAACAAAGAGGCACCAATCAACTACACAGTGCCTGATGCTGGGGAAATAGTTCTTCCTTACCATCTTTCCGTCATTAACTGAAGAGTTTTTGTATTAATTAGGCTTCTTACTTCACCTTCCACGAATTCTGTAGGACTTTTTATCGTATTATTGCTGCCATAATTACATAGTTAGCCAATAGAAGGAGCTATTAGAATATAAAAGAGACTTTGGAGAAGAAAATCGAAGCACAGACAATAAGCAAATAAACAAGAGTAGGACTAAAGAATACAAAGTAAGCCAGTTGAACACTTTCACACCAACTCTGTGCTTGTTCTAAGAGACTACATTTTCCTCGGACAAGCTTCACATTCTCCAAATCTCTGAAAATTCCCAACTGTTTACATCTCATGGTCACTTTCATTCAGCGTTCCCCTATGCACTGAGCTCTCAATCTCACCTCCTCCAGTTTGTATATACTATTCACAACACCAGCTGAGAACACAGACGTTTTTTCCTGATCTCTAGGTGGGGGAGGCAGTATATATGTGTAGCACACATGCATATGGAAAATTTTACTGAAGGTTTTGGGTTAATTGAGGATTAAATTCCAGAATCACATAGCATACCTCACCTTGGAATCCTAAACACGCTTGGTCACCAAGAAATGTCACCACTGTACTTTGTGTAGCCATCCTAAGTCTTGCTCAGACTGTCTTCCTCATTCGTACGTTATCATCTACTTTGTTCTTTCACCCCTAAATTCATCTTATTTTTTACACGGAAAAGCCCTGATATATTTTGTTTCAGAGGGTCCCTCCGAACCCTACCCTAGAAACCTTACTTTCCATTCCAAGCCATCTACACTGAGAACAAATCATACTCTTCACTTAGGGGCAGAATTGTGTTTTAAAGAAGCACAATAGCCTTTTTTCCTCTCTTCTACATACAGCTTTTCTGAAGGCCAATGGCAAGACCTGCATTTTTAGTATGTTTCCTTCAGGTCTTCACATTACAGGGTGGCAAGCACAATAATAGCTTGTGAAAGCATTAACAAATTCGGGGAACAGATACAGAGAGAAAGAAACATGAATTCTAGTCTCCTTTTTCTTTTTTTTTTTTTTAAATTTTTTTTTTCAACGTTTTTTAATTTATTTTTGGGACAGAGAGAGACAGAGCATGAACGGGGGAGGGGCAGAGAGAGAGGGAGACACAGAATCGGAAACAGGCTCCAGGCTCCGAGCCATCAGCCCAGAGCCTGACGCGGGGCTCGAACTCACGGACCGCGAGATCGTGACCTGGCTGAAGTCGGACGCTTAACCGACTGCGCCACCCAGGCGCCCCAAGTCTCCTTTTTCTAACATAGTTTGTTTTGCTACTTATTAAAGGTGAATTATTTGATTTTTTTATATTGTGTTTTCCTCATCTGCAAAATGGAGTTAAAATGACAATATACTGTGCATATCGCAGAGGATGATTTTATGCACCAAAAGAAATATATGTTTGGATGTTCACAGCTCCTAAAACTGAGTTTGAGGTAAGTTCAGCTTGCTCTTCAAAGAACAGAGAGGCACCATTCACCTACACAGTGCCTGATCCTGAGGAAATAGTTCTGCCTTTCCACATTTCCATCGTTAACTAAGCAATTTTTGTATTAATTAGGCTTCTTACTTCACCTTTTACTAATTCTGTAGGAGTTTCATATATATTTACATACATATGCATATATGAAATTGTATATATATTCATATATATATTTATATATACATGAAATTGTTTTTTTTTTAATTTTTTTTAACGTTTTATTTTTGAGACAGTGAGAGACAGAGCATGAACAGGGGAGGGTCAGAGAGAGGGAGACACAGAATCTAAAACAGGCTCCAGGCTCTGAGCTGTCAGCACAGAGCCTGACATGGGGCTCGAACCCACGGACCGCGAGATCATGACCTGAGCCGAAGTCGGCCGCTTAACCGACTGAGCCACCCAGGCGCCCCTACATGAAATTGTTTTGAGAACCGAGAAATCTCCCATAAATATTTGGCAATGTTACTAATCTCTAGCTTCCAAACTTCAAATAAGGCTAGTATATAGAGCACATAGCATGTTGTAAGAATAGAAGTTCTGCTTTTATAGACACACACACACACACACACACACACACATTAGTAGAACATTATATAAAATACATGGTAGGTTTTTAACAAACTTGAGATAATAAAAGGTTTGTAATGTGCACTGGAGGTAACCAGTGGACTTGTAAAACAGAAATAAATAAGCATGACCATCTCTGAATGTGACCTTAGAAACTGTTACCGGTAAGCGACTGCCTCTGTGAATCCAGTTAAATATCATCAGGGAACAAGTCACAGTCACTATTGCACCCACAAAAATCCAAATTTATTTCTTCTCCTTTCCTGGCAAAGCAAATAACTAGGTATTTTGTAAGACACAAAGCTAACTGCTAAAATCTGTAAATTATGATAACAAGCAGATTAAGAGGACCTCCATGACAGTCAAATAGTTCTAATTTATTTTTTACCCTGCAAAGCATCTCTTCAGTATCAGTGGCATTTTACTTTGAGATAAAATTTTGTCAGCTCAACATTACCTTTTCTTTAATTTTCCCTTGCTATGTTTTGCTAGCTACCTAAGAAGGACAAAGCGGGAACACGAAAGGCCCCATCGTGGCATTTATCTAGGACTCTGGGATAAAAGGAAAGTTGGGGGTGGCACCCGTCCACAATTCATCATGGATGGTGATGTCTTTATTGGCTACTGACCTTGCAATGAGTTGAATGAGTTATAAGAAGGTTCTCTGTTACCCCAATCCCTGTTTTCTTGAAGGAGGACATAAATCACTTGAACCTCATGAATTTCTCATATTTACAAAGTAGGCTTCCAAATTTCCCACAGAGGATGCAGTATAACCACTTATTTTTCCAATTTAAAAAAAATAATTTTTCAGCTTGTTCAGATGTCACATGAGGAGGCTGATGATTGAGAAGATCTGACTGAGAGTGACCCGAGGATCCAAGGGTGGGTGTCAGCAAGAAGCCCAGAGAGAAGCGGATAGTTTCCATCATCCCCATTGTGAGGGTGTTTGCACTGCTTCTCCTCTAACCTTATGCTTGAAGCAACAATCATGGTAGATTGCCTTATTCTGTTCCATTAAGAACTGAAGCATGTAATAAATCAAATTCCATAGTGACATATCTTGTTTCAGTGGCATGATAAGTTGCTTCTTGGCTGAAATTCAGATGAAGAATATCTGGATTTTGTAACTATACTTCTCCACATTCTCCCTAAACTTAAAATGTAAGCATTATATGGCGCTCAGAAAAAATGACCGAAGAAAAAGAAGAGAGAAGGAACACAGCCTTCAGATACGTCAAGAGACCTCAGTGGGCAAATGCCACAGTGTGAATTTTGAGCAACTTTCCCCATGGATATAGTTATGCTCATGAGGAGAAAGATCATCAAAATATATTAAGCCTTGCTCTCAAAGACTCTATGTAATAAGTGCAAATGTCTAATACTACCACATATCACAGTAACATATCACTGAAAATGTATACTCTATCATGTAGAAAAATATACTTTTACCAACATAGGATCTCTGAAAAGAAATTAGCCTTGTTTTGTTTCATTAAACACATGAACAAACCTATGTGAACGAACACAGACCATCTGTCAGAGAACTTTCCATCAAATGTTAACATTTCAAGCTCCCAAAAAGAATCCAGTCACAGACTAGCATGAGAGTCCCATTTTGAATGATACTGTATGAAAATATTTAGCCATCGAGGAGATAATTTGCAATATTTACTATGAATGATCACTACTTTGACACACAGAAAGGCACCACAGTGGATATAATTTCACTCTGCTCATAACGTTTCAGTGTCCAGTGAGCAGGATAAGGACATCTGTGCACCCGGCTTGACTGCATTGCAGCCTAAGAGAAGTGCATCATGACAGGGATAAACTATGCTTTAGTAATGTAGAGCATAACATTGGTTCTAATAATCATACAGTTTTCATAATAGGCAAAGCATCCAACCTTAACCTTGAAGAAGAAAGGTAATTTGATATGCAGAACCTGGGAGGCACATCAGGCAGTCAGCTAGTAATAGGAAGAACAAAGTCTCAGGGACAGCTGTAGGAAGTGTAATCTCTGACATTTAATGAGCACTTACTGTATAGTAAGTACCTCCCTAAAGCATTCACTTGTTACAACTTACTCATTTTCACAAAAGCTCTGGAAAGGGTGGGTGCTGTTCTTGTCATCCTCATCCAACAGATGACACAGAGCGTGTAAGAAACCTGCTGAAGTGAGTGGTGACTTTGGTATTCAAACTCAGTCTGGCTCACACCCATGCTATTTTCAGGAAGGTCAGTGGACCAGCTGGATTTTGAGAGAACAGTGGCATAAACTAAATCCATATTGTGGAAGATTTCAGACAATTAGGAGCCACTGATTATTCTTAAGCAGAGAAATGAGTAAAGAAATACTTTAGAAAGACATGTGGTATCAGCGTGAATATTAGATTTGGAAGATTAGCCTATTAGTCAAAGAAACTGGCTAGAACTCTTACAGTAACCGAGGATATTGTAGGAATGGGAACATGCAATGGTGAAGAAAGATGGGTAACTGTTAGTGTGCAGTCCAATCTTCTCTCAGTGAAAGAATATTTATCCCCCACCCCCACCACTGGGTTATCTAGACTCGACAGGATGACAGGATAATTCATCAAACAATGTATTTAGTCTTACTTTCTTAGTGAGTTAAGTTGCTTCCTTAGCATAAATTGAAACCTATGGAGATTATTACTTAATTGCACCAAGGTAATAATACTACAGCTGTATATGACTAGTGACTTGAAAGAATTAATATACCTTTGAAGAATTAACTGACAGGTATGCAAAAAATCAAAACATTAACACACAAAAACGTTGGGTAAATATTTTTTAATATCTTGAGAAATATCTACGTTTTTAACTTTTTTTTTTACCATTTATTTATTATTGAGAGACAGAGAGGCACAGAGCATGAGCAGGGGAGGGGCAGAGAGAGAGGGAGACACAGAATCTGAAGCAGGCTCCAGGCTCTGAGCTGTCAGCACAGAGCCCGACACGGGGCTCAAACCCATGAACCGTGAGATCATGACCTGAGCTGAAGTTGGTTGCCCAACCAACTAAGCCACCCAGGCGCCCTGAGAAATATCCACGTTTTTAAAACTTTGGAGTGGCAATTCACTATTGATATCCAGTCAATATGACCTTTTAATGTAATTACAATGGACATTTTGTGTGTCGTCTTCATTTTTTAAAACTAAGGTCCAGGGCACCTGGGTGACTCAGTCGGTTAAGCGTTTGACTTCGGCTCAGGTCATGATCTCGCGGTCCGTGGGTTCGAGCCCCATGTCGGGCTCTGTGCTGACAGCTCGGAGCCTGTAGCCTGCTTCAGATTCTGTGTCTCCCTCTTTCTGTGACCCTCCCTGTTCATGCTCTCTCTCTCTCTGTCTCAAAAATAAATAAATGTTAAAAAAAATTTTTTTTAACTAAGGTCCTACTGAACTTTGTGAAATTGTCATTCTAACATTATATTTAAAAACAGTTTTTCTCTAACTTGAGAGTTTTTATGTAAATGTTCATTTAATTTTTTTCTGCACTTTGAAAAAAAAGCAGAATTTCTCTGGTTTGTTTTCGGTGCCATCTGTGTTATTAGCAAAGAAAAGCCAGCATAAGCTTAAAACAATGCAAGAGAAAACTATGTAAAATTAAGCTAAAACTGTCACAATGAAACTGCTAAATTTCACAGAGATCAAATTCCAGTACACTGAAAACGTTTCTTGGGCCTGCCTAGAATTTCTCACCTCATTAGGTGTGAAAAACATAAATTGAGCACTAGGGTTTTTTTTTTCCAAATTTTGTCCATGATGAGAACAGTTGGAGAAGCTAAGCTCTCCATAGCCCTCAGATCTGGGATTTGGAGGAGAGGAAAGTGATTGAAGGCTGCACTTTTTGCAGATTCTGGGCACTTGCTCAGTGATTGTTTTTGAATCATCAAGTGGCTTATGAAATAATTAATTCATTCTCACATTTCCATTTCTTTCAAGAACACAAAATTAGCACTTTCTGTGTATTAAAAAAAAGAGGCAGATTGAGAGTCAAAATATCTGGTCAAACACAATATTCCAAGACTAGTTCCAAGGTCCAGAACTCGTGTTTTGTGAGTCAAACTATTCAACTCTAAGTATTACATTTCTTTAATAGTCCCCATCTTTAAATTCCAGGAATACGTCTTTCCTCGCCAGACATCTAGGTGGGATTTAGCTCTACGTGCATATTAATACATTCAATTTATAAAGGTTGAAATCTCTGACTCATCGCCCATCAAGTTAAAGTACAAATTCAAGATTTTTAAGTACTTAATCTGTACCATGTAATGAGATTTATATTACATGTCGAAAAGAGAAGTGCACTTAGGATACAGTCCAAAATAAAACTACCTAGCATAAGTGTGAATGTGTGTTTCCAAACTGTTTATTTTCCACACATTTTCCTCCAGTGTCTATAAATGGAACATCGTTTATTATCCCCTAATCCTACAGCACAAAATCTTACTGTCCTGCATAAAGTATCGAATTCTACATATATTACCTAAAAATGTACATCTTTTATAATGATGTTTAAGATTGTTTCGCATTTGCTATAATTTAACTCAAATGTTTCTCCTTACCTAAAAGAATGATAGAGACCACTGAATGTATTGAATGTGGGTATATTTGATACATATAACCATCACACATTTCCATGGCAACTTGTACTTTTTTGCTACAAGAAGTGAAGTATGGATCAAAAGTGAGGGATCCAAAAGGTCATTTCAGCTTCCAATACCCAAAATATTTTATACTGTACCTCCTACCCACTGCCACCCTCAAAAGCAAAGGACTTTGAAGACTGAAATAATAAAGAGTAATTATAATGAATTATTATCTTAAGTGGAAAACTAAGATATTTTATGTTAGTGAGTGA
Organism: Neofelis nebulosa; assembly: GCF_028018385.1. Lineage (NCBI taxonomy): Eukaryota > Metazoa > Chordata > Mammalia > Carnivora > Felidae > Neofelis > Neofelis nebulosa. The sequence goes on along the minus strand of NC_080782.1, from coordinate 197,008,955 downwards.
GTTATAATTAACTTCGGTAAATGATACCAAAATGAGTATTTTAGCTTTCACTATTCTAGGCAAAAACCTGAAGGGAGAAATCAATGTAATCATGCTTTCTTCCATAAAATAAAAAGAGGAATAAATCTCTGTTATTTCTCTAAAGTACAGTTTCTAATATATTTTGTTTAAAAAAGAAAAACTGGCAAGGAGGAACTATCTCAATGATAGTATTTGTAGAGAAATGGTAACTTCCAGCCAATGAGGTTAATGCTGACAGATAATATCCTATGGATATTTCAGAAGACACAGTATCGATCCACTGTCTGCTCATTTAACTAGAAGATAATAGTTTGGCTTCTCTGGGGGGATGAAACACTTAGAATTTGTAACTTTTCTCTAAACAAAAGCAACCTACTTTTATCAACTGGAGAAGAGTAGGAGAGGGAAAGGGGTGGGGAAGACGCACACTTCTTACCAACAGGGCAACAAACAATGAGAACTAAACATTTATTACATAATTAATAACATACTAGAATTTGTGAGAGAGCACAAGGAATTATTGTCCTCACTGCACTAGCAGTCCTCTCTTACCTGCAGGGAAATGTTCCCAGGCCCCCAGTGGATACCTGAAACCAGGGATGATGTCAAACCTTGTATATGCTATGTTATTACCTATATATACATGCATACATGCATACATACAGACATACAGACATACCTATGATAAACTTGAATTGAAAAATTAGGCATCGTAAGAGATTAACAACAATAACTTATAATAAGATAGAACAATTATAGCAATATACATACCATAGTAAAAGTTATGAGAATGTGGTCTCTCTCTCTCTCTCATTGTACTGTACTCACTCTTCTTGTTTCGATGGGAGATGATGAAATGCCTACATGATGAGATGAGGTGAGGGGAATGGTGTAGGTGTTGTGATGTAGTGTTAGACCAGTGACCTTCTGACCATACCTTAGAAGAAGAACCATCTGCTTTTAGACTTCTGTTGACCAGGGGGGTTACCTGAGACCAGAGAAAACAAAAGAAACAATGTGGCTGGCAGCTGGGGACTGCTGTAAAGGGAAGGAAGCACAAAACCAAGACTATAGAATACTGAGAATGCATCCTATCAGTGTGAGCTGGGGCCTTTTTCCCAGCAACAGTCAAGCAAGGGCTCTGGCCTCAGTTAGGAGTCTTAATGAAAGGGTGTTACTAAACCTGAAATCCTGGTGAAGAAGATAAGATAGGAACTGAAATATTTTATCATCATTTCAAAGGTCTATTAGTAAAATGCAATGTTGAGACCAGAAACAGAAACATCATGTCATATTTTCACTTGCTCAAAATTATATATGTAATGAAAAGTACATCTTTCATGAGAAATACTTACCTTCTTGAGATATACATGTAACTGAATCCCCTTGGTTGGAAAGGCCAGCAAGGGATGTAGCCATTTATACAAACTCTCAAAGCACCAATGTCTCAGGGACATTGTGTTCAAATGATAGCTGCCATTTTGGAGCCCTTCCTTCCCTAATGTCTTTTGTGCAGGGGAAATGGCCATTGAAATATGGAAAGTTGCACTTATCTCTTTAGGCACGCAGATTGAGTTCAAGGACAATTTTCCAGTGCAACCTGTTAAATGTTGACTGACAAAGTACAACCTAAAATAAAGAAAACTTGCCTCAATCTTTTTGGTTTGACCTATATATGCAATCTGTTAAAATGTGTTGGATTTCATACTTAACATTTCAATTTTTAGCTTGCTAGACCTTTTAAGAAGACAGTCTCGCTGCTTCAGAGAAGGACAGAGTGAATAAACCACAGTCAACTCTGTAGCAAGAGACATAGGACTCCTCTCTTGGGTATGTGTTTGAGTTTGAATGACCAGCCACGTAGGCAGGCCATTCTGATATAATCCAGTCACCGTCTTCCCACTTTACCCACAATGGTTTCATGACAAATTCTCAAATATACTGTATAACACTTAGCTTCATTTCTCAATCTAGCAACACCATCTGGAAGGAAATGGGAATAACATGGTTTTGAATCCACATTTCTCTGTTCACCAACTATTTTAGGATACTAGTAGCAACAAAGAGTAAGTTATCAGTTATAGATTTTAAAATATATCCTTCTCAGGGTGCCTGGGTGACTCAGTTGGTTGAGCATTGGACTCTTGATTTCAGCCCAGGTCATGATCACAGAGTCATGGGATCATGCTCTGTGTCAGGCTCCATGCTGAGCGTAGAGCCTGCTTAAGATTCTTCCTCTTTCTCTCTCTCTCTCTCTCTCTTTCTGCCTCTCTTCCCCTCTGCCCCTCTCCCCTGCTTGCAGGGTCTCTCTCTAAGATAAAATCAAATATATACATGTATATATATATCCTTCTCTTTTTCCAAAAATATGATAATTTCTCATCTATAATCTTCTAACTTCTTATTTTCTTAAAGATTATTGACAGTAACATTGAGACCACTCCTACAAATCCCTTAGACCTCAGGAAATAATGATGCAACTTAGATCAGGTGAGCCATGATGCAGGAATGCAGAGGTGTTTTATCCCTAAAGTGGTGCCATCAGGACCCCTGTAAAGCATATTGTATGGCAATGCCTTCCCTTAAGCCTATCTAACAAGTTTATGACTTAAAACGTACTCCAGGGGAGATATGTCTTCACTGCACTCTCTGAGTTCACCTCTCTGCCAGCTTCTCTGTTCAATGTCTGTGAAGAAGTGGTCATCATGGCGTATGTTAAAGCACCCTTTAAGAGTGTTATAACTCTAAGATTAATTTCCAGACACAGAGGCAGAATTGCTTGTAGGTATACAAACCTAGACAATACCTGGTTGACTATGTTCATATGTCTTAAGAAAAAAATAAATACACAAAAGTGGGGTCAGCCTCAGATATTAAGTGACAGAGATGAGCACTGATATCACTCATATTGGGGTGCCCAGGACATAGAAAGATTTCACCACTTGGAATTAATCACCAGGGAGGGTTCCTTTATCATCACACAGATGTCTCAACTAGGAAAGTAGAACACCAACTTGACATTGTTTCTGTTTCATGCTCATCAAGAGAAACTTCTGATGATTTTGTATCCCAAGTAGTTTCTCTACTAACACACCCACACCTAACCCCCCAACATACATACACACACACACACACACACACACACACACACATATACACATACACACACATACACACACACACACACACACACACACACACACACACACATATATATATATATATATACACCAAGCATGGTTCTAAGTGATAAGTATGAATTTGTTTAATCCTCACAACAATCCCATGAAGTAGGAATAGCCACAATTCCTTCTCTCTTTCTGTTAATCTTTTGAAAATGCACACATCATCCTTTAAGCAGGAAGTTTGGTCTCTTCTTTGTGGCCTCCTTGACTTCTGAATGTCAAATCAACCTGATCAAGAACTGGGCCTAAGGTGAGTCAATCTGCTTTTTTTTTAAGCATTTATCTATTTTATATTTAAAAAGAGAGAAACAGCGCTCGTGTGCAAGAAGGGTAGGGGCAGAGAAAGGGGGAGAGAGAGAATCCCAAGCAGGCTCCACGTTGCCAGCACAGAGCCCGACACAGGGCCCGATCCCACGAACTGTGAGTTCGTGACCTGAGTCGAAACCAAGAGTCAGACACTTAACTGATGGAGCCACCCAGGTGCCCAGGTCAATCTACTTTTTAAACCCATCGAATAAAACAAAAACAAGAACACCAGAGAAGCTGTTCAGTTCACTCTTGCTCCTGTTTTTCACTTCCATCCTTGTTGAGAATTGGTCATGCACAGTCCAACGCTTTCCATTATTGCTCTGGGCCTCAAGCTATACTGAGTTTACGTTCGTATTTGTAGGTGTCTTCCTGTGAGAACAATATAATGCCAAGAGCTCTTAGCCTTCAGGGTCCTTGGCCTCAGCCACACAGCATCAGGTCTGCCTCCCCTCTGAACACTTATATCCTTGGGTTCTGCTCAGATCACTGCATTAAAGTTTTTGTTAGGGGTCATTAGTATCTTCTTTCCACCGCTTGAATATTAGCCACTCTAGTTCACCTTAATGGGTTTCTCTAACTTTGAACCCCAGAAATCAGGAATTTGAGGTCTCAGTCTCTTAACTTTCCAGATGTTTCCTGGAGTTCAGTTGCAAATTGTTTTCTTTTTTTTTTTTTCCTCTCCATTCTTAGCATGTCAAGTGGTATCATGTTAGGATGTAACTTTATTAGAATACGGAAGATTCAGTCATACTTTTTCCAGGTATAATGGGTGAAATAGGATCTATACGTAATTAGAAGTCTGCATAGTATGACTTCCATGAAAAAGATAGATGACTTTGCTAAATCCTTCTTGACCAGGAATGTCTGGAATTATTCAGTTTTATGCAAATTTGTATATGATCACCTTTACATATACTTATTATATTTAATTAATTAATGACTTCTTTTAATTTCCCCCTAAGAAATATATCCACTTTTTGTGCACTAGTATGACTGATATAGGCCAAGGTGAAGGACCAAAACTAGAGTAATGCTGAATTGAACAGAAATTGCCACTGCGCATTCATACTGAGCCACCTCTTTGAATGTTCTACGCTGCCTCTTCCCTCAAGCTTTATAAAACGCATGCTGCCCACCTTATTTTAGTCACTCTTCCTCTCTCTCCCTTCGGCCTGGTTTACTTCCACTCATTCTGAAGATCCAAGCTGGACATCATCTCCTTTCCTTAAGTCAGGGAACATGATTTCTTTTTTTGCGGTTGAATCTCTACTACCTAGCATGTTATCTGGCACATAGTAAACGATAAATAAATAATGTTGAATAAGTTAATGATCTGTAAGATGGCAACCAGATTCCCCAAGTGACCCAGCTGTGTCTACCCAAGATCAAACTCTCTTATCTTTCTCAAAATGCATTTTCCTTCCATACTTCTCTATCAAGAGACACAATATTCTCCTTGTCACTCTGAACCAAAACCTTCCCATCACCTTTGGTATATCCCTCCCTTTCATCACCTACTCCATTTACTTAAAAATGTCTGATTCTTCCTTTATGATTCCTTTTGGATTCTGCCTTGCTCCATTCTGACTGTGCCATTATGCCCTTATGATCTAATATATGAATTACTGCAATCATCTCTTAAATAGTCACCCTGGTTTCAAATTCCACCAACATTCCAAATGATCTTAAATATCACAGCTAGACTAATTTTCCTAAAATACCACCTTCATTATGTCACTCATTTGTCTACTAAATCAGGAAAAAATGTCCCTATCTTTTTTAAGAACCTTCATAATTGGACCCATGCTAAGTCTTCAAATTACTCTCCATTTACACTTTTTGCTCTAATCAAAGAAAATTCTTCACTGCCCCAATAGACAGAGATCTAGTCTCACTTCTCCTCCATATTGTAATATGAGTTACATACTATATATTTGCCCTATGTTTTAATATGTATAATGGTTGTCCCAAATTGTAATATGTATAATACATACATAACATAACATCCAAGGCTAAGCTCCAATGCCAGTGCCTACATGAAGACATCTGTCACTAAATCATGGGAATCTCTTGGTTATCTCAGTACCCTTATTTTTTAAAAATCACCATTTTCTACCTCAATTTTTCTGCATTTAGTTATAGATGATCCTTAATGCTTTTCTGATTACTACACGTGATCTAGACATTACTTCCTTATATCAGCCAGCGTCTTGAATCACTAGTACAATATTGCACACAGTAGATGTTCCACAGATTCTTGGAACTGTGCTTGTTAATTCAGCAAATACTCATTAGAGTAACCACTATATACCAGGCATTGAGGATATAGCAGAAAAGAAAAGAAAGCTTATATCTAACGGTGGGGATTGAAAATAGAAAAAAATCTTTCAGGTAGCGGTAAGTATGTGGATTGCATATTACCATGATCGTATTTACATTAAATCACAGTGCCTTACAAATACAAATGGAAGCCTCTTCCATTTCATGATACTTGAAAATTTCTACCTCTTCTCAGTGTTTAACCCAAAACCAGCTTTTACTTCCAATGCTTTTTAGACATGGGTTAGTTCCTTATTTTTTCCAAATAAACTTTAGTGAGACTTAATGTCTTCAAACTCAGAATCATACTGAAATATTATTTTTAAGAATTAATTATAATTGAACATATGCCAAAGGTACATAAAGAAAAAAAGCGTTGGCATGCTACTCTGCCAGAATAGAAATAGATTTTGGACTCAATTCAGTTTCTAGTAAATTAATGTCCAAAAGCACACTGGAGCAAATGTGCACACGTTTCTAATCTCAGCAAAGAGGCCAGGGTGCACATGGACTCTAGATTTCATCTCTCCTTTTTCCAGAAAATTATCTCCTCTGTAGTCTCTGTATGTTTACCCCTCATGATCTCTGTGATGCTTCCTAAAGCCCATTCTTTTAAATAACTCTGTGTATATGAATTAGGAGTGTGCAGTTTTATTGTTTTTTCTGATAAGGGACATATTTTACCCCTTCCTGTACAATGAAAGCAAGGCACAATGTGTTCAGCTAATTTGTCTCCATAAGGACCTGCAGTGTGGTATCCACTGAATTATTGACATTGATCAGAAGAGTCATTGTTGTGTATATAAATACATTCACTGCATCTCGTGAAGTCACAACTCTGTGCCAGGCATTGTACTAACTCTGAAGATGCTGACATTAAACGTTATGATTCTTGCTCTGGACGAGTTCACAGTCTAGCGAGGATAGCAGATCTCACAAATGATCGACTATGGGGTTGGTTGGCTGATATGAACAGTACTAGAAATACAAACAGCTTCACTTTCAAGGAATTTTAGAACTGAAAGAAACCTCAGCTCACTGACTCCACCCAAGTGAGAGAAAAGAGGTCCACACATCCAATTTTCGCCTAAAGGGGAGCTGGAAGCCAGGTCTCCTGAGACCGGGAAGATGCTCACTGTGCTCCCGCTTTTTCATCTGGCCATTTGCTGAAAGGTCCTTTGGTTTCTGAGACCAAACAGTTGGCACAATCAACAAATCAGTTCAAATGTATAAAACAAGCTTTAAAATGTATTAAAACAGTAACACAAATTATTTTTAGTTAATATCTCACAAAGCATGATGATAAATATTGTTGCTTGATATGTGAGATCCATTCCATTACCTGCTATTCTTGTCTAATTTCCTGACTCCTTTCACTGTCATGGTTTTTGCAATTTATTAAATTAACTTCAGGGTTTAGTTCATACTGAACCATCTCCAAATTCTGTGACCCAGGGAAAGATATAGGAGTGGCTGTATATTAAACTACTGTTGGTAAAACAAACAATTGTTCTTTGGTCATGAAAAAAATGCAAACTCTTCTGGTGTTACCCAAACATACAAGATTCTTATCCTATGAGTTTTTTGTTCTCAGCCTATTTCTGCATATATATTGAATGTGTTATGTTTTTTTTCTTTTATAATTGCCTATGCCATCAAAAACCTTGTTTGTATGTGAGTGACTCTAATAGAAGCACATATGCGTACTGTGTGTGCTTTCAAGATCCAACTTCACAAGTTCGTCAGGAGTTTGTGTTAATGTTTTATGAGAAAATCAGGAATAAATTGGACTTTCCTAAAGATAACTATTGCAATACTGCATTGGATTTATTAAAGCAATTTTGTTAATGCTTCTTTTCAGAAAACACTGATGCTTTCTGACAACTTCTATGCTTACCTTTTAATGAAGACTATTTTAAGATGATTGCTTCCGATTTTAGCCACTCAACCTCTTATGCATTCTTAAGGTATATGTAACATTTCAAAAAAGCCTCGCAAAAATAAATGTTTATTTAGCAGCAATCACATCAAAAAAATATTTTACAGTAAAGGAGGAATGCCACTTTTTCAGGAAATATAAATATGTGTTAAATAATAGTAGCGATTATTAGATTTACAAAGAAATGGCATTTTAAAAAATAATTATGTATTTCGAAGGATGTTTTGAAGATAAACTAAAACTACAGAAATTAGTTTAATATCCTATTAATTCAAGTCAAGTGTCTTCTTCTTGTGAAATATCCAGATAACTGGGGTAATTTAAAGGAAGTTTTTAAATCACCTGGGAAATTGTCTCAATCTCCTACCTCAACAGTCTGTTTCACTTTGCAGATTAGTCTTTCAAAAAAAAAAAAAAACAGAACTATTTCCTTCTATCACTCCTTTTGGGTCATTGTCAGTTCCCTGTGGAGCTGTAAGATTAAAGGTATGTAGAATGTGCAAGGAGATCCCAACTTTTAAATAAATCTGATTTCCAGTTTTAATCAGGTCATTACCATATGAAACCTTGAATTCTGTTTCCCCAAGCCATGGAAAATGGAGTCCTGAATAATTTCCAAGATAACTTCTACGTGTCATCTTTATATTGTTTCAATAAACTGAAGCTTCCTTAAACACAATCAGGAAGAATATTGCTAAAGCATTGTTTTACTCTTATCAATTCTGTTTAAAATCCTCGATTTATGAAAACCTTAAAACACTTGCTCTCAACATCTACTTTCTGTTCATTGGGACAGAACAGCAGTCATTTTGAAGCCACGGGCACATCTGTAACTCTATAAGCCATATGATAATAAGTGTATACTTCGGAAAGTAGTATTTGGAGAGTAAAAAAAAATCATAGTTTATCTGACCTGCGTATAAAACCATTCAAGTACACTACATTTATCATATTAAAAATGCATCATTAAAATTTAAAAGCAGGTGCAGTTGCTCAATAAGCTAATGGTATAGTCTGAAGACTCCAGTCAAGATTGTATTGTTGAATTCCCAGTTGGATAAAGGAGAAAGAGAAAGAGGGAGGGGGTTTGAATGACCTTGCACCAAGGTGGTAGGGCCCTAAGACACTATGCTGTAGGCTGTGGTTGAGCTCCACTCGGAGGATCTTTACTGCACTGCATTCTGCCAGCAGAGAATTAAAGTGCCCCTCTAAACAGATGAGCTTGAAATCGCTTCACCCCAGAGCGGAAACCTCTGTGAGTCTCCACAGGCGTGTGAATGTGAGCACATATTTGTATTTAGGGGGTGAATTTATGGGCTGTTTGCTTGTGTGCACCAATGACTCAGTGCTTGTCAGAGAACATGTTGGGGAAAATGGCATTAAAGATTTAACGAGAAAAAAAAACTAGTGGAAGAAAATTTAACCTTTGTAAGAGTCATGTCGATCTAGAAACTATTAAATGATCACCCTTATTACTGGCTGGCTATTCACCTCACATCATCTTGGGAAGAGCTAGACAAGATTCCTGAAATCTATTAATTACTTTCCATTAGCAAATATGAACTCAGCAAAATCCTATTCATTCATTAAATATGTTTAGAATTTTAAACTGAAATATCTAAATCTGTATACCTAATTCCCAGTTGGATAAATCTAACTTATGAAATCGTTTTTAAATATGAGTTAATGGCAAACTTACTTGATTGTTTTCTATAATTATTTTTGAATGAATTGTGCACATTTAAATTTACTACAGTTAACGTTTCTACTCATTGGTAACAAAAACAACATAAGTAATGATAAATGCAATTTTCACTTAAGATATTTTACAGAAGGGGCAGGCCCAGAGTAGAAATTAAAAAGGTAGAGATAAAAGAAAAATAGTCAGCAATTGCCTTCTCACTCCTTGGGGCATTCTTTTTAAAGTGGTGGCCATGACATAAAATTAGTTGGTATATCTGTGTGGGGTTTGGGGGGATGATACTTTCTTTGGCAGATATTTTAAATATTTTGTGGGAAAAAATGCCCCATTCCCCTATCTCTAATATAAATACCATGGTATATAAGTCTAATCTGTAAGCCATAAAAAGAAATAAATCTGCTTACATTTTTTTTTTTGCAGTAGTAGAACATTTTTGGCTTTCAGTAACTATCCTCGATTATTAAAAATAAGGAAACCAAAAAATAAAACAAAACAAAAACAAATAAGGAAAGCACATAAAAATATTTGCTAAATTACAATGTTAGCCAAACTGTCAGAAATATTTTTCACTTTTGGATAAATCAGTTTGGATAAATCACTTTAGAATCCAGAATACTATAATAGTCTTTCAGGGTCAAAAGCCTTAAAAATCTAAAATCCTTATGCATTATTTAAAGAGAGTCTTCTATTTCTCCAGGTAATTTCATGCTATTTTTTTAATTTGTTGTTTCAGTTTTTACTGGTTTGGGAATTGCTTCCCTTCCTTCTCTTCTATCATATTTTCTTGATCTTTTCACATTTCTCTTCTTCTGGTTACTCTCTTTAAGTAATTATTCACTTTCCTTTATAACCTGATCAATAGCCCACTGTGAGATAATTTACAGGTCTTGTGAAATATCTATCCATGTGTATACTTTTTTAATGTAATAGATTTAAGAGATATGCAGCTTGAAAGATAATCTTCAGCAGATGCATTTTATATTAAACATTAGCACTGCTTGCTTTCTGACACTGAGTACCCCCCACCTCGACTTTAACACCATTTTCACTACCACCAAACTTGCATCTGCCTCTGCATGCCTCACAAATGCTAAAATGTTCCCCAATTGTGCTCTCAAAAAATCGTGTAGGTTTCGTAAAATTTGCGGTTTTTTAAAAAGGCAAATGTATTGCCAAATGTGGAAAGTTAGAAAGAAATTAATCGTTCTAGTCCAATGAGATGTTTTTGTTGATTATGGTACTTTGTCAGTAGGGGTTAAGTTCTGAAAGGTTCATAATAATTCGTGACTACTAACCTTACCCATAAGACAATATTTTCACAAAAGGAGAATGGGTGGAACGAACTAAGTATCCATTCATTAACTTAACTTTGCTGTTTATTTAATAAATTCTCATTTAGCATTTTCTATGTGCCTGACGCTAATAGGCACTTGCTGCCATACACAATCCTAGCAGGTAAGAGAAGCCTGGAGATTTTCGTTCGGGATTTTGAAGTATATTTTTATTTTTATTTTTTAAATTTTTTTAAATGTTTATTTGAGAGAGAAAAAGAGAGAGACAGGGGAGGGGCAGAGAGAGAGAGAGAGAGGGAGACAGAGGATCTGATGTGGGCTCCGTACTGACAGCAGAGAGACCAACGTGGGGCTCGAACCCACGAACTGTGAGATCATGACATGGCCTGAGCCGAAATCGACATTCAACCACTGAGCCACCTGAGCCACCCAGGCGCTCCTGAAGTAAATTTTAAAAAGGCACTCTTTACAGAGGTGTGGGCAAGGTTAAGAAAAAACAACAATGGATTTCTCAGGGCTCCTGTAGCCATGAGGGCACGAGGAGGGGATGCCTCCACACTGGGGCTCTGGCCTGTAACCTCAACAACAATGAAGGCACAGCTGCCTCACTTCCTCTGCCTTCCACCATCTCCTGCCTGTGCTTCCCATAGGCTGGGCTCCAGCGAAACTGGAAAGGAGGAGCCCAGGTGATGGAGCCTGTAGGGGTCAGCTTTCAGGGGCACAGAGCACAAAGAAAAGCAGAAAATAGAAAGTCGGAGTTGGCAACAGAATAGCCAGAATGGTGCTGAAGATAGGACATGAATAATAAAAGGGGCTCACAGATGGGCCAGATAGTTGGATATGTAAATAAATATAAGCAAATGATTTCCATATTGTGTGAGAGTGCTCTCCGGGAAGAAATTTCTTAGTAGTGACACAAAGCAGGCAGGAATTCATTTCCACCCACTGGGTCCGTGTAAGCTTTACTGAGAGTGAAAGCAACCAGACCTCCGGGCACACTGAGCAGAGAACACTGAGCCTGGAGAACACCAGCATTGAAGGCATAGGCAAAGGATTGAGCAAGACAAAAAGCAAGACAGAAAAGTAACAGAGGCAAGAGGAATTATTCTCACTGCTGCTAAACAAGAACAGAATTTCAAATAAGGACAGAGAAACATCATCAAATATCACAGATGGGATCAGAAAAGAGTCTTTGAGCTTTGGGGATCTGGGAGTCATTGACAAACTTTTTGTGTCCCAGACAGGGCCACATGTCTCCAAGATACCGCCAACATAGGGACACATCCCCATTGCTTACCCATGAAAGCAAGTTCCAAAGTCATGGGCAAGCTGCAGAAGTCTCCAGACTCTGATTCTACATACAGCTCAGAGCTGCAGGGAACCCCTGGGTTGGAAAACATTTATGATGACATAAGCAAGTAGGGTATGATGAAGGCCAAGTGGTGAAGGGGGGAAGTGGCAGTGATCTGCATGGCAGCTAATCACATTCAACAGAAGATACATGATCAACTCTCAAATCCCATAAGTCATGCAGGGCTGTGTATTCCCAAGTTAAAGTTCCAGGCTATTTGGGGAAAAAGCATTCAGAGATGCCGGTCCTAAATTGAAAGTGCCCGCTCAGTTCCTCAACTCCTCAAGTCCCACTCTTGTCCTCAAAATTCTACAAACCACGAGCTTTGAAAGGGTTTCCCTCACTCGAAGGTGAGTAATCGCTGTAAAAGGACCAGCATGGAATTAGGCAAAACAATTCACTTACCGAAAAAAACATGAAGTTTTTACTACAAATTAAAGTCACAGTGTGATTACCTAATGCCAGTGAAATAAGCCAGGGAGCAAAAGAACATTTTATACCATTTTCATTCTTCATGATTTCAGCAAAATTAAATAGGCAGCAAAGTGTAGTGGTTTAACACATGGACTTTCATCCAGACTCTGTGGTTTCCACCCTGATGTTGCTGTTTATTGGCTGGGTGACCTGGCAAGTTGTTTATCGTTTCTGTGTCTCGATTTCTTTATGGGCAACATGGAGAAGACAATACTACTAGCTACTTCATATGTTCTTGAAAAGAAAGATATCATTAAAGTGCATGATTACAAGGATGATTCAAGGGCATAGGAAAATACTTGGTAAATACTAAGTACAACTTCAATATAAGCATTTTCATTTATTTGGATCCAATTTGAAATGAAAGCTCAAAATAAAAATAAAGACTGAAAGAGAGTTTATGACAACATAAAGTGAAAATGGGGTCACAGAATATAGAAATCTTTTTTAAAGTTTATTTATTTATTTTGAGAGAGAGAGAGAGAGAGAGGAGGAAGGGCAGAGAAAGAGGGAGAGAGAGAACCCCAAGCAGGCTCCGTGCTGTCAGTGCACAGCCCAACGCCGGGCTCAATCCCGCTCATGACCAAGCCAAAGTCAAGAGTCGGACACTTAACTGACTGAGCCACCCAGGATCCCCAAGAAAGAAATATTTCTTGAAAGGTAAACAAGCCATTGCAGAAATTATAAGCTGGCATGGTAAGTGCAGAAATGTTGAAAACAGGTAAAGTGGACCCTCATGGGCATTAGGAAGTAATTTTAAAAATCAAATAAATGTCTTAAATTTGTTACAGGTAAAAGGCATTTAGGGTTTCTTTCATGTTATGTATATGCACTTATGGGGAAATCATATGCTTTGGATCTTTTCACATTTCTTTAAACGCACGCTTGAAGGCCTTTCTTTTCAATGTTAATAAGCTCTTTTCCTGAACCTCCATCAGTAAAATGAAGGAAGAGGAGAGCCAAGTCGTAATCAATCAGTGGAGACACTAAAATCATCACATTTTTAGGTCAATGCTTTCTCTTTTTCATCACTGGCAGCTTATTAATATGTTTAATTTTAACTTTACCTTTTCAACATAGATTAAAGAAATAAGTGAAATTAGTAGTTTTCATCTAAACACAATGTTTCTGATTAGTAAGAGGCATTGCTAAGTTAAAGACAACACTTTCTGTCTGGAGGGACACAACTGCCTTGAATGCAATTTATTTGTTATTTTTCCAACATCTCATAATGCGGTGTCGTGTATTTTACTGATAACGTCTTATTTTGAGTTTTGCTTGAAAAGATTACCTATTAATTATTGAAGTGGGGTAATAAAATTTTTAAGAAGGTTATGTTTGCCTGTTCTTTATACCATTTTTTACACCTATTTTTTTCACACGTGCATTTTAATTTTTAGAACATTGTTTTATTTGTACTTTTCTATGGCATTACACAGTTAGTCTCAGATTCATATCTGAGTTTAAGAATTTTAAAAGACCATTAAGCTAGTTTCAATTCATTATTAAAATGTGATGCTTTACCTTTTAAGCATTCTTACTTAAAACGTGAATAATGAAAAACCATCTATAATACAAATATCTTAATTTTGGAAATAGTCCATGACTGTTGTTTTCCAATAATGTGGCATACTCTGCTTCGTAATGTGTGGTGTGTGTTTGTGTGTTTACATGCACATACATGCTTGAAATTTAGAAGCAACTGGGACCCCAAAGTGATTTTTGTCAAAAATACCTTTGAAAAGGTTTGAAGGTTTGTTTTTAGCCACCAAAAGAGAATTCTGTTTTTCTATAAAGCATACTAAGTACCACACAAATGAAGTTAAACATATTACCTGATTTTCAACATAATTAAGAAAAAATAAGGATACAACACATAAAACTCTTGAACATCCAGTGAATGAGTAAATAGCATTGAGTGTAAATAATGTTTATGGGGTCAGCTTACTTGGCTGCAAATCAAGAAAAGTTATATACTTAAGCAGAGTCAACCATCAGTAAAGACTTTCTGGAGGAGGTAAGTTTGTTGGAGTTTGTGAATAAAAGGCAGGGAAGACATCCCTAGATCCTGTCTTCTTTCCAACTGGTATTTGAATCAATGTGAGTAGGTAAGATCACCCAGCACAGTGTGAACTGGAGGCAAATTGAGACGTTTGAACTGGAAGCAAAAGAAGCCAGTGAAGCAACCCAGGGGAGAGATACATTCTTTTAAAAACGGATAACATGGACACTCTAGCAATTAAGGAAGGATGGCTAGTGAAATGGGGCAAAACCGAGAAAAAGCAGTACCTTGGAGGAATAATGCTGGGGCAAAAAAAAACGTGGAGCCAAGGGCAAACAGATTTTTAAAAAGGAACCAGTGTTCAGCCTGTCAATGCTATAGAAAGTTCAATGAGAGAAATTCACCCACCAATGGATAATTTGGAGGACACTGGTGATCTTTACCAAAGTAAAGAACAATTGATGGTATTAGAAGCCATATTGCAGGGTGATCAGCACAAGTAATTAACAGTGAGTAAAACAGGGAAATAGAGACCGCTATTACAAACTATTCTCTCTAGAAATCTGGCTGCAAATGGAAGGAAATAACCAGGGTATGAGAATAGGTCACATGATCTTGGAGTAAACATTGGGTCACAATAAAAGTAATAACATTATTGTTTTCAGGTACTCACAGCCTTTTCAGCATTTTAGGAAGTCCCTGAAAATGTATCCTTTCCATTCATAACCCTAGTCCTTGAGCTATATGGAGTCCACTCTTGCCCCCAGCATGTGTATGCCAGACCAGTTCTCTCAGCTTGAACGGCACATGTTTTCTCTCCTACTTTGGTTCCTTTTGCTATCACTGTTGTGTGGTGTCACCAGTTGCTTTTCATTTAAATGTATAATGTGACTTAGGTCATTGGTCTTCTCCTGCCTCATTTCTGATGTATGCTCTCGTCTGCCACGTGTTTAATTTCTGCTCTAACAGCACCTTTCTGAAGTGGGGAAAAAATTTTTACCCTGTGTTATTCTATCTCTATTGCATAGACAGAGTAGCTTGGATTATTTTCCTGATACTATTGTGACATTATTTAGTTTTTAGTTTTTAATTTTATTTTAATTCCAGTGTAGTTAGCATACAGTGTTATATTAGTATCAGGTGTACAATACAGTGATTCAACAATTCTGTTCCTTCCTCAGTGCTCATCATGATAAGTGTACTCTTCACGTGTAGTCATCAAGTGTACATCGAGTGCACTCATCACGATAAGCGTACTTTTAATCCCCACCATCTATTTCACGTCTTTCACCCCTGCCCGTATCTCCCCTCTAGTAACTATCAGTTTGCTCTCTATAGTTTTTTGGTTTTTTTGGCTTGTCTCCTTTTTTCTTTTTTCATGTGTTTTGTTTCTTAAATTCCACGTATGAGAGAGATCATATGGTATTTGTCTTTCTCTGACTTGTTTGATTTAACATTATACTCTTTAGATTCATCCATGTTGTTGCAAATGGCAGGATTTCATTCTTTTTTATGGCTGAGTAATAGTCCATTATATACAATATATATTATATATATAAATTATATATTTATAATAAATTATGATAATATATAATATAAATATATAATATAACATACAACATATAAAAATTATAATTATAAAGTGTGTATATATATATATATATATATATATACATATAAAACACCTCTCCTTTATTTTTTCATCTATCAATGAACACTTGGGCTGCTTCCATAATTTACTGTTGTAAATAATGCTGCAGTAAACACAGGGGTGCATATATCTTTTCAAATTAGTGTTTTTGCGTTCTTTGGGTAAACACCCAATAGCAGAATTACTGGATCATTTGGTGATCCTGTCTTAATTTTTTGAGGAAACTCCATTCTGTATTTCTCCGTGGCTGCACCTGTTTGCATTCCTACCAGAAGTCCATGAGTATTCATTTTCTCCACATCCTCACCAACACTTGTTGTGGTTTTAATTTTAGCCATTCTGACAGATGTGAGATGATATCTCACTGTGGTTTTGATTTGCATTTCCCTGATGATGACTGCTGTTGAGCATCTTTTCATATGTCTATTGGCCATCTGTATGTCTTCTTTAAAGAAATGTCTGTTCATGTCTTCTGCCCATTTTTTAATTGGATTGTTTGCTTTTTGGGTATGGAGTTGTATAAATTATTTATTATGGACACTAACCTTTATTGGATATGCCATTTGCAAATATCTTCTCCCATTCAAACGGTTGTCTTTTAGTTTTGTTGATTGTTTTCCTTGCTGTGCAGAAATTTTTTATTCTGATGTAGTCTCAACAGTTTATTGTTTGCTTTTGTTTCCCTTGCCTGAGGAGACATATCTAGGAAAATGTTGCTACAGACTGTGTCAGGGAAATTACTGCCTGTGCTATCTTCTAGGATTTTTATGGCTTCAGGTCTCACATTTAGGTTCTTAATCCATTTTGGGTTAATATTTTGCGTATAGTGTAAGAAAATGGTCTAGGTTCATTCTTGTGCAGGTAGCTGTCCAGTTTTCCAAACACCATTTGTGGAAGAGACTGTTTTTGTTTTTTCCCATTGCATATTCTTGCCTCTTTCATCAGAGATTATTTGACCACATAATCATGGGTTTATTTCTGGGCTCTCTATTCTGTTCTATTAATCTATCTATTTTTGTGCCAGTGCCATACTGTTTTGATTACTAGAGCTTTGTAGTATACCTGGAGATTTGGGATTAAGATACCTCTAATTTTGTTCTTCTTTTTCAAAATTGCTTCAGTTAGCGTCTTTTGTGTTTCCATATAAATTTTAGTAGAATTTGTTCTACTTCTGTGGAAACTTCAGTTGGTATTTTTATAGGGATTGCATTGAATCTGTAGATTGCATTAGGTAGTTTGGACATTTTTAACAATATTTCTTCTAACCCATGAGCATGGACTATCTTTCCATTTGTTTGTGTCATCTTCAATTTCTTTCATCAGTATTTTCAGAGTATAAGACTTTCATCTCTTTGTTTACATTTATTCTTAGGTACTTTATTATTTTTGGTGCAACTGTAAATGGTATTGTTTTCTTAATCTCCTCTCTCTCTCTCTCTGCTATTTTATTATTAGTGTATAGAAATGCAACAGATTTCCTTATATTGTATTATTTAGTTTTTTTTGTAGAGGCTTTAGGGTTTTCTATATATAGTATCATGTCACCTGCAAATAGTAAAAGTTTCACTTCTTCCTTACCAATTTGGATGCCTTATATTTCCTTTTTTTATCAGATTTCTGTGGCTAGGATTTCCAGTACTATGTTGAATAAAAGTGGTGAGAGTGGACATCCTTGTCTTAATCCTGATCCTGGGAGAAAAACTTTCAGTTTTTCACCATTAAGTATGATATTGACTGTGGATTTTTCATATATGGCCTTTATTATGTTGAGGTATATTTCCTCTAAACCTACTATGTTGAGGGTTTTTATGATGAATGAATGTTATAGTTTGTCAAATGCTTTTTATGCATCTATTAAAATTATCATATGATTTTTATCCTATCTCTTGTAAATGTGATGTATCATGTTGATTGATCTGTGAACACTGAACCACCCTTGCATCCCAGGAATAAATCCCACTTCATCATGTCGAATGTGGTTTTTTAAATGTATTATTGGATTTGTTTTGCGAATATTTTGTTGAACATTTTTGCATCTATGTTCATCACAGTTATTGGTCTGTTGTTCTCTGTATTTTGTGGTATGTTTATCTGGTTTTGGTATCAAGGTAATACTGGCTTGATAGAATGAATTTGGAAGTTTCCCTTTCACTTTTATTTTTAAGACTAGTTTGATAAGATTAAGTATTAACTCTTAAAATGTTTGGTAGAGTTCACTTATGAAGCCTTCTGGTCCTGGATTTTTGTTTGGGAGGTGGGGGTTGATTGCCGATTCAATTTCATTGCTGGTAATCAGTCTGTCCAAATTTTCTATTTCATCCTGATTTAGTTTGGTATGTTGTATGTCTTTAGAAATTTATCTATTTCTTCTAGGTTGTCCATCTGATGGCATATAATTTTTCATGGTGTCCTTTTACAATCCTTTGCATTTTGGGGGTGTCAGTTGTTATTTCCCCTCTTCCATTTCCTGATTTTATTTGAGCCTCTTTTTATTTTATTTTATTTTATTTTATTTTATTTTAATTTTATGGGTCTGGTTCAAGGCTTATGCCTTTTGTCGATCTTCTCAAAGCTAATTTAGCTCCTGGTTTCATTCATCTGTTCTATTGTTTTTTTGTTTCCACTTCATTTATTTTTGCTCTTTTATTTCCTTCCTTCTACTGATTTGGGGTTTTTGTTTGTTTTTCCTTTTCTAGTTCCTCAGGTGTAAGATTAAGCTGTTTATTCAAAATTCTTTTCTTGCTTCTTGAGAAACTTCCCTTTTAGAACAGCTTCCCTTGCATCACAAAGATTTTGGACCATTGTGGTTTCATTTTCCTTTGTTTTCATGTATTTTTTTAAGTTTATTTATTTATTTTGAGAGAGAGACAGAGACAGAAGGAGAGTGAGAGAGGGAAAAGCATGTGCGAGTTGGAGAGGGGCAGAGAGAAAAGGAGAGAGAATCCCAAAAAGGCTCCACACTGACATGAACCATGAGATCGTGGCCTGAGCCAAAATCAAGAGTCAGACACTTAACCAACTGAGCCATCCAGACACCCCATGTGCCCATGTATTTTTTTAATTTCTTCTTTGATTTCTTGGTTGACCCATTTATTGTTTAGTAGCATGTTATTTAACTTACCTGTACAGATTTTTTTCTTGTGGTTGATACCTAATTTCATACCATTGTGGTCAGGAAGGATGCTTGGTATGACTTCAATCTTTTTAAATTTGTTGAGACTTGTTTTGTGGCCTAATAAGTAATGTATTCTGGAGAGTGTTCCGTGTATACTTGAAAGTATGTGTATTGTACTGTTCTAGGATAAAATGTTCTGAATATATCTGGTAGAGCCATCTGGACCATGACGTGACCCAAAGCCAATGTTTCCTTGTTGATTTTCTGTTTGGATTATCTATCCATTGATGTCAGTGGGGTGTTAAGGTCCCCTACTATTATTGTATTACTATTGATTAGTTTATTTATGTATTTGAGTGCTTTCATATTGGGTACATAAATATTTACAATTGTTATATCTTCTTGTTGGATTGTTCCCTTTTAATGATTATATAATGCCCTTCTTTGTCTCTTATTACAACCTTTGTTTTAAAGTCTATTTTGTCTGGTATGAGTATTGCTACCCCAGCTTTCTTTTCACTTCTATTTGCATGATTTTCTTTCCCTTCACTTTCAATCTGCATGTATCTTTAGGTCCGAAATGAGTCTCTTTTAGGCAGCATTTAAATGGGTCTTGCTTTTTTTGTCCATTCTGTCACCCTATGTCTTTTAATTGGAGCATTTAGTTCAATAACATTCAAAGTAATTATTGATAGGTATGTACTTATTGCCATTCTGTTACTTGTTTTATGTTTGTTTTTGTAGTTCTTCTCTGCTCCTTTCTTCTCTTGTTATTGTCTCACAGTTTGCTGGCTTTCTTTAGTGACATACTTGAATTATTTTCTCTCTCTTTTTTTGCATATCTATTACTGGTTTTTGATTTGCGGTTGCTGTTAGATTTGTATATAACATCTTATGCACATAGCAGTATATATTAAATTGATAGTCACTTAAATTTTAGCCCATTTTCTCTCCCCCCCATTTCAAGTAGATGGAATCATACATTAACATCCTTTTATTTTGTGAATCCCTTGACTAATTTTTATAGATATACTTTCTTTTTTTTACTGATTTTGTGTTGCCTACTTTTCTTACTCCTACTTGTGGTCTTCCCTTTCTACTCAAAGAGTCTCTTTTAACTTATAAAGCTGGTTTAGTAGTCACGAATTCCTTCAATTTTTGTCTGTGAAACTCTATCTCTCTTTATATTCTGAAGGATAACTTGGCTGGATGGAGTATTCTTAGTTACACGTTTTTTTTTTTTTTCCTTTCAGCACTTTGAATATAACATGCCACTCCCTTCTGGCCTGAAAAATTTCTGCTGAAAAATCAACTGATAGCCTATGGGGTTTCCCTTGTATGTAACTGTTCACCTTTGTCTTGCTGCTTTTAAATTTCCCTCTTTATCACTACTTTTTTGTCATTTCAATTACTATGTGTCTTGGTGTGGCCCTCCTGGGTTGATTTTGTTGGGGGCTCTCCTTCCCCCCTGGAGCGAGATTTTCATTTCCTTTCTCAGATTTGGGAAGCTTTCAGCTATTATTTCTTCAAATGAACTTTCTTCCTGCCCTCTTTTTCTCTCTCTTCTCCTGCTGAGAATTCTACAATGCAAATGTTAATATACTTGATAATATTACTGCATTTCCTACGTGTAGGTTCATTTTTTATTGTTTTTTTTTTTTTCTCTTGTTCATCTTGCTTGCTTTCCATTACTCTGTTGTTCAGGTCACTGATCCATTCTTCTACTTCCTCTACTCTACTATTTTTCCATCTAGTGCATTTTTAATTTTAGTTTTGAGTTCTTCACCTCTGATTGGTTCTTTTTTATGTTTTCTATCTCTTGGTTGAGCACCTCACCGAGGTCTTCCACTCTTTTCTCAAGTCCAGTGAGTATCTTTATGACAATTAGTTTAAATTCTTTATAAACCATATTATTTATGTCCATTTCATTTATCTCTCTTGCTGTGCCTTTGTACTGTTCTTTCATTTGGGACATCATCTTCAGTCTCCTCATTTTGTGTAAATCTGTGTCTTTTTCTACATGTTAGGGAAGTCAGCTATGTCTCCTGCTATTGAAAGTGGTCTTTTGAAGAAGAGGTCTTGTAGTGCCCTACAGTGTAATGTCCCCTGTTCATCAGAACCTGGAGTATCTCTTATGTGTGCTGCATGTGCCCTACTGTTGTGGCTGAGCTCCTTTTTTTAAAGTTTCTTTATTGAAGTTTATTTATTTTGAGAAAGAGAGAGTGCATGAGCAGGGGAGGGGCAGAGAGAGGAGAGAGAAAGAAACCCAAGTAGGCTCTGCACTGTCAGCCTGGAATTCATGAACCATGAGATCATGACCTGAGCCAAAACCAAGAGTCGGATGCTTAACTGACTGAGCCACCAAGGCACCCCATGGCTGAGCTTCTTTTACCTTTAGTTCAGTTCTCTTCAATGGCTTTTTTACCTCTTGTAGGCAGAGTTTGGTCCCTCTGATATTAGTGAGCTTGTCTGGGCCACCTTGGGCTTGAGTTTGAATCAGACCAGGTGTTTGCCAGAGATGCAATAACACCACATTGCAGAATCTTTCCCCTATGTTGTCTCCTAGGAAACTTTTTTTAGTGGGTGGACCTTGCCTTCAGACCAGATGTCTGTCCCCAGCTCACTGCTAGGGTTGCACTAGGACTGGTGTGTGTAGTTATGTTCCTTTCTCCCCAGGGAAGGAATCACTTTGGAGCGAGGCTGGCTCCTGTCAGGGCTGCTTACACACTGCTTGACTTGTGATACAGCTTTGGATGGACTCCAGCCAAGGGCATAGAGGGGGTAGGTCCACAGGAGAGCACAGGGGCAGGGCATGCAGTGTTAACAATGTTTGCACAGGTCTGTGGCAGGAGGAGACCAGCAGCTGCCTGAGAAAACTCCTGTAGAGACCAGCCAGGTTGGAGGGGGTGGGGAGATCAGCAGAAGTGTGTGTGGGCAGGGCACACTTTAGCAAGCTAGGTGGAGGGGATTGCTGTTGTGCTGGTTCCTGCAGGTGTTCATGTATTTGGGCTGGATGGCAGGGGAGGGAAATTCCTGCCAGCTCTTTTATTCTCAGATAAGTCTCCCAATGATCTCTTCCCCTCCATCACATGCTCTGAGATTAATAAACACATCTCCATCCTATACCCCAGTCATTTTTCAAACCACTGTTTCTATGCTGTATCTCCAGGAGGCTGTTTGTTGTGCTTTCTCTTTAAGGGTGGAGACTGTTTCCTCTTGCCCTCCTTGTTCTCCAAGAGCTAAGCCCCCTTATTCTTAAAGTTCCAGGAGTTAAGCCCTGCTGATTTTAAGAAGTAGCAAATTTAAGTCCCTCTGGTTTTCAGAGCCAAGTGTTATGGGGATTCATCTTCCCCATGTGAGTTCCCTGTGACCGAGGCGCCTAGTGTGAGGGTGTATTTTTCTCTCCTCTCAGCATTCATAGTGTCCCTCCCTTCCACGGACCATCTGTTTAGTTCCCAGTCACACCCCTGCCCTTCCTACCTTCCTTGATGTGGCCTCTTCTCTAAATTTAGCTATAGATAGTCTGTTCTGCCAGGCTTTGAGTTATTTTCTAGGTTGTTTACACTGATGTGGGTGTTACCTAGTTGTATCCATGGGATGAAGTGGTTTAAGATCCTCCTATTCTGCCATCTTCCCCAGAAGTCCCCTACTGTTACATCATTTTTAACCTCTTCTCTTCTAAGTTCTCAGGCAAAAGATGTTGGAGTAAATAGAGTCACAAAATAGTCCAAGAAGCACATACTGATGCAGTATGTGTGGAACAGAGAAACTTGGATAAGCAAATTAGAAGTAATTCCATGGCCTATCAGAGCACAGAGTAAGAAGCAAATTGGAAATGGCCGGGGACAGATGGATTGAGAACATTTATGCATTTCTTGGGTTTTGTTTAAAAAAAGCATTATGTTGGGACAGCTGGGTGGCTCAGTAGGTTAAGCATCAGACTCTTGGTTTCGGCTCAGGTTATGATCTCATGGTTCATGGGTTGGAGACACATGTTGGGCTCTGTGCTGGCAGTGCAGAGCCTGCTTGGGATTCTCTCCCACTCCTTCTTGACCCTTCCCCTGCTCTCACTCTCTCTCTCAAAACGAATAAACTTAAAAAAAGAGAGAGTATGGGGCGCCTGGGTGGCGCAGTCGGTTAAGCGTCCGACTTCAGCCAGGTCACGATCTCGCGGTCCGTGAGTTCGAGCCCCGCGTCGGGCTCTGGGCTGATGGCTCGGAGCCTGGAGCCTGTTTCCGATTCTGTGTCTCCCTCTCTCTCTGCCCCTCCCCCGTTCATGCTCTGTCTCTCTCTGTCCCAAAAATAAATAAAAAAAAAAAAACGTTGAAAAAAAAAATTTAAAAAAATAAAAAAATAAAAAAAAAAAGAGAGAGTGGTATTTTGAATGTGTATTGCTTTGGGAGGAGAATTAAGAAGAAGAGATTTTTCTCAATAAGTCCCTGTATTGCCTAACACACTGTAGTGAGTAGGTACTCAATTTGTGTTTGGAGGCCAATTTACCCTAAAAGACCCAAATATTATACTGACTGAATGAGCAAATTAAAGTACAAATAATTAAATATCTAGCTAATAAAGTTACATCAAATAAATCAAAGTTTACAAGTCCCAAACACTTCAGAAGAATTTCAGAGTCACTACTACTTGACAGGCTAAAACAATATCAGTTCATTCTCATTAAAATACTGAAATCAAATCTTGTTAGCTTTTTTAATAACATGAAATTAAATGTTTACTTTTCGGAATTTGTTGTTATTACTCACTAAAGAAAATTAACTGTTTCATTATTTATCATTAGTGGCACATTTATGCAATGTGACTAGTTGACATGTTTTGTTTTTCATCTTTGAAAGATTAACAATGAATAAGACTTCTTTCGATCAATAGACCCTTATATTTATATGTGAAATGGTCCACAGAATCTAATTTATGCTATTCTTGAATGAACATTACTTAGCACTTTCTTCCTAAAACCTTTTTATATTCTTATAAAATTCTTACCCAGATGATTTATTCTTTGCTGATTAAAAATGAAGATGACCATAAGTTTATTAATTGTTAGATTTATATCTGCAACCTGAAAGTGAGTGAATCAAATGTAAATTCCATGTCATATGCAAATGTAAAATAGATTTATATAATCTAACAAATTTACCAACGAAACTTAATGGTATGCACTCAAAATTATTTTGCAGCACACACAACATAAAATTTACATTGTAAACCAAGGTACTACCTGCAACTCATATATGCATAGGAACATGTCTGTAGCCACCAAGCCACTCGAATCCTCCCATTACATATATAGAGTTTTGCAGTACGGAGAAAGCACTGCAATTTCCCTGAATGAAAATTCTTAACTTTAAAACACAAAAACAAACCGAATTCTATCACACACAAAAGCTTAAGAGCAAGAAGCCCTAAACGTCACCAAGCTTGCACAAAATTCAAATATTGCGTGGATACACACATCCTCTGGATTATGCAATGCGGTGATCATTCTAGTATTACAGTACATGACGGCCAATGTTCTCGGAATTGTACTTGCAGTTTTCGCACTTTCCTCGTCTTTGCATTAATTGTGCTATGTTTGCTTTAGAAGTAGACAGAGGCGATAATTCACTTAGATGATACCTCGCTTATTTGGAGCAAGTAATTTCATACTCCATAAAAATGAAAATATTGTGGTTATGAGACTTTTAGTCAAAATCAAGATGTATTGTTCAAAAACAACTCAAATGAAGCTCTATAACTTCATAGTTATCCAGCCAAAGGGTAGTTTGGTTTCATGGATAACTATGTTAATGATCATTTTTAATTTTCCTATTATTAGTGTAGCTTTATATTTAGAAGAGCTAGTGAATAAAATAATTATCCATCCTGAGTTCAGTGCTTGTCTCTAACTGTCCTACATAAAATCTTTAGACAGAAAAAAAAATCAAAGCTTTGTAGAACAAATGAATTAATTGTGAAATTAATTGGGCCATGTTTCTACTTTTAAAAATCAAGTTACATTTTAGTAAGTCTGTGAAAACTTTTACCAAAAAAAATCTTTAATCAGGCTGAATATACTAATATAATCAGCTCCCTGTATTTTTTGAAAATCGTTTCTTCATTTTATGAAGGATGCTTAACTTATTATAAAGAAAAATATTAATAAAATAATGGTGAAATATTTAATATGATTTTCTATAGATGAGAAATATCATTGACATCGTAGTGACACGAATACATTTCGCATTAGCTTTTAGATTGGAAGGCTCAATTTCCAGAAACTTCATATTAAGAAAATGTTCAGTTCCTACAAATACTAAATCCACAACAAAAAGCATAAGAAAGTATGCTTTGTACCCAAACTGGACGATATTTCACTCATCATTTTTTTTTTTTTTGCTGATTTTTAAATCTTGCTTTAATATTTGCATCACAGCACTAGAGGAATTAAGTGAGACACTGCAGAAGAATTTTGCAACACTGTAAAATACTTCCACACTTTTTTTTTAAGAATGGAATCAGAGTGTCGTTTTTGTGCCCTCTAATTAAGTAAACACATCATAGTTATTTATTTATTTTTTTGTGAGCTTCATGGTGCTGAGAATTAGAATGCTTACTTTAGATATAAAGATCAAGGTTATGGCGTACAAAGACCCAGAGCTGCTACAAAAGGAGGAAGGAGAGAGGGAGAGAGAATTTATTTCTTGTCAGAATATCTATCTTGTTTCTTACGTGGCTACATATGGTGCTTTAATTTTCCTCCTTCAAATTTGTTTTCTTACGTGATCTCTGTAGAACATGTTCTCAGAGCAGCACTTTCCTAACAATCTCCTGCATTATCACATGCCCTGAAAATGTGATGTCTGGAATACTTTAACACTCCCACATACACAAATGTAGAAAATAAATAACCCACTATATTCATATTGTTAGGGTGCAACAACTCATAAATATTTATTGAGACAGTAGGTACAGCTTTGAAATGAGAGTGTGGTTTTAAAATTGAAGTCAATCTGAGTTGTGTTCTGTGTCAATACTCAATTGCTGAATGACTGTGGCCAAGTTTATCATTCTCACCCCTGCTACTTCTCTGTCTTCCTGATTTAATTCTTACTTTAAGTACAGTATAAAGCCCCGAGCTCAGTAACTACTCACTGAATGTATTACTATATAAACATATCCCAGAGTTCTCATCCATGTAAGAAAAATAGGTACTATAACAGATACAACTGAAGTTATCTGTTCAATGTCTCTGAATGAAAGAACCAGGGATTTCTGGGGAGGAATGACACTTCACAGTTGATGGGACTGGATCACGAAGGTTCAGATGGTAGGTAAGGAGTTTGGCTGCTTTCTTAGGCAACTTGGTGCACTTTTTAGAGTGTTGTCTTCATTTATACTTTATCTGTTACTCGATCAGGTGTGCAAACCCAGGGAGCAGTAGTATTGGGCAAAGGGAGTGAGGCAGGGGAGAAGAGAGTTCCAATAAGAAAAGCATTTTTGGTCAGCTTAAAATGAAGAATTGCTTCATCTTGCAGAAAGTTCCTCCAAGAACTAGACTACAAATCAGGCCAGTTGTATCTAAAGGAAGAAATGGGGCAAAATTAATCCACGTGTTTCATGGGTCAAAGGTGTGTCCGAGGCTCATTAATTCTCTTGAACTTCAAAGTTAACTTGCAAACCAGAGCAAGACAAGTAATGTCTTTCACCCTACATTAACAGGGAGGCCCCAGAGCAGTGTGCAAAAAGTGGGCTTCCCTTGCCTTGGAAATTGTGTGGGTGTGGTGTAGAGAAGGCATATCCGTGAGGCTAATGCAGCCAGAATTATTGCCTGAAGTGACTAGACAGTCACTCTGGCCCTCATTTCAAGCTTTGAGAGAGAAGTCAAATTTCAGGAATTATGCTGCTGAGATTGAGGGGTTGTTTGCTCTTGCAGCATAACTTAGTTTCTCCTGACAAATACAGAAATTTCCTATTTGTGTTCCAATAATAAGAAAATTAGCATATGTGACATTGGCAGAGCAATTGTGTTGGTTAAGTAAGGAAACACGCTAGAATTTGGAAACATGGCACTTCATATTCTGCAGAAACAAAATATTTGGCAAAACTGTTGTGTGGTATGATTTGTAAAGTAGCACGTGTGTTTAATGAACTTGTAGCATCAGGAAGAGAGAGAACACACTGTTGAAAACATACATTTTGTGCAAATGGCTGTAATTGACATGATAGTAGAGGAGGTCCCTTCAGGAAAGAAATATCTAGATCAAAGCAGAAATGAAGAATAATCAAGAGATTCCCAAAATTGAGAGACTCCTAATTTTAGCATCAGTGACTTATTTGAGAACGAAAACAGAAGGTCTTAGCGCGGCAAAACCCGATTAAGTCCTATTCTGTGACAAAGATCAGACTATGGAAATTGCCCTCACACCTACCGTGAAGCTCACACAGCTTAAAGTGACTCAGGTAAAAGATCAAGCTAAGGAAACAGTTTCACTCAGCAGCTGGGTAACCTCTGAGGAGCCTCCTTCAAATTGAGAGAGAAGTAAGGAGATGAGAAAGCAGAGAAAAAAACAGATCTACGAACTTTTTAAGAAAGAAATATTTGTGGGGTGCTTGGGTAGCTCAGTTGGTTAAGCATCTGACTTTGGCTCAGGTCACGACCTCACAGTTCATGGGTTTGAGCCCTGCATCAGGCTCTGTGTTGTCAGCACACAGCCTGCTTCAGATCTTCTGTCCCTCTTTCTCTGCCCCTTTCCACCCTCTCTCTCAAAGTAAATAAACAAACTTTAAAAAAAAAAAAAAAAAAGAAATATCTGTGAATGTGGTTATTGGCATGTGGAAGTAATTGGAATCAATTTGGCAAAACTGGACTGAAGAAAGAAACTCTGAGCCCGGACGAAAAACTCTTGTGGTGACTATTGGAGATTTAGGTTGACTCTTGAACCCCTTACCTTTCTTGAGAATTTGTTACCTATGAAATCTGTTAAGCTATCAGGTAGAAAACATATCTGATGTGGTCCGAAAGGATTGAAGAAAAGAATCTCTTGCAGGGTGGAGTCAGGAGCCACGGAGAAAATTAGAAAAGATAGAAGGCATCCCAAAGGAGGAGACTGTCATAGTCTCCCCAGAGAGTCTTCACGTTTGCTGTAGACCAGAGACTGCTGTTTGCCTCCATTCTTCTATTTCCCAAACAGGGGTGCTCACCGTCACCTGTTTGCCCCATTTCGTCATCGTCTATTGTGTAAATGCGGAGAAGAGGCAGAGAACTGCCATAGTTTTCCGTATCTCTGAGAGCTGTCACCCAGAGACTTCAGGCCTCGGTCTCAGTCGTGTGACTGGATGGAGTTTGGGGATGGAGTGCCGGCTGAGAGTTTCAGTGTTGGGATAAACTCTCTGTAGCACCTAAGTAGCAGCACAGCTTTGGCCGCTCCATTTCTGAAATTTTTAAGGTCATCAAATGCCTTTTGGATGCCTACAATCAGATAAACTATCCCTACGGCATCATTCAAAAAGCGTCTCAATTCCTCTCATGTGTTCTGAAGGTGTAGATGGCAATATAAAATAAAAATACCTGAAGGCCCTGGTTTCCTGGAACAGAGATTCTTATGGGGGAAACAGGCTGTAACCAATTTCTACAAATTGTATAATAATAATACATTTGTAAAACTGATATACCTAAATGTACGTACAAGTAGGTGGATGGATGCAGGTGTATAAAGGAATCAATCGATAAGTGCCATGAAGATAAATTAGGTAAAATGTGAGGACAGGAGCGAAAAGGGGGTCAGGGAAGGTCTCTTTGAAACTACAGTTGATCACATTTAACACATTGTTGACATTATGACTCTAATTTTGAAGTTTACGACATTATACTTGTTTATCTCTTTTACGTTTTTTTATGGAAATTTTTCCCAGGCATCTTCCCCTCCTCTTTGTTGTTTCACCTTAGCTCTGCCTTTCTCTGAATATTGGTGAGCCTTGGTGTTCTGTCCTTGACTTGTCTCCTTTTCTTTTTTCTTTAAAAACGTTTTATTTATTTTTGAGACAGCACAGTGGGGGAGGAGCAGAGAGGGACAGAGAGAGAGAGATCTACAGCAGGCTTTGTGCTGACAGCAGTGAGCCAGATGTGGGGCTTGAACTCATGAGCCAGGATATCATGACCTGAGGCGAAGTCAGAAGCTCAACTGACTGAGCCATCCAGGTGCCCTGACTTGTCTCCTTTTCTACCTCCATGTTCCCTCTCTGAGCAGCTGCATCATTTATTTATTCATTCATTCCACAAGTATTTTTGAACTGCTACTATATGTCAGGCACCGTGCTAGGCTCTGGGGGGGGGGGAACATTTGTTCTCATAATGTTTACAGTAGAGTAGGAGATATAGACATTATGTAAATGATTACATGAATAACTATTTAAACAATTGTAACACATGTTGAAAAGGAAAAGGGCAAGCTTCGCTGAGAGTATGCTAAGAACACCTAGAGAGGATGAGGTAGTGTGGGAGCTTTATAGACAGAAGAGTGTGTGCAAAGACCCTGTGGCAGAAAGGGACATTTCTGGACCAGCAACTTTGCAAAGGTAAGAATGCAGAATGCTTCTAATTCCCTTTTATCTCTGGCATTGGCACAGCATTTGGAGCAGAACACTCAAAAAATTTTTCTGAAGTAAATATCTTATATAAGTAGTAACGGGAGGAAAAACCCAGTAAGAAGGCAACTGAGAAATCAGCAAATATTATATATAGTAACACACATAGCAAATTTTATATGACATAACTTACTAATGAGAATGTTAATTCTTTTAGGGGCAAAATATTATTTAAAGGCAAGTGTTAACTTTATGAGTAACGCATGTGCTGTATAGAACTAAACTAATTCTCAAGTTCAAATTCAATTCTCATGCCTTATAAAAGAAATTATTTTTTCTTGCTATCTGAAATGAATGTATGTTAAAAAGAAATATGAGCTAGGTTTACTTATATAGTACTTCTAATATAAAATTGGGATTTATAGCCTACATTAATTATATAAGCTATAAAACAATGGTTCTGTGCCCTGGTTTTAAATTTCACTTCCACTCTATAGTACCACGATGATTTTTTTGTTGTTCTTCCTATTTTTTTTTTTTTTTTGGAAAGCCATAGGTAGGAAGAACAAATTTGAGAGTCCTTTATTTTCCCAATCTGAGACCTGCTTATCATTTTATACTGTGTAATAAAATTTAATTTAAAATTCCTTTTTATGTATTTATTACATCAGCTAATCCTACCCTGGGACAATAGTATATTTATATCCTGCTTAATAGCTTAGTGTTTTACAGATACAGGTGGGGTTATATGTTTGCCAAGGTAAATGAATATAGTAATCCTAACTTCTACATATCTCTTTGTGTTCTCTGCTTCCTGTCATTCCCACTGCCCCATCCTGACAGATAACCATCCTCTGGCTCCTAGACCTCTGGATAAGTGTCCACATTCCTGTTTCTGCAAGTAGTTTCATCACCTTGGCAACTAGAGTGATTACTTTTTGACATACACCTGAGAATGTTACTCCTCCTCTTGGAAAAGTTCAGTGGAGCCAGGAACAACGCACTCTGTATTGTAGAGAGGCGGGGAAAGGAGACTCACTGCAGTGAGTGGAGAGTGGGTGGAGAGAGCATGGGAACAATGAGACTGAAACTGGAGTCAATTGGCCAGGAAGGAAAGGAGAGAAAATGGGCAATGGCAGAATGATGGAACCAAGAGAAAGATGGGCTAATTATTAGAAGAAGGTCTTAGAGGATCTGACGGAATGAGAGAGAAGCCATAGGTGAAGATGTTAGTCTCAGAGAATAATGGATGGATAGGTTGAATGTTTATCTTGCCCGTAGAAGAGAGAAAGAGTGAGAGATAATTGAATGATATTAGAAAACTGAAAAAAAGACAAAATGAGGAAGAATGTTGGATGATCTTTATCTTCCCATTTAACCAGGAGGCAAGAATTATATATTATATATATTATTATATTATATTATATTATATTATATATATATATTATATATATATATATATATATATATATATATATATATATATATATATAATGTATCTAATATGACCCCATAACAAATGGCTGTTAAAATTCCATTAACTTTATTTTATAAGCTGAACAAAATGTTTAGTTATTTTGCCGAGACCAATACCAAACAACTTCTTCAGGTGTCTTTCTCAGTAAACCTAAGTGATAATGAGCACAAACTATGAATATAATACAATTAGAAATGAATTATACACCTATGCCATTACCATAAAAAAATAATGATCACAGAAGTCAGGGTTACGGTCAAAGACTCTTGAGTCTAAACTGAAATTATGCCCAGATCAAATGTGGGACACTCATAAGGTCATTTAAAATAATTTTAATGATTATACTAATAGTTAACATGTTTTAAAAGCTTATTTTAGGATAAGCTTCTCTTTTGAAAGGGTAAAATTACTGCCATTTGTGTGATGCAAAAAAAATGAAACAACAAAGTCTGAATGGTGATGATGATAGATAGTAATAATATCATTTAAATTAGCATAAATCATTGGGAAAGTCTGATTATAAAAAGGCAAAGCAGTTTAGCACATGGTCATATTTCACATCATAAATGTGAAATATTATAATTCTATTATCTATTCTTTCTATGAAAAGTTAGCTCCTTCAGGAATGTCTTAATGAATAATAAAACTGACTTGATTTTTCCTACAACAGTCAACTTTTCTGTCACGCTATGAATGATTAATAATGACTGTATGCTCAATCGTTTCTTCTGCTCCAGATAAAAGTAGTATTCTAACATGAGATTTTTATTTTTTTAGTTGTATAGGGGGTAAAAAGATACTCTGAACATACAGAACAGCTGAAATAGAAAGAAAAAATGTCAATCAAAATCTCCCTTCTACTCAAAATAGTTATCTTCTAATACCTAGGCTTCGGTGGTTATTTTATCATGTTCTAGAAGAGATGGCATATTTTTTGCATGTGTTACATTATCTTCATTGGCATTTTTATATTATAATACAGTGAATTTGAAGTTAGAGCTAGACTTTTTCAATAAGTAAAGTTACCAATTCAAGAATATCTTAGCTGAATAAAAAATGACAACCCATATTTTTTAAAACTGTAGGAGTTCATGTATAAATGTTTCTCTACACATTTACAAGAACAGCATCCTTTGACAAAGGTCTAAAAATGCCTGTGAAAGCCAAACATAATAACATTGTTATTCTGCTACTTATTAACAGAACAACGCATCCTATAACAATTAGATATGAATATTGCAAACTGAATTTAATATTAAGCTGTCTTTGAAATGCCACTTTGCAGCAGGTTTTCAAATGCTTAAAGCACAGCAGGAGATTAACTCCGTCTTCAAATATTAAATCAAAACCTTTTTTTAACCTGATAAATCTTACTGAAAGCAAGGGCTCTTTTTCAGGAGAAAATTATTCAACTATCAGAAGAGAAAACTAAACTTCCAACTATTGCTGGCACATGGTCTGTTTTAACACTGAAATACAAAGATAGAAAGATTTATGATGGATGATAGAGAGATGGATGGATGGATAGATGATAGATAGATAGGTAGATAGGTGGATAGATAGATAATGGATAGATGCAACAGTAATCATACTTCTGAACTTGTTTCAACAAACACATGATTGTGTGCACTTTTTGGGACTGCAGCACAATTTTTGTCTAAAATTATAACTAAGCACCTCATCATTTAATTTTTGCTATATTTGCATATTACTTCCCATCTGCATAAGCTCATTGGAGGTGATACATTTCTTTGTATTCATCAGGGATGCCCAACATTTATTAGTTTGATAGTTCCTCATAAGATGTTACAGATACATCTATGCTCAGTATAACGATACCTACAAGGTAATTTTCAACCTACGCACCTACCTACCTATCTACCTCCTATCTTCCCATCTAGCTAATTAATTACTGTCTACCTACGTATCCATCATAAATTTCCCCTTCTTTGCAAAGTGGAATTTCAGCCAAGGTGACAGTATTCAATTCTCTAATTCATCACATAAACTCTATGAGTCAGCTGTCCGTCACATTGCACGTGTCAGGAAAACTGTCCCCAAGCTGACTGGCAGCCTGATGTGGGTAGTTCCAGTACTCCATATTAATTAGCTCCCTGTGGAGTTGGAATTGTCTTATTAGACTGTTCCTAAAGAACCAGGAAGCTTGAAATAGCTATATTTCACTTGGATGACAGAAAAATGCAAAAATGCAATAAAAAAAACCCAGAATAAACATATTGCCAAATACTGTTAATGTTTTAAACAAGGAGTCATACATAACTCATTTGAGTTTAGGGAGAATTGCTAATATAATGTTGCTAATCATCTAATGACACTATTTTTCTTTCTCTCGTTTTACTAATCTTTACTTCTAATTTTTTCTAGCAGAGAAATGCCAAGCGTGAGCCAAATAAGAAATTATTTTTAAGTAGATGCTTATTTCCAAGAATTTATAATGAGATAATCAGTTTTATTTCTTAAAGCCAAACAGCTCAGTGATAGATAGTAACAACTCACCCCTAACTTATCAAATATAGAGAGGCAGATTCACTCTCTATACATGGTTATTTGCTTTCTTTATTTTATGAGCATTGCCACTCTCTTGAAAATTGAGTCTATAAATAATATGTAAGTGGAAATCTATCAGATGTTGCTTGTTTACTTGTATATTACTAATAATTCAAGATTTATATCTTGTATTTTAACAGAGGGCCTGATTAAATCACAGACTTACTGAATATAATTTTTCAATTCTATAGATTCGGCTAAAAAATTAAAGTTATAGAGGCTGAATAGATTTACTGGTTGAAATAAAATGCTATAGTGGAAATGTGAAAGTGGTTTCAGAGAACGTTAAACATGATTCCCAATCCTATAGCAAAAGCCATTATCAACTATATAACATGGGTCAGTTTCCTTAACCTTCAAGAGACCTCTGTTTCCTTATCTCTAAAACTGGGATATAGATCATATCATAAATTTCAAATTTAATAATATTTTAGTAGAATATTGAGTGAGATTTTCCACATGTCCTGGAATCGGCCATTCCTGTCCAATGCTCAGATGGAGAAAGTCTTCTCAATCAAAAATAATCCTGTATTCAGATTTTATTTAAGTTACCCCCTTTTACCTACCTTTAAAGAAGTCATGAGCTCTTTTAAAAAATAAAGTTTTTCTTTCTTAAGGTATTATTTTCCATTATTCTAAAAAAAAAAAAAAAAGACATGTTCTGGTCTAGTCATTTATGGCATCAGAAGGAATCTCAGAATGGAAAACTGAAAAACTTCCTGGGCTATAGTTCACACTCTGATTAAATTTTCATTCTGATTAAATT
Organism: Neofelis nebulosa; assembly: GCF_028018385.1. Classification (NCBI taxonomy): domain Eukaryota; kingdom Metazoa; phylum Chordata; class Mammalia; order Carnivora; family Felidae; genus Neofelis; species Neofelis nebulosa. The sequence goes on along the minus strand of NC_080782.1, from coordinate 196,974,206 downwards.
ATGGATGAGCACAAACTGCTTATTGATAAGCAACATTGAAAAATAAAATGTATTTTGCTGACATCACAAAAAAGAGAGGCAGTTAGATAGCCTTCTGAACCTGAAAAGTCTTCTAGATCCAATTGTCAATGTATAAGGACAGAGGAACATATCAAAGGATACCATGGGGTTGCAATATGCAAAATCCAGAGAGAAGATACTCTACCAGAAGTATGGCTCGGTTTCTTCAACAAATAAATTACAACACAAAAGAAAGACATGGATGGAGATCTGTTTGATTAAAAGACACTTAAAACACATGTCAATAATTCATCATGTATGGGCTTCATTTGGTTTCTGGTTAAAATATATATGTGCTGAAGAAAAATGACAATGAGACAAACAGAAATTGAATAATACTTAGATATTTGATGATAGTAAAGCATTATTTATTAGGTTTTTAGACATGAAAATAACAAAGTGTTTATATTAAAGAAATCTTTTATTTTAGAGATGTATACTAAAATGCATATGGACAAATTTATATGAGTGTGAGATTTGCCTAAACAGAATATGTAGTGAGGAGAAAAATAAGTGAGGGAAAGATGAAGCAAAATTGACCATGAGTTAATAATTGTTGAAGCGTGGTGATGAATACTTAGGGGATCATTAGAAGAGTTTGTTTACTTTTGTTTATGTTTATAATTTTCCATAGTAAACATCAAAGAAATAACATCTGATCTTATAATACAACATAGCAAATTTGTAAAAATTAATCATCTCAAACTTAGAAGACTCTCTAGTTTCTCAATCACAGTTTCCAGCTGTGTTTGAGGGTGGCCAATTTAAAACATTCTGTCCTGATTTCTTAAAGGCTACAAATATAACGTCATATTTTTCTGACTTTTTCCCAATATTGCTGGGTGGCAGTTATGGAATGGCAATGGGAGAGATCATTGTTCTACTGATACTTACTTACCAATAGAAACTATCAAAGTATAATGGAGTTAGGTGTAGACCAAAGTACACTAGTATATTACTCTTCCATTTTCTTTTGACAATATACTCAACATAATAATTGAAAATGAATTGTAGAGGGAAAAAAAGAAAATGCATTATGAGACCAAAAATAAGTTATGTGATAATGATCCATAATTTTGAATTAGCTTCAATTACTAACTTTGTTTTCAGGTGAAACATACTAGAGGTAAGATTTAAGAGAACTAATCCAAAGCCGTTTTCTGTAAAAGATGGATCTTGGAGCAGATTTTGAAAAAAAGTTATAAATTCATGAAAAGGAAAAATTGAAGATAATATATAATATATATAATATATACACACATATATATTACTGCTTAAAATGCAAAGTTTTTATAAGGCTAACATTAAACATAATTTTATGCCTATATTAACTTGGTTTCTAATTAATTAAAGATTGAGAAGGATTCAGAAGCTCCTTATTATTCAGACATATATAAATCTTATTTTAAAAACAGATTGAATTATGAGACACCTGGTGGCTTAGTCAGTTAAGCACTTGATATCAGTTCAGGTCATGATCTTATGGTTGTTGAGACTGAGCCCTGCACAGAGCCCACTTGGGATTCTCTCCCTCTCTCTTTCTGCCCCTTTCTCACGCATGCTCTCTCCCTCTCTCTCTCTCTCTCTCTCTCTCTCTCTCTCTCTCTCTCTCAAAATAAGTAAACTGAAAAAAAAAATAGACTGAATTAGTTTCTTATTGCTGCTGTAACAACTGTACCACAAATTTATGGATTAAAACAATGTATATTGATTATCTTACAGTTCTCGGGGTAGGAAGTTCAAAATGGATCTTACTGGACTAAAATTAAGGTGTTAACAAGGTGGTGTTCCTTTCTGGAGCCCTAGGGGAGAATCTGATTTCTTGTCTTTTTCAGCTTCAGGAGGCTGCCTGCTTTCTTTGGCTCATGACACCTTTACATCTCCAAAGCCAACAACGGCAGATTGAGTCTTTTTCACATAGCATCCTCTGACACAAGCTTTTTTCCCTCCCTCTTAGACATTTAAGGACACTTGTAATTATACTGGGTGTACCTGGATAATCCAGGATAATCTTCCTATTTGAAAGTCAGCTGAAGAGCAATCTTCATTCTATTTGCTACTTTAAATTTTCCTTTGCCACATAATCTAACATATTCACAGGTTCCAGGAATAAAGATGTCGATGGGGAGATCTCGAGGAGCCGTTTTTCTGCCTACCATAGAGCCCAACTAAGCTCCATTATTTTTAGGGCTTTTTCCCCCCATAGATACTTCTTTTTCATAAATAGTTTATTGTTGTTTTATTCGTAGGAAAACATGGCTGCTTAAAATTAGTCATGTTGAGAAGTTCCTTCAGGTAACTCAAATAAAAAGATCTATAAAAGCCATTTTGAACGCATATCCAAACCCTGAGAAATGTTTACTGATGTATTCCAGTGACACATCTATAGTTTCAAAACACTGAACAAAGTACAACGGACTAAGGAATACCCTTACCTCAGCAGCATTTGTTTATGACTTAGGCATAATGTATGATGCAGCTTCTGCGCTGTGTGATTTAGCCAAACATCTAAAAGAAAGACATAACATTGCCAGAAGCCTATTCTAGGGTGTCAAAGCAGATTCAGGCCTTTGCATCAATGGCTGACAATCCCGGATCTTTTGCTGAAGAGGCTGTCAGAGCTTTTCAGAACTTGCTCTTTTAACAACATTCACTACACATGATAAAACGTCTTAAAAGAAGTGATGGAGAAATTCCCATTAGTCCTCAAGATAAAAAGACCAAAACTCTACACAATGGCATCCTTTAAAAATATTTTTTTTTTCTAAGATAGCTGTGTGCAAAATCACAAACTATGTCATGGATTAACATACCTTCTGAAAACTGTTTTTTTTTTTTAATTTTTAATGTTTATTTATTTTTGAGAGAGAGAGAGAGAAAGAGAGAGTGAGCTGGGGAGGGGCAGAGAGAAGAGGGAGACAAAGCAGGTTCCAGGCTCCAAGCTGTCAGCACAGAGCCCGACACTGGCTGGAAACCACGAGCAGTGAGATCATGACCTGAGCGGAAGTCAGACGCTTAACCAACAGAGCCACCCAGGCATCCCTTCTGAAAACTATTTTGATGCTTGAATCAAGAGGAAGACACCCAGACTCTTGCTCGCTTTCTTATTTTGACAATTACAGTTTTTTATAACTCCTTCATGTTTAGATTGAGCAGTCATAAGTACTGCTTTCTGAAATATATTCCTTACATGGACCTAATGATCTGCTCCTAAAGTACTTGTATTTGGATGGTAACTCCTACAGGTCATTTGGCAAAATGCAATAGAGAAACACACTATATGTTTAGCTAAACCCACATTAAACATTCAGTATATGGATAAGATACGAAGTAGCCTAATGGATATTACACTAAAATTAGAAGCCCCATCTTACAAGTCCTTTCCACCATTTAGTCTCTGCAACTGTCTCAGTGTTCCTGTGTCCATTCTGTTTAATTTTCCTGTTTTAGTCCAGAGAAGTTGATCAGATTTGGATTCCAAATCCACTGCTTAACTGTGCATAGCTGTGCTAGCCATTGGATAGAGATAAATTAGGAAAACTAGCGTTTAATGTAACACATGCATTTGAACTAATTCAACTTTTTGCCTCAATGTTCTGTCAATGGCACCACAGCTCTCTCTGTTCCTAGGGTAGGGACATCATCCACCTCTCTTCTTCCCATCTCATCTTCCCATTGTATCCCCATATATAACAGGCATGAAAAATGATGTTAATCCCTGCTACCTGTATTCTATGTACAAAGATGTATACTTTCTTTAATTTACAATATTTCAATACAGATATTAGTATTCTTTTTCAACAGATGAGGAAAAAGAGGATCAAGAAGGTTAAGTGAACTTCCCAAGGCCATTAAGCTGGTACATTTAAGATTCAAATCTGTCAGGTCTATCTTGTACAATGGATAAACCAGTTCCACTGAACAATGATAGCTCTAATCAGCAAAACCGTATCAATTGTCTTTCTAAAGTTGTCTGCATTGGTTCCTTCCTCTCCAGTCTGATTGCTTCGTTTCCTTGTCCAGGCCTTTATCACCTCTTATTTAGACTCATGAAATAGCTTCTCAACTGGTTTCCTCATTTCCAGTATTTCAACCCTTCAAAGTCAGATTAGACTACTTTGATCACGTCCATCACCTGCCCCAAAACCTCCAATGGTGCCGCATTGCCTGGAGGTGGGTTTTCCAATACACTGATCACACATCTTTGCCAGATGGATCATAAAACCACATTACCACATTCTTTGCTGGCTTCCTCCTCTCCGATGATGTGACTCACACATTTGAAATGCACAGGGAGGGCTGCCACACCAGTCACTTACTTGCATTTCAAATATCCCAGATTAAAGAGAATCTGGATGACTAGAGGCTTTCAGCACATCCCTCTTCGCTGCCACATCCCATTCATTTGGGGGAGTTGGTTAGAAACCACACAGATTGAAATAGTGAAGACTGCCTACAAACTCCTAATTCTTCCCTTGATCCTTGTGGTATTCTGACAGAATTTTCCTTTTATCACAATATCTGATACTTTCACAGTTCCCATCCCGAACAAATACTTAAAATATCAGACTGCCCAATTCAAAAAGCATGCTCACAAAATTTCAGAGATGTCAGTCTGTAGGATGCAATGAAAATGCCTTCTGCTGTATTCAAAGCTCTTTATAATTGGCCTGGTCTCCCTTTTAGCTTATTTCCACTGTTTCGCAGCATTCATACCTGGTTATTCTCCCCCTACATCATCATCATCCACCTGCATTTATGCTGCTGTACATTTGTTCAAAGCATCTTTTCTGCCTTATTTGTCATCTGCATTGTTCTGTAGTTACCTGAATGTTAAACACCTTTCTCTGCTTCACTAAAGCTATAAAATAGAGGATTAAAGGGAGATATTGGCCCCAATAATCTCTGTAGTTCAGTTGTGAGAATATGAGTTTCTAAGTATGCCTTATCACAGAGAGGTTGCTAGATGACCATTTTCCAGAATGGTCACTCTCTACTGAGAATGGCTAAAGCACTCTTTGTTCATAAACTCAGTGACACAGTTCCAGGGTTACAGAGCTTGAAAAATTTTAGAGCTAATCTCATCCAATCCTCTCACTTAACTGACACATATATTATAATTCTGTGTGTGTGTGTGTGTGTGTGTGTGTGTGTGTGTTATATCTTAAACTAGATCCCTTCCTTAAGGGAGGAAATGTGTCTTAACCAACTTTGTACTTCCTAATGATAGATATTTAATTATTTGATATATGATCTGTTGACTGAATAAGAAATTCAAGATAATAAACGATACCAAAATCTCCATAGAGGGCTAAATCTAATTTGAGAGGGAATTGTGGCCACAAATAACATGGAAATGGTCAAGAATGAAAACTGTGCACAGAAACAAATCTCCAATTTCTTCCAAAAAATCTAGGTATAAGAACTATAGAAAAGAAAGCATAAAGAATAAAAAGTTAAAAATAAAAAATTTTCTATTAAATTATCTTTTCTGAGATATGACTTTATGTGAAATAGCAGAGTAACATCAAAATAAAAGAGTAAGAACACAGGTTTAGAAAAAGTCCAACTATAGAACTGAAACTGGGAAAACAAAGTTTAAAAAGTGAAGTCTCTTTATAAAGGTTGAAATTTTAACAAAGGCACACACTAAAAATTCTCGAAAGCATTATCTATAATTTTCACTAAACTGCTTATTTTAAACAAATAGTTGCTATTCTAAGGTGAATTAATTAGGAACTATATTTGTTTTCTTTAGATGTACAACTGCAGTCAAGTCATGCGTAAAGTTTATTAAAGCTTGGTAATTTTTTTCAATAGCATTTCAGGCTCTGTCTTCAATCCACATACACATATGTCAAAAACACTCACCTCTACTTCAAGTTTTAAGTCTCTAAAAAGGGTCTAATTGTACTTTAATTACTCAAGGGTTTGTTAAATAAACACTAAAAAGATTTATTATCATAGAAAGGCAGAGAGTTCCTGATATTGAAAATTGGCCAACATACACCTATGAACTTTCCATCACTGAATCTCCTAGTATGGGATATGGAGAAGCTATGGTGTGAGAAATTCAGGAAATCCCCTATTTTGTACTTGGAAAGAAGAGCAAAGGATAAGGCAGGCCACCTGCCCTGAGACCAGATGGTGACTGCTAGTCACCTAGAGACTAGGATCTGACTATTTGCTGAATGATCTGACAGGCTGAGTTTCCATTTCCTCCATTGGTACATTGGTGAGATTAATGTTCGGTGTTCTTTGTGTTGAAAAAGTCCTAATTTCTATAGAACAAAGTCACGTACAATGTGAGGAGTTTTAGTAGCTTGAGTCCAGGAATCTACATAAGTGTTCCAAGGATGATTTCAACAGTTCTTTTTAAAGAGCAAAGGTGATCATTAGTATTGCAAAAAGGAGGTGGGTTGGCTGGTTGGTCGGTTGGTTGGCTGGTTGTTTTTTTTTAACAGACTACCATATTTAAAACTTTGAATTCTTCTGCCTCTACTTGCCATGCCTGGTATTGTGCTACTGAGTAGAGATACACTGATGAATAAGACGTGGTTTCTCCCTGTAGACTCATAGTCCAGTGGGGAGAAAACAGATAAGAAGAAGAGAACGTAATGACAGAGGAATGCTCAGGGTTCCATGGGAACTCAAATTAAGCATGCATATTTGAGCTTTGAGAAGACAAAAAGATCACTTGGACCAAATCTCAAGAGATGGACAAAAAATGGAAGGTGGAAATAGTGGGGGAGGAAGGACATCTAAGAGACAGGCATCAATGTGTGCAAAATATTGGAAACACAATAGCATATGTTGCAATAGGTGGGAATTTGCTCACTACAACTACAATACAGACAGAAAAATGTAACTTTCAGGATTCTCTTTAATGATTTTCTTCTTGCACTGAACACCTTGTCGCTCTCCTACCATTTCACTGATGAGTAGAAAAAGTACTGAAACAGAATTACTTGAGATTTTATGCAAGTCCCCCTGCCCTGAGATAAACTAGATGTCTTTTGAGAAACTTGTATTTCAAGGTTTCTTCATCCATCCCCATCTTCTTTGCTTCTCTTCTGGTGGGACAGGAAAACTTCAGGCATCTCACTGAGAAAGGGAAGGGGTCCTTCTCTACAGGCTCTCCACTTGAAATGTCATTTTCTTGACAGTTCCGTGGATGTCATTCAGCACCTATAACCTGTGGGAATTCTCTCTGTATGGACTAGAGTGAGTACAGCTTCTAGAGAACTCAACTGGTCTCCCCAAGGTTGAGGCTCTGAAACTCAATCCAGTCTTCATTTGGCCAGTAATTTGGGAGGTCCACCTCAGAGCATTTGCTATGAGATTCACTCACCCTGCATAGTGCCTTACTCTTTGCTGATACACTTAGATGATACTCACTGAGACTCCCATAACATCCCATGACAACCTCTGAATCTCTCCCATGACATTTGGAGACTATGAGAAATAAGTGATGACCTATGTGAGGCTTTCTCACACTCTCTACCCCATCAAGTTTATGTATTGGTACAGGGCCCCTCAAATGACCTTGAAATTTTTCTATGGGCTTGAGGTCCAGAGGAACTAGCTCTGTAATTGCCCCAAACCATTCTTCTTGTTTCACAGACTTTACCTTAAGTGGGTGAGGGGGCCTGAGATAAGGCTCATTGACTGACATGCTCTCCTACTATCTCTTACTCTCATTCTCTCTCTTTCCCACCCCTCTCCCTCCTAGATAAAGAGAAGGGCCTTCTATGCCCTTCCTGTCAGGGAAGGATTTTCTCTGTACTATTTTTGTTATTATTTTCTTTATATTCTCCCACCTTTGCCTTAAAGGTAGAAAGGCTGCAGGAAAAGATGTTAGATTGCTGAGAAGGGAAAATATATTGGGAAATATCTCAAAAATATTGCCTTCATTAAACATATTTGGGGAATTACAAGTAGTTTGGTATAGTGGCCAATTAATTCCTAAAGACACAGACACCTGAATTGGGAAATGATGTGCTTGGGCTATTTCAGCTGATACTACAATCAGGAAAACAGCTTTGTAGTGACACATTTTCTTGATTTAGGGCGGTGTTTAGTGGTTAAGAACAAGAGCTCTGAAGTCATATTATCTGGGCTCCAATTTTATATCCACCACTTACTTACTGTGCATACCTTGGGAAATTTACATCAGCTCTTTTCATGCTTTAGTTTCCTCATCTATAAAAGAGCAAAAGTACCAGTATCTACTTTGGATGGTTGTTGTGATAAATTCATTGATTCTGTACCAAAAAAATTACAGTAGTGACCAACATGCAGAAAACACTCAAAAAAGTTAGACTTATTAACAATGATATACTAAAAATAAAACCTGTTACTTTCTAACTTCCTGAGAAAATCCATCATGCCCCATGGTGAATGTGTGGTATAATGAATCCTTGGCCATTAAGTTTATATATTTTGAAATTGTAGCCATTTTTCTTTTAGCAGAACAAGAACAAATAAGCAGTATACTGAGTCTCTTGATATTTAATCGTGCAACCTAGAATGAGGTTTCGTCAAATCATTGTTAGATGTTAGATAATCAGCATATGTGTTTTTCTTCCTAAAAGGCAGCAGCCACACAATGCTTCCATTTCCTCTTTCTTCTGTTTGAAAATAACATCTTCTCTCTGATGTGTGTTCACAACTTCCATTAGAGTTCATGGAAACTTTGTGGCCAAGCCAAAAGGCAAAATTTGATGCCAAGGGACATTAAGCAAGCTGTTGTGACAATTTGCTCAGCCTTAATCAAGTAGGACAACTTGAACAAGGACTATTATTGAATAGTTTGGTCCCTCGATGCTGCCATAACGGGTGAGGCACCTTGAAGTTATCCTGCAAATCACGTTTCAATGAAGATCTGAGTTTGATTTGACTCATCAACGATTATACTTTAAGTTTTCTTTACCGCTCCATCTTCTATGTGGATTTGATTTGAAAATTAACATTTTTTTTTTGTATCAACAACCTTGTATCTGGGATCACAGTTTCTTGTGATTTCTTGTGACAAATTCTTGTGACAATTTTTTCAATTTTTTCAAGCATGTTGATCTTTGAAAAATCTAGAAACTTATTTAATGAAATGTCAGTATGAAAGGAAATGAAAAAAACTTAATTGCCATTCAAAAGCGAACATGGAAAAATGTGGTAATAAACCCCTATGACGTTCTCAGTTACAAAGCAAGACAACTAAGTGACACATTTATTTTAACATGTTTAATATAATAGTGATTGGAAATTAAATGTCGATGCAAAAGATTAAAAATAAGTAGTGCATACCAAAGATATCTAGAAATTTGAAAAATAGACAAATAAGAATTATCTGTATTATCTGTAACAAAATTCAGGCAACTAGGGAATTCCAACCATAAACAATAAAAGGCATTAAGAAATGTGAAGCAAAACTTTAAACTTGTAATTGCTGTAAAAACCTACATTATTTCTAGAGAATGGGTGATTTGCTGAATAAATGATTTACCGGCAAGAATAGCCTCATACACACTTAAAGACGTTTTAGCGTGATAAAGTTCTTTTATTCTCACAGGGAGTAAGGAAATTCTCAGATTTGACACAGCAGGCTTAGAGTGGGCTGGTCCCACAGTGAACTGTCCCATCTCTGAATCAGTTTTTTTTTTTTCTTTCATACCATATTTTGTACATGCCACCAGAAGCCTTTGGGAAAGTTTTGTTTTTGCTTATACGAATACTGGAAACTGCTGTGTATAAATGGCATAAAGAGAATTGCTTTGGTCCTTGAACAGCAAACTCTTCCTTTAATAAAATTGGTAATGAATTCAAAGTTACAATATAGTGCTATGCTTAGTCAAAATAGTCACCTCTGGAGAGTTCTTGAATGGCTGAATGAATGAGAAAAAATAACACAGAGTTGTAAAATTTAATACCAAAATCCAGGAGCATCAAAATGAAGCCACATATTTAGAAGATTTATACAAAACATTAAAAAATTGGGGCTCTAGATCAGAAGTATATTTGGATAGTTGCCATTTCACCATGGAAATGTTACGTGTTATCCTACTTAATAAGACAGAATGAGCCAGTACAGCACCTTGTTTTTGTAATAACCTAAAACAAACTGTTGAATAACTTCTTAGTGTCTATAGTATACCTAGAACTTGGCACAGCCTCAAAGTGGTCTAGACACTCATCAAAATGTGAGACCCGCAGAGTTTTCTAAACTGGAAAAAGCTATTTTTTTCTCCAGCAACCACCCTGCCACGTTCATGCTCCTACTGCCAAAACAGTAGTAAAAGTCCATTATGTGAAATTAATGCTCAAATTAAACATTTTATATTAGTTACAGTTTTCACTTCCAACTGTCCGTGTATTACCTCGTTTGCTCCTTCGGAGATTTACATATTGTATTCAAACCCCAACATACAGCAAATTATGTCAGTCAAAAATTAAGTCAGCCTTTTTTTTTTGTTAATTTTTTAATGTCTATTTATTTTTGAGAGAGAGAGAGAGACAGAGCGTGAGTGGGATAGGGCAGAGAGAGGGAGACACAGAATCTGAAGCAGGTTCCAGCCTCTGAGCTGTCAGCACAGCTGACATGGGGCTAAACCCATGAGCCTTAAGATCATGACTTGAGCCAAAGTCAGACACTTAACCGACTGAGCCACCCAGGTGCCCCTCAAATACTTTCTTCTAAAAGCACCTACTGTTGGGGCACCTGGGTGGCTCAGTCAGTTAAGCATCCAATTCTTAATTTCAGCTCAGGTCACAATCTTGTGGTTCGTGGGTTCGAGCCCCATATCAGACTCCACACTGTCAGTGCAGAGCCTACTTGGGATTCTTTCTCTCTCCTCTCTTTCATCCACCCCCACCGGTTGTCTCTCTCTCTCTCTCAAAAATAAATAAACTTAAAAAATAAATAAATAAAAGCCCCCACGCTGTGGGTCTTTCTCATGGTATCAGCACCAATTTCCAAAGAGTTCGGACAAGTGAAGAGAGAAATATAAAAAAAGTCATACATATCAGTGTGACAAAGCCAACTGGAAACATTGCTCTAAAAGTAGTTTAAGGGCCAAGAAACAGAAACTGGGACTTACTTCAAAACCATTTCTCCTAATAGCATTGTTTTTGATAAAAATTGCACAGAAATACTTTATAACCTGATGCAATATCAAACACCCATTTAAAACATGAAATAATAATAGCAAATTTCGTAGGGCCAAAAATATTGCTGTCAGTGCAGCTTTTCAAATAACAGGCTGACAGGAAGATGCAGCTAAAGGTGTAGACAAAACAATCAAATCACTTTGTTTTGTCATGTTTATTTGCATTCAAGTCAGAAAAAGGGTAATTAACAGGGTAATGAAATCTGAAGGAAAACACGTTTCTAGCATTTTCTTTGAAGCTGAAATAATTTCTCTATACTGCTTTCGATTTACGTGAAAAAGTCACTATATATTTTCTATCCGCAAATATACTTGCCCTTTATCCCAAGGTTATCATTTTTTTAAACATGTAAAAATTAAGATTTTTAAACTGTTTCTTAAACTCATTGGCTAAAAACAGTCAAAAACACTAAGAATTATTTCATTGGCCAATTACTCTAACCTTACTCTATATATTACAGCTTGGACTAACCAATCAAAATGCAAAATATTAGCAAGGTCATAGTAGTATAACAAAACATACTACTATATTTCACAGATTACAAAAGACATTAAAATTCTGATACCCCATTCATAAGGAAAAGATTGTAATGAGAATAGAAAATGGCACAACATTAATTCATTGTGTGACAAAGAATATAATGAGAATGGGAAATAGTACAAACATAACTCATTCTTGTTACAGTTTTAAGATTGTAATGTCATGGTTCATATCACATACTTAGCAAGAAGGTGGTAGTCAACGTGTCGCAATATTCAATGGCTATTCTGAATTTAAGAAGAGGATTATTTTAAATGTATATATGCATATATACACACAATATTTAATTTTTTTTATTTTCAGGAATGGGCATGTTTAAAATTTAAATAATGTTGCTAAAAAGTTTGATTTGAGTAGATAGCATGTGTATGATTAAAATATGAAGAGTACTGCCATAAATCCACTGGACAAGTGAAAATATGAAACTAAAATGTGCTATTGGATACATTCAAGTTAATATTTTAAAATGAAATAAAATGTATTGGTAAGCAATTGCTTTAAATCACTTTGCAAAGCAACGCGTGATTTTATAAAATATTCAACTATTACATCGCAAAGTCAGGAATGTTTGCCGCATGGTTTCAAGTCTTCACCTGATAATCAGTTCTGCTCTCTGACTTTTTTTGAGAAGAACAAATACATTCTCTGTAAGTACTGGAGGCAATATTCTAGTAACTGGGAAAGCAAAGCAAAGCAGATATTTTGCAATCCAAATATAATCTTTACTGGCGATGTAAAATGTCTAATGAGGACTTGTGGCCAGAAATATGTTTCAAAGAAAGTCTGAAAAGTTGCTTTAAAGTAATTATAGGGATTAAAAATGACAGCTCCATTTCATCAGTTTTAAATTATTCACCCTAGTATAAAGGCATATTATGGATCATCACAAACATATCCTGTGTGTGTGTGTCTGTGTGTACTTAAAAATACATTCCTACTTTCCCCCTGGTTGATTCTACTTTTTAATTACATAAGCAGTGGTTAATATTAAGATTACATTTAAACTTATTTGCATTTGTTAAATAAATATCCAATAACATGCTGGGATGTGGGGTCAAATTTAATTAACCCAGGATTTAAAAATTGACGTGAATTATCCCAAAAATAGATAACCCACACATTTTTAATTGAGTAGTTGGCATGGGAATATTCCACTTTTAAACATCCTGAGTTTATGGGGAAAGTTGAATGTAAAAAAGAATTTTTGTAAAATGAATAATTACCTCTATTAAAAATGCGTTCAATGGAAAAAAAAGTGCTAGTTCCATTATAAAATAAAAATCTACACCTAAGAACATCCTTAATACTACATTAACTATCTCTACAAAATATAGTTAGATAGCGTCTTCTTTTTTAATTTCACAAAATCTAAAGTTCTGGTAACTTTCCAGATTTTGCTGATTATTTAGTACATTGAAATAATATTTAAAATAACAATCTTTTTCTGTAAATTACGTTTCTGCGTCATATCTGAAAATGGCATGGAAATACAGACAGAGATAGTTTTATTGGCTGTAAGTAAGAATATTAGTCTTTAATTAGGTTGTAAAACTGTGATTTGGTGAAACTAAATAGTACTGATCTAAAGGGAATAATATCTTAATAGATTTTAAGGACACTTTAGAATTATAGGGATTATATTGCCCAAAACTAATTGTGGGTCCAATGGATGGTCAGGATCTCTTTCTTAACAACTCACCTGGCATAGAAAATCCTTGTCTACATTGGGTGCTCCTCTAGTGAGTGTGGCTTAAAAAAGGAAAAGTACAGAATACAATGCTATAGGGCTCATAATTATTTCAAAGTCCAAACAGATTCCTAAAAGTGAGATTTCAATATTTAACATATCCCCTGAAAAACAAATTGTTTGGTCTAAAAATTTTAAAGAAAGAAGAAAAGTGTATCAAAGTTCATGGTGATGAATTTAAACAACTATGACCAGGTCAGGGGATTCAAAGAACAACTTGGTGTGTTATTACAATGCTTAAAAACAAACTTTCTTTTTTTTTGGTTTTTGGTTTTTGTTTCTTGGTTCTTTTTGGTTTACTCTGTGTGCATGTTTTGAATCTACTGTAGACAATTGGACAGTTGCTCCCTATTGTGATATATGCCTAAGATTTGTATCCTAGTTTTCCTTGTTTTGCCAAATACAGGTTTCAAAACAAGTTAATTTAATGCAGAAAACAACGTGATGCTTTCTTACCCATGGAATACTGGGCTGTAGTTTATGTACATGAGCAGCTTTATGTATCTAATGTGACTTTGAGTCTTCAACTTTTAATGCACCAATTAAGATGTTCAAACCTCGGATTTAAATAGCTGTCTATGACTGCTGACGGTTGATTTATTTCCTGATAATCATTGGAGCTGCTAAGTGAAAAACCAGAGAAAGCATCTCTTTAAGAATACTGCTCTTATGCGTAACACTTGCTGAAGACAGACTCTGGGATTGTAGTGAGGGCGAAATGCTGGTGAGACATTTAAAAAATCTGAATACATTGCTCTCTTTCTTGGGGAACTGTTTTCATCATCTAACAAACATTTTTTACCAGTATTAATATATTAACCATTGCATAGCATTTGAAATTCAATACCAAAATGTGATAGTGAGACTGGGAATATACAAGTTTGGCTGTTTTTGTTTTTAATTTCAGATAGGGGATGAAGGAGAGAGTGTTGGTAAAAAAAAAAAAAAAAAAAAAAAAAAAACAACTTTCACAAGGAAGCAAAATAATTCATCCCATATAGGAGGCAGAGTAATGGCCCTCCAAAGATGACAATATCCTGATCACCAGAACCTGCAAATATGTTACCTTACACAGCGAAAGGAAATTTTGCTTATGTGTTTTAAGATGTGGAACTTGGGAAACTTAACAGAAGACTATAGGGGAAGGAAAGGGAAGAAATGGTTTCAAACAGAGAGGGAGGCAAACCTGTAAGAGACTCTTAAATACAGAGAATAAACTGAGAGTTGCTGGGGGGATGGGGGGGTGGAGGGAGGGGGAGGGGAAAATGGGTGATGGGCATTGAGGAGGGCACAGGTTGGGATGAGCACTGGGTGTTGTATGTAAGTGATGAATCACAGGAATCTACCCCCAAAACCAAGAGCATGCTACATACACTGTATGTTAGCTAACTTGACAATAAATTCTATTAAAGTTTTTTTTTAATTTAAGAAAAGATAAAGATGTTGAGATGCAAAGAGAATAATCTCCTGGATGATTCAGGTGGGTTCAATGTAATTACAGGGAAAGCAAAATGGTCAGAAAAAAGATTTAAAATGCTGCTGAGTTTGAAGATGGAGGAAGGGGTCAGGAACCAAGGCACGCAGGAGGCTTCTAGAAGCTAGAAAAAGGAAGGAAATAGGTTCTTCTCTAGAGCCTCCAGCAGGAATACAGACAGCCCTGTTAATACCTTGATTTAACTATGTGAGACTGGTTTTGGACTTCTGACCTCCAAAACCGAAAGATAATAAATTTGTGTTACCCTAACCAATAAGTCTGTGGTTGTTTGTTACAGCAGAAATAAGAACTAATGCTCTCCTGGACAATTTTTAAGAAGATTGAGTGTCTGTTAAGAGCCAGTTTACACATATCTTTTTTAAACCGTGCAAACAGATAAAATTATTTTTTAACTCCAACTGCACAAGAGCTGTATTAAAACAACACTACAAAAAATATTTTGCATTTCAGAGTTGAAAAATTCTCAACTTCTTGAAGGTGTCCATTTAAATGCATTCTTCTGAAAACCAAATTGCAATTTTGCAATGCCTTCCATTTCTTCTTCAGCAGAGCTAATGGAAGATGACATTGTAACAGAACAAACCAACTGAGAAACAAGGGTGCTATGTTTAATTCCTCCGTAACTGAGAGGACGGAGAAGTCTTGCTGCCTTCCTTATTCGTCTGCTGCAATAATCCTTGGTGAGTACATCTCATCACCTGATTGTGCTCTTGGTAAATTTCCTTATTTTGCAGTCTTTACAGAGGAAAGATACCCATCATCATAAATCTTAAATATCTTTGCAAGTACAAGTGAAAATACAAGCCCATATATGTTAACAGCTGTACAACTGCCTCTTGGGATAAATGTATTATAGATGTGGAACAGTCATAATAGCACTCACGATCTCATTTTTCCCATTTCATAGTTTTATACCTGTGCCATCTGGGCGATACACCTGGATGTACAACAGGATACTTACAAGGCCTGGCTTTCTAAATGGCCTTTCCTGGCCTCTGATTTTTGTGGAATTCTTTTAACTTTCCGATTCACACTAAACCCAAGTGCTTTATACGGTGATGTACATGCATGTTACCATTGCAAGGAAGCATCTTTTGTTGCCATAAAAAAGAAAAGAAAAACCATGATATTTCATTTTATGAGACACACAATGTATGAGATCAAGCATTTTCTTTCATTTTCTTCATTAACAAGGAGACTTTGGCCAAGTCATTTAACTAATTGGTGCTCATTTTCTCATCTAGTGCATTAAAAACTAGAGAGACAGTTGAGATTATTGTTGAGATTAGAGACAAAAGTGCCTGGAGGGTATTTTATGAAGTAATGTTTGCAAAATCTGTTGTATTATTTTATTGATGATATTTCTTTAAATAAAATGTAGTTGAGTAGGAAAAATACTTCTAACTCCTTTACCCTTTTCAATTTTTCTTTTATTCTTACTCCTCATACATTGCTTTTTACCCTCACTCTATAACTGTACTATGACCATGTCAGTTTTCTACATATTTTGGGTAAAAAAAATGGAGTAAAAATACAGGCTGATGTGACCCAAGTCAACATAAATCCACTATAAAATAATTCTTCATCATCTATCTTTGCTTACCTCTTTTTAGAGAGGCAACTTTGTAAACTTCAAAGGCACTCTGGTCTCAAAAAAAGTATAATGCATTACAACATAGCTGTTATAACGGCATCATCATTTCGATGACACCATTCCTAGTACTGGCAAAGTCATTCATTTTAATAAAATCGGTCTATAGTGTTCTTTCCCTCTTTTATTTGGGTATTCCTATTCTTTTGTAGAGTGTTTATATCTTCTGGTGCCAATGTCCTCCAATTGTCCTTAAAGCCCACAGCTACCATTTGACTGTCCACCCAAGCAATCTTTCTAGGAACATTTTTTCTTACTCTTTCCCCCAGAATAACTGCATTAACAAATTCTTTTGGAAGAGATTGGTTCTTCAAAATGCTAATTGATTAACATGAAACATGGCTTATGAGTTATGTCCAATCTCATTTCCAATCTTGGACCTTGTATGACATATGCCCTAGTTTTTCCATACTGGGAATGATTTTAATAGAAAACAAATGTCCTTTGATTTCTAGAGACAAGAAACAATAAAACATGGTGAAAAGTAATGCTATTCTTCAACAAATTATGGTTGTGTTAAATAAATATCATGTGGTGGGGAGGTGGGCAAATGAAAAACTGAATCACTGTCACCGTTTTATTGAAATAAATATATATGTGTATGCACATGCACAAACACACACACATACACATATACATATATATTTAAATCCAACTTTTGGGAAAAAGTATGCACAGAAACAGCATTTGATAGCATTTAAAATGTTTATTTTCCTGGGGCACCTGGGTGGCTCAGTGGGTTGAGCGTCCAGCTTCAGCTCAGGTCATGGTCTTGTAGTTCATGAGTTCAAGTCCCACGCCGGGCTCTGGGCTAACAAACAGCCCAGAGTCTGGAGCCTAGTTCAGATTCTGTGTCTCCCTCTCTCTCTTCCCCTCCCTTGCTCATGTTCTGCTTCTCTCTATCTCTCAAAAATAAATAAATGTTAAAAAAATTTTTTAATGTTTATCTTCCTCAAAAATAAACATTAAAAAATTTTTAAAACGGGGGTGTCTGGGCGGCTCACTTGGTTTCAGCATCCAACTTCGGCTCAGGTCATGATCTCACAGCTTGTGAGTTGGGGCCCCTTGTCAGGCTCTGTGCTGACAGCTCAGAGACTGGAGCTTGTTTTGGATTCTGTGTCTCCCTCTCTCTCTGCCCCTCCCCTGCTCTCTCTCTCTCTCTCTCTCTCTCTCTCTCTTTTTCTCAAAAATAAATAAACATTTAAAAAAATTTAAATGTTTACCTTCAAGATATAATACTTAGATGAGAGTCAGTCCTGGTTTTTTCTCTGCACTCCACTGGTTGAGCATGCGATCCCTGGTCATCCTCTCAGCCATTTGGGGGCTATAATGCTGCAAAAAAAAAAAAACCCAGGCAAATTTCTCCCCATTACATGTAGATAAGTTCCTGTTTACAAGTGTTATTTATAAGAAAGGCAGCTGGGAAACAAACCAAAGAAAGTAATGTTAGCATAAATGCTTCGAAGGAGACATGTGTCGCTAATGGCTTTCCAAAACCATAGGGAGTGAGGGAGTAACGCTTCCACTCCATTGAGCTGGCTTAATTTTTTTAAGCCATGTAAACCCGTTGAAGAGCTTCATAGACTCTCACTTCTGAATCAGGACTCTGTTGCTTTAAAAGTGGCTGTTACTATTCTAATAACGTGAATGGCAAATAGAAAATACAAAGAAAAAAATTCAAGATTTAACTTCTGGAAATGCATCTACCATTTTCATGGTGGTCAGGCACACGTGTAGGGCAGCAAGCATTCTTCCATGGTGATAAATATAAAAGACGACTTTGAGGAAAACTATGCATGTAGATGAGGATCGCACTAGGACAAAGTCATAATTTTACATATAGCTTAGGAAGAAGGTAGTAGTTCAAACTTCCCTCGACACTTCTTTTAAATGGATACACACCATCCAAATCAGTCCTACAAATCATATCTGGGGAGGCGGATTACTTTTATTCAATCTTTAATGTTATTATAGTTAACATATTTAACTTAGGTGAGGTCAGTTAATGAGACAGCAAATTGCAATCTTTTGTGTGTGATAAACAGTTCCCTGTTTATCAGTAAGGAGATTTGATTGCATTTTACAAAGTATTTGTAAAAAAAAAAAAAAAAAAGTATGCGTGGTGAAATGAAGGAGTCAGGAGCTGGGCCCTAAAGAATTTTGGAAGGAATTGTCTGCCATGAACCAATGGTGTTGTTCTGAGTGAACCATTTAATTCTCCTGTTCTGGAAATTTTCATCCGTGAGACAAACATCTTTAATTCAGTTACCTGTCACCTCTCTTCCACCCCCAGAGTTCCATGGCTTTTATAATGAAATTGCTATTTCAAATTAGTATACAAGTTGAATTCAGGCTTTGAGAGAATAAGCTTAGGGGAAAAAAAACTTAAGCCCCTCGGTAAGAAAGAACAGGGTCAAAACCTTTCCTGGGTTGTTGGGTTGCTGTGATACCTCTTCTGACTCCCTGGCCCTAGGACTCCGTATTAACACCTCACCCCCATCCTGGTTCTGCCACCATTGCCTGTGCCGTCCACATACTACTTGTGTCAGGTAGTTTTATTGTTTATTTTTATAAAAATGTTTATTATTTTTGAAAGAGAGCGAGAGCACAGGGGAGGTGCACAGAAAGAGGGAGACAGAGGATTTGAAGGGGGCTCCGCCCTGACAGCAGAGAGCCTGACATGGGGCTCAAACTCACGAACCATGAGATCATGACCTCAGCTGAAGCCAGACACTTGACTGACTGAGCGACACAAGCGCCCCTATCAGGTAGATTTAAATACCACTTATTGCGGGGCGCCTGGGTGGCTCAGTCGGTTGAGCGTCCGACTTCGGCTTAGGTCATGATCTCACGGTCTGTGAGTTCGAGCCCCGCGTCGAGCCCCGCGTCGAGCCCCGCGTCGAGCCCCGCGTCGAGCCCCGCGTCGAGCCCCGCGTCGGGCTCTGTGCTGACAGCTCAGAGCCTGGAGCCTGTTTCAGATTCTGTGTCTCCCTCTGTCTCTGCCCCTCCCCTGTTCATGCTCTGTCTCCCTCTGTCTCAAAAATAAATAAATGTTAAAATAGCCTGCCTCCTTAGCGCAGTAGGCAGCGCGTCAGTCTCATAAATGTTAAAATAAATAAATAAATAAATAAATAAATAAATAAATAAATAAAAATACCACTTATTGCTGTTACTATTCCTTTTGCTTTTCTGTGACTTCTCAGCCAAGACTTTGAGACATGTATTGGGTAAGCAAAAATTCCAACTTCTTTCTAACATAGACAGCTGACTTTAAGAATTCTGTGTTGCTAGCTCGGTATCTTCCCCCAAAACAACTTTATTTAAGAAAAAGAAAAGAGAAAAAGAAAAAGAAAAAAAAGATGAGAAGTGGAGTGTTCAAGTCCCCTGCTATTATTGTATTACTGTCAATTTCTCCCTTTATGGCTGTTAATATTTGCTTAATATGTTTAAGTGCCCCTACGTTGGCTGCACAGATATTTACAATTATTATATCCTCTTATTGGACCGTGCCCTTTATCCTTATGTAATGCCCTTCTTTGCTTCTTGTTACAGTCTTTATTTTAAAATCTATTCTGTCTGATACAAGCATTGCTACCCGAACTTTTTTTTTTTTTTTTTGGCCTCCATTTTCATGATGTATCTTTTTCCATCCCTTCACTTTCAGTCTGTACATGTCTTCAGGTCTGAAGTGAGTCTCTTGTCGGCAGCATATAGAGGGGTCTTCCTTCTTTTGATCCATTCAGTCTCCCTATGTCTTTTGATTGGAGCATTTAGACCATTTACATGTAAAGTAATTATAATATTGTAATATCTTTGGTGACAGATGGTAACTACATTTATTGTGGTGAGCATTTGGTAATGTATATAATCGCTTAATCACTATATTGCACACTTGAAACTAATATAATATTGTATGTCAACTATACTTCAATTAAAAAAGTAAGAAAGACGATAAGAGAATTATGGAAAAGTCAGGTTATTTTGTTTGTAAGTAACCGCAGACTTTGTATCCGTATGTAATCAAAGTTTACTGATTCTCAATTCATTTGAAAGCAAATAATTGAGCTGAAAGCAATTTAACTTTCATAAGCCCAAATACGTGGTGCATTAAAGGAATTGATACTAAGGAAGATCTGTAGCCCAGAGGTATAGATTTTTATCTCATCAGTTCCTGAAGAATTGCTTGTAACTTTGAAGTGGGCAATTCTTTGAATAATCTGATCTCTACCTAGTAAGGCTTTCTGCATATCCATTTTGACTTCCAGGTCATTAATTCTCAGCATTCTGTTCTCAGATATAAAGTCAAATCTGGTAATGGTTATTTGAAAAAAGAAAAAGATGGTCTATCTGAAGTTCAAGCGAATATGGACTTTTAAGCTTTTATAGAGTGTCTGGAATTTCCTTCCAGTACCATACAATGACAATAATGGCATTCTGGGTTCTGTTAAATAGAAGATAACTGAAGAAATTAGAAGAGTATTTATCCTCTCTGGGTTGTGAAAGCTCAGTTTCCTAATATGAGAAATGCTTTGATAGTTCAGTGGAACATTGAGAGTACTTATTTTATGATTTTAATTGAGCTTCTCAGGTCATGCCTACTGAAATTTGGATCTTCCCCCAGCCATTCATCTTTTGATCTTATGGCTAATATTGTTTCCAGAGGCTTTCAATAAAGCCAACACTGAATTGTTCACTTGAATAAGTTTATTCTTTCCTTTTGACGAAACAAAGGAATTTCTCTAAATCAAATAGTTAAAAATGTTATGAACAACAACAACAAAAAGGAATTTAATCTAAAGTCTGACACACATATAAACGATTAACAAAACGGGAACATACAATAGAATTATTTAGATATTCTTGGTTTTAAATTCTACATAAATGGGAGCTTCAGAGACAAAATTCTATTTTAAAGCGAATATATGATATGGCATGTATTTTTAAGTGAGAAGAGATGGAGAACGTGCATCCTTCCTAGAAAGGTAGGTCGCAGGAGACGGGGATGTTTCAGGTTTCACATACTCCCCTCCTTTCCCGCCTAAGATTTTGCCACATCTCTGCTTTGGCAAACCCACCACCCACCTCAGGACACTACAGTTGTCAGCTTGAGAGTCTGTGCTGACCTCACGTTTAATGATGGAGCAGGACACTTGAGAACCATACACTCAGCTCTTGCACCCTCAAATGCCTGTGAGAACTAGACACATAATCTCAATGAAGGATTTGGGGCAGGCAAGAAAATTTTCTTCTTGAAATACGATTTTGTTTTTCCAATTTTGAGAGACTCATGGATACAAGAAATATTTCCGTTTCCACTTATGTCTACTATTAGAAAAGCAATGGTGAAGGAATGGAGAAAAAAGAGTTGCCACTTGAGCTCAACCTTGTGGACCCACCAGGTCCAAAGTGAACTGGAAGACAGATGCCCTGTCTAAGGACAAGCAGCCGTCACTTATTTCCTACTACTGGCTGGGCTCAGGATTGCCAACTCTATTTTTTTAAAGATGTGATTAACATGTATTTTATATGAGATATCACACATTTTTAATGTTGAATACCAATTTAGAAAATATTTTAATAGTGTGAACCAGACAAAGCTAACTTGTAGGCTACCCAGTTGGAACCTCTGATCTGTAATCTTATTTTTATTTTCTTTTATGTTGTCATATAAGTACAGATTAGGTAGATAGATAGATAGATCTGTACTATAAGCTCCAAATCAGGGGCCAAAGACCAAGAAACTATGGTATAGGAGAAGAATAAAATCAGAGTTTTTAAAAAAATGATCTGGGGGCGCCTGGGTGGCGCAGTCGGTTAAGCGTCCGACTTCAGCCAGGTCACGATCTCGCGGTCCGTGAGTTCGAGCCCCGCGTCAGGCTCTGGGCTGATGGCTCGGAGCCTGGAGCCTGTTTCCGATTCTGTGTCTCCCTCTCTCTCTGCCCCTCCCCCGTTCATGCTCTGTCTCTCTCTGTCCCAAAAATAAAAAAAAAAATTAAAAAAAAATGATCTGGGTTATGGGTTCACTTAGACAAGTCGCAATTTTCTGTGCCTTGGTTTCATCTCCTGTAAGTTAGGGCTGGATTAAATGATCTCGAAGCTATATTCCATCCACAAAGTTCTATAGTTTTAACCTCTTACGGGAGTTCTTCAAAATACACTGGAAATGCACGAGTGTCTAGGTGAGTGCAAATGCGTGTTTTCACTGTAGGTTGGGGATTACAAGCAGAGATGTAGTTAAAGATGTAATTAATAGCAGCTATTCATCCAAACTACTCCATTACTTTTCTTTTGTAGTAGCCAATATTCTGTATCATTTAGGCTCACGTTCTTAGCTACTATGCTATACTGCATCACTTGTTCAAGGATGTGTGGTAAGAAAACAAATTTATCTACAAAATACATCACTCCAGAAAACAACCCAAAAGTTATTTTAGGAAAATTTTATATTTTCCTTAACTCTAAAATCTACATTAAATAACTGCAATATTTTAAAAGTCCTTTTATGTATCATTGTTTTAATTTATGATATCCATATATTGCTTTAGAACAACTATCCAACAGTTCCATAGAAATCGCATTTCCAGGGGCACCTGGGTGGCTCAGTTGGTTAAGCGACTGACTTCAGCTCGGGTCATGATCTCACCGTTCATGGGTTCGAGCCCCACATAGGACTCTGCTGTCAGTGCAGAGCCTGCTTCAGGTTCTCTCTCTCTCTCTTTCTCTCTGCCCTCACCCCCCCCCATGTTCTCCCTCTCAAAAAAATAAATAAACATAAAAAAAAAACTTAAAAAAAAAAAAGAAATCACATTTCCAGCTAACACTTGGTTTTGTCCGTGTCCTCTTTTGGTGCAGATTCTTCAGTAGAAAAGCAGAGAAGTACAATTATTAAACCTCCATAGAGTCACAAGACACTAGAAGTGGGTTACAGTTGTTGTATTAAAAAATAAGCATGCATAATTGGTATTGGGTATATTTAGGTATCACCGTTATATCTACTCTCATGGTTCCAGAAGCCACTTGTACTTGTAAACGTACAAGTAAGCCACCAGGGTGCTGTTAATAAATTCCTGGGTCTCATCTCTAGATTCTACCTTCTGTTTCAAGTTAATTCCAATCTAACACTATTATTTACAGGTGAGGAATCAGTCATTCAGCTACCTTCAATGGCTCGGGGATAGGAACTGATCTTTGGCTTTTGACTGGAGCATGATGTAACTGGACAAACTGAAGGCAATATTTTTGGACCCAGGCTAGTTTCGCATTCAGTCTTGATCCAGACTCCTTTCCAGTGCTTTCTTCTTCTTTTTTTTTTAAAGCCAAAACATTAATTTCCCAATGTATAATTTTTCTTTGTTAAATATAACTTCATCACACTCAAAGGCTTACACTTACCGTCACTATCTGGTGACATAAAAATTGACAAATAAATATGAAGTGCATAAAGGATTTGTTATGGGCTGAAATATGGGCTGAAATATATCTGAAAATTTATATGTTAAAGCCCTAACTGCCCAGTACCTCAGAATGTGACTGTATTTGAAGATAGGACCTTTAGATAGAGGATAAAGTCAACATGAGGTCTTTGGGGTGGAGACTAATCCTATCTGACTGGTGTTCTTATAAGAAGGGGTTATTTTGAACACACAAAGAGATACCAGGGACATACATGCACAAAGGAAGGACCATGTGAAGACACAGTGAGAAGATAGCATCCTAAAGCCAAGGAGAGAGGCCTCAGAGCCTGACAACAACTTGATCTTGGATTTCTAACCTCCAAACCTGTGAGAAAATAAATCCCTGTTGTTTAAGCCATGCAGTCTGTGGTACTTTTTAATGGCAGCGCTAGCAAATTAACATAGTATTCTTCGGTGAAATCAACAATAGACACATATAAATTGTCTTCTATATTTATCACCATTTTCTTGGACCTCTGAAAGTATATTTTCCAAAGAAACTATGTTACAATGAAAGTTGTCAACTGGACAAAGGACTCAATATCAAGTGAAACATAAAACAAATTGTGTGTAACACAAACGCCATTATAAGCAGGCCTGGGGCTGGGTAGGTGGGTAATGTGAATCATATGCCCTGGATTGAGATCCAGATGAGTCTAAGACCAACCCATGTGAAGATTTGTAGCCAGTTTGTTTTTCCCGTGGGGCATGATTTTACCTACCCCCCCCCATATGTATTCTCTGAAACACTGAAATTAACTTTTATTCCAATTTGAAATAATAACTTTATGACAAAAGCCATGGAATGTGGGGGTGCAGACGAGGCTACAGAGAACTCAGTTAAAAATGTTTGTCTCACAGATGAAAATATCCAGGACAAGACAATTAAATGACTTGGCCAGAGTAACATCTTCAGTGCATGGTAGATGCATCCATTCAGGAAATGTTTAGAAAACGAGTCTGACTTCTCACGGAAATGTCTTCTTCATTTCAGCACACATACCTTGCTTATAAATATTGTGTAAAATGAGTACAAAGGCCCTTGCTCTAAACAGGGAACTTCCATGTAATTTACAAGAGTATAAGCACCACACACAAAAGGTTCGAGCTTTCTGCTCATTAACTGACTTCACCTAAGGAAAAGATACGAGCATAGCATAAGAGCATAAAGCCTATATAAGAGTAATTTTCTTCCCCTCTTCAAAATACGAATAGGTTTCAGTGTACTTGAGATCACCTTGCTGAGGAGTAACATGGAAGAGAGACGACACCCTTGCTTGTCCACAACCTGCCTGCTGATTGCTTCATCTTGATGAACACGGGCATGACCAGCAAAAGAACCACCCAATTATGCCTAGAATGGTGAGAAACGGGAAATTTTTGTTTCAAGTCTCTAAGTGTTGAGTTCGTTAGTTACACAACGAAGACCAAATCTGTTTAAGTCCTAAAAATCATATAACTAATACCCCCATAAAGAGAGGAGATATTTTTTATATTAAATATAATTTATTGTCAAATTGGTTTCCATACAACACCCAGTGTTCATCCCAACAGGTGCCCTCCTCAATGCCCTCAATGCCCATCACCCACCCTCCCCTCCCTCCCACCCCCCATCAACCCTCAGTTTATTCTCAGTTTTTAAGAGTCTCTTATGGTTTGGCTCTCTCCCTAACTTTTTTTTTTTTCTTTCCCTCTCCCATGGTCTTCTGTTAAGTTTCTCAGGATCCACATGTGAGTGAAAACATATGGTATCTGTCTTTCTCTGCCTGACTTATTTAACTTAGCATAATACCCTCCAGTTCCATCCACATTGCTGCAAATGGCTAGATTTCATTCTTTCTCATTGCCAAGTAGTATTCTGTTGTATATATAAACCACATCTTCTTTATCCATTCGTCAGTTGATGGATATTTAGGCTCTTTCTATAATTTGGCTATTGTTGAAAGTGCTGCTATAAACACTGGGGTACAAGTGCCCCTATGCATCAGCACTCCTGTATCCCTTGGGTAAATTTCTAGCAGTACTACTGCTGGGTCATAGGGTAGGTCTATTTTTAACTTTTTGAGGAACCTCCATACTGTTTTCCAGAGCAGCTACACCAGCTTGCATTCCCACCAACAGTGCAAGAAGGTTCCCATTTTTCCACATCCTCGCCAGCATTTATCGTCTCCTGATGTGTTCATTTTAGCCACTCTGACCGGCGTGAGGTGGTATCTCAGTGCGGTTTTGATTTCTATTTCCCTGATGAGGAGTGATGTTGAGCAACTTTTCATGTGTCTGTTGACCATCTGGCTATCTTCTTTAGAAAAGTGTCTATTCATGTCTTCTGCCCATTTCTTCACTGGATTATTTGTTTTTCAGGTGTGGAGTTTGGTGAGTTCTTTATAGATTTCGAATACTAGCCCTTTACCTGATTTGTCATTTGCAAATATCTTTTCCCATTTCGTTGGTTGCCTTTTAGTTTTGTTGACTGTTTCCTTTGCAGTACAGAAGATTTTTATCTTGATGAGGTCCCCATAGTTCATTTTTGCTTTTAATTCCCTTTTCTTTAGAGATGTGTCAAGTAAGAAATTGCTGTGGTTGAGGTCAAAGAGGTTTTTTCCTGCTTTCTCCTCTAGGGTTTTGATGGTTTCCTGTCTCACATTCAGGTCCTTCATCCATTTTGAGTTTATTTTTGTGAATGGTGTGAGAAAATGTTCTAGTCTCATTCTCTGCATGTTGCTGTCCACTTCTCCCAGCACCATTTGTTAAAGAGACTGTCTTTTTTCCATTGGATACTCTTTCCTGTTTTGTCAAAGATTAGTGGGCGATACATTTGTGGGTCCAATTCTGGGGTCTCTTTTCTATTCCATTGGTCTATGTGTCTTTTTTTGTGCCAATACCATGCTGTCTTGATGATTACAGCTTTGTAATAGATGCTAAAGTCTGGGATTGTGATGCCTCCCGCTTTGGTTTTCTTCTTCAATATTACTTTGGCTATTCGGGGTCTTTTGTGGTTCCATACAAATTTTACGATTGCTTGCTCTAGCTTCGAGAAGAATGCTGGTGCAGTTTTGATCGGGATTGCATTGAATGTGTAGACTGCTTTGGGTAGTATTAACATTTTAACAATATTTATTCTTCCAATCCATGAGCATGGAGTGTTTTTCCATTTCTTTGTGTCTTCTTCAATTTCCTTCATAACCTTTCTATAGTTTTCAGCATACAGATATTTTACATCTTTGGTTTGGTTTATTAAGAGAGGAGATATTTTGACCATTAAATAATAAAAATGTACTATAAAAAAGGATGAGGAAAAGAATAAGAAAAGCTCTTAGAAATTATAAAATAACCAAAGTGAAATATTCAACAGAAACCTTGGAAAATAATATTGTCATCTCACATAACTAAAACAAAACAAAACAAAACAAAACAAAACAAAACAAAACAGCCTTACAGAAAATTGGAGAGAAAATATACTAAATGAGAGGATTAATCTGGAAGATTCTACAATTGATTCTTTTTAGAAGTGTTCCAGAAAGAGAAGTCAAAAAAGAAAATTACAAAAGAAAATTACAGAAAAATTCTATGATATGTAAAGACACATTTCTCTGGATTGAGAAGGTCTGCACGATTAATTTCAAAAAGAAAAGAATTAAAAAGACCTATGCCAAAGGCTATCACCACATTTCCTAAACTCCTCCAGAGAGAAGAATAACAGGCCAAATACACAAAATTATTGATGATAATGGCAGCACATTTCTCTATAGCTACTCTGGAAGCTGAAGACTTTGGAACAATGTCTTTAAAATTTGGAGTCGAAACATGAAATACTATATACTTTCAATCAAATATGAAAGTAGAATAAACATAGATTTAGTATGCAGTGGCTAAAAAGTACCCTTATGCTTCCCTTGTTAGGTAACTGCTGGAGGGAATCTTTTAGCAAAAGAAATGAAAAACCCACCAAGGAAAACACCATGGTATTCAGGAAATGATGACTCTGATATAGAAAGGATGAGCAGATAGGAGCTGGACAGCAAAAAGGTGTGGGAAAGAGATGTCCGGGTGTGTGTGTGTGTGGGGGGGGGGTCGGAGAAATGAAACAGCTGGGGCGCCCAGGTGGCTCAGTCAGTTAAGCCTCTGACTTTGGCTCAGGTCATGATCCTACAGTTCATGGGTTTGAGCCCCGCATCAGGATCTGTGCTGACAGCTCAGAGCCTGGAGCCTGCTTCTGATTCTGTGTCTCTCCCTCTCTCGCTGCCCCTCCCCTGCTTGTTCTCTCTCTCTCTCAAAAATAAATAAACATGAAAATTGAAAAAAGAAAGAAAGAAAAAGAAAGTACTTGGTCACTCTTAATAGATTGGTTGGAACATTTAAAAAAAATTGCAAGAGATCCATAAAATTGCAAGCAAAATTTTTAAATGATAGCCTGCAAGACAAAAAATAATAAAAAGTAAAAAGAAATTAATCATAGGCTGTAGGTCTACAAAGATTTTCCTTGTATAAGCTTGAAATAATCATAAAGTAACAGTTTGATTTTTGCCAGCATTTTTTGAAAAATAAGTGATTTTTGAGGGAACATAAATTCCATGAGGGCAGAGGTTCTTTTTCACAGATGGCTCCCCAGTGCCTAGAACTGGGACTATTAGCACTGAATAAAAATTCATTGAATGGATGAATATCTGGGTTTCCAAATACAAAAGGCTTACTACCCCTTCTGACCAACAAACTTTTGATAATGCTTTCAAAATGAATTAGTCCTTTCTCTACCATATTTAAAGGAACTATCCTAGATCGTTCAGGACTATCTATGCAACTCTCAATGATAATATTCTCTGTACACACAAATAGGAAAGGTTTTTCTTATTAGGCAGATGCAGTTTGCTCTGCTTTTTAACTCATTTCTTTGCCTTCTATGCTAACTCTATTTGCTTAGTACAAATTTAGTGTGCATCTGCTGTGTCAGGCATTATCTAGCTCCTGGGGATATAATATGGGAGGGGGAATACCAAAAAAATACTTTTCCTATCATTATGAAGTCAACCATTATGGGAAAGTACTGGGAAAGGCAGAGAGCTGCCTGGGTGACTCAGTCAAAGTGTCTGACTGTTGCTTTCAGCATGATTTCATGGTTTATGAGTTTGAGCCCCACTTTGGGTTCCATGCTGACAGTGCAGAACCTGCTTGGGATTCTCTCTCTCTCTCTCTCTCTCTCTCACTCTCCCTCTCTCTCTCTCTCTCTCTCTCTCCCTCTCTCTCAACCACTCCCCTGCTCACACACATTCTCTCTCTCAAAGTAAATAAATAAATTTTAAAAAATACTGAGAAATGCAGATATTAAGCAAATAAAGAAAACTATGGTAAATGTTATGAAAGAAAGTACAGGACACAAAAATGTAACAGCAGGCATCATGGCAATGAGTAGTCACAGAAAAGGTTTTAATCTGATGTATATAACAGTATAATTGCATCTGAGTCCTTACTATTCACTCTTCTAAGTATTTTACATGTAATCACCATCATGACAACTCTATGAGGTAGTTACTATCATAATTCCCATTTTACAGGTGAGAAAAAGAAGCATAGAATGTGTTTGTAAATTTACATAGTCAGCAAGTAGCTGTGATATAAACCCAATCTGTCTCCAGAATACTATGGTATATTGCATTTCTAGAATAATGTCTATGAAAATAGCTACCATTTATAGTATGCTTATTATATTCAGGCATTATATGAAGGCTTTATGCAGATATCTTACTTCTCAAACAACCCTATGAGGTAGATACTATTGTTGCAGATTGAAACACGTGGACATGACATTTTCTGGTTCTTCCTATCAATAGATGGAGTCTATTAACCACCCCTTAATCTGAGGCCATCTTATACCCTCCATTCCTAACCAGTCCACCTGCTGACTGCAGCTACCTGAGTGAGCCCAGGAAAAACCAGTAGAAGAATCATCCAATCAACCCACAGAATGGTGGGAAATAGTTAAGTTGCTTTAACTACAGATTTCTGAAGCAGAAAGGCACGTAGCCATGGAGAGCTGCTACAATTATTTGTATCCCCAGTTAGAGAAAGTATGTTGTCCAGAGTCACAGGGCCAGTAGTTGATGTAGAATTCAGATCCACATTGCACCCCCACAGTCCAAAGTGCTTGGCCCCTATACTGTACCACATTTCCGGTGAGTGGGAGTTAACCAGGTCAGGAGATAGGGAAGTGGGGAAAGGAAAGATTGTTGACACAGTTGCAGAGAGCAGTGAGAATCTCACCTGCAAACTCCCAGATGTGAGAACAGAAAGAAGTGGTGTGGCTGCAAGTCTGAAGGACACCAGAGCTGTCACAGGTAGGCAGGGGTCACACCATAGCCCTTGCATCTGGCTGCGGAAGTGGTGAGCAGACACTCACTTCTGCATTCTGACTAGGGTGATTTTTTTTAATGTCT
The DNA here is from genome assembly GCF_028018385.1 of Neofelis nebulosa. Taxonomy (NCBI): domain Eukaryota; kingdom Metazoa; phylum Chordata; class Mammalia; order Carnivora; family Felidae; genus Neofelis; species Neofelis nebulosa. The sequence continues at coordinate 196,943,668 of NC_080782.1, read as the reverse complement.
GTAAATTTTTTAACACCTCTCTTCCCTGACGCCCTTACCCACCCACCCCCAAAATGGTAGAGTCTAATTCCTCTCCTCTAAACCATGGGCTGACCTTAGAGATTCGCTTCTAAGAAATGGCATGTTGCAAAAGTGAATATTATGGACTGAATGTTTATGACCCCCCTCAAATTCATTCCTTGAATCCCTAGTCCTCAATGTGATGGTATTAAAAGGTGGGATCTTTAGGAAGTAATTAGGTTTTTACATATAGGTAATTATATGAGGTCATGGGGGTAGAGACCTCATAACGGGATTAATGCTCTTAAAAGAATCAGAGGAGAGACGAGAGTTTCTTTTCTCTGCCATGTGAAGATACCCACGAGGCAGGAAAAGGGCTGTCACAAGAACCTGACCATGTCAGCAGCCTGATCTCAGCCCACAGAACTGTGAGAAACGTCTCTTGTTTAAGCCACTCAATCCATTTTGAGTATCTTGTTATAGCAGCCAGGGCTGATTAAGATGGTGATGCTGTGTGACTTCAAATAGCTCATGAAGCTATTCAGCTACCTCCTGGCACCACCCCCACCTCCAGAACATACTCCATGGGATCCTGATGCTAACATGCAAGAAGTCTGGCTGCCCTGGAGCCATCATGCTGGAGAGACCACATGGAGAGAACACAACCAAACAGAGAACAAAGCCCAAGGAGTGCCAGCTGTTTCAAACAAACCTGTTTCAGTGGACCCAGCCCAAGTGCTAGCTGGGTGAGTGAACCAGCCTGCGAGTGGTTCCAGCCCTAGCCTTCAAACCTCCTCCAATACCAAGTCTAGTGGAGATGTCCCATCCCCACTGAGCCTTACCCCAACTTCAGATCCATCAACTGCACAATAAAAGCAGTTGATGTTTTAAGCCACAAGGAATGAGGGTGGTTTGTTACACAGCAGAAGGTAACTGGGACACTACCAGTGTGTCGCTCTCAGTAGCCATCCTCTTCCTTCTAATTGGCTGTTTCTAATATGGTTTAAGAAGCAGGTAAACAGACATGTTGAAATTCTGGTTTTATTATTTTTTTTAAAGTAAAAATACACTACGATAGGTCCAGAGTTCCCTCTTTCGAATGAAGTGTGGCACTTTTGTGTGTGAATTACGCAGTGTTGTGTGTGAATTGTCCAGATTTTTCTGGAGCACTTTTGTGCTTGTGTTCTAGATTTTAGTAGTCCCCCCCCAACCCCAAGGTAGATTGTCGAGCTCTAAATAAGAAGATAGTAATATTTGTATTATGTTCTTTTCCTCAAAACTCTATTTTTTCAGACGGCACTTAAGATAGTTTAGTAAAGAAGAAAACTATTTGTTCATACCAATTCTTCTTTTTATGATGTGAAAACAATCTGGGTTAGGAATAATTCCTGAAATGTAGAGCCCACACAAATGCTAATTCTAGCCCCCTTTGATTTTTGGAGCAAAGATTCCGCAATCAATCTACAGATGCTGATAGCACTGAAATCTTTGCTTTTATTCAATTAAGCAGTTTTAAGGACCCAGTTAAAACATGAAAACAGACTAAGAAAAAATAACTTTCCTGTGGGACTCAAGCTCTCCACAGCAGAGTCATTCACTTTTTATGATCGTTATAATTATTAGTAGTGATGGTGATAATAATATATCATTTATATAGCACTTTAGGTTTGCACAGAGCTTTCCGACCATCATTTATTAGCTAATCTTCAGAACACTCTTCAGCAATAAGTCAGTATTTCTGCCTCCATTTAACAGGTAGGAAATTGAGGCACAGTAGGCTCGAGCCACTTGTCGAAAGTCAGTGGTTAAAACATTAGTTCCTGACCTGAGTTGGATGCTGTCTCTACAACATGACTGAAATTATCTCTCACCAGTCTGGATCTCATGCAACAACTCTTGCTTACTGCTTCTGACCAACGTGACTGTGAGCTCGATTTTGAAAACAGATTCTCTGATTTTTTAGGATGTAATCTTAAGAAGGTTTGCCCAAGATGATGGAAGACAAAAATAAATGACAACAAAAATAGTTATACCTCTATGTGTGTAAGTGACTGATGGGCTTTCGGGGTGATGGTGGGGGGTTCAGAGCCGACAGCCAAGAGACAATTAATTATTAAAGACATCTTTGATGCAAAAAGGTGATTTTATTAAAGCATGGGGACAGGACCTGTGGGCAGAAAGAGCTGCACTAGGGTTGTGACGGGTAACTGACTATATACCCTCAGGTTAGGAGGGGGTCAGGGACAGTTTCAGTCTCTAAGGAATTTTGGAAGCAAAGTTTCCAGGACCTTGTGGAGTTAGCTGCTGATAGGAAAATGCCATTTATTACCGTGTAGTAAAACCTCAGTCATGAGACCCTTCAGATGTGTATCAGGAGGGCATAAGCTTGGAGTATGATTGCCAGCATATATCTTGGGGAAGTTGAGATAAAGGGAGTTTCCAAAGGAATTTTTATATGTTAAAGTAGACTTACAGGATCCTGGGGGTCAGGATAATGTTAAGCCAAGATTCCCTTTTGCCCCTAGCAAAGTGTCATCATGGAGGCAGCTGAGCTCCTAGAGGGAGGTCACTCTGACTGTTTCAAGGATTTGCCAACGGCCTGTAGGCAGTAAGCAAATTTAGTTTTTCATTTGCCTTAGCTTCCCACTTCACCATGGCAAGCACTTAATCCCCTTTCCTTTGTTCTTGGGTAGCCAGGAGTGTCCGAGGACTATCACACATATTCCACCTGGGGGTGGGAGTTGGGGGTGCTCGCTTGTACCTTGCCCTCAGCTTGTGTTATGCTCCCTCCCTTACATTACTTCATAAGTAAGCGTTTCAAGGTTAATGTCAGAACTCTTGAAAATAATGGGAGGGTTGAAATATACCAAGTATAACCTTGGATGGTGGTGGGACTATCCTCCTCAATTTTGGGAATGGGTTATCCCTCAACAGTGTCTCAGGTACAGCTAAAGAATATATAACATGGAATAATTAAAGTAGATTAAGTAGGAAATGTCAAATTCAATAGGAAATGTTACTACAATTGTCAGATCCATGCCAGAGGCAAATTTTAAATCTCTGTTATTGGAAATACTGAAGATACCTAAATTTTACTAATATGGTGCCGTGGCCATTACCCTAATTATTCATTTCCCTGGAGATCATGTAAGCACTGTGCATACTATCTTGGGATGTGTTTCTTTCTAGAGAAGTCTCCACTTCCGCTTTCTCTATGTCTCCCCCATGTCTTACTTCCCTACCCAACTAATACAACACAATCAGTGTTTAGCTAATGTGGACCACCTAGGTTTCCCCAGTGCAAACTGGCATTTTGTTCCCAAACAGTGGGATGAAAGAGAATATCTTAATATGCTCTTGCAAAACTCATTGAAACTTGACATTTGTGCTTTTAGCACAAATATGACAAGGCAAGGACCCATTCTCCTGGCCTCCCCTTACAAATGCCCATCACCCAGCATCCACTTCATGTCAGGTCCTGCCGATCGTGCCCTGTGGCTGACACACCAGCCCACACACACACAAGTATGGCACAGTCTCTGTGGAGTCAGGAGACTTCTTTTCTTTTGTTGGCTTCCTCATCCTCCAAGCAAGAATTCAAACGTCAATCAATTTTAGTTAGATTTCATGGAGAGCATCATAAAAATGGTAACCAATCCAATTGCAAATCACTTGATGAATCTTCTTTGAAGAGTTGCCAATAATGCTAATCGTCAAATGGTTGAATCCAGCTTTGTAAAGATGCGTTTGTAAAGAACAGCAATCACTGTGACTTTGACAAAGGAACTGCTGACTTGCATCACTGTTTGTCTTTTGATGTGAAAGAGCAAATCGATTTATAGAGCTTTTGCTTGCAGATGTAGGATATGATTAGTATGCAGAAAGACCTTTCCACGGTGTCATTTGTTTATTTAGCCGCCGCTGCACCCGGCTCTGATTGTGTATACCTAATTAATGTATACAAAGCTAAAGAAATAAAACCATGGATCCACAATCACAGGACACTGTAGAGCATTTTGTTTGTCACCATTTGGTCGGGGGACACTCCAGTTTCACTAGCTGTGCACCAAATCAAGCATGTAGACTGAGAAAACATAATAAAAATGCAAGAATTTTGCTCATCAAAGTTCTTCTCAGCTATTATAAACTCGGAAAGGTACAAATTAGCCCGTTTAAATAGGGCAAAGGCGTACTTTCTTTTCCGTCTTGGTATTTGAATTTTTATTCAAAGCAGTTGTTGAGTCTTTACGAAAAGTACCTGTGATTTCTTCCAGAGGTCAAAGTACTTTGTAAAACATCCTGTGAGACTTGAAATCTTCCCATTCTTCAAGGCCTCACTGTTCAGATGCTTGGAAATTTTAGCTGAGAAAGAGTTTAAAGTGAAAAAGCAAAGACGCTAGAGACCTTCATGTCAATAATGAATGATCGATAGAAGTCACACACTCGAACATTGACATTCCGTCAGCAATTCCCTGTTATTCATGCACATTTCACATTGTCTGTTCAGGTTCTGTAAGAGACATTGGTAGCAAAATGGCAAAGCTGCTAAAATCTTTAGACTACCAAATAATGAAATCCAGAGTGACATCTAGTGACATCCTACATTAGAAGCACTTGCTTTGCATCTCATAAACCCAGCCACATTATCCAGCGCCACCAGTGAGTGGTCTTTCCGGAACGGGGGACAGCACTTCCTATCTAGCTGCTGACTAAACTCTACGAGAATTTTTCTCAAGTACTAGTTGCCTCCAATGTTTGCCTCAGCCTAATACAAACGTCTCTTATTTTCTACCACCAAACTATGAAAACTTCAATCGTTGACTCCAAGTTTAAATGGCTCTTTGAATTTCTCCACAGCTTTTCGTTCCATGGCAAGCCAGCCTTTCACTACCTCCCACACTGCTCTGTCTCTGCTTTAGTGTGAACAGCATGCCAGAATCACTGCCTTAAATCATGCCAGGGAGCTGCCAGAATAGTTCAAACCTCTCCAAGAGCAGAAGCCAAGGGAGCTGTTATCTTATTGCTGAAACCCAGAACATGCTATCCCATCTAAATCACTGGTGTCATGGTCTCATTTGCAATGAAATTTCTTTGATCTTTTTTCCTAGCGTATTGGGGATTTTTTTTCCAAAAGGGCTTGTTCTGAATAATATGACCATTTCAGAAACTGAGAAAAGAAAATTTAAATAGAAGAGATGAAACTCACATAGCGTGAAAAATAAAAGATTCAACATATATGCCTTTCATGGACTTTAGACTTCTTACAATGGTTCTTTAACCTGGTGTGGACCTCATCTGGAGCATAACAAAGGCATGTTCGATAAACTTTTCAATACAATGAATATGTCTTTTTTTTTTAAGTATCCCTTTGAAAAGGGAAGTATCTATTCCCGTTTCCCTAGACTCCTCCTCACATGGGACATGAAGAGTGTGTCACACATAAAATAAATTCCCAAGTAAGAGGTGCAATCGTCTGTGGGCAAGAAACATGCTTCCTGCTATAGCCAAAATTAAAAATAGAATGATATGAGTCTACCTTGTGATTTTGTAACAAAAAAAGAATTAAATGATGCTCCCACCTATTAAAATTGTTGGGTAAAGAAGTCTGATAGTATTAAAAACAAAATTCATCTAGGTGTTCAAGTATGAGATGCTTACATTAATTAATAGTGAGATTCTGCATGGTAAGTGCTGAGGGGAAAAGAAGAAATAAGCCAGGAAATTTCCTTAAAATCCTGTCTTTAAGTTACATCTAAAGATATCAATTGCAGCCAAGGCTCACACCAAGAAAGATATATTTCCAATTACTGAGACTCAGTTTACCTTTCTGTGAGCTCCTTGTTTCTGCTTTGAACTTCACAAGATGGCACTTTATTTCATATCATTCTATGGGGCGCCTGGGTGACTCAGTGGGTTAAGCATCCGACTCTTGATTTCGACTCACGTCATGATCTCAAAATTAAAATACAAAAAAAAAAATTTTTAAGACATCACAATATTTTCATTTAAGTTCATTTCATTTAACCCTTTCATTTTACAGATGAAGAAACAGAGGCCTGGAAATTGAAACACTTTCCTCCAAGGTCCCAATTTTAACACAGAGCATCTGGGTAAGAATTTAGGCTCAAATTGCAAATGATCAATTGCAATTTGCAAATTGATTAGCATTTGCTACAAATTGTCCCCACTATATCATACTGTCACACTTTAAGGATGACCAGAAAGCATAATAACTATTGTCAGTAATACAACAATAAACTATTTCACAATTTTGTTGATCTGTTCATTTTTTTTTTTTTTTTTTTTGCTGTTCTCTGGATTTCTTTGGAATTAATTTCCAGATGTATCCTATATTTAAAGGAAATTATAGGTCCTCTAATTTAAGGAAGTCGGTGTTTTATAGGGGGAAAACACTGACATGAGAGGAAAAAGATATTTCAAGGTTTTTCAAATATATTTTGATAAGTATTTGGGAGATTCTGAATACCTTTTTATCTGTTTAAAAAAACAGACCTTTATACCATGATCTCTAAAGTCTCTCCTAGCTCTAAAAATTTTACTCAGGATGTGAACATTTACCTTTTTGTATCTAATCTACATATTTTGGAACACAATTCTGTCGTTGTCCAGTATAGAAGATTGTTTATTCACATAAATAGACAATAGAGATAAGTTCTATACATTTTTAATATAGTAGCTCATTTTTCCCATGATATTTCATTAATATTTAAATTGAAACTACTCACCAATGATTGAAAATTTGCTATATTTAAAAAATGAGCAGCAATCCTCTTTTTCTTAAACATAAATACCAAGAACATGTCTTAGAGACTTTTCTTCCTCATCTTGCCAGTTTATTCCACCTACTTCTTGGCAAAATAACCCACACAGATTCTTGTCTAATTTTAGGCACTTGTTTAATATTTAAATATTTTATGCCATTCTCATTTTTCAATATCTTTAAAGTAAACTATGGTGTAGTAGTATCGCTAAACTCTCTTTTTATCTTTATATCTCTACATTTTCTAAGAGTGCCAGCTCTTATACATGGCAGGTATTCAATAATGTGTTGTACTGATAAATGCTTACACAAAAATTAGGGTTAGAAGGAATGTTAGCGTTTACTCATCCAGCTGCCCTATTTTAAGGCCATATAGACAATGAGTCTCCAGATATCCAGTGACTTACCCAATGTGACCTAACCAGTCAAGTGGAGAACCCAGAAGGCCTTCTGATAATTCCATATTATTTCTATTCTTTTATTTTTTCAAAGATATCTTGGAAACATTCTTCTAAAGCATTCATCCTGTAAATGGCGTTTGGATACTTTTCCTCACAATTAGTTCCCATGTACATTTCACTATTCTCACCCCCAAACCACATGTTCTCCAATTTGTCATGAATCATCTCATCCATGCGACTTGATGAAGCTGGGAGCCTGGCACATGTGGGAGGCTGAATAATGGCCCCAGAAGATATCCAGATTGTCATCCTCAGAACCTGTGAATGTTTTCACATGACCAAAGAGGCTTTGCAGATATAATTAGGTGTTTTGAAATGGGATTATTTGGGTGGACCCTAAATGTAATCACAAGTGTCCCCATAGAAGTGAGGTAGGAGGAGATTTGTCTACAGAGAAGGCAACACAGGACAGCAAATGGAGCACTGCTGGCTTTAAAGATGGGAGAAGGGGCCAGGATTGTTTTAAAGATGATATATGAGCAATATTAATTTTCTTTCTAAGGCCTAAATAATGAAAAGAAAAGTTTCTTATAAGATATGCAAATACATCATTCTCTGGATGAAATTGTTCCACAAAAGAAGTGCAGGGAGAAAGAGAGATCTGCACTGGAAAACATCCATTTTGTCCTGAGAGGGCATGCATACCAGGAATGCTGTTCCAGAAGCTAGAAAATGCAAGGAGGTGGATTCTCCTTGAGCCCCTGGAAGGAGGCTCTGGAAGGTGTGGACACCTTGATCTTACCTCAGTGAAACCGATTTTGGATTTCTTATCCCTAGAGCTGTAAAAGAATAAATGTGTGCAGTTTTAAGCCACTGTTTGTAGTAATTTGTTACAGTTACGATAAGAAACTATTGCAGCAGACTCCGAATGGGTCAAAAAGTCTAGAGACCTGGCTTGGACTTGGGGAACTCACACCATCTCTCCAGTTGCTTGTTCTACAAATGCCTCTCTGTGGCTGCCAGAAGTGTGATGAAATGTCTCAGTATTACATTTTCATTCAAGGAATGTACTTGGTGCGAGACCACACTGCTCTGCCAGGTACCCAGAAAGAGTCTTGGCCACAACTGATGTTACCCTATAGAAACCTTGGTGTAAGTTTTTACAAGGTGCTCCTCTAGAAAGATAAATTAGAAACAGTGGAGCCTTCAGAGGAACAATAAAGTCCATTTCTCCCTGAGACAGCACAGTGTTGGAGCAGAGACCAAGCCTAGATGTTGATCAGATTTTATTGTCACTTGATGCCTGAGCCTTTGTTCAGTGCACATGCTGTGCTACCCTCCACTGTGCCCTGGTCTGAGAGACAGAAATGGAGCCCAACTCAGCTTCCTGTGGAAAGATACAACCTCTCTGTCCCACTATCTTCTATTAGAGACAAATACTTTTGAGAAGAATTGTTGGCTTCTTAACACCAAATCCCTACAAGTCTTGAAGGCATAAAGAATAATATCTATCAGGACAATGTCAGTTACACAGTGTGTCCAAAGTCACTTTTTAGGTAATTCGTGGTTAAATGTAAGCATGTTGTATTTTTTCCAAGTTGTTTGCTCTCATATTTGAAGACCACAATTACAAAAACTCTAAGCCATTTAACCACTTAAATTCCTTGAAAACATTGTTTAAATTTATTTTTGAGAGAGAGAGAGAGAGAGAGAGAGAGAGAGAATGTGAGCAGGGGAGGGGTAGAGAGAGATGGAAACACAGACCTGAAGCAGGCTCCAGGCTCTGAGTTGTCAGCACAGAGCCTAACTCAGGGCTCGAACTCATGAACCATGAGACCATGACCTGAGCTGAAGTCGGCCACTTAACTGACTGAGCCACCCAGGTGCCCCCCCTCCCCATATAAATTCTAAAATAAAGGAAAATGCATATGTCTATTAAGATAGAAATCTTTCAAAATAATTTTTAAAAAAAGATAGAAATCTCCTAGACTTCTCACTAGTGTAATGAAGTTATTGTGCCAGTTAGGTTTCTTTTTATATCAACCTTCTCAATGTTGTTTTCTTAGAGCTTGGTAAGAAAGTTTTCTGAATTGTGTCCATCATGAAATTCACATTGGCAAGAAATTACCCTAGTTACCAAACTACTAATCACTGTATAAACATATCTCTGGAGCAATTCTCACCCCCTAGTTAACACCATTGTGAAAACCTTGTGGGGGTAGGGGTTGTTTTAAAGTAATACCTCTTCATTATAGGAACTTTAAACTGTGTGTGCAAGGGGCGCCTGGGTGGCTCAGCCAGTTGAGTGTCCGACTTCAGCTCAGGTCATGATCTCGCAGTTCGTGAGTTCGAGCCCTGGGTCAGGCTCTGTGCTGACAGCTCAGAGCCTGGAGCCTGCTTCAGATTCTGTGTCTCCCTCTCTCTCTGCCCCTTCCCCACTCATGCTCTCTCTCTGTCTCTCAAAAATGAATAAACATTAAAAAAAAATTTAAACTGTGTATTCAAGCCAAAGAATAAAACTAAGATAATCTGTAATGTTATAACCAGAGATCTCCTCTGATAACAATTTTAATAACACTCCTGAATAATAATGAATAACGTAATGTTTAATATGAAATATAACACAGTTACATAATATACAGGAAGTCTATATTATGGTTTAGCAAATAGATACAAAGTGACTCTTATGGAATCCCTCCACGAGTCAAGAAATCATGCATGGTTTTCACTCCAGAGGGCCTTTGTGTCTCTATCATAACCCGACCCCTTCTCCCCAGAGGCAACCACTGTCAGGTTGTGTCACAGCTATTTCTGCCTTTTCTTTAGCTTTACCATCCATATATGGATCCCTAAACACTATAGTTTAGTTCTGCCGATTTCTGGGCATATATAAGTTAAATCACACTGTATGTATTTTTGTGCTCCTTGCTTGTTTTGTTCAACAGTGCATTTGTCAGACCATTTCATGTTGTTCTGTGTAGAATAGTTCATTTATTTTCACGGTACTGTATAACATCCCATTGTGGAATACACCACATTTTATCTGTCCATTCCATTGGTAATAAATATTGGCGTATAACCTTCCAGTCTTATGTATAAAAAGAGCAATGCACTAAGCATACTGTTTTGTAACTTGATGTTTTTCAATTAACATTGTTATAAGTATCATTGCATTTCTTTAAGCACCCTTCTATTCTAATTGTGAAGGCTACATAGCCCATTTGGTCCACATTTTAAAATTAATCTTTAATTGTCCATGTAGTTATTTCCAATGCCTTATAATTATAAATAGAATTTTAATTGCCATCCTTGTACATCCACTGTTGTGTGCATCCGCAATTACTTTCTTAAAATACTTTTTTAAATAGTTGGAATATTTTCCTTAGGAGAGATTCCCACAGTCAAAGTACGTAAACATTTTTAAGGATTTTGACTTGTGTTGTCAAATTTCCATCTAGAAAATTTGTATGTCTCTACTTTCTCAAGAGCAGAATACAAAGTATCTATTTTTTCAACATTCTTGCAAGAAATGGATATTATATATTTCTACAAGCTTCATAAAATTAATAAAAGAAACTGGCACGTATTATTTGAATTTGCATCCCATTGATTCCCAAAAGGTTAAGTATTTCTTCAACCTTAATAGCCATTTGTTATCGAACGTTGTCTTTTAATCTATAATGGGTCATCTTTTTGGAAGACCACCACTTACACACTAATTAATAAATAACAATTTTTCAAAAGTTGTGTTTTTCAGGGAGCATTTATCATTTATACCACTTCAGGCTCTGACGAACCTTCTTCAAACACTATAGAAACGCAGTCATTTATAAAGGAAATGCCGCTGACAATTCTATCGTTGGCTGGTAAACTGGGAAGAAAAATCTTCCCACTTGATCAAAATGATGTCATACTAGTCATCTTTACCATGACCTTGTCAGATCAGCCCCTATGACCTTCATAGTGACCGCATCCCCTATGACGTGCTTCTTTAGTTCATAGCAAAGTCGAACTCTCTTATTTAAAAAGAGCACACAGCAGTTACATGCAGAACACAACTCAAATTATCCTGTATTTTGGGAGCCTTACCTAGTTCTATGGGGATGGAAAAAATCGATGATGTGTTGCACACTTCATTGGTGGTTCCCCAGGACTAAAACGTCCTCTATTGTTGACATGTTGAATTATGAGAAACCTGATCATCTCAACCATGTATTTGTTTTGGAACATCACTCCACTAGGGAGTATTACTTCAGAGTGATCTGCTTGAGACAATCAGATAAGTTAGGGACAATTGAATGAAATTAATGTCCACAAGTTCCATAAATGAAATTAAAGTGGAGTCAATACCAGAAACAATAGTGCATTGTAAATAATAGACACCCAATTGTTATTTCAAGAAACAACATAGAACCAAGAATACTGTAGGAAATTTTGAGTAATAGTTCTTCCTTACCAAAAAAGTTGTTTTCTTCTACAAATTTACGTAGGATTTTCAGCAAGGTTTTTTGGCCATGTTTCGTGCAAAAATAAATCCCTTCGACAGTGTTGACTATATGATATACAAATGCACTATTTTGCTGTATGTCCCTTTCAATATTATAGCCAGTTTGTAACCAATAGGTAATCTTTCCAAGAAAATGATGACTGTGTGATAACCACATTCTAAAATAAAACCATCGTTGGGCGCCTGGGTGGCTCAGTCGGTTGAGTGTTTGACTTCGGCTCAGGTCATGATCTCACAGCTCTGTGGGTTCGAACCCCACATCAGGCTCTGTGCTGATGGCTCGGAGCCTGGAGCCTGCTTCGGACTCTGCGTCTCCCTCTCTCTCTGCTCGTAACCCACTCGCATTCTGTCTCTGTCTCTCTCAAAAATAAATAAACATTAAAAAAATTTTAAATAAAACCATTGTTTCCTTCACAAAAGGCATCACTAATGGGATGTTCACTCATTCTAATATCTTGAATATCATAGATAAATTATTTTTAATTCAGTTTGGTTGACACACTTATATGGTTTCAATTCCTCAGACAATGTATAGGTCTTGTCTCCACATCTAATTTAAGAAACAAAATCTCTCATAGTTATAGATTTCATCTTCATTCAATTTTAGCAGCCTGAAAGGGAAACTAAGGGGTGTTCTAAAATGAAAATCACTGGATGAGATGAAAAAAATATGTACTAGTCCCCACAGAGTGTCCCTACTGGGGGGTGGGGAGGGGTGCATACAATTCACTATCCAAAGTCTCAAGGAACCAAAGTCTAGAATTTTAACATCAGAAATTAGTAAGATAGATACACCCTTTTAAAAAGGAGCAATGTAGCTGAATATCTCACTTTTATTTCTTCACAGTGCAGTGTTCCATTTTTGAGCTTGCCTTGGAAAAGAGTAGCATAAAACTGAGATTAAGAAATGTGTGTAAATATCAGAAATTTGAACCTCTGTGTTATGTGTACTGATTTTTCCATCTTAAATGCTCTTCTAGTTTTTATTTACCGCAAATGTCAGAATCTGTATGCTGGTCCATGTTCTGTTCAATTATTCCTATATTAATGAAACTCTCTGTAAGAGTTTGAACATGATTTAATATCTAAAATATAGCATGAGACATAAAGTATTCATTGATGACATTTCTAAACAAACACCTGTGCATAGATTCATACACACACTGTGAAAATAAAAGCTATTCATCAGGGAAGCATTGAAATGAGTTGCTATCATTACCGAAAACTGTTATTAGACGGCAGTAAGAATATTTAATTTTGAAAATAATATCAAAATTAAATTTTAGCTGATCAGACAATATGAGGAAAACACCCTACAGGATACAATAACTTTAATAAAAGTCTGGAGAAAAGCGGAGTTAAGGAATGCTTGTTAGTATATGATGCACTAAGACCCCGTCCCCTTTTCTGCTCATGGCTCATGCTTCGGGAGCAAAAAAAGACCAAGTGAGAGAAAGTGAGGGAAAAAATGGACAATGTCTTCACTTTGGTGTATTTTACCCTTTTTCATTGTCCTCTGCTTCCACCTTCGTCTGTCTCCCTTTTTTCATGTACTTTTCATAAAGGTGACAAGACAGAGCCTTGAGACAGGCCCTAGTAAAATTTAATATGATCCTGAAAAATGGTGAAATTAAAGCAGAATGACCATGCTCCTTGACTTATGTAAAGTTTATTCAAACCTGTCTTGCTCTCCTTTTGAACCTGATAGTGCATGGATTTCTTAATGATGTGCAAATTAAAAGGACTTTATCAAAGACTCAATAAGTATGTAGTCAATGCAAAAAAAAAAAAAAGCTGAAAGAAATCTTTTAATAATTTCAGAAGAAATATAATATACTGCATCATATGTATATAGAGCAAATATTCAAACAAACAAAAAAAATCCCAGCTGAATAGTTAAGATGATTGCATTTCTTATTTATAATCAACCCGGGAAGAATATCAAAATTAGATATTCCCAATTAGTCTCCTCACTATTTAGACTCCATTCCTTAGACTAGTGAGTGAAATAAAGATCTTTAGTCTCCGTAGAATTAAATACCAAAATAGTAATGTTTTCGGGAACATGCCAGTGGATACCTCTCACTGCGATTCTAGTCTGTCATGTAATTGAATCAGCCTTATTTGAATTATGATATTAAAAGAGCGGTTCCAAATTTCAATGTTACACAGAAATGTTCCGAAGGAAGTTGGAGGCATGGGGGAGGAAAAGGGCTGAGCTGAGTGTGGAGTCATTCAGGATCATCAGCCATGGAGTTACGAGTTCACCCAGAAAGGTCTGTAAGTGAGAATCAAAAATAAGGTAGGGTACTCTGGGAGCAACACCCCGAAGGAACTGGCCAAGAAGATATAGAAAAGAGCACAAAGAAAGATTGATCAGATATTTAGAGAATCAGAAAGTGCAGAATCCTAGCAGTCAGGTGAGGTGGACGCGTGTCCCCTTTTTTTCATTGTGGCTTGACCGTTCAGCACGTGAACCACCTCCTGTTCACTGTTTGGGGAATATGTGACTTGGTGGGTCCAGGAAGCTGACAACATCCATTCTCAATATAAAAGAGAGAGCAGCATATTTATCTCCTCTCACAACCTTGGTAGCAGGGCCAGAAATGACGGCTTGTGCTTGGCAAACCAGAGCTTCACTGGAAGCAAGCGACTCAAAGAAGCAAGGACAGTTTACATTCCTTGTCTGGTGACGGTGGCACCCTGTGTTTAGCAGTGGGGACAGCAGTACCGTCTAACCACTCTTTTCCCGTGGCAAGATCCGGACTGCGGTTTCAAGTACCCAGTAGTGCCTAGCATTTTCCAAGACTGTTTCCTGAGGCTTACCACTGACCACTGACCACTAATATCCCTCCCAACATGTCCTTCTCTGCTGAAGTCTGTAACCCAGAATGCTGACCAGTACAGCCCCGGTGCAAAATGAAAGTGCAGAGCCTCCTGTCAAAAAATTACTTAAACAGTCAAGCAGTGAAACAAGCATGAGGTCCTTCTAAATGTGAGGTGTGGACAGCTGCCCAGGTTGCACACCCGTGAATCTGCCCTGACTGCTACATCACAGAAGGAAAAGCACTCATTGAAAATATTAAGTCAAGAAGAAAATCCCTGAGAAAGTAAATCCTCAGTGCTTTTATTTTGCAAGTGATTGGGAGCCAAAGAATGTTACAGTCAGAAATCAAGCTATCAGAGCTCATTTAAACCTAATTGATTTGCCAGGTTACTAGTAAGGTTTGGCAGAATTTGCTGTGTCTTCACAAAATGAAGGTTTTCTTCTGTGCACACATTTCATTTGGAAAGTTCTTGGGTGTGATTTATAAACTTTGGGATGGAAACATAAAAAGTGAGTCCAGGGTATTTTTAAAGGTCCCACTCTGAGTCTACCTGTGAGAGAGTCACTAGCACTGGCCCAATTCATTCTGCCCCTGAAAGATGGCCGTGCAGGTGTGGGATGGCCACACAGCTGCTGTTGACACACTGTTCATGGGTCCTCCCCAGGGATTCTGAATCCCTCAGTGGCCAACGCGTTCAGCCAGCGTCCAAGCCAGGCTCAACCAGCAGTTGTGCTTTTGTAGAGAAAGCCGTCTATTTAGATTCTTATTTTAGTAAAACTGTTCACCCATAAATTGTGTGTCTGAGCTTAAAATTCCATGAGACTTTGTATTTAGTAGGAGGAAAATCTCACAAAAGGGACGACTAAGAACATTCTGGTAGTAATGCCCTAAATCATCTGGTAGCAACCCATTGGCCAGGCCCCCGGGCTACACTCTGACTTGGTATCTAGCACCAGGTGACCTGCCCAGTCCTGGGAAATGGATGGATGTCCAACACGCCAGTAGGCAAGCAGCTACCGTTAGGCATTCTGTGGTCAAGCAAAAGCCTTCTGTTTAGTCCCTAGATATTTCTCAACCAAATCTCATGATGTCATGTGAATGGGGAGGATAGGGAAGGAAGTCTGAAGGGATGTCAGCAGCATGGCAGTGGCAGGTCGGGACCCCCTTGCGGTGACGCGATAAATACCTTCCACTGCATACATAGTCTTTCAACACAGCAGCACGGGCTTTGCAGACGCATCTGAAGAAACAAGCTCAGATGTTTTGTAATCAGAAACATAAAAAAAAGAAACAACCATTCGTGGCCTGCGGCAAAGCCGCTGAGATTTTCAGCCCTGAATAGAAAGACTGCTTATGTGCCTACCTGGCCTTTTCCTCCACCTCAGGCACCTCCCTGAGTTGATGTTGGTTTATTCAAATTAGTGCATAATTGGAAGCAGCTGCTATTTCATAGATGACTGGAAGTCTTAATATTCTTTTGGAAACACGCGAAATTAACGGAGTTCATATAATTCGATATCCATTTTTTCACATTCATCTTTCTTAAATTGATTTTAGTTACATAAATAACTATCTTTATGAAGCACCTACCATGTGTTAGGCCTCATAGTCTCAAATACCAAATCTCTCTTTCTGTATTCATTTTATCCACCCAGCATCTTGTGAGCTAAATGTTATAACACTCAAAAATGTGAAAATTTGAATTTAGAGAAGATGCGTAACTGATCTAACGTTGTACTAATGGATAGAAGTGATAGGATTCAAACTCGGTTCCTAATTGTTTGAAAGCTATTCTCTGCGACCACCAATACTTTTGGAGTATCTCTTATACAAAAAACACTGATAGAAAATATGAAAAAATAAATATAAAAAAATATATATTCTAGGCCTTGAAAAGATTTTATTATAGTGAAGAAGAGATAAGAATATAAATACCCACACACATGTAGTCAAATGATTCTTTTTTTTTTAATTTTTTTTTTTTTAACGTTCATTTACTTTTGAGACAGAGAGAAACAGAGCATGAACGGGGGAGGGTCAGAGAGAGAGAGAGAGACACAGAATCTGAAACAGGCTCCAGGCTCTGAGCTGTCAGCACAGAGCCTGACGCGGGGCTTGAACTCACAAGCCGTGAGATCATGACCTGAGCCGAAGTCAGATGCTCAACTGACTGAGCCACCCAGGTGCCCCAAATGATTCTTGACAAATGTCTAAATGAAATTCAATAGAGAAAAGATAGTCTTTTCAACAAGTGGTTCTGGAACAATTCCATTTGCAAATTAAAAAAAAAAAAAACAAAAAACCTTCAACCCATATTTTGAGCCATAAAAAAATGAATAAAAATAGATCATAGATCTAAATGTAAAACCTAAAAGGAGTTATAACATTCCTAGAAAAAAAATAAAGGGAAAAAAACCTTTGAAGCTTGTGTAAGACACCAATTCCTTAGATAAAACACCAAAAGCCCAATCCGTAAAAGAAACAATTGACAAATTGTACTTCATCTAAAATTTTTAGAAGTTTTTATTTATTTATTTTGAGAGAGAGAGAGGAAGGGGCAAGGAGAGGGCATAGAAAGAGGGAGAGAGAGAGAATTCCAAGCAGGCTCCACACTGTCGGCACAGAGCCTGACACAGGGCTTGAACTCACTAACCGTGAGATCAGAACTCAAGCTACAAACAAGAGTCATATGATCAACCAACTGAGCCACCCAGGCGCCCCATACTTCATCCAAATTTAAAACTTCAGCTCCAACTGTACTGTTAAGGAAATGAAAAAGTAAGCCACAGATTGGGAGAAAATACTTGCAAACCCTATATCTGACAAAGGAATTGAATCCCAAATATATTTAGAAGTATCTAAACTCAGAGACAAGAAAACAACTGAATAAAAATACGTAGGCACAATACTTGATAGACACTTCACAAAAAAGATCTATGGGTGTGAAATAAGCATAGGAAAAGAACATTAGTCATCCCAAAAATTCAAATTAAAGTCACAATGCTGTATCAATACACACCCTTTAGAACAGCAATTTTTTTCCTAATGTTTCATACTATAATGCTGGAAAACACTTGGCAATTTCTTATGAAGCTAAATGTGTACTTACCATATGACTCAATGATACCACTGCTAGGTATTTACCCCAAAGAAATAAAAACTTATGTGTACACAGACACCTGTATGTAAATGCTTGTAACAGATTTATTCATAATCTCCAGAAACTGGCAAGAACATTTAATGTTCACCCACCAGTGAGTGGATAGATAAATTTTGGTGTGCCCATAGAGTATACTCCTACTTACCAATAAGCTTAACAAACCAAAGATACTTGCAGTAACAAACCAAAGATACTTGAATCTCAAAAGCATTATACTAAGTCAAAGAAGCCAGATTTGAAAATCTTGCATACTGCAGGATTCCACTTATATGACATTCTAGAAGATGAAAAACCAGAACAGAAAACAGATTTGTTGTTTCCTGGGGGTGGGCGGGGGGTGAGTATTGACTACAAATGGACTTGAGGGAACATTGGGGGCCAAGGGAAATATCCTCCCTGTCAATTTCAGTGGAGGTTACATGAATGTTTACATCTCTTTGTCAACATTCATAGAGCCGTATACCAAAAACAGGTGAATTTTGCTGTGTGTTACTTACATTTCAACAAAGCTGACTTTACATATTCAGCATGTCAAGGGGCACCTGGGTGGCCCAGTTGGTTAAGCATCTGACTTTGGCTCAGGTCATGATCTCACAGTTGGTGAGTTCTAGCCCCGCGTCAGGTTCTGTGCTGACAGCTCATAGTCTGGAGCCTGCTTCTGATTCTGTGTTTCCTTCTCTCTCTGCCCCTCCCCCACTCACTCTCTCTTTCTCTCAAAAATGAATAAATGTTATAAATAAATAAATAAATATTCAGCATGTCTAAAACTGAGGCCCTTCTCTTTCTCATTGAACCTAGCTTCTTCCCCGTCAATCCACCTAGTCTGCAGTGGACAGGTCGCTCCGTCTCTCTCTCCTGGCACCCGGTCAGCTTTGATGCACAGTAAATCCTATCCCTTTTTATTTTTTGGAAACATCTCTTCCCCTCCTTTCCTATTGTCACTGCTTTGTTTTCCTTCCACATTTCTAGCCCAATTCCTGTCTCTGCCTCCTGACACGTTTTCTGCCCTCTCCTACCCTGTGGCCTGAGTGATCTTTATACAATGTAATCCTCCACAGGGGTATCCTGCGCTCAAAATTTTTGCAAGCCCAAATTCCTTCAAACTGCACAGAAGCCCTGTGCTGTGTAAGCCCTGCCACTCCTACATGCATATGTAATGTCCCAGCTGTACACACCTCCCAGTTCCTGAATGTGCCATTTTTTTTTCCTTCCCCGTATCTCTGTAAATTCTGTTCTTTTGCCTGAAATGGTTGTTCTTCTGTTTTTTTTTTTAATCTTGTCTCTAGTGAAACATACTCATCCTTTGAGACTCTCCTGGCTCTCCTTTCCATTTTCTCAATGGAAACTGCTCTCCCACTGCCTTCATCAGGCTGGAATTTGGATGCCCTAGCCCTTGGCTCCAAAGCCACATGCTTGTATCTTAATGAAGGCACTCACCTCCCTGTCCTAAAGCTATGAATAGATCTGGCTAGCCCAGTAAGTAACATGCTGCCTAAACAAAGTGTCTGTGTATCATACACTCTTGGATCCTTAGCAACTAGAGGTGTTTGGTAAATAGCCTTCAGATGATTGAGCAAATGAACATAGAAATATCTTACATATGCAGCCTCAGAAAAAAAATCGCTTGAACATTTTACCCTCCTGACCTACATCTTTTGATATTTTGGCTCTGGGTAGAATGCTTTCTGAGAAAAGATCGCCTAATACATGCATCAGCAATGCCACAACATGATCCAAACAAATCCCTGGGGCTATAAAGGAGCAAACGTGCGGAGACAGGCATAATATATAAAGCAGATCAGTTGTGGGAAAAATACAAGCAGGGCCACTAAGGTCACTATCCTATATTTAAAGTCCTCAGTAAAGGTTTGCATAGGATGTTCGTTTTAATCATAGATGATTTCTACTTTTAAGTGAGACCAAACTGGTTTCTGAACTTGCTATTTATGGAACCGGTGGAGTCAGTGTGCAGATATCCCTGTGGCATGCACTCTGTTCGTTATGCCCTGATAACATGGGGATTTGCTGCATTTGACCAGAGAGTAGAAGATGATGTTTTTGATATGTGCTTACGTGGCTGTACATTGGAAAAGGGAGCAGAGATAAGAACTGGGGTGTGGCATGCCATCCAAAACTCTGTTCCGCTTGCACACTGGCTTCCCTCTAATGGAGGAAGGAATGCAGTCAATAAAATCGTGGTGTTCTTGGGCATAAGCACAGGACTGCTTCAGTGCCTGGAAGTAACAGTCTCCACGAAGAGGGGAGAGGAGAGGCTGTTCATCCCCCGAATTCCACTGTAGACCACAAGGATCAGACAGAACGATATGTACAAAAATCATTGAACTGAGAGTAAAATCAGTGTTCCACACTCATGGTTGTTCTCTCTCTCTGTCTCTCTCTCTGTCTCTCTCTTCCCAGGGGAAGGGTAGGACTACTTAGGACATTTTAATGCACAGTAGAGTGGTTTTGTCACACTTGTATTCATCTTACTCATTTTCTTCTCTTATTTCCAGACTTGAGGGAGTGTCTTCTCTGTCTTTTGTGTTGCTGTTTCTAATTCATTTTCAGTCAATCTACTCACACTGTTTATTCACTGGAAACGAATTAGAAATTACAAAAACTATAGATTATTCATTTTCAACCAAATCGTTTGAAACAAATTGTGCTGAGCAGCTTGCTGAATGTTAATCAAATTACATTTTGTCAAATTGGTGTCAGCGAAACTGCATCACCTACACGGTTTGGGGGCAAACTGATTCATAACAAATCAACGGAAGCCTCAGAGTGGCCCCCAGTAGAGCACCATGGGGCCCCGTGGGTACATCAGCCAAGTAGCCTGGTCACAAATGGTACTGGTAGTCAGACAGTGACAGGAGCCCATTCCAGAAAACAAATCAAAGCCAAAGAATGGGAGAGAGCTTGTTCCTATCTACCTGCAGCAACCCTCCGGGAGAACCTCAAAAATGCCTGAGGGAGTCTACATGAGGGAAAGTAATACTCTTCTTTTCTACCCTTCTCACATTATATGGTTCATTGCCTGGCCAAGGCGATTATTTCCTTTGCAGGGCCCTTTTTCAAAAAGCAGGAAAAAAAATGCCCTTCAGGGTACTAAAATAGAAGGTTTCCCCCTTTCTTCTGTAGTCTCTCAATTTGTCACAGTGCTATATATGTCATTCTAAGTGAGGAGAAATTAAAATTTTACATTATGAGCATGGACTTTACCATTCTTCCTTTACATTATACAATGCTGGTTTTTCACGCAGATATGAGAATTTATAGTGGAATCTCCAATATTACACAATTTGTATTTCATATGTTGTATATGTTTTGTTCTTACCAGAACAGGGGAAAAGCTGTATCAAAAACAGTCCACTGTTTTCATTTTACTCCCTGATAAATGCACATTCTTCCAAGACCCTCTACCTTCAACTTACTGCTGAGTAAGTAAGGCCTGAAACGAAAGGAATTATGGGTTGCCCTATTCTTATTATGGATTGCCATCACTTTTATCATACGTGGTTGGTGAATAGAGGGAAGTAATACATGTTTTAAAAAAATATGATAGGGTTTCTTAGTTGTTTGCACTTTTCAGGATACCACTGCCCCCTTTTTACATTTGAAGCGAGTTCTGTTTTCATAGAGAAAGCATGGCTTCTCAGGAAATCCAGCACTCCCCAGTCTACTCTGTCTCCATGGAAGGATAGACTAAAGATCAAAAGAACAGATTAGAAACACTTCAGAAAAAGAGCCCCAAACTGGAACAGCCTAAATGTTTTTCAAGAGAAGAGCAGAGAAACCTTGGCTATTCATGCAGTGGAGTACTTCACAGCAATAAAAAGGAATAAACTACCGGTGTGTCATCAACAAGCCTGAATCGCAAAAAACGTTATGTTGAGCCAATGAACCCAGACACAGAAGAGCAGATATTCTATGACTCCATTTTTTATGATGTTCTAGAAGAGGCATACCTAATTTATGATGATAGATAGCACAATATTGATTCCTCTGGAGAGGCTGAGGGATGCCTGGAAAATGTCTTGAGGAAACCTTCTGGGGTCCTGGAAAAAGTCTAGAGCTTGATCGGGGTATAGGTACCTGTACAGATTTTTTGTCAATACTTGTCAAAATGTACATTTAGAATCTCTGAATTTCATTCTGTATAAATAATACCTCCATGAAAAGTAAGTTACTTTGTATTTTTCTTCACACACAAAAAATTGTTTCTTCTTGTAACTTTATCTTCTAAGCAGATTTTATTTATTTTTATTATTTTAATGTTTATTTACTTTTGAGAGAGAGAGAGAGACAGGGCACAAGTGGGAGAGGGGCAGAGAGAGGGAGACACAGAATCTAAAGCAGACTCTAGGGTCTGAGTTGTCAGCACAGAGTCTGACACGGGGCTCAAACTCATGAACCACAAGATCATGACCTGAGCCAAAGTTGGACACTTAACCAACTGAGCCACCCAGGTGTCCCCTAAGCAAATTTTAAGATCAGATTGTCAAATATGTTACAAGGATTATTTTGGGATTCAGATTGGAAAGCATTCACTTTGTACCTTATTTAGGGAAGAGGCATTCTTATTAAATGAAATCATCTTAGTAATTATATTCCTTGCCATTAAGGGTTTTTGTACATTCATTTTATTAAAGTTATCACTATAGAGAATTTTCACACTATTGTTAGGTTTGTTAGCAGGTTATTTGCAGATTGGCTTATCTGATGTGTAAATTGTTTCCTCCCTATTTGATTTTCTCATTAATTATTACTGGAAAATAGAATATTAATTTTTTTTATTTTGACTACCTTACCTAATTCTAGCATTAGCTCTAATATATTTTAGTTGATTCTTTGTGTTTTCTGAATAGTCAATTTTATACAATTGACTTGAATTAAACAATAACAATTTTTCTAATATCATATATTGTTCATTATTATTTCTTTTTTGTTTTATGATACTGACTAGAATGACTACAATATCAAATAGCAGTTGTAAAAGAAGGCATCCTTGTCCTATTTATAAGAAGATTTTTATTATTTCACTATTAAGATATTTTCTCTGTGTGTTTAACAAATAAACATATATGAGTTTCAGGAAATACCCTTCTATTCCTAAGAAAGTTATTTTGTGGTTTCTTTTTTTTAAATTTTTTTTAATGTTTATATTTATTTTTGAGACAGAGAGAGACAGAACATGAGCAGGGGAGGGGCAGAGAGAGAGAGACAGAATCCGAAGTGGGCCCCAGGCTCTGAGCTGTCAGCACAGAGCCCGACGCGGGGCTCGAACCCACAAACTGCGAGATCATGACCTGAGCCTAAAGTCGGACGCTCAACCGACTGAGCCACTCAGGTTCCCCTGTTTTGTGGTTTCTTATTGGTTGAATTAAAATGGATGATGGCAGGAAAACACCCAACAAATAATCATATTAAAAATAAGCAGAGGACCTGAATAGACATTTTTCTAAAGAAGACATACAGATGGCCATCAGACACATGAAAAGATGCTCAATATCACTAATGACCAGGGAAATGCAAATTAAAACCACAGTGAGATGTCACTTTATACCTGTCTGGTGACTAGAATAAAAAAGACAAGAAATAACAGGTGTTGGCAAGGATGTGGGGAAAAAGGAACCCTCATGCACTGTTGGTGGGAATGTAAATTGGTGCAGCCACTATGGAAAATAGTATGGAGGTTCCTCAAAAAATTAAAAATAGAACTCCCTCATGATCCAGCAGTTCCACTGGATTTGGGGATTACCTCCCAAAATGAAAAGGCTTACTCAAAAGATATGTGCAGTGCTATGTTCATTGCACCACCACTTAAAATAGCCAAGATATGGAAGCACTCCAAATGTCCAGAGAGATAGATGAGTAGATACAGAAGATGTAATGGAATATTACTCAGCCATAAAAAAGAATGAGATCCTTTCATCTGTGACAACATAAATAGACCTAGAGGGTATTATGCTAAATGAAATAAGTCAGAGAAAGACAAATATCATATGATTTAACTTCTTTTTGTAATCTAAAAAACAAAACAAATAAGCAAAATCAGAACCAGACCCATAAATACAGAGAACAGACTGATAGTTGCTAAAAGAAAGGAGGGTGGAAGGATGGAACAGCATAGGGAATATAGCCAATGGTATTGTAATAGTGTTGTATGGTGACAGATAGTAGCTATGCTTGTGATAGGCATAGCATAAAGTATAGACCTGTCAAATCACTATGTTGGACACCGGAAACTAACCTAACACTATGTGTCAAATATACTTCAATTAAAACAAATAGGTGACAAATTTTATCCAATTGTTTTGGCAATACTCATTTTTTTCTTCCATAAAATGTTAGTGTGGTCATCCATATTAATAAATATATTAATATTGAAACATCCTTGAATTGTTAAAATTATCTTCACTTGTTGGTAATATATTAGTCTTCTAACATGTGGATGGCTTCCATTTGTTAATATTTTACTTAGGAATTTTCCATTGGTTTTGTAGTTTAGATCGCTATTTGATTTCCCATTTTTCCCCCAAACTATGTCTGTCTTTGACATCGGGACCATGCATGCCCTCACTTGACTTTGGGAAGCTCCCAATTTTTCTTTATTTCTGAAAGAGTTGAAATATTAGAAGAATATTTGGCACAACTTCTTTGCAAAATTACCTAAGCATTGTACTTTTGTTAGAAGTTACCTCTTTTTTCAATTCTCCCTGTGATTATTAGCCTATATGATGTTTTGACTCTTTTTAATTTGTGTATTTCTAGAAACCATTTCATTTCATCTAGGTTTTCAAAGCTATTGAAATATAGTTTAAGATTGTCTTTTTTTTTTTTTTACTAATGTTATTATTTTTCTTTTTCTTTCCGGAAAGTCTTGCCAAACATGAGTCTAATTTATTTGTATTTTTGCAGAACAACTTTTGAAGTTTATTGCTCATCTGTGTTTGCTTTCTTATTTCATAAAATTCTACTTTACTTATCTTACAAGTTTCTTTCTATTTTTCTCTATTATTTTTTATTTTTTCTTATTTATTGAACTGAAAGTCTTGGTCATAAATTTCCAGTCTGTTTTGATCTAGGAAATGCATTTTAAGATTACAAATTCCCTCTTGAATACTGCTTTCCCTGCATCCTGTGGGTTTTAATAAGGGTCCTTTTTTAATAATTTATATTTTGATTCCTTTTTGATCTCAAGAGTTTTTTAGAAGATTATTTTAAAATTTTTATGGCTCAGATAGAGTTTTATTGCCTTATTGTTAATATATAGTTTTATTACAATGTGGTCACAGAATGTAAATTTTATGATTCAGAACTGCAGAATTGATTTAGATTGTCTTTGTGATACAGTCTATTTGGAGAATTTTTGTGACTGTCCCATCATGTTTGAAAGCATGTGTACCACCACTTTTGAGAAAAATATTTCCATATGTAAATTAAATTATCCAAATCCCCTTTTTTCTTAACCTAGACCCATAAATTATGAGATAAGTGCTAAAATCTCTCACAATGATTTTGAATTATGAGATCCTCTTCGGTTTCAAGTAATGTTGACTTTTTATATTTCAAAGCTATGTCATGAGGTCAAAGGTTGCTTGCTATCCTTTAACACACACATTTTAATTCATATATTCTTGGTAGATCTTTAACTCTTATTAATGCAAAATCTCACTTTCATTTGAATTTTTCCTGGTGCTCCATTTTTGTACCTGCTTTCCTCATTTTGTATTTGCCTAACACATCTTTTTGCAACTATTTTCAAATATCCTGCATCATGATATTTTAGGAGTATCTCTTGAAATGATCACATATGAGTATTTATTCTTTTCATTCTACCATGTTTGATATCCTAGTTTACTGCTTGTCAGCAATAAAATTTTATCCTTTCACATTTATTGCGTTTTGCAGTTTTTAATTTTTATACACATTAAATTTTTTAAATAAGAATTATATATATTTAAGATTCACATGATTACTGCAGTCATGCTAATTAACATATCCATCTCCTCACACATTTACCATTTCTGTGTGTGTGTGTGTGTGTGGTGAATACATCTGAAATCTACCTTCTTAGCCAATCTCCAGTATTCAACACAGTGTAATCAACAGTAGTCACCATGCTATAGATTAGATCTCCATGTTTACCAATCCAACATTACTGCAACCTTGTGCCCTGTCATATTTTTCACAACTTCTGACTTCTTAACATTGTCTTTTATTCTTTAGATAGTTGTTTCTTTTATTCTACAGTTTCTTGGTGGGATGGCTTTTCTTTCTTCCAATTTTTTTTTTTTTTTTAGTCATTTTTAGATTTTGTTAATAGGCAATTCTCTGGGGATCTCACGCATTTCGACACAACTTGTGAACGAGGCCATAATTTCTCTTTGTGTCAAGCTATGTTCTTCTGGATGTTTATAGAGTAAACAGCCTTAGAAGATAGAGGTAGTATCTCCCTCCAGAGCAAAGGGCAGGATTGGTTACCACGCGTGAAGGCAGAAATCCTGTTTCGCTCTGGAGCAAAGGACAGCAGGTTTATTCTCCAGTATAAAAAGAAGTCAGGTTCCCTGAGTTTATGGCTCCTCTTCTGTAATGCAACCCATGGTAGATGCTTCTGCAATGTGTCATCTAGCCCTCTTCATGTCACCATCTGGTAACTGGACTGGAGGTAACCCGGGAAAGTATTCAGATGTTTATTCTACTTGCAGAGAATAGTAATGTCCTTGGTCTCTGACCGTGACTCCTGTGTCTTTTCTCAGGATCCATGAAGCTGTGGACAGACTAATTTGTTAGCTTCCAAGTTCAGGTATCAACTTGGGCATCTCAGGCCCTTCACATCTCTTGACAGCTTGTACATACAACTTCTAGTTCTATATTGCAATGTTTCTCAACATGAAGTCTGTAGATCATGGGAACACTTTTGTCATTAAGGGAGGACATTTTGAGCGTGGCTTCTTGAGGCGGAATGCCCGTTGGCCCCACCAGATCCTGTTAGGCTAGCTTCAGAGGGTCTAGAGCTACGGGCAACAAAACCATGTGTTAATTTGGAAGTATGAACTGTCGGGAGTTGGAAAGTTCAGAAACACTAAAAGGGGAGACAGCACTGGTGTGGGTAAGGCAGGAAGTGGCAATTCTACATGAGAAACCGCATAAATCATGAAATCAGCAGGAGCATTGTGCCGCACTAGGAGTCTTAGAGCCCAGACACCTCGGGTCCTACGTCCTCCAAGATAACCAGAAATCAGAGGGCTCTGGATAAGGACAGAGTCTCAAGTCCAGTACTAGTGTGGCTTCTCATCTTAGATTCAGACATGACTGACTTGGGCCTGAATATCAACCAGCTGTAACCCAGGATTCCTTTGTCAAAGCCCCTGAGGCTTGAAAGGCCTGTGGCCTAAGGTTATATTTACAGTCTAATAACCTTTATCTAGTAATTATAAAAAAAAAAAAAGAAACCATTTTGAAGGGAGCAGCCTGGATCTTTTCTAATGTAAAAAATGAGGCTGATAGTAACTGCAGAACAGAAATATAAGTTGGGTCTGAGGAAGGGAAGAGGCAAGGCCAGAAGAGGTGAACATTGGTGAAGAGTCAGCTCACAAACGTCCATGTGGCACAAAGCAAAGTTTCCTGAGAAGAAATTGCCTGGACCAGAAAATCCCAGCTTCACTTCCTTTCCTCTGAGGCAGGTGACCCATAGAGACTAGTGGTAGTCCCAAGCTTGGGGAGCCACAGCAGAACCTAAGTATTAAGGGCCGATACCTGGCACCCAGCTCCTGCTCATGCAAAGGGAAGCGAAGTCAACGTTTCTTGAAGGTCTTGAAAAATCAGTGCTGAGCAATGACTGCTTCCTGTTTAGAGCACTAACATAGAACAGGCTGACCACTGTATCCCTCAGAGGTGGACAGGTTTCAGTAATGATGCGCCCTAAGACTCCATACACACATTCCACCACCAAGTGTCTCTCCAGCCGGTGCCTTGTATGTTCCCTGTGTTTATACTAGCACCTGCGCACACACGAGAGAGCAATGCTGGTTTCCATTCCTACTGGAAACAAACACCTGAAGGACAGCAAGGATTGTAGCAATTGAACAGATCATGGGCCCAAATTATTAGGAATGAAATGGACCTCTTTCTTGCTGCCTCTTGAAGCAAACGTCTGAAATTCTCCTCATTGCAGTTGCTGTTTGCTCTACGCTGTATGAACACAAATATCTGAAACCTTTGGCTTTGGGACAGTTGACCTGAACTTGGCTCTGGCCATTTGGAGCTAAAGAACAAAAGTCAGACAATTGTGCTGAATGGCTCATAGTGATTGTTGCAAATGGCAGCCGTGAAAATGGAAGGGTTGATTGGAACAGTACATAAATTGTAATGACTATTGCTTTTTTGTCATTACTGTTGCCATCACTATTGGATCTGTGGTGCTGGGCCTCCTGCCTGACTGAGGAAATGATGGACTCTGGAAAGGATAAAATAATTCACCCAAATTTTACCTTTCCTCCAGGATGGTCCAAAAAAAAAATCCTCTCTCATTTCAGTCTTGCTGCAATGAGAGTAAAAGCAGAAATGAGGAAACGGGGGTCATGGTTGATCCAAATTATTTGGGACCAGAAGTCACCCATAGTGCAAGCTTTATGAATGCTGTGTCAGTCTCCCTGCAGTGTTCAAAATTACCAATATTTGCATTTGTGTATCTATAAAGTATTTTTAAGCTTGGATTTATTTCAGTATATAAAGGAGACATTTATAAAAAGGAGCTTGTCACCATGATCAATAATGAACTGAAAAAAATTGTAAAGAAATTAATCACAAATCAAAGGTACAAACTTACTCATTTTTTTTCTATTCGTGTTTAATTGTTTGGGTTTGATTTGCGAGAGAACAAGATTGCCTCTGCTTCAAATGGAGTTATTTTCCATATTTTTCTCATTTGATATGATCTTGGGAGAAAACATAGATATCCCTTAAGAGAGACAAACAATTCACGTCATGAAAATGGGCTGCATAAAACTGTAATAAATACATATTCAAGGGCATAAATATGTAGTAACACATTGCAACTAAAAATCAAATATGTGGTAGGATTTCCCCTCGGGATGGAAGCAGCCTGCATCAAAAGCAATTTACCCTTTCCCCGAAGGCCCCAAATGTCCCACATTCTCAATTCACACATCCTGCCTTCTGGACCACTTTTGACTTTAAGAATTGGTGATATTTTCCTGCGTTCTTGTTTTCAAATCAGGATGTCACTTCTAGGCAGGTCGGGTACAAATCCGTATCTCTTAGAGTAACAGCTATCTCCTCACTTTCTCTAAATGCCCAAGACTGTAATTTACATCTTTTCTTCTCAGGATGCAGGGAATAGATTTTCATCTCCCACTCCAAATGAAGTTTTATCTTTCTGTCCACAGCGACAATTGGAAGAAAGCTAAGATCCCTTTGCTTTTCATGTTTTCTTCAAACATAAATCTTGTCAATACCTTTTAAATTACGACTCCGATCACAAAACAATTCTTTTGCCCTAACTCTGTGTTCCAAGCTCCAGTCTTTCCATCAGACACCAGCTTGTAAGAAATTGCAGCTTGGCTGAGTGCTGGATGAAGAAAAAAAGGCACAGGAAGGGCCAAGACCTTTGTACAAACAAGGCGGAGAACTTCGATCCCCAGCCCAGTGGGATCTTGGTGAGGATTCATCCCTTCCAGTTGCACCCGAACCATGTGCCCCGATACTCTGGCGCCTGCACACCTCCCAGACTCCGAGTAAGATGGTCCCGTGTCTCCCTTTCCCACCAGCAGTGAAGTCTAGGTGAATGTCTGGTTCCAGACCTCCACTTCTCTTGCTGGGCCACAGGATTGGTCTGCTGATGGAAAAGGTAAATTATGTAAACTCAACACAGAGCAGAATAAGGGTTAGCTTCTATCATCACCACCACAACGGCTATTGTTGCTGTTATTATGATTCCATAGCTCTCTCGAGTTATTTTTTGTGGTTTTTTTCAGCCCTTTCTTGTTTCATTCCATTGCATTCTAACCTTAAAAAATACACCTATTTCTTTTCTTTCAAATTTCTGAGGTAGGGGGGAGGGTGCTTCAAGAAGTTAGCCTGATTTCCTGTTTTATAGGTCCAACAAAAGCATGCCACAATTTCAGTTTCTCAGGATCTTATCATTTCACAATTTATCAGCCTTATTTCTTCACTTGGGAAATATTCATCAATGTGTTCAAATAATGACAGATGGATGGATCTACCAAACAGCTTTAATTTGATCTTAAATGTTTTCTCAAAGAAATGAGGCAGAGAAAAAGTAGTAAAAGTCATCAGTAAGTAGAATCATTGTGCCTAAGATTTTTCTGCTGCTCAAGTGACAAAGAAATCTACTCCTACAATTTGTTGTGGAGAGATGATAGATTTTGAAGAAATACTTAACAAGCTGATAAGACAATGATCTGGAAGCCAGGAAAAAAGCTCCCCTTTTAGGAACAGAATTCATCTTATTTTTTACCTTTTTGAAAAACAAGAATACCTATGAAATGGAGTATTGCCTGCTTAGTTTTCATGTTATTTAACTTCAGTTCATTCAGTATAAAATCTGGACAGTCATGGTGGGCAGGTACCAGTCTTGTGTACTGGTTAATTGCATCATCTATAAATTCAGAGAGTCATAGATTCTACTAGTTGTACTATTGTCATCATCACTTATTAGCCAATCTTGGATGAGCTATTTAACCACTCTGTGCCCCAGTTACCTTGTCTGTAAAACACAAACAATGATAGAATTAACTTTATAAGGCTGATTTAAAAATAAAATGGAATAATGTGTA
The DNA here is from genome assembly GCF_028018385.1 of Neofelis nebulosa. NCBI lineage: Eukaryota > Metazoa > Chordata > Mammalia > Carnivora > Felidae > Neofelis > Neofelis nebulosa. Next base: position 196,913,167 of record NC_080782.1, on the reverse strand, counting down.
TGAATTATCAAAAGCAATGTCTATTTCATTATAAATAATAAGTATTATCCATTACTATTTTAAGATCCTTTGTCAGTATTATGAAAATAATTAGATATATTAGAAGCATGAAATTACTAGTTTCAGGCTAAAATTTTCTCAAATCTACAAAATATGGAGCTACATAAGCATAGAACTACATAAAGCCACTTAAAAAAAAGTCAATCATAGCCATCTCACTCAGACATCCTTTGTTTTTTTAACTGGAATGCAGGCTTAGTGTTGATCTAATCATTTCTGCATTTTCCGCAGATCTTGGCCCACTTTAAAAGACTTGTAAAATCTTACAATATCCTTTTTAAAATCTCATTTAGGGGTGCCTGGGTGGTTCAGTCAGTTAAGCAACCAACTTTGGCTCAGGTCATGATGTCAGGGTTCATGAGCTCGAGCCTCGCCCTATGGCCATGTTAATGATATTAATTCTTCCAATTAATAAGCCCAGAATATCTTTCCATTTATTTGTGTCATTTTCAGTTTCTTTTATCAATGTCTCATAGTTTTAAGAATACAGGTCTTTCACCTCCTCCGTTACATTTATCCCTAGGTATTTTATTCTTTTTGATGCAGTTGTAAATCAGGTTGTTTTCTTAATTTCTCTTTCTGATAGCTTATTATTATTGTATAGAAACACAACCAATTTCTGCACATTAATTTTATATCCTTTTGGACCAGTCTTTTCAGGCAAGGGCAACAAAGCCAAAATAAACAAATGGGATTACGTTAAACTAAAAAGGTTTTGCACAGCAAAGGAAGCCATCAGCAAAATTAAAGGGCAACCTACTGAATGTGAGAAGATATTTGCAAATCACACATCTAATAAGGAGTTAATATCCAAAATATGTAAAGAACTTACACAACTTAATGTCAAAAAACTCAACAACTCGGGTGCCTGGGTGACTAAGTCAGTTAAGTGTCTGACTTCGTCTCAGGTCATGATCTCGTGGTCCGTGAGTTCAAGCCCCGCATTGGGCTCTGTGCTGACAGCTCAGAGCCTGGAGCCCACTTCGGATTCTGTGTCTCCTTCTCTCTGTCCCTCCCTCACTTGTGCTGTCTCTCAAAAATAAATAAATGTAAAAAAAATTTTTTTAAAACAACAACAACCCCAAATTATAAAGGAGACAAAGGACTTGAATAAACACTTTTCCAAAGAAGACATACAGATGCCCAACAGCCACATGAAAAGATATTCCACATTATAAATATCAGGGAAATGTGAGTCAAAATCACAATCCGATAGCACCTAACATGTGTCAGATTGTCTATTATCAAAAAAAAAGAATAATAAGTGTTAGCAAAAATGTGGATAAAAGAGAACCTTCTGCTCATTGGTTTTGCTTTTAAATTCCACATATGAGTGAACTATGGTATTTGTCTTTCTCTGACTGGTTTATTTCATTTAGCATAATACTCTAGCTCCATCCACATTATTGCAAATGGCAAGATTTCATTTTTTTTTATCGCTGAGTAATATTCGATTTGTGTGTGTGTGTGTGTGTGTGTGTGTGTGTGTGTATCACCTCTTCTTTATCCATTTGTCAGTCGACAGACACTTGTACTATTTCCATAATTTAGCTATTGTAGATAATGCTGCTATACACACTGGAGTGCAAGTATCCTTTTGAATTAGTATTTTTGTATTCTTTGGGTAAATACCTAGTAGTACAGTAGCTGGGTAGTAGGGTAGTTCTATTTTTAACGTTTTGAGGAATCTTCATACTGTGCTCCAGAGTGGGTGCACCAGTTTGCATTCCCACCAACAATGCAGGAGAAGTATAGGGAACAAAAAAAAAAAAAGGAAGAGAGAGAAAGAGGCAAACCAATAAGCAGACTCATAACTATAGAACAAACTGATGGTTAGCAGAGGGGAGGTAGGTGAAGGGGGGTAGATTAAATAGGTGATGGGGGTTGAGGAGTGCACTTGTGATGAACACCACGTGTTGTATGGAAGTGTTGAATCACTATATTGTACACCTGAAACTAGTATTACACTGTATGTTAACTGGAATTTAAATAAACTTCAAAAAAAAAAGGAACCTTCATACACAGTTGGTGGAAATGTAAATTGGTGCAACCACTATGGAAACATAATGGAGGTTTCTCGAAAAATTAAAAATAGAGCTACCATATAATCTACGAATTCTACTTCTTGGTATTCATCCAAAGAAAATAAGAATACCAATTGAAAGAGACATATGTACCCCTATGTTTATTGCAGCATTGTTTACAATGCAACTTGGGTTGCTTCCACATTTTGACTATTGTTTACAATAGTCAATAGTCAAAATGTGGAAGCAACCCAGGTGCCCACAAATTCATGAGTACATTAAGAAGATGTGGTATGTATATGTAGTAGAATATTACTGAATCATAAAAATGAACGAAATCTTGCCATTTGCAACATGGATGGACCTAGAGGGTATTATGGTAAGTGAAATAAGTCAGACAGAGAAAGACAAATACCATAAGACTTTACTTATATGTGGAATCTAAAAAACAAGACTAGTGAACAAATAAAACAGAAACAGACTCATAGATACAGAAAACAAGCTGCTGGTTAGCACAGTGGGGAGGTGTTCAGAGATGAGCAAAATAGGTAAATGAGGATTAAGATGTACAAACTTTTGGGGCGCCTGAGTGGCTCAGTCAGGCGTCCTATTCTTGGTGTTGGTTCAGGTCATGATCTCACAGTTGTGGGTTCAGGTCCCCCATTGGGCTTTGTGTTCATAGCACGGAACTTGCTTGAGATTCTCTCTTCCTCTCTCTCTGCCCCTTCTCTGCTCATTCTCTCTCTCTCTCTCACTTTCTCTCTTTGTCTCTCAAAATAAATAAACATTTAAAATTTTTTTTAAAAAGATGCACAAATTTTCAGTTATAAAATAAATAAGTCATGAGAATACAATGTACATCATAGGGGATATAGGCAATAAAATTGCAATAATATTGTATGGTGAAAGGTAATAACTAGACTTACTATGGGGAAATTTTGTAATGTGCAAAAATATTGAACCACAATGATGCACACCTGAAACTAATAGGATATTGTATGTCAATTATACTTCAAAAAAAAAAAAATACTCTTTCCACCCGCCACCAAAGTCACAAAAGATTTCTTCTGCATTCTCTTCCATTAGCTTGTCCAAGATAAACAAAGTTAGACAATATTTAAAGCAGTCAGAAAAGGTTTTATTCAGTAAAACTACTGTAATAGGGAAGAGGGTTCAGCATGAGCTGAACTCAACTGTACTGACACAAAAAGCTGTAGACTTTTTAAAGACTGGGGTGTGCTAAGGGAGAGGTACTGAAGAATGTGAAGGGGAGTTAGTTCATGTGAATGTGACTAGGTCATGTGGATTTGTTAACTGGCATTTATCCAGAGGAGAAATAGACTTCTATCTTTATGACAGGAGGCAGTGGTACAAATTGAAGGAAGGTACCTATGCAAATTAGGCCCTTACCTTACCACAGGGTATTAGAGAGAGCTAGAATCATCTCATTTCACTGTGATGGCTGTCAGGTCCTTGAGGAAACAGTTTGGAGTGGTAGTTTTATATCTCAAAGGGCAAAGAGAGGATTTATAATTGTAAGCCTTCTAAAACTCTAAGACATGATTCAGGGGTTGTATTTATTAGGGTTTTCCAGAGAAATATAACCAATAGGATCTATCTATCTATCTATCATCGGAGAGATATTCATTATAAGAAAATAGCCCACATGATTATGGAGGATGAGGAGTCCCAAGATTAGCAGTTGGTGAGCTGGAAACTCAGGAAAGCCAAAGTGTAGCTCCCGTCCAAGTCTGAAGGCCTGAGAATCAGGGGAGCCAATGGTGTAAACTCTAGTTGAAAAGCGGACAGTCTTGAGATCCAAGAAGATCTGATGTTTCTGAGTCTGAAGGCTAGAATAAAACAATGCCCGGGGCGCCTGGGTGGCTCAGTTGGTTAAGCGGCCGACTTCGGCTCAGGTCATGATCTCGCGGGCCGTGAGTTCGAGCCCCACGTCGGGCTCTGTGCTGACAGCTCAGAGCCTGGAGCATGTTTCAGATTCTGTGTCTCCCTCTCTCTGACCCTCCCCCGTTCATGCTCTGTCTCTCTCTGTCTCAAAAATAAACATTAAAAAAAAAAAAAAAAAACAAACCAACAACAATGCCCTAGCTCAACTGGTCAGGCAGGAGGAGTCCTCTCTTACTCAAGGGAGGGTCAGCTTTTTAGCTTTATTCAGTCCTTCAACTCATTGGATAAAGCCCACCCACTTTAGAAAGAGCAATGTGCTTTATTCAGTCTACCAATTCAAATGTTAATTTCATCTAAAAACACCCTCACAGATACACCCAGAATAATGTTTGACTAAATATCTGGGCATCCTATAGCCCGTTAAATTTGATATGTAAAATTAACTATCCTAGGGATCTATTTGCCTATTACCAGGCATTGGCTGGAACAAGTAGTAAATTATCCTGATAGTGTTGAGCTTTCTCAGGTAGGCATTTTAAGGGGTGGGGAGGGGGGCTGGTATCATCTGAGGGACACAGCCTTATGCTTCTAGAAGCCATGCTAGAGTTAGGTCATTTCCTAGTGCAAAGGTCCAGATGGAGTCATTATGTGTCAAGAATCTGTAGTACTCAAGCTTTGGAATTTACCTTTCAAATTAATCCATCTGGAATGTGTACTATTTGCATATTTTGAATGTTTTAGAATGTAACAACACAATTATTTTTCACCATAAAGCAATACTGTTTTCCTCACATTATCTAATAAATATTCTCTCCTTTTCCCTACTATTTTGATGCCATTTCCATCCCATATCTTTGTTTCCAAATTCTCTCTTCTGATCCTTTGACATATTTGTTTCTACACCAGTGCCATGCTTTTATTGTTACTTTGGCTTTTTAACATAACTCAGTGACTGTAGGGCAAATATTCCTTCTTTTTTCTTTAAAAAAATTATTTAGTTATTTGTAGACCTTGTTTTTCTTTGTATGGTTTAAAATCAGTGTGTCAAGTGCCTGGAAAAAGTATTGTGAAAATATTTATTAAAATCATACTGAATATGTAGAGTAATTTGGAAAAAAAATGGTAACTTTAAAAACTAAGTTAATACCATCAATGAAAGTGACATAACTATATTTTTTCAGGTCTTCTTTTGTCTTTTAATACTATTTATAAATCATCTTTATAGGAGTCTTGTATTCCTAGTTTAATTCCTAAATACAACCTAATTACTGTTTCTCATGGAATTAGTATTTTATTTTTATTATTTTTTAGGTAAATGACATTGACATAACAGAAAGTGGAGGGTTTTTCAATTTGTCTTGCATCCAGCAACCGTGCCAAACTTCCATATTAATTCTAAGAATTTGTTCTTTGGTTGTGTTTTATATGGGGATGATCTCATTTGTAAATCATGACAGTTTTATCCCTTCCTTTCCAAATCTGATCACTGTCTTCTTTGTCTTCCATTTTGTGTATATTCTGGCCAGGATTTTCAATGGTATATTGAATTAGAGCGGCGGCTGTAGACATCACTGTCTTGTTCCCAACTTTAAGAAACTGCATCTAAAATGTAACTATTAAGAATGACATTTGATTCACTTTTTTGGTTTTGGTAGATTAAAAATATAATTGAATTCAATGCTTTATTTTTATCTTGTATTTTTGGTATGTACCTATTTGATCATGATGTATTATTAAATAATATTTCTTTATGATTTTATACTTATATGAACAATGGGCCATAATTTTCTTTCCTTACTGTTTTTATTCTGTTTTGGTATCAAGTTTTTGTACCTTCATAAAATAATTAGAATATTATTCCCCCCTTTTTTTCCTATTTTTACAAGTTACTTATATCAATAGATTTATTAAATGTGCTTCACAATTTTGGAGAAAATTTCTCACAAAACCTTATGAATCTGGACTTTTGGTGTGTGTTGGAGCATTTAAAAAATTTTTTTTAATGTTTATTCATTTTTTTGAGAGACAGAGATGGAGCATGAGTGGGGGAGGGACACAGAGAGAGGGAAACACAGAATCTGCAGCAGGCTCCAGGCTCTGAGCTGTCAGCACAGAGTCTGATGCAGGGCTCGAACTCACAAACTGTGAGGCCATGACCTGAGCTGAAGCCAGAAGCTGAAGCGACTGAGCCACCCATGCGCCCCTAGAGCATTTTAAAGTTTTGGTTACCAATTCAGTTTTCTATTCATCAAAATGTTGGCATTTTGCACTTTAAAAAATATATTTCTTTCATTCATGTTATCACATTTAATAAAATAGAACTGTTAATAATACTCTTTTCATTATGTTATGGAGGCTGTAAATTATATCTTTTTACCTTATTCTGCTTATTTGGGCATGAATTTTTTTTCATTTTTCTTTAATTGTCTTCCCAAACATTTCCTGTCTTATTAAACTCTTGGAAGAAACACCTTTCCAAGTTTAAAATATTCTCTACTTGTTCATTTCTTCTTCATTATTTTTTGCCCTTTATGTATCATTCTTCTTAATTCTTAAGGCAAATGCTTGATGCAGTTGTCTTCTGTCTCTTTTGTTTTTTGAATGAATGTATTTAAAGCTATAACTTTCTCTCTTTTTTTTTTTTTAAGTTTTTTTGTTTGTTTTGTTTGTTTTGGTTTAGGTCCCAGAAATGTATTATGTTGCACTTCGGTTGTTATTTAATTTTAAGCATTTTCTGTTTCTAAATTTTATAACCCCAAAATTATTTAGTAATTGGTTCTTTAAAAACTACAGAATAATGCAGGATTTTAAAAAGCTCTGTATTTGTTATTAAGTCTTAATTTTACTACTTATTCTTCGAAATTATTGAGGGTTTCTTTTTCCTCAATGAACTGTTCTCTGTTAGACATAGTTTCATATATATCCATACAGGTGCAAACACATACACATACCCACAGGAGGAAGGAAGGGAGGGGGGTAGAAAAAGAGAAGAAGACAGAGGTACAGGAGGGGGGTAGGGAGGGAAAGAAAGAGGCAGCCCCCTTTTCTGTTACCACAATTTAGTGAAATAACACCAGTCCCTCAACAACACAGCTCAAATTTCAATTACCATGGCATGTTAACTATGAGTAATTGCATAAAGTTCAAACTTCACTGCTAGCTTTTCAGTCCATAAATCACTACGTAAATAACAGATACATAACTAAGTGACCAGTCACATCACTTCTTTCAAAATCTGTCTGTAATTGGTCACTGCGCGTCTGTTACTCAGTTTTCACACCGAGGGCAAAGTGTGCAGTTTTGTTTGTTGCCTTCCTGTCTCCCAGTGAAAACCCCATATACTAATACACGCAAATGGATAATCAAAGGAGGACATTAGGAAACAAAGATAAGCTTGCAGAGAAGAAATGAAAAGAGACGAGGCTGGAAATGAAATTCAAATTGAACATAAGTAGAATTACAGACAAAATAGGTGGCCGTGGGAATGTTTTTGCTGCCACTGTTGGAGAGACTGTGGATACGACGCCAAAGAAACTTAACGAAGGCGAATTTATGGGCGTAAAAAGGGAAAGTATGTCAAAAAGGATGCAGAGACCTCAGAGGAAATGATGCCAGCAAAACTTCACATTAAAAGAACTCTGAAAGATCATTTCACGACATGGAAAGTGCACAAGATAAACTGTTGAAAGCTGTTCAAACATAGAAAAGAGTATGACAATTCTCCAAAGCACAAAAAAGATACTTCCTTCATACCATGTTATGCAATGAGATGAAGGCAAGCGATACCCAAATTACTCTTGATAATTTTTTTACAAGGAAAATAGTAATTCCCAATTTTCTAACGTTTTAAATTACAGTGTACTAAATAAACATTAGTTTTACTATTTTTTTTTATTTTCTATATATTTCCATCTGCCAGTAGTAGAGTTCATAATGTTTTGAGAAAACAAGCCCACATTGGGCTCCACACTAACCAGTACACAGCCTGTTTGGGATTCTCTGTCTTTCCTTTCTCTCTGCCCCTCCCGTGCTTGATCTCTCTCTCTCTCTCTCCCTCTCCCTCTCTCAAAAATAAATAAATAAACATTTAAAAAAGAAAGAAAGTGGGGTGCCTGGGTGGCGCAGTCGGTTAAGCGTCCGACTTCAGCCAGGTCACGATCTCGCGGTCCGTGAGTTCGAGCCCCGCGTCAGGCTCTGGGCTGATGGCTCAGAGCCTGGAGCCTGTTTCCGCTTCTGTGCCTCCCTCTCTCTCTGAACCTCCCCTGTTCATGCTCTGTCTCTCTCTGTCCCAAAAATAAATAAATAAATAAATAAATAAATAAATAAAAAAGGAAGATTTTCATTTTAGCATTATAAGGTTGTGATGCATTAATTCTAAAACATATTCTAAAATTTTGATTTAAACATTTTTTCTCCTCAAACTAACTCCATGTTTAATCTAGATTTCTTATTGATAATTAATTTTGCAGACCTGATACCAATTGGTAATGTGTGCCCTTCCTCTAGTCTTTGCCTCTGTAATTCATCCTTACGTTGTTACAGAATTTTTCTTTCTAAATTGTAAATTATGCCACTCTCCTGCTGATATGCCCCCAGCGAGTACATAATAAAGCCCTTCCTCTCTAGAGTAGCATGTGTGGTTTTTCACCAGCTGGTATCAGTATCCTTTCTAGCCTTGTTCTCAACTCCCTGTCTGTCCCTCCATTCACACTCCCCATCAACCACTGCATCTGATTGAAGAATGCCCTGACCACTCTCCTTGGGCTATTCTCCAGCCTGGAGTGTCCTTCACACCTGTGTCCATCTGGCAAGCACCTATTGTCTTTTCAATTCTTACTCATATGCTATATTTTCTCTGTGCATTTCTCTTAGCCATCCCCTCAGCTCTTCAACCTCCCACCCCAGGAAATAAATCATTCCATTATTATATATACAGTGCTATTATAGTATTTGCTATATTGTATATATTGTCAGTTTCAAGATGCACATTTTTTTACACTTTAATATCCCTGAAAACAGATCGTGCCTTATAATGGCAAAAATATTATTGTTGGGCGTAATTTATTTCTTAGTGTCACATAAAATAATGGTGCATCTTACAATTGATAGCACCTTAGATTAGATAAAATATGGCAGTTCTTTATTATGAATCTGCCTCCCTTTCTAGACTGTGAATGTCTTATGTACTGCAATACTCTAATTCACATAAGGCATAATATATATGTATTCCATAAGTAAAAAGTTGTCTAATTGAGTGGGTGGTACATGCACTTAAGCACAGAAGATAGAAGAAATATTAAAAGGTAATATAAAATACAATTAAGGGTACATGGGATCTATCTGTACTTTAATTTGCAACTTCCTGTGAGTCCTGATTTATTTATAATCCAAAATCATTTTTGGGGAATAAATCTGCAGAAATCCATTAAAAAGATGGTATGGTTTGACACCATTGTAGACTGAAATCTACGTGACATACAAGGACTCAATAACTAGTCGCTATTTTACATATTATTGACTGGTCCTTGACCTATCACAATTATCTTGCTCACGTAACTGGCTACCAGAATTTATGGGGTGTCTATTCAAGGACTTTGTTGTTAATAGGCATTCCCTATGCCTTGATCTTATGACCATTCTGTGCCACACACACACACACACACACACGCACAAAATCCTAACTTCACTTTTAATCAAAAAAGTGGCCTCCTCCCAGTAGTCAAGATGCACAGTCTATGTAATAGTTAAAATTCCAAGTCTCACTTAATGTTAAATTCCCTTCACCTCCACCTCCCACCCCTCACTGGGTCTGCTGCAGCAGACACAGAAGACTGATAACTTCTTTCCTCTCCACTACACTTCTCACATCCTTTGCCCTTCTTTCTCCTCAAGATGGTTCAGGATTTTTCTAGGTTGGTGGGGGAGGCAGCACAGGTATTAAGTGGGAACAAAGTCTACTTGACTGGCACCGTGGCAAACAGACAATGGAGTCTTCCAGGACTGGAGAGTTTTTAGACTCGACATTCTCAGGGCTTTGCAAATGGGCAAACCTGACTGTCTTCCTCATGGGCACCTTTGTGTGTTTCCTGTGGTGGGAGCTTCCTGGTGGACAGCTGTCTTGGCAAGGGCAATGTCTTCTGCTAAATGCCGAAATGTCGTTAGCCCTCAGTGTAGCCCACTTTCTCTCTCTGCTCTGCTGCCTTAAGTGGCTGGCACAGCCTGTTGCCTTTGAGCCCTGATTATGGTCAGCACCAGAGCCAAACATCAGGATCATTAGTAAGCTCCTCAAATACAAAGCCCTGCCTCCCACAAAAGTGGACACAAGGGAGAAGAGGCCCTCCCTTATCCCCTGTTGGGGGTAGGAAAAGAGGGAAAATGCCACACTGTTCCAATATTTTACAAAGTTAGTAGCCTCTCTACTTTCTAACTTTAACCCTTTCATATGTTCAAAGTAGCTGTTTGCTGAGGTTTTTAAATTCGTGGTCTGCCCCCTCCTTCGCAAGTTTTGCCCTGTGTCACTTTACCTGCCCTCCGTGGCATTAAGGTCCCAGCCAACTTGGAGGTACAAACACTTTCATGTTTATAGCATCAATTTGTTCTGTGAAAAAAGAGCATGAAACACAGGATAACAGGGCATCCTGTTGTTAATAGCAATGTCTTTTCTGGACAAGGGATTTTTGAATAATCAGGAACTTTAAAAAGATCAAAATCTTTGTGTTTGTTTCCAAATCACATCATGTACTCATTTAAGATATTTAATCATTTTAACATGCGTTCAAGAATATCTATGTTTCTGTCAAATGGAACATGAGAAGTGAGAAAATTTCAATTATAAATTAAACACAATTACACCAAATAGTATTAAAGACATATGATAGCATAAGTTATCTTTGTACTTTAGCTGAAATTCCACTTTAAGAACTTTTATTGAAGAGAATATGTCTCAACAATGGCACTTCATCAATATTTTGACATTTGAGATGTAAGCATGAAACATACTTTTAAAACAAGTGAAATAAAATCTGTGGACAATTTTGAGTGAGTTTTACATCTAATTCTGCAAAGACAGCAAGGATTGTGTGTGTATGAGTGCATGTGCATGTGTGGATACACATTTATACATATATATATTATATATGTGTACACATACATAATATATATACCTAAATAAACTATGATCAGACTTTGCTTCTAATGTATATTGAATTCCTAAGATATCTTTCTGAAGTGGCTTTGTGTGATTTTGATGATCTTGTTTAATAAGGCATTTAAAAACAAAACGACAAATCTGAATAAAATATCCACTCTTTAAAGTCTAAGTCAAAGGCTATACACATGGAAGGCTGAAAAATAACCAGCTTTTAAATTCTGTCCTTTCAACAATACAACTGCACTTTCAAATGTGCTTTGTTGTTTTCTTTTAATTCAGTAAAATTAATCTTATAGATGTAGATGCCAGATTTGCATTAATTAAAACTCTACTGTAGAAGCCAGGCTTAATTGCAATCAAATTTGCTTAATTATGCATGGCGAGAGATTCCCAAACGAGAAAGGTTTTAGTAAGGATTTTGGTTTTTTGCATTGACAAAATAAATTGAAATTGTCATTTTTTGTGTTTTATGTAACACTTGTAAATAATTTGTGGAGCACCTTAAGTCTTCTATGTAAAGCAATGTTATTGCTTAAGTAATTATAACAATCTGCATTTTTCATTGTTAATTGTGGGTGTCAGACTCATTAATTTTAATTTACAGACTGTAATGAAATTAAGAAAATTTTATGCTGATCTGCTGAAACTTGTCTTACAGGAAGTTGTTTAATACAACTAAAGTTTGAAAAAGTCAAGACTCATTTTTGTAATTTGTATTTCAACCAATACAATCATTCCACAATAGTTTTTCAGTAAAATCTGGCTTCAATATAAAAGCAGATTATTGTATAAACAATTTTGGTTTTTAAAAATCAGTTGGTATTTCAAGTACAGTAATAATTCAACTTCTGTGTGAATTTAACTTACAATTCCACCTTTGGTCAAAGAAAATCTGCAAACATTACAATATAGTTTCAATTCTACCCTATTTGCTTTCTATAGGGAATCATGCTATTGGAGGGAAAAAGACAAACATAACCGAAATTCAATTTAATCATTCTTAGATCAATGGATTATCAGTGCACTATTTAACTTACATTTCGATGTGGCTCACCCTAGTTATTTTATCTCAGATATCTGTCAGATACCCATAGCTTTAAAAACTACATCTGTAAAACTTGATTTTCAAATGTGGATTGAAAACAATGTAATTCATTTGGAGATTAATACGGCATACATTTCAAATAAAGAAAGTTAATGACAAGGAAAAATGCTAAATCTTTTTGATTTCATGTTAAGATGTTACATTCTGCTCTTAATGCCTGTTTAAACTTCAAGTGGTATGATTATTAATATAAAAATATAATGGAAACAGAAAGTATCTTTCATGCCTATTTAGTAGCAAGTCAACTCTTAGGGAAATTAGTTAAAGAGCTTTCACCTCAATTATTATTCATCCAATTAAAAATTCTAAAACAATTACTATAATTCTGCTTAAAACCAAGCATGAAAGTTTTGTAGTCAAACACACTCAGGATTGTTGAATGTCTCAAGAAGAAAACGACAAAGCAAAGATCCTTCCATAATTAAGGCTAACCTTTAATTACAGGTCCTTTTAAATCAAGTTATTCTAAAGGGGTGAAATAAATCATCAAAAAGGTCTTGGCGGTGCATCACTGTACACAATACCCTACAACCAGGTATTGGTGGTGGGTCAAAACTTTTTGCCTTTATTGACTTAATAGGAGACTTAATAGGAGAGATAAAGAATGCCCCAGGCAACGTACCAAATACACAAATAGGTACCAAATACCTAAAGGAGCTTTCCCATAACTTATAAACAATGAAAAATTGTGAGACAGTGAGAATTCAGAAGAGCACTTTTTCATCCAAGACTTTAGTTTGAGGACTCCTTTTGCATTTTGTTTACCCTGACGAAGGCTTCAAAATCCGTTCATTACTCTTTCTTCATAAGAACATTTGCTCACTATTCCATTTTTCCCATTCTTAATTCCAACCCATTTTCACCAGCCCCTGGGGAACCAAGAAACTCTAGTACCCCAAATACATTTTTCTGTGATTTTCCATATATGTCTTTAGGATATCACAAAGGTCTTCTTTATTGAGATTCATTTGAGGAAAAAAAATGGATAAGATTTAATATTCTATCACTTTTTCAGAGCACTGGTACCAGTATATACCAATGCACTAACTGAATTTGTTTTCTGATGCTCCTTACACTTCAGAATAATTTTCTCTCCTAATTACGCTTTTGTCTGTATTCATACTTAAATTTTCATTATTAATTTGCTCTCTCATTATGAAGTCATTTCTTTACTTTCTTGTCTCCCCATTACTCTCTGTTCCTAATTCCTATGTACCTTTTCCAGCCATATTGTCACCCTTCTGTCACTCTTTGTTGCCCATATCCTGTATTCCATTCTCTGTCCCATTTCATCCTGTCCTCTCTGCCCCTGGTTTCACCCAGAGATGCTATTATGGTGATTGATTTACACAGTGCAGAACATTCCATAGGTATCATATTGCTATACAACATACACATCCCATACAACAATAAATCTAAAAACAACTAGCAAACGGAGACGTTGAAGTTGAGAGTTAAAAGTGCTAACAGGGTCAACTGGTATAGTCATTGTGTGGATGGTGGTTTCACTACCTTGGAGACAAATGGGCAAGAGCCAATAGAGCTGGGCACTCATGATGAAATCAGTAATAAATCAGACACAGAGTATAAGCATGAATCAAATTACTATACTCAAATAAGAGCTAGGCACAGACTTGAAAGGAAAATATGTCATTTCCTTCCCTTTCCCACCATCTCACTTCCATCCATCTTTTGTCTCTTTTACTTGATGTCTGTCTTTCTCATTCCCACCTTTGTTTTTAAGTTTCCCTTATTCTATCATTTTGCAAAGCAGCGCAATTCATGCCCTAATCCTGAAATGCTTATGCTTCTTATTAAATGTAATTTGATGTGTTAAGACCAGATTTCAGTTCCCTAAAGAGTCAGGTGTGTAATGATGAATAACATCTGTATATCTTAAGAAGTGAAAGCCCGTTCACTATTCAGAATTGGACAGACATCACATCCAAAGATAATTTGTAATCTTCATATGGACCCTAATAAGAGCACTCTATCACTTGCGGGAAGATGTCGCTTTTTTGTTCTTTTCTCTTCTGTGCCTAGACTCACCTTGTTTCAATTGTTCCTTCAATCACTCCGTAACCACCCTCCACTAGGGTGTAGCCACAAGTGCCTCTGTGTTAAACCACTTGTGAGACATATTAAGCGTGACCTCAAACAATGCAGTAGAAATATTGATTCGTGGGAAGCAATAGCACCAGACAGAATGAGCTAGCTGTTCTCTTAAATGGGCCACTCATTTGAGGCCAAAACGCAGGTTAGTTTCAGAGAAGAGGCAAAACAATAAATAGACTTTGCCAACTTCTTACCTTTTCCTTAAGTAGTTAAAGTTTTTCTTTTTATTATGGAAAAACCCAAACATATGAAAAAGTGAAAAGAAGAGTAACTGAATCTGTGTACCTATGACACAGATTTACCAATCGTTTTTCCTCTCTCCCAATTTCTCCCGCCACTGTATACTATCTATATGCACAGACATATTGTATAAACCCCAATGCACTTTTAACAAAGTGTTATCGTCTCTTTGGTTTAAAAAAGAGCCTTTTATTGGGGTGCCTGGGTGGTTCAGTCAGTTAAGTGTCGGACTCTTGATTTTGGCTCAGGTCATGATCTCACACTTCCTGAGATCGAGCGCCATGTGGGGCTCTGCACTGCGGACTAGGACCTTGCTTGGGATTCTCTCCCTCCCCCTCTCTCTGCCCACTGGCACTCCTTCTCTCTTTCTCTCTCAAAATAAATAAACATTTTCTTAAAAGAGCCCTTTAGGGGTGCTTGGGTGGCTCAGCAGGTTAAGCATACAACTTTGACTCAAGTTATGATCTCATGACTCATGGGTTCGAGCCCTGGATCGGGCTCTGTGCTGATAGCTCAGAGTCTGGAACCTGCTGCGGATTCTGTGTCTCCCTTTCTCTCTGTGCCTCCCCAGCTCATGCTCTGTCTCTGTCTCTCTCAAAAATAAGTAAATGTTTAAATATTTTTTAATTTAAAAATAAACAAATTTTTTAAGAAGAGCCCTTTATCTTTCAAATATCAGGGAAAGCTTACAACAATGCCATGCCATTTCAACTGATAAAAAATATTTATTGGTGCCTACTATGAACAAAAAACTCTTTGCAGTGAACCCCACCTTTAGAAGTATCTGGTGCCCCTCATTTTGAGTCTATTCAGCATTTTTGAGAGGAAATTAATTTGCATTTGTTGGTTTTTCTCTGATACAAAGGCACAGTTATTGTCTATCTAGAACTCTCACCTTCAACACACAGTTGGTATCACCTCCACCATTTTATCATTTACATTTTCTTTGTTCTTATACAACTGTATCTCTTTTACTCCTTTATTCATTTTGGTTAATTTCAGGAATAGATAGGTATAAGTTAATCTTTTATGCCCCCACATTAATGTTTAAGCTATTTTTGATAGCAGATTCCATGTGACAATAGTGGGACTCTGACTGGCAAAGAGGAAAGATCAGAAAAATTAGATTAGAGAACAGGCATAAGGAAAACATTTCTTATACCTATATTTGTTTCTTATTCTACATCAATGTTTTTCTTTATATTAACAAAGCCATATTCCTAGAGCTCTCTCTATTTTGATTAATGATATATTTGCAATTGGTGGAGAGATACAGCAGAGAAGAATTGTATTACATGTTCCCTATGCAGTTTCTTCCTTTTCTGGGAAAATGTCACCTACAAAACATACTGCCCTTTTACACTATTTATAATGAACATTTTTTAACAACATCTGTCTCATGAACATGTAAAGTAGGAATCGTGTATGGGTGATATAACACCATCAGCTGCATAATGCTGGGGGAGAAAAACATGTTGACAGAACAAGCTGAGAGTGACCTATGACTCTATCCAAAGCAGTTGGGACCATTGAGTGAGCCACAGAAATCATCTCTTCTCATGTTTTGTTCTAGTTGTAATCTAATTGATTTGTTTATACTCCATGGAAAACAACACTGAGTAACTTAAGATTTTTAGAAGAGGGCAATTTAATAGAAGAATATTGGGTGGCTCACAGAAAGAACATGAGGCTGGAGAACTCAGCTTAGATGCTGGGCAGGAGCAGGGACTCCTCTGGGAGACTGGATGCAGGGTCCACTTATCTTTTCCAACGTCATGGGAATGGTAGAATTCCAATCTTGTCTCCTTTCTTGCATCCCTCTGCGCAAGGTTCTTAGCCCCTAAGGGGCCTCCTGGCTACCTCTTTGTCAGGTGCCTGTCCTTGCCTATATCAGCCTGAGGAGAAACATTTGGCTACAGAGACTTCCAGGGAGCCCCTCCTTCCACTCTGCTTGCTTGCTCTGAGGGAGAACATGGTACCCTAGTTACGATACCGCCAAGACAACAGGGTCATTGCCAAAAGGAAATGCGTGTGCTGTAAATAAGGGAGGATGGCTATTGGCAAGGCAAAATAACAAGTGATTACTCTGCTCCACTATTTTCTCTTTCAATATAAATCTATTAGTAATCATTGTGAGGATGAGAAAACAGCAGACATTTATGAATAAAATAAGTCGTCAATTGAGTTATTAACTCTTATTTTCTTTAGTCCTATTCTGCCTTGAATAACTACATTCTTAACATCTTGCTAAAATCTTACTGTCTTGTTCTCCCCAAGAGTGAGCCCTCCCCCATGTAGTCTTTCTACACTGCACCTGATCTTCCTCAGTACTCCCTGAAGTACTCTGCACCCGAAACAGTTTGCTCGTTCTATTCACTATTGGAAATTTGGGATTGTGAGCAAGTGATGCTGTGGAAGCAGTCCATTGCTCTTCTCTGTGTTTCTTTTCTTAGCCTAAAGGTACAATATTCAAACTTTGAAAGAAAAAAATCCAATCTAGGAATATGTCCCCCAAACAAGGCGTTTCTAAGTGTAAGGCATGATACCTAATAATAATACCTCATATTTATAGATAACCCTCTTACTGATTGTCAGAACACTATACACTATATTCGCTCATTCTACAAATATTTACTGAGCTCCTAGTATGTGCCAGACATGGCGGGAGCCTAACTGTGTCTTGAAGGCAGTGCCATGGGATTTGCTGTTAGATCGAACGTGGGATGTGAGAAAAAGAAATCTAGCATGACTTCATTGAGATGTAAGTGGAGCCAGTTACAGAGGAAAATCAGTTCAGTTCTGAAAAAGTCAAGTTTAAGAGTATTTTTGGATGTCCAAGTATAGATGTTATAAAGACAATTGGACTTTAGTGGAGAGATTAAGTATATATATATATATATATATATATATATGAAGTTGTCCACATATTGGTAGTATTTAAAAGCCATGTGCTTAAGTGGAATATCAAGGGGGAAACATAGGCAGAGGAAAGATCGAGTTCAAAGTCTAACCCCTGTGTCATCCCAGAGCTATGAGACTAGGGCCAGGAAGATAGAGGAAACCAAGAACATGTAGAGTGCTGGAAAACAGATGAAGAAAGGATTTCAGGATAGAGAAGTGATGGTCTTTGTTAAATGTTGACAGTAAGTCAAGTCAGAAGAGAATTAAAAAATTGACAATTGAGATTACGCCACACTGGTGACCACAAGAAGAGTGGAGTCAGCGTGTGTGTTTGGGATAGGGGCGAGGTGCAGGGAGGCTGATTGAAGGAGTTTAAGGGAGAACGAGTACAGAGGAATTGGAGACAGTGAACATTAACACACTTTTAAGGAGTTTGTAGTAAAAGGGTTCAGAGACATAGGAAGTATCTTGAAAAGAAAGAACCAAAAGAGAACAAGCAAGAGAAGGCACTTTAGTATGGGAGAAAGGGTAGCATTTTTCTCTGCTGAAGGAAGAGGTCCAGGAGGAAGGGAGAAGCACTTGCTATGGAAGAAAAAGGGAGAATCACTGCATCAATGTGTTGAGCAGAAGAGAGTAAACAAGTAAAGGGCGTGGTGTTTGCAGAGAATGGAGCGTCAATCCACAGTAACGGGAAGGTACATAGAGCAAATAGACACAGTTCGGAGGTGGGTATCGTGGTGGACTTTAGAGAAGATTTATTTTGTGCTGATTCTGCTAACTCATTACAATAGGAGGCAGCGGCATCAGTGGAAGTATTGGAAGGTTTCTCAGAGAGTACTATGTTTCAGTGTAAGATTATAAGGCTGTTTTTTACTGTAATGACAGAATCTGGGATATTTGGGAAGTGACTATGAAGGGTATAGAGGAAGGACAGGAGGAGAACCAAAGAAACGATTGGGAAGCTTTGCCTCCTCGTGCCTTCACTGCCAGCTCTCCCTGGATTTGTCCTCCCCCCACCCCACCACACTCCCACACTTCCACCTCCAGAAGGACCACACCAAACCAGAGCACCTCTTCACTTTGCAGGGATCTTAGCAATTAGCTCATTCAGCCATCTGCTTTATTAGCATCCCTTCTCAAGGTGTTTCCTCTCCCTAGAACACTATTCTCCTAGATCTTTGCCTGGATCTTTCATCACTCAGATTTCACTTCTAATATCTTTTTCTCAGAGACCACCCCAGACCACCCACTGTGGTCTGAGTGCTCCTGTCCCTTCAAAACTGGAAATTATTCTCTTGATATCCCTAGGTCTCAGGGGTGGGGTGTTTTATAAGCAAAATTAGGAGGCTGGAGACTTTTGATCTAATTCTAAGTAATTTTTATTTCTCCTTTCAAACATGAGAATGGTTTACAATTATGTGAATTCAATTTATAAATTATTTCAAATTTTATACCCCATGTCTTCCTGGTTGCTCTCCTTTGGACACACCCTTATGGAGGCTGGGCATCAGCCCTTGGTTCCCAGTCATTTTTTTTTCATGTTTATTTATTTATTGAGAGAGAGAGAGAGAGAGAGCACACGAGCAAGGTATAGGGCAGAGAGAGAGAATCCCAAGCAGGCTCTGCACTGTCAGCCCAGAGTCTGATGTGGAGCTCAGTCTCATAAACTGTGAGATCATGACCTGAACCATAATCAAGAGTCTGATGCTTAACCAACTGAGCCACCCAGGCACCCACCCCACCCCACCCCCACCATCATTTCTTAATCTTCGTGCTTGTATTAGTTTCCTGTAGCTGCTGTAACAAATCACCAAAAACTTCGCTGCTTAAAACAATAGAAATGTATTCTCTTATAGTTGTCCAGGCCAAGTCCTAAATTAGTACCACTGAGCTGGAATCAAGGTGTCCACAGAGGTCTGCTTCTTCTAGAGAAGCTCTAGGGGAGAATCCATCCTTTACCTCTTCCAGCTTCCAGTGTCTTCTGGCAACCCTTGGCTTGTGGCTGCATATTTCCAATTTCTGCCTCTGTCTTCACATCGCTTTTCCCTCTTCTGTTGAAATCTTCCTCTATCTACTTCCTATAAGGATATATGTGAATTGCTTTTAGGGCCCATCTTGATAATACAGGACAATCTCCCCACCCCAAATCCTTCACTTAATCACATCTGCAAAGACCCTGTTTTATTATAAATTACAGATTTTTCATTTCTGTATCTGGAATCATTTAAATATTTTAACAGTCTGATTCAATGGTGTGCTGAAGCTGGCTCGCATCAGCTCACAGATTCGATTGTTAATTCTTCAGGCATTTTGTGAATGGTTGTTAAACATAGCCATCATGAAAAATTGAAGTATGTACATTCCCAATTAGAGCAATCTTACTAAATAACCAAAGCTTATCAGTTCCTAGTACTTTTACTAGATTTTACTATTTCCATTCTCTTGAGGTCGTCCATCGTATATGTATGGTGGGAATAGTATGTAATGATGTGCTGTGACACATCTCTTTCACACTCTGCATTTAGTGATTTCGTGTTAGTGCCTTGAAATTAGGCATGGTGGGGGTATTTACACCATGGAAATCAACATATTTTACAAGCCAGAGCTTTTGTAAAAACTTTTCACAGCACACTCCTTCTAACTACTGTAAGAAACTATATGAACTTTAAGCCTAAAATTAAGCAAGACTTGAGGAATTGTTTTCAGAGAAAAACATCCTTTCAGGTTTCAGGAGATACCTTCTCTATCTTCAGTAAAGAAATTGGTGGAATACCCATTTTCTCCTGGAAAAACATGTCTGACTTTATGGGAACACTCTGATAGAAGTGCTAAACAACATGAATTAGATGTAAGTCTGTTAGAACTAATTCACTGCTCAAGAAAAGAGATCAGCAGAAAATAAAGGGAGATAAAATTTAGGAAGCTAATAAGATGATTGGATTTTCTGACAGGGTTAATTCATTTGTAATAATGAAGAGAATCTGGACTACTGGAGGGGAAACAAGCTTTTACTATATAGGAAAGTGTTTACATTACATACATCTATTGCTGGGATTTCAATCTTTCTTTGAAAAAAAAACTAAAGCTTTCCTGGGCTAATCACCTTTCTTATCTTCTTATTCTGCCTAATTAGTAATTATAAATCGCCTATTTTAAAGCAAGATCTAGGACACAATGAGAATTTTTAAAAAGTTAAATCAAGCTGGGCTGAATGCCCAGAAAAATTACAAATTTAGTTTAACACTCCTGGGATTTCTATGTATGTCTATGTGTCTATGATTGGGTTTATTAGACATAACTAATTGAAAATAAAAGATAAAATACCTGGAAATTAAACTTCAAATAATGTTAGTAAGTGATAAGAAAGCATTTTTTTAATCAAAGTTCAATGGACAGAAAAAGGGTCTGTCAATTAACTGAATTCAAGTTTTCTTTGAAAGAAATTTAATGTGTTCGACTTGCCTCCAAGTTTAAAATTAATACCTAAGATAGAAAACTTACTCCCTAAATTCAATACTACGAAACAAGCTTACTAGCAGAGTCAGGGCTAGACAAAGTTGTAATGGAGAGCAGATAGGAGTTAATGAAAATAAAAGGACAGGCAAAGATTCTAGCAAATGGAGCAGAAAGAGAAAAAGAGAATGAGGAACATATAGGATTCAGATTATCTTTTGAGGGATATTCTTAGGCAATGAACATCACAGTAGTGTCTCCTTGCCCTTTGAGTAATTTGACTAGCCACGATTCTCAGCTGCTTAAGTGTATAAGATTCTTAAAGACCGTCTTTGCTTTTTCAGAGTGCCTAGCATAGTGCCCTACTGTCAGTGACACCCCATAATTTATCACTCAATTAGTGTTTGTTCTGGAAACATCAGAGGCTCTGCTTTGAGTGGATCAAGCCAAAAGAGCCAAACCAGCGAGAATGCATACCCTAGAATTATCCATGACCACCACAGCATATCCATATTAGATGCCTGCCAAAAGAAATTCTACTCAAAGGAGAATCAGCTGGAAGGCAAGAGAACCCTCATGTTGGCCTGGGGTAAAAAGTGTTCCAGATGTACATGAGAACTGCACTGTGTAGCACACTAGTTGTAATATAGTTTTGTTTTTGTTTTTGTTTTTAATGTTGTCTTGACCTACTCTTGAGGCCCTGGTGGGAGGCTGCTCAGTTCCTCTTCTCGAGGAGCTGATTAAAGCCACATCTCACCAGGGGCACCTGGGTGACTACGTTAGTTAAGTGTCCACTTGGGCTCAGGTCATGGTCTCACGGTTGGTAGGTTCGAGCCCCGCATCAGGCTCTGTGCTGACAGCTCGGAGCCTGGAGCCTGCTTTGGATTCTGTGTCTCCCTCTCTCTGCCCCTCCCCTGCTCATGTTCTGTCTCTCTCTGTGTCTCAAAAATAAATAAACGTTTAATGCATATATATATATATATATGTACTTAAGCCTCAACAACAAAAGTAATTTTAAAAAGCTCAGCAAGCCGCATCCCTTGATACCACCTCTCAGTGCTATTCTTTCCTCAGAGCCACCAGTCAGAAGAGAGGAGCTCCAGAAGGAAAAACTGATCAATTGCCACAGGGACAGGGCCACTACAAAATTGCCCAGCGCTCTTGTTGTGGCTGTGACTTCTGTATCCTGTCTTTAATCTCCCAAAAGCCATCTTAATCTAAGATTCTGGAGGTCAAAGAAGCATTTTGGTCTATTCTAGGAGCTAGAGGTAAGTATTAGCAATGGGGAAGTAACCCCACCATTATATTAAAAAAAAAAAAGATAGAAAGAAAAGAAAATCCCGTAACCCCCCTTAGTTTATCTGTAAAACCTGAATAATGGTCTCTAGGTCATTAGATTAATAGAGTTGACAAATGTATAGCCGTTAGTCTAGTTCTTGAAACAATAACCTTTCGCTCATGGTAGCTATATGTCAAAATTAAAATTCTGCTCCTAAATAAATGTTAGTTGACCACTTCACGTTACCTTTCATACCTACGTCTTCCATTGTAGGCTTGTGGCTCTTACCCTAACAAATCCTTTTTACCTCATCAAGCAGCAAATAATCCACTTGGATGTCTCTTTCCTTTTGATTACTCTTTGTACTTCTTCCTGGTACTAGGGAAATTCCACTGCTTCAACTTCAGACTCCACTTCCTCACTTTCAAGGTTCCAGTTTCCTGGTTTATTTCACCATTGATTTCCCTAGCTACATATCTGGCCAGTTGTTCCCAGTCTCTGTAACATGCTTCTAATGGGAACAGCCCAGCCCCTGCCCTATAGCGCCTTGAAGGGACCATTCCTAGTCTCACCGCTATGCTTCTTCCTGTTCCATAACATCTTCCTGGAAGGCCTTTTGAAGAAGTCTTACTCCGTCTTTAAGGCCAGTTCAATTATACGTTTTCCATAAATTTTCTTTTATCGCGTCAAGATTATCTCTACTTGTCTTGACCTCCCCCTGCTTTCTTTGCACTTTTGTTATGTTTTGCTTGATACTATATGTCCTGGAAATGTATTTTATACCCCCAAGAAAATTATAAACATTATTAAGCAAAAATTATCCCATTCACTTCTCTTCGTGGCTTAGCACTTGACACTAACAGTGTTCATTAAAAATTTGATTGCCTGAAAATAACATGCCTAAAATGAAAGCTGGCATTTATGGAAGATTTACTTTGTATCCAGCACGTGCCCTTTATATGTAATCATTGCCCAAAAGAGCTATTTTGATGGTTATCAATTATTGCCATTTACAGATGAGTAATCTATGGCAGTGTAACATTAAGTCCTGTGCCCAGGAGCGTAGCATCAGTGAGCCCAGCAACAGCCATTTACTGAGAGTCTGCCTTTCTCTCTTGAGTCCTCCTCCAAGTATGCACCAGTTGACTGACACATTGGTCTTTCTTTTCTCCTTTGCAGAGTCCAAGTTCATCCCCATCTCGGAATGCTTTCACTCTTGTTCCTTCTTAAAAGGGTCTTCCTCCATATCTTCACATCATTGTTTCATTCTCATGACTAAGCCCTGAATGTACTGTTATCTTTTCAGAGAGAACTTTCCAGACCACCTGAGCCACAGTGGTCCCCAATTAGTCCCCACCATATCATGCTATGTAATTTTCATAACACTAAGGAAAGCCCCAAATTATCTGTCATTATATATTAGTTATTAACAAAACAAAATCCCTGCCATCATAGAATTCTGTACATTTCACTTAGACTACCCAGGCAAAAGTTTGCTCTCTGTTTAAGAAGTGCTTCTTAAAATTACAAACCTAGGTCAAAGAAATAGTATGACCTATTTTTAACTTAAAAAAATCTATTATAAACTTTTTTGTTCTATTTGCTTTTTAATAGTTTCCTTTTTGCATTCAAAATAACAGATTTCTTTCAATCATAAAAATTACTATAATCCATATGAAATGTTGTCTTTGTAGATAGAAAATGGTATAATATTGCAATTTCATACAGTCCAGCTGACTAGCTTTAGAGATGTGTAATCTCAAGACCCCAACTGCAGTTTTCTAGACCTCAGATTGCAGTCCTCTGAGTTATCAGACTTGGCGAAAAATTACCCTCTCTAATAGTTTACTTGTCTGAACAGACTACAGTTGCTTTCCACACCACTCAAAATAAAAGTCGTGTGCTAAAGAGAATTCTGGTTTATTTACCTTTGCTACATTTTATGGTAGTAGATGTTGTGAAATAGTTAAACATTAGCTTGATTGGGTTGATAAAAAAGGGAAAAACACTTTGAAATAGGCATGGTTAATGGCTCCTTTTTAAAAGCAAAATCTAACTATAGGCACATACACACTGAGACACAGTGCATCCATCAACCTTAGAAAAAGGTTTCTGGTCTGAGTATTGACATGCAAGATAGTGGCAGAGCTCAAGATAATGGAGGAGCTTTATTCCTAGAGTGATGTTTTTAACTGGGACTTCATCGATGTGCAAGGTTTCCTGAGAGAAAATAACAGATCAAAAATGGTTGATTTCCTTGGGTTCACAGAGTTTTTTTCCTTGACAAATTATGTGGAATTTTCCTATAGGTCACTAGATTTCACTAATTCTAACTTCAGACAACTTTAAATTATTTATGCAGATTATCCAATTTGTGGGACACTTACAGCATTCATTTTAATTTTTGCCTTGTATATACCTAAAAACTGACCCACTTCTGAATCAACCCCCTTTCCTGGATATCCACCAGCATGAACTCAGGAAATAGCAGCCTAAGTAAATCCAAATTAAGAAGGCAAATCATTCTAATTTAAAAGTTGTATAACCCACTCTAAAATACTTTGATATTTTATATTATATTAGATCATTTGTGAGTATATTCCTTTCATAGGGTGTGATTCACCATCTTTATTTTCAATGTTTTGATTCAATGTTCTAAATGTTTATTTACCATCTTCAAAGAATTACGTGTGGAGTTGAGATACACTTAGAAGTATCAGAGTATAAGTTTAATACTGTATGGTTTGGATTATAGTCATGGTTTACTGAAATAGAACAGTAAATTTCTCTACTTATCAGTTTTATACAGATCAGAATTAAAATAGTTAGTAGAAGCACCTGAACATGAATGATATTGCCAAGAACTACATTTAAGAAGTAAAACAAAACCTACAGAAATAAAAAAGAAATCTAACACTGATAAAATCGTAGTTCATGGAAGTTCATTGATTAAACCACAGTTCATAACAACTGAGAAGGATTCTTTTCAACTCATAAAATACTTTCAGATATAAGTATTCCCTGAACTTGTTCTCAATCTATGTTTTTTATTTATTTGAATTTTTAAAGGCTGGTATTGTCAGGTGTTTCTTGCTCAGCCAGAGGCTAAAATGAATATCTACCCAAGGAAGATTCTTCATAGGTTGAATGTTTTGAAAGCCTGCATCAGAGACAGGATCTGGTACCTGGGACAGAGAAAACTGTGTGGAACTTCTTGCAGGAACAAGAAGAGAAATGCATTCATAACAGAACTTGGTGTTTCATGGGGAAGGGTAGCAGCAAGGCTAGAAAGACCAGGGGGAAATACACAAGCTCTGTGGAGCTATGTGCTGTGTTATATGTTGTTATGGGCTGAACAGTGCCCCCACCCCCAAATTCGTATTGAACTCCTCAACCCCAATACATAACAATGTAACCTTTTTTGGAAGTAGGGTCTTCACAGGAGAAATAAAGCTAAAATGAAGTCATTAGGGTGGACCCTAATCCAATATTACTGTTATCCTTATAAAAAAGAGAAATTTGGACACAAAAATGCATAAAGGGAGAATGCCGTGTGTGTACATGAGGATGGCCAACTACAGATCCTTCACTCACAGTCTTCACAAGGAAACAACTCTACTAACACTTTGATCTTGGATTTCTGGCTTCTGTAACTGGAGACAACAAATTTCTCCAGTTTGAGATTCCCAGATCGCGGTGCTTGTTATGGCAGCCCTAGCACAGGATGGGAATGTTCTACCTTGTGCCGCCTCCATAACAGCACCTTCAGCACAATTTACATTGCAATCAATCCTTTTAGTGTCAAGGAATCATTTTCAAGGCACCTAAAGAGCTTCTGAATTCTGGATATTTATGAATGTGTAACAAAAAAAATACAAATGGACAGCAGACGCCTGAGGTATTCTACATTCTCCTCACTTCACGCTACCGTGAAGAAAAGTGCATGATGGAAAGCAAAATATGCAGCCTCTTCTAACCTCCATCTTCTTCCTTTCTACACCCTCATTTCCCTTCTTAAGTTTCTCTACTTCCATAGCACTGTGTAGTAGAATGAGTCTGAACGTTAAAATTAGTCAGATGAGTACTTAAATGCCAGCTCCACCAACTATAAGTTACTTAAATTCTCTGAGTCACAGTTTCATGATGTGTAAACCAGTATAAAACTTGCCTTAATTGTCTTGCTTATTAGGGGTGCCTTACTGGCACAGTCAGGTGGAATGGGCAACTCTTGATCTTGGGGTTGTGAGTTTGAGCCCACATTGGGGGTAGAGATTACTTAAAGATAAAATCTTTTTTTTTTAATTTTATTTATTTGAGAGAGGAAGAGAGAGTGCATGCATGAGTGGGAGATGTGCAGAGAGAGGGGGCGAGAGAGAGAATCCCAAGCAAGCTCCGCACCACCAGCACGGCTACTCAAACTCACAAACCATGAGATCATGACCTGAGCCGAAACCAAGAGTCAAATGCTCCACTAACTGGCCACTCAGGTGCCCCAAAATCTTAAAAAAAAAATGTATGTATATAAAAAAAAAAGTCTTCATCTTAAATAAGAGGAATAAAAAAGCAGGCTAACTGACACTACAAGGAAGCAACCAGCCAAATGCAAATTGTGGGATACTCTACAGGGTAAATGGACAGGTTTTCTTCACAAATAAATGGCATGGAAAAGAACAAAGTGACACTTAGAGATTAAAAAGAGAGAGATAGGGAGAGACATATCAGCCAAACCCTGTGTGTACCACTTATTTGGATCCAGATTTAAGCAAACAAATTGTAAAAAGATTTCTTTTGGTGAACTGGTGAAATTTGAATGCAAATAGATATTAGGTAATGTTAGCAACCTATTATTTGGGGGGTTAGCTTTGTAATTGCTATGGTCTATGTCATCCCAAAATTAATATATTGAAGTCCTAATGCCCAAAGTAATGGTATTGAGAGGTGGAGCCTTTAGGAAGTGACTGATGATGGAGCCTTCAAGAATGGGATTAGTGCCTTTATAAAAGAAGCTTGAGAGAGACCACTAACCCCCGCCCCCCACTTCCATCATGTGAGGATACAAGAAACAAGGATACAAGTTCATGAAAATAAAAAACAGTCTTCTAAAGAATTATCAGAGAAAAATTAAAATAATTGGAAATTAATTCCAATGATAATACTACCTGTAAAAACATGGATGTGGCTAACAAAGTACTCATCAGAAGAAAATTCAAAATCTTGAATATTTCTATCATTAAATAAGCAAGAATGAAAATAAAAGAACTATGCAATTAAATCAGAAAACTAGAAAACAAAACAAAAGAAGCCAAAGAAAGGATGTGACATTATAAAAATAACAGCATGAAAGGAATTAATTGGAATATAGAAAAGCAATAAAGTTTTAAATAACACCAAGATTTGATTTTTTGAAAATATGACTTAATTAGAAAAATTCTGGTAATACTAAAAACAAATAACATATGTAAAACATTAAGCACAACATTGGAGTTACAGTCATTTATAAAATATTTTAAAGATTATAAATAAAAACTTTAGGCAATTTTTTGATAAATCATGAAAATTTAAATCACCAGAACTGGCTCAAAATGCTACCTGATCCATGGAATGGGAGAAATTAGAATAGTTATCAAAGAACTACCCCTCAAAATGGCACTGAGCTCTTTTTTTTAAATAGATAAGTTCAGCTGATTATCCATTCAAGGGACAAACCATTCCTGCCTGCATTTAAAAAGACACTTTGAAAAAATATGAAAACATTTTTCAACAGATTACCCAATGGAGAAAATATCAGGGAAATAAAATGGTAAAGCCAACTCATTTAGGAATACCCTTTAAAAAAATTAACAAATCAAATCCAGCAATATTTTAAAATTTTAGAATACTGTGACCAAGTAAGGATTATTTCCAGAATGCAAAGATGGTTTGATCTTAGGAATCTAGCAATAGAATTCATCATATTAATATGCCAATGGATAAAAATTATATGATCATGTCAATATATGCACACAAATTCTGCAAATTTTAATACATTTAATAAAATTCTACAAAAATTCAGAATCAAAAGCCTTAGTAAAATAAGAATATGACAAGTTTCTTACCATAAATGAACTGAATAATCGATTGAGAATTAAATGTGAAAATCTACCACAAACCAACATCCAGGATCCTGCTGAATGTTAGGCAGTAGTCTTTCCTATTAGAAGCAGAATAATACAAGGATGCCTACCAACATCATTTTGGAAGTACCAGCAGTGAATTGTTAAGCTGGAAAAAATATTATGAATATTAGAGATGAGGTAGCAAAGCTATCATGACAACTGTCTACCTGAACAACATAAAAGGAAACAGATGAAATCTAACTACAACTAGTAGGGAAGTTCACAAATATGACTAGTTATAAAATTAACCTATGTAACTCAATTCCTTTCCTAGATAATAGCCTTTGGGAATCTGGAAATGGAAAATGATTCCATTCACAAAAAAAGCCAAAATATAAAATACTTAGGGGAAAATATTTAAGATATGTAGTATTTTATGGAAAAAATATAAAATTCACTAAGGAATATAAAAGAAGGTGTGAATACCTTGAGACATCATATATCTAATATAAAGCCTCAATATTGGAGAGATTTCAGGTTTCTCAAAATTGATGTATAAATGTAACCAAATCATGTGTGATTTAGCATAATAGTTAAATGCACAGACTTTGGAGACAGCTGAGTTAGAATTCTAGATCCACATCTTACTGTGAGATATTGGATAAGTTACTTAACCTCCCTGAGCTTGTTTGTTCAGCTTTAAAATAGTCATAAAGGAATATCAACCTTGAAGGTTGATGTGGAGATTAAATAAACACTACATGTAATATCTTCAGCATTGTGTCTATATCATAGAGATTAATAATGTTGGATGGTATTATTATTATTTCACTCTGGCCAAGGTGTCTTAAACATTTTCTATGTTTAAGACTAAATGATAAATATTCCATCCTTAAGGCTACATAATTCCTTGTAGATATAAAATTCTTTCTTCTTTGTTTGTTTACAACCTTTTAAAAATGTAAAAAACTGGGGGACTCAGTTGGTTAAGCATCCAGCTCTTGGTTTTGGCTCAGGTCATGATCTCATGGTTTGTGGGTTCAAGCCCCACATCAGGCTCTGCACTGGTAGTGCAGAGCCTGCTTGGGATTCTCTGTCTCCCTCTCTCTCTCTGTCCCTCCCCAGCTTGAGCTTTCTCTCTCTCACACACAAAAGAAATAAATAAAGATTTTTCTTTTAAATGTAAAAAAATCATTCTTAACAAAAGTCTGCATAAAAAATGGGCCATGGGCCAGATTTGGCCTGTGTGCTATTGCCTATAGAGCATTCCATGTTCTATACAAGTAAAACAAATTTAATCTCACTAATAATTAGAGAAATGCAAATCAAATGAAAGTTATCAAGTGGGTAAAGATTTTTTTTAATACCCAGTATTTACGAAGACATGAGAAAATGGGCAGTCTAATACACTACTGGTGAATTTATGATTGGTGGACATTTGATGCATCAAAAGACTTAAAAGTATGTATTTTCTTTCACCAAGAAATTCTATTTCTAGAAATATTTCCTAAAGAAATAATTTGAGACATTATTATATGTTTGAATAAAGATGTTTAACTCAGGGATGGTTGTAATGTTGAAAAATCAGTGACTACTTAAATATCTAACCATGGGGGTTGATTAAATAAAATATAGTGTTTCCAAACAATGGAATAATATGCAGGTATTAAAAATAATGATGGGGAGGGCGCATGGATGGATCAGCTGGTTGAGTGTCCAACTCTTGATTTTGACTCAGGTCATGATCCTAGCATCGTGGGATCAAGCCTCACATAGGGCTCTGAGCATGGGATTCTCTCTCTCCCTCTGCCCCTTTCCCCAACTCACACATGTACTCTCTCTCTCTCTCTCTCTCAAATAAAAAATTTTGAAAATTAAAAAAAATAATAATGATGGAGTATATACAGCCTTTTTCAATTGAAAAACAAAGACTAAAATCATGCCATCAAGGGGCACCTCGGTGGCTCAGTGGGTTAAGCAACCGACTCTTGATATCAGCTCAGGTGGTGATCTCACAGTCGTAAGATCGAGCCCCAAATCTGGGTCCACCCTGAGCATGGAGCCAGCTTGGGATTCTCTCTCTCCCTGCCTCTCTCTCTCTCTCTCTCTCTCTCTCTCTCTCAAAATAAATAAATTAATTTAAAAAAATTGTGCCATCTAAAACTAATGCAAAGGAGCTGGTGGAAAAGCCAGGTAAATAACTCTGCATTGAGAAAACATCACCTTGGGATGACTCTGGGTGTCTCTATGAAAGGTTGGGCATCACCTTCAGTGCCTACAACAGAAGAAAAACAAACTAAAACAACCACAAAGTAGAAGTAGTGAGTCTACCAGGAACAAATTCCTTCCTTTTTTTTTTTTTTTTAAGGCATCGTGCTTTTTCAAAATCTTTTTTAAATGTACAGATCCAATGTAACTATTTTTTTAGATTTTCTTAAAGACTCACTTAATAGTCCATTTAAGGCTAGTGAAAAACACATAGAGTTCATGGAATAGCATTACCCTTTTCTAGGAAACTCCTTCAGTTTTCCGATCTCTTTATCCACAACATAAGCTCAGAACTTTGGATTTGGGTGAGATTTCTTCAAGACCAGAAAAACTGTGAAGTAAGCAAAATTTATCACCATCTGTTATAGTAATCTCATTGACATTTTTGCATGACTTCCTCGGACTACATCCATTTTCTAACCCCAGTTACTCAGAGGCCTGCAGTATCAGAACCAGCCATATATTTTATTGTTTAATGAATTCGTGCCACTGCAGACAAGTAGCATGTTACTACCCCAAGGTAACTGGTGAGATTTTAAACTTGGCTTCCAGGGACAAAGGACACACTGGAAGCAATGCCTTTGTTCAGTAGTTGGATCTGAAGCACCTTGGCAGGCTGTTTGGGTAGGATAACAAAAAGGCCTTAATGTAGGATGCCTACACGGAAGGCTTCATTGGAGAGAAATCTACATTCAGGTATAATAGGTGAAGTTAATACCATTAAAAGACCTTATAAAAATTTATATCTTAATAGGCCCCTCTGCAACCTACACCTTGCCCTGAATAACGAGATAAAATTGTGGCTGAAATTTCCCATCTAGATTGCCAGTGAAAATTTACAGCTGTTTCATCATGTCTTTTTTTTTAAGGTCCTAGCATTTGCTGAAGTTGTTTTTAGTTTTCTTTTTTGAGAGTTCCCTGCATCCTTCCCCTTTTCCACCTTCCCTTCCCCCCATTCCCCCTCCACCCAGGTCCTCCTTAAGCAAGGAGAAAACAGAGACACCCAGGCCCTTAGGGATTTTTTTTTTAATTCATCTATCTAACATAGTGAATGCACTAGAGGTTAATTAGATGAGCACATTTTACGATTCAAAAGAATAAGAATTTCAGAGTAGTGCAAGGACAAAGGGGGTGAAGAAAACCCGTCAGGAGGATGGTAGGAAAAAAGGAAAGGAAAAAAAAAATGCAAAATGAGCAAACAGAAGTGGTAAAGCTACAAGACCTTTGGTATGATTCTTTGATGAGCAATTGTATGCATGACCTTCAGAGGAAACTTACCTATTTCACGATTTGTTGACAGGCCGGTGTGTGACATTTTGACTAAAGGACCTAGTTACATTGTGAAGAGAGGAAAGTACCCTTTAGGTAAGGAATATAAACAAATGTCTTCAACTCAGACATTTTTGAAAGAGCTCAAGAGACTCCTGCTAAAGTGCGTGCGAATGACATCCTGTCCTGCTTTCAGAAAGAAAGACATCTTTGAAACAATGTGCTCACTGCTAAATCATCTTCTCAGATTGAAGCAGGAAAATACAGGATATAATTTGGTCATCTAATACAAGAATGAGAAAAATGCAGCTACTCTAAAGGAAGTGAATTTGGGAAACAAAAAGGCAAAAGGAGTATGAAGGGAAATTTTACATTTCAACCTGGCTTTCTAATATATAGAAGCATCCTTAAAATTTCTAATCCAGAATAAAGATAACAAAGGGAGGTTGATATTTCTACTCATCTCTGCTATAAAGGACATTTGGAATGTTCCTGCTTCAAAGGCACTGTTTAAGAAAAATTAGAATATTTGACAGAGATTGAAATCTCTAAGGAGAAAGTTATGAAACATCTTGAGAAAATTCAAGCTCACTAGAACAGCAGGAGTGGATGACATTTAGCAATTAACTCCAAGGAAATAAAGAAATGCGCAATAGCAAAAATGCTGATAGGTTTTGCATAAAACAAAGTAATCTATTTTGGCCTTGAACAGCTGTTAAAAGTTCCTTCAAAGTCACTAACTAACTAGCAACCAACCGAAAATTCCTATCATCTATGCGCTTCCTATGGAAAAAAAAAGAAAAAAAAAAAGAGTGAAAGAAAGAAAAACGGGCAAGCTTCACACTTTCCAGAGCTTTGTGAGAGGGGAAAAAAAGAGGTATTTTTCTTAGTCAAATTTTAATAAATGATCCTAGAGAGGGCTTTGTAAGCGTGGCTTTTGGTGTTTCTTCTCCAAAGGTAATGCACTTGCTGCATAATTCTATCCAGCACATAAACCTTTCCTTGAATCATCAGGTCCTGCAAGATGAACATCCTGGACATTTATGAATGAGATGCTCTAATGGGCATCTCAAATTCTCGTGCTAAATATTTTATCTTATATAAAAGGAAATTCATTAAAAGTATGTTAGGCATTCTTTTAGTAGCATAATATTGGATAGTTGATATCAAAGAAGAGCTATACTTTAAATGATTTAAATTCTTTATTGCTCTTTACAAGTGAAAAGTCATTATCAACTAGCTAAGGGTTCCATTTAATCACAAGTAAATACAGTAAGGCAATCACAAGCATCAAAGAAAAATCAAGCTTCAAACAGAAGCCCACAAAAAGTTTCTGATTGTGAAAAGTTAATATACTCTAAAGAAGGTTTTTGACTTATCCTGATAAAAAGCATTCCATTGCTGGGGTTAAAAAAATTCCATATGTGTCTTTGTGAATATTACTGACAGGGTTAATTATGTATTTTAATATCAAAGGTATAATTGTTGTCTATATATGAATAAAAGTATATATTTACATTTGTAATCAATGTAACCTAACCATTTTCTTCTATGCTTAGGCTACCAAATGTGTGGAGTTGTACCAAGATTGATCTAACAAGACTAAATAGTGAGCTTTTTGTAAGATATGAATAAAACTAAGAAGATAATGATCGTTTTTATAAAGCATCTCTATCAAGTCATTCCCTCCTGTGCTGGGTCCACCTATTCAAATTGCCAACTCTTTACTCTCCACCTAGCTACCCTTCAAAACAATCTCAAGTTCACCCTCCAATTCACAGTGATCTCTCTTTTCTCTGAAGCCAGGCACTTAAAATTTATAGCACTCATTTGGTAATTAATCATGTAATGACCTGTGATATTTCTTTAATTGATATTATTTAATCTCTCTCTCTCTTTTCTTCCCCTTCCTCTACCCCCTGACTTTCCCTCTCCCTCCCTCCCTCTCTCTCTCTCTCTCTCTCTCTGTCTCTCTCATCTTTGAAACTACATTTTAAGCTTTTATGGGAGCAAGTATGCAGTAAACTGCCACGTTATGACACATTAATGCATGGCACACAATACTGTGGCTTGCATTCTGTAAGTGCTCAATAAAAGTTTGTTGACTTAAAAAGTGAGTGTAAAAACTTAACCTTATACTGGAGGCCTAGAGGTACCTGCAAAGACTTGATTAAATTGATGAGCTATGATCTGAAGGATGAGACATGATAGGTAGCTAGACCATAGGATGTCTCCAGGCTTAGCAATCTTTCAGAGATGTGCCAAATCTGCATCCTGCCACTCCTTCCCAAGGTCAGGTGCACGCCAATGCCTTTGGGAGAAGGAAACTTCGCAGAGTCTCACAGATCATTTACCCACCTGCTCCAACGGAGGCCACTGTAGTATGAAACAGCTTTGAGAATCCCTTAGCAAGAGAACAAAAATGCCAAGAACAAAAACCAAGAGCTTCACAGGTCTTTTGGTGACCTAGAGTCACGATGGAGGGAGAAGAGGGAACATTAAGAGGTTTCTTCCTATATCTCCATGTTCCTTTTAACATCTGAGCACTCTAAAAGCCCAAGTCTTGGGGCGCCTGGGTGGCGCAGTCGGTTAAGCGTCCGACTTCAGCCAGGTCACGATCTCGCGGTCCGTGAGTTCGAGCCCCGCGTCAGGCTCTGGGCTGATGGCTCGGAGCCTGGAGCCTGCTTCCGATTCTGTGTCTCCCTCTCTCTCTGCCCCTCCCCCGTTCATGCTCTGTCTCTCTCTGTCCCAAAAGTAAATAAAAAACGTTGAAAAAAAAATTTAAAAAAAAAAATAAATAAATAAAAATAAAATAAAATAAAAGCCCAAGTCTTAATTATCAGCTAAGAAAGCACAGGGCTTTTCATTTATAATTAAGTGAAAGGATAAAGAGACATGAGGGAAGGAAGAGAGTTTCTGAGAGAAATTTGGTATCCAACAGACTTCTTTCTTACATTTCGCCCCTGACATTAAAAATATCTCAATACTATCTCAGACATGAAAAGCAAAAGGCATTAAGAGTTTTGTGTGAAAAAAAAAATATCAGATTGAATAAAGAGAAACAGGACTGGCAGGGAAAGCTAAAACATTCCCTCAAACCTTTAGTTCTTCTAGCTTCAGCCAAGTTATACAAGTAGAAAGCCTAACGAAAGGTTTACTGGAAATTTAGTCACCAGTGGTACCCAGTCAAATCTAAGAATACAGTAAAATATCAAAATCTCCATGTTCACCTTCCAGAAGCCTAAGTAGATTCTGATAGATCTTGCATCAAATGTTTGTAAGTTTTTTAAATTATTTTTAATGCTTATTCATTTTGGAGAGACAGAGAGAGACAGAGCACGAGTTGGGGAGGGGCAGAGAGAGGGGGAGACACAGAATCCAAAGCAGGATCCAGGCTCTGGTCTGTCAGCACAAAGCTGGACCCGGGGCTCGACACCACAAACTGTGAGATCATGACCTAATCCAAAGTTGGACGCTTAACCTACTCAGGCACCCCCAAATGTTTGTAAGTTTTACCATAAGTTTAAAACCATTGGAAACCACTCTAGTATTCTGAGGTGGAAAGAAAAGAACCAAAGCCATAATTTTAGAATAATAATTGAATGTAGGGATATTTAGAACTATATATAATTGTATAACTTTGTCCATGACTCCTCTGAAAACAAAAGATGCATTTACCAAAATATTTAACATGAAATTTCAAGGGATTCAAAGACCTACAAGTATGAAACCCAAAGGAGCCTATAAACTTCAGATTAAAAATTCTTTTTGCAGATGGAAAGGCCAGCCATATGGAGGCTGGTGAGAAAGCCACTAGAGTTCTCCAGACTTGTGATACCTTTCCTATATCAAATATTGGCTGTGACGAGGTAGTTATTAGAAATGGTGTAGATGCAATAAGTTTCCTTTCACTGAATATAGGTATGATAGGCAGAATAATGCCCCTTCCACCCCAAATCCCTGGAACCTGTTCATATTGGCAAAGGAGAATTAAGGTTGCAGATGGAAATAAGATTGCTAGTCAGACGACCTTGAGATGGGGAGATGATTTTGGATTGTCCAGGTGGTTCCCAAGGTAATCTCAAGGGTCTTTATTAGTGAAAGAGGGAAGGAAGAAAATCAGTGTCAGGATGGTGTAGTGTGAGAAAGACTCAAACTGGCCATTGCTGACTTTGAAGATGGAAAGGACACAAGCCAAGGAATGCCAGTGGTCCCTAGAAAGCTGGAGGAGGTAAGGAAATAGATTCTCTAGTAGAGTCTGTGGGAAGAACACAGTCTTGCCAACATCTTCATTTTAGCCCAGTGAGACCCATTTCAGAACTGTAAGATAATAAACTTGTGTTGTTTTAGGCCAATACGTTTGTGGAAAACTGTTAACAGCAGCCACAAGAAACTAATACAACATGCAAGAAGAAATGGAGAAATTCTCCTTTGGTGGCTAGCCTGGGAAGCCACACAGATTGGTAGATGAGTCTTTTCTAGGGAAGGTTCAAAGAAAGCAGAGCAGATCAACATTCCAGAATTCTAAGAGGATTTGATCTGAAACCTGCTCATTAGAAAGGGAAAGTTAAATATAAGTAAGTAAGTAAATAAATAAATAAATAAATCCAAGATAAATCGATAGCCCACTTCAATAAGCACTTATTAAACACCCGCGGCCTGTGATTCAAGGTAAAGTGCACAAGATCAATGCAGGTGGGAAAGTCCCTCCCTGAGTGCCAGGGAGGAGGCTTGGCTGGAAAGCTGCTTTTTGATGGCAGAACAGAAACGGCAAAGATAGAAATCAAGATGAAAAAGTGGCTATCTCCCACTTTTCGCTCTTCTCTTCCACAAGTCCGTGCATCAGCTGATTTCCCACCAAAGGTAAGATATTTGACTACAGGTATGGCTGTAGTGAGAATCAGAGCAACTGCCCTTACGAACAAATGCATTTCCTGTAAACTAGACAGAAATCCTAGAAGTGGTTTTCTACATTACTCAGTTTGTTTTCCTCACACACCAGTCTCCTCTGTATCCCTCCTTTATCTTTGCAAAACTCAATTTGACATTGGCACCTACATTGGTAGGTTCTAATAAGCAAGAAAAAACATAATTTTTCCCCCAAATCCATAGACAAACATTAAGTGTCAAGGGCAGATTTTTTTTCCCTATAAGTTTTGAGGACCACCTACAACAGCCATGACAGCTGTGCTAATCGAAAAAGCAAACGAGGCCACAAAGGACTGTTCTTTGACCATGTAATCAATTTTCCACTCAATGCATTGTTCATTCTTGGAGACTTTAATGCCAGAATTGATTTTAACAGCCATTATAGAAATACTTAAGTCAAAGGGCTTGCAACCTTTTTTAGCATGACCAATGGAATTTTTTAAATAGATATGTGAATAAATCATTGAGTATGATTCATATGCTTTTTTAAAAAGGTTCTTTGAGTCACTGTCCAGACATATTCTTTACAAGTAGTCAGGTGCACTAAAATCCCATACTGAGAAACAGTGCATTAGCTCAGTTTGTGCTTATAAAATTATGTTTGAAACATTTGTATACCATTTTCAGCAGCTTCCAGAAAATCCAATAGGTAATCAGTTAGCATATAATGGATGATCACTATTCAACATGAAATCTGAGGAAGAAGTTGTGTAAGCAGTCTTGATGACAAAATGTGACCTTAATTTGTGTGCAAGGCAGACAAACCTTGGGAATGAGGAGAGATAATAAGGAAATAAGTAATCGCTGCTCAAGGTGACCAAGTTAGGAGCTCTTCCATATGAAATAAAATGTTGAAAGAATTAGTTAAATGACTTTATGTATTTTTCAAATATCCAAAAAGCAATATAAACTAACTAAAATCTCTTGCTTATTCACATTGCCTCTGATTAGAGTTACTTAGGGCATTCCATGTCTGGAAACGGAAATGTACATAAGATGAAAGCTAAGTCATAACTAATGTAAAGAACAAGCAATCTATTGGAAAAGGGTGCAGATTTACAGACATTTTACATGTGGAAGTTGTTATAACAGATAGTAGAGCTTCTAATTTGGATTCTCATGGCAGACAAATTTCTGATAAATTAGTGTGCATTTAAATCATCAAAAACAAGGTCACCCAATAATAAACTGTTTTCTCCAGGACTTTACAATTCTGTTGAGTTTATATTTGGCTGAAATGGCATAGAATTTACACCACATTATTGGAATATTGATAGCTACATCTCATGAGTAGGACCCATCTATCTTACTGTCTTACCGACACGCACCAGCTTCCAAAAGACCTTTGATCCTCCACGGTGCAGTATATCAGGGTTCAAACATTGTCATCAGAAGGTGTGTGCTCAGAGTTTGTTCGGCAGATGGTTATTGTTCAAGGAGTGAGCAGTGTTGTTATAGCACGAGCAGGCATTCATCAGAGTTCTCAGCACCACACCCGTTCTTAAGGAGATGTCCTTAGGTGTGAAAGGGTGCCCGAGTGACACAGGCATGACATCCATGTTAGCAATCAGCATTTATCTAGAGTTCTGCATGCACCATAAAGCAGAGCTTTAATTCCATTTTTGGTTTCAACTAGGAACAAAGAAGGTGGACAAAGGATGATGTCTTTTCTCATCTTTGTTCAATGTCAATGTTGAGAACCATTCATTTATCTTTCAGCTCAATGTGCCTTCTTCCTAGGTTTCCTATTCAATAAAAGCAAGAACAAAAAAGATATCCAGTGTAAAATCATTTCAGTTTCATTCCAACAAAATTTAGAGTTAAAGTCCCTAAAAATGTTCATTCTTAACATGCGCATAATCCCATGAGGGGGTAAACAGTGTATTTATTGATTTAATGGTCAATAAAAACTCACAAGTTGAATGCACTGTGAACTTGCATCTGATATTGTGAAAGTTACTGATATTAAAAGTGTATTAAAAGTCATTTATAGAAGATATTGAGTGAAAATTTCAGGGAAGGTAAGAGTTTGAATTATTTTCTCTTTGAAGATCAAGAGAATAAGTCAGCTTGACTGATAATATTAGATGATTTAGAATCATGAAAAAGATCTATTAGAGCATGCATTAAAAATGGCCTCACACCCCTCCACAGGGCCCCAACCGACACAGGAAGCAATCTCAGACTGGAAACTTTCAGTACTCTTCAGGGAGTTGACTTGGTAATTTGTAGTCTTAACCCTGATTGTATAAATGAAATACATTTAGAAGCCTCTTAATCTTCATTTGGGACAAAGTATGTTCTTCAAAAATCCAAATGTGTTTTTCTCATACGATATTCCCTTTGTACACCCTCTGTCATTTCACCCTGAAGGGCAACGTGTATTTTTGACTGAATCTGCAAAATGCTAAATATAGGTTCAGCCATGTAAATATTCAGACATTTCTGAACTTTTTGGTAGTTCGGTCAAGTATTGAAATGGTGGTAACACACATTTCTGCATTGGGTGGTGATATTTTGGATGGAACGAGTTATGTTCTCTTGTTCTTACATCATCTTAAAAGTGATTTGTGTACACTGACCTATGTTTCATGAGCTTCAATAAATACTCGAAATTTTAAGGTTACAGATGTGGGGAATATTCAGGACAGTTATCTACAGGGTTCTCAAAGAATCTTTGTCAGCCAGATGGTTACCGACTGAATGCCTTATTTCTAAATGAGAAAGCACCAACATCGATGATGTATAAACTTCCTCTTTTTTATAAGCAGGTAAATGCCCAAATTCTCGCTGACAAGCTTGCTGGTTTAGTGATCCATGCAGGCACAACAGCAAATAGTACAATACTTGGGCTACTGTTAGGAAATAGAGCACAATTAAAGATACAAAGGCAATTCCCTTAATTTATACCTCAAGATGACCCTGCACTTCTTACCCTTTTAAACAAACTCCTATGGATAAGATTACTCCATTTACAAACCTAAACTTCATTGGTTAATAAAACTGCAAGTTCAATAGTAATTGCTTTGCGATGCTTTCTACATGATAAGAGCTTTCCATATCTGATGTTTTTAATCTTCGTAACTCTGTGCACCTACTATCGTCATCATTCCCACCGTGCAAATGAAGAAACAGAAGCACAAAGAGGTTCAGTAACTTGCCCACAGTCTCACAGCCAGTGAGTACTAAGTCTGCACTTCCAGTCCTGCTATGGACTTTTGTTTTTTGGGTTTTTTTTAGAGAGAGAGCTTGAGTTGGGGGGAGGGGTAGAGGGAGACAGAGAGACAATCTTAGGCAGGCTCCACACTCAGTGCAAAGCCCAACTCAGGGCTTGATTCCATGACCCTGGGATCAGTTGAAATCAGGAGTCGGATGCTCAACCAACTGAGCCAATCACGTGCCCCTGACCTTTCTTTTACTGGCCAGTCTTTCTTCTGCTTTTGCTTCCAAAGTTGTATAAAGCTGTTGAAATATTGGTTAACTTCCAAAGAGATTGTATTAATAAGCACCTAATTTAAAATCCTTTTTCCTGATCAAACTGCTATCTACCACCACGAACAGACCTGCTTTACTTCTCTCATTTCTTGCTAAACCAAACATATCTCTCACTTAAAGAGATCTTATGTTTGCCCTGCATGACCTTGAGGGTTTTTTAAAAGTTTTATTTATTCGAGTAATCTCTACACCTAACATGGGGCTCAAACTCACAACCCCGAGATCGAGTCAGCCAGGCACTCCTGTATGAGGTTGACATTTACTGCCATTTAATCTGAGAATTATGAATAGTGACAATAATATATGGTTTCCCATTCTTGTAATTAGCATTTTAGTTTGAGTCTAAAAAGATTTTTTTAATAAAGTTTATTTTTAGTTAGTTTTGAGAGAGAGAGAGAGACAGAGAGAGAGAGAGACAGAGACAGAGACAGAGTAATCAGGGGAGGGGCAGACAGAGAGGAACACAGAACCCCAAGCACTGACAGTGCAGAGCCCTATTCAAGACTCGAACTCAGGAACCATGAGATCATGACCTGAGCCAAAATCAAGACCCAGACACTTAACCAACTGAGTCACCAAGGTGCTCCTAAGAGAGATTTGTTCTGTGAAAATACGTTAAGGAAGCCTAACTCAAACTTGGCTTCAGCAAGCCACGAAGGGAGGGTTCTCAAGAGCGCCACTGGTACCACTCTTTGCAGCTTCCAGAGTCCAACCAGAAGAAGGAAGGGTTTCTCTCTACCCAGCAGGAGCAAGTTGCCCCCTCCTCCCCCGCAGCAGCCAATGAGAAGCCACCACCACCTCCACTTCTCCTTTTCCTCCAAGAACTTTTGTTGAAAGCAATCCTCCCCAACTTCCCCCTTTCCTCTATTTAAAGGTTAAGAGTTCCTTTTTCTTTCCTGGGACTCTCATTTTCAAATGATCTTTTTTTGTTTCAAATCATTATCTGGACTTGAGGATTACCATCCTCCAACTTGGAGGGAGCAGGCCCGGGTAGAAAGGGAGATATTTCCAAAGGCTGCCCAGCACCTGTGTATTATACCACAGTCGAAAAGCGTCTCCGTTTCTCTCCTTTGTGACCAGGCCTGGCCCTGCCTCGTTGGGATGTCAGGGAAGGAAAAAACGGTGAGCAATCTTAACTTCTGGCACACACCCAGGCAGAAAGCCTAAAGGTCTCATCTTTAAATCAGCAGTGAACGGTGCCCTATGAGGCAAGCAGCATTAGTAATGCAAAAGCTTTACTTTAGAAAACCGTTTAGGAAAATGAATGGTGCACCTTAAGAGTGGGGGCAAGTGTAGAAACGACT
The DNA here is from genome assembly GCF_028018385.1 of Neofelis nebulosa. NCBI lineage: Eukaryota > Metazoa > Chordata > Mammalia > Carnivora > Felidae > Neofelis > Neofelis nebulosa. The sequence continues at coordinate 196,871,575 of NC_080782.1, read as the reverse complement.
CCTCCTACCGAGGCCAGCCACGCCCACCTGTCTCCAGCCACGTCCCTTCTTCTCCCAGTGAACCCTGTCTTTCTTAACCCCCCCCCAAATTTTCCCTTTTGTTCTCAAGACTTTCCCTCCAGTCCGTGAGATAGAGCACATAAAATCACAGAAATCACTAGAGCGGATAATCAAGATAATAGTTTGTCCATAGACGTTAGTCCCAGTTTATATATTGTTGAAAATGTTGTTGCAAAGAGGAGCGCAGCCAGGTGTGGCTTCGTGCCCCAGGAGAGACGAGGTGAAGGCTGCGGGTAGCTCTACCGGCTGGGTCGGAGTCCAGCCAGGTTAGAAGAGTAGTTCCCTCAGAGCAGAGATGAGGGACTGATGGCCAGGCAATCGAGACTGCTGTGCAGGCAGATAAACGGCACCCTGCACCATAACGCGCGGCTTCCCAGCCAGAGCATCAGAACAGGACGGCGGGTTGAATTGATAAACACCACTGATCACCAGACAGGCTCTCAGCAATGCCTGTGGACAGCGACTTCTTGAAGTGGTCAGCTTCCAGGCCTCATTTGTTCCAGATGGCAAAATCTGAACCATATTGATAGAAAAGGATTGTGTGCCCCTTACTAAAAAAATTGACCATAATTCCTTTAGGTTTTACAAGATATATATTATAAAGGAGTCCACACTGATCTCACTTACAAAGTAGACATTTCTGCAAGAAATACATAAACCGGATCATATTTTTAAAACTCAATGTCTCTTGAGTTTCAACTTTGCTGCTTTAGTCTTTCAATGCAAAGTATTTTCTTTTTCTTTTTTAGTGTTTTTTAATGTTTATTCATTTCTGAGAGAGAAAGAGACAGAGAGAGAGAGCAAAAGGAGGAGGGGCAGAGAAAGAGGGAGACACAGAATCTGAAGCAGGCTCCAGGCTCTGAGCTGTCAGCACAGGGCTCAAACTCATGGACCTCCAGATCATGACCTGGATCACCAACTGAGCCACCCAGGTGCCCCAATGTAAAGTATTTTCTCAGGACTTTGTGAACCCTTTGGTATGACTGTGTTTGGAAAACTGGAGAAAAGAAAAGACAGTCCTATTAAAGGGCCACAACCACAGAATTCATTTCATATTAAAACGTTACGATGTTTAAGTAAAGACTTGTTACAGGAGGAAGTAAAATATGTTTAATTTTTTACTGTTCTCCAAAAATAGCAAGTGATTTTGGTTGTGAGATAGCCTCTCTGAAATGCCTATAATAATTTTTACTAGCATTGCTTGCTTTTTGCTTCAGTGTATCTATTTCCTCATATATTACATTATTAATATTAAATTGCCAAACACATTTTACATGAATTTTTCAACCTATGTCTTAAATATTTGGGCAAAATCATATAACATCTGTCCCAACTATTCTATACAATAGAAATTATAGAAAAAGCACTCAGAGTTGAAATAAAGGCAGCATAAGCTTAAATTATAATCACAATGTGAATTGTGATTAATTCCATTTGGAATATAATGTGATAGGTGTGAAAATTATGAAGTATAAAATCTTTCACCTGAAAACATTCTCTTGAATTTATAAAATAGTCAAATTAAGAATTCATCTAACTATGTATTTCTTTTCTTCATTATGCTTTTCTGAATTGTCCAACTTTTATAAAACATAAATACTTTACTTCTTAATTTTTTAAAAATTAACAAAAATATCAAACAAATAAATACTTTGTAATGTCCCTCTGCCTTTGAAAACTTCAGCAAAGAAAAATCCAAATTCACATTTAAAGAGACCACTAGACTTCCATTTCTGACCATACAGTAGACTGGGTTATATATATATATATATATATGTATATATATATATATATATATATATATATATATGTATACATATATATATATACATATATATATAAATATATACATATATATATATTTCCATGTATGATACATTTACTAATAATAGAAACCTATCTCTCACTTTCATCATCTTAAAAACTTGGTAGTAAACTTTAAGCCACATCCCCCCATCTTTAATTGCACAAAGTTGCACCAACCTTTCTTTGCTGTGGTTTCTTATTCTAAATAACAGGCTTTCTTGAACCTTCCCTGATCCTACTCTGTGAACAGGTTGCCTTGATCACTATTACTACCACATAATAGAATCCACATTAAGCCTGAATTGACAGGTGGCTTGCCTCAGTTTCATGTGCATTTACATTTATTCCATCAACATGAGATTTCCAAAGAAAATAAAATTAGAACTCACCCCAAACTCGAAATTGCCTTTCCGTTTCCTATTATTTAAATAACTTGAAAAGCACTATTCAGCAAGGAATTTTGCTTACAACGAAATGGTAGAAAACACAGAAACAAACAGCTAGCTATTTATTTCAGTCTTCAGCTTGCTTTCGTTTTTAACTCTTCCAGAGGGAGCCCTTTCCAACTCTCACTCAAAAAAGTAAGCAGCAAAAATAGACATCTCATCTCTGTTTTAAATGAACAAATAAATAGCTTTGCTTCCTTTCTTATCATCAATTATTTCTTTTAAGTTCATCAATGGTCTGACTTTTGTACTTTGTACACGTATCAAGATCGCAAAGGGACTCTTTCTGATGCAGACTGCCATCACTCGTCACTGTCATCCATGCAAGATCCTATGCAAGTAGTTGGCATCCAGAACAGCTTTCCCTATCTTTCCACTTCATCAAATCCCCATCATTTTCTAATCACACATGAGAGCATCTTTTTTCCATCTCAACTATTAAATTTTCTTTTCTTCTGTTCATATTTAATTCCAATATTATTTTAACTCTGAAATGTTGGCAGTTGTAGCATGCATATAAAAAGCTATGTAAATGAAGCATTATTGTGCAGATAATGCATGTGAATAACCGTGCAGAGGCTGTGCAGCCAAACCAGAGATGCGTGTAAGGGCACCCCATCCAAAAAGGACTGGGAGTATCCATTTTGCCTAACTTCTGACTGATGTCTCTGCTCTGCAAGTTGCCTTTACCTGTGTAGATGAACATTGTTAAATGACAAACAGAGAGTTATTTTGATGATACACACAAATATTCAGAAAGGAAGTGCTTGCAATACACGGTTGCCCAAACTGAAGAACTCCTCTCTGTGAATAAAAGTACTTAGCAGTCCTATCAACTGCTTTGTTCTTATGCTAAATCATTTCTGCTACTTGCTAATGGGTCAGTTAAAATCACTTTCATTTCTACCTAGCCAGCAAATTCTAGTTCCTCTCTGCAAATGAGACATTGGCTATTTGACCTCATAAGAAGAGTATCATGAGAGTTTGGGGGCAGATGATTTTCTAATGTTAATGATAGGAGACCTAGATTTCTAATTGATCTCAAGCTTTATTTAGTGAAAATACATATTTGTATAGGAATATAAGGACTTATCAAATGCTGAATTAAATATTTAAACATAAATCTGTGTTTGCTGTCTCAAAGTGTTAGAAATTCTTTTCCCTTTACTTACATGGGTGCCATAAATTTTACTTTGAAGTGTACAGGTACTCTCTTTTTCCTACAAATGAGGTCATTATTGATTGGCCTAGGAAATGGACTCCAGAATGTTCATTTAAACTCCATTCCCTTAGGAAATTATAACATTTTCATAATAATAATAAAAATAAAAATACTTTTAATACAGACTTGTATGTTTCCTCTCCTCTGTTCTTTTCTGAAAGTGTCTTAAGCATAGCTTAGCTTTAAAAAAAATTAAGAAGACTTGAGTCAAAATAATCAATTTTGAAGTAGTAATATAAATTTCCTTGGCAGAGTTGTTGAATAGAGTATTTACTGACTGTGAATGTAAGTTACTAAGAAAAATTAGTGATATTAGCAAATGGTTGTACTATGCAAATCCCTATGATAGGACAATGGCTCATCATTCACAGGACAGTCATGAAAAACATTTTTGAACAGTCTGAAATGATATGCATTGTTTCTTTTTTTATATATTAAATATAATTTACTGTCAAATTGGTTTCCCAGTGCTCATCCCAACAGGTGCCCTCCTCAATGCCCATCACCCACTTTCCCCTCTCCCTCAACCCCTCCCCATCAACCCTCAGTTTGTTCTCAGCATTCAAGAGTCTCTTATGGTTTGCCTCCCTCCCTCTCTGTAACTTTTCCCCCCCTTCTACTCCCCCATGGTCCTCCATTAAGTTTCTCAGGATCCACATATGAGTGAAATCATATGGTATCTCTCTTTCTCTGCCTGACTTATTTCACTTAGCATAATACCCTCCAGTTCCATCCATGTTGCTGCAAATGGCCAGATTTCATTCTTTCTCATTGCCAAGTAGTATTCCATTGTAGATATAAACCACATCTTCTTTATCCATTCATCAGTTGGTGGACATTTAGGCTCTTTCCATAATTTGGCTATTGTTGAAAGTGCTGCTATAAACATTGGGGTACAAGTGCCCCTATGCATTAGCACTCCTGTATCCCTTGGGTAAATTCCTAGCAGTGCTATTTCTGGGTCATAGGGTAGGTCTATTTTTAATTTTTTGAGGAACCTTCACAATGTTTTCCACAGCAGCTGCACCAGTTTGCATTCCCACCAGCAGTTGATTTGCATTGTTTCTTACCTTAGGATCTTGACTTTGAAAAATCTCAATTGACTTAAAAATGTATTCAACCTCCTTACTACTATCCTTAGTTTAAATTTAAAGAAAAAGATCTAAGACATTAGGAACTGTAAGACATTCTTCTTTCCTCTTCCCATTTCACCAACTGCATGCTGAAGGTGACTCAGTAAACTTCCCTGAGGCCCTTACACTTGGGCTCTTTATGTTTGAGAACCTGAGTTATGGGAAAACTTTGGTCTAATGGAAATCATTTGGCTTACTATTATCTTACATTAATTTACATGGCCCCATCAGTGTGCCTGCTGATGGCAAGTCTCTTTTTGTGCTAAGTTACCAGTATCTACAAGATAGACAGTTTTTATTATTCTTATCCTTCTCCTTGCCCCCTCTTCCAAAATTACTCTCATTTACTCCTGGAATTTCCAATGTTTGTTGTAAAATCCTCCATGAAAGCATTTTTTTAAGAATGTAAACATTTCCTGGTGAACATTTAAAGATATTCTCTTTAAATCACTTCTAAAATGCCCATCATGGGGTGCCTGGCTGGCTTAGCCAATTAAGCATCTGACTTTGGCTCAGGTCATTATCTCACAGTTCATGGGTTCGAGCCCAGGGTCGGGCTCTGTGCTGACAGCTCAGAGCCTGGAGCCTACTTCAGATTCTGTGTCTCCATTTCTCTGTCCCACCCCAGCTCATGCTCTGTCTCTGTCTCTCTCAAAGATAATAAATAAACATTAAAAATAATAAGATTAAAATAAAACAAAATAAAATAAAATAAAATAAAATAAAATAAAATAAAATAAAATGCCTGCCATGCCATGATTGGCCACAGTCAAACTGTTCCTGGCACTATGGTCAGAGCTTGGTGTCAGAACAAAATTGACCATGCTACTTCTCAGACTAGGCTTTTTCAATGACCCCCCTCTACACTTAGGATAGAGCAGCAAGCTTGTTACTATAAAATGTAGGGCTGTTCAAAACGTGACCTTCTACTCAAAGGTTACTAACTATTGGCAACCTTAACTGATACTTCCCACAAGCTTTAGTACTCTTCCTGCCCACAGCAATGTATACATACTTCTGTTGTGCTACTCATAATTTTGATTGCAATATTCAACAAGTTGTTCTCTCACATCTTACTGTTATCTCTAGTAAGTTATTCATCTATATTGCTTCAGCAGCTAGAACAGTGCATGGCACAGAGTAGCCATTCAGTTCCTGGTGGACAGAATTTGGCATGCCAACATCATTTGTCGACCACAAATTTTGCTGCCAAGTCACCGTCCTTTGTTCCTTTCTTCCTTCAGCCAGCAAAACGTATAGAGTGAAAATTTATTAAGAATATTTATTTCTTATATAATTGATTGGTATTTAAACCCTTTGTACCACTTCTACATTCTTTCCCCCATAGCAGTCATTTTTAGTCTTTTATTGGTTACTTTTATAACGTTGAATAATATGTAAATGGCTTTACTTCTTGAGTCATCAGTAGGCCAATTTCCTGACTCCCTGCAGTGAAAAATAAGGATACCAGACCTCCTTTCTTTACCTGTAACTTTCCTTTCCTCCTTTCAACTTCCAAATTCAGCCATATGGGCTTTTCTTTTAATAAGAGTAATGGCATTTATGTTCTGTACTGTAAAGCATAATTATGTCCCTCAGCATAATTTTTGTATATACAAAAATCAATGGCTCTATTGTTATGACTATGTAAATATTATGCACTATATAACCAATAATGTACTACAATTGCATTTCCTTTTTTGCACAGATTTATCATTTGCTTTGTTTTTCTGGTTTTTTTTTTTTTTTTTTGCTTTGTTTCTGGAGTTTCTATGTGAAATTTTTTTCTTATATTGGCTGTCCTTATTGCTTCCTTAAATTGTTCCATATTTTCAAGGATAACATTGAACAGAGATAAAGGTGAATATCTGGGATTCTCTTTTTTTCCTAGAAACCTCTCTCCAGGTCCCATACCCATCTGAACTCATCACTCTCCAGAGCTACTGCACCACTAAATCTTGAGTCAACCTTCAACATGCTTCTAGATTCTACATCTTCCACTTTCCTGGTTTAAATGCCTGGAATCTATCTTCCAGGAACTTTTAAAGAAAAGGAGATAAATCTGTGTGCCTTTCAGACATAAAAATATGTCTCCCCTAGCTTCAAGTTTCATGGAGAGATTAGCTAGGTATGTAATTCTAGATTGAATCATTATTTCTCAAACCTTCAAATGCATTGTTGAATTAATTTCTTGCATCCAATTATGCAGATGTGCAATTGATGCTAATCTGTTGTTTGTTGCTTTATAACTGAACTGTTTCTTTTCGAGAAGCTTTTTAAGTCATTACATTACCCTTGGTGTTGTGACAACCTCACCATTATGGGTCTATGCTTTTCCTCCCCCACACAATGTTATGTTAGGTATTGATGCTTCTGTTTACATCTTTTTCTCTTTCTTAAATTGGTTCCATGCCCAGTGCAGAGCCCAATGTGATGCTCAAACCCATCACTCCCAGATCAAGACCTGAGCCGGGATCAAGAATCAGACATCCAACCAACAGAGCCACCCAGGTGCCCCTTTTACTATATCTTTGATGGTGCTATTTATTAGACATCGGCCTACCTGCATGGATTTTGTAAATATATTATCTCTTATCTAATATCTTTGCCCTTTTAATCTACTTCTCACATGGTTTTCTTGTTTTTTTGACTTTGTCGAAGCTTGTGTTAAAATTCTGATTTCTGCAATCACATTACATTTCCAAGATGTGTTCATGTAGAGCCACCAGTTGACTAAATAATAACGAATCAAAAAATGAATCTAGATAAATGTTAGCATTGGAGTGTAATAAAACATTACAATGTTTTATATAGCATAAGACAACTTCTCAAATTTCAAGTAAAGTGTAAGTAGAATGGTCACCGATCATACTGATTACTTTTAGTTTGCTATCACTAAGCATCAGTGGACTGGTGAAGTAAAAATAAGCTCAGAATAGTTTATCTTTATAATCTAAATTTAATCAAGAAAATACATTGTGAATATGTTTCTACTGTCAGATTTATTTTCTTCATCTAAAACATGATAACTAACTATTACCTAGCCCATTAGTTATGGAAAAATCAATTTATATATTTATGAGGAATTAAACATTAAAAAAAATTGTCTTAATCTTTACATCACTTGAATTAAATTATCATACAGTTATCAGGCTTATAAAACTTTACAGATCTCATATTCACTAATCCACTGACACTGTTTGGATATTGAACTAGTATTAAGTTTAAAAAGGTTTTAACATTCTAGCAACTTTGGAGCTAAAATTTCCATGATGTTTCATTATGTAGTTAGGTATATCCAATTTATACTCTACAAGAAGAAATCCATTGAAATCTACCTTTATTTCATTGTTTATTTTTTACATGCTTATAAACTTGTCCTTTCCAAAGATTCAAAGAATGCAAAATCGGAGAAACAAAAGGAAATTGATTATATTATGATTCGAGCCAGGTGCCCAAAAGTAGACACTGATTTTTTTTTTAATTCTATTCAGTGCAAAAAGAGATAACACGATCCCTATTTACAGTAGTTCATCTTGGCCTTTAATCATTTGTTTATCCACAAGACTATTGATTGCCACTTCAGCAAAGAGAACCGCAGTGACACAGGGGTAAGAAGAGAAGCAGTGTAATTCGGTGCTGTTGGCTGTTGCACGCGATGAAACTATAATTCACAAAGTGATAGATAACAGAAGGTAATTTTATGGTTACTAAGAATGAGTTTGCATTTGTTTGTGTAGTTACTATATAAATTTATAGATGCATTTTGTTTGTATCGCATTTTAAATTTTAGTGGCTGAGCAGGAAGAGGATTGAAGTAGTACAAGGAGTATGTTCATGAACTCCTTTAGCAGCCACTTGTAAAGGTGGACTGTAATTCAACATGAAATAGGTTCAGAATGTTCCCACAAACTCATTATAAATCAAGCTGCTTCGAAGGTATGGTGTTATTAAGTTTGTTTTTTGATTTTCTCTTGCCCTTCCTCCATCATCTTATCTAGAAAAAGAGTTTAAAGGCAGGAAAAGTAATTCAGCAAGGACCTACTTTTAGTGGCTGAAATAAAAAGAGTCTTGCTAGATACATTTCACTAAGCCATAAATGCAGTTCCAAGAGTCAGGGATTTTTTTTTTCCCATATCATTGACTGACTTTGTCATCTGCTATCTAGCCAAAGTTTGATAATGAAGCAGTTAATTTATGCACGCAAAATTAGACGTGTATTTTGGACGCTGTAGATTGTTGGCACAGGAGTCCAACTATAGTGATGAACCTCAGCTGATTCCAATAATGATGCTGCCGGTTGCCTTTTGTGCATTAAGCCCAGTTAAAATATGTCAGGAGTTATAGAGGTTTACTTTTTGTCCTTGTATATAGATGCTGGAAAATCATTTAATATAGATCATTATGGTTTATATGTGGAAGCTTCATGTCTTATAATAAAAAGTAGAATTGAAGCTGGTAAGAGCAATCTCAAATCTACATTTAGAAAATTATACAAACATCACACCGTAGGTCCTCTCAAGACCGAATTGCTTGAGGACAGGAATTATGTTTCACGCATTATAATGGTTGGCACCCAGTTGATTTTCAATGTATGTATATTGAACAGGACTGGACTAGACTTTGGAAAACCTGTTTCATGTAATGAATGGTTTTCCCTAATGCTTCTTAAATTCTCAGTACACATTCTTACCTAGTGAACAAGCTATTTCCTCATTCTGAGGTGTCCTCCACATTAGTCATCATGGAAATTGGTTCCCCCTGCATCTTCCAATCTCTATCCTAGAACTTGGCATGAAATAGGCATTACATACTTGTTTACTAAACAAAGAAGAATAAATGTGAAACATTTGGTAGCCATAAAGTATAAGAAGTCTAAAAAGTTAGAGTAGTGGAGAATTACACACTGTAAAAGCTGTCTTCATTTGAAGCATGAAATCCTAATTATTGCTCATTCAGCTAATTACTTAAACATTCTTTAAAAGTTGACTTAAAAGATTTCCAACTTCAGCAATCCCTATGCAAAGCCAAATGAGCAAATGACTACATAAAGATCTGAAGAATAAAACTGTTGCATAGATGCTAAATATTATTAGGAATAGCTTTTATGTTTAATGAAATTAAACAAATCAAATATATATTTATTGAGTGAATATTATAGCTTTAGCCCGAGCTGCATCCTTAGGACATTTTTTAAAAATGTGGCATTCCCTGCTTCTAGAAACTTTGAACACAGCTATAAGGAAACAATCTAATGAAGCAATTACAGATCAATGACAGATTAAACCATGACATACCAAATGGGACTAATCACTCTTCTCTAAATGCAATCAACATTTTCCTACCTCCCTACACTTGAACACAATATTCCCTGTACCTGGATTGCCTTGCACCCATTTCTGCACATCCCAAAGTCTAGTCTTCCTCCTCAGTTCATGCCACCTTATTCTAAAGCCATTCTTAGTCACACCACTAAGAATCACTGTGTCCTTTCTTCACAACATCACTACTCTTTGACCTATAGCCCACAGTTAGCATAGTCTCCTTTACATAACAAATTTTCACATTGACTCTTCATACCTAGACTGAAAGCCCCCTAAGGATCGGAACTTACGTATGTGAAAATGCCAAGCAGTGTCTGGCACCTAAAAAATACTCAATAATAATTTCTGTCCTCCTCCTTTTCTTCTTTCCTTCTTTTGCTTTAGTAGGTATTTTTAAATAATCGCTATTGAGTGGCGTAATAAGTTGAACTCATACCTGGTGTGATAGAAGTATGGAAACTAATATGGAGTAGAAAGATGGGAGTTGCAGTGATCAAAGATTATTTCATAGAGAAAGTCCAACTTCAGGTGGAATTTAAGGAAGAATAGAGGCTATACAGAGTGACTTGAAGAATAATAAACAAGATCTGCAAAAGTATGAATGCCAGAGGTTACTTGTGTAGGGAACTGGAAGGCCAGCACTATTTAATGTCACATTTGGGAAAGTTGCTGGAAATATGGCTGGAGATGGGGTAAGGTAGATGTCAGAGGAGCCTGATAGTTGGGCACAGTGCTTTGAACAGTAAGGTAACAGAAAGATACTGTAATCTCATGATCAGAGGAGAGAAAGAAAGAAATTAGAATTTTCAGGAAGCCTAATCTAGCAACAGAGTGTGCCACAGAATAACCAAAAGAAAAAAAAAAGGATAGATTGGATAAGACCAGCTAAAAAGGAGCTATAGTAATTAAGAATGAAATAGTGAGTTTCTAAATGAGGGTTACAGCCATATAGATGGAGAATTTAGAGATCAGTCTGAAACAGATGAGATAAATGGAATATGAGATCAGCATATCAGATAAGGACTTGGTAACTTTTTATATAGAGAGCAGCGATTTCCTTTCTTTCAAATTTATTACCATGTAAACATTTTTACAGGACTGACACAGTTTTTGTGGAATCTTGTTTTGCCAAGTAAGAACATTAAAATAACAAGGCAACACCTCCCATTGCCATGTTTTCATGAAAAAGAAGATATTTTAACACTAAAAGGCAGCGAGGATTTTCCTGTGTTCTCTGCTACAGGTGTTTGCTCACGATTTTCACTGCCCTGGAGTGACCCCCATACTCTTTGAAACTCCACTTATCCTTCAGGACCACCTCCAGAATCACTTCTCCATGAAATATTTCATGATAAGCATGTAGAGACAGTGGAATGTGGTTACTTGCCCTATTGTGCATATCACATTCTTTCTCATATTAAATGTATTTATTTGCATGATTGCTTCTTTTATTACAATGTAAGTTCTTTAAAGACATTCACCTTAAATTATTCCTCATTGAGTAGTTGGCACAAAATGGGTGCTCAATACTTGAAAAGGATAAAAAGTGATGGAAGGGCTTCTAATCTCAGAGCAGAAAGCAGATAGCGGTAGTGAGAGAAATGGGGAAAGGAGCTGGTTTGGAGAGGAGGTGACAGGGGTCCATTCTTGATTTGTTGGATTTTAAGATATGGATTAATAACTGGGATAGTAACAGGAAATATTAGTAATTTGAAGTATGAGTGAAATTCTAGAAACTGTGCTCAATTATGTTGTTATCTACATAGAAAGAAACTTTGAAATAGATAATACCTTGCTGGAGTAGGACTGAACAGAGAAGAAAATAAAATATGATGAGAATTTTTGAGACTACCTGTCGCCAGTGGGGGAAAAATGAAGAGAAACTGATGGAAGATACGGAAAAGAGGAAGGGAGAGGGAGACCAGTAAAAGGCATTGTCCTAGAAGCCATTGAAGGACTGTCTTCAAAGACTGGAGGTCAGTACTCAAACGCTGAAGAGAGTTACTCTTCATGATTTCTACAAGCAACCCTGATGAACAAAATAAATAGTACTAAAACTGACTGCAAAGTCTGACTTACAGCCACCATTAAGTTATGGCCTTGAGAGAAAAAATCAAGTAAGAATACATCACCTGTTGGGATGTTACAAAAAAGAAACAGCTTCACAACAGCTACAAATTGTAGAGTAGATGCTTCTCAACACTATGTCAATGAAAATAGTTCATCAAGAAAGGTTATATATAATTCTGGTTCAATGTACACTAATTTATTTTTTATTCCATTTTTAATGAATTCACATTAGAGAGGTTCTTTTGAAGCCGTAATGTGTTATTTTTAATAATTTATTTCTGAACTTTAAAAATTAATAATATTTGCACAGGGCCATTTTATAATCACAATATGGTACTTCAAGGTGTGAATTATGGTACAATAACTCATAACTTGTGCATTTCAACAAGCACTCATCCTATGGCCTCATTCTTAGCAAAGCAAAAGGTATGAATTATTATGCAATAACTCATGCTTTGTCACATATTATTACTTAATTATGGAGGAAGAGGAGAATTTCAACTAATTTCAGTCTTAAAAAAATCTAACATTTTATCCTTAAGAAAATCTCAGATGCTTATTTGACACAATTGAATCACTTTACCTCTTTTTCCATTCAGACCACTCTGTATTAACTTTTTATAGCACCTTGCCCTACTTCTGGCAAATCTCGGGAAATCTGTAATAGAGAAATTGAAGATCCCTACATAGTTCTTTAGCCTATCTTTAATAGAATCGTTCATTTAGATCCAAAAAGAAACTATATTACTTCAATACTTTTTCAATGTATTACAAAGAAAACAAGCAGGAAATAAGGGAGGGGAGGAGAGGGGAGGGAAGGGGAGGGAAAGGAAGGAAGGAAGGAAGGAAGGAAGGAAGGAAGGAAGGAAGGAAGGAAGGAAAATCAGGTTAAAGTATGAATATCTATTAACTATGATGATTTTCTGATAGAATTTTTAAACAATTGAAAATGCCTTCAAGATAGTACAGAATATACTTGTCTATAATCATTAGAAAAGATCATATATATTTTCCAGAAAAGGATATAAATATTCTTTCAGGACCGTATCTCAAATAGTCATTGAATGATAGTGAAAGTTTCCCTTGAAATCCAAAGCAATGAAATTATTTATTTAATGCTTTCTCTGGTGTTAAAGGATTTTTTTTCTGCCCTTAAGAAGTTTACAGTGTAGAAAGGGAAATGAAAACAGAAGACTAGATATATTACAAAAGACAAATAGCATTCAATAAAATAGCCTAGATACCAAACAAATACTGTAAAGTAGAAGGGCTCTAATCTTTCAGATACGTCATTAAAGAATGATGTATTAAAAACTTGTACAGTTTGTGTATTAGAAAAATGAATAAAAACTCAGAGAGAAAAAGATCATGTGCCTGTAGAGAAAACCACCATTGCTACTGACCAGCTAATGCTGATTGATCGATCAGTCTATCTCTATTACCACCAATCAAATCAGTCAACGAATTAATGTTGGAACTTTGCTACATAAACTTTTTCAGAAGCTAGTCTTTTCTCCTACGTTACCTATGATCTCCCTCTTATTTGCTCTTTTTATGGTATTTTTTTTTTACCTTAAAATTGAAAGTGTGAATATCAGTGACCTAAGCCTGGAGATCTCATACATTTAAACTTTACGGAACCTTCTCAATCAATATAAAGAATTTTGGTGACACCACTAAGAAAACAGCAGGATAACACAGGGAGCAAAGCCATGCTTCAGAGCCGCTGACTTGCTTGACTTACCTTGAGCTTTTATGCTAAACCATTAACACCTTCTAACAAATCTTTCTCTCCTAAGGGATACATTGGCCTCTCATACTTCAGTTTAATGTTCCAGTGATGGCTATATAATCTGCCAGTATACCTCCAAAGTAGCAAAACAAGGTGAGTGTTTTCAATTACTTTTTAAGATCTCTGATGATATAGCAGCACTTGGGTATCAGCCCTTGGTCTCTTTCAAGCTGGTTTAAACTCAGTTCATCCTGTTGTCCTGATTTGTGTATATATATAATGTCATGTGCATATGGTCGTGAATTACCAGGACCCAGGAGGAACCAGGATACATGTTTTTATATCATTTGTGACATAGCCAGTGATTATATCAATGGACTTAATAGAGTTCATTGTTAATGTAATATCTATTAAAATAGGACTTTGATATTAACCACTCACATAATGCTTTATGTAGGTTTTGTTTTAGTTAGGTTATGTGACACAAAATAAATTTTGTATGTTTTTTGGTAACACATATACCCAAGATAAAGCAGTATACTCCCGTAGTCACAGATGTCTTCCTTACACGATAAAGTTATTTTATCTAGAATATTCATAAATCTTTTGAATTTTTATTTAGACAAAAAAATTGATAAACTTAAGATAATCATGGTGATCACTACTTTGCTTAAGGTCCCACTCTTTCTGTGTTCATGAATGCTTTAAAAAAAAGCTTTCTTAAAGAATAAATTATTCATTTAATGAGAACAATAAAAATAAGATGTTTTTCTTCATAGAATGAGATAAATTCCTAATTAGTTTTCTGATTTGCTGAGGTCTGGATCTCATTTAATATTTCCTGGTTCTGAATGCAATATAGTTTTATATACTCTAGTTAAAGAGCTATGACAAGGAGTTAAATGCCACAGCAACAAACAATTAAGAAAATTAATCTTTTTAAAGGAAAATAAGGGCAGAGCAGTGAGAGTTCACCTCAGAATGGCAAACATTGGATGAGGAAAGCAGATTACTAAAATCGTATTAAAGTATAATCAGACAGTGTATAACAACATTTATTGTTGCCATGTGTTTCTACCCCATTCGTTTAGCAAGATCTATCACAGATGTCCCTACTAAGTCCTCTTCAATACACATACAAGATTGAACTCATGGACCCACACTCCCTGTGAGAACTTTCCGTCACATATGTTAGAGAAAAGAGCTTATTCGTAACGCACAACAAAGGTACTCCTGCAGGCGTGGGGAAGGACCACTGGCATAGACCCCAAAGCTGCTTCATCTCATCGTCTCCTGTTCCCATCTGAGACAAATCCTTGTCTCCAACCACCTTGAAAATGAATTGGTGAACTCTCTGGTTGGTACAATTTATCTGAGGAACAAGCTAGCTAGCTGATCTGCAATATAAAAGGTAAGCTGGAAGAGCAAGCGATGTTTGGTGACTTTCCAAGTATTTCTTGAACATGTAAAGAAAACAAACAAACTAAACAAACAAAAATGTAGCTCATGCTCTTTTCTCTAAGTTTGTCCAGTTAGTTAGTTTGTATTATCTAGGTCTTTGTGGTTATTTTTCTGTGTTTATCACCTAATAGTTTGAATGCCTCTCATAGAAGGAAAAGATAATTCTTGCAAGCATTCTATCTTCTATGCCTCTAAATAAATAAATAAATAAAACTGGTTAAAGAGTAAAACCCCAAATATGACTCAATTAGCAATCGCCAACACTTTTTGAAAATTTCTCCATAAAACGGGTTACTTCATAAGTGCACACGCCATTTATTTTTTTGAAAAGAGCTATGAAGTCAATTATTTTATAGTACAGTAGCCTATATTCCTATAATCTAGCTAAAACTTAGCAAGGTGGTTTGTTATATCCTTATAAATGTCTGCCCTTTTAACATGCTGTAAATGCATTCTAAAATTTGTGCTAGGTTCTGGTTGTTATGGGAAAGAATTAATGCATTCTATTAAATTTAACTTTTGCTGAAACACTCTTACATCAGCTAAAGCTTAGAGCTGTAACTGGAGACTAGCTTCCACAGCAATTAAGGAATAAAATACCTGGCTTTTATAATCCATCTTTTGTTCTGGGAAATGCCTACACTTAAATCAGCATGGTGTTAGACAAGGACTTGTGACCACTGAATATTTAACTTCATCAAAATCCATCCATACTCAGTACTTTGACAAGTCCGTTACTAGGTAGGTTATTATTTAAACAAGCGGGAGCCTTTCAGTTAAGCGTATACTGTAACTGGTCAAGGGATTAAACTATATGTTTGCTCAGAAACCTACTATACTCCACAACATACAGAATGAAATTCTTCAGCCTAACATGCTGGTCCAGTCCACCATCCCCTAAACCTATACCCCAGATTTAGCCACCTTCATCTCTTTCAAAAGCAGCGGTCTATTCCTATCATTCTACTCCTGGAATGTCCCCTTCTTATTTAAATTCTTCCAGTTCTACAGCTTATTGTAAATGCAGTGTAATCCAGGATATCCCCAACTAAAATTAGCCTTTGGATCTTCAGTATATAGCCCCTTTTCCAGTCTGCCTGCTTCTGGTGCAAGTTATATGAGTGCTTACCTCTCCACTCATACCACATCTAAGATGCTAAAAATCTGTTCAATAGAAACACAATTTGAAATATGTTCTTAGGTTTTCTCTGTAGCTCAGTACCTTGAACATAGCAGGTGCCTGTTAAATATTTACAGACTTGAGATAGTAGAGTGTACCTCCATTAGACTCAGGTTAAGAGGGACTGCTCCCCTCGGTAGCCCTCATGCTTTAGGGGTCCCTGCATATCACAAACACACATGCAAAACTAAATATTTTTAAAAAACACAAAGGTACTTTTATCATTAGGATCCATCACTTACCTTTGGCACAGCATGACTCCTAGTGCTAAACATCTGCTCTGTATCTAATAGAGCTCAGGCCCCACAGAAATACTTCTTTGTGTCTCTTTGCCCAGTGGCCTTAAAACAAGACAACTGTGTTACAGTGTCCTAAGCTTTGTAGGTTATGCAGTAACCAGAAGCACTTAGGTTACAAAGAAGACATATTAATTAAATTAAATTCTTCTTCTCAAAGAACATGAATACAATATTACATGGGGAGTATTGTTCCTCAGTAATGCCCATCAGCTTTTTTCTTGTTTCTAAAATATCAAATTGAGATTCAGCTTTGTTTAAATGCTTGTACTGATATTCATGAATAACTTGTATTCTTACTTTCAATAATCAATAATTTTAAATTGCTAGAAGAAAATAAGTATTTATAAATAGAGTACATTTAATTTTTTAATTTTAACTTTTTGTAAGTATATTTTTATGAAAAGTAAAATTAAATTAAAAATTCAAATTTTATACTATTTAGTGATTGCAGTGACAAAATTAAGAAAGGTTTTGTTTATGAATTTTTCTCGCTGTTGTATTTTATAATAAAATATTCATTTTATTATTGGAAAACATGTATACAAAAACACACATGTATAAAAATTACCCATAACTTAATCACTTGCATTATTTAAGATTTAAATGGAAACTGGCCAGTGTCTACTACGGCTAAGATTTTTGTGCATAGCCTTCTAATCTTTCCAGTGTATTTTCCTGACCTTATACAGACATATACTCATACCAGCACATATACATTTTTGAACAAAAATTTGACTTTTGAAATATACATTCACCTGCCAACACAATACCTTCAAATTTCCGAAAGCAAAATTTAAATGGAGATTATGAAAAGAAAAAGAGTTTTTTCTAATTGCTCTAACCTTCTCCAAGTCATCAAAACAGAATCCTTTGATGCTAAATTCATCTGGTTTCTTTTCTTGCCTTCCTAAATTTATTATAGTCTAGTTTTCTTTCTGGAATTGAACTCCCTTACTGCTACACTTCCATACACTACCTGTCCCAGATAACTCAAGTCCTTTTTTGGAAAGCAACTGATACACAGAAATTAACCCCTATTTTTGGAGCCCCATAAGTAGAAACCCTAAAACCATCTACAGAATAAAAAAATTAATTCCCCCCAGTGGCCACCAACAATGTCACCTAAAGTCAGTGGCTCCCATAAGAGAATCAGTAGACTTCTTAAAACTAGAAGATGGATTTTCAGTTTTGAATGAAAAGGAATGACCATTCTGTAGTCTAAAACTCTGTCTTAAGTTCAGACAATGGTTGGACTTGTCCACAGTGCTCAACTGAGGGAAATGCGAGAAAAAAGCAAATGGCTGAGGTTCTCCTGCAGGCCACGTGTCACTTTCACCATCAGAAGAGAGGACGGGGAGGATTTCTGGACAGCTATTTCCAAACGGAAGATTTCACCCTGAACTCCCTCCTACATTTAATCAACTGCGTATGTTGTTTATTGCTTCAGTGCCGTGAACATTATCGCTTAATTAAATTGTTTCACTCTTTGTCATAAATGCCACATCTCTTTAAAGGCATGCTTTATTTAGTTAAAGTTTGTTTTATCATTCACAAAAAGTATTATTAAACTGAATGGGTGACTATTTCAGCTTAGGTTAAAATCAATAATATTTAGTTGGGCCCTAGGTGCTAAATTCTGAAACCCCATGTTTTGCACTTTGCAGCGGCCCTATATCTAAACATCACTGACTGTTCTTTCTCCTGTGTTCATCTATGATTTATGGCTGTTCTAGTAGGTGGGACGAGGCTTCAAGGCCTCCTGCAGTGTTTAAGCTTCCAATAATCAGAGGAGTTTTCGTTTCCTACTCTTTTTGAACTGAGACTGTCATTCTCAATTTTAGAAACCCATTTAAAAAATAGAATTTTTAAAAGTTCAGAGCTTAATCTGTTTTCTGAAATGGTTAATATCTGACTTTTAGGGGGAAAAAATGTACTCCTGTAAAACAGGCCCTCAAATTTCACATAAAATAAAGTCAACTTAGGTCCTTGAATAAAGATTTTTAGCTCTTTCTTAATTCTTCTTTACTCCAAGATAATCTGATGAGAGATGAAGTCTTCAAATGCCTTTAAGCGGTTTCAAACATTAAAATTTTTTTAGCAGCAAACTTCTCATTCATGAAACTATAACTCACGCTTTAAGGAATGGTGTTTCTATTTTCCTATTTAATTTACATAATGAAAATAGTTATAAATAACATTATCACAGTACTTAATATCAAAGCCTAAATGATTACTAATTGCTTAAACACAGTAAGTTTGTCATTCACTCACTATAAAAATTATTTTTCATTATGTTGGGCATGTTGGAAACAAATAGCAAAATTTTACCAAAAGATACCCCCCAAAAATGAGACTATGTTTTTAAAGAAAATAAATTTGCAATCTAAATTACTGCTAACTTAACAACAACAACAACAAAAATCACCCAAGGACTAATTTGAATTACTAAAGTGTATTTTGCCAGAAATCATCTTTAGAAGGGGAAGCACAAATATTCAGTTTCTGTAGCTGTATTACAATGTCAGCATCTCTTTCTATCAACCTATCTTAAAAAAAATTAATTGCTTTTTAATTATATTAGCATTTGTTTATTTGTTGAAACACTGATAAGAATGAAATTCGAGAAGTCCTTAGTGATTCCTCTTAAGTGCTTTATATTTTTAAGTCATTCTGTCCATTCAAGTTCAATGTGAAAAGAAGTAAATGAAAACACTACGAACATACTACTTAATACTGAGAATGTGAAGTATGTGCTTTAAACCTATACTTTTACCTGTTCTGAAATTTAAAAAATTAGAGAAAAAAGGGTTTACTTTTAACAACTCTGTAGGTCATGTGATGATTGTATGTACTTTGAATCTTTCATTCTTTTAACTAACAGATTTAACAACCAAAAAAATAACTTACGTAATTATTTTCATTTATCTAAATGCTACTCGGCCGTGCAAGTTGTGTAGGAAATTCCTAAAAAGAATTCAAACAGATAGTCCAACTTGCCTTAAAATTAAAGTCTTGTGTGAAAAAACCTGAGGGTGTATACGGAGAATCTGGCCTCCTTGCAACACAGTCTCAGAAGAATAGAGACCAAGTTCCTGAAATATTGAACCCAATACTGAAATACTTGACTACACCATTTTAATTGTCATTAGTAAGGACTTACATCTAAAAAATCAGAAACACTTTAAGATTATTGACTTATACCAAAGGCTGTTCGAAAGTCTCCCTTCCCTTTATTTTCAAACTTCTATTTGTAGGGAAAGGAAATAACCTTTACTGTATAGTAGGTATAAAAGGAACCAGATGATTCATCTCTGTGAATCTGCTTGTTGAATTTGATGGATCATTCTTAAAAGCGACGTTGCTAATCTTCAGGTTTTCTTTTTTAGGTTATTCACAGATCAGTAGGTTTTCCAGCTAATACAGGTCTGATGCTCTTCTGTCTTCACACATGGTATTCATCATATCTTGACAAGAAAAGACCTTCAGTCTACAAATAACCTTCACTGAAGTAAGACATGTAAGTGGGTTTCTTTATGAAAGATAGATTTTATGGCTGAATAAAAAACAACTGTAGTTAAAAAGTGTCATTGCATGGCCTTATTTGAAGATTTTTCCTTCAAGGAACTTTAATGTTTGTTATTGAAACTACTAATAGAGAAAAAAAAAAAAAAAAAAAAAAAGAAAGAAAAAAAAGAAGAAGAAAAGAAAAAAAAAAGAAAGAAAGTATTAAATTACTTTATCATTAACCACAAATGCAACAGGAAGGGTTGATCAGCTCTGTATTTTATCATTCTGAAGCGTTCAGCCTTTAAAATATTTAAGCATCCACATTAGTTCTTGTCAAACTAGCACAAAGCAGTGCATAATATGACCCACATGTAAGAGCAGAACAAGATAAGAGGTTACAGTCAGGGTGAAATTTCCACAATGGGATCGCCCTGCACTATAGATCATAGTTTGGCTTCTTGTTTCCAGACAATTACTAAATGAGGTTGAGTGTTTTCTTTATGTTTTCACTTGGTCATGCTAAGAGGGAGAATCCAGTTTAGTTGATATTGAACTTCCAAGGATGAAACAATAAATTTGAGGCATCCTACACACCCTGTATTATTTCATATGGCCAATTAGAAAAACAAAGTTGATCAAATTTCATGGTGTCAGATAGCGTGATAATCTGGGTTCTCATGGTACAAATGACAGCTTTAAAGAAAGTATTAAGAACTATTAAGGTGGGCAAGCACCAAAATGATTTCTCACTGAAACTACAGTGTCTGAAGAATCCCTTTGCATAGATCCTACTGTGCACTGATTGAAAGAATAGTTGAGACAATTCCTTAAGACACTCTTTAAATTTTGTTATTTTTCTTTAACTATATTAACAAAACCCTATATAAAACAAAACATATCAAAATATGATTGTCGGTAAAATTAGTATAGGGCATTTAAAAGCACAAAATTTTGACCCTACTATATGGAATGAGGGAAGGTAAGGAGGAAGAGGTTGCCAGGAAGGGGTTAGACAGTACTAAAAATAATAATCCTACCAAATCTTAAACCTCTATTTCCCACAGACATTTATTAGATATCCTGTCCTTGTCTAGCTTTTAATACAAACAATGGTCCTGGAAAAAAAAAATACTGTTAGTGATATATAAGGAAATTTCACAGCAATAGGGATATATATCTAGTCAATCTACCCCAACTTTTAATCCAGCATTCATTCATTCAACAACCACTGAATTCCTGATATATATGAGTTGTTGGAGAAACAATGCTTAACCAGACAGATAAAGGCCCTACCTTCAAGAAGCTTATATTACAATGGAAGAAAAACCAATGAACAAAAATTATATATAAAACAATGACTGGCTGTTCATATGCAACACATAAAATAAACCAGATGCTGTAACGAAACAAATTAGTTAGGCCAGGTTTCTCTCAGGAGATGATATCTAAGCTAATACCTAGAAAGAGAAGGGGTTGGCTGATTGTCTGAAAACTAGGAGAAAGGTGTTTCTTGCTAGAAAGCAGTAAGTACCTGGAAAATTCTAGAAACAGAAATTTAGAAAAAGCCGGTACAACTGAGCATTAATGACTAAAACAGAGTGCACAAAATAAAATGGGAGAATCAGCCCCTGTCTGCTTAATAAATATTTGGGTGTCTATACCTGTCTTTAACATTGAACATGAATAATTTAACATAGTAACATCTCTCAGTTGTAGACCAGCCTGCAATAGAATTATTACAAATTTTTAGAAATTCTTATGGGAATACCATAAATGAAAACATCAATTGATAGACTTGTGGTAGTATGTTTTTAATTATGCAAGAGGACCTGAGAAAATAAAGAGCATTCAGAAAAATGGGTGAAATAATATATATTTAAACACTTGAATGCAAAACAGTATTACAGATATGATATTGATATTTTAAAGTATTTTGTGACAAGCATATATAAAGGGCATAATGATTTGGACCTCTTTCTAAAATAACTTCACCTGTCCTAACCCTCTGATTCTGCTTGCCAAAGCTTTATTTTTTTTATTTTTATTTTTTTTAATGTTTGTTTATTTTTGTGAGCAGAAAGAGCTCAAGCAGGGGAGGGGCAGAAAAAGAGGGAGACACAGAATCTGAAGCAGGATCCAAGCTCTGAGCTGTCAGCACAGAGCCCGATGCAGGACTCGAACTCACGAACAGTTGGATCATGACCTGAGCTGAAGTTGGATGCTTAACCGACTGAGCCACCCAGGTGCCCTGATCTCTTTCTATTTTGAAGGAAGGAGCTGTAATAGTACTTACCTTCCCCATACATTGTTGAAGACCAGCCTCAGCAGAGAAGAGGCCAGCCTAAGATCTACTTTGAAGTCCTAGAGACCGCCAAAAGCTCTGAGAAATTTCACCTCTAGTCTCTTTCTTCATTTGTTCATTCATTCGGAAGTTCTTTATTGAGCACCTACTATGTACCAAGCACTACCCTAGACATTTGATATTCGTCAGTCAACAAAACAACAAAATGCACCTGCTTTCAGAAAGTGTCCTATCTATCCGCAAGAGACAAACATTAAAAATTAGCCATAATAAATGACTAAATTATATGGTACTTTAGAAATGATAAATGCCATGGAAGAAAAGACAAAGCAGAGCAAGATAAGGGAGATCCAGGAGTGAAGCTTGGAACAGGTTACAAATTTAACTAAAATGACGGACATGAGACTCCTCGAACGGGGACTTGAAAGCAAAGACTTGACTGGAAATTGGTGAGAAACATCTGAAGGAAAGCACACTCCAGGCCAGGCCCTGAGGAAGGTAGGTTGGCCTGGCGTTTCGGAAGAAGAGCAAAGGGCTCTAGTGACAGTGGCTGCATGAGCAGGGGAGAGAGTAAGTTCGTCCTCTCTGGTGCCTGGTGCCCGTGAAGTGGAAGCCCAGCATTTGAATAAAGGAAAAAACTTGAAGCAGCAGCCTAGAAGAAAGGAATGGTGGTAGCAAGACTTAGTTTGAATTTGCCCTTTGACAGCAAACATGATGTTTTCCGTAGAATTCTGGTCACAAATCAATACAAACATGAACATACTCTAAAGATCATTTTATTCAAAAGTCATCATCATTATCACTCTTTAACCGTGATTCCATCACCACTACCCCAGTGATCCCCGATGTGTTCAGGCCTGGCTCAGTCTTTCCAAGACTGTGCATCTATCTGACAAACCAATACTGGTCATGAGACAACCAAAATTCTTTCCCTGATCAACCTCTAACCGGCTCCTTTTTTCCACCAAGTCCTCAACGTTCGGTCTTCGTTTGTCATCTCCGCATTGTCCGCTTTTAGCAAGAGTGCTGTGAAGACGGTTTACTCAGAATCTCTCACCCTCCAGATCCGGGCACTCTTGATACCTGTTCAGGTTCTTCATCCTCCACCGCCCCTGGGTGATGTCTGATTACACTGACCTGACTTCAGCAAGTATCCTGTCAGCGAGCCAGAATCCCTGCTTTCCCGCACATTTCCTCTGAGTCGTTTTCCATCCACTGGCCCCCTCCCTGCTCCTTGGCTATAAGTTTCCACTCTTCCTTGTTGTGTTCAGATTCGAGCCCAATCTCTCTCCCACTATAAGACCCCATTGCAGTGGTTGCTACCCCTATCACGATGCTCTTCCCTTCAATAAAAGCTGCCTTGCCACTCTTTACCAAGCATCTTCAATAACTGTCTCTCTACCACCAGCCAGAATGATAGGGACACCCAAGAAGCTGACCAAATGCTGGAACAAAAATATGCATGGTAATCCTTTGAAAAAATGTGGTAAATCCATGAGGAAATACAAGGTTGTTTAAAAAAAAAAGTGCATTCAGGCACATCAACTGTCAAAATGGCACAAATGATTAAAGAGAAACCATGCAAATAAAATCCAACGTGTAAAACAATCTGTCTCGTCTATCAATGGCAACACTCTATTTTGATTTCCTTAATTAAATTCACCCATTACAGTCAAATTTGGGAGGAAAAAGTGTTACTGTGTTTCAATATTTTTAAACAAAGAGGAAATCTTTTCACAAACGGTCGACTTGAAATACTCCAAAAGACAGTAGATCGTTCCATGAAGCAAAGTGCTTTTCTCAACAAACCAACAATATGTGTTTATTGCACTGGAGCCCAGGACCACCACATACGATTACAGTAAAAGCTCTGCATTATTTCCATCTGGCAATGAGAACACAAGATGTTGTATAAACTACCAGAAGAGCTCTATTTCATTGTAATTAAAATTTAGTGTTACACTTAAGCAATAAGGCAACTCCAGGAGATGTGATTATCATGAGATAATGACCTTGGGGTGTTGCAAGGCATACAAGGAACCAAATGCCTCCAATCCTCTAGGGGGCAAGATTATTTCTACATAACAATCTCCACCTCCTCTTCCTTACCCTCCCCTGCCCCTGAAGCTGTATGATCGGTGAAAGAGGAAAGCTAGGGATTAAGAGCACCAGTATGATTTCTGCAAGAAGAGGGCATTGGGGGACTGGTATATGACAAAGTTAGCATTGTAGAGTGCTGAAGCAGCAGTTTCAAACGAGTTGTGTTGTTTGTGCAATAATTATGCAATGGCTTTAGAATTCTCTGGACACAGATAGAACTGTCAGTGATGTCATAGGCATGTAAGTAATCCCCAGCAAGGGCACAGATCTAACCTTTTCCCCCTGTTTTGGTTTCGTGATTTCCATTTCATAATAGCAATAAGGTATGACAGGTGGTGCAGTTCTTGAGGGTTTATTACACTTCTTGGGTGGTTGAAGCCACTCAGCCTTTGGCCCAAACCTCTCAAGACATCTGAGATGTGTAATAATTCCCCCAAAATGCAATGCCTGTCATGTCGTATTGCTTAATTGCTTTGTACTTACCAAGTAATTCTTTTTAAAGTGAATGCAGAAAACAGTGCTTACTTTAGAGTTTATCCTACTGGAAACTACTTCTCTAATGGGATAATATGAAACAATTTCTACTATAATGGATGAAGGAATATTCCATTATGCTGTTGTTATAAACTTTAAACTGAAAGGTCATTTAAAACTACGGAAAATGTTTATATTTTATAACGGTTGGTGGAAAAAAGGATAAACTAAAACTCAAGAAATTAATATAAAATAAGACTATCCTCAATGACAGCTCATGTTGAAGAGTCAAGTACCTCAATGATTAAAGAAAAATACCTCAAACTCTTCCATGTCAAAGAGGTGACAGTGAAATTTCATTTATAAATAATATATTTTTAACAGTTTTTTTATCTTTTTTTTTTTTATTTTAGAGAGAGAGAGAGAGCACAAGTAGGGAAGAGGGGACGAGGGGGAGAGAGAGACAGAGAGAGAGACACAGAATCTCAAGCAGGCTCCATACTCAGCATGGGGCCCAGCTCAGAGCTTGATCCCACGACCCCGGGTTCATGACCTTAGCCCAAATCAAGAGTCTGACACTGGGGTGTGCCTGGGTGTCACAGTCAGTTAAGCCTCCAGCTCTTGACCTCTGCTCAGATCATGATCTCACAGTTCAGGAGTTTTAGCCCCACATCGGGTTCTGCACTGAAGACTTGGAGCCTTCTGGGGATTCCATCTCTCCTTCTCTCTGTCCCTCACCTGCTTGTGCCCTCTCTCTCTCTCTCTCTCTCTCTCTCACTTTCTCTCTCTCTCTCAAAATAAATTAATAAACTTAAGAAATTAAAAAAAAAAGAGTCTGACACTCAAACGACTGAGCGGCTCAGGCAGCCCTTATAAATAATATTTTTAATGACAGAGCTAGGGAGACCAAAACAAAAGCATTAGATTTTTTAAAAAAAATTTTTAACGTTTTATTTTATTTTTGAGACAGGGAGACACAGAGCATGAACAGGGGAGGGTCAGAGAGAGGGAGACACAGAATCCGAAGCCGGCTCCAGGCTCTGAGCTGTCAGCACAGGCCTGACGCAGTGCTCGAATTCATGAACCACGAGATCATGACCTGAGCCGAAGTCGGCCGCTTAACCGACTGAGCCACCCAGGTGCCCCCAAAACAAAAGCATTATAAAAAGGAACACTGAGGACAATGTTTTTAAATAGTAACATAGAAAGAATTTGTATATGTAAATATATACATGTTTGTACAAAATAACGTAATGCATGGGCAAACTGAAATGATAAAAGAGTAGAGACATAAAGTATTAGGTACTTTTTTCTGGGTATGAGACAACCTACTAAATGGGGATGAAATTTAGAGTTTCTTTGCTCTCGATGTCATTTACCTGTGTATAGTCATGTCCCAAGTAATACATTAAACTCTCCACTTAAGTCACAACAATTTTTATTTCTGTTGAGGCTGGATCAAAGTTCACTAATATATGAATCTAGAATACTTTGGGGTGAGCCTTTGCATTCTTGAAATTCAGGAAATACTATGAAAAGAAGAAATACTAATTCACATGGCAAAAATGTGAATTACTAATTCACATAATATATCTATACAAATCAATGAATACAGCTCCGTATAGTAATACTCTCCGAATTAATGCCTACATCTAGTCTAGAAATGGAGGCACGTGACAAAATAATAAATTACATTACAGAGTCTCAGTCTTGGTGAATTCTCTCAATGCCATGCCCTCCTAGCATTTTACTCAAGTATGGCTCAAAGTATAGGTGGCAGACTCAAGTCTTCTCGGACTCGGTATTTGCTCCAGGTCTAGCCCTGAGCTGGACCCCACATTGTCTCCAATCCATCCTTTCTTTGGAGAACCCACTTGGAACTTCGACTCTCATCTCTTTATTGGCAAATCCTATAACCTTGGCCTACATCATTTAACTTTCTCAGTCTAAATTCCATATTTTAAAAAAGAGATGTCAACACCAGTCCTATCACAGAATTTTGGGGAGACAAGTGAAATAGGGTATGAAGAAATGTTTTATCATTTAAGGGCTAGTCAAAACCATTTCAAGTATGTTGGTGATGATTGTTTTTGTTATTATCACTTTTGCATTTGATTGAGCATGGAAAATTGGTGACAAGCACATTTAGGCACAACTTGGGGAAACACCAAACTAAAGGGGTAAAGGAGGATGGGCTAAAATAGGAGGTCCATTCTTTTTTTTTTTTTAACATTTTTTTAAGTTTATTTATTTTGAGGGAGAGAGGGAGAGAGAGAATAAGTGGGGGAGGGGCAGAGACAGGAGAGAGAGAATTCCAAGCAGGCTCCACACTGTCAGCGCAGAGCCCAACACGGGGCTTGAACCTATGAACTGTGAGATCATGACCTGAGCCAAAACCAAGAGTTGGACACTTAACCAATTGAGCCACTCAGGCACCCTTCTTTTTTTTTTTTTTTTTAATTTTTGTTAATGTTTATTTTTGAGAGAGAGAGAGAGAGAGAGAGAGAGTGAGAGTGAGCACGAGTGGGGGAAGAGCAGAAAGAGAGGGAGACACAGAATCGGAAGCAGGCTCCAGGCCCTAAGCTGTCAGCACAGAGCCTAATGTGGGGCTCAAGCTCACTAACTGTGAGATCATGACCTAAGCCAAAGTCAGATGCTTAAACAACTGAGCCACCCAGGTGCTCCAGGAGCCACATTCTTATTTCTAAAAGTATGAGGGAGGGGGATGGAAAAGAATAATTTTAAGAAGTTATACTAAGGCAAATCTTTAAAAATATAAACAAAAAAAACCTCTGATTACTAAATTTCACCTTTGTTGGAGGGTACTTGCTATTTCTTAGTATTGGGCTCTTCTGTGAAGCCTGTCTTAACTGAAAAGGAGATAACAAATGTCTCTGACTTGTGTCAGTCACTTACTTTCCTGCTATTTCTTTACCTATACACATTTTGCTATTTTCATTATTCATTATTATATTGGTCTAACTACTGTGGATTCTGTTGTGTGCTCAGATCAATTCTATCTTGTGTTATTAACTAAAGACAAAAAAAAAGATAATTATCTCAGATAATTATACTGAGAAGTGTTAGTAGGTGTTTTTGATGGTAAGGAAACAACTTTTTATTCAAAAATTCATTTGTAACTACTGTTAGTTAGGAAACCTACATATACAGCACCAAAATTTATAAGCTTGCTTGTTTCTCCTTCTATATATACAAGGAAGTCTTTTTTTATTTATATTACAATTGTATGCTTTTTTCAAGTATAATTACTTTGTTCCTCTTTCTATTATGTCTAATTTTTACCTACTACTAAAACTCTTTCTAGAAGGAACTTAAACTGTAAGTGGTGATTTATTTCAAATTCCTTGTTTAAGAAGCATTCTGAACATGAAGTACAAGAACACGGAGGAAATTCTTCACTCTGTCTAGGTAGATCAGCTAAACATAATTTGGAAATAGATTTTGGTGAAAGCAAACTCTTTCTTCCATTCCCTCTCAGTGTATTTTTTCACTATCAATAAAGAGTTTATCTCTCATTTGAGTTCCTAAAATTGTTTCCTTCATTTTTTTTCTTTTTTGAAAAAAAAAGCTGGATTCTTAAGTCAGACCTGCCAAGACAAAATAAAATTAGAATTATCGAATTAATGAAAACAATTTATAAAGCAAACTAGTATAATTCCAACTTTCTCAAATCTTTTTTCATCAATGATATTTGTATCTATTAAGGTAAGAGGGACAAATACGGGGATTTTTCTAAATCAAGTACACCCTTAGCAGGAAGTATTTATTCACTTCTAGGAACCATTCAAACACAGTCTTTTCTAATATCCACCCAAGGAAATAAACAGGACGATTTTTCTACAGATCAAAATTGTATTGCAAAAAGAAGCCAGGTGAACCTGATCTAGACAACTAATAGCCAACACATGTCTGCCGACTATCTTTCTATCTTTGTCTATCTATCTATCTATCTATCTATCTTTTTTTAATGTCATCTGGGCAGAACACTGTTTAGAACGTGACAATTCATTCAGGCAGGAAAACCACAGCTCAGGCTCCATCTGTCTGTTCTGTCAACAACTTAACACACACGTTCAACACCTCATCACATCCCCAAGGTGATTATGACTTCTTGGCAACGATGATGGTGGTGGTATTGCTGCGCAGTTGCATTACTGATGTAGTTATTTCGTGGTTAACCATGATTCAGTAATTCTTGAAAGGACTGTGCTTTCTAGAATGCTCAGTTCTTTCGTGCACTTTCCAAACAGTTTCATACACACATTCTGGCCTTTTCATTTAATTTTTCATACCACTGGTTCCCATTTTGTATCCCACATCTAACATGGTGACAGGTAATAATTACACATTTGTCATGGGATAAGAAGTTCTTCAAAGATTTCTCAAGAATTCTCATAATAGCTGCTTGAAACTTTGTTATAGTCTCGTACCAGACGGGGTTAGTATGAGATTTCTTCTCTTAAGAGTCCATCTGTGCGGTGATTCCTTAAAGGTCAAAGATCATTCAGATATACTTCTTTAATTTTTTTTTATTAAAATAATGAAATGTGAGGGCTTAAACTTTAGAAATACCTTTATACCTTGAGGTCTTGTCATTGTTATGCAGTCTATGTAATGCAAGATCTTGATGTCTGCTATGAATTCAAACAGTGTAAGACTTTTAGGCAGGGAGATTTAGGAGATTTAGGAGACCTTTATAGGATTGCCAACATGAGGACAGGTACTACTCCATATTTACCTTTACACTGAATGGAATGGCATCTGGCATTTTAAAAAGCTACGTATTTGTAACCGTATTCACTATGTATGAAGAAAACAAAGGCAGATTTAAGCCCCAACCCTCCCAGGGTGACTGTAGTTCACCTTTGTCATCCAGAATTAGATGGAAATCTTTTTTGGCTCGGAGTGTGATAAGCGCTCCCGATAAAAAAATATCTCAGTCCGTAGCACCAATGTTTTTCTTCCACTTTAAATATGTTTTCTATAGAAAACGATAGAGTGAGTCTATCATGAAAGGACCCCCTTAGTTGCTACACTAGTGACCTGCCATTCTTATGCACGACACAACCACCATATTATGACACGTCATTCTTATGGTTGGCACGTGCTGATTTACATATGTATTCATTAACAACTACAGACTAAGCACTTAGCGATACTTTAGGGATATAAAGAGCTGAAGATTCAGTCTGAGCTCTGTAGAAGTATATTTTCTTTTTGCATGATTTCTTTTATGTCCCCAAATGGTTAACTTTTTATAGACAGCCTCATTATGTAAAGTAAAATATAAATAAATAGTAAAAGTCTAGAAAAAGAAATGGCAGAAATAAACAAATACTTTTAAAAAATCGAGCCAATAAAAATGACACAGATCACAAAACATTTTAACTGAATTAAAGTAATAGAGTACCACAAACAAAATATATTCTCTGTTATCCAAGGCATTGACAGAGCAGAGACTGCAAAAATCAATGCACCTATAAACCCAAGACATTTTTAAAGCAACTGTTCAGAACTCAAGTCTCATTGAGTCATGAATTCAGATTGCTCACAAATAAAAAATTGGCAGGTCGGGGCTTCATCTCTTTTTACTTCTCTTCAACTTCACAAACTGTGAAAATGTAAACTAGATAAGCAGTCAGAGAGACAATTAATATCTTAGCATAGTCACAGATTTTTGTTATTAGCATCTAAAAAACTGGAAACAGATCCAAAGGTGATTCAACAGCAGAATGTAATCTTAACAATGCTGATTTGAGCTCCTACTATGTGCCAGTCACTGTCTCACTGGCATCTGCTTCAGCAAGTTGAGTTCAGTGGAATTGCATCTTCCAAGTCCTCACCGTCAGCTCAAAGAACTAGGTCCGTCCAAAATGAATCCCTACTTATAAAAACGACTTCCTCGTTTGCCTTGCTGAAGGGAATGAGCTTATCAGAATCAGCGTAGTGACAAATCCAAAAGTTTCTTGATGAGATCAGATCACATAGTTCCAGTAAATTAGCACATACCAAATGTGGTATCTGCTGAATCCTCAGTATTCAGACTCCTGTCCATTGTCAGAAGTAGAAAATGACCTTCCAGAAAGCTGGTTAAACTAAGGCTCCTGGACTTTAATTGAGGCTGTGACTAGACCCAAAATCTTGAATCTCTGCCCCACTACTTCACAGCAAGGCCCTGTGTCCTCTCTGACTTCGTGAATCTATTTATTAACTGTGGAGAAGTCTTCATACACCAAAAAGTCCAAAAAAGACTTCATGCTGCATGCTAATGTTCTCAGGCTTCCCTTTGCTGCAGCCTCTAATTTGGAACCACAAGTTGGCAGAGGCTGAGTCACAAGATTCTTCAGTGGCTTCAGTGCCCAACCTGAGCCCCGGGTCCCTGTCAACATCTTAAAGTAACTTTCTTGGCTCAAAGAACTTTAGGAAAGAAGGGAAAGAATATTGAAAATCATATGTAGAATAAATTCTAAAAAGGGGGAATTCGTTCAGAGATTATGAGGTACTTCTTTTTATTCTTTTTCCTTTTTTTTTTAACTTTTTAAAATTCCAGACTAATTACCATATAGTGCTATAATAGTTTCAGGTGTGTGATACAGTGATACAGTGATTCAAAAATTCTATACATTTACTGAGTGCTCATCATGATAAGTGTACTCTGAATTTTGCCTCATGCAGTTCTAGATCATTTCATCTGACCTCACTATTCAGCAAAAGCCTGTTCATTTGTAAGTAAGCATTATATGCATATTGCATATTTAAACAATATATATCTATATCTATATCTATATCTATATCTATATCTATATCTGTATCTATAAATAACAAATAGAGAATCTAGGTAAAGAACATATGGGAGTTCTTTATATTTTTGTGTCTTTCTCTAAGTTTCAAAATATATCATAATTAAAAGATAGCAAAACTAAATGCAATGCGTGATCCTGAATTAGATGGTAAATGAGAGAAAAAAACTGCCCTGAAAAAAAAATTTGGTGAAATGTGAATAAAATCTGTGTATTAGAAAATGTTACCGTATCAATCTTAATTGCAAGATCTCAACAATTGTGCTGTGTTTATATTCTTATTATTACTCTTAAGAAATATTTACGGGTAATATGGCATGATGTCTTCGAGTAATTCTCAAATAGTTTAGAAATGCACACACACACACACACACACACACACACAGAATGATAAAACAGATGTGACAAAATGTTAAACATTGGTGATTCTGGGGAAAAGGTATACAGAAGGTCTTTTTTGCAATTTGTACAACTTTTCTGTAAGTTAGAAATTATTTCTGGGGGGCCTGGGTGGCTCAGTCGGTTAAGTGTCCAAATTAGGCTCAGGTCATGATCTCACAGTTTGTGAGTTCAGGCCCTAAGTCGGGCTCTGTGCTGACAGCTCAGAGCCTGGAGCCTGCCTCAGAGTCTGTATCTCCCTCTCTCTCTGCCTCTCCCCCATTCCCTCTCTCTCTCTCAAAAATAAACATTAAAAAATGTTTTGATTTAAAAAAACTTAAAAAAATAATTTCAAAATAAACCATAAGCACATAAATTTATGTCAGTCTCTTTCTTAAAATTAGCTTGAAAATACAAGGTAGTCATACTCATGTCTCATATAGCTTTCATGTTATGCCAATTTACCATTATGAAAGATTTTTAAATCTCTCTTCCCACTTCCCCAAATGAAAATGTTGGCCATTGTGATTTCCTATTTTTCATAGAGTATTAATGTTTGTATAAAAGGCAAAAATATTACATTTTCAGAGGTGCCAGGTGGATTTCCAAACCATATCATTTTGTTGTGGCACCGTATCTTAAGAGGGCAGTCTGCAATTACCCCCTCTCAAAATACTTAGCTTCTTTCAGTGTTCTCTTACTTGTGAAGAAAAAGGGAAGGAATAGCAATGCTGTGTACTGTTGTGTAAGGGTCTATTGTATTTCCCAACTTACTTGTCAGGAAATTTCCCTGAATTTGAGAAAATTCTTATGAAGTCCAAGTATCTCAGCTGTAATATGAATAAAGAGCGTTTCAATGTAACACAATTTAAACTGTGGAAGGACAATACAGAGACAAGAGATGTCTCTGGAGAATATGAGGCCGAAATCACATGGCAGCATTCTAGTGTTTCATACCCCGAGGCTCCACTAGTTGAATTTCTCTGATAGTTTCCTCTCACCTTATTCTCAGCCGACGTGGATGCTGATGGAGTAAGAATGGAATCAGCCAAACAATTTTCTTTAATGAAGGCAAAGAAATCAGGACGAGAGTAAACAATATGCATGTCAACAGCCATGGTTGGATATTGACAACAATACCGAGAGTAGGCACTTGACTACAGCCTCTGCTCTAAAACTTGGCTCTACAAAGAGCTTCAAATAACGTTTGGTAGGAACCTGAAAAGTTAATGTCAGCTGTTTTACTTTGGGGAGTTCCAATGCTGATATGCCTTGAAAAATTCTGCTCACAAACAAGATTAAAGGTCCAGAATAATATCCAATCGCATCCCTGAAGCTCTATGAACTCCAAACAAACACAGTAAAAAGTTCTCTCAGTGAGCCTTAACCCTAGAGAACACTGAAACGTGGAGCCTTGCAGACGGAAGATCTTGGTTGGATACTTGCATCTGGAAAAAGATGAGCTCTATAAACTGTTACTAATGACTTTTGAACTTGGTAGCAGAAGGTATCAGAAGTACCTTTCCATCCAAAAAGATACTATCTAATAAGTTGTAGTAGGGGAAAGACAAGGAAGCATGAGATGGTCTGCAAAATTCCTGCGTCTTGTTTTCTGTCTGGATATGCAATGCATGCTTTTACATTACTATACAAATACTATTTCTAACCAAAAATAAGGATATACCCTCTTTGTTGTAATTGGATGTTTTGCTCACCCCCGTGCAGGTTGCAAATGATTGTTCCTTCAGAAATAGTCATCAGGTCATGGCCACTGCATGCCCTAGAACAGAAAGAAGAGGGGTGAGGACTTAATCAAAAGAAAAGACTTCAGTGATAGAGAGCTGAGAAACACTGTAAGTCTTACTCAAATACTAGTCCCACATCCCTTAGAATAGCAAGCAAAAGGGATATTTTTGAAAACCCCTTTGGATAATTACTGCCTCCTTGAATTCTGACCATTTTGTCTCGCTACCTTGTAAAAGAATCAAGTACTTGGCTGAGAAAGGATTCTCCCTGGACCTTTACAAGACTCCTTGAAAGGCATATTTCTCACCAAAGATCTTGAGACCATATTTCTAGCCTATACCAGGAGTCATTGCTCAGAGATTTACATTTCACAAATGCGATCGACAGCTCTCAGGAAGAGATCGCTGTTTGCACTGCCGAGCCATGCTACCTGCTGCATCACTAGCCTCTTCACTGCTGCAGTAGAATTGCGCGTACGTGGGGTTTACGTAGAGTGCTCCAACGGCACTTCCCAACAGAAACAAAAGCACACGTGTGTGACAGTCCAAGAAAGCGACTTCAGCATTGAGATGGCATTGCCTGCATGCCCTCAATTAAAGAAGTTGTCTCAAATAAAATATATGACCATAACATAGATGTTGTGTATTGTCAGAGACAACTCCCCTGACCGCCTACCAAAAACAAACCCTTGTCCTATTTCTTTTTCATCCTGACACTCACTATTCTCTAGAATTACATCAGGCGTTTGTTTCCTTGTGTGTTGCCTCCCTTCTCCACCAGATACAAGCCCCATGAGGACAGGGATTTGTCTTGTTCGCTGTAGCAGCCACAGCATGAGAACTTGCCTGGCCTGCAATAGATGCTTCAAAAGTATCTTTTGAACAAATGAGCGTTGGAACATCCTCAGCAACGTAACGGTTAAACACTGAACCGAAGTGCACCAGAAGATGGGTAGGTAGGTTCAGACATTCAAGTATCTGTCTTGAATGTGAAGTGCACACTTGTGCTTCCCTTGTAAACTCAAGGATGAAGGTCACAGAATCCGTGACAGAAAGGTTTATCTTTCCTTTTTTTTTTTTTTTTTTTTTAGTGTTTATTTATTTTTGAGAGACAGACAGAGCCTGAGTGGGGGAGGGGCAGAGAGGGAGGGAGACACAGAATCCGAAGCAGGCTTTCAGGCTCTGAGCTGTCAGCACATAGCCCGATGGCGGGGCTCAAACCCACGAACCGGGAGGTCATGACCTGAGCCCAAGTCAGATGCTCAACTGACTGAGCCACCCAGGCGCCCTGAAAGGTTTATCTTAAAGTGAATCTCAGGACCATTATGACAGAGCACTCTCCCATGATCTTCACTATGATTTTGCAATTTGGGCAGATCCAGAGAGAAGGCTCCACAGCACTACTGAATTTATAACAGGGCTCACCCAAATTATAGGCTACTGGTGGAGACAGAGTTGAGTTGATGCTAGTCAATAAATCAATGAAGACGTCTTCCAAAACACTCTTTCACAGTGACCTTCACTGAAGTGTTGAAATCGCTGTGAGCTCTTCCAAATTATGGCATAAGTGCTCCTAGAAGTTGCATTGAGAAAGTACAACCTAGTTTTTCTTGCGACTGAAAAAAAAATACTAAATACACCCTTTAAAAGCTTATCTTCAACAAGGAAGTGGGATGGAGGGATGCTTCCTGGAAAAGAATATTCTTCAGTCTTTAGGTTTACCCTTCATGAAAACAGATAATAGACCCTCAAGGAACTTTGTATCTATCAGACTCAATGTTTACGGAAACATCCTAAGATAGCATTCATATCTGAGGAGCTCACCTCCATGAAACCACAGAAAGTCTGCTAAAACCTAAGAAACAAACAGCTAAAAAAGGTTTCTGAACCATGGTACATTTTAGAGTATTCTGAACAGTAATGTTCTACTCGAAGGGTATGATTTATGGTCCTCCCTAAATCTGGTCTCCAGAGCTGACTTAGGCTAATTTCTAGATCCTACTGCATCTACTTAGATCTTATTCCTCATATATTTTGAATGCTAAATGCAAAACATGTACACTGTTGGTGGCTATATTTTAGGTGGGGAATGCAATTCTTCCCCATAGTGGCAATACAGCATCCTCTCAGTTATAAATATCTTCACTTCAATGAGAAAAGATGATGAAATTCTTTTTGAAGACTCTCAAAGGGCTTGCAGATTTTTAAAAATATTACCGCCACTTTGTTTGGAAGAAATACAGTTTGGTCGTAAAACCATCATTTGTGATTGGATTTATGAACATGACACGCATTTGCATGCTGTGCGTGAAAACTGTGCACCAAAGAGTGATTTCAAACAAGGATACTGTTGCTAGTCAGAATTTTCTCATCTGTATTACCATTAGCAAATTTCAAGTTCCCCAACCTGTTGAAAATAAATGTAATTCAAAGAATCTTCCTTCACATAGACACAGTCTATCAACTTCAAAATTCCTCTTACCCGCATTGAAATTTTTCCAATTAGAATGGGAAATTCCTTTTTATTTTTGCCCCAAAGATTTCTCTTTTAATGTTAGCTCAAGAGAAGAACATCTTTCTTTTTTCAGTTGTTCTCTTTGTGCCCTTATGATCTATCTGTAACTTGTGTAGAACATTTTATTATTGAGCATCGATCTTAGGAGTGTGTTAATAAAAACATAGTTGCCCTACCAAATCTAACTCCCTTATTGAACAATCTTTTTTTTTTTTTTTTTTTTAATTTTTTTTTTTTTCAACGTTTTTTATTTATTTTTGGGACAGAGAGAGACAGAGCATGAACGGGGGAGGGGCAGAGAGAGAGGGAGACACAGAATCGGAAACAGGCTCCAGGCTCCGAGCCATCAGCCCAGAGCCTGACGCGGGGCTCGAACTCACGGACCGCGAGATCGTGACCTGGCTGAAGCCGGAAGCTTAACTGACTGCGCCACCCAGGCGCCCCCCTTATTGAACAATCTTGATTAAGCACAAGAAACTGTATGGGTACTAGATTTGTTTTAAAGTAAGAAAGAAGCTGCCTTAAAGAAGCTTACTTTTGGGGCACCTGGGTGGCTCAGTCGGTTGAGCGTCCAACTTCGGCTCAGGTCATGATCTCACAGTACGTGGGTTGGAGCCCCCCATCGGGCTCTGTGCCGACAGGTCGGAGCCTGAAGCCTGCTTTGGATTCTGTGTTCCCCTCTCTCTCTGCCCCTTCCCCACTCATGCTCCGTCTCTCTCTGTCTCTCAAAAATGAATGAACATTAAAAAAAAAGAAGCTTACTTTTAATGTTCCTCTGCTATGAAGTAGAAAGAAATAAGGGCTAAGTCAAAGTACATGTGATACTTTACACTAAAAACGTGTCACAAGGGGCCATTAAGACTTGAGGGATCCAGTAAAGCTTTCTGAGAAATTGTCATTTTTCTTTGGTTTGAATGGTTGGTAGGATGTTGATAAGGGAAAAACCAGGAACATATGAGGGACATGGAAGGCTCAGACTCACTGATTCAGAGCATTCTCTCAAATTCAGTACTGGGCTCAGATCAAAATTTCATAAAAGCAAATGCTTCAGATTGATATTGGAGATGTGAATTGAAGCCCAAGGTTTAATGTACACTCCTCAGTAACCACAGTAAGACAACCATTAGTAATTTAGTGGTTGACCGAATCATTTGTAGTGAAATAGTCCCCATAGATGAGATCCCTATTTTAAATATCCAACGTTTACACACAGAGAAAGTACAAACTAAGGTTACCTGTTTAGAACATTTTTACTGTACTCCTTAAGAGAAACAAGAATTCCTTTATGAAATAAAATGCAAATGAGAATGCATTTGGCAGGCTCACTCCGAGCACATGTAAAGAAGCAGCATTATCACACTAGCAGGTGCTGTAGTCCCAGTGTTTTATCCTGTCAATAGGAAAATCCTTGATGTGCTATTGAATACACAGTTATCTTGACAGCCATCTTCATGTAATATTCAAGATAGCTTTTACAAAGTCTCAGTTATAATATTAGCCTGAGATCTAATGCTTGCTCTTTATTTAAGGGATGATTAACTTGATTTGATGCTTTCTTTGCTGTGAGCCAACTCAGATTCAGAATTCTCCTGGGCAGATCTCACTACCTTTAACTAATCGTAAATATCGTAAATATACGATGTGCCTAGCCCAAACCCTATTCTTATCAATTACTGTTCTACACCACCAATTTTACCCTGCTTTAAGTCAAGAGCTATTTGCATCAGCTTTCCACCATGTATTGGGCCTGACCTTTGAAATATTGTAGCCACTGAATTCCTATTATTCAGAACAAGAAAGAACTGTCTTGAAAGCTCTATTTTGGTTCAAGTGGGAAACAAACAAACAAACAAACACTATTCTATGACATTAACTGTCTCAAAACCCTTTTATTATTGCCAATCTACAAAAGAATCTTGAGATGGAGTTTACCTGGTTGAAACTCATATTTAGAAGGAAAGAAAGAAGGGAGGGAGGGAGGGTGGGAGAAAAGAAACTGATCACTTACAAACTCTAGAAATAGAATCTAAGAGAATTCCTGCTTCTCTGCACGCATAGACATGGCAGAGTATTCTAGTTATCACAGACTCAGAAACTTTGATTGGGAATTGACACATCCCATCCCAATTGCTTGCCCTTGGCAAGCTCTATATACAAAAGGCAATATGCATGAGTATCTTGTCTGGGGCTAAAAGGAGGCATGAAGTTTCAGACATGGAGACACAGGGAGATATGAGGGTAATAAAGAAGAAGTGCCATATCCTTCCTCTCTTACAGACTTCCTGGGCTTGTCTTGAGCTGTGGTGGATTTACTAATTTAAGCATACTTAACTCAAACATGCAAAGAAATATAGCGATTTTATATTTTCTATGCCTATCTGAGCTCACTTATAAGGCCCAATGAACTAGGAGGCAGGGAGAGAAAAAACAACTACACTGAGTAGTTAATTAATTAATTAATTAATTTCTGTCAATCTATAGATTTCACCTTTTTTTTTAAAAGGTTCCTTAGCCCCCCCCCTTTTTTTTACATAAATGTCAACCTGTCTGATCTCTTCCACCACAGTCTGCTTTTCTTCCAGATGGCAACTAGGCATGTGGAAACAGAGAGTCTAAGGGGCTTGTGACAGAAAGAGGTAAGGGGAATCACACGCAGGTCTTTTCACTGTCCTCGGGCAACAAATCTCACAGCCACTTCCTCTCCGCCATTAGTATCTGTAGTCAATTCTCCTGTCATCTGGCCAAGGTCTGCAGTTGTCCCTGCTGACCAGGCTCTTACTTAGTCCCTATAGGTGTTGAGTAGCTCTGAGATGTGGCTGTGACTTCCCCCTTGGTCCTGGTCTGGTGAGATGTGCCCAGAGCCCACAGCCCACAGCAACCAGGCCGTTTCATCCCACCACCATGATTTCCTCTGGGAGCTTCCCATTCATCCATCCCCCTCCATCATCCAGTCCAATCCACCTGGGTACAAGGTACAGCTCGAGACAGCTGCATTCACACTGCCCTCGCCAAGGTATGCTGGCCCTCTTGTGAGGTTTCTCCCAGGGACAGCACTGGATAGAGGCAACTCCCAAAGCCACAAAGTCAAGGCTTGGCCCCAGAAAGAGGAGATCAGCTATATCCCTGCTCTACCTCTCTTAACTTGCTCCTCACCCTATTCTTCCCACAATCTCCAAGGCTGGCAAAGGCAGCTCTTGTCTACATTTTATCTGGGACATCCCCATAGAGCCAAATGTAGTTGAGGCGTCCACACAGTGGGATCCAGTGAGCCTCGCTCAGGTCTGCAAGATCAAAACCATTTTTAAAACACTAACATTAACACATTATTTGCTATTTTCCCTCTCATTCTTTTATAAGTATACAGCGGGGTTTTCCAGAAGTGATGTGGTGTGTGATTCCATGAAAGAAGAAACCCAGAGACAGATATGTGACTCCAGCTGTCTTCTGTTAAACCTGACATTTACAACAATGTTAAGCACTCCCATTCTTCTCACTACTTTTTTCTGGCTTGGGATAATATCGTTTTTTAATGAAGATATGTTATGCATGTTAACATCTAAGGGGTTTGTTATTGACATGTTAAATTGAATAAAGAAATATCTTTAAAAGTTCTGTTTTAAGCTCTAATAAGTAAATTTCAATAATTCACATAATTGAAAGCTCTCAAACATCCTTAATTATTCTTTTTTTAAATTTTTTAGTATTTATTTATTTTGAGACAAAGAGAGAGCAACAAGGAGGGGGGCAGACACAGAGGGAGAGAGAGAATCCCAAGCTGGCTCCATGATTTCTGCACAGACCCAAAGTGGGGCTCAATCCCATGCACCATGATATCATGACCTGAGCTGATATCAAGAACCAGACGCTTAACCCACTGAGCTACCCAGGCACAGCATCAATTATCCTTTAAGGGTGAAAAGGTATCTTGAGACCAAGAATTTGAGTCCTGCTTCTCTAGTCTCTTCTGCAAAGCTGCAGCCTCGTGAGGAGCTCAAAAACAAAAACAAAAACAAAAACAAAACGAAGTTAATATAAATTCTGTCTCCAGGCAACATCAGGATTTTCCATCCCTGAGCAATAAGCCTGTGGTTCACACCTGAAGGTGAAATGGAAATGTTGGCGACAACGTGTTTCAAAGGGAAGACTTTAAAAGTGCCAGTTGGACTCGTGCAAGGTGCTTCCTATGATACTCTTTGGGAAGACAATAACCAGGATTCTGGGCTCCGGTAGTGTCCCATCGGGGGTCCCAATGACAAAGAGTGACCGAGAGTTGGGGAGCAGACATTCTTGCTTTAGGAACACTCCCAGGGGCACAACTGGAGACAGCTCCCTAGGGCTCCCAGACTGGGGCTTTAGTGGAACCTCTTGACGAAGAAGCCCAAATAGTAGAACATGATCAAATCTTCCTGACACTTGGGGCTCCCAGAAGAAATGCAAAAGAGTGAGAGCTGACAGCTTGGGTCAAAAATGTGAGATCCAGACACAAAAGTCAACTATTACTCTTTTTTTTTTTTTTTTTTTTTAGTGTTTATTTTGGAGAGAGAAAGTGCATGAGTTGGGAGGGGATAGAGAGAGACGGAGACACAGAATCCGAAGCAGGCTCCAGGCTCTGGGCTGTCAGCAGTCAGTGCGGGGCTCGAACTCACCAGCCGTGAGATCATGACCTGAGCTGAAGTCGGTCGCTCAACTGACTGAGCCACCCAGGCACCCCTCAAAAGTCAACTATTATTCTTGATAAAAGACACTTCTACCCGTGGGCTGGTGAAGCCTGGGACATAAGTAAGGTTACATACCTATGATCAAGTACTGATCCCCACAAGTTGTTTTAGGAATGTAATACAATCTCTAAATTGTAGTTTCTAAGCCAGGCAAAAAATTGGAAATCACTTATGAACATAGAATTCACACTTATTTCAAACATGTTAAAGTTAAAATAATAATTAGAATTAATGTTTCTTGAATGCTGAGTATTATTCAAAATGCTCCTACTGAGAGCGAATCATCCAATTGTCTGAAATATGGATCTTACCATTATATCTAATTATTACTATTATTATTGTTTCAATTTTGGAGTTGAGGAAACTAAGAGCTTTTTCTAAGGCCACATGGCTAGAAAGGGTTAATAAAATATGCTTTAAAAATTTTTTGTCTCCTCAACCTACTTTAACTGTAAAACTCAGGCACTCCATAATGATACCCACTAACATTATGCTTCAGTGTCTGTTTTATGTATAAAAGAGCCACCCCTCAACTCTCCACCGCACCACCCTCTTGTCACAGATACCCATCTGAAACGGTCCTGAGGAAAGCAATCTGGTTCAATTTGCTAAGGGGACAAAACTTCCTCATAAGGTTTAGTGATTGCTACAGTTGGAATGTTCTGAAACCAGGACCATATTCCTGTCATGGCAAATTAGGTCACCATGGCGAGACATGGAATCGTGGGATGACGGAATGTAAGAGTACATTATTAACTGGTGTCCCCTCTGCTTTATTTTTCCTCGGTGACATTTAACAAATTGAATGTAAATGTTCAGAAACACAAAATGCTCTGTTAGATGGTCAAAAAGAGGTGGGGTGGGAGAGGAAG
This sequence comes from Neofelis nebulosa, assembly GCF_028018385.1. Taxonomy (NCBI): domain Eukaryota; kingdom Metazoa; phylum Chordata; class Mammalia; order Carnivora; family Felidae; genus Neofelis; species Neofelis nebulosa. The sequence continues at coordinate 196,829,410 of NC_080782.1, read as the reverse complement.
GGGCACATAAACTGACAGGCAGTAAAGTAATAGGACGTTGACTGCGGTAAAAATTTCTGGAAATGTTATCTTTCTACGAATGCCTTTTACAAGTTATCTTTGAAGTAGTCCAGTAATTTTTGCTCAAGCTACTATTTTTTTTAAAGTTTGGCAGAACTGATTTTGTTAACCTCTGGTTAGTAAAAACAAGAAACTTTAAACCTACAATCTTCTAACTGTATATAACTATGCCATACAGGAATGAATAAAAATATGAACCCATGTAACCTACCGTATTGAACATCTCAGAATGATGAACTTTTTATCTTAAATTTTGTGGATTTTGTACAATAGGTGAGCCAGACAGGCACGATGAATTCATGGCTACACATGTGGGCTCTGATGCCAGACCCCACGTTTAAAATCCTGGCTCTAACATCTGCTAGCTGTGTGACCTTGGGCAAGTTACTTAACTTCTCTGCAACTCTATTGCACAGGGTGAACATGAGTTTAATAATAATCACATCGATCTCATAAGAAGATTTTTGTTGTGATAAATAAACGAGTCAACATGGAAAATACTAAGAAAACTGCTTGGTACATATTAGGCACGCAATAAAGGTAATTATTAATATCGTCTTACAGCCCCTTGACTTTCACTTCTGTTCTAATATAAATATCTTACAGATAAAACCCAAATGAAGCATGATGATTTTCATCAGTGCTAAAACAACACACAGAGATGTATTGAAAAGAAATATAAAATATAATATAAACATAAAATATAAATGTATTTTAAAATATAAAAATTCAAAAAGCCTGAAAAGAACTTAGATTTTACTGACAGTTCTTTGCAGACACAGAAGTATCCACAGCAAAAATTCTAGCATGTGTACTTTTTGAAATAACATTTATATTTGCCGCATCTATGTCTAAAAAAGCATTGTGGATATGATATAGTCAAGGAGGCTACAACAAGAGGATGGAGATAAGATTGTTGTAATTGTCCAAGGAAAAGATGAAATTTGAAAGGGACTATAGTCAGAGAAGCAAAGATGGGGAAAAGCAGAATTTCTTTAGGAAATATCTAATAAATGTAACTTGGGGCTGCTCCCTCACAGATACAAATGATATGAATACAAAAAATAGTACGTGTTGGCTAGGATATGAAGAAATTTGAAAACTCATATATTGCTGATGGGACTGAAAATGGCTGTCAGCCACTTTGGAAAACAGTTTGGCAATTCCTCAAATTATTAAGCATAGACTTACCATATGACCCAGAAATTCTACCCTTAGGTATATGACCAAGAGAATTAAAAACATATGTCTACCAAAAACCTCATACACAAATGTTCACTGCAACTTTATTTATACCAACCCAAAAAGTGGAAACAACCCAAGTGTTCACTGACTGATGAATGGATAAACAAAATGTGGTATATCCATTCCATGGAATATTATTCGTCATAAAGAAGAATGAAATACTGATAAATGCTACAACATGATGAACCTGAAAAACATTGTGTTAAGTGAAGGAAACCAGTCAGACGCATATTCTATGATACAATTCATAAGAAATATCCAGAATTCGCAAATCCATAGAGACAGAGAGTAGATTAGTGGTTGCCAACCCCTGGGAGGGAAGAATTGGGAATAAGTACTTATGCGGATGGAGTTCTTGCTGGGGTGATGCAATATTCTGGAATTAGACAGTGGTAGTGGCTGCCTAACTCAACGAATACACTAAAAAACCCTGAATTGTACACTTTAAAATGGTAAATTATATGGCATTTAAATTATATCTCATCAAAGCTATTACCAAAAATTATAGGAAGATGAATTTAAATAAAAAGATAGACGGGGAACTATTTCTTTACCTTTTCAATTCGGAAGATTCGATGGTTCTTAGAGGATATACTCAGAAAGTTCTCATGGGAAATTATGTTTGGAGATAAGGAATGGAAACTTCTGGCAATGTAGACCAGCAATGTTAGTTATCTTCTGGCAGACGCACCCTGTAGTCAACAGGTATTATTTAGTGGTGCTTCATGCAAAAACAAGTCGTTCTCAGATCAACCATAAGAAGAAAGAGTCAACCACATCACCAAAAAGTAAGTAAAAAATTTTATAGTGCTCAAGCGGAAGGGGCCTAATTTAGGCTTGAAAATAAAGTATATTCCTACACCATTAGAATGATCACCCAAGAAACTATTGACATAAAGTCTAGTGCAGTAAAAGAGGATGGTGATGTTCTTGGCTTTCTAGGTCATCTTTCAAAAAATTAGTGGGATAGGAGCACCTGGGTGGCTTAGTCTGTTAAGTGTCTGACTTCAGCTCGGGTCATGATCTCACAGTTCATGGATTGGAACCCCTCATTGGGCTCTGTGCTGACAGCTCAAAGCCTGGAGCCTGCTTCAGATTCTGTGTCTCCCTCTCTCTCTGCCCCTCCCCTGCTTGCACTGTGTGTGTGTGTGTGTGTGTGTGTGTGTCTTAAAAATAAACATTAAAAAAAATTTTTTTAATCAGTTGGATAAGTTAACTAATTTACTCCTTTTTTTAAAACCAATTTACTCTTAACACCCTCCAAGTTTTTCTTTTATGATCTCTGAAGCTTATATGCCCTTGAGGTTTAAACGAGAGGAAAATGCACCCAAACATTTGGAAGTTGAAGAATAAGAAAAGACTTTTAGCTTTACAAATTGCAGCATTGTAAAAAATGCTTCTTGGAAATCTAAAAATACCTATAGGTATTTTAGTAGATACTTTACTTAATTCATTTACCTTAGATAACTAACTTTGGATATATTGCTGTAGAAGGAGAGTGGAATATTCCTGCCTTTTTTATTCTTAGGATAAAGTCCATACATACCCACAAATGCACCAAAGCTCATGATAATCTCCATTTGGATTAGTAGATGGAGAACTATACAGTAACCATACAGGAGTCAAAGAACTAGATCTTTAATTTTTATGCCTATGATTTTTAGTCTGTTTTTCATTCAGTTGTGGACCAAAAAACTCTCTATAATGGTTCTGAATCTGATCAAGATATTTTTTCCTTTCCAAATTGTGGAGAAGATAGGCAAATTAAAAAACAGGAAAAAATTACATTCTGCTACAGGGGTCACATCTGTTTGTGGAATATAAAGATGTTCCAGTTAAATGTACCAGGTTATCAAGGTGGTAATTTCATACTTGCTCTGAAATATTGAAAATATTGAAAAATTCAAAATGTAGGTGTTTGGCTAAAAAAAATGAGCTGGAATCAGTCCTAAATACTTTTTGGCAGAAAGAGTAAGAAATTGCTTCTTCAAATCTTGAAATGATGCCAAATGTTGTCTCCTCCATTGATTTTTCATTTAAAATATTCACCTTCCAAGTGCAAAATATATATATATACGTACATACATAAATATGTATATATATATATATATGTGTGTGTGTGTGTGTGTGTGTATAATTAAATGTAGTGCAGCAAATGCTGTATATTTTTTCTGAAATTTTAGCAACAATGATTTCCATGCCAAGTTGTCTTAACCTTCTTTGCACTATGGAAACAGAACTGTATTTTCTATAATCAGTTAAATGACTATAAGCTAAGATAATCATCTTCCTTAGACCTAAATAAATTTTTGAAGGATTTCCATTTTTAAGTGAAGGATGTTTTTCCTTTTCCCCTTTTTTTTTTCTTTCTTAGGTACAGCTATCACATTTTCACCACCACTTATCACACCGTATGTCCAAACAATGTTCTTCTAAGTACTTTGAACATATGCTATCATATTTGGTCTTCTAATTGAAGAATTCTATGGGACACAGAGGCCTGAACCACAAGTTTGTAACTTCAAAAACAGGAAGTAGCACACAGGAGAACTGATAGCTAAATTCTCCAAATGCAGCTACCTGGAAGATGTGACGTCCAGGGAAAAAGGGATGGTCTCTGCATTTAGGATAACCGGAGGCCAAACCCTAATATTCACAAAGACACACAGATACACATGCACACACACAGACACACAAACACACACACACACAAATACGTGCACACTCACATTGCCATCTTGCCAGTTTTATGATCTTGTTTCATATTTGAGCACAAGTTACTTTCCTTGGTCAAGAAAACAAGAAAATATTTCTATCAAAACACGTTAGCTCCTTTTCCTCCTTTTTTGAGGAGGTAGAAAGTTCCGCATGAGAACCTGTGCAGCCCGTCCCCCTTAATGCCTCACATGGGCTCTTATTTATGCCTGCTCTCTGCTAGGTTTCAGCCTCGCAGGCCTGGTTCTGTGTCTTCACAATCTTCTGGGTGTTTGCGGTATTTGCTATCATATCTGATCCTTCATTTTTAAAAAGTGACCCATTGAGGCACCTGGGTGGCTCAGTCCGTTGGGCGGCCGACTATGGCTCAGGTCATGATCTCGCTGCCCATGAGTTCCAGCCCAGCATCCGGCTCTGTGCTGACAGCTCAGAGCCTGGAGCCTGCTTCGATTCTGTGCCTCCCTCTCTCTCCGCCCCTTCCCTGCTTCTCTGTCTCTCTCTCTCTCTCTGAAAAATAATAAACATTAAGAAAAGTTTTTTTAAAGTGACCCTTTGAATATTTATATACTTCTTACAGTATTTTTTCCTTATTTGTAGAAATAATAGCATTATTCTTTTCCCAAGTACAAAAACATGTAGAAACTACACATTTTTGGTTTGGTTGGTTGGTGTTTGTTAGCTTTGCTTCCTTTCTATATGGTGGCACCTTTCCTTCTGTATGACATTTTTATGCCATGTGCATTTTTCCAGTATAATTTAAGTGTTGGTGACAACTATGCTAAGGACATAATTCTATAAAAATGTGAAAGGACAGTTATGTAAAGAAATCTATATAAATGAAGAGGGAGCTTTCTGATTAACTCTAATTTTAAAGAGATATATTCAACAGTGAAGATAGAGCCCAAAGAGATGGCTGACAAAGGTTAGCAAAAGGACTTCTATACACAGCTTTCATTGGCTCAAGAAGATCAAGGAAGAATAAGTCCACTATTAAGATCATCGGTAACAAGCTCTTAAATTTTCATTATTGTGAGCAGAAAAATCTCAACATTGAAAATAATCCCTCCCAAGCCTAAAGCTCTGTGATTCTATGACTTCTATCCTATCCTCAGAACTGACATAGTGCCTGCCACAAGGCAGACACTCAGTAGAATGTAGAATAAATGTATCAATGACCAGGATTAATATTTTCAGATCTACACGCCTTTGAAAAGATACAAACTGAAAGAAATGTTAAACCCATTACATTAAGAAGTTCTCAAGGGGTGTCTGGGTGGCTTAGTCAGTTACATGTACTACTCTTGATGTTGGCTCAGGCCATGATCTTGCCATAGTGAGATGGAACCTGCGTCCACCTCTGCACTGAACGTAGAGCCAGCTTGGGATTCTCTCTCTCCCTCTCTTTCTGCCCCTCCCCCACTCAGGCACATGCTCGCTCTCTCTCGTTCTCTCTCTCTCTCTCTCCCCTGTCTCTTTCATAAATAAATAAATAAATAAACATTAAAAAGGTCACAAATATAATTAAAGTTGAGAAAACTAAAAAGCCCTTAGAACAAGGATCTCAAAGAAATGACACATTCAATGAGGAAAAGAAGAATTTCAGTTGATAAGATAAACATGATTTTAACATCAGAAGATTCTTTCAAAAGAATCATATACCCACATCTACAATTTTAAGCAAGGTAGGAAGAAATCTATTCAAAATAACTTCACCTTGACAAGGAGGCACAAATATACGGTAAAGAAAAGACAATCTCTTCACTAAATGATGCTGGGAAAACTGGACAACTACGTGCAAAAGAATGAAACCAGACCACTTTCTTACACCATATACAAAAATAAACTCAAAATTGATTAAAGACCTAAAATATGAGTCCTGAAACCATAAAACTCTCAAAAGAAAACATAGATGGTAATCTCTTGAACAACAGCCATAGCAACATACTTACGGGTCTGTGTCCTCAGGCAATGGAAACAAAAGCAAAAATAAACTATTGGGATTATACCAAAATAAAGAACTTTTAAACAGCAAAGGAAACCATCAACAAAACAAAAAGGCAACCTACTAAAATAGGAGAAGATATTTGCAAATGATATTTTTGACAAAGGGTTAATATCCAAAATATATAAAGAACTCTTACAACTCAACACACACACACACACACACACACACACACACAAAACAAACAAACAAACCAATTTAAAAATGGGCAGAGAACCAGAATAGACATTTTTCCAAAGAAAACATACAGATGGCCAATAGACACATGAAAAGATGTTCAATATCACTAATCATCCATGAAATGCAGATCAATGCCCAAATGTGATATCACCTCACACTACTCAGAATGGCTATTATCAGAAGGAGAAGAAATAAAAAGTATTGGTGAGGATGTGGAGAAAAGGGAACTCTTCATGCACTGTTGGTGGGAATATAAATTGGTGCAACCATCATGAAAAACAGTATGGAGTTTCTTCGAAAAGTTAAAAATAGAAATTCTATGTGATCTAGTAATTCCACTACTGGGTATACTGAGTATACTAATTTGAAAAAGATATATGCACTGCCATGTTTATTGTAGCATTATTAACAATAGCCAAAATATGGAAGCAACCTAAATGTCCATGGATTGATGAATGAATAAAGAAGATGTGATATATATAATTAGTGTGTGCATGTGTGTGTGTGCATGCATGTGTGTGTTTGGTGTATATGGTATATATACACATATATTTAGTACATATATATTTGGTATATACGGTGTATATATAGTGCATATATATATGTGTGGCATATATATATATAGTGTGTACCTATATTATCTATATGGGGTGTACTTGTCTATACACACACACACACACACACACACACACGCATGCACACACACCCTGGAATGTTACTCAGCCATAAAAAGGAACGCGATCTTGCCATTCATAATAACACAGATGGACCAAGAGGATATTAAGCTAAGTAAAATAAGTCAGACAAACACCATCTGATTTTACTTAATTGCAGAATCTAAACAACAAAACAAATGAATAAATAAACAAACAAAAAACACCCTTAAATACAGAAAACAAACTGGTGGCTGCCAAGGGGAAGAAGGTAGGAGGGTGGGAAAAATAGGTGAAGGGAATGAAAAGGTACAAATCTCCAGCCAAAAAAAAAAAAACCAAAAAGTTCAAAATTAAAACCACCCCACCTACCTCCAACTTAACCAGAAATATCTCAGTTCCCTTATCTTATTTCTGTGGACTTATGTTTGTGATTATTTTGGTTTATACTCATCTCCCTATGACAGATCAGAAACTGTATATAATTGCATTATATCATTGGTATTCAGCCCACCAAGTCTTCAATTTGCTGAATAAACAAGCAAATTGCTAAGCTTTTTTCTAAATAAATCTTATTTTTTCCATTTAGTCCAAATATATTATCAAAGATCTATTCCCACAGGAAAAAGTTCCCAGGGAACGTGGGAATTTCTGACGAGAGAAAGAAAGAGGATAGCCTCTCCCTTTGACAAGAGCCCTGTCCTAAGCCATTAGGAACTTCTAGAACAAGCAGTTCACTCTTCATACGGTTTTCCATTTCTTTTGGAAATGGGCAATTTCATCTTAACATTTGACATACTCCTTCCCTTCCGCCTAGCTCTGTAAGTCCCAGGACATTCTCCTGTGCCTGGAAATTTATTCTGTTCACCACCTTTTCCATCATGTGGATAATAAGATACTAGGAGTTAGTCAACAAGCTCCCACTCTGCCCTCCAAACTGCCACCTAATATATTGCCCTGCAACCTGAAAACTCTATAACTCCAATGTTAATATAAAACAGAATAGTTCCTATTTTGCAAGTTCATAAGTTAACATGGTCATCAATTTGGTTTGTTTATAATGCGAAGAATGAATGAAAATACAAAATCAACAACACCTTCTTTAGCAGGTTGATTTGCATCCAGCACCGTAGCAAAGTGTCCTAAGACATCTGCATCGTACCGGTATTTTGGGAGCCCTTACGATGTATAAGGCAAGGTAACTGGTGTCATAAGGAGGAGTAAAATAGCAAAAATGTCTCTGTTCCATGAAATGTAAAATCTAATTGAAGAAATGAAGCCATTGAAAAGTTTTAAACTTGCATTTAAAAAGACACACTGTATTTTTTTAGAAGTAGAGGACTAATTAAATGAATGAGGCAGGGAAAAAATCTGTAATGATTCAGAGAAATAAAAAATTAGTTGGGCTGCACTGAATTGGGAAGGCTTCACAAAGGAGAAAAGACTTGTGTTACGACTTGAATGATGGATGGGATTGAGAGAGACAGAGAGAAAGGAGTGCATTCCAGGCCAGCAGGATCAGTTTCAGCAAAAGCATAAAATCAGAAAGTTCAAGGCAGCTTGGGGCACAGTTTAGCGAGAGTACAGCGCCAACGAGGTGGATAGAGCTGTCGGCAAAGGTTGCAGCTCAACGGTCAAGGTCTTACGTGGTCAGAATAAGCCACTTGGACTTCATCTGGTAGGCTGTGGGGAGTCACTGAAGTCTTTGAGTCGGGGAATGATTAGGTTGAAAGAGTGTTTTATGGCCAATTTGTCGGCACTGTGAGTGATGAATTGCCAAGAAGAGAGACTGGAAATAGGGTGAATAATTAAAGTTGAAAAGCTTCTAAAATAAGAGAAATAGGGGGAGATGATAAAGTTCAGAAAGAATAGTGATTCCACTAGTGGGAGAACTGGGGAAAGAAGTGGAACAAGGGACATTGTGAAGAAAACCTGGCAAAAGCTGGTGACCGGTAAGATGTGGGAGACAAAGAAGAGCATCCGCGACGTCAGATTTTCAAGCCTGGCTGACAAGACAGAAGCATCTTGCACTTACGTCACACACCACAACTAATTTGCAAAACAGGTTCATATTGGAAACAAAGACATGGAAACTACCGTGGTAAACTTTATCCCTTTGGGGGATGATGCAAAACTTTCCTTTTTACTTCGCAGTAGATACTTGAAGGGTGCTCCTCGGCTCATGTTCCCCTGTTCAAAATGCCTCTTCACAGCTCATCAGACTTCTATCACAACATCCATCCCTCTATTGACCAAGCTTATGCTGACCTGGACTGAACACTAGAGACTACATGGGGCTATTCTGGGCCACCCAACTCCAGAACTTGGAAATGAAATCTCGGAAGACTGACAGCTGCAGGTACTGGAATCTTGAGGTGATATAAATTCAGGGCTGAGAGCACCATTTTGAAGAATCCAGGAAAGGGTGATATACAAATGTAATAAAGGAAGGAGTCTGCTGAAAATGGGCAGAGACACAGAAAAGAAAGACAGCACATGAGAAATTGGCAGATAAGTAGAGAAGAGTAATGACAAGTCATGTTAGCACTAAAGGTGAAGGAGAGAGTGTCTACCTTGGTCTGGCTTACTGACTGATTCCCGACCCCCTAGTGAGACCTAGCAGCACCCGCTGCCTAAGTTGCTCAGGTATGGTGTATATTTCCTCCAGTGTCTCCTTTTGCTTAAGCTAGTTTAAAAGGAGGTCTGTCCCTTAAAATAAGATTATCCTGGCAAAGAAAATTTCACTCTACTTCCTTAGAGTATCAAAAACTGAAATAGAACAGCCAAGAGAAAAAGCTGATTTTAGGAGGAGACAGCAGGGAGACGGGGAGTAGAGCTTTAAACACATTTATGCATTGAACACAGCACTGAAATAACAGGCGTGAAGCTAGGGCAGGGGGTGGAAATGTTGATTTAGTCACTTAAACAAAGATAATGGCTGAAATTCTCTCTCCAGTGAGCATGTATGACAGAAGACAGAGACCCTTGCCAGAAAGGAGAAGAAACCCTGGCAGAACTGGTCGAAGAGGCTGCCAGATTTCCAGTGAAGGCTCTCTTAAAAAATGAGCTGACCTGGGAGGGGAGAGGGGTCAAGCTTATCCTAAGATCTTTCTTTACTCTTTGTTAAAGACACAAGCACATTTACTTTGAAATAGAAGAAACTTATGAAGCAAATTTTATTAAAGTAAATTATATTTTTAATGAGGACAGAAAAAGCAAATGTGGGTTAAATTTCAGCTTCTGAAAGTTAACTTTTATTTTGACTATAATCTTTCTATTTCTATAAACATCTTCAACCCTAAAATGGACATATCTCTTTTTTTCCTTTAAGCTGAAATCCCTCCTTCTCCATGAAATCTTCCCAGGGATAAGACTAAAGTCATGAAGTCTGCAGTCTTCAACCTGAAAGAAACATTTTCAAGACTACCACAAGTGAGCATATTTTTACATTGGAATAGTAGTGTCCTAATTGTGCTTTTTTAGGCAATATTTTCAAGTATTACCACTAGACAGGAACCGGTTTGACATGCCAGTCTACAGGAATGTCACTCCATCAACCATATTCATTGTGCCTGCTGCGTGGAGTGGGGCGAGGAAAACAGTGAACCCATCCTCAATCCCAAGAAGCAGGATTGCTTGACTAGTGTTTAGAACCTAGCACAGTGCTGAGAGTGTGCTCGTACTTTGTGATTCGGAAAACATACATAGACAAAACTCTCTAAAACTATTAGTACACTTAACCTGAAACCCTGGATCTATCTTTAAAAAGTAGTTTGTTGGGGTGCCTGGGTGGCTCAGTCGGTTAGGCATCCGACTTCGGCTCAGGTCATGATCTCACAGCTCTTGAGTTCAAGCCCCGCGTCGGGCTCTGTACTGACAGCTCAGAGCCTGGAGCCTGCTTCGGATTCTGTGTCTCCCTCTCTCTCTCTGCCCCCCTCTCTCTCTGCCCCTCCCCTGCTCATGCTCTCTCTCTGTCTCAAAAATAAATAAACATTAAAAAAATGTTTTTTAAATAAAATAAAATATAAAAAGTAGTTTGTTTTCCACAAGTCCTTAAGAACTATATAGAGTTGGGGTGCCTGGGTGGCGCAGTCGGTTAAGCGTCCGACTTCAGCCAGGTCACGATCTCGTGGTCCGTGAGTTCGAGCCCCGCGTCAGGCTCTGGGCTGATGGCTCGGAGCCTGGAGCCTGTTTCCGATTCTGTGTCTCCCTCTCTCTCTGCCCCTCCCCCGTTCATGCTCTGTCTCTCTCTGTCCCAAAAATTTAAAAAAAAAAAAAAAAGTTGAAAAAAAAGAACTATATAGAGTTCAACTAAATCGGATGCAATTCTGGTCCATTACATGCACTTTGGTGAAGGTATTTCCTCTCTAAATAGAAATATATTGAACTTTAGCTCAGACAAAGTCGAAATTTTGTTAAGTAGTATCAATGAAGTTCCCTTATTACAGAGGTAAAAGAAGCTGTTTACACCATAAAATAATCAAAGAGTTAATCTTGTTTCACTCTTACAGGAGTAAAACCCACTGGCAAGCTTTAACTATGTTAATTTTCAAACTTTCAAGTCTGTACTCAAACCACAAAGCCAGCAAACTAAAGGTAACCAAAGGAGCTGTTTGGTAAAGACAGAAATGAACTATGCCTTTTGAAGTGTTTCCAGGGAAATGTGTTTGGAATATTTAAGTCCCAAGTGAGTTACAAAGGTTATTCATTCACAAGTGAGATAAATTCATAGCTGTCAAATTGTCTGGATTCTCTGTGTGATCACCAGGGCTTCAAATCATTTATTTTTTTTTCTTGAAAAAGTTCAATATTTTCACAGCTTCAAATTTGATCGTACTTTATAATTTGGAAATAAAGAATTGCTTCTCTTCCTTACCTACTCACTGAAGCAATAAAAGTCTATGAGTGTATTAAAGCAGTTTTTGTCTTCCCTTGTAGTTGTATTTTGTTTCTTTTAATAAAGCCAAATGTTTCTAAATTGGATGTTTCTCCCTGTAAACTAACTGGATATAATTAACAAAGTGTCTGGTTTCACCAAACAGATGGGGGAAGGGGATGGATTATTGCAAATATAAATTTTACTGTGTTTTATATTCAGCTACATTTCCTTGAATAATTGTGAATGAAATTGTTCAAAAGTCCCTCCAAATAAGTTTTGACCTTTTTTTTTTTTACTCTTTTAAGAGCTGATGTGGTTCAGAAAGAAAGAAAGGAAGGAAGAACATTTTAATTGCTTAGTAAACTTAAATTAGGAGTTAAGAAAAGAGTAAGAATCCTTAACAAGGACAACAAAGGTAAATGAAAAGCAATTTTTTAAACGTTCTTTTTAAAGTTTATTTATTTATTTTTGAGAAAGAGAGAGAGAGAGAGAGAGCACAAGCTAGGGAAGGGCAGAGAGAGAAAGAGAGCGAGACACAGAATCCCAAGCAGGCTCCAGGGTCTGAGCTGTCAACACAGAGCCAGACATGGGGCTCAAACCCATGAGCTGTGAGATCATGACCTGAGCCAAAGTCGGACGCTCAACTGACTGAGCCACCCACGTGCCCCCTGAAAGGCAATTCTTGACAGAATATTTCACAGGAGACAGAACAGAGCTTTGGCTACTCAGGCTATTCAGGTTAGCCTGGCTAACCTTACATTCACTTCAGGTCAAAAAATAAAGAGATGGCTCTCGGGAGCAGTGTCCGGCCCTGATGTCCTCTGCTCAGAGAGGGAAACAAGGACTTTAGGAGTTCGGCCCCACTGTGATAGAGTCAGGGTGCTCAGGTAGCCATCTGCATAGGAAAGCCAGCCAAAGCAAGAAGCTGGTCATGATGGCTCTGTAAGTCCAGACATGCCTGACTTCAGTGAGAAGGCAGCATCATTGTTACATCTTATTGGTGACCTGCTAAGTAGAAGGCAAAGTGAGAGGTGATCCCTGCCTTCAAGAGACACATCATCTGTTCGTACAATTGGGGCATGAATGAAAAAGGCTCAGTGAAAATGAAAAGTGGATACTTACTAGAGTATCAATAATCATTGAAGGATGTGAACATGGAGGCTCAAGGAAAGAGAACACTGAGGAACATGGAGAAAAGAGAAGGGAATTACAGACAAAGCAGAAGATTCGGTGAGGTTGGGGTTGCTGGTTTGGGACACGGAATAGACAGTTATGTTTCAACAGAGGATCCGTGTAGGGGCATGGTAGGAAAGAAGGTGGGGAAGTAGGTAAGACCAAAGTTCAAAGAGAAATTAAAGAGTTTGGAGGACGAACCAGAGCCCCTGAAAACCGTTTTTCGAGGAATGTCTCCTATAAAGTTGTATTTTTGAAGTATTCTTCTGGTATGTGTCTATAGGATGGAGGGGAAGGGATCATAGCAAGGGAGATGCGTGAGAAGGTTATAGTAGGCACAAAACAATAATGGTATAGATGTGAGGTGTGCGATGAGAAGAAGGACATGAATACCTGGTTTATCAAGGATTTACGAAGTGCAAGACACATGGCTAAGTGCGGTAAAATGTGTGAGTGCGAAACAAAGGACTTCAGACTGACAAAAACCTTAACAGGTAAGCTGAGTCTAGGATCACTTTATGAATAGTGACACATTCCACATGTAAGAGAGACACCTTTGAGAATGTTGGAACATCCATCCAGATATGTCCACATTCAAGTAGAGATTTTAGAGATTCGGATCATATTTCATTGTCTATCAGTGATACACATACATACCTACATGCATATATATGTACACATATGTATACTTTTTATAGATATGTGGTACCTTGTGTACACACACACACACACACACACACAATTTTGTTCCATAAAACAAAACAATTTACATAGGTTTTTAAAAAGATCAAACATTATCTTTTGACATATTTCCTAACACTGGCCAACAATAAGTCAGGTTTCTCACACTTCACTGCTATGAATGTTCTTCAGCTGTTTATAAATCAAATGATATTTTGATGATCTAAGGAAGATAGTTTTTTTTAAGAAATCCTGTTATGAATCTATAAATTGTAACAACACTCTAAACTGAAAGAACTTTCATGATGTGATTTTGCTTACTTTCAGAAATTGAAGTTTTATAATAAGGAAAGAATACCCGTACAGTCTCATAAGAAACTGAATGAATTTGAATCCAAAGGAAAAAGAAACATTTTTATTTTATTGATGATTATTGAGTCTGATTGATTTCACAGTGCAGAGTGACTTGAAATAAAATTTTATGTAAAGGCAAGATCACGTCTAAAAGGCTGCTTCCAATTTGTAGTTCAAGAATATCACAAGACATTAACAAATGCAATTAACAAAAAAAAGTAAGGAAATGGAATCATAATCGCTGGAATCGATTTTAAAATATAGTAATGAAAAATAACACAATTATGCCCATAGTACCAAAAAATACTGAAAGTGGACATAGAATAAGAGGCAACAGATTTGAAGAGGAAAAATTGACAGTAATGACTTCCTAGGAAAAATATAAGAATACATATCATTTTAGAGAGAGTATCAAGGAAAAACAGAAAATCCTGGAAAAGAAATTATCATTGCAATAAAAAAATTTTCAAAATAAGCATTTGTCTCCTGCCTTATTGAATGTCTCATAATTCTAATGTATTAAATGTCTGAAATGTGCCTGAATATTGTTTAGGGTAGGAGACAAGTTAAGTAAGGACACAGGCTTAGCAGTTAGCACTAACTAGCTATGTGAGCTCTTTAACTTCTTTCTACCTTAGTTTCCTCTCCTTACAAAATGCAGATGATGAGTATCTACCTCATCGGTTTGTGGTAGGGATTTAAAAGATCATGCATTTAAGCACTTAGCACAGTGTTGGGCCCACAATGAGAATTCAAGAAATATAAGTTATTAATATTGTTCGCAGAAAAAGTTAATAAATCTCTCTAGTGTCCTATGAAATTACCTTTCAGTAACAGATTAACTCCTTCTTATTGAAGTTCTACTTGACTTCACATATCTCATCTACCTTCATAAAAGGATTTGAGGTCACTTACAATTAAAGATATGTGTTCAGTACTGTTGTAAAAATACAAATAGGACAAGTTAACCTACAAGGTAGGAAATGGAGGTTACTGTAGTTGAATCCTCTCTCTGTTTCCTGGCTGCAAAAGAAGGAACTGTAAATATTAAATTCTAATGTCATAGTTTTAAGATATCAGTTCTTTAAAAAGAAGAAGAGTGATAACATATTTGGATTAACACTTTCCAAAATATATCTCCCTACAAAGTTTCATTGGATTCTCACAAAAATTTTGTGAGTCCACCTATGATAACCCAATTTTATATATGAGGAAATTAAGGCCCAGAAAGGTCACACAGCTAAGAAGGAACATAGCTAAGATCTGAATTCAAGTATGATAAAAAGCACATGCACAAAAGTTAGTTTAGCCCTGAGTTCCCTACAAGTAAAGGCAAAAATGGAGGGGCAGGGGGGAAGGGAGCAGGGGACCTACCTCCTGTTATCTGATAAAATATCTAATAAAAGGAAGCATGCCTTGGGCCAGTAGATACAAGCTTTTACCTTCCACTAAAACTAAGAGAAATTAGTAATATGGATATTTATACAAGGGGCTTTAAACCACAAAGTGAACTCTGATTTTAGTAGAAGTCTTAAACAAAATGCAGACGTGTTCTTTATATGTGCCTTTATTATATAGCCTGAGGGAGTAATTTTAAATGGGTTTTGTGAAGGAATTATCTTTAAACAACAGATGGCTGGAGTAATATTTTCTAAGTAAATGGTATTCCTTTAAGAAAGATTTATTGAGAGCCTACTATGTGTCAATATCTATGCTAGGTCATGAATATTCAGAGATGAATGTTAGGATTCCTGCCCTCAAAGGTCTAACAGTCCACTGGAGAAACTCATTTGTCACGAAACACTCCCCTGGTGATAAAGGTTTGTACAAAGGCAGCAACCTTGATGGCTGACCTGCCCGCTGAAATATGCAAGGTTGCCCGTGGGGAGTCACAGACCTGAAACTGGGAAGAAATTTGCCAAGTGGTCAGGAGCAGAGCTAGTGTTGCAAACAGAAAAGGCATGTGCAGCGAGGTGTTCACAGAAACTAATCAGTTCCATGTTCCTGGAGCTTCCATAAGATACAAGAGGGTGGAGTTGAGAAAAGATATTGAAGCAACACACAGTGGACAGATGTGGCTATTTATATTCTGCAAGGAGTCTAGAGTTTGCCTGCAAGTAAAAGGAGTATCAAATGAGCAAGGAACGGACATGGTCTGACAAGGACAGGAGTGAGGACCCCAGGTATTATGTCAATTTGCTGGGTAACCAGTTTGCCAAATGACCAATTTGTTAAATTCTCAGTTCTACCAATTTGCCAACATTGTATTTCTTACAAAGTTTATAGGTTTGTGAATTGCTAATTGGCTTGTTTTCATTTTGACTTTATAGCAGCATTTTAAAGAATGTGCCGTTTGCATCTGGTGCTGGGATATAAACAAATTAGGAGGTGGGATTGAGACCATAGGCCTTTGCCAGGAAAACAGAGAAGGGAAGTAGGTACACAGCACCCAACACAGCCCGGACTGCCCACCCAGGGCAGACTTTCCTAAAGAGTGGGGGCTGGGGAGGATGGGCTCGAGAGGACACCAGGGAGAGACTAAAAGGCAGAGAGAAGAGGCTGTGGATGGACAGAGGACAATAGGGAGAAGAAACTGGAAAAAGGGAGGGTCAGAACAAGTCTGGAATCAGCAAAGGAAAGACTGAAGGAGGGGGGCAAGGGCCATGGGGCTATCACTGGAAGGAGGTGCAGAGTAAAAGACAGGATTGGATTTTTTTTTTTTCAAATGAGACACTTGAGTAAATTCATAGGTGATGAGAAAGAGTTGATAAGTAAATGTACCAAAAGAGAAGAATTTTTTTTGGGGGGGGGGAGGGGTTGCCAGGCAGACGGAGAGAGAGAGAATCCCCAAACGCACCCAGGCTCCGTGCTGACACAGGGCTCAATCTCTCGACCCTGGGATTATGACCTCGGCCAAAATCAAGAGTCGGATGCCCAACCAACTGAGCCACCCAGGTGCCCCAAGAAGAGATACTTTTGTAGCAGAATGTTCCAGTAGTTGCTGATGTAGGCTTTCCCAAAACCTAGTGGCTTGATAAGTGGTAACATTTCTTCTGTTTACAAATCCACAATTTGTCCAAGGGCTGTCAGCATCAGTGCCACCTGTGCCACCTGGGGTCAGCTGCAGTGGTTCAAAGGCTAGGGACCAAAGTCAACTGAAGTCTCTCTTCTTCACATGTCTGACAATCAATGCTGGCTTTTGTCCGGGGGTCTCAGTTCTCCACATGACATTCTCCATGTGGACTCTCTGTGGGCCAACTGGGACATCCTCACAGCATTTGAATTGAAACATACACGTCTCAGCAGAAAAAAACAAGCACAAGGTATCTTGTATTTTCTGACCTGGTCTCAGAATTCACACAATGTCACTTCCACTGTATTCACAGGCCCACCCAGATTCAAGAAGGAACAAAAACCCCGTCTTCTAATGAAAGACCATAATGCCATATTGCAACATCATATCGTATCACAGTGATTTGGGGTATATATGTATATGGGGTATATACATATATATGTACATACATATATATGTACTGGGGGTATATATGTATATATTTTATTTGGAAAATAAAATCTGTCACCCAAACTCACTTGAGGTGGCAGGAAAATAATAATTTCCAGAGCCCAGCAAGGTGAGAGCCTCGAACAGTCAAGAATATAAGCTTTTCTGTTACTGAGGAGGGCCAGGTCAGGAATTCAGCTGATGATGAGAACGAGAAGAACAGGGAGAATGAAGAAAGCTATGCTAACAGGTTTGGGCTTTTTCCCCGCAACAAAGTTTCAGATGGTATCTCAGTGCTGCAATCCCTCCTTTACCTTAAAGTCAAGTGCAGGGGGTTTCAAGTTGCTGCATTTTGACAAAAGTTTTAATCACACTTTAAAATACTTGATCCTGAATTTCTCCTTTTTTTTTTATTAGCAGCCCTAAAAGAAGACGTAGCATAGGTGTTTAGGAACACTAATCTTTACCATATACAGACTCATCTCAGGAAACAGAGAAAGAAGTGGAGTGGAGAAGAGCAGATAATGTAATAAAGTATCATGTCAGTTCCAGTCTGCCCCAGTCTTTCTTCAGAGTCAGCTGCTGAATTCTAGGAGGTGCTGTATTCTAGCTGCTGTATCCTATGAGGTGCAAGAACCTGCCACATCTTTCCAATGATTAAGAAAAACCATCCTTAAATAATTGCATATATAGCAATACCTAATGCTTACTAGGTAAGTATTGTCAGAATTTAAAAACTGCTCACAAGTTGTAACGCGGGTCAAATTTTTTCCCTTTAATCTCTACTGTTTTTACTTTGGAAATTATAAAGAATGTTTTCTAGGCTAAATGATTTCTGGAACATCTCATCCACTGCACGCATTAATTAGCGTGCATTTATTTCTTTACCCTGGGGTAAAGACAAGAAATGAAATGTTGGAGGAAAATGTAGATGGAATAAGGAGAAATATTATTTGCCGTATCCAATAAGCTTGGAGAGAACTAAGAGCAACCTTCTCTTAACCTGCTGTGGAAGGTCAAGGCAAGCAACTGTGCTAATGGGTCAATCGCTGAACTTTTAGGAAAGGTTTAAAAGTGCAGAGGTTGAGGGGGTTGAACTTCCGGAAGCCATATAGATCTTCTGGCAGAATTTCTGAGGAGAATGAGAGTGTTAAAAGGGGAATTATGAATGATGACATGCAGAGCACTTAGAGGGAGCGTTGAGGTTTGATGCAATATTTGGCTACCAGAACACCCAGCAAAATTCAGGGCATGATTCTTTTCCAGCCTAAGAGGAAAGTTATTCTACATCAAAGAGATTAGCGAAATCTTTATATAGTCCACAAATCTTCTGCAGCTCTGTCAACTCTTTTTTCCTCCTGTTGCACCAGAGAAAATGGCTCTTCTACCATCAAAGATCTATCCCTCCAGGAAAGCTCCAGACCCCTGCCTTTCTCATCTTATCAGAACTTATTCTTCAAGTACCTTCCTATATCTCTCCTGTATCTTCAACTTCTCCATCTAGAACAAGTCACTACTTTTCAAAATTTTTTTATTTATCCATTTATTTAGTTCCAGTATGATGAACATACAGTGTTATATTTGTCTCACGTGTACAGTATGTGATCCAACAATCCTCCACGTTTCTCAGTCCTCATCATGACAAGTGTTGACTCTTTAATCCTCTTGACCTATTACACCCATCTCTCTACCCCCGCCCCCTCTGGCAACCACCATGTTGTTTTTTATATTGAAGAGTCTGGTTTTTGTTTCTCTTTTTTCATTTGTTCATTTTTTAAAACTCCACACGTGCATGAAATCATATGGTGTTTGTCTTTCTCTGTCTGAATTCTTTCACTTAGCGTAATACCCTCTAGGCCTATCCGTGTTGTTACAAATGGCAAGAGCTCATTCTTTTTTATGGCTGAGTAATATTCTCTTACATATGTGTACCACCTCTTCAGCACACCAATGTGTTCTAGCATTCTCACTTATGTAAAAAACATCATTCATCCCTTTCCAATTGCCACTCCTTCGGTCTGCTCCCTATCACAGTCAAATGTCTTTAAAAACTTGACTTTGAGGATGCCTGGGTGGCTGAGTCCATTGAATGTCTGACTTTTGATTTCAGCTCAGGTCGTGATCCCAGGGTCATGGGACTGAGCCCTGTATCAGGTTCCGCACGGAGCATAGAGCCTGCTTAAGATTCTTTATCTCTCTCTCTCCCTCTCTCTCTGTCTCTCTCCCCACTCATGCTCAATCTATCTCTCTAAAAAAACTAAAAATTAAAAAATAAAAAAAACTTGAATCTCCAAACATTGAAGTTCTTCTAGGCACTGTGTGAGGCATCTTTCCTTCTATACTCCCTTAAGTGATTAAGATCCCCAGCACCATGTTTATGTTGACAGCTTCTGAAACTTTAATTTCTGACTTAGACCATTCTGCTCAGCCCCAAACTTCTTTAGCCAATGGCCTATGTGATATCTCCACTACTCTGCTTGGATAAGCATCTAAATTGAATGTCTAACTAAAAGTCTATACATTCTCCTGCCTCCAAATGTTCCCCTCTTACTCTTTCCTGCCAGGAGATAGTACTATGATCCATCCAGTCTCTATAAACAAATGGTTGACATTTCTCTCTTTCATACCCATATCCAAGCCCTGTTCATTCTGAAAAACATATCTGGAATCATTCCATTTCTCGAGATCCCCTTCTTTAATAAAAACATAATCACAGAAAGCTTTGCATACATTTTATTCTCTTCTTTTTCCCATGTACTTTGAATTCTTGAGAAGAAGTCAAGGCTATTTGAAATAAAGTATTTAAATAAATGAATTTGATGCAACATATTGCCCTTAAAGTTTTGGTTATTAGCGTTTCTTTTTTTAATTTTTTATTTATTTTAGAGAGGTGGGGGGCGGACACACACGCGCGCACACACGAGCAGGGGAGGGGCAGAGGGAGAGAAAGAATCTTAAGCAGGCTCCACACTCAGCCCAGAGCCCAGCGCAGGACTCAGTCTCACGACTGTGAGATCATGACCTGAGCTGAAATCAAGAGTTGGATGCTTAACCGACTGAGCCACTCAGGCACCCCAATTATTAGTGCTTTCTATATGGGGAACTTTTCAAACTTCAAAGCTAATTTCTTAAAGGAAGATAGAGTTTTTCATAGAATTCCAAAAAATTTGTCCTGGAAGTGAAGGAATGGTTTAAGGGTTTTTTGTTTGTTTGTTTGTTTGTTTGTTTTTGTTTTAATTTACATCCAAGTTAGTTAGCAGATAGTGCAATAATGATTTCAGGAGTAGAATCCAGTGATTCATCCCCTACATATCATACCCAGTGCTCGTTCCAACAAGTGTCCTCCTTAAGCACCTTGCCCATTTAGCCCATCCCCAACCCAAAACCTCTCCAGCAACCCTCAGTTTGATATCTATATTTAAGAGTCTCTTATGTTTTGTCTCCCTGTTTTTGTGTTATTTTTGCTTCCCTTCTCTTACGTTCATCTGTTTTGTCTCTTAAATTCCACATATGAGTTAAGTCACATGATATTTGTCTTTCTCTGACTAACTTCGCTTAGCGTTAATACCTTCTAGTTCCATCCACATAGTTGCAAATGGCAACTTGCAAATGGCAAGATTTGTGTGTGTGTGTGTGTGTGTGTGTGTATATATATATATATATATATATATATATATATACCACATCTTCTTTATTCATCTGTCAATGGACATTTGGGCTCTTTCCATACTTTGGCTATTGTTGATAGTGCTGCTATAAACATGGGGGTGCATGTGTCCCTTCGAAACAGCACATCTGTATCCTTTGGATGAATACCTAGTAGTGCATTTGCTGGGTCGTAGGGTAGTTCTTTTTTTAATTTTTTGAGGAAACTCCATACTTTTTTCCAGAGTGGCATCACCAGTTTGCATTCCCAGGAATGGTGTAAGTTTTTAAAAATTCCTTGCTTGATTTTTCCAAAGAATAAATTTTAGTTTCAATGTCTCTTCATTCTGTATAGCATGAAGGTTATATATTACTCATCACTACCTGAAGCTTTCTGCTAGATAAAATAAAAGGTCATTCACTGGGCCCAAAGTAAAAATGAGCCCTGCAGGTCAAATTCAGTCCACCTTTTCTCCCTCACCCAGTGGCCAGGAGACTTTCAATAAAAGATTTTAACAAAGAAAGAAGGGAGGGAAGGGAAAGAGTGGGAGGGAGGAAGGGTACAAAGAAAAGCAAAGAAAAAATAGAGAAGAAATGAAAAACAAAGAAATGTTTCATCTAATTAACACTCAAAAACTATTAAGGTCTAATGGCTTGGAATCTAAGGAATTTGAGAAACAGAATTTAAACAGGAAATGTTAAGTTCAGGTAACACCATTAGGCACTTGAAGTGAAAAGGAAAAGAAAGGTTTCAGCAATTTATTCAAGTCAAAAAGTGAGAATGGCATGTTCTGCTTCCAAAGCACTGTTGTGCTATGAACTGTGCAATTCAAGTTCATTGCATGATGTAGAAGTGATCAAAACTGAATTTTCTTCGTCGTATGCTCTAAATCATGAAGGGTTTATGTACTTCTTAAAGATAAAGAATTTGGACTTCTTTTATTGTAGTGCATTCAGATGACTGAGTCAGAAAAACTTGTTGAAGATATTTATTGAGCTGCTACCTCCAATGAAGGACTTTTTGGAATTAATAGGCTCTGAGAGACCCAACTTGTCAGCCCCCCAGTGGCTCAGAAAGCTGTACATCCTTGTGAATATGACAAGACGTCTAAACACCCTGAACCTGAGACTGCAGGGGAACAAAAGAGCATTGCTGATTTGCTCAAAGTACGAATAAGCAGATTCCATGTGGACATGTGGACTGAGCAGATGGCAACTGGGGATGGTACTCGCTTCCCATGCCTGAACTATCAAAGCTCAAAATATTCAAAGATTTTGAAGAATTGCAGAATTAATTGATGGAAAAAACATCATAATTTTAGAAGAAATTCATAGAGTTTACTGAATACAAATCATGTTAATGTCTGTGCTGTCTTTTGAGGTAATATCCAGATGTGTCTACACTAGCAAAGATCTACACTATGAGGCATCATTCAGTTTCACAAGAAAAGGTTGTATGGACAGTGCTGCCCAGAAAATAAAGTATCCCTGAAAATGTAATTTGTCTGATATTTCAATACATTTGGTCAAATTTTCTATCTTGCTCTGAAAGTATATTTCTTGCTACACTGAATGCTGCTCATGTCTTGGCCAGATCTCTTTGACCAGGACTGGTGTAGCCATTCTGTAGTTGGGGCTGTTGGTTACTAATGGCATAAACTAAAATCTTTTCCAGGTAATTGACCTCAACCAAGCAAGAGTTGCCTGATCTGAGAGATTATGTCACATCTCCACTCCTGGGAACAGATAAGCCAATGACTCTCTCTGGGGGCAGGGATGGGCTAGCTTCACGAACCACTTTGATGTTGCAATTCATACCCCAGAGCTCCCGATGGAATAGTTTAAAGCTACTCTCCATCTGGACCTACATCCTGTCATAAGTGCATTCTACTGCCTACCTTGTTTTTCTCCTCTTATCCCCAAAAAACAAATAGTATCTCTCTGAATCCCTGTCTCAGACCCCGCTTCTAAGAAACATGACCTAAAACAGTTGGTACTGGGACTGCTCCTTGGAAGCAAACTTGAAGGTTAAGATCTTGAAGTTGAATCACTTGCCAGCCAGCTGGGCCTTCGCATTTGAGCCATATGACTCAGCAGACTGGATGGTTCAAAAGGAATCTGTACCAGGAAAAGGTACCATGTGGTATCACTAGCAAGCCCCATCAGAAAGCCCACAAGAAAGTTCCTGGAGTTCGAAAGTAAGACAACGCCATCTGCAACAGAGAACTATACACCATTCATTGTGTTCTTGCCATGCTACTGGGTCTCAGTAAAGAAGGAGCATCTGACCTTGGGACATCAAACAGCCATATAGCTATAACTACCTAAAATAAGCTGGCTATGCCAAGCACACGAAGTCACTAGATCAGCTAGGCTGAGAAGCACCAGGATCAGGCTCAAGCATGTTCAGAAGACATAACTAAGCTGCACAGAGAGACAAACAGATGCTCAGCCTGCCCACCACTTTGCAGTGACACCACTTGCTCAGGTCACAGCTGTGGTCTCATGGGGACTTCCTTGTGACAGCTGACAGAGGAAGAAACAACCTGAGCATCGTTCACAGATAAGTCAGCTCAGGATACGGGTGCAATCCCCAAATCCCCAAAATGATGACCGTTTAAACTACAGGGTGGTTTTGAAAGACAGCGGTGTAGGAAAATCCTCCCGGTGGATAGAACTTCAAGTGCATACCTGACCCTCTACCTTGTGTGCAGAGAGAGGGAGCCCAAAATAAGGAAGACTTTGACTTATGGGCAGCGACAAATGGCTTGGTTGGTTGAGGAGGGATCTGAAAAGAGCAAGATGAAATACTGGAGACAAGAAGATCTGGGGAAGAAACATGTGGGTGAATTTATGGGAATGGCCATAAGATGTAAAGAATTTTGAATCGATCAGTACATTATTGCACATCCGAGAATAACTACTGCCGAGTAGACACCAAATAACCAAGTGGAAAGGTTATGGGTCAGCCAGTTGTTATCAGCCAAGGTCTATCTTTAACCAGTCTAACAGGCTCACAGAAGAGTATTCAAGGTGAAAAGATGGAGGAGGGCACAGATTCTCTTTCATCAAGGCTGATCCAGCTTTTCTGCTGCTGCTGAATGTCTGACCTGGCAGCAACCAAGACCAAGGGTAAGCTTCTAAGATGGCACCATCCCTTGAAAACACTTCTTTGTGTTCACGCTCACTTCAAGTTAAATGTCCTCATGGTACAGATGCTGGTTGTTTCCAAAAATGCCTTTAACCTCTAGCACTGGCTACCTAATGTTTTAAAAGTAATTCTTTTCCCCCAGTCTTTTGCTACACGCTAGAAGATAAGCATAAAAATCTATGGAACAAATATGTAGGCTTTCTAAACCTATTATTTAAGCTTGCTTTGACCCCTTTGGTTCTACTCCTCAGTCCTAGATATTTTAGGAGTTAAAAATATAAACTCATTTTCCTGTTGGTCTAAATAAAAGGGAACTCATTTACTTATTCATTCATTTAGTTAGCGAATATTTACTTAGTGCCTAATAAATGCCAGGAACTGTTCCTAAGACTAGGGACACGGCAGTGAACAGAATCAAGAGTGAGCCTGCTTTGAGACCATGTTTTAGCATGGGGTTCTCTGTTAGCAGAGCTTAAAACAAAGGTTTGCGTGCAGGTTATTGGTTTAGAACATTATCCCAGGAAGTAGAAGTAAGATATAAGGGGAAGGACAAGTAAAGGAGATAAAATCAGTTTAAGAATGCATTATTAAATGGGCCACCAAAAAGAGTCACGAGTGCTTCATGCTACAGGGCCACCAACTGAAGAGACTCGGGAACTGTTTCTCAAAAACTATCTACCTAAAGGTTGAAAAGGGAAGGCATTATCTTTTGGCTTTCATTACCCTTTGGTCAAAGGTGGCCACAAGGCATTCACTTCCCTGAAATTGCGGGCTGAGCATGTGTGAGGACCGAATGGCTTCCTACTGAAGTGAGAGGTGCACACGCGAGCCCAAGGTGAAGTACTATGAGATTATACATGCACAAAGCCGATTAAAAGCCTGCACAAGGATGGTCAGAATACTCACAGAATTGATCACCCCAGAAGTAGTTGAGGTAAAATGTGGGAACAAGTGGATCTATTTATGCCTGCCACTAAACTTTGTCACAAAGTCCCTCTTATGGTGGTGGCCTACTGTATTTTATGTAAGGATTGAATGCAAGAAGCCATATTGAACAAACTATTATCCCCATTGCTGCCTTTGGTCCTGAATCTATAATTCTTCTTTCACCACACGCTCTAAATTTTCCTCACTCTTTAGCAGCATCTTGGTGTTGTAGACTGTGTGCCTGGGGGAGAACCAGACTGTCATCCCTAAGAAGTACGAGACTTTGGTTCACTGGCCCTTGGTAAGGTCGCTTCAACTACTTGCTGGTTAGCACCAGGCATGGGAACTCAAGGCAGTACTCCAGTGCACCTTTTCTTTCAGGCACACCCCTCTCTGCCCTACAGTGTAGCAGCAACCTTCGTTAACTCTTCACAAAAATAAGATTCGATTTCTCCTGCCAATATCATAACGCTTTTTTACTGCTAGTTCTTTGGCATGAAGAGTCCCAAGCACCCCGCTGCTAGTAATAGTTTCAAATTCACCATGAAGGAAGGGTTCCCCCATCCCCTTCAGAAAGCAGAACTTCTAATCCAGCAGAATCAGCTTACAAGGATAGGAGGTACAAATTCCACAATGAGTCACTAGTCATAATTGGGAGAGGAGCCAATTTTGCTTTTTACCTGTTGGCTTCCAGACTCTTACATTCTAACTGCTGAACTCAGAACCAAATTAGGGGCTCAATGCACATCCCACCTCTTGGAGGCTGGTACCCTGACTCCAGAAGTGCTATCCCTAAGCTGTCACCTTCACCAACTGCTTCCTGGGCCAATTCCACCATTCTGCTGCGTTGATGAGGTTTAGGTAAGAAAAGTCAATCTTGTGCTGAATTTCACATCTCTTTATTGCTATAAAACGGGCCACTTACTCTGAAGTAACGTTGTATAGCATATAATTTTTATATATCAGCCATTTTGTAAGTCTTCTTAAAGTCTGGTGGTTCTGAGAGATCTTGTGCAGGCAAGGAAGGGAAACCCGTGTCTACAACAACATCCTGATAAGAAGGAATCACTGCCATCCTTTAGGTTGAAAGAAGTCCGTTGTAATCATTGTAGCACCAAGTAGTTGAGCCCCTTTGAATACAGCATGCTTTATAATTTTGACTTTGGAAACAAGTAAACAATATATAGATTTGTAAATCAAATAGAAAAGGAAATTAAGAAATCTCTAATGATCAAAAGGCAACCAAAACAGAGGAATATTAACTAATTACATATTGAATTAGAATGACGATCACACAGAGAATAATTATATCACAGGGTTTTAAACACATCATTGTGACTGTACATTCTCCGTTGAATATATCATATAGACCAAAAAAGGCCCAGAAAAATCTTAAATAGCATTCAGTAGTCTTGCCTATTACTGGCAATATTGTTATTATCTAAACTATTAGATGGAAGAATCAAACAAATAAGTTTTATATTCATGTCATTGTAAAACAAGATTTTCTTCTAGGTGTATACACCAGAAAGGCCTGGAAACCATGTGAACTATCTCAATCACTCAGATTTTGGTGTCTATATACTATTTCCTACTAAAATAAGCCAGAGCTCCTTGGAGAAGTGGTTGGTTGCCATTCTAGGGCTGCTAAGCTATGTGACTGTGCTTAAAAGAAAAGAATATGTGGAATGTGTGACTGTGCTTAAAAGAAAAGAAGTTATCAAGGACCAATGAGGTCATGTTTAAAGACACAAAAGTCAGTTTGAAGGTGCTCTCATTAGCCAAAGATGGAACAATTTGAACATCAAACAGAATAATAATCACTACAATGAATTAAAATGTTAAAATGA
Source organism: Neofelis nebulosa (assembly GCF_028018385.1). Taxonomy (NCBI): domain Eukaryota; kingdom Metazoa; phylum Chordata; class Mammalia; order Carnivora; family Felidae; genus Neofelis; species Neofelis nebulosa. The sequence continues at coordinate 196,802,393 of NC_080782.1, read as the reverse complement.
ATCAAAATATTTTAAATCCCATGAGGTTCACACCAAATGTTTCTTTTGAAAACTCATGGGTCAATATTGCAGGTAGATAGGGCACCAATTTATTATTCTAAAACTTGGTAAATAAAAAGAAAGAATTGGGGCACCTGGGTGGCTCGGTTGGTTAAGTGTACAACTCTTGGTTTCAGTTCAGGTCATGATCTCATAATGATCATGAGATGGAGCCCCTCATCAGGCCCCATCCTGAGCAAGGAGCCTGCTTGGGATTCTCTCTCTCCCTATCTCTCTCTCTGTCCCCTCCTCGACTTGAGTAATTGTGCTCCCGCTCTTTCTCTCTCCCAGAATAAATAAATAAACACTTAAAAAATAAAAATAAAAAGAAAGAATCAAGCATTCATTTGCTTTTCTTGATTGTATTTTAGGGAAGCCAAATAGTTAATGAAGTTATATTAGGGGATTTGGAGAGATATGACATTTTTATTTTACACGTAAAATGTAAAATCTTTATTTTACAGACGAAGACACTAACGGAGGTTAAGCAACTTGACCAAGGTCCCTGGCTAATAAGATCTCAAATACACATTTGGGATCATACATATGGTTGTATATAGTTACATGTAGTTACAAGTTTTGTATCTTCCTTTTTTTTTCTTAGTTTATCATGAATATTTTAAATGTCATTAAATGTGCTTTGATAACATAGTTTCTAGTAGTAGTATAATTTTTTTATCCATTGGATATATTTTAATTTAACTCAGTATTATTGGCTAAGTTGTATTAGTTTTCTATGGCTGTGTAACAAATTGCTGCAAATTTAGCAGCTTAAAACAATACTCATTAATTAGCTCACCATCTATAGGTTAGAAATCTGGCATGGCTTGGGTGGGTTCCGTGCTTAGGGTATCTCAAGGTTGAAAGCAAGATGTTGAGAAGACTGAGCTACCATCTGGAAGCTCTGGGGGGAAATCTGCTATTCTAAGATCATTCTTATTGTCAGAATTTGGTTCCTTACAAGTTTAGGATTGAGGTATTCCTTTCCCTGCTTGCTCTCAGCCAGGGGCCTGTCTCAGCTCAGAGGGGCCACCTGCACTCCTTGCCACATGATACCCTACATCTTAAAACAAGCAACAAGGCATTGAATGAATGGTTCTCTGCTTTGAATCTCTGACTTCCTACTCTGTGACCAGCTGGGAAAAGAACTCTACTTTAAAAAGGCTTTTGGGATTAGCTTAGAACCACCTGGATAGTCTCTCCATTTTAAAGTTAATTGTGCCATAAAACGTAACCTATTCATGAGAGTTAAATCCATTATATTCCCAGTCCCGGAACTGTGCACAGTGCATAGCTACATGGGAAATATCTTCCTCTCGGCCCTTTTTCTCTTCCCTTGAATGTAGTTGTGTGAGACCATGGTTCTTGGTTGCGGTCATCTTGCTACACGGAGGCAACAAACCTAAGGAAGAAACGTAATTCCCGACCATGGCAGGGCAGACAGATATAAACAGCCTCCTGGGTCTTTGATGGTATCACTGAACTGCCCGACCTGACCTGGAATAGCCCACTTACGGAATTCTTGATCTGTAGGATAATTACATGTGCTTAACGCTCTTAATGCTGAAGTCCTGTGGCTTGAGTTTGATATTTGAGTATTCTCTAACTTACTGCTGAATAAAACCTTTCAAACTCATGAACACATTGTATCATTCATTTGAAAATTAAAAATATTCAAAAACTTTAATTTTACTTCAGAAAACATACATAAGTAGGAAAAGTATAAAAACACACATAAGAGTGATACATACCTACTTCAACCTGATGGCTCCTGTAGGTCGAGGAAAATTCAGAGAGTTGTACAAAAGGGAGCCTCACCTCTACCTGCAATGTACCGTCTATTTTCTTAAATCCTGAAGTAAATATGCCAAATATGAAATGTATTAAAGCTCATAATAGGTGGGGGGGGGGGGGCATTTATGCTCTTTCCCTTTCCTTTTCTCTGTGCCAAATATTTTAAAATAATAAAAATGTAAAATAGGAGAAGAAAAAAAAAAAAAAACTGAGGCAAGACATGAGAAAATACTTGCCCAGAGTCAGGAATTCTCTATACTCCCTGGAGGAAAGGAGTTTACCTGCCCAGCCCCCACCCTTGTTCCATCCCTCCTTCTTCCTCTGTGCCCCTTCTGGGGAGAGGGACAGGGATAAACTGTAAGGTCAAAGGATGATCTGACTAGAAGGCAGGCAGCCTACTTCCTAAGGACCACACCAAGGAGAGAATTTTGGGAGCAAGCAACAATCCTTCCCTTTAGCAGGGAAAGTGCTAAGAGCCACAAATTCTCCTTCTCCCTGGACCACCATTTGCCTTAACAGGCCTCTAAATGCTTGATTTAACTATGCAAAAACACTTCTAATTATATTCATTTATGTGACTGACTTACCATTTGAATCTAATTGCCATGCAGCAAAATAACTGTTAAAGCATATCATTAAACAACTTGAATAATTAGAGAGAGATTTGCTTGTTCTCCTGATTTAATACTAAACTTTAGGGCAGGACTTCACCCCTCTACCTTTTCTATCTTAAATTAGCTGGGGAAGAAGGCTGTGGAAACACTGACCAGCTCTCCATCTTGGCAGAAACACTGGGTCTTACTGAACAGCCGGGGACTTCTAGCAACAGCTCCACAGCCCTGCTTGGGTATATTCATCACAGTGGACATTTTTCCTCTGTTTCATTTCACCTCTTTCCTCAGGGACTTCCACATTTTACACTATCCACTCCTGCCACTCTAGACCTGGTTTCTCCCTCAGCCACCCTCCCCCCTCACTCTACTCTCCCTCAGCTCCTGCCTGTTGTCCTTTGAGACCACAACTCAACTGTGGGTCCACTGTCTTTTATCTGATCTCACGTCTCACATTTTGTCCCTTCAAGAACTTGACTCCTTTAAGTCACAATATCTTCCAATGGCTTCTGTCATGAAGACTGTCTTCTCTCAATATCTGGCAGCTCAGAGTAGGGCCATGGAGGGGGGGGGGGGGGAACAAATGGAGGTAGCTTTCTCATTTATTAGGGGCACTTCCACAACTATATCATGGAGCTAGATACCTTTTTTTCATAGTTTTAATGATTTAAATTCAGTTTGTCTACCTCAAATTCTTCAAACCATACTCATTGTTGGTTACCTCTTCACCCATAGCTCATATCACCAGATTTATTTCTTCTGTCTTCCTTGGCCTCTGATTCACATTCTTCCTCTCCACTGTACCATCTAGTTTTATACTTAACAGATCACCATTCTTACTGATCACCCTTCAAACTCCTTGACATTATTCAGCTTTATTCTCCTAAACATTTTGAAACCCCTGAACACCAGATGCTGTGCCAAACACTGGAGATATAGTGATGAGCAAGGAAAACATGGCCCCTGCCCATATGGAGTTCCACAGTCTAGTAGAGACAAGAGAAATATAAACACATCTACACACGCAATAGCAGTTTTCCTACGTGTTGTTAAGAGATATCACAGAGTACTGCAAAAACATGTAAGAGAAAGATCTAAAACTTACTCTTCTAGGAAGGCTTCTCTGAGATATGACCTGAGATGAGTAGAGGAGAGCCAGATGGAAAGGTAGAAGAGCATTCTGAGCAGAGACCAGCACAGTCTATCCCAATTTTTCTGATGCCTTACCATCCTCTTACGACTACTCTGGACTTTCTTCATCCTCGGATCCACAGTTAGGTGTTCTAATGTGGCTTCTTGAGCAAGCTAGATGCCTTTACCTTTTCTAAACCCACCCAGTTATTCTCAGTTATACATTCTAGAGCACCTCCACAATTCACTCTCTTGCCTCTAGCTCTTAGAGAAGCTAACGGTATGAGATCATTTTTGTAGGTCACAGGCTGATAAATATCAGAAATTTCATATGGTTTAAACTAATACGTTACCAAATAAACCTACTTGGCAATTGACAGTCATTGTAACCTCTTCTAGCTAGTGTATTTCCCTTTAAATGTTTATGGAAGCCATGCACTGAATGCCTAGTCTCCTTGGTCATGAAGATGTCCAGGGGAAAAGCTTTTGTAATCAAAATAGTCACCCATCCCATTATTTCGTGACAAGTAAACTCTTTTTTTTTTAAGTTTATTTATTTATTTTGAGAGAGACAGAGAGTGCACACAAGTGGGGGTGGGGAAGAGAGAAGGAGAAACAGAATCCCAAGCAGCTTCCCCACCATCAGCACACAGCCCGATATAGGGCTTGAACTCACAAACTGTGAGATCATGACCTGAGCCTAGATCAAGAGTCAGGTACTTAACCAACTGCACCACCCAGGCGCCCCAATAAATCCTTGTTTTTATTTTTTTTTAATTTTTTTTTCAACGTTTTTTATTTATTTTTGGGACAGAGAGAGACAGAGCATGAACGGGGGAGGGGCAGAGAGAGAGGGAGACACAGAATCGGAAACAGGCTCCAGGCTCCGAGCCGTCAGCCCAGAGCCCGACGCGGGGCTCGAACTCACGGACCGCGAGATCGTGACCTGGCTGAAGTCGGACGCTTAACCGACTGCGCCACCCAGGCGCCCCTAAATTCTTGTTTTTAATCTAACCTATTCCTCTCTATTGCTCCTCAAAAAATAATATACCAAGAAGGTGTTTTGTTCTCTTCTGTGGACTAGCCCTGTAGATACTGATGAACTGTTACTGCGTTATTTTTTCTCTGTCATACTTTCCAAAACGGCTGCTCGAGAAGACTCCACTAGTACTATTTTTGTGGCTTCTGCACAAAATGAGCAAAGAAGTATATAAGGTAATAAGATTTACATAAGGTTTTCACATACTTTATCACATTTGAGGCACAATTCTATAAACTATGTAAGGCAGGTAATGTCCCCATTTTATAGTTGGGAAAACTGACTTTTAGAGATTTAGGTGACTGTGATATAGGCAATTAGCAAGTGGTAAAGTCACATTAGTGCTCTTTTCTTCTGATTTTAATTCTGTGGTCTTCCCATGCCACTTCACCTCCTTGTTGTCTCTCTTGCAGGAGGGATGAGAGGGACAGGTGAAAAGAGTCAAGACACCTTATGAAAGCAAATTCTTTGGTTTGCTTGGGTAGGATAGGTAGATTAGGGAAACCAAGACTTCTCAGAGCCGAGAAGCGTCTATACCTGTTCTCCGTTCCCAGCCTCCAGCCTTTCTAACATCATTGCCCTTGCCCTAGCTCCCTACTCCACTCGTCAACCTCGTACTGCTCTCCGTATTCCTTAATGACTTCTTAATTCTTGAAGGAATGAGTGGAAGGGAGGAATTTGGAAATAATGCTGAGTCAAGGCTCATCCCCCCAATAGTGAGGCAAATACCTGCAGAAAGAACAAGCTAAAGGGATGGTGAAGAGCACAGTGTAACAGCCAATGACCCAACACACGACTTGTTCTCAGCCAGTTTACGCCCCTTCGCCTTGCTCTGTTCCTCCAGAGTCCCGGAGATTCAAAAATCTCTCTTGCACACATCTTGCATTCAAAATTTTCAGAGCCTTCTGAAACAAACAGTTCTACAGCCCCATAAGGGTAGTCCCATGTAAAGATAAAGACTTGCAGTCTTTTCAGACATTATGAATTGGGGACCCTTATTATACATCCTACAGCTGTGATCTTTGTTCTACATTTTCAGAGGCCTGGGACATGCTGTAGGCTTGAGAAAAGGAAATGAGTAAGTACTTAACTAAATCACTATTAGGTGCCAGGCGCTGTGCTAGGAATTTTACATAGAGCTACACTCTCCGGAAAGAAAAAATAAGGAAGTGGAGGAGGAAGAAGTGAGGGAGGAAGAGGAGAGGAAAAGGTGGTGCTAGTGACAGTGTTACTTGTTTCATTAGGGGAAGAAGAAGGGAAACGTTTGTTTTATTTTTAACCTGAGCAAATACTGTGTAGGGATGTGTTTTTCTGAAGACCAATAGAGTGACCAGGTGGAATACGGGACACATCGGGACAGCTCTCTGAGCTGGAGAAAATACCTGTAATTTGCCACCTCTCTTCACCCTCTTATTCCACCCTTCCTCCCCTCCCTCCCCTAAGATGAAATGATCTGGGACAAACTAATTGAGAAAACTAGTAGTGCATGCCTTCGGGAGGTTTTATTAATGGAACCAGACACACTGCTATAACAGAATGTACGACTGCTCTTTTACATTGATCTAATTAGAACATTTACATACTGAATGCCTCCTGGACAATTCCCTACCAATGACACTTAGTGTGCACCGGGCAAGACTACTCTTTAGGTGAAATTGAACAAAGAAGTCATCAAGTCTCCTTTTTCTCTAAGAAAAATAACATTGTCAAGGTTATTAACAGTCAATCAACTGTCACATGCTCGACATAGATGGGGATATGGGTTTCCTTGTACTTAGGAAAGACCGGGAAAACAAAACTTCGTCACCCCCATAAGGAAGACACCCTTGGAGCAGAAGCTCTGTGATTTTGAACAAAGAATGAGAGTAGGAAGAGGGTCATGTTATGCAGGTTAACTGAGAATAAAATGTAAAAACATTAGATGATTTCAGTAATTAGGATATGCTTAATATTTCATGATTGTGTGGTATTTTATGACTTAAGTATTTTCACAGGGTTTAGCTCTTTTTATAACCCACACCATGCCTGTGAAATCAATGATTACTTTAGAGTAGATGTGGCCAAAGTCACCCAGGGTGTTAAAGATGGAGTAGGGCTGGAAACACAGGACATCCAACATTCTTGTTCAAACTCTAATACATCTGTGTGGAAAGGGATACTTTGCATGTTTTGTTTCTCCACCATTTCCTACACACTCCTCCCAGTAATCCTGCCCCCCACCCCCCGCCACTCCAAAAACACGTTTTTGCTGTTCTTTATTGCCTGAACTTCCATGAGGTGGAAGATGGAATCTCTGTATAGAATCAGTACATCATAGATATTCAGAACACATTGGTTAATGATTTAAGATTGGGGTTATCTGAAAAGGGACCTGAAAAAGCATAGGTATTTTCAGAATTCCCACCTTAAAGGGAAATTAAATCAAATGCAGCTATTTAGATGACATCCTTAAAGGGAGCTTCTTCTATGCCTTAGTTTTAGACAAAGTTTCAAGGTTCTATAAAGTTCAGAAATCTGATGATGAGTAAAAATAGAAACCTGCATAAATCAGTATATGCAATGCTAAAAAGGGAAAATAATTATACATTTCTTTGCCTTCTCTCTCCATTCTACCTCATTCTCTTCTTTATTCCTCATCTCTACTCACAAAAGAGAGGAAACCAACCCACTTAAAATGCGATTGAGTCAAAATTCTTCATAAAATGATTGAAGCACCACCTTGCATCCCGAAACTAAAGAAACAGCAGGCATCTTGTGTTAAGCAAAAGAAACAGCTCACAAGTCAAAAGAGAGATCACTACAAAGATATTTCTCTAGTCAAAGGACATTAGTATGCAAAATATATTAAGTACTGGAATCACATTAAAGAGATGGGAGACCTAATCCAAACAAGGCTGTTTATATTGTTGACCAACAGCTGACCGAACATTGTTTCTGACAATGATGAGGTTTTTATGGATAGTCAATGTTCACAATGGTGAAGAAACAGATCGTTCAGACGCACGCCAGACATTTACAGAGAAGTCATTCATCCCAGATGCTCTTATTTTCAGATTGGAATTTTCCACCAGTGGCTCAATAATTATGCTGTTGCATATACTCTGCAAGCTAGACATATGTGTTCCTTTATAGGACCTCGAGGCCTTGTTTGGGCAGCACATTCAGTTGGCCCCCAGCCTAATGACCTAGTTGTAGAGACTCCATCCCACTGGTCTCTCCAGCTTTGTTCCGGCTCAAGGAAGGGCAGTTCCTCCCAGTTTCAACCCACAGAGAACCAGCAACTTTTGAGATGATTAAATTTTCTGCCCCATTACATATGTTTATCACATTACAATTCAAATATGCAAGGAAAACATGGCTCCTGTATAACTGATTTGATTTTCCTCATAAAGGCTCCAACCAATCAAGAAATGGAGGGAAAATTAAATTTAGTCCAATCTGGATTAAAATGAAGTTTAAACCAATAATTGGAAGTCTCTCCATTCATTTAAATCAGTCTTTGGAAGATGTTCAGTCATTGTTCCCTGCTTCCCTTGCTACATTCCAAAACAGTGTCTTGGTGTATGGTGAGAGACATAAAACTGGAAAGTGTTGGGATTAATGGGATCCTTTGGCCTTACACTGGCTCTTGAACATGGATTGTCTATCTGGCATCTTCTGTGGAATGGTTGGCTCTTTCCCACATACCGGCACTCATTTATACTCCACAGCTAATAACTGCAGATCATGAACTAGTGGTTCACTCTTTCTTCGCTCAGTCATCACCTAGTGGCCTATCTTATGGACTTGACCTCTGCTCAACTCCTCCACTCTTGCTGATGCTGCAGACAACTCCCACTCCCTGAGTCTCTGTCACATCCTCTATCCAACTCCTAGCCTCCAGGGTCCCTCTCAGTCCCTTGGACGTCAAGCTCCAGGGTTGCCCACTGCCTCTCATCTCCTTGTTCATGCCATATTGTAACCAATGGAAGTTCAGGGGTGCAAACTAAGCCCTCTTTCTGCCTGAGCCTTCTGCTCTTCTACCTTATGTTACATGGGCTGCCCCATATGAGTGAATAGGCTCCTTGCACTCTTTATAGCCCCCACCCACCCACCCACACACACACACGCCTATCAAAAACAAAACAAAAAAAAACAGTGGAACGAAAGTCCTTCTACTCTTTGTTTGCATCTTAGCCTGGCTAATTTACCTCCTCTCTGTTCATATCTTTGAGGCCATAAAGAGAGAATGTTGGAACACGTTTCTGATAACTTTCCTCCCCTAGACCTTTCCTCATCTCCCCACCAAATCCTCAGATCTGAGATTAGGGGAGTTGGGGGGAGAGAGGAGGAATTCACCTTGTAAGGAATTCACCTTGTAAGGAATTCATCCTTACAAAAATCATAGCCCCTTTCCCTCTTAACCTGGACCCACTCCTGATAGAGGGAGATTTGTTTGTTGTTAAGGGCATATAAATCAAGAAACTTACGAAACATTATCCTTCTTACACAGAGTTAACAGAAATCTCAGAGGCAGAAAAGAAAGAGGGTAAATTCTTTCAGAGCCCAGCATTTGACCAGAGGTAGATTTCCGAATAAGTAGCAAAATGCTATATACCATTTGTTTTGTCTCAGAACCTTACTAAACTGCCACATTTTACAGTCTTGTCCTAAGGCTTATTAAGGAAGACTACAATAGCACTTTTGTCTCATCTTCTAACAATCTGTACCCCTCTGCTATGAGCAATTTCTAGATAACAGACCCTGCACGGGCTGACAGAATACCCTATCCTGTTTTCATAACCTGTTTATTCTAGAAATTGTTTTCATAGTTTCAAGGACAAAGTGAATACATTTCTTTTTTATGGTTCCCTTTGGTCTCTGGTGTTTGATTTGTTTGTTGTCCTGTGTTTGACTTGGATGGTCCAAGACCTTCATAACTGTTGGGTGAGGGGGGAGGCTGTACAAATTATTTTTATGGTTACTAATAATACCACTCTTTCCGAAAGAAGAGATTATCTTAAGTATTTGGCCAACTGGAATAAAACTCCGTATCACTGAGGTAAGTGAGGAAAACCCCAAAGGTTAAGTAGACTAATCAATCTTACATGCTTTCATTGAATACATTTCCTCTTTTCTTATCTTTTGCATCTTTTCCCCTAAACAAAAGCAGAATTTTTAAAAGCAGTTTTATTTTTACAAGAAGGAATAATCTCTTCTCAGTGTTCCACTTTAGGGTCCAGCAGCCAGAATCAAACTATCCTTGTCTCTTAAGGAAAAAGCCTATCCTCTTCCAAGCTGCACTAGGAAAAGAGAGCAGCAGGGGGCTCCTGGGTGGCTCAGTCGGTTAAGTGTCCAACTTGCCAGGTCATGGTCTCGCTGTTCGTGGGTTCAAGCCCCGTGTTGGGCTCTGTGCTGACAGCTCAGAGCCTGGAGCCTGCTTTGGATTCTGTGTCTCCCTCTCTCTGCCCCTTGCCAGCCCACACTCTGTCTCTCTCTCTCTCTCTCTCTCTCTCTCTCAAAAGTAAATAAACATTAAAAGAAAAAATTTTAAGACAGCAGTAGTTGCTGTACAACTTCCACAAACTGTCTTCACCAGCACCCAGCTTTTGCTCCCACATGACTTTTTAACAGACATATCATTGAAATAAAGGACATGATCCCCATGCCCTGCCTCCTCACTGAGTTTGCAGTTATGTTTGGCATCCTCTTGGGATTTTTATTGTTGTCGTTGTTCCTGCCTTCTTCTGATAGACATAAATAGCCAAACAAACAAAAACTTCCTGGCCCTCAGAAGCTATTTGACACAACTTACACAGATGAAGGTAACATGTGGGCAAAGTTAACACGTGGGCAAATTTCTCGTCTGCAAATCCACAGAGCTTGACTGATTTAATTGAGTAAAATAGGCTGTGGTACATCTCAAGATTGCCCCCAGATCCAGAAGTTAGTATAGCATATCTGAGAACTTCAAGCCAGCATCTCTGAATCTCCGTTATGTGGTATGCAAGGTTTTCCTGACAAAGATCTAGCACTGTTGGCTAACCCAATGTGTTTGCGATGCCACCTAGCTATTTGTTGTGCTTTTTCAGTGTTGATCTGTCAAAAATCACAGTCTTCCATACCCTACTCTATATAAAAGACTTGTGAGAGGATTTACTTGTGACCCAAAGAAATGTTTGCCTTTCATGTTCCAAATCATATGCATAAGCAATGTACTCTCAAGTGTGAATTCCTCAGTTCCCTAAACAGCAAAACTTATGGATTGTGAGAATCTAGCATATATTTAACATATTCAATTTTGTAAGTTGGAGCACACAGATTTTCCCCCAAATAAATACTTAGATAATGCTAAGAATTTGGTGAGGGTGTGATTTAAAGCATCGTTAAGGATTTCAGAATTAAACCTTATATTCTCAGTAGCTTTCATGTAATTCCAGTCCAAATTTCATCCAACCATAAAAATCATTTTGAACTAATATGATAGGAAATTAGATGAGCCATAATGTCTAGGCAAAATCAGCTAAGTTTAAAATGTAATGGCATATATAAATGTATATATTATAAATATAAATGAAACAGATCACAGGGTAGTCAAAAAATGACAGCTGCTTTAATTCGTAGGAGTTTAGACTTCCAGCCCCTCTGGAAATTACGAAATGAGGAATAACAAAAAAAACTACCCCCCATTATTATCCAAGCACAAGTGGTATAAGATCATTTATCTTGATGTATGTCACCTTAGAGCACATATTATCCCTATCTCTCAAAGTGTTTTTTCCCCCTTATTTCATCTCTGACATTCATTGTAAATTTAATGATCCACATACGATTTGCTGGTGTCTCAGTCTGGTGTTTTGAATCATGAAACTAGTGCTAAATTTATGGCACTGCAGTACCACTTAGTGAATCATTAAGCAGTACAGTGATTTTAATGATTTGGATCATACTGGACCTCATCACTATATAATGAGGTTCCATTTAGTGTAAATTTTATGTAAAAATTCAATTTGCAAACCAACAACATGAAACTACAACATTTTTTCTAACTTGACATTGTATTTATTTATCATATATTTCTACTACGGTCTACTTTTAAGTTCATTAACGGGATAATACTTTAGTCCATTTTCTTTTCATTAGCATAATATTTAAATGACCCTAGAATGTAAGTGACCAGCAACACCTTAAACCACCTTAAACTCTTTCAGTGTCAAGTTTGCTCGACTCAAAGATCTCATAAATAATTGCAAACTTTTATATGGCTTTATGATCTTTGATGCTATATATTCATCTCACCATTCATAAACTAAATTGCTTTATCACCTATCTTTCATTACCAGGACTGATTATTAATGCAGAAAAGAAACAATGGTTACAGCATGCCTCTCTCATCTCTTTCATTTGATAAAAGTCCACGGCCTTCAACAATTATGCTTTTTCTCCCAAGGAAATAAAAGTTAACATTCTAAATGAAATTGAATTAAAATTTCAACTACAGTTCGTCTATGCCATATCAAACCGTGAGTCAGAAATTTGCCTTAAAATAACATTTTGGCTTCAAAAAGATACATTGGTTAGCAATAGGGATGGCAATAAACCCTACAGCTGAAATTCACTTAGTGCTAGGTTTTTAATTAGCAGAAAAGGAAACTGAGGCTAAGAGAGGTTACAGTTATGAGGCCAGGGTTATGCAGCTCTTATACAGTATCGAGAAACAAATGCCAGTTCCTGGGCTCCAACTGCTCTCCCCCTCCATTCACTCTAAAATGGAAGGGTAACAAAATAGCATAGTCGTATTATATCTGCAAAATACATTTCTGACTTTATGTTTTAGATTTCAGTTCCTTCTGCATCATTGATAAGCGTGTCTTCGTTGTGACCTGCTTCACCCTGTATTAAATTATGGTTTTAAAAACCTAGTTCTAACAAGCATAGTAACAATACTAAGTTCATAAGGTACACTAAAACTGAATTTTTTACAGTCTGCATGGGTAGTAAAGTATAATTTTTAAAAGTAGTTCCTTGACCTTAGCAAATGTTATTCAGAGGGCTATACCCATGGATGATGTAGAATTTATTTCTGACTCATCCTGAATAATGCATGTTTTAGGGGGAAAAAAAAAACTGAGAAGGTTGAAGAGAAATCAAGTACCTAATTTAAATAGACCGAGGTTTTCAATAGAAGCAATAAGCTACATGGTCTTTAAAGTCACAAAGAAGTATGGGGTCCAGTCTGTCTAAATTCACACTTAGACCTCAATCCACTAAGGACCAAAATAGATCAAATGAAACAGCCACTTCAAGACTCATTTCTGTGCATCAGAAAGCACCGTATGTCTCGTTCCTATATTTGTGTTGAAAGGTTTAGGGTGGATAAGAGAGGTTTTAAAACTCCTTCTTCTCAGGTAAAAGAGGCCACAAAAACTGGAGACACTGACTATTGAAAGGTCCCTGATGAGCAGTGCTCAGTTGGGCCGGGAGTTATCACATGCCCCGGGGACCCTGGCAGCTTAGGGCATTTTAATCATCTTGGTTCAGGCTCTGTTGTTGTTTTTTATCTTGCTTGGTCTTCAGCTGCCATCTCCTCTGAAAGGGTTCATACTAGAGCATGAGAACATGTGCGAATTAGAAAGTAGAAGAAAGGGGCTCATCAAGCAGAATATGGCAGGCCAGCCTAATCTCTATTTGTCCTGACTTCTTCCCATTGCTTCTTCCTACTTCTAACCACTCAAATGCCTAAATTTACATGAACTTCATTAAGTTTCTCAGAATTACTAATAATCTCAAAAATAAAGGTGTTTACTCTTTTGTTTCATTCCTGTGTAGTCAAGACACTTGATTCAGATTTACCACAATGTCATCAAGGCACAGAAGCCCTCAAAGCTGTACAGTCTCAGTGTAGTCACTCAAAGATCCTAACTTACATGGGAAGATGTTAGTCAAACCCATATTTAGACGTACTAAAATGTGGGAAAGTATAATTGGAAATAATGCTTCAAAGGAGATTAGGTTCCGATTGTGGCAACGAAACAATGCCCTAAAGAAAAAACTGTGGACTTATTTTATAAAAAACATTGAGAAAGTCTGGAAGGGATTTGGATTTAGGTCCCTGCATCGCCCTATGGGAATGTCTTTTTCTATCCCACTTCCATAGAATCTTTTTTTTTTTTTTTTTTTTTTGCATCACTTGGTCAGTGCAGCTCCAGTCTTGGTGCCATATTAGATAAGTGCTTATATTGGTGCTTATATTAGATAAGACTTTCAAAAACAGTTTCCTTGTTTTACTCCAGGGTCTTCTTCATCACCCACATGGATCCCAGCAAACTTCAGCAAGCAGAGTCATTGTGAGAGGTGTTTTCTGGTCTTCAAGACTCTTGGCCGCTCTTTGCTATTGTCTCAACCTGAATGTTCCCCAATTGGGAGAGGGAAGGATTCATGCTTGGCTTCCAGGGCACAGGAATTCTTACAGAACCTGGAACCCTAGCAGAAGCTCAACCCTTGGACTGCACCATGAACCTTCCCACCAAATCCTGTGCCTCAGAGAAGTCCCCAAGAGTACAATACATTCCTTCTTAGTCTTGAGGACCCACTCCCTAATTCAGATGCACCCACTTTCATCCCTCTTTCTCCAAGCATTTTTCTCTCCCCTTGTCCCCTCTGTAAAGTCTGCTATAATGTTCTCTAAGAGCAGTAGTAAATATGATGTCGGAGAAGCAGTTTAGCAGTATCTTCAAGCAAATTCCATTTTTTTTGCTCTGCAAAACAACAGCCTTAAGATAAGGGAACAGAAGTTCTGGTTAATTTCTTTACATAAAAGAGAGGGCAAAATGAATTAAAATTTAATTTCTTACTGAATTATTTTTCTGCCAAACAGATCAATCATAACAGGATTGACTGAGTATTTACTGTGAACAGAGATCTGTCCTCATTTCTAATAACAAGCATTTATTGAGCATCTAACCTATGAGGAACCAGATGCAGTTACCACAGTTCCTGTCATTGGGCATTCGCAGTCCAATGGGGGTTGTGGTGGTGGCAATATTTATAATAGGAGGGGTCTCTAAAACAGAGACAGATGGATAACCTATCATACCTTAATTAGCATAGGGTTATGTCCATAAAGTGCTAAGAAATCACCATGGGTGATTAAGTGACGAGTGCAAGAGTCTCAGTTATGTTAATTATGTTAACAGTATTTTGTACTTTTATCCTAGTTCACTGAATGCCATCCACAGCCAACTGACTACTGCCTTGGGAAGTAGGCAGCAAAAATTATATTCACAATGCTATAGATGGAAAATTAGCACAGAGGAAAGAAACGGCTGGGTCAGGCCCTCCAATTCAGTTGCAAATGTTAAATCTCAACTCTTAATTTATTAAGTTCTACTCTGCTCATGGAAATGCTTAAACCTGAAAAAAAGAACTTCAGTCCATTATCACTAGACTCATTGACATCTCAGTGTGATGTCCCTTCTCTACTGGCCAGTTCATTCAGGTTTAAACAAATGTGAAAAATAAAGACCTATGTCCAGTGATACAAACTAGAAAACTTCTCAATTTATAACCATATCAAAAAGTTAGTAAAATGCACCACTTTTAATGCCTGTTAAAAGTTCCTTAATAAACTTAAAACAGTAATTTAACTGTATTTTAGTGATCAGAAGAGTATTTGACTTCATATATTTTAGACTTGTAATTATGTCCCAATGGGTTGGCCTTTAATGCTTTTGGTGAGACGAGGATCAAGAGAAATGAAACGATATTTAAATGTCACTAATTAGACTACTATGTTACAAACCATTAAGATGCATAGTGAACCCTTACCATTGTATGATCCTCTCTTTTTTTTACCCACTAATGCCAGTTTTTAAGAAAGTTTCCCTTCCACCTCTCTGTCCTCCTCTAAAAGTCCTAAGCTTGAAAAGTTCTATTAAAAGTACATAAACTTAGGTTTGACAAGACTTCCTGTAATTGCATAACACTAAGACTTCCATATTCAGGAGTCTTGTGTTCACCGTTTTCACTTGTTTGTATAGCATTTATGGTAGTCATTTCCTAAACTCAAGGAGTTAAATTCTAGTTATTCTGGTTTTAGGACCAGGCTCTAATCTGACTCCAGTCCCTAGCATGAAGCAAGCTTCACTGGTAAAGTTCCTTAAACTATAATGCTAGAACTCTTTTGAGAAAAGTGTGTGTTCCAGGTAAGCCAACATGTGTAAGTACTGATGAAATTAGTATTTTACAGCAAAGACAATATACAATATTTACAGTCTAAACAATTCATTGCAGTGTACTTTTTTTTTTTTTTTGACAGAGAGAGTGAGAGAGAGAAAGAATGTGAGCAGTGGGGAGGCAGAGGGAGAAGGAGGGACAGAATCCCAATTAAGCTCTAAGCTCAGCGTGGAGCCCAACGCAGGGCTCCATCTCACGACTGTGAGATCATGACTTGAGCAGAAGTCAAGAGTTTGATGCTTAACTGGCCAAGCCACTCAGGTGCCCCCATTGCAGTGTTCTGAGATAAATTTTTAACACGTGATAGCATTCTTAATTACTAAAACTTTATGGAACACGAAACTTTACTTTTAGGATTTTTTTCAAGCTTTCAAAGTAAGTAATGATTTACCAGCTAAAGGAAAAACATACTTAAGATCAAACCTGAACAGTAGTAATATCTTCAGGATTTTTGTCATCTTTTGTAGGTCTCTAATCTAGGTCTGGGGCAATAACAGAGTTAAAAAAACACGTGCTAGACAGAAGAGTCCCAAGCCTGGCTCAGTCCTTACAACTTCAGGGGGAAGAGAGAGAGCTCAGGTGCTCCAGGAGCTCCAGGTAAGCTCACTTTCTCCCAGTAGTGGGAGCGAGAGGGGACCCAGAGCTCCAGGGGCCCATGACAAGACCCTACACTTTTGTCCCCCAACACCCATCACCTCCCGCCTACTATCTGCCTTCAGATCATTGGGATGAGTCTCCACCCTTATTCTTGTTTACATTGGTTACGTGAAGCCCAGGGCTCCCAACTGGCCCCTCAAACCCTGCACTCCAACCACCACCTGGCTCATGAGCAGAGAAGCAGCACAAGCCCTACCCACACTCCCTGGTCCACTCTTGTCCCCTTCACTGCTGTTCCCTTCATAGCATTTATCACCATCTGAAAAACTATGTTTATATTTGTCTCACTGTTTCTCTCCACTAGCATGTATGGTTAGTGAGGGCCTGTCCGTTTTTTGCATTGTTGTAGTCCAAGCATTTAAAATAGCTCACAGCAGGGGCCCCTGGGTGGCTCAGTCGGTTGAGTGTCCGACTTAGGCTCAGGTCATGATCTCACAGTTTGTGAGTTCAAGCCCCGCATCAGGCTCTATGCTGACTACTTGCTCAGAGCCTAGAGCCTGCTTCAGATTCTGTCTCCTTCTCTCTCTGCCCCTCCCCCGCTCACGCTTTGTCTCATTCTGTTTCTCAAAAATAAATAAAATGTAAAAAAAAAAAAATTTTTTTTAAATAGCTCACAGCAACTAACAGTTGCTCAATAAATATAGGAGTGAATGAATGAAATACAAAGAAATCATATGAATTGAATTAAATCAAGTTATATTTATCATGCTTTTAAGCATGTCAGGCACTTGGATGACTAGGCTGCTATAAGTTAAGGATTAGAGACGTAGAGATTAAGGGTAAAAACTGGTGCCTTCTTTCCACATCTTCATGCCTGATATTTGCCTTCATAACGTGTGTGTGTGTGTCTCTCTCTCTCTCTCTCTCTCTCTCTCTCTCTCTGTCTCTCTCTGTCTCTCTAGCTTTATATATACATATATGTGTGTGTATGCATATATATGTATATATGACTCTGAAACCAAGCCCTAGAGAAAATATTACCAATTTTGAATATTAATTCCATCTGCATAAAAGTAAGAAGAAAAAGCACAGACATGGTACTCCCTGTCGTCATCTACAATTTTTGATACATAGTTATATAAATTTACAATATTACAGGGACTATTTAGTGAGAAATGCACATTTTACAACAACTTGGGTCAAATTTCCTTATCTGGCAAGAAAAAATAATTTGCCTGAATGAGAAATTTTCAGTGAGGGAAATAAAGCACCAAAAGACATTGAAAGTCAGAAGAGAAAACAAGGTTATTAGTAGGCCTTTATGCAATTTATAATCACCTACCTCTGGAGGGGTAAAAATGGTCCCGTTTCTCATTGTTGGCAATTCTTCTCAATGACCAATATGTCTACCAACATTTTCTTCTGGAAAATACAGTCAAAGTTGTAACAGAAAATCACAGATGCAATCAAATTCATACTAATGGTTGAAATGCACCATATGTCCTCTGATACCTATGCACAATAGGGTGCAGGTTTAATGACTTTCTTATTGTGCCCCTGTTGTAATTAGGTATTAAAGGACATATGGTATGTTGCCGTTTTAACAGTGAATTTCCTTGTTTTTTATTGTTTTCTATCAGAAGCTTAACAGTCTTTCAGGGTAGTATTAGTAGTGAGAATTAAACCACATGTTGATTTCATTTTTTTTTAAGGCTTGGAATCTCATCTTGATTAGCCTTATTAGTGTAGTGCCAAAGAAAACATCCAAATCAAATCTATTTTCAGTTAATATGGAGTAAAACATGTTCGAATTGGTAAGAAAAAAGTGAAAACTCTTCTAGAAATATAGTCAGAATACTATATGTAGAGGTTTAGAAATCAAATAATAGCTTATTTGTCCAGAAAGTCACCAAAAGTGTGATGACTTGGAAATTCTTCAACCCTCTGGCAAACTGTTTATTATCAAACTCATTTTTTGAAATTAAGCAACGACCTTATAAGAAATTGCTGTATAATTGGTAAAGGACACAATAAAATCCCAAACAAATATACTTGTAGCAAAAATCCAACTGAAAACAAAAAGTCAACGGAATAAGAGCTATGAGTCATGACGTTTAGTGTGTTCAAACACTAAGATTTTTCAGACCCAAAGAGCATGATAGATGCAAATTCAATAAGCTGGAAAAAAATCAGATCAGCTCAGAAGACTATTTTTATTACCACACAAAAATGAAATAAGGGAACAAAGATGTGATAGCAAACTACACTATTTCAAGGCGTTTCAACTCTCACCTTAAACTTAAAACTAAATCTCTTCTCAGATTTTAGCATATATACCAACCGAGGACTAAGTAGTTTTAAAATCAAGTGGTTCTTAGCATCTAGAAGGAATGTTACAGATTCCGAGGAAGGCAATTTTCACTGGATTCTACAGCATTCCACTCGAGCTTTCCTAGATTTCTGCATTTCAGGTCAAAGAAAGGGAAAGATCCTATCATGCAAGTTGATATTCTTCAGTCGTAAGCATGGCTACGCATCCCTGTCCCAGTCAGCACGAGGGCACATTACAAGATAGCCAGCCAGGCTTCCAAATGAGCCATGAAGATTAATAAAATACAATCTCCAGCGGATGTTGGCACCTCCCTGTCAAGCTAGCTAATGAGTACTGTGTTACTGTAAGAGTCAACTGTCACATTATCTCTGGACTAATAAATGGATTCTAAGACAAATAACAATACACAACTAAAATTCAGTCTGAAAAGAGCTTTTCATTTATTGCAGCCTGGTGCAGCCCCAAGAGGCTCTCTAGCTGTCGACACCATAAGCAATGTCACTTTTTATAGGAAGTATTCAATAGGGGTGAAGTCAGTGTAGGAAAAAGAAATCTAGGGTTGTTTTTCCAAATTCAGGGTTTAAAATTAATTGTTAAGTTTCACTCATATAGATCTGAGAAATTTATATTTAGAGAAAAATGTGTATAACTAGTGAGTCTGCCAGGAATGTAGTGGACAAAGCTTGTTTGGGGGAGGTAGTTCACATTGGGGAAATTTTTAATTTAAAATAAGAATCTATACCTTGTAGCGATAGATACATTTATTAGAAATGAACTTCACCTCAGACATGAGATCCCACTGCAGTCATTTTGTCTATGTGTCTTTCCAGAATCTGTACCAGAGGAAGGAGGCTGCACAGGAAATTATAAATGTCGACAGCACACACATAATTCTGTTTCTGCCAATGCAGTGTCAGTATCCTTGAATTTATTCTGATTAAGAAAGTATATGCATAGTATAATAGTAAGAAATAGTTACAAAAACAATAGTTACAAAAGATCCAGTTTTGTGAGAATTGTGGTAAACATAGTGAAGGGCATGACAAGGAAATCATTTTATCTAGTTTGTAATTGCTATGAACAGAGAAAGAAGAACTCAAAGGAAGGGAAGGGAAGGAAGAGAAGGAAGAAAGAAAGAAAGAAAGAAAGAAAGAAAGAAAGAAAGAAAGATGGAAGGAAGGAAGGAAGGAAGGAAGGAAGGAAGGAAGGAAAGAAGGAAGGAAAAGAGGAAAAATAAGGGAAGGAGGGAGGGAGGGAGGAAGGAAAGAGAAAGAAAGGGAGGAAAGGAGAGGAAAGAAAGGAAAGGAAAAACAGAAGAGAAAGAAAGAAAATATAGGAAGCACTCAGTGTCTTTGTGCACTCAAAGATGTTATTATTCGTTTTAATATTATTCGTTTTAACCCCTCCATGTTTCATAATGTCCTCCTGATCTATCATTTATAATAACATAATAAACCAGAACTCGACATCAGAGAAAGTGTGCTCCTGAACATAGGGTAGAGGTTCATCTACTCACTAACTTCTGGGAAAATTGCAAAAGGGAAAGAAAGTACAAAAGAATTACCATAATGGGTTGGATGTCAGGTCTCCCCAACCCAGTATTCAAAATTATGGTAGTAGCTTAGCACCTGTATTGGGGAAATGCTTGTTCCATTCGTCTTGAATTTCTATTGCTTTCGTGTTGTCAACTGGACCCCAGAGACCTAAGAGATCTTCGTCCCTCACTGTATACACGCACTCATAATGTACTCTGTGCAGCACCGGCACATAGTAGCTGCCTAAGAAATACCAGTCTCTCCCTCCCTTCCACACTAGCTCTTTTTCCTCCCTAACTCACTCCTTCTCCCTACTCTGGATTTAACTTGCAAGCACTAATTGTCCAGAAGATGGAATTCAGTTGTTCTGAAAGTGTTCATTCCACAGTTCTCCGTGCCCCTCCCAGCTCCGTCGAGATTGATACCAGGGAAGACGCTTGCAAAGGTTTTTCATAATTAAAGAGTTCAGTTTTTTCATTACAATACTGGAATCATTCCACAAAATTTTAGTTTAGTTTAGGAAGCACACGAGATTGTGAAAATGTTAGCTACTGTTATTGCCATGACTATATTATTATTGTTATGATGATGACAAGGATGGTGGTTGCCAAGAAATTTACTATTTTCCTCAAACCATGTCACCCCTGAAAGAATGAGCTCCCCGGGTTTACCTCCTTCCATTTGAAATAGTGCTTCCCTTTATTTGTTTCTTGTATTTCCTACAGACCTGTAGAATAAAGGTTCTACACCCAAATTATTAGGTATTTATATCGTTTCATGCTTCGAAGAATGCTTTCTCATTCTCGTCCACGTCGCCTTATCAGTCTTTCACAGCTCTGGAGATCTTTGATATGTATGATTTAATTATTATCACTAACAAACGTCATGGGGGTGGGCTCATAACCTTCAAAGATTTCCGTGTGGAATGACATCATTTCTTAGACTTTTACAACAAACCTGTGAGGCGGGTATTACGGTCATATGCACGAGAAGATTCAACATCACGAGGAATGAAGGACCTGCCTAAGGTCATACTGCCAGAATGTCGCGGATTAACTGAAATGCAGGTCCTCTGAGCTCCGTGCCGCACCCCCTTCCAGCCGGGCCTTATGTGAATACATATCTCTGTCCATCTCATTTTTAGAGGAGGGGCCTTTAACCTCGGCCAGGCTCCAGAACAGTTTCAGTCTTTTTGGTCGCCTTCAGATGGCACTCCTTCCCACATACAACATCCATCATTGTCACTATCTTATCGGCGCTTTCTCCCTCACGGAGGTATGCAGTTTTTGAGGTACATTTATACTGAGATGTAGACACTTGATAGTTTTACCCCAAAGAGGAAAAGAGAAAGGAAAAGTCAGAGGAGGATAGCAAAAGATGAAGAGAAAAACTGCTTACAACAGACTTCACTACTCACTGCATAAATGTGCCCTTTTCTTATCCCTCAGGCTACCATGACAGGAAAGAACATTCTCCGAGATCAGAGCTGTGTCCCTCAACTGTCACATACGTTGAGGACACTTCGGCCAGCCAAGGATAGAGGAGGATGGTAGGATCTTGCCCAGTGTTTCCTTTCATGCAATGCATAGGAGGGCGGCAATAAATACAAAGATGAGATCTCTGTGCCAGGCACTTTGCACGTTATTCAATTCTCACAGCAACTGAAAGCTAAGTACTACTGTCATTTGATTCTAAGGATGGGAAAACTGAGACTTTGCAAATTAAATAACTCGACTAAGGCGACACACAGAGAGCAGAGTTGGGATGCAGACTCATATCGACATCCCTCCCATAAGAACATTATTCCACCACCAAAACGAAACCTCCACTTGGGCATCTCCCTGGGAGGGTGTTGACTGAAGAAAGCATTATGATGGATATTTGACATTCTCCCTTTCACGAAGCAGCTGTCCCCAGGATCCCCAGACAACTGCCCTAATCTTATTCAACTCTCTGTTTAGGGGCTTGTCGAAACAGAGGGAACAACAGTCACACAATCTCCTCAGCCCGCTGACACAGTGGTTCTGCTCAAATGAATCACTGGTGGGTACAAACAGGAAGAGCCGCCTAGGAAAGATGTTTCCCTCTACCCCCCAGTTCTAAGCGACGCACGATTGTTGTGTTCCAGGCCCAAAGAGAAGATCCGCAGTAAATTACACGTGTCAGTAACATTTGTGGGCTCTTTGTCAGGGCACAGGACCCCAAATGACTGAGCCAAAAGCCTGAATTAATGGGAGAGGCTGTTGGTTTTCACTAAGCAGGATCTCTAGGCAGTGTCAGAAAAACACAGTCTTTGTTGTATCTTCTTTGTGTAGGAACGGGACGCTTTTCCAGCCGAGTCCGTTTCATGCCAGCTTGGTGGGCCTGCAACTTTTTAAAAATTCACTTAAAAAAAAATAAAGAGCATGTCCAAGAATAACAAATGAGAAATTTATATCTTCAAAATATGTAGATTTGAGATTTGTTTTGGAAAAAAAAATGCACAAGGCTCTACTGAGCATCTGTAACAATGATATATCTACACATTATATGGCCAGCTATCTTTAGTTTGTTTTTATATCCTGTGGAGTGTGACATCTGTGCAAAAATTATGAACTGACTCATATACATGAGGTGCTTATTCAGAGTTTGAAAAATGGGCCTATTCTTCTATAGTCCAATTATTCATGAAGAAATTAGAAAGAAACTTTAAAATCTGGGAATCTTTTTCTTAATTTATTTGTGTGTTACTCTAGTCAGCCTGATCAAGCAGAAACTATCCATAACGAGGGTGAAGGTTTTTCTAAGTGGGTTAATTATATTTATTTTCATGGCCACCAGTCCCTCATTTGCTTTTTATAAATTACTCAGGGCAAGGGGCTAATCTCTGTGATCGCTCTCAATCTAGACGTAACAGCTCAACCTTTCACTTGAAGTGGATCTTTTCTATTACAACCCTTTTATGAACCACCTGTAAAAGGAAGGAAGGCTATATCCACGTGGAGATATAGATATATGCATATAAAAATTTATAACTATTCCCTAATCACTCAGACGTGTAGGCTAAGCATCACTTATGATTACTACACAGATACTATTATACAAAGAAGTACATTTATATGGAAAACTAAAGAAAGCTTTTATTATAAGAATAAATGTTCACTGATGCTTAACTCTAACTATCCTATTAATGCAACAATAAGGAGATTCATTCATCTTTGTCAGTCCATATTTAAGCCCCCTTAAGTATGTCTTCAGGCAACTAAGAGAAATTAGATGATTCTCTCTCTCACTTTGCTATCCTTGCATGAAATTCTACCCCTACTCTCCCCCTTCTACTCCTTTCAGACTCTTCTACTCCTGAATAAATTTTCAATCAGCATTCCAGAATGGAAAGTTAATCCTTTATTTGTTTGAAATTCTTTGCAAACAGCTGTTTGCTCCAACTGTTTTGACATCAATCAAGACTGGGGTTGGGTCAGGATATACAATGCACACATCCAGAATAACTGACTTCCATCTCCCGGCCAGTGCACTTTGAAAGTTGAGTCCAGGGTAGGGGGCAGTGAGAGAGGGAGAGTAGGAAGTAACAGAGAGGAAGGAAGGTAGAAAACTAATTTTCCTTGGGCACCTGCTACGTGGCAGGCACGGTACACAGTACATTCACGTATGTTATGGAAAGGGATGATTTCTTCCCAGTTTCTCAGGTTTTTGGAGTTGACTTTGTAAAACATGAAAGCAACAGAGAGTTGGAAATTTATGAGCTTGGAGTCAAATTTCCCTTTGGCTTCAGGATCTTCTATGTGTAACACTAGACACGCACATCTCAGAGTCAGGGACTGACCCTGACCCTCCTAAGACCTTGTTACTCCTTGCACGGGGGCCCAAGCCTGTGTTCTCCGGCATGCCAGTGAGCAGAAAACTCAAGTGCACACCTTTACAAATGAAAGAGATACCTTCTTCTCTGCTGTCTTCAGAAAAACGTTATTTAGCAACACCGTCATCCATAAACTGTAACCCCACCACACATCACTTTACCAGTGCAGCTTTGTTTTTACATTCTCCAAGATTCCCTTTTTAAATCTATACGTGGGGTCATGTGTTAATTCAGTATTGGGTGCTACCCCATTTGTCAGTTAATAGCCTAGCAAGGGTCAGTGAGAGATAACCGGTGCCTTTGAAATATGAGACAAGAGTCTGAAAGATGACCTAGGAGTCCAGTCGAGGAAAAGGGTGGATGTCCGGAAGGGAACTCTAAAGAGAAGTAAGTGTGCCGGTATGTGGGGACGAAGGGACAGATTGATACATAATCAGTATTGGCTAGCTGTCTACATGTTGCTGAAGTGGCGTATGGAGTAATTGTATAAAAACAGTGAAAAGAAATAAGGCCATGTCGATAGCTATTTTTATAAATTCAATTGGTTATTTTGACTTTTAAAAACTGTCCTCATCATGCAAATTCAGTCTCTCCCACCAAAAAAGGAAAGCTGTTTCTTGCTCCAAGAGGCACTAAGCCTATATGAACGATTGCATGAAAAATCAGTAAAAGCAGCTGTGAGAGGAGTACGAATGTCATTTTTGCTTGCCGGAGAATCTCTGAAAGCAAGATTGCCAAGGAGTGGGCAACAGTGGCTTGTGCAACAATTCTCTACTATTGATTTTTTTTTCCTTTGTGTAAATACCTTGTGATAGAAGATTTTTTTCAGGTGTCTAAAAATAAAAAATAAAAAAATCAAACTACAGAGACAAGGCCTTTTTAATATTTTGCAAGGCTGACAACATCATTGTTAATAAGGCATTTATTGGGGGCCCACTGAGCACGGTGACATTCCAGCTCAACACTCTGGCTTCCCACCACGGTCCCCGTTGGACGCCAGCCTATCTGTGCAGTTAAACGTCTGCGATGCAGCTCTCTTCGTTTATTGTTAATTAACTTTAGGTCTAGATCCCATCCACATACAACTTAAAATACAAATTGTGTGCACTTTGAACATGGTCTTTGAACGTTCCTCACTAATTGTTTAAATGATGTGCGGATTTTGTCTCTAGCAGTTGGTTTCACTTTAACCTTTGGACAAATTGAAAACTTTTTTTTTTTTTCGTAAAACTCCATTCTTCTTTGTAGTCTTAATTTTGTACCACAGGGACTGTTTAATAAGCAGTTTGCAGGTAGAAAAGAAAGACCTGATGACCCAATATTCTCTGTTTTCCCCAGTGATTAGATGTAGAAATTAGTCAAAAAAAGAAGAAGAAAAAGGAAAAAAAAAAAAAGGAAACTGGATTATGATTGGTTACATATATACAGGAGCAATTCCCTGAAGTCGTTAAGGGAGCAATAATGAGAGAAAGTTGTTGCTAAAATTGATTTTAGGCGGAAGCCGGTTTCATTTCCCTAAAAAATCTTTTGTATATTTATTTAGTAATTGCTCATGAAATAATGCTTTAGACAGGCATTTTAGAAAGCATACCTCCTATTTAATAAATCTGAGACTTTGATAATTATTAATGCACAAACGCCAGCAGAGAGATGCTTTATTCCCCATGTCATAGTACAGCTATTAATGATACTCAAAGGAGTGAAAATTACCATTTCGGAAGTGTCCAAAGCAGTAAACTGGTAAACAAGCCGGCAGTTAGGGCTATGGATGATGTGAATCAACAAGGGTGAAAAGATTTGGTTACTCTGTGTATTAGTGTTAATAGGAATAGATTATAGAGGAATATTTGTGATGTGACCTTCTGTGCACTAATTGAAATAGTATTCAGAGTCAGCATTGGCGTAATCAAGTTAAACACGGAATCATAAATCATCATGAAAAGTGCTGTCACAACTTCGCCGTTAATGCCCTGGACTGCTGGGCAGCCTCGCGAAAATATCTGCTATGCCGATCTTTAGGTTAATAGGAACAGAAATGGCATTTAAAGACTATTTGGATCAAATCTGCTCTGAGGTTGAAAGTGTTCCTCTGTTAATTTACTGGTAATTTGAAGTGATGTAGTTAGGGTTAGAAGGAGCACAGCTGAGCCCCTTATAGCAAAACAAAGGGCTGTGGGAGTTTCTTCTAATATTTATTTAATTGCTTTAGGGTACAATGCTAATCAGTTTTAATATACATGTGTAGTTTCCTTTGTTTCTCAGATATAAAACAGTTGGCAAGTTGATCAAATGCGTATCATTAGCTATATAGCTTCAGGTGATGCATTTGACAATGACAACTTCAGCATCCTTACATTTACCAAACAGAAAGGTTTTATTGTGTACACATGGAAATATTTCTGACAAGTTAAACTATGATGTGTCCTGAGAAGGCACAAGAATTTACTAGCAATATTTTTCTTATGAACATTTTTTATTGATTGAGTAGAATCAAACTAGCAGTCTTCAGAAAAACACAGAGGAATTTGTTAAGAAATGATATATACTACTGCCAATAACACCCAGTGTCCCAATGCAGAGGAAGGTTGTGCTAATTTCACCAGTTACTCATCAGATCATGTAGACAATAAGGTGTATGATTCTAAGAAGTAAAGGGCTTGTTTATTATAATTTTCTCCAAATGCTATAAATTAATACAAATTCCAGCAGGCAACGGATAATAGAATCTTTTCAAAACTATGGCATTTTACTTCAAATCTGAAAACGCCTCAAGTCTATCCAACTTTAAATAATGTATTTAAACTCAGGAGGCAAGTTGGGTGGATAAATGTAGTTCTTTTAGGTGAATAACCCTAGGGGAATATTTCTTCCTAATTGTCATTCACATGAGCAGGGAGGGAAGGGAAGAAGGAGTTACTCACCAGTAAATGCAATAGGGTATTTTTTAAGCCACAACAAAATTTTGAACACTCTTACAGTTGACCCGCACGAAACAAATAGATGTTGTAGAAAATCGGAGTTCAGGTTGCGGTTCAGACATGCTCGATTATTCCTTTTAAGAGAAGATTCGTGATTTTTGCAATCCTTCGGGTGACTTGAGTACCATTTTCAAGATCTTGACACTGGAGAGTTGCAGAGCCCAAGCAGCCCGTCTCAGCCTAGATTCGGTTTCTAAGTAAAACAACTGAGGCTCTGGGGTGAAGTAGCTGGCCTATGTTCCCATAGCCAGCCGGGGATGGCGGCATTTAATGATAACTCATCAACCTGGATGTCCCTAAAACAGTACCCTGAACATTTCTCACTTTAGATTCCTATCAGAAAAGGTTTTTCTCTTTTCACTGATACTTTGCATCTTTTACCTGCAAGACTTCAAAAACTTTTCTACCTTTGACAGTACTTAGTACTTTCAGATCCTACTCTCCAGAGCCATCAGTTGCCGGCAGTTAACAGAGTACCAAATGTGTTTTCGTACAATTAGCAAGTATCAGAAGTGATTTCAACTATGAAATGACTAAAATACCCGCTGACAAAATCTATTTGCCACTTTTAAGAAGTGGAGGTCATTTTAGGAAGATTACTTAACAGAATTTTGAAAAAAGTTTCAATCACCATATTTAAATGGGGGTGTTAGTCATGGTGCCACAGGCTGATGATATATTTGCATTGATTTCTCTAACAATAAAAAGAATTAGTTGTCACAACACAGGGAATTATCTGCCCTTGGAAGACAAAGCTGTTCTACATCAAGTAAGCAGGGTGAAAAAAGGAAGGAGGAAACTTTACCCTGTGTGAGAAATTGTACCTGCCCTTTCTTCCTTTGTTACTAGAGATACAAATATGAATGAGAAAGAGTTAGCTAATGTTGGTAAACTCCCAATCTGTTTGGGACACACTCCTCGTACCGCAGAGCTCCTCGTACCGCAGAACTCCTTGAAGAGTTCTTAGCAGATTTGTGGCAGGTACAGGACTAGAAACCACTTCTCCAGACTCCTAATCCTGTGGTGTGGCTTCTCCACCACTGTGCCACTCACATCCTGCTTGGATCTGCAGCTCTGGAAGTAAGTGGGAACCAGAGAGGAGAGAGGCTAGAGACAGTACCCCTCTCCACCTGTGTATCTGGGCACCCTGTGAATCCATGCATGAGCATCAATCAGCACTGACTGCAGTGGGTTTCACTATGGATTGCTGTACCTCAAGCAGAAAATCTGAAAGGGGGCGGCAACTAATGACTAGGTGTTTCTTATCTTCCAGAGGTGTGATACCAATTAATACATAAGGCAAATACATGCTCTTAAGGCATTTTTTTTTATTGCTCTCCATTGTCTTTGGGAAAGGACACCCGTTCTCAATTTCTGCTTTTCTTTCTCCTTAATACTTAATAATGACCTAGAATTGCACCTGGCACATAATAAGTACTCCATAAATATTTGTGAAATTTTAAAAGCGATACAGGTTCATTGTTTTACATGTGTGCTTTGTGGCCATGACTTTAGGTTTTTAAGATTTGTGTTCATAGATTTCTTAAATGGTGGGATTTTGAGAAGTAGAAGTGTGAATGGAATTGACATCTAAGTGGAGATGTTGTACTTCAGCGTAACAATTCCACATCTGACACTAATTTTAAAATCTTTTCTCCCAAATGCCTGCTCACTACCTTGGCTTTATAGGCCGACCTGCCATCCGTGAGCATAGCTGCGTGTCTCCTCCACTTGAAGAGCCCCATGAGCATAATATAGTCAGTGGGAGTGCAGGACAGAAAAAATATACACTGCTTTGCACACAGCCTGAAAATCAAGGCATAAAAGAGGAAAAATAAATCAGTGCGCCCCATTCGGCCTTTGCATGCATAATTCATCAATAGAAATAAGTACCCAAAGTGTTTTACCAGTGAGTGTAGGACAAGTTACTTTATTTTTCATTAATATCTGAATCGTAGCTACATTCCAGACAATTCCAATATAGATCATTTGGACTATATAAGCTATATATTTAAGATAAATAAACACCATCAACTTGTTGGTTTTAGGATATATATATATTGTCTTGAAGATATAGTCCATCCAGTGTTAAGGTTGATCTATAAAACTGAAAATAATGCAAACCGGTTAGCTGAAAGATAATCAAAATATTAGTGCCTAAGATTATGAATGGGAATTAACCTTTACTGAGCTTGTACATTTTGACCACTATAGTAAGCCTGTTCAAATACACTATCTCATTTAATCTTCCCAGTCGTCCATGGGATTAGTGCTGTTTTCTCCATTTATAGGTGAAGGCTCTGAGATCCAGAGAGATGGAGTAAGTCACCCATGATCACACAGACTAAACAGTAGAGTCAAGATTTCATCCCAGGTTTCTTTGATCTAAAATCAAATTCCTTTGACCACCCCCATGCTATTTCTCTAATGGGGTTAACAATTGCATATAAAATAAGCTACATACTTGACAAGAGATGCATGTGTATAAATACTCATACTTAGTAGGTCAGTGAGAAAATGGATGGCAAAACGTTAAGACCCAAATTTGAGGTCTATTAGCTCCTTTCTCCTTCTTTGTTCAGCAGGTATAGCCCTGCCAATCCCTTGCAAACATTTGCTACTTTATAATTCCTTCCTCCAGCCAGAAGGGCTTTGGGGCAGTTGGGGTTCATGAGAAGGTGGGTGGAGGGAGTTTTGACTTCTAGATAGTCTTTTATCTGACTTAGATTTTCCTTCTCTTTTTCTTTTTTTACTTGAGAGAGAGAGAGCTGGGGAGAGGGGCAAAGGGAGGGAGAGAGGAAGGGAGGGGGAGAGAGAGAGAGAGAGAGGGAGAGAGAATCTTACACAGGCTCCACACTCAGTGCAGAGCCCGATGAGGGGCTCAATCCCACAACCCTGGTATCATGACCTGAGCAGAAATCAAGAGTGGGACGCTCAACTGACTGAGCCACCCAGGTGCCCTGCCTTAGATTTTCTATTGCAATCGCAGGCATCCAAAGAAATCACATATATCCAGAGATTTGCATGGCCTTAGGGAATAAAGGGAAAGGGACTAGGATCAATAAATAAACACAGAGGGACAAGTAGAAGCCACAGATGTTGGGGAGATTTCCTCTTGAAGTATGAAGTACCACTCCGCATTGTCATGAGAGTCCTGACACCATATTTCACCCTTTGCAAAGTCTCCTGCACAGGAATGCTCCCCGGGGTTAGGAGAAGAGAAAGGAGAAGGATGTACTTTACCTTCACTGTCTTAAGCTGGGAGCTCCAGGCCGAGCTTGCTGGTCTGCCTGTGACTCCCGTGCATGATGGTCCCTGCAGAGGTATCAACACCCCTGAGCCTCACCTCCCCCCAATCCTAGGGTAAAAGGGAAAATTACAGGTAAATGGATCTTCAACCACCAAGAGTCAGGTACAACGTTAGATGTGTTTTCTAGATTACAGTGTTAAAGATTTGAATATGTTCCCCTGCAGATAAAAAAGTTATTATGAAATTCACCCTAAGTCCACTTCATCCCATGGTCTCGAAAGAAACCTATAGCCAAACCCTAGCTGACATTTCATATAGCATCTGAACATCAGCAGTACTCTTGGTATGAATATCATGTAAATTGCATTAAAAGCCACAAATTTACATAAAAACTATTGCATATTTAATATGGACAAATGTTATCACATAGTTAATTGTTTTAATCCTCAAAAATTTGGAAATACAATTATTCAACATATGAAATAAATAAATTTAATACATATAAATACATTTATATAAGCATTGTCAATTTCACTGCATTTTTCCTGGTCTAGTTTTCCAAGATAATTTGTCTCTATATTCACATTATGAGCTTGCAATGTCTGTACATAAAAAAGCCTAATTGCATTTTTTAACGTTGAATTTTGACATAATGATTATAATCATCTTTTGCGACATTGTCCTACACTGAGTTCTTAAAGATTTTCAAATTAACTTGTTCAGTTCTAAAACTCTAAGCATGACTATTTTAGTTGAGAGGCAAAAAAATGCTTGAAAGATGAATTAATAAAATTCTATCCCATACATTATCCTGCTTGGCAATGAACGGAGTGCTTATAAGAGAAGGATAAATCTAATTTAACATTATAACTCTTTTAATAATAAAAATATATAGATTCAAAACCTCTTCAGTGACCCTGTCTCACACAGTATAATTCCCTAAAACTTCTAAGTCACTCAATGATAAGAGGCTGATCTAAACGCTTCCACTGCATTAATCAAATACCAGGTCTAATTAAAAGAGCCATGCACAAAGCTTTTTCAAAATGTTGCTCAGGTATTGCAATAATTTCTGATCACCCAAGCCTGGAAGACAAATAATTAGAGCTGCCAGAGCATTCTGATGAGTGATGTCAGCATCTCCAAGTGACCTTCCCTCCACTAATTAATTTTCATCTTAAGAAAAGAGACCCTGTTGTTGCACATTATTAATTGAGTTCACTAAAAGATGCGCCTGATTAATTTTTGTTGATAATACTTGTCATTCTAGGCAGCGGCTGTAATCATTCTATTGGGTTTTATTTTTTTAAGTTGATCTAAGTCCTTTGCAATGTGACTGATATATCTGATACAAAATATCATGCATAAGGGCATATCCCATAATGTGTCTGGGCTATTTTTCATTGCAGTTGTTTGCCAAGGTAAAATGAAATGGCAGAGTGGAGTTTTCGGAGCCGTTGGAAACGATAAAGGTATCATTTCACTTTGCCCTCCTTGTAGTTTAGTGAGGCCACTAATTCTCAAGTCCCCCAAAAAGATCACTACACCCATCTTGTAGCCTCCCCTTGGGTTTTATGGTGAAATATCCATTCTCTGGTGAAAACTCACCGGAATCTCCCAGGAATCTTCACTGCATGTCTGTTATTATCCAAAGGTTTCTTACAACTTCCTTTGTCCTTGAGTGGGATGGATAGCCTGCTAAGTACTTCCAGCCTTCCGACCCTGTGTGAGAGGCAGAAACTAAGCCCAGAACTTGGATTGTTGCCCTGTTCATTCATAAAATATTAGGATTAGAAAAAATAGAGAGAGAGTTATATTAAAGTATTTATTTCATTAACCTAAAATTAAACAGGAAATTCGGTCACACACCTAATGAATATAAGCTGTACTCTAATATGGGAACATTCGCATGTCATTGAATTTCAGGGCCCTTATTAAAACCATAGTTTGTTTTCAGCAGAACTTTCTAAGTATAGAATTAATTTCTTGGAAAAATATTGTGTTTCAGCTTCTAAGTGAAAATATTTCATTTGTATTGGGAAAACGAACTCACAAGGCTTCTTAGGGGTCCTGCTAAGCACATTTTGATGACTTAGTCTAAGTCAACAAAAAATAATTGTGTGGATAATATGCTTAACAATTAAGAGAAAAATCCTTACTGAAATGTCTTTTATTCTGTTTTGTTTTGCTGAGTCCAAAACCTTTGTAAAGGATCTTGAGTCTTTGTTGAAACAGTCAAGGTTAGGTTTTATCATCCACACTGTATGCTATGTGCTTAGAAGTTTAAAGGAATTCATAAACAGTACAGACGGAAAACAAAACTATTCTCTCAAATCTCTTTTGAGGTAGCCTTCCCTGCTGTTGTAAGCCTGTTTCCCTGTTTTATTTCCCATTGGGTGAATACAAGATGGCCTGAAGTTATCCTAAATCTAATATCTGATAAAGTTGCCCTATTGTTTAAGCCAAATTCACACCTCTCCATGAGAGGTCTTCAGTGGAGAGAAATGTGACACTCGTTCTCTAACAGGAGTTCAGTCTCACTGTTATCCGTCAATAAAACCTAAATATCTGGGGTGCCTGGATGGCTCAGTTGGTTAAGCCTCCCACTCTTGGTTTCAGCTCAGGTCATGATCTCACAGTTCATGGGATCGAGCCCCGCATAGGGCACTGCACTCACAGCAAAGAGCCTGCTTGGGATTCTCTCCCTCTCTCTCTCTCTCTCTCAAAATAAACAAATAAACATTTAAAAAATTAAAAAAAAAAAAAAGAAAGAAAGAAACTATCCACAAAGAGTTAGGCACTTTGTGTATCTTCTGTAAAATTTGGAAGACTTAAAGCTGAGAGATTCTATGCCTTGCCAACACTGAGGAAAGAGAAACTGAAACCCTAAGATTTGGGGATAAAGGAAATTGTTTTGTGAGATGAAAGATGAATTCACAATGCAAAAAAAAAAAAAAAAAAAAAACAAAACAGCATGTAAAGACACCAAACCTGTTTCAGAAGATAGTTTATGGTCACAGTATTTTATTTTTTTTTTTTTTAAATTTTTTTTCAACGTTTTTTATTTATTTTTGGGACAGAGAGAGACAGAGCATGAACGGGGGAGGGGCAGAGAGAGAGGGAGACACAGAATCGGAAACAGGCTCCAGGCTCCGAGCCATCAGCCCAGAGCCTGACGCGGGGCTCGAACTCACGGACCGTGAGATCTGGTCACAGTATTTTAGAACAAAAAACAACTTTAGACCTCATCTGTCCAACCCCAATATTTCACATATAAAGAAACCAATCCCCAGAACATTTTGATTGATTGAATAACAAGAAATATAATCCTTTGGATTAAGGAAATGAGTAGAAAGAACAATGATAAACACTAACTTGTATTTAGTCAGAACACCTTTATTTAAAATCATGAGCAATGCATATTTCTCATGATATAGTACACAGTTGCTGTAAAGATTGGCTTAGGTACCTGTGTGTATCACAGCATATACACTTAGCAGTGTTGATATCTTTTTTACACTATGGAACTAAGGGGTCATACTTGTTTATTCTGCTCTACCTATTCAGGTTTTTGCCTTTTTCAGCTAGGAAGTTAATAAATAGAACATAGGGGAGAGAGCTGAAGGGGAAGAAAAAGAAGAGAGGAAAGGAAAATAAAGGAGGGAGACCAGCACACGATCATTTGGTCCCATTTTAATATTTTCTCATTATTCTTCCAAATTTTAACTCACAAACCTGGAAAAGATTGCCTCCATCTGACAATTTGTGGGTAAATGCAACATTTTTCCATCATGAAATAAGTTCAAATATTAACCAAGTAGAAAATAATAAAATTGGGAAGGTTTATATCATAGTATCCCTCACAAATGCACTTTGCATAACTTCTGCAAGGCCAGGTCTTACGGACAGCTAGGCAAATCTCAGGAATGGATCGCATATCTCTAAAACAATAAGTGACGCACGTTATGGTATGATTTTTATCATTGGGGAAAAAATTAAGTCATTTCTTTTTTAATTTGAAGAAAGCATAATGATCTTGAGGGGGCAAACTTTGGGACTTTAGGGAAGGAAAGACAAAGACAAATAGGTACCAGGATATCTTCCTGAGGACAAGGAAGAGAAAAATGGAGCGCGATGAATCTAGGTCAGTGTAACTGAAAGAATACCGAACCTTAGGAGGGGTCCTTCTTATGAGTGAGGTGATCTAAATCAATATGGAGAGATCATCTCTGGCTAATATATCTGACATTAATTTTCTAATCAGATTTCACCTATAGGCTGTCAGCATCCCTTTCAGAAATCATCAATATTTTCCTTGGATGAATACATAATAATCTTTTTACTTCCTCTTGTGATTTTTTTCCTGTTTTAATAATAATTCATTTTCATCATTATATTTAACCAAACTAGAAAGTGAAAAAAGAGGTTCTCTGAACTTGGATTCTGACTTTTAGCTATGTCATCACTCTCAATGTCAAGTGGGGTCTTTTTGATTTTGTACACAGAACACCTAATAAGGTAGATGTCATTGAATAATGTTTGGTCCTAAGATGTACAGCTATCTCAGCCAATTAATTTTAATTTTCACTACAATTTACATTGACTGAGTTGTCCTCAAGCCAATGAATATTTTCCCAGTGATTGAATGGATTTAATCTGTAGTCACAATATGTGTGAATATGGCATCTCCAGACACCCGAAGGCATTCACATCTCTATTCAATGTGAAGGATATGCAGGCAGCGGGGCTCAGAGGAATGTGTATAAGAACTGGGGTTAGATTAATTTTGAGAGTCAGTATGGCCAAAAATCGAAACACGCTCTGAGAGATTTGGAGTCAAACAACTTTTCGTTGGCATCTTCTTTCTTAGAGGACTTACTTAAACTCTCTGAGACTTGATTTCTGTATCAATAAAATATAAATACATTTCACATTTGCCTCAAAGTATTGAAAGGAAATAAACAAAATAATAAATGTGAAAGCATCCAACCCAGTGCCTGACGCATTGTAGGAGCTCAATAAA
Source organism: Neofelis nebulosa (assembly GCF_028018385.1). Lineage (NCBI taxonomy): Eukaryota > Metazoa > Chordata > Mammalia > Carnivora > Felidae > Neofelis > Neofelis nebulosa. Next base: position 196,766,994 of record NC_080782.1, on the reverse strand, counting down.
AGTTATTTTACACCCAATCTAGGTTGAGTTGTTCACTTTATTCAGGGAAAGATTCTGCACTTTGGTCTTCACACTGCTTTTCCCTCTCAAGCAAAGGAAACATGAAGAAACTGAATTCTCTGGGATCCTAGCTGAGGCCAACAAAGTGAGCCTACTGGTCAACCTAAGAAGTAACGTTTCTAAGACTAATCAATGTTGCATGATGCTGGTAGAATCCCAGAGTTGTAGGGCAAAGTTCAAAACCCTCACTCAAGGTCAAACTTGTTAGAGAGTTTGAAATCATGTATTGAGAAATATTTCATATTCTGCAGATATAAGATGGGTTGTTCAGAGTTTTTGAGATGCAAATAAGGTAGAGAAAGAAAAGCCACTGGCAGTGAAATTGAAAGTAACAATTTGACTGTTTTTCAACCTGATTTGGAAAAAGAGTTTTAAAGCTTAAAAGGCTGGCAAGCAACACATGATAATCTATGGTAGTTTAACTTCTTAAATGGAGTTTCACAGACCTTACTAAATTTTGACAAATCTCACATCATTTAATTTTTTAAGAAGTGTGTTTGACCCAAGGTTTTTGAAATATCTTTATATTTGACCTAGAAGACACCTTCAGCTTAGCCTCTTTTAAAGATATTTTTGACAGAAAGTTAGCTTTGGCTAGTAGCCACACCACCATAAGTTTTGACCTTGAGTGCACTCCAATTTCTGGTAGTATTTGAATAAGTGATTTCTAGGTGAAAGTAAGAGGTCAGGAAATAAAGTACCAAAGTTATCAGGATTGATTTTTATTATTTATTTTTCATTAATTGCCCGTGCACTACCCCTTCCCCTCCGATTTAATTCTTTCTGAAAATTTCCTTCAGTTGTAGGTCATTAACAGTAATTTTAATATAGGTCATGTCCTATTATAACAAATTCCAAAGACTTGTCTGGACAAAGTGATAGAGTGGAAAGAGCTTTGGGCTTAGAGTAAGAATGCCTGGATTCCCATCCTGGTTCTGCCACTAACTAGTTGAATAAACTATCTTTGCCTCGGATGAGATGATGATAATCAGCTCTCCAATCTTACAGGGTCTTTCAAGGGTTTAAGGTAAGTTCTTGCCTGTGAAAGTGTATAGAAAGTTGTAAAATATTGCACACATAAATCATTACACTAATTAAATTATGTATTTGATTTATGTTCTTGAAAATTTAAGGATCAAATATTGTTTCAATAAATGACTCTTGGAAATAATTTCATTTTAAGTATGTAACTGAAATAAAAATATTTGTATTCATGGAATTTAGGCTATAAAATTTAAGGCTGCAATTCCTAAAATGATTCTATTCTATAAAGTTAACTCTGTATAATAGTAAGAGCCTCCTAATAGGTCATGCTGCTTCCATCCTTGTCCACTTAGAGTCTATTTTCAACATCTGCCCAAATGATCCTTTCAAATTATAAGTCAGCTCATTTTACTCTTCTATGCAAATCTGTCTACGACTCCCCTGTCACTCAGATTAAAAGCTAAAGTGCTTGCAAAGACCAAAAGGACTTAACATGACTGGGCCCACTGTTAACTCTCTGACCTTATCTGCTACTGAGTTCACCAGTTCCACATTCCCTCCCTGAGATTTCCGTGTTGTCTGGTCTCGCCACCTGGAACACTCTTCTGCCTGAGGTGGCTAACTCACCGATGGCATTCAAGTCTGTTCAAATGTCATCTTCCCAATTAGACCTATCCTGACCACTCTATTCTAAACTGGACTCCTTCTCCACATACTGAATACACTTACACTGTTCTGATTTTTCTTTTTTCTATAACACAAATCACCTTCTAACATGCTATATAATTTGCATATTTATCATGTTTATTGTTTGCCTCCAGTCACCATAATATAAACTCCACTAGGGAAAGGATTTCATTTGTTTTGTTTGCTGATATAACCCATGTACTTCAGACAGTGCCTGGGTGATATGGTAAGAGCTCAAAAAACTTAGAAAGAATGAATGATATAATGATGATACCACATAAACCTTTGTTGTTAGGTATGCTGATTTCTCTGGCCCATTCTTATGATCAACCACAAGTATTTACAGAACATATACATCCAAAACAAGAAGAGAAATATGGCTATAAAAAGAGAATGAAACTACCCAGCTCTTCTAGACACAGAATCCATGACCTTGGAATCTCTTTATACATTTTTTAACCAATGGTCTTAGCAGGATTTTCTTTGTCCTAAGTCTATAGAACATGACAACATTAATCTCTTAGTAAATTTGCATAAAATTTGCAAATATAATTTCATGAACTGTAAAAGCAAAATCAAAGTATAATATAGCAATTTCATTGACTTAATCTTCCAGAATCCTATCAAGAAAGTAATCAGATTTTCTTATCATTATTTATTCTTTTTTAAATACTTATGGCTCATCATTCTGCTATTATCTAGAAGCTGATTAGTAATTTTCCCCCTCCATATTTATTTCAGTGTTCTAGTGGAAATTGAACTAATTATATCTAGTACCTAGAATAACTTTACTCTTTCATCTTTTAAATCCATAAGACACTGTTTTTTAACTTATATTTCGAAATCTAAAGTTTCATACTGGTTCTTTAAAACCCAGTCTATATTGGCTCAATAATTGCACGGCTTGGGCATCTTATACAGATGGGAAAATTAGTACCTATAATTAGGGCCGTGTCCCACTTCCCTTCATTTATGCTGTGATTTCAGCGGTGGCAACTGTGGTCTTTGGTTTACTGTTCTTAGTATCAGTCTCCCTTTCCAATTCACAGCTATAAACCAAAATTTTGGTTATATCTCCATATTTCCAATGTGAAATCAAAGCATTCAGTCTGAGCAGATCGTTGTATATACTGGTGAGAATGGAGCAAAAGAACTAGAGACAGTCTCATCAACAAGGTCACAATCCTTAAAATGACTTCTACTCATAGCCTCCATACCATTAGCAACACTGGACCTCTCAATAACACCAAACCAGAATATGAGATCATCTGTGCAGTCACTATACCACGAAAGTTAGAATTTATTAATTCAATCACTCAGTAACTTATTTTTAAATACTTTGGCTTTTTTTTTGAAGGGGTAAGGGAAGTGGTTGGCTGAGCAAACACGAGCGCCAAAGGGTTACTAAATACATTGTCTAAGGATTTTCATTTTTCTTACTTACAATCTAAAACTTGAAATTTCTCCTGTTTCTCTTTTGTCTTCACTAACTGTGATTCCCTCAAACGTAATGCACTCTCTTTGGTTTTTAGGGGAATTGAAATATTTATCAAAATTGAAATGAAAGATAAACCCAAATCTACCTCACTAGATGGCAACTCAACGTCATCTGTGAAGAAAACTGAAGTATTAAACCTAAGTCTGTTTGTGTAAACAGAATTTTGGAGTTTTTTTTTTAAAAAAACAACAACATAGATTTCATAGTGTTTCTATTTTTCAGTGCATAACCTGGGTTGTCTTCTAAAGCTTCAAACATGATTATACAACATCATTCTATAAATTTGTTTCCTAAAATTTCTCCATTCCCCTCATTAGTCTTTAAAGTTCCATTATTTGCTTCCTTACCAGAATGTATTTCTCTAGAAACATTATATGGATATTATCCAGGTGTGTTAACTCCAGGGTTTTGGCTACAGTCCAGCTTGAACAATTAGTTAAAATTCTCTTTTAGTTTTAACCAGATGTTATAGTCCTCATTTCCTGACCTAAAAGGCTCTTTCAAATTATGAAGAACTTTTAAATACTTGTCCCATTCTCTTTCAGAGCTAGCTGCACCTCAGTGCTAAATTAATATGGTCTGATATTCAGTATGTACATATAATTAGTGAGGTTTATACCACATTTGGAATAAATCAGGCTTAAAAAATACTTCAAGTATGAGAAGGCAAGCATTAATTAACAAGGACTTACACATTATATATTTTTTACTTTAAATCTCCTTTTGCCATGGTTTTGGCTGAGATTTCAATTACTGAAGAGATCGATGCATTTCTAAATTTCAGGTAGTTTCATCTGTTCAGGGAGACTGTAATCTTCCTACTGATAATACCTCATAGCCATTTTGCATCTGATCAGGGCCCAGTCAACCCTGCTTATGCTGGAAGTTCTCAATATATATTTACTAACTTGTAGTATGATGCAGTTATATGTTTTTATAGTTGAAGAATTCTGAAAAGCCACCAGCATAGTTGAATCATTTTTTAGCCCTAATAACAATATTAGTCATCCATGATCACAGCCATTTGATCTAGTTTTTCTCTTAGTCTTTTAGTTCCTGTAGTTAGTTAACTCCTTACAGCCCTTAGGGGAGCCAAATTAAAGTAACTGTCCTTACTCATCATTGGTTACTGAAATTACCAAAAGGGCAGCCGCTGTAGGCCAGAGACAGTTGATGGCCAAAGGCAGATCCTCTCAGTTCTTAATTCTAAACAACCAGAAACAAGGGTGCTGGGTTGGATGGAGGAAAGGAAGTAAAAGAAACATTTTAAAAGTGCAATCAACTGATTTGAAGAAAATCCTAATGATGTGTGGTATGTGCAATAGACATCTGAGAGAAAATACTGGCCAGAATCTATGCTTAACCTTCCCTGTTCCTTACTTCTAGCAAACATTGAGACCAAATGCTTACATCTTTTAAATACAGCTCGTAGGCTGGTGGCGTTCTGTGTTTAGATAAAAGTGAGTTCAATATTTCTTTATTAATTTTAATGGTATAACAAGAATGGTGTATCATTTTGACATAAAGAGTTCAAAGTTACTATGCAAGCACTCCTCCATTAATCTTTTAAATATATTTGCTGGGTGAGCAGCCAACATAATCCTGCCTAAACAGATAAGAAAATAGAGAGCTGGTGATAAGGTGACTCCTTTAAAGCTTCGCAACAAATCAGGGAAAGAGATGGAGCTCAAGTTCCCACCCATGCCCCGGGCCACTTGCGCCTCTACTGCCCCGTGCTCAGGAGAGGAGCAGTAAGCTGATGCTCGGGACTTGCAAATCACTTGATAAAGGAGCCTCATTCTGGTCATTTCTGGAATGTTCAGAAGAGAACTCCACAAGTGAAACATCCGCAAAGTTCAGAAGAGAATTCCACAAGAAGTATTTTTTGTCATATTATCAGTATTTTGAGTTGTATCCCTTGCATAGCGTCAGCTTTTAATTATCTAGGGAATAATTATCCATTTGTGGTTTATCGAGGCCCCTTTCTTCGCCCTGCTTCCTGTCTTTGGGCCATTTCACTGCTCATTAATATTTGCATCAGAGACCAGATCTGCTGATTTACTATGCTGGTGAGTCTAGTGAGAGATTTGGTGGGCAAAGAGATAGAAACACTGAATTTGACACTAAATTCAGATAACCTTAAGGTTTAATCTGCCCATACTAGACGAGGTAGCTGAACTCAGTAACAATTGGTAACATAGTTCATTTGTCAGGGAAAGGTCCGCTCCTTTTTGTCTTTGATTCAGCATACCTACTTTTCTCTAATTCTATACTTGATGCTTATTATCACAGATAATTGAAATTTGACAAAAGACACAATCACCTGTGTGATGGATTTTGGCAATGTTCACGTTTTTAAACTCTGCATTTCCCACCCCTAGTAAAGAAGCCTCAATAAATACATCTTCCATTTATTAAGGAGTAAGTGAAAGGCACGCTTGTTCCATGTTATCTGCAGGTTGGTAGATAAAATATAGCAATCAGCATCCCGCCACGCTTCCCCCTCAAGGATTCCCCTGCTTAAAGAACCAGTGCTGGTGGTGGCAGATTAGTAAGAAGTCGTGATTGCCTCATGAATCAGGGTGAAGCTTCTCACAGGTGCCAGTTGGTTTGATCTTCCTAGCCACTCTAGGAGGTTATATATCTTTTGTGATTATCACTCACAGGGATATCCTTGAAGGAAAATGAGGCCGCCTCACCAGAACACAACTAAATGAGACGCACAGAAAGGAACAGAGACGGTAGAAGAGGACAAGAGAGAGGATTCTTTTAGAGTCTACGCAAATAAAATGGAGTGTGTTGGTGAACTCCCTCTTGCTGCCACTCAAAGCCCTGTTCCTAGAGCTGTGCTGACCGCATCAAAACAATGCTGCTGCATAAGCAAGGGAATAAACAAAGCAAAGACCCATTAGCTCTGTTTCCATTAGACACGCAGAGGGTAAAAAAAAAGAAAGAAGAAAATCAATAACAGGCAAACAGAAGATAAAATTGATAGGAAAGAAATGTTAATTTTAGAGCTTTACAACAAGGTACTGCAAACAATGGCATGCAATAAAACCTTGAAAACTATTTTTAAAACTTTCAAAATCATTTACATGGGGAAAAAGAATTCTAGCAGGAACATATACAGCATATTAAACTTTAGTGCATTTTTAATGACTTGTCTTAAACAAATTATGCATGAGATAGATTACACATCCCTCACCCACTTAACAAAAAGGCATACGCAGGAACAAAAAACAAAACCAGGTGGCTTTTAAAAAGAAATTAAGTGTATGCTTGTGACTGATTGGGAGACATGCCAAGTGATGTGAAGGACCTCATAGAATAGAGTTCTCTCGAAAGAAGTTAGATTGATGGGCTTTTCAGCCCCGGCTGTAGGCAGAACAGTATAAACGATAGCGGTCTCCACTTTTGGATTCCATCCTGTAAATGCCCACAGCAGACAGGGTAGGAGAGTAGAAGGAATAGGAACTCTGGGGTAAAAAGTCTTAGATTTCAGCCCCAGCACCCCCACTCATTAACTGTTCACACTTGGACAGGGACTTCTTCCGCCCTCTTTTTCTTCATTTGCAAGACGGAGATAAAACTAATAATGCTGCCTTAGCTTCTTAACTTGGAGCGAGACCCCAGCCTTGGTATTTTTAAAGACCCCAGACTGTAGGTATGGTTCAAAAACCACGGGTTTGAGAGCATCGGTTCTCAAATTCGACGGTGCATCTGGAGTTTAAAGCACAAAGGGCTGAGTCCTACCCTCAGAGTTTCTGAGTCAGTAGATCTGGGGTCGAGGGGGAGAACCTGTATTTCTGACAGATAACCAGGTAATTCTGACGTGGCTGGTATAGGGGCCACATCTGAGAACTTCCAATCAAGTCTTGGGATCCTGTGGTCTACATACCGGCCGGGTCAGCCTCATCCCGGAGCTTATTAGTCACAGAGACCCACTGAGACTTTGCTGGAAATCCTGGCCCATTCTGCTAACCCAGAATTGGCATTTCTCAAGATTTGTACATCCATTAAAGTTTGAGAACCTCCGTTCTAGAGCATCTGCAGAGGTAACGGATCTAATAAAAAAAAAAGATTGTGCAAATCTGCTGTAGGGTATTTTAGAAAAGCCTCCCAATCTAAACAACAGAAATCCAGGTTCTTGGCATTGGCATTCTGCTCCCCCCAGGAAGTCCTGTGTGTGAAACCGACAACATACACCAAGTGGAAGCAGCTATTCTCATCAAGCAAGGGGCTTACCCCACTGCAGTGGGTGCCAGACTGCTGGGTGCCCAACTGAACATTGAGGCCAGGTTGAACAACTGCTATAGCATCTTTCCACTCTTAATATGAATTTTGTTTCCATAGAGGATGATCTTTTCGGTCATTCCTTATTCTCTTTCCTATCACCCCAAGAAGACTTTCTTTGTGTTTCCCATGGATGTGCTTATTTCCTATCTATGAACTCAGTGGTGATATGAATTTTGGTCAGAAGCAAAGCAAGCTGAAAAAACCAAGTGCATTTCCATTAGGAAGTTCCTTTAGGCTAAAGAGTCAGCAGGTTAAGTGTCAATGATCTAATATCAACCTAGCATCACAACGACCCCTTCATTCAAAGAAGTCTTCCCATTACGTGGAATACAAATTCGAGAGCCAGCTTCACATTTGTGAGATTTATACGACCATTTAGAGAAATTCTTCTTGTAGCTCCTCTGATAACATCACTGGCAATACAAAGCTGAATGGTTCAAATCAGATTTCATCTCAACTATGTAGTGGTTTAGTGTTTGAGGATGAACTTACAGACTATTAAATTTATAAAAACAAAGACAAATATACAACATAAAACAATTCAAGCTCCAAAAGCTTTATATTAGCTTTTGGAAAAGAATAGCTACCAAAAGAAAAAGGCAATGAAGATTAAATCTTTTAAGATTCAATTTGTCTATTTTCCCATATAAGGCCTAACCTTGCTGGAGACTTGGAATTATGACTTTATTTTTGGCCCCAACTAAGCAAGGCAGCAGATATCATTTCAATGATAAGTTTTATAGTAGAATAAATGAGAAGATACTCTGATTTTCAGAACTAACCCTCTCAAGTGATATTAATAATGTAACTATTATGGGAAATATATATATATATATATATAAATGTTAACAATGTAAACATAAAAACACATGGACTTTTTAAGTTTTCATATGTGATTTCCTTCTTAAAAGTGAAGACATGGTGAGAAAAAAAAAACAAGTAAACTATTAGAACCTAAGAGATGTTTTGGACAGAATTATTTTTCAGCCTTACAGTCTGTCTTCCTTCTTATCAACTTTAAAAAGAGAAAAGATAGTATCTTTCTCACACAAATAAATCAGAACTCTAAGCACTGTCTCGCTTGTGAGAGAATGCCTTCTACTTCCAATAATGTTGCCTTTCTAATAAAGCATTTCTGTATGTGTCTTTTTTTTTTCTTGATGCTAGTTTGCTGCTGCGTTAAGATTTCTCTTAGCTTTATGGGAATTAAAGAATTCATTTTTCTTCATTGTGAGGGATGGAAATCTCTCTGCTATCTACTTTCAGGCAAGACTTTATTAACAAATCCCATGGCAAAATCTACCACCTACCTGTCGAAAAAGTTGTGATCCTTCCACTCGAGATGTGCTTAGAACTTAAGCAGCTCCGTTATCCTTTTGTGTTCTATATATTTATCCCTGCATCAAGGAATGATTTATCTATAAAAGATACCATACATATTTGAATTATTCTTATTTATGCATTATACTAAAGCTTTAGGAATAACGCCCTGGTATCTCCCCTAGGGAGTCCTCCGGGAAGACTTTAGGAATGATAAATGTTGAATTTGTTTTGCACAAGCAAACAAAATCTCCCAGGCCACAATTTTTTTTTTTTTTTTTTAATACAATAGCTCAAAAGCCTTTTCTCAGACATCTGGAGACAAGGGAAGTTCAGAACGAAGTCAACACCCCAACCAGAGAGTGACACCTTGAGGGCAGGAACCCTACAACCTTGTCATCAGTCTGCGAGGGCTGTGAAGTAGCAAACACTCTGCTTGGTGCGTGGATGGGCTGGAAGAGCAGAACTCTCCCCACTTGTAACCGCTGTGTATAACCTCCTCCCGTCCCCACCCCCGGTCTATAAACCACTTTGTTCTACAGAGAAGAGTGGCTTCTTGAGAGTAACGTACAACACTAACACGGAATAAGCCGCTTGCCCAACCGAAAAGAGGTTTTGAGCTTTTGTTCTGTTAACTTCCGCTTCTGTTGACGTGGTTAGGATGTTAAGCTTTTGGAAGGCAGTTTCTTTGCAAACCCCACCAGGGCTCACCCAAATCTTGGCACATAATAGTTGTTGGTTAAACTAAACTGCACTGACTTAGTGAAAGCCATTTAGTGTTGACAAAAATAAATACATTAAGGGGCGCCTGGGTGGCGCAGTCGGTTAAGCATCCGACTTCAGTCAGGTCACGATCTCGCGGTCTGTGAGTTTGAGCCCCGCGTCAGGCTCTGGGCTGATGGCTCGGAGCCTGGAGCCTGTTTCCGATTCTGTGTCTCCCTCTCTCTCTGCCCCTCCCCCATTCATGCTCTGTCTCTCTCTGTCCCAAAAATAAATAAAAAACGTTGAAAAAAAATTTAAAATAAATAAATAAATAAATAAATACATTAATGCGCGGCTCTACAGCTCACTCCTTAGATCCTATTTTAAACCTTCCTTTCAAATTTTATGTTAAGTTTTTGATTCGGTAATGCATGCAGATGATACAAAATTCAAAAAGGTATTAAAGATCATCCAGTGAGGAGTAAGCCTCCACTCTGACTCCCAGGTCCTCAGTACTCAGTGTGGGAGGGAAAAGTTGATAGCTGACCTTTTTATAAAAGGAAGTATTTGGTGGTGGTTGTTGTTTTTGAGGACCGTGGGAAACGAATGCTTTTTCCTTTGGCACTTTAATCCTTAACTTTTCTTGGCCTTTTCAGATCTGGAAAACAATCTCTCTTTAAGATAAATAAAACCCAGGACACCACCTGAAATCCGCAAACAGTATTAGTAAGGCTGGTAGTAGCAAGTCTAAAAGCCATCCACCTGAGACCACGACCACGCCTGCCAGCCCGAGAGTCACATTGCTAACAGCATCGACGAGGGCGGGTCTTATCTTTAACGACCTTGTGCCACGTAGGAACAGGCTGCAACAGAAGTCTGCATCGAAAGGTTCCCGCATTGCCAAGGCTATTTCTCAAAGATATTCCGACAGCCAAGCAGCAGTCTTAAGAAAGCAGTGAGAAGTTTCAGCTTTTTCTCATCCAGTGGGTAGAGATAAACCACTCAGAGTAAGAATAAAGATAGAGGATTCAGATCAACAGAGCATCTATACTACAGCGTTTCCTGATGTTTCAAAACTCCTGCTCTTGTTTTTTGTTTGTTTTGCTTTGCTTTCTTTTGTGAGGTTACATGGACTTTTCACCTGTGTATAGGAGCACCTTAATTTCACTACAACGCAGAAGAAAATGTGTGTTCCTGCGCACTAAACACAACCGAAGAAAAGTGTTTTGGCCCTATAGGAAAACAGTAACCTCACTATCACCGTTTGTGATTTTACATTATGCTCTAGTGACTTTAGAAAAATCCCTTAATATTTCTTGATAGGCTTCACAACCTCTACTCTAAAGTAGTTTCAAGGAAGGAAAATAGAAAGGAAAAGAGTTAACGTTAAAAAAAATGCATTTTGGGGGCGCCTGGGTGGCTCAGTCGGTTAAGCGTCCGACTTCGGCTCAGGTCACGATCTCGTGGTCCGCGAGTTCGAGCCCCACGTCAGGCTCTGGGCTGATGGCTCAGAGCCTGGAGCCTGCTTCCGATTCTGTTTCCCTCTCTCTCTGCCCCTCCCCCGTTCATGCTATGTCTCTCTCTGTCTCAAAAATAAATAAACGTTAAAAAAATTTTTTTTTTTTAAAAAATGCATTTTGGAGACAATGACAAATGCATCCTATGAAGAATTATGAAATGTTTCATATTACGCGTGCCTCTTTGACACCAACCCATAACACTGGCTTTGACCAGAGATAACTATCGCTTAGGCATTTGATGAGCATTAAATTGTCTTTGGATATTTTTTAAGTACCTGAGATTTCTCAGGTACTAGAGAACGCTAGATTAAATGAGAGAATACTACAAGCAGATCATCTGAGGCAATTATGGGTTTGCAAATCAGTTCTACAACTCAGAGTGCTATTTCATTTTCTGAGCAGTTGGTGTAAAGTGGTACATAATTTGAACAATCACCTACTAAAACTTGCAAGCACACGCCTAACGCTGATTGTTGCAAAATGCATGATAACGCATACTGTATATTGGAAGGTAAGACAAAGCCCTTAATGTTTCCCTAAGGATGTCTCTTTTTCTTCATTCTCTCCAACAGCAATGGTCTTTGCTTCAGGTTCCCTGGCCTAAAAACGATTTATAAATTATTTCAACTTTGAGAAAGTGAATCAGATTTAATCCAAAAAGGAAAAAGAGAGATAGTAGCATTTACACATTTCTGGAGGCTGGCAGCAAGATAAATCCAATGTGACAAATCTCTGTGGGCTATTAAGTGGATTTTGTTATGGAAAGCACACATAAGGCATGCCTAATGAGAACGTAGGGTGCTGGGTTTTGAGAAATGGGCTATTATTTATGAATTCTAGGTGGTATCCAAAAGAAATACATTTAAGGGCTTAAACACTGATCTCTCCAGGCCCTGGACTTGGCTCTAGGCATTACTCAAAACTGAAAATACAGCATGTATGTGATCCTTCAGATAACCACACATTTTATAGGACAATCCATAAGTCTTCAAGGCCTCTAGGCTTTTCATTTCACTAAACAAGATCCTATTTGAGATTGTCGAGGACACAATCTGTGCCATCATGGAAAGAGCTCTATCCTAGGAGTCAGAAATTTTGGGTTCAAATCCTGCTCCAGATCCCAGTTTCTTTATCTATAAAATAGTGTGATAATACCTGCCTTGCATACTTAATAATGTCCTTGTGAGGTTCAATGAGATAATGTACTGGGAAGAGATTTTGAAGTGTGAGTGCTTTAGACATGTCACATGTTAGCATTATTAATACCTGGGAATTCTTCGGGACCGCTTAGGATTTCCTCTATGTCAAAATAGCCCCATGGCCAGAATCTGGAGATGCAAGGTCCTCTACCAGCCCAGGAGAATTATCCAATCCAATTTCTTTGCAAAGAAGTCCACGAGAGCAGAGTTGCCAGGAGCTAATCACATTAATATAGAAGCTTTACTCTCGTTCACCAGATTGTGTGCTCCGTGGACCCAAATCCTGCTTTGTTCATCTTTGTATCCTAAACGTCCAGCAGAGTTAACTCTCACCAAATAACTGTGAATGAAGTGAAATGAATGAGATGTCTGCTACTGGCAGCAGCCTAAGTGAGGCATTTTGACAGATATATGAGTCAGAGTTCAAACAGAGAATCAGAACCACCAGGAAATATATACATACAAAGGGATTTACCATGGGGCTTGGGCTCTGCTCAATTGTGGGAGCTGGTTAAACAGTACATGAAGGCTGTTGCTTTTGTGTTTGGTGCCGAAGCCCGAAGGCCGTAGGGCAAGCAGGCAGGAGGAAGAGATGGCCGTGAAGAGGGGAAACGAGGACAAGATGGAACCACAAGGATAATTAGAATCTGCAAAGGGGGAACAGGAACCTACATCTGTGTCTCACAGCCCCCCTCCATGAGACCCCACCTTTGATGATGAGGATGTTCCACAGGTGAAGCTTATGTTCTTCATCCGAGAGCTAAACACATACCTGGCCCCGGGGGTGCAAGAGACTGAAGGAGGAGATCCAGCAGGCCCACATGCTGCCCCACACCAACCAGGTGAGCCAACAGATGGGTGACAACATACATGGGCTGCAGTGGCACCATGTGCCCTGGATGGATGTTCCAACTCCAAGAGATATGGCTGCCGTTTCACTTGCACCTTCCAAGTGTCACTCAAAATGTCTCTCATGGTCCACGAACTCTGAAGCGAAGGGAGTTCTGGGACACAAGCATTGACCATCTGCTGGCCGCCTGGCACTTTGTGTACTCCTCAGAATCCTTCAACTCTGTGAAGTGATTAGCTTCCCTGTTTCACAGATGAAATCTACAAGATCCCTTATGTGTCCTCCTTGGAGCTTCAAATGCACCCTACTCCAGTTCTGTGGTCCATGCCCTTTTCCTATACTTTTACCTTGGAGCAGCCGGAACATTAACACATGGCCTCAGCTGGCTTTGAGTTCTCCTCAGGGCAACCTTGAGGACAATGTACAGCCTCTAGAAAGAGCTTCTTTCAAATTCCCCATCCTCAACAGCAACATAGATACAGAGCTGACACTTTTTCACATTGTCCCTTCAGTGTTACTTAAAGAGGTCCAGGGAGGAATGAAATGTAAACCCCAGAGAGAAAACCCTCGGACAGTGGGAGGAGTTGGGAAAAGCTGATGGAGCCCTCTTAGCCCACACTCTTAAAATTCAGCTTAGGTCTCTCCCCTCGAATGTTCCCATGTGCACTCAACAAATATGTCCTGGGGAGCCTTCATGCGCCTGAGTGGCCTGGCTGTGACCGTGTGTGTCATACCACTCAGAAGACATTTGTATATATATATTATATATATTATATATATATATATATAATATATATATACACACACACACATTATATATATATATATATATATATATATATACACACATTATATATATATACATTATATATATATAAAACCACTGGTTATATAACCACTCAGAAGACATTTGTTCCCTACCTGAGAGCCTCCTGAAAACCAGGTCACGTTCCTGAGTATCATAGTTAGTGATATTAGGTACATTTTACAATTCTTGGTTTCTTAAATGTGTAACTTCTCAAACAGCCATTTCCAGTAGGTAGTCCTCTGTCAGACATACTCCTCCAGCGTCTCCTCAGGCCAGAAGCTCTCTGGAAATCATATTTCACTTCATCACAGAGTATTTTAAAAGTTTGATTCTGAGACTGAAGACAGAGAAGTCACTTGTGCCTTGGGAAGAGAAATACATGAATCTGAATTTGAGGTTCAAGAAAATTTTTAGATCTTAGAATAGATTTCATAGATCATATGTACAAACAATGTTACAAAGAGTGTAAGTTTTGAAATCTTTAAAAATATTTAAATATAAACACTAAGAAAATCAACTAAAATGTAAGTTGCATTTTTTACGTCTCTCTTTGTTATCAATGTGTACATAAGCTGAGTGAGGAATAGAATCAGTTCTGTTTCATTTTAGAATTAACATGTCTTCCTTGTATCCAAGGCAGGCCTTAGGCAAGTTGGGAAGTAGAGGAAGTTGAATATTTCAGAGCCCTTCAAGCCTGCATCCTGCCAGAAGGTATTCTAGAACCCATAAGCCAGAAACTTCCAAATACAAAATTAATTTCTCCTCCGCCCTTGAATTTCTCTCCGTGTGCAACACCAAAAAAGCCGGTTAATACATTTGTGCACCAGAATTAACGATGACCAGGGCTGAGAGCACCATTCCATTTTACAGAGACCTTCAAAATCTAAAAAAGTGACTGATAGAGGTCTTCCAAAATTTTCGGGAGGGCAAATGAGGAAGATATTTTGTTAAAGGGGTCAAGGAAAGTCAGTCGCAGCCAAAAAAGTGAATTTGCATTTTTAATTAAAGAAAGATGGAAATTATACAGAAAAGTATTGTGGTCATAAAGTAAATAAAATGCGGCTCATGGCAAAAATGCACTTTTGTGTCATTCTCCTTTAGTAACACATTATTTCCATGCAGTAACATATTTTTAGGAGAGGAGAAATCACCTTTTCCATCTCTTTTCCTATTTCACATTAGAGTTTTTTCCAAGGTCGTTAAGATGAAAAAATGACAGTAGACTTTCTTATCAACAGCTTGTTCCAACAGATACAATACATGGGTTGGGGATCAAAAAGAGCATGAGAAGCATTTCTGCCAACATTGTAGAAAATATTGAACATCTGCTATATCTGGGATCCTGGGAGTTGTAATTATAATTTTTTGAAATCTGTACACAAGAGTTATAAATATTAGAACTGTAGCCTGTGATAGCCATGAAATATTTAACTTGTTTGGCAGGCTGAAGCAAAACTCATAAACTTAATTTAAGCAAGCCAAACACTATAGTTTCACCAATTTTACATCTTTCATGTCATTAGTTAGATAAATTAAAGCCAACCATAAAACAGCCTAGAGATTGCCGACTGGAAGTCCTAGGGGTATACCAAAAAAAAAAAGTATATATTGAGAATTAACTCATTTCGTTGTCAGTTTACCTTTCCCAGTTATCCACACTTGTCAAAGACTCTGGTTTGCGGACACGGGACGAGTTGTTGTTCAGCAATGGCTTCAGGGTAAGTCAAGAGCAAAGCAGACGTCAGGCATCTTAAGCAGGTTCACAACAGCCACAAAAAGAACGGAAGGCCACTGGTGATTTCCACAAGCTTCGGCTCAATCCGTCAAACACCATCCACCACCCCGAGTGAAAGCCTTTCAAACCTGAGAACAAAGCCCTGGTAAGTAGCTCTGTGCTGCTGTACCGGGTAAGCGGAGACGCTAAGAAGCAGAGAGAAACCAGGTCTCCCTCGTGTTAGCTCTGTGGCCTGGCTGCAGAAAGGCATATGGGCTAGAATATTCTACTGTGTCCATCTTACACGAGCCTTTTAGGTTGAACACGTGACAGCGATGACCCAGCCGACTTCACTGCCTATTTTTAAGTTAAAAGTACCATACAGTTAGCTTTCACACTGCCTCGTTCATACCCCTCCACACCCCCTATCCTCACTCCAGGCCCAGAATTCTCCCCAATAAGAAACTAAGGGTAAGTATAATCACACTATAGATTTTGAATGAAAATCATCGACGATGCTACCATTTATTGAATAGCACTTTAGTTATATGATATCTTTTTGCAATTGAACCTCGAAGCAATCCTGTTTATGACTATATGTAAGTGACTTTTACAAATCAAAAAAAATAAATAGCCCCAGGAAAGCTGGGAGATGTGCCCACAGCCACAGAGCTGACAGCACTGAGCCTAGTCCTCAGGTGTCCTGAGGCTTGGTGCGGCACTCCCGTCACAAGGGAGGCACCTCATTCACAGAATTTCTGCTCGACGGGCGTCTGGAAGCAGGACGGAGCTGAGCAACTCCAAGTCCAGAGCCGTGCTGGTGGGGTTTCCAGGACTCACGGCTTCCCTCCTCCTGGCCCTTCTCTACGCCCTGGTGCTTTTTAGATTCAGCATCTCTATTAAAACTTCCTACTCCTCTTTCCCTGCCTTGTCTCCCTCTCTTAACCCCTACAAAGGACTGAAACTGGCTGTCAGCTCTGGGGCTTGCCACAGTCATAGCAGCCTTTGTTAACAAGTTAAGAATCTACAGGAATCCCCTCTTTGCTGTCTCTACACTCTGTACATGAGAGCAATCAAATGGATCAGCTGGAAACCCCTAGCTGCGAATGCATAAAAGAGCAAATGAATAGGAAAGTTCAAACGAGATATTTCACTGAAACATCCTGCTGATCCCGTTTTATTCTGCATTTAAGAAAATAATACCCATGCCCAAACAGCCTCTTTCTCCCTGAACTAGAGGGTTGATATCACACAGACTGTCTACACAGGGGAACCAATTCAAGGCAGAACTGAAAGTTCCAGTTCAATGCAATCAGCCCATGTCATATGTCTGGGGCCCATCCAGCGGGCTGCAAATGTAAAAGAGCCGATGTGCGTTGCCAGTGGCCCACACAGGCGGGAACTGATGCCTGAGGTTCACTTGAATGGGAAACGAGGTTAAGGTTTTCTCAGCGTCTCCTGTGTGCCAGGTACTGTGCAAGGCTTTCTGTGTATGTTTCTTCATTCGTTTTCACAATAAGCTAATGGGATAGATCTTAGTATTAGTACCCCCCTTACGAACAGACATTAAGTCAGTTCCTTAAGATTAAAAAGTCAGTAAGTGGATGATATAAATATTGTATGCAAATATGTAGCAAATGGAAACTTTAGGGAGATCTACATTCAACTCACCCCTGAGAACTGTGGATTTCTTGGCCTGCCTTGACTCAGGACACAGAGCCAAGATGACAAGGAATAAGCTGTTTAGGCTCTCCTAGTGGTTCCCACATTCTTGGACAGCTGTGAAGATGCTAAAAACAATCAGGTGTTAGTTCTAGGGGAGTCCCCACGAATTGCTTCTCCAGTTCCTCCCCGCAGTCCCCCCAAAATAGTCATGGTCCCTGGAGGTCATGGGGAATGTGGTCCTGCCTCCTATGACCAAGTGATGAGGAACGTGACAAAGCTGGGCTGCAGAAACAAGGGACCTTGTCCTCCTCCTTGTCTTCCTTTTAATCTTCATCAGGGATAAAGCAAAAAAAAAAGGATCAGCTTCAAGGCTCAAAGACTTTCAAACAGGGTAATTAAAAGTCATAAATGCTATGATTTGACATTATTTTTCTTTTACAAAGAATAAAAAATGGGAAATTCCAACAGCTTTGCTGAGGCATTCAACTCAGTTCCCGCTGGTAATTGAAAACTACAGTTCTGCTGCGCTGGGACCGAGGCTTCTTGCCCACCGGAGGGCATCACCTCCGATTACACGGACAGGTTCAAGGTTCTGAGAGGCCCGATGGGTGAGTGCCAGGAGAAAGCAGAGCAGGAGTACTTAGCGAGACCTGCAGCGTGTGGGCGGTCAGGTGCCTGGGTGCTGACACCTTGCCGCTTTGATTCTCTGGCTGCACACCGGCAGTGTAGACTCAGGAAACCTTCCGGGGCCGCATGTGAAAGGGAAAGCTGTTACCCTTCCAAGACTGAATAGTGACAGAATCAACTCCACCAGGACCCCAGATCAAGCTGCCCTGTCCTGTGGGAACTGCATTTTCCTCTAAGATTGCTGGGCTTGTTTACATGTGTTTTATTCTGAGCTACAGTAATCTGTTCACAAGAGACAGAAATCCTGGTAAATCAATCCTTAAAGCCTGTTGACATTTGTCCACTTGGCAGATCATAAAAGCCCCTTGAAAATCACAGGAGAAAATGTGTAAACCGCTTACCAAATTATATGATGTAAACGCCAAGAGAAGGCGTTCTGCAGGATAAGATCACTGAATCGTGACTGCCTTCCGAATGTAACTTTATTTTGGTCTTGGGTTATATGTGAGGAGTTGCCAAGATCAACTGAAAGAGAGACAAAGATATATAAATTCGGCCCCAAAGCTGACTTTTAAGTTCTGTGTCTTCAAAAAGACTGGAGATTCTTTATGAGATGTAGTTTCGCATAAACAATCTTTGCTAACAAGAGTTTTCCCCAAGTATCAGTTAAATTTTAACTAGTTCCCTGTAAATGTTGTGTTGAGTGCCAGAAATAATGTCAGAGTTTTGAAAGACAAAACTAGAACTAGAGGAAGCTTCGTGGCATAAACACACAGAGAAAACACCCTGGAATGGTTGGTGGCAATCACAATGCGAGGGGCTAAGAGTTCAAGGTTACTGCCACCACTTTCCCCAGAATGTCTCCAGAGAGACTTCTCAGAAGACTTGAAGAGGAATGTAATAGAATAATTACGCATGAAGCAATGGTAATAATGTCCTGATAACAATGTAGGTAAATATCTACCACAAGCCGTTATACCTGAATGGAGGTGTATCCCAGGCTCTATGAGAAATCAGGTCCAAAGTCTGAAACCCTCTTAATGGATCAGGTAATCTCTCTAAATTCCATTTCAAACCTTTGCCTCAGTTGCCTAACAATTAACTGCTTGTATTTGAATCTTCCGTAAAAACAGTGTTAGTTTCATGACATCTCTTCAACGTTTCACACATCGTACTAGATGTTCAGCTGGAAGGGAGAAGCGAGTGTTTCTCGTGAATGCTGCCTGGTATACTTGGGCAAGGAATTCCCTTAATGTTCATGCATGCCTTGCATCTACAATAAAGCTGATGGTTAAGGAGTAGCTCCCAGGTCTCCACTATAACAGGAAGCCCTTCATGTGTGGACAGCTCTTATGGACAGGAGAGGTGTGACCTCCTTCTGTGAGAAGAAGCTGGGCAGGTTTAGTACTATCCAGGAACCCCACCTCTTTCTCCAGGTGAGAGTTATAAATATGCTCCCTGGCCTCCAGGAAGGGTTTGCTAACGGTTTATAAGACCAGTGGCTCGGTTCTTCTACAACGCACGTGCAGGTGCATATCGCACCACCACAGGATCTCACATGGATAAGGAGCCTTCCCCGGGAACTGATTCAACATCCTCTTGAATGCACATATTCTGTCTCCGGTACGTTCACACAAGTCTCATCCAGCCTGTGGAGACAAGGAATGTCCCATCCCCGAGGCAGCCCTTTTCAGCTTTGGATAGGTCTAACTCTCCAAAACTGATTTTTCTGAATAACCCTTAGCATTAGTTTAATTTCCTAATAAGGATATGTTTATTTCATGACATCCTAAATAAGAAATGCAATCCCCTCGGGGCACCTGGGTGGCTCAGTCGGTTAAGCGTCCAACTTCCGCTCGGGTCACGATCTCATGGTTCCATGAGTTTGAGCCCCACATCGGGCTCTGTGCTGAAGGCTCAGAGCCTGGAGCCTGCTTCAGATTCTGTGTCTCCCTCTCTCTCTGCCTTTCCTCTGCTTATGCTCTTACTCTCAAAAACAAATAAATATTTAAAAAAATTTTTTTTTTAATTTTTAAAACAAGAACTGCAATCCCCTCTTCCTGAAATAGGGAGCAGAAGTCAGGAAAGAGCCAGCATTTGTGTGTGACTTTGGGAGACTTTTCCTCGCCATTCTTCTCAGTTCAGGAGAAGAGACAGCATCTAGCATGCAAGCGGCTGCCCCTGCCTGGCGTCTTGCTTTAGGGGCTCCATGGACTGCCTCGGTAGGAGCAGATCCTAGTGTGGTTCTTTGCAGTTTTCTCACATGTCAGTTGTGCTACCTCTACTGATGGAAGAGGTTTTCAAATGTAATCTAGATGATGTGTTCCACTTATCCTGTCTTCATTCCACATACATTTGGTGGGTGACTATAATTATATGTCAGTTTCACGTTCCGTGGTGATTAAGACACAAACGCCTCTCTTCAAGGAGGTGATTGTCTAGATGAGTAAACAGGCAGGTCTCGTACCTCATGATTAGGACAAGAGCTCCGCAAAAGGGCTCCCACCCTGTAAAAGTGCTCCTGGGGGATCTGATGTCTGGGAGAACCAAGCAATAGGCAAGTAAGCAGGGAACAACAGAATGTCTCCCAAGCAAAGGGAATAGACTTTATAAAAGACCAAAGTGGGGAGAACATGATATTTTCCTGGAACCACAGAGAGCATGGTTTCTATGTGGATAGGAGAAAATGTTTGTTAATATCCTCTGCATATAAGACATGTGTATGGACAGCTGAGTCGCCATGGTGTTGAGAAAGAAGGGACAGTTTTTTCTTGAAACAGAGGAAATGCTACAGACCAGAGCTGGCAGTAATCCTGAGAAAGTACGGTTTATCACTCAGTGGTAATGTTTAGAAATTTCTGAAGAAAAGTATGTACTGAGCTGGAATTATGGAGTTTTAGGGTAATTTCTAGGACAGACATTCATGTAGGACCCACTATGTGTCAGGTGCTGTGTATATATATAATGTATTTGATCCTCATGCTTGTAAGGAAATTGCTGCTTTCTTCAGATAAACTACCTGGGAGCTCCCAGTTTGATTCAGGACAGAGAGGGTGCCTCCATCAGGATTCCTGGCTCATTAGCTTTTGTCACCAGTGTCCTGGCCTCTTAGAGGTGCAAGTTCCTCTGACCCTCAGCCTTTCTTTTATTATCCTGTGGCACTGCTGAGATACAGTTGGGAATGTTTAAAAAGAATAACTAAGGCCATGGGGACAACAAAAGGAAAACAAACAGAATAACATGAACACTAAATAAATAAATAGATAGATAGATAGATAGATAAGACATGTGTATGATGTGCTCTACACAAAAGACTTTGTGCATTAAACCGTGTGTTGGTGTTTAAGTTATACTTGAATATTGGGCGCCTGGGTGGCTCAGTCAGTTGAGAGCCTGACTTTGGCTCAGGTCATGATCTCACAGTTCATGAGTTCAAGCCCTACATTGGGCTCTGTGCTGACAGCTCAGAGCCTGGAGCCTGCTTCAGATTCTGTGTCTCCCTCTCTCTCTGCCCCTCTCCTGATCATGCTCTGTCTCTCTCTCTCCTTCAAAAATAAACATTAAAAATATATTTTTTAAAAGTTACACTTGAATATTAAAGATTAAAATAAAATATGCTAACTTATCCAGAAAGGAAGCACTGAGATATGAAGATAAAATGTTGTTGTGGCTTTGTGGCACTCACAGTCTGGTGGAGGCAGTATTTTTTTTAACTTGTATTTAGTCTAAAGCATCATGACCAAATAGTAACACTGGATATTTAGTTAAGTGGAAAGTTTTTGAATTATATTCAGTAATTGGGTCTAATAAATAGTCTTATGAGACAGAAACCCAAAATAGAAAGCTCCTACTTCTACTTGTGATGTTCTTTCTCTTTTTTTTTTAAATTTTTCAATGTTTATTTATTTTTGAGAGAGAGAGAGAAAGAGAGAGAGAGAGAGAGAGAGAGAGAGAGAGAGAGAGAGAGAGAATGAGCAGAAGAGAGGCAAAGAGAGAGGGAGAAACAGAATCCAAAGCAGGCTCCAGGCTCTGAGCTGTCAGCACACAGCCAGACACAGGGCTCGAACCCACAAACCGTGAGATCACGACCTGAGCTGAAGTCAGACGCTTATCCGACTGAGCCACCCCCACCCCTCTTTCTCCTCTTAATAGAAAATGGCAATAGTAATCAAAAATAGTTAAGTCCTATCCTTGAATGTTAACTGAAAACCAAAATGTATTCTGGCCAGTGATTAGCTCAATGATTGTTCCTTCTTTTGACCTTTGAGAGGCTCTACAGAGGTAAAAAGATAATGAGCCGAACTGAGTTGGAGGGAAGACTGATGTGTGTAGAGTGTGGACATAGCAAGGAACAGGCTATAGGAAGTAGCTTCCCAGAAGAATATTCTGAAAAGGAAGGAAACCATCTCTGGCAGTTAAATGTTTACCAAGAAGGGAAAACTAGTGGACAACTGTAAGGAGGAGGAAAATTTGACTAAAACAAATGTTCTGGATTCTACTTAAAACCTCTCCTGGCCCCTATTCAAGGAATGTTTTCTTAAAATCTTATTTTAAACCAAAGTTTCTCATCGTTGGCGCGATTGACAGTTAGGGCCAGGTAAGTGTTTGTTACAGGGCTGATTGTAGAACATTTACCAGCATCCCTGGCTTCTATCCACTACATGTCAGGGGCACCCCCCCTCAAAACACTCCACTTTAGACAAACAAAATGTCTCCAAATACGCCTAATGTCCTATGGGGAGCAAAATTGACTTGCTTCAAGAACCACTGACTTAAACTGTCAGGTACAAGGAAGCAGAACATAGTCAAAAGAATTTAATGAGATAATGGAAGGGATCCTTGCGGCAAATATTATTGTAACCCCACTATTGCAGGTTGTAAATGTTCTCCCAAGTTCTTAACCTGAATAACCTTTAGAATCTGTTTGACACGCATACACATACGCAAACACACACATATACACACACACACAAATGGAGATTTTTCCTAACCATCTTTATATTGTGTTAATACTAAGAAATAAGTTGGCATTCTGTAATATAAAAATTAAATGGATTTCCAAATCAGCTTCCTGGGGTTTCAGAATAATTTCATGTTACCATATCAGCGTAGGGAAAAAAAAATGTATCTCATCAAAACTATTCCAGAAGCACCTCATTTTGATAGGAAAGTACTTTGTGATGATTACCTAATAGGCAGCATTTGTTGAAATGCTTTTAATAGACCTTTTTTATCACATGCAAAAGAATTTCAATGCTAGTTCAGTCTCCTGTTTCATTCTGTCATGAATCAATTTGTAGAGACATTTAGAAGTCAATAATCCACTGCAGCTTTGATGACAGGTGATTAATTTCTACATTTTAGAGACATAATAAGATTTAGCAATAAAAAGGCCTTGAAGTAACCTACCAAACAGCTTTAATCTCAGCCTTGGGACTGTTGCTAAATATGAATGCTTGTACACAAATGTGAATGATTTAAGTTAGTAGGTTTTATTGCAGACTCCTTGTGTTTTCATATTAATCTTGCTTTACAATCAGGCTATCTATACAATCAATTTATGTTGGATATTTTTTCCAACACAATGCTTGGAGGGAGGAGGGGGCTAACAAATTATTTACACACAAAGGGTTTGTTCTACAAAAGAAGTCATTTTACCTGCTTATTGCTGAGGGGATGACTGATTTTATTGGCGTAGCAAGGAAAGAGAAAAAAGAAGTGAAGGTGGCCTTCAGAGAGAGGATAGGTTCAGGAAATGGATGGCGATGAACAGTGAACAATAGCTCACCCTTCCTTCCAAATAATCAGCCGCTGTCTTCCTCAGAATGCCTTTCCTTCCATCTTTTTTATTCTTAAAATTAACAGAGGCCACAGAGTAGTTTCTAACCCTTATAAAAATATTTCTATAAATTCAAGTGCTGATTTAAAAAAAGAAAAAAAAGGGGGAAGTTAATCTAACCTAGAAAGAAGAATTCACCTTCTCCACTGAGGGATGCTAACTACCCAGATGTGGACGTTTGTTTAAAAATAATTATAAATGAAGACGGATACATTTGTGTCCTACATAATTTATCATTTCTGACCAACAGATGATACCTTCTTAGAAAACACTAAGTATTCCGAAGGCAGATGTTCCCATTTCAGTCACGTTATGCCGTGCTTGTTAAATCTCAGTAGCTGGACATTTCACTTTGTTCTGACATGTTTGTGATGTAAGTGGAGGGTCATGGCCGAAAGTCTTTATGGAAGAAATACGGGTTTTTTTTTTTCTTTCCAAAGGAAATGACTAGAGAAGTGTTGGGTGCTTAACACACATACTAAAAAAAAAAAAAAAAAAAAAAAAAAAAAAGAGGAGCCTGGACGCTTCTGGGAAAGATCCAAGAACAGGACCTGGAGACAAAAATAAAAGACTTCTCAGGAGACCACCCAACTAACCAAAACTCAAACTCACCTGCCATTACTGTGCCCTTTCCCTTCTCCCAACCACCATGATCCAAATTTTGCTTTCCTCATTATTCTTCTTGTTTTAAAGATTAGACATCTGCTATTATCTTTAATTCTTTCTTTTTTTTATCCAAACCTTGGCATGTCTCCCACTAAAGTGTTTCTTAAGATAGCTCCTTCTTTTTCCCTCTTTTAGGGCATTAAGTCCCTCTAACTCATCTCAGCCCCTCAAGTGGACTTCACCACCCCCAGCCTTACCCTGACCACCTTCCTATACATTTGCAATGCTTCTGCCAGACTAACCTTCCTGCAGGACCTTCCCACAGGACCCCTTGCCTGCCTGTTTGCTTTTTTAGGTCATTTGCACATTCAAGGAGCACGTCTGAGCAATTAATACATGCTGAGTGCTATGGTAGGGACTAGGAATTTAAACATGAAGAAACATGGTGTCTTCATTTAAATAGCTCAAATCTACCCAGAGACACCGACACAAAAATAACTAGCAGAGTGCTAAGTGCTATAACAAATCTGTACATATGTAGTCGCCAAGTGTAGTAGGTACTACAGTTGAAGTTGTTATTATTAACACCTCCTAAGGAGAAGACATCAGGGCTGAACCCTGCCAAATCTTACCAGGCAGAGAAAGGCTATCCAGACAGAGCAAATAATAAAGTCAACACACAGAGTCACCCTTTCCTTAAGATGTGTAGATAGGCAGATAGATTATGGAGAGATGAGAGATGATGATGATAGATAGATAGATAGATAGATAGATAAAGATAGATGATAGAGGGGTTTTCTCCTGACTTCCTGACTCTCTTGCTCTCTCCTCCTGTCTCCTCATCTCCTGCAAATCCCTTGAAAGATGAGTCTATGTTTTTGCCTTCCCACTTGCTTCCCAGCTCACCACTCCGCTGACATGCTTGCCACCCCTTAAAAATCTAAGTGGCCTCCCAGATGCCAAATAAAAGCATCCTTTTCCATATTCATCTCACTGGACCACTCTTTCACTAAAAACTTTTGTGTGTGCCCTCATTTTAAAAGCTCTTTAATTCCTTGACTTCGATACACACTCAAATTTACTTGTATATCTCCTATCTCTCAGGCTTTTCTTGTGGACTCTGCTTCGTTACCTGCCTTTAGAGGTTGAGTTCCTGAAAGATCTCCATACACTGTCCACACCTCCCCTTGGGAGTGAGTCATCATTCTCAGGGCTATCGCCATCCCCTCACAGATCCCCATCAGTCTCAGGCCAGACCTCCCTCTCAAAGCCAGAACCATTTTATCTGACTCCCAGTGGAACAGCTTGCGATATTATGTCTGACTACCAGTAGGACATCTGTCAATAGGCTACAACATATCTTTAAAGGGAAGACACAAAAAAGTGAAGAGCGTGCTTCATCTTGATTAATCAGATCTGTTAGAGAGGTGGTCTGTAAAATAAGGAACACACACAGAGGAGTTATACAATTGGGCTGAAGGGAGATAGTACACTACCACAAGAATCTAATAAGTAAGTGCGGGTGCACGTGTGTGCTATAAGCATTAATAATACTTTTATTGATTAGAGTGCATGATCAAAAAGGTTTGGAGACCAGTGAAGTAAAGCATAGTTCCCATAGAGACAAGGCTGTGGGTTGCGTCTTGTGGGGGACAATTGTTTTACTCTGTAAATAAGATTTTTTCATGTATAAGATTTTCTCTGTTACTAAGGTGTTTTTCCTTTGCTCAAGAATACAAAATCCAAATTTAAAATCTAAATATAACTGGGGGCACCTGGGTGGCTCAGTCGGTTAAGCGTCCGACTTCAGCTGAGGTCATGGTTTTAAGTTCGAGTCCCACATCGGGCTCTGTGCTGACAGCTCAGAGCCTGGATCCTGCTTCAGATTCTGGGTCTCCCTCTCTCTCTCTCTCTCTCTCTCTCTCTCTGCCCCTCCCCCACTTCCTCTCTCTCTCTCTCTCTCTCTCTCTCTCTCTCAAATATAAATGAATAAACTTTATTTTAAAAATCTAAATATAACTGTTATCCTATCCCCATAGAGCTTTGCCTTTCATTTCAGGATACCGTTTGAGTTCCAGGGACTTCGGTATAGCGATATTGCCAAAATTAATAATCTCATGAGAATTTGGTGCCACCACAAAAAGCTTGGAGTAACTGTCCACTTTCTCTCACTGGTATTTCAACATTTCTCATTGGCCAAATAGAGAGCTTTAAACACATACATACACACAGGCACATGCCCATCTATCAACTCTCTTTTGTTTAAAGAGTAATATCTAACAAATATTAGTGTTTCCTGTGAAAGGTGCTAAATGCTCTGTATGCATTAACTTATTTAAACCTCAGAGAAACCCAATGAGAGATACTATTGTATCAATTTTACAGGAAATAAGGGAAACGGAAGATAAGTAATTGTTCCAGCTTTGTCTGGATTCAGGTCATCCATAGATGCCTCAGCTCTTACACAATTAAGAGGCAAGAAGAGAGAAGCTATAATGATGAGAATCTATAAGCACTGAATCCATTCCTCCTTGAGGGTCCCGCTTAATACTGATTCCCCAGTGCCCTCCGTCCCTGCCCCAAGACCCAGGCAAGAAAATTTCTTTAATATCCTCCTACACTCAGTGCTCATCCTTACCTCCAGTCATTGATCAATCCAATCTTGTTCCCCCCACCTTTAATCTTCCCTTCCCGGTCCAAATTTTTCCCTTTTCTCAAGCCCAACCCATATCTGTGACTCTGAAACTTCTCTAAACTTCTGTTGCTATTATAATAATTATTACTATTTAATAGTTACTTGTTCTTAAGGTTTTTTTCATGTATTCCATTTTTTCCCATGAGAGTGCAACTACTTTGAAGACAGACAAGCATCCTGTGTGTCCCTTCTTCTGCATAAAATCCTGGATGGCTATATAATGGTATCATTAAGTACCTGTTTGAATGGCTAACTGGACGAAAGATGATCAGGAGTAATAAAATAAATAAATAAATAAATAAATAAATAAAGTAAGAAATAAGGGATCTTGTGCAAGTAAATCTGGAACTTAATGTGGATTAAAACATTTCTTCTTTTTTAATTGATATATAATCAACATATAACTTCCTGTATGAATTAAAGCATTTTTTAAAACTCATCTCATACGAATAGCAACAGGACTGCTCTAATAGTTTCAAAAGCTTCATAAAATTATTTTTTTATTGTTACAGACTAAAATGAAACTGATACAAGGTGAAGGAAGGAAGCTAACACTGATAGAGCACTTACTGTGTCCCAGGTCTCCAGTATGTATTGTGAAGTGTGGTATCTCAATTAAGCCCTGTAACAGACCTGCAAAGTATCATCAGCCCACTTTTTTAGGTGATGAAACAAAGATTTAGAGATGGCAGGTAACATTCTTGAGATTAAATAGCTATCATGTTAAAGAGCTATACTTTGAACTCAGTTCTAGAATAATCTCTGGCCAATCTCTTTTTATTGGCTGTTCTTGACACATTGTAAGGTGCTTGTTGCTGCCTATCTGCTTTGAAAGGCAAAGCCAACCCAAGGCTTTCCTGAAAATGTCTAAGATACATAAGAAGGGACACTCAGTTCTCATTCTCTCCTTTGCAGGCCAACCATGGCTAATCAATATCAACATCCATGCCAAACTCTACAAGTACTAGGAGTCCCCATACTGTGCATCAATCACTATATATATGCTAAGGTCTCACTCTGGAGCATAAAGCTGCCTAAAATATATATATATAATCTACAGATTACCTCCTCAGTCACACATTCTCCAACATCCAATAGGCCAAAGTGAGAAAACAGACTTTTCCAAAATCACTAACGAGAAGTGGGGCACCGGAAACCACACTGAGACAGCTTCCCTCCTGTGCACGTTCAACTTGAGCCCTACACCAGACTAGAAATCACAGTCACGTGATATGTCGCAAGAAGCACAGGCTATACTTTGACGGAGCTGAGTTTGACTTCTGGTCTGCCCCTTCTGTGAGCCACTGTTGCCTCAGCTGTAGAATAAGGATAGAAACTAGAAGGTTGCCATAAAGATTAATTGAGGAATGCCTGGGTGGCTCAGTCGGTTAAGCGTCTAAATTCAGCTCGGGTCATGATCTCACGGTTGGTGAGTTTAAACCCGGCATTGGGCTCTGGGCTGAGTGCAGAGCCTGCCTGGGATTCTCTTGCTCTCCCTCTCTTTCTGCCCCTCCCCTTCTCATGCTCTCTCTCTATCTCCATCTCAAAATAAATTAAAAAAAAAATATTTTAAAAAAGATTAATTGAAATAATTTATATGAAGCACCTGGAAAATAGTGCGTATTCAATAAATATTATTTTCCATCTCCATTGACAGAAACATTCTCAATAGAGAATACTTATTCTCAATGTGTGTGTAATAAGAACATAGAAAGAATACAGACAAAATTCATACCAAACCTGACTAAAATATAAATATTGACTATTGCCATAATAGATGGAGGGTTCAGAGCATATAGAAATATGATAAAAGTATAAATTAGCAAGAACAATAAAGGTAGAAAATTATTAATTTGACAGATACCAGAAAAAAAAATATTTACTCCAACTTCTTGCTTTCCTCTCCAGGTATCCACTTTCCTAGATTTACCACATAGTTGCATGGCATGCAGACACAACAGAGTCAAGAGACAAGGAAAATTATTCGAAACAATAACCAACCCTATTAGCCACTCTTTTGTAATTTTTTCTAATTTTTCGCAATCTGAGGCACCAACAACATATATCAAAGATGGAAACACAGCTGAGACAAAAGGACAATTGTTTGCTGTGTTAACCTGAGAGAGCTATTGCAGCCCAGTAACATCTGTAATAAAACGATGGCTGCCTGTTTTCTCACCAGTGTCAAATCATCATAAAATACTGAGGAGAAGGGAGGAATCAAATCTTGCAGTCCTCGAAATCTGATATGAGGTCTATAACCAACCCTGTGCCAGACAGGTAGCTTTTACAAGAGGACAAACACACTGTAAGGGAATGAATCAAAGCAAAGGATTAGATAATTGAGGAGGTGACAACACATCAGATAGCGGGTGGCAGAGTGAGGTATGGAACAGGAGTTGCCTGCCCAGCAACACACAGGAAGAGTTACGACATTTATGCATTTTCATTTCTACAGGTGGGAACCTCAAATCATTCCATGGGCTAGCCTCTGAGTACCTCTAATCCAAGCCTGCCAAGGCTCAGTTGATATACTCCCGTATCGTCAGAGATGGACCCAACATATTTTCAACAATATTTCTTTGGTCCTAACAAGACACATTTTAAGTCTAAATAACCCGTAAATTCAGACCTTATATTCTATGTTTAAGAAATATGCCCTTACAGGTTCTATTGTATATGGCCGTAGATCCAGGAAATATTATTTAACCACCTACTCTGTGCCGGGCTTGAATAAGACCACTCTCCTCCAGTTTGCCATTCCATCCTGACAGCCATGCTCTGTTGTCTGTGCTATTATCTTCTTTTCATAGGCAACAAAGTAAGAATCAGAGAAGCGACTTCCCAAAATGACATGTACCAGGAGAATGCTTTTTCTCCCCTGATCTGGTCGGTCTGAGTGCAGCCAGAGTACGGAAGGACTGTAGGGCTGCAGTGTGCTTGCTTTCGGCCCAAGCCCGGAACCCCAGGCCCAGGGCGTTTTCTCTCTCCTCCCAGGGCTCTGACTCAGGATCTCACGGCCAGCAGTTTTCCGTCAAGCCTGTCAGCCTCTGGCAACATTTTTTCCACTTTATTTCAGACAGTGGATTTGTCTTTTGTTAAAACAATATAAAATTTGATTATTTTCCTACTTTTGTTCGTTTGCAACATTTTATAATTTCCAAGGTTTTCTTTTCTTAGTCTTTAGCAAATAACAGCATCTGGTTAAAAGGCCCAAGGATAAGCCAGCACTCCAACAAAGGACAATTAGCCTTCAAAATGGATTCTGACCCCTCCTAACAGATCTCTGTTCCAATTTTAAATTATCCTCTTGACCTTAAAGACGATGCTCTGTGGGAGTGAGACACCTAAAACCACTGTTCTTCATAACCCAGTCGAGTTATGAATTTAAAGTTTCCCACAAAATAGCAATAAATCCAAAGACAGTGTAGGAAAACCACAGGAAAAGGGTTGCTTTCTCATCTCAAGAATTTTTTCAGTTCTGGGGCGCCTGGGTGGCTCAGTCGGTTGAGCGTCCGACTATGGCTCAGGTCATGATCTCTCGGTTTGTGAGTGCGAGCCCCGCATCGGGCTCTGTGCTGACAGCTCAGAGCCTGGAGCCTGCTCCGGATTCTGTCTCCCTTTCTCTCTGCCCCTGCCCCACTCGCACTCTGTCTCTCTCCAAAATAAATAAACATTTAAATAAAAAAAGAATGTTTTCAGTCCTTAAAGAATTTAGTTGTAGAAAATCTAGGGTCTTGAACTTCTAGGACTTTCTAAAGTTAGCCAGACGTTCAAAAGATCTGCATGACAACCTCAGAAGACATCAAGAAAAGACATGGGGAACCCCTCAGTGTGGTCCTGATGCAGACTTAATCTTGAAGACAAAGTGGTCCAAACTTTTGATGGGAGTCAATGTAGGAAGCCATGTTGAATGAGAGGCAAATACCAAAGTAAGTGAGATAAAGTTAGCACCTATCCTAGCTTCAGCCCTACCTATCACTCAGACTAAGACCAGGTACTCATTCTTTTTTGGGTGCTTTGGTACCTCACCTGAAAAATGTAGGATCCTCTACTAAGGTCACTGGAAACCTTATCTTATGATTTGATTTAAGAATAAGCATAAATAAACTTATCCATCTTGGCTTCACAATAGAATTACCTTATTTTTTATTTTTGAGAGAGAGAGAGTGAGAGTATGAGCAAAGGAGAGGGGCAGAAGGAGAGAGAGAATCTTAAGCAGACTGAGCGTGGAGACTGACGTCGGACTCGATCCCACAATCATGAGATCATGATCTGAGCTGAAATCAACAGTCAGGCAGTCAACTGACTGAGCCACCCAGGTGCCCCATACAATGGAATTATCAAATATTAAGTTCTCAACTCATTTTATTCTGAAAGCCAGTTCGAAACTGGCTGGAGTTAAAAAAAATTCCACCAAGGTCTTTAGGATAAAGGGGATCACTTTTAGGAAACACTCCTTAAAGGAGAACAAATTTCAGAATTTTATTTAACAACCAGAGCATGACTTGAATTCCAAGGTTCCTTTGGGAGGAAGAAAGGGCACTATAATAATAATTTGATGTCAATAATACTCTTCCACCATGGACTGGATATCAGGGGGTGATAATATTGGAAAGACATGTGGTGTGCTGAGAAATGGACCAGCTTTAAAGCCAGTCAGTAACTCATTCTCTATGGTTTTCCCAAGAGCTGGACAATACCTAACAGCAGGATCTTGTTATGGAAATCACCTGGTGCATTTATTAAAAATAAAGGTTCCCAGGACCCCTGCAGATTCTGATACAGTGTCTATCACCAGACAAATCCGGGAAAAATGGACTTAGCCAGGTCACTGGAGAGGGAAGGCCTCTCCCTTTGCTCTCCACAAGCTCACCTCGTTCAAACCAAAGAGGAGAGGGTGAGGAGACACTGGTGAGCCCTGCTGGCATGCGGGAAGACCTGAGGTTTTGTTTATTGCTGGTGAGTCAAAGCACACTGATGAGAGCAGTGAGGGAGGTGATTTTGAGGGCAAGAAAACACCTGGGAGAGACAGAACTCACCTTTGATTCATTAATTAAATTCGTAGAAAGGCAGCTGCCCAAGAGGTCCTGCAACTGCACATACCTCACTCCGTCTTTTTATGAGAAAGAAACAAATGACCCAAAGGCAGGCTGAGGATAGGGTTTTCTTTTTCCAGAAACTATGTTTAAGCACTGCTGCTAGGATCAGTACTCCACATCTATGTTCCACTCACATGGGCATTTTCACCACAGCTACCATTGATCAGAAAAGGTTAAAATGTATTTGTTTGCTGAATGAAAATTCCCTATTATGCGAGAGTTTATCCTTCTGGTCCTTCTTCTGGAATCAATATCACTTTCTTTCAGGGGTAGTTAAACTATAAACTACATCTTATGGACATTAAAAGAGAAAATGGAGGATGAGTCAATGACAGAATAATAAATAAAGGGTTTTGCAAGCACACATGCAAAAATGCCTTAAGGAGAATAAAATATAATGAGAAAAAGTAAACTCAAGGCATTACAATTGCAGTTGAATTGCTGTATCAGTGAAGATGGAGGGCACGTAGGTGTGCTTCAGATGGATTCATGTCCTTTTGCTTGCAGCTTTAATAAACTACATGAATGTAATCCTGGCAAACTTCATGAACACTGTATATAATTGCTGAAATGCAAGTTTCACAACAGTAAAGTCAATGTCTGCTTTACCTACTGTATCCCCAGAGCCTAGCACAGAGCCTGGCACATGGTAACCACCCAATAGATATTGGATGGATGCATGGATGGATGGTCACAGATATTTGAGGGCTAGGCAGAGACATACCTACAAATATTCTGACCTTGTTTCATCTTCAAGAGAAAGCCTGCTCTATGTTTCTGAAACCATGGTAAGTTATGGAAGAAGGAAACTACAGGGTAGAAATTAGTAATCTTTTTCATAAAATCAGCAAGGCAATAAATGTCAATAGAAGACCAGTACGTTAGTTTACTAGGGCTACCTAGCAAAGTGACATAAACTGAGTGGCCTAAATAACAGAAATTTATTGTTTCACAGTTCCAGAAACAAGAAGTCCGAGATCAAGCTGTTCGTAGGGTTGGTTCCTTCTAAGGACTGTAAATAAGGATCTGTTCTAGTCTCTTTGTTGGCAATCTATGGCGTTCTTTGGCTTGTAGATGTGTCACCCTGATCTCTGCATTAATTAATCTCATGTGGCATTCTCTGTGTGTATGTGTGCGTGTGTGTGTGTGTGTGTGTGTGTGTGTGTGTGTGTCTACATTTCTCTTTTTTATAAGGACTCTAGTCATTTTGGGTTAGAGCCTACCCCAATGACCTCATTTTAGCTTTATTACCTCTGTAATGATCCTAAGATACTAGGGGTTAGGTCTTCAACACGAATTTGATGGGGTGGGGTATGGCCTGGGAGTGGGGGGAGGAAGGGAAGAACACAATTCAACCCAAAATAACTAGGTGCCACCACTTAGAATGAATATTATCTGTGACAAAATAAACTAAATTATTATTTAACTTATTTTTGAAGGAAGATATCCCAGTAACAAAAGGATAGTAAGTAAAAATTTTATGGGGCACCTGTGTGGCTCAATCAGCTGAGCATCTGACTCTTGATTTCGGCTCATGTCATGATCCCAGGGTTATGGGATCAAGTCCCACATCAGTCTCCGCACTGAGCTTGGAGCCTGCTTAAGATTCTTTCTCTTTCCCTCTGCCTTTCTCCCCCACTTGCACTCTATCTCTCTCTCTCACTCTCTCTAATAAAAAAAAAATTACTACAAATTACCCCTTGTTACTTAACATTTTCTAAAATATCATCAATATTATCTTAATTTAACTTCTCTCTACTAGTTTAGTGAGTATATTCACTCACTATTTAAATATGCAGTTTTAGTGTAAAAATGTATATAAGACCCTCAATAAATTTCCTTCCAACACCAGTTCTCTCTCATTCTGTTTTACATTTAATGGTTAAATTCCTCCAACACAGTGTTTTTAAAGAAGCTAGCCACGGGGCGCCTGGGTGGCGCAGTCGGTTAAGCGTCCGACTTCAGCCAGGTCACGATCTCGCGGTCCGTGAGTTCGAGCCCCGCGTCAGGCTCTGGGCTGATGGCTCGGAGCCTGGAGCCTGTTTCCGATTCTGTGTCTCCCTCTCTCTCTGCCCCTCCCCCGTTCATGCTCTGTCTCTCTCTGTCCCAAAAATAAATAAAAAATGTTGAAAAAAAAAATTAAAAAAAAAAAAAAAAAAAAAAAAAAAAAGAAGCTAGCCACAATGGTTGGAAAGTAAATATCATAGATATATGTATCATAGATATATCTATAACTTTACATAGATAAATGTAAAGTTCTGACCCTGGAAAAGATAATGTCCTTAGAAAATTTACTTACCCAAATAGCTCATTTCCTGACAATGATGAATAATGGATATTGTACTATTTATAGAAATGATTTCACTGGATATATACAAATGATAAGGTTCAGTTCATTTTGTGTGGGAACTAGTACCTTTATGATGAAGGAAAGGGGATATTAGAGGAATATTCAACAAAAACTTTTAGAAACTTAGATATATTGTATAAGTCACATCCATTGGGAATCTGATAAACATCAAGAAGAAAAGATCAAATTCACTGTTATAGTAACATTCATGGTATTTGGCATTTTTGCTCTATGAAAGAGGCATCAAATATATCCTCTGAGTACACTAGACTCAAAAAAAAAAGAAAATTAGGAAAGCTAAATGTTAAGTCTTACACTCAGGAAGTTCAGAGAAAATACAGTTATGATTAAATAGGCACAGATTCTGACTGGGAAAATAAGCTAAGAGTGAAGAAATTCTGAAAAATAAATTTTATTTCACTGCCCAACAGTAATGATTGATCTTGAAAAAGAAGGAAAAATGTTTTAATCAATAAGCCTTTGATATATAATCAAGGACCCATGTGTATTTGAAGTAATAATAGTGTTCTACAAATAATCTGATAAAGCAATACACTAAAGATAGTATACTTCCTAAATATCAGCCATATTCAACTAGAAACATACAATTGTTAAATCTCACTCATAGTTGCATCAGAATATACGAAATATCAAGGAATAAATTAAGCACAACGTATATAGATCTACATGCAGAAAAATACAAAATGTTTTGGAGCAAATAAAATAAAGAAGGATAGCAAGTTGCAGAGATGATTTAATACTGCATAAATGTCAGTTCTTCCATAATCTACAAAGTCAATATTCTTCCATTGAAAACTCCAATAGCATTTTTTGATGAAATGAATCTAAAGTTCATCTGGAAGAATAATGTGTCCCCCCCCCCCAAAAAAAATAGTTACAAACTGAGAGGGAGACAAACCATAAGAGACTCTTAAATACAGAGAACAAACTGAGGGTTGATGAGGGGGGCAGCCGGAAGAGGAAAATGGGTGATGGACAATGAGGAGGGCACTTGTTGGGATGAGCACTGGGTGTTGTATGAAAGTGATGAATCATGGGAATCTACTCCCAAAGCCAAGGACACACTGTATTCTCTGTATATTAGCTAACTTGACAATAAATTATATTAAAAAAAAAAAAAGAAAATTGTATGGGACTTTGCGCTGGCAGATATTAAATGTATTTTTGTAAAGCTATTGTAAAGCTACAGTAATTACACGAGTTCAATGGACTACAATCACACACCAAGACACAAGTTAATATGTCTGGCAACTAAAAGCTCTCGTAAACTTAGACTGCAGTTTCAAAAGAGTAAAGGGAACACTGACAAAACTCAAGTTTCCCTAAGAAAGAAATGCTATAAACTGGACTGCTTCAATAGTAGAAATTTGTTCTGGGGATGGATTTCTGATGTTCCTTGGCACTTGAAGACTCTATGAAAATGGAGCAGAACGTATGCAGGTGATTGAGACTCCAAGCCTTTTTAAAAAAAAATTTTTATCAGAGCCCTTGTGTTTTATCAGAGTGCTTCAGGAGTACCTGTGGCAGGTAAGTGGGAGGAAAAATGGGTACATTAAAGTTTGCATATCATAAAGATCACTTGGCAGCAGTGTAAGGATCAGCAGGAAGACCAACTTGATGATTATTCTAATAGTCCAAGCAAGAGGGTTGATGGAGCGGAGTAGCTGTGGAAGTGGACAGGGAAAAAAGGCATCAAGAATTATTTAGGAAGTAAAATTCTCTTGGTGATCAATGGCGTGTCAGATTAAGTATGAATGAAAGTCCAAGATAATTCACAGGTGTTCAGTCTTAAGCAACTGGGTAATAAGGAATAAAGAAGGGTGGGTTTCGAGGGCTGGACAGTTTAATTACCAGGTAAAGCACCCTAACATATTTTGTATATTTTACGTATTTTGTATATTTGATACATTTATTTTACATATTGGGGTTTCCCATAATTTTATTTACAAAATGATTCTGTTACTCTAAAAACAGACTGTAAACTCCTGGGTTTGAATGAGAGTCTTCGTATAGCTATGCCAATTCTCGTTTTTAAGGGGGGAAAACTGGAGCTTATAAAGGTATTTTCATTCATCCTGAATCGGTGTCAAATATGATCATTTTCACTCTAAGTCTTGTGGTCCCAGCGTGTGCTCAGATAACTAGAGCATGTGGTACAGAACACCATGAACGCTGAACTGCTGACCTGGTAAGAACCTTAATGTTCTGCTAGTCCAATCCCTTGATTGAACAAGCATCTGAGTCCCGGTCATTTTTGTCCAGCTGTTACAGTGACTGCAGTGACAGAGCCCAGATTAGAATCCAGTAGAATAAATTCTAATGGAGCATGTGACCCACTGCCACTTTCTGCCTCAACATTGCATGCTAAATCAGGCAGTAGAATTGTTAGCCCTTGTCGACACTTTCAAAATAAACGATTTTCTATTAACACAATAGATTAAATGTATTCTCTTGTTTAATCCTCACAACTCCATGAATTAAAAATAAGATTCCCACTGTACAGATGAGGAAACTAAAGCTTATGGAAAAAAGTAATTTGCCCAAAGTTGCAGTCAGTAAGTGCTAAACTTGAACTCAGATCTCATAACTACGAGCTTTTTTCCCTAATGCCCTCATTTACAAAAGAAATGAAATTACTCTTGGAAGAACGAATGCTAATTTCATATAGGTCTGTGCAAGATGATGAAAAATAAACAAAATATACAAGGTTTGTATATCTTATTAAAGTCAGAATCTTAAAAACTGCTTACCTAATACATTTACCTTGACATCATAGATTACTTTTAATACTACCCTTGCCCTGATATATTTGACCTCTATTCATACAAAATGAAAGGCAGCTGTAAGGATTGATTTTTAGATCTCTTTATTCAAAGTAAAAGATGAGCCAAAATCAAATTTCAGTATGTCCAATATTTATGCTTGCAAAGACAGTCTTGCAAGTGTCAACACTGGGTATATATTAGCATTATGGAAGATCAGCAGGTATAGGGTGAAAAAGCCATCATCAATAAGAAAGTCCCATATAACAATAAACACAGCTTCACAGTATTGTTTTAAAAATATACACAGCCCTTCCTTTAGACTGTAGCTATTTTTGAACGCTATTCATTAAGTTCATTTTTCTAAAATGTATAAAACTAATCCTTTTCAAATAAAATTATAAATAATAAAATTGATAAAATGAAATAATTTTAAAATAAAAAGAGACAAACAAAAAATACATTTTTTTTTGACAGAGAGAGAGAGAGTGAGCCAGGGAGGGACAGAGAGAGAAGGGGACAGAGGATATGAAGCAGGCTTTGTGCTGACAACAAAGAGCTCAACGTGGGGCTCGAACCCACGAACCAGGAGATCAAGACCTGAGCCAAAGTCAGATACTTAACTGACTGAACCACCCAAGTACCTCCCCCGCCAAAAAAACAGACACTTAAATATAGAGAACAAACTTGTGGTTGCCAGAGGGGAAGGTGGTGGGGGGATGTGTGATAAATAAATAAATAAATAAATAATACTTGGCAAAAAAATAAAACCAAAAAAACTAATAATATTTAAATGTCAGATTCCAGAGAACTTTCTTTCTATTCACAAGTTGAAGTAATTGGCCTATGTGGTAGAGAGAAAAATGGATAAAAACCGAGTCCTGGATCCTTGTTCCAGGCAACACAGCAGAGTGACAAGGGCAGACTTAACCAGCGACGTGCATTCTAATCCTGACTCTCCTGCTTGCTAGCTATGTGACAGTGGCCCTGTTATCCAACTTCGTGATCCCTCAGTTTGCTCATCTGTTAAATGAGGATGATAATTAGTGCCCATAACCTTATAGAGTTATCATCAGGATTAAGTTAATACTCATAAAGCCATAAAACAATGCCTGGCACAAAGGAAACAGTGGCTAAAATTTTGTCCATGAAACAAACCGTGAATTTAGACAAGACACTTCACTTCTGTGGGCCTT
Organism: Neofelis nebulosa; assembly: GCF_028018385.1. NCBI lineage: Eukaryota > Metazoa > Chordata > Mammalia > Carnivora > Felidae > Neofelis > Neofelis nebulosa. The sequence goes on along the minus strand of NC_080782.1, from coordinate 196,728,493 downwards.
GATTACCTTCCTTGTAATATGAAGTGATTGCACAATCTCTAAACTCTATTAACTTTGAAGTTTGATGAGTCAAATGCTTAAAACTATGGAATACCTACCTCTAAAGAAGTTGGCAAAATTTGATTACAACATGTGTGGATTTTGAGTCCCCCCTTCATGAGATAATTTGTTTTTTGTTTGTTTTAGAGGGAGAGAGCACATGAGCAGGGAAGTGGGGCAGAGGGAGAGACAAAAAGAGAGAGAGAGAGAACCTCAAGCAGGCTCAGGACTCAAACCATGACCCTGGGATCATGGTTTGAGCGAAACCTGAGCAGAAACCAAGAGTCTGGGGCTCAACCAACTGAGCCACTCAGACGCCCCTCAGAGATAATTTGATCAGGAAACTTCATCATACAAGAAGAGAGGCAAAGCAGAAGGAGATAAAAAAAAAAAAAAAAAAAAAAAAAAAAAAGAACAGGGTCCTTGGAAATTAGATTCCCGGAAACTGCTAATGGGTGGTGGTGCTTTGGAGTTTGAACCTTGGAGACAGTTCGACCTCAGTCAAATCCCAGCTTCTCCTTAACCAGTGTGACACTGATGGTGTCCTTAGCATCTCTGAGCCTCACAATCCCCATCTCTATTATGTGAAGCAGTCCCTACTTCACAAGTAGTCAGAAATGAGATTGCACACGTAAACCACAGGTTTGGCACATAGTGGAGAATGTAATAAGCAGCATTCTGGTGGCAGTGATGCTCATCACTCATGAGCATGATGTCTATAAGGGACTGTAGCAATTTTATAACTAACTCTCCTAGCCATTCACAAAATCATTATAAACTACAAAAATTACATTAAATGTGCAGTATGAGACTTAGCCCAACTTCATTTCTTCTTTTGGTGGTCAGGTGTACCACATTTCATTTATAAAAACAAAATATAAAAATAAGAAACATAATTTTCCATCATAACTTATCTCTTTCATCTAACAATGCTCTCTTGAAATACGCACAACTTTAAAATTTTCACATGGAATTTTTAAAATGACAAATAAAGGATTAGATGATTTAGTTTCGAGTTTGGGGGAAGCAGCACATTATTAATAACTCAAGGATGGACGTGTGATTACACAGCAATGGAAATCTAGCGCAAATCATCTCGTCCTTCAGATGTGAAGATGTTTCTGTGGGTGTCATTATCAATACAACTGGTGCAGCTTAAATAAACAGAATTACTAACAACTTTGCAGACTGAATAGATTTCAGTAGACCAAATTAAATTCAAACTATTTTCAACGCTACCCACAAATATATCAAATCCATAGAATGTCTTGGAGGAAGAAAAAAAGATGCTAAGCATTAAGTGCTCCTTTTTAATCCTTACAAAATTTCTAGCGTTCTCTATTTGTATTTTACTGCATTACTGTTTTGGTAAAGTGGTGAATGCTATTGAAAAATTAACTAATGTACAAAAGAAGATTAAAAATCATCCAAAAACCTGCCACTCAGAAATAATCTCTGTTAATACTTTGGAAAATATCATGTTAGACCTCTCTCCAAACCTATATACACATATGAATTATGTACATATGGTGTTACATTAATTATATCATGCCAAATGGCATTCCTTAATGTGTTTTTCTCTCGACAATATGCTGTGGTCATCCTTTTTATCTCTGTAAATGTGGATCCATATCATCGTTTTCATTGCCATACTGTACTCACTAATACACATCAGCAAATTTTACCTTGTCCATCAATGTGAATGAACACTTACAACATTCTTATGTAATCATTTTGTGGAACATGGTTATCTTCTCCCTTTGGCAATCCTTCTAGCCAACTAAAACACATTTTTAAAGAGATTTTTAAAAATCTAAAAAATGAGCCATTCATAAGCAATTTAAACATTTACCATGTCATATATTAATACGTATCCAAAATGTTTTTATTCCCAAAAACATATAGATAAGGAAATATGTAGGTCCTGTAATGAGAAAACTATAAAACCCAGAATTCCTGAGTGGCTAAGTAAGTTAAGCATCTGACTCTTCATTTCGGCTCAGGTCATGATCTCACGGTTCATGAAATCGAGTGCCTAGTCAAGCTCTGTCCTAGAAGCACAGAGCCTGCTTGGGATTCTCTCTCTCCCTCTCTCTCTCTGCCTCTCTCTCCTACTCATGCTCACTCACGCTCTCTAACTAAATAAATAAAAACTTAAAAAAAAAAGAAAACTATAAAACTACACTAAAGGACAGACAAGACTCGAATAAATAGTGGGTTCTGATATCAATTTCTAGTCCTTTTACTATAAGGAACAGATATGGCCCTTAACCCTGAGCTGGCATGGCAAGGGAATCAGTCTCCGTTCTGGTCCAGCCTAGAGTCCCTTCAGAGAGCCCAACGTGACTCTTGCCTCACACCATCTGCCCCAGGTCACCAATTCCTGTTTCACTTGCAGGAAGTTCACTTTAAATTACACTTTTAAAAAGTTGCTCTAAAAGTCCTAGCTGTCTGACCAGTTCCTGGGCTATCTCAGTGATGCTGCTATACTGTCTCTGCAACTTGAGTGTCTTTGTTCTCTTTGCTGTGTTCTCCCTCTTTCACAACTAGCAGTGCGCTTGGTGGAAGAGAAACAATTTAAATGTACTCTGGTAAGGAGACCAGTGAACCACTCCCTCTCTGCTCCCACCTCTGATGCCCCTGCACAGCGCCATGGCATTTCTAGTGAGACACCATTAATCATCTCCTGGAACCTCTAGCTCAAAGCCATTATCTGCTTCCTCACTTTAGTTCCAATATCAGATAGATACATGTGTACTGCTTATTTAATAGGACATATAGGCAATAGTCTTCTGCCTCTAAGGTCTTCCTGTCTTATTTGGACTAAATAATAATCATAATAACAATATTACAATAATGATAAAACTCACATTTATTGAACACTCAAATAGTGTGCTAAGACTGTTTTAAATAATCCATTTAATCCTCAAAAGATGAAGAATAGATATTCATCTGTCTAGGTCATTACCATACTGTCTTTCTGGAATCAAGAGGGGGACAAATGTACGATGAAATTTTTTTAGGCTAAAATATGATGATTCTGTTGTGTATCCTACATTGTAGTAGAGGCAATTCAAGAAATGCTTTGTGTTGAAATTTTACATCGGCTAGTGATAACTGCCACACGGACCCCTGTTCCCCATCTCAGGTCAGAGAAAAGAAATCCTCTTTCAACACTTCTTTAGAGACTGAGGAAGTACCTTTTTAAGACGATAGTTATATATATGAGGTTTACTGGCATGATATTATTTTAGGTATACATTGCTATATAATTGTTAGAACAAAATCATTAGCAGTAGGCTACAGGTGGATGCTTATTTGGAAGAACCGAGAAAACAGCAGCTTTTGAAAATATCAGGTATACGGTTGTTATGGGGTCAAGGATCAGTCCTGTATGGAAGTATCTGAGGCGCTATTAGCGTTTTAGGCAACGATATTAAGTTAACAGCCTTCTTTCAAGTGAAACCCACTGTGTTTCCTTTAGTATGTGTTGTATATTCAATAAAACACATGTGGTATTCTTCAGAATATGGTTTCAGCCAGTCTCAACAAATCCTATGATCTTTTTCAAAATTTCCTGAATTAAAAAGACAAATACAGATCCAACTTCTGGTAACCTAAGTGGAAAAAAAAAAGCAAGAATAAGGACATATTTCCAAGTGATACATTAACAAACCTACTGCAACCTGAGTATACTACACATCAGATGAGAATTTCTTAAGAGTGTAAGACACCTAAAAATTCCTGGTGACAACATGGGTTGTTTATTTGGGGTCATATATTTGCTTCAAACTTCCTCTATACCACAGAAAGAGGAAGTTTCCAGCTACACTATTTAATTAGTACCTCATTAAGAGCATAAACACGATAAGCAATACAGGTTCTGGCCCCAGTGTTTGTACCTGGATATGGGTAAACAGTTTTTAGTGAGTCTTGGCTCTCTGACAGCTCTCAGCTGTCATTGGCACTACAGAGCCCAGGGAAGGTGCTGACATTCCTTGCCAAGTGCACACTAGTAAACATTCAAAGCAGTTGAGAAATCCAATCACACCGACTAAACTACTAAAAAATAAAAATAAATAAATAAATAAATAAATAAATAAATAAATAAATAAAAAATATATATGTATATATAGGAGTCTGGATATGGCAACATACATGCATGCATATGCATCATGTCAAGCCTGAATTATTATTCCAGTTGTTTGAAAGGGTACCTCGACTCCTTCCACATTTACCTGAGGTTCTAGCTATTCCAAGGGTATCTTCAGGAATATCGTTCACTCAGGGAGAGTCAGTACAACTGCCAAGAGCCAAATATGCATTTCATGCAAGTAAAATCCTTGATGAACAGCAATTACCAAATTGACTTGCCCCTGGGGAGCATCCTGCCTTATGCCAAGCCACTAAGGGAATAACATCACTATATATCCAGAAATACCTGGGATTACTCATCTTTTTTGCCAGTAAGCAACTCTTTTGAAAAGGAAAACTGGGTGACTGGGCTTCTTGTACTTTGATACTCACTAACCAATTTTATGACCTTAGACTCGCCATTTAACCCTTCTGGTCCTCCTTTTCTTCACCTATAAAATGAGGGGATGAGCCCAAGTGTTTTCTATGAGCTCTTCAGTTCTAAAATGATATGATTTGGTGCTGCGTATTTATATAGCATATTCCTTCTGCAGATTTCAAAATCTCTCAAGAGACTCTCATTAGTATTCTCAATATTGCTGTGAGGCAGGCAGGTGGCAAGGTTTATTATCCCCATTTTTTTAAAAAGGAGACAATGAGACACTTTGCTGACACAGCACTCTTGACCAAGTAAAGATGAGAAGTTAGGTGTCCTAATACTAATCAAGAACTCTGTTAAACCACTTTGCTACTAAACTAAATGGAAGGTCTCTGATGAATAAAATATTCTGTGCTCATGGGGGGAAAAATGTACTTTGATCACTTTGCAGAGATGTAGTGGTTTAAAACAATGATTTCCAAATTGTAGCCCATATAATATTCCAGGTGGTTTTTCTCAGTTCTTAACATATGCCTATACGTAGTTTCTCTCTTCTGATAGGAATATCAAAGTATGAATCGGCTAAAGTAAGAGAATATTAAGGAATGTGTACAGAAAAAGTAAGAAGATAGTCTGAGGTAGAAATAATTAAATTTGCAATGGAAAATTTGCAGAGAATAAACTATATAATCTATTTTAATCTAGAGAAGTTATAGCTAAAATTTAACTAGACATGATCAGTGAAATGAGATTATCACCCTAGTAATAATCTAAATAGCTTTCAATAATAGTATGTACTTCTCAAGAACTGTAAAAGGCCTAAGATTTTATCCTATTTGCAAGCTAACAAGTTAGCCTGCCATAATGTCATGAGTGCTGGCAGAAGACACAATACTCCCAGCTCAGAGAAAAAGGATGTTATTACTCTCAGCCATAGCAGTGGCCAGATTATACTTATTTTTGCTTTGGTTTCCCCAGCCCTAGTTCCCACAGGGTGATGCACAGAGGGCCAGGTGACATGTGTACACACAGTAGGTTGCAGAGAAGAGAAGAACCCTGATCTTGGGAATCCTGAATGGCTAGTTGTAATGGACAGCAAGCGTGTCTGCTCTTTGCTCCAGGGAGAGGCAGTATATCTAGCTTCCAAGGCTGTTCACTACATATGTATGCCTGGAAAGATAGTTTAGAGCAAAAACAGTACCTCTGAGTACCCCTGCCTGCAAAAAGTGCAAAAATACAGGAGACCCAGAGAAAATCTCCCAACCTTATGTTCTGACTTCAACTATCTGTGTATCTGGTGTTCTGAGTATTCTCAAGTGCTCAAAGCAAACAACGTAACAATAGTGATTAAGAATAGGGCATTTTCCCCAGCCTGAACTCCTAGTAGATGTCTCTTAGTTTCTGTCTCTATGCTTGTAGTTTGATAAATACAAAGCAGAAGAATATTTGGTTCACATTTCCCTGCCTTCCCTTCATTCCCTTCCACTTCTTAAAGTGGGTTAATGTCCTCCAGCAAGAAGATCCAGGTAAAAGCACTCTGAAATGTATAAAACCTTACATGAACATACAGCTGGGATTCCAAATTCCTTGTCTTATTTCCAGGTACCCTGCAAAATCCATAATTCTCGTTTCTTATTTCATACTCACTTAAAACTCCCTTTGTTTCTCTTTAGCTCTGAGCCTCAGTCCTAGTTAAAAATCTATTATGGGGCACCTGCATGGCTCAGTCAGTTAAGCATCTGGCTCTTGTGATTTCAGCTCAGGTCATGATCTCACAGTGGCAGGACTGAGCCCTGCCTTGGGCTCCACACTGAGCATGGAGTGGAGGGATTGGGATTCTCTCTTCCTCTCCCTCTCTCCCAAAGTACATAAATAAACATTTTTAAAAACGATTATGGCCACATATTTGGAAAGCAGAGAAAATCACTGGAAGCCCCCAGTCATAGAGCTAGAATCACCATCAAACAGAACACTGTCAGTGTTCCCACAAAGCTTTTGGCAGCAACCAAGAAGTCACATGTGAGGGTGAGGATGTATATGCTGGTAGCCATCAAATCCCGAAAGTGCTGCTCCCTAGTTATGGGACCTTGCTTTGGTTATGCAAGCTCTTTGTGTCTCAGTTTTTCAACTGTAAGATGAGGGCGATAACACCTACCTCTTAAGGTTTGGGGAGGACTAAATTAATTCATAATATAAAATATCTAAAATACTGCCTGGTACATAGGTGTTTGATAAAGGTTTGCGGATGAATGAACTTTCCTAGCTAACGTGGGGACCATCATACTGAATTGCCAACGTTAACTGCATTATTGCTAAGATACTGATATTAGGGGCGCCTGGGTGGCTCAGTCGGTTAAGCGGCCGACTTCAGCTCAGGTCATGATCTCTCGGTCTGTGAGTTTGAGCCCCGCGTCGGGTTCTGTGCTGACAGCTCAGAGCCTGGAGACTGTTTCAGGTTCTGTGTCTCCCTCTCTCTGACCCTCCCCTGTTCATGCTCTGTCTCTCACTGTCTCAAAAATAAATAAAACGTTAAAAAAATTTTAAAAATTAAATAAAATACTGACATTAAGGGAAATATGTAGATAACGAATAGCACATTTTTTTCAGAACCTACATATTATTTCTAGTTTGTTTTTATAAACTAGGTAGCAGGAGGACAAAGAAATGTTAATCTATTCACACATTTAAAAAGAAAAGTATTGCAGGGGCTCCTGGCTGGCTAAGTCAGAAGAGCATGCGACTCTTGAACTTGGGGTTTTGAGTTCGAGCCCCATATTTGGTGTAGAGGCTACTTAAAAATAAAATCTTAAAAAAAACCATTTCAGAATAGTTTGATGTATTAGATATATCTCCTTGATTATTAAATGAGCATTCTCTGCTGTGCTCGAGATTTAACATCAAACTGCTAATTTTGCTTCTTAATAACTATGGAATTATGATTGGTGAGCTATGACCTTCCCCTCTGCACACAGAAAATTTGGTTTCATGTAAACATGAGTTGCTATTTTAAGTGAAAATGTGAAGGTCTTAAAAGTGGCACAATTAAGAATTTTCATTCCATACAAACGAATATAGAACAAAAAGAGGTAAATAAATGGCAATGACATTTTTAACATGACATTTTAGAATATTTAAAGGGACCACAAGAACAATAAGTGCATCTTGTGTGCAACTGTCTTTGAAGTTCTAATCTCGGTTCATGCCACTAAATCATCAAGGAAGGTTATTTTTAACTTGTTATGTAAAGGCTTTAGAAAAAAAAATCAAGGAGATCTCTCTGAGTACGAAATGTCAAACAGAAAGAGGTTTTTGTACATTCTTAGTGTACTAAGGTGATATATGTATGGATCAGAGAGAATTAATTTATCCCAAAATTTTCCAAAATAGCATGAAAAGATTTACAGAATGGGAATGATGTGTTTTCCTAAACAGCTTCTTTGAGATACCTTGTAAGTGGAATATTTGCATGTGGCTAAACCACAGTGTAGATTCAACCAATTAACAAACTTTGATCCCTGGAAACTAGATGTGAATATGATTACAAGGCCCCACTGGGAAGAAGCCCAGTATCCCTGTAGTTCCAGAGAAGAGCTGTGACACCGAGGAAGGAATCTTCCATCCCAGGGAAAGCCCAGTCCACTTTCTCCTTATGAAAAACGTCTTGTTCCTCCTCCCCTCCTTCATCTCCTTACTTTTCTCTTTTTCTTCCTGTCCCCCCTCTTAGGTACACATGCAGATCCCAGTGATCTCACCTTTGTTAATTAATTCAGTCCATATTTTTATCAAAAATTAAAATTTGATGGCGTCTTCTCTCTACCTTAAAAAATAAATGATAATATGTAATATTTCCTCACGTATTGACTCTTGTCAAATCATTGGGCAATATTTTGACCATAAACACCCCCTCAATTTAGGTCAGCATGAGAACCCTGCCTCCGTCTTCCATCTTCCAAGAGAGTGAATTTGCTCTTTTAGTACACTGTCCACCTTCCTTTAATCAGGTCTTGAAATTTTTATTTTGAAAATGGGAAATATAAATGGTGTCATCTCTGCAGTTGGGGCGAAAACGGAAAGGTCCAAATTTCTCTCATACTTTAATGTGGGTGAGCCATGATCTACTTGTTAAAATTCTTGGATTGCTAATAAAAGTCATAATATACCAAATGGTGGTAATTTGGATGAAACAAGCATATCAATCATTGAAGAATGGGCTCATGGCTCTTTATCTGGGCAGAATCATTAAGTAGAATTTATGATATATAATGTATACTATTAAGCAGCTTCCATTAAACTTGCCTGCCAAACTCATTCTATACAGAGGGATGTTTCTGAAAGCAAGATGTGTGCAAGAGCGCCACCTGTAGGAAAACGTCCACATTTACTTTACAATGCTGAAAATTCAGAAAATTACTAGGTTTTGTAGCAGAAAACTTAAAGAAAAGAAAATATGGAGGAAATGAGATGTTTTCATTTAAAAGTCCAAACCACCTTAAAAAATAAATAGTGTAAAACTTAGTCTAATAAAAATATAAGTATTTCAAGACGTAACTTTTTCTCTTGAAAGAAAAAGTGCTCTGATTTTGCAGATATTTTAAACCACACAAATAGCTTTTCTTCTAATTTAAATAATAATTCAAACAAAACCGTTATACTTTTTGCTATTCTTTATACATTCTTCTACTTTGCTTTTTTGCTAACCGTACGTTTGGCAATCTGCTTTTTCAAAACCTGAAAACAATAGCCGTTCAAAGTACAAATAAGCTTCTTCGTGATGTTTCATTTTGCAGAAAACAGTGTCCAAAAACCTACCTTCAGCATAAATATAAGATAAATGCAGAATGCTAAGGAAATAGGGACTTGTTCTACCGCCATGAAATGTCCTTTAGGAGTTGATATCCACAGAAATTTAGTCTTAAATACTTGCTACTTTGACCTAGAAGCTAATTATGAGGGAGTCGAGCCAAAAAGTGAGATGAATAAAAAGAAATTTCATTGGTATTACAGAGATAGTTGCCAGAAACAGCTTACAAATCATGAATCTATGCAGAGATGAAAAGTTGAGTCTAAATTATTATTCGACTGGGTCCTTAAATCAATGAAGAGCAAAAAAATGATTACAGTGGACCTTTAATTTTCAACTATAAAAAGTCAACATGGTAGCTTGTTCAACAGCGTTTTACTGCAGGCTGGAAAGAGAGCCTTTTGCTTGTTCATTTCTAAAAAGAATATGCGGGGGGCGTATTTTTGGTTTTGTTTTGTTTTGTTTTGTTCTTAACATAAGTTACAATCAGTCATTGCTACAGATCACAGAAAAAGCTGCTTGGCTCTCCGACCAAGTGTGGTTTAACAGGCAACAAACCAGGAGGGGATGATGCCCTGAAGGTACCCCCTCATTATCTCACACTTGGGCCCTTTCGCTTTTCATAGACCCATTGTTCATTTGGGTGAGGCTGGATTTTAAGTAGATTCAGTGCTCATCAAGCAAGGTGCCAAAGACAGAGGCCTGCAAACTGATGTCCTCTGTGCGCAGAGCCCGAGTGGCTGGGAGGGCGGCAGCTTTCCCACAATGCACCATGCCCGCGCTTCATCTCTGCCCTGGGAGGCCCACTTCTCAGGATGAGAGGATAATTCACTCGCGATAGCCCATTCAATCTTCAGCCTCTCGGCTGACGCTGCCAACGGAAGTGCCAATTAATGCCAATTACAATGGTGACTTTTCTGATATGGGCACCTACTCATATAGGCCATCAAACAGCCATCATATATTAATGACTGTCAGTCATTACCAACATGGGCGAAGTTTGAACTAGTGACCTGGAGGAGAACTGCTCTTTATCCTACTTCCAACTCCCTGAACCGTCCAATTCCCCTCCCCCTTTCTTGGCCAATGTTCTTAATTATAGTTTTGTACCTGAATAATGAATGTGCTACATTTTGACAGTGACAATTGCTGAAACGGTGACAGCGGAAGTGCAGCTACTGTCTGCCATTTAGCCATCCCTGTCACAGCCTTCAGGCCAGCGAGGGCCCCTGCTCAAACCTTCAGGGGGCACCACTATTTCCTTTGTCATTCAATCGAGCCCAGTTTTTTATTTGTCTTTCCTACTCCTCGGAGGTAAGGAGGGCATTTTTATGCAGATCAATGTGTCCCGGACTTCTATGCAGATGCTGCCATTAGGCCTTTCTTATCTGCTCATTATTTCATAGAGCCTTATTAACCGCGAACTCCCGGTACAATGACTATGCTGCAGATTAATCTGGAAATGCACCTCTCAGTCTCAAAAAGGGAAAGCGAGTTAAACACAACAAACATTCTAAATGATAGAAGAGGGTCAAGTTCCTTTTGTAAAACACACATCTTAACCTTTCTTTTCTTGAATATCACTTAACCACAATTTGGGGCTGAATCCCAGCTTGGGGTGCAAATCCTACATGGCCAATTGCTGTCTGCTGTCTGACTGTGGAGTTATGTTTTCAGGGACCCTGAGACTCACCTCACTTAACTCCCAGAATGCATGTCAGCCTGCAGCAGTCAGGAATATTTCTTTCAAGTGTGAATTATTCCTAGGTTTGGAAAAAACTTTAAGAGGAAGAAATTGTTACTAAGCCCTTCACTCTGCCTTCCAAGAGCTTGAATATAGACCCAGCAATTGGCTACACTCCTCACACATCAGAAGAACAAAAGAATAGCCAAATAGTAGAATGTATCACACTTCCAACTCTTTAGTCTTTTTCTGAAAGTGGCACCAAAAGACAATTTGTGAAAAAATAGTCTGGAATTTCACTTAACTTCTCTACATCTGTGATATGTACCCCCCCCCAAAAAAAATGCTGGTTCCCTTAAAAGAGCTTAATCCCAACATATCAATGTAGAGATCAAGTTTAGATAATCTGTCCTAGTCCCCTAGTGAGGTGGTGGCCAAATTAAGGTTACAACTCAAACCCAAAGTTTTTTCACTTTTTTGAAGCCATTCACGTTTATCATCCCAGCAACCTCCTCTGGGTACCACTCATGCACAATTCCATGCAGGGGCAATCTGGATGGGAAATATGATTAGCACCATTTTGCAGATAAGGGAAGGGAAGCTCGGCGAGGATAAGGCAAAGTGCCCAAGACCACGCAGTCTATAAGTGGCAGGACCAGGATTGGAACCCAAATATCACTGGCTTCAAAGAACCCAATCAGTCACCTCTATCGCATGACCTTAGTCCTGTAGAGAGCCATTCAAGAAGTAGGTCAAGGTTCCTAAGGTCAATTCAACTTGCCATGCAAAATGCTCCAGCAGTCTATGAATCTTTGAGACTTCAAGTCACTTTAAGTTACCATTGAGCAACAAGCAACATCCTATTCTCAATAACCGTGGGCAGCAAACACTGTGGCTTCCAGTCTTGCTCAGTGGTGCTGATACCATGAAAAGCGACTGTGAGGTAAGATGCAGGACGTGGTTTTCCTTTAACACGCCCAGAATGTGAATCCCAAAGGGTGCCATCTAATAAGACTTTAAATAAAACACAATGATTTTATTATTATCACTAGCGATCATTCACTGAAGTCCACTGAGAGCTCTATGTACATTATATTCTATTTAATCCTCACCATGGGTGTTATTATCCCATTTATTGGATGAATAAAGTGAAGGCCAGCAAAAGTCAGCAAGTTGCCCAAATGCACCAACTTCGCGCTAGACTCTGAACCCAGGACTTTCAAGCTCCAAAGTCAGAGTTCTTTCTCACTGCTGTTCCTTGATAAGATCTTTGGTCTCATGCTTTGGGCATTTATTTGTTTTGAGGGGAAAAGGGTCCTGGGAGGGTATTTCTAAATAGACTAAGGAAAAGTATTTCTAAATAGACTAGTCTAAATAGACTAAGACTATTCTTGCCTCAAGGGGATAACAGGTGGAAGAACGTGTGGAAAAATATTTTTGACAGTATCAAAATATCTCGGGATGACCCCTTATTTTCGTACTGTATTTTAAATGACAAAGACCTTTCCAACTTTGAGAGAAGAGTAGAAAACAATAGATCAGTGTACACAGCAGACAGACTGTAGAAGTCTAGAAAATAAGTAATAAAAGCAATCTTCAGGGCGCCTGGGTGACTAGTTGGTTAAATGTCGGACTGTTGGTTTCAGCTCAGGTCATGATGTTCTGGTTCATGGGACTGAGCTCCGTGTCAGGCTCTGCAGTGACAGTGCGAAGCCTGCTGGGGATTCTCTCTCTCCCTCTCTCCCTGCCCTTCCCTGCTCGTGCTCGCTCCCTCTCACTCTCTCTCAAAATAAATAAACATCTTTTAAAAATAAAAACAATTGTCTTCTATCTTTGCACTGTCTTTCAAAATAGTAACTACACTAGTTTGCCTACAGTACAGAAGAAACCCCCTCAAAGACACAATAGTCACTAGTTTTTGAAAAATACATATTGCACTGGCCCTCCCACCATGGTAGACAGGCTCAGACACAGAATTTCCTTTGCAGGAAACATATTAAAACTCAAGAATCCCTCCAAGTATTATATAAATATATATATATGAAATATTAGATATAATCCTGGAGATGCATTTTTCCTTAGGACTAAAATTTTAACCACTGATGTCATGGATCTTGAAAGGGCACAGAACCATGGCAATATGAGACCATTCTGGGCCAAACACAGGGACATGAGCCTGGATGATAAGCAATTTTAAGGTCACAATGAGAAAACATTTAGGATTCAGGGATAATAAATATTACAGGGGTTGAAATGCAAAGTCATGAAAGATTAAAGGAAATAATAAAATGTTTGTGACTTCAGGAAATCTGACTTTGAGGAAATGTGTCCCACCCTGAGGAATTCACTAATAGAAAATCCACTACTGGAAAGTAGGCACTATTTGTTGGTACAGCTGAAACAAAATAGCTTCTGATTCCGTGAGAGACTTCCATCTCACACAATGGCAAGAATTTCTGACAAGCGTTCTGCAGAAACCACTGAGTATATCTTTAAAAAGGGACAAACATTTCAATGTTCTACTGTTGAATCCGGACAGAAAAATAAATATATGAAACAAGGAGTAACATGAGGACCGGAATTCCTTTTTAAAGGACCGTAATGAAAAGATGGGAACGACAAGAAGGAAGAAAAGAGGAAACAAGGTACTGGACAAACTGATTTCAATCTAGGACAAGATTAAAAGGTAAAGCTTGCACGGCGTGTGTGCGTCCCTGAGTTCTCACTTGCCGGAACTACAGTTCTTCGTTTTTTAACACCTCAAAGCTCTTCCCATACTTCCAGATCTGAGCGTCAGCATTTTTCTTTTTTACCTACTTTCTCTTTTCTAGATTTAACTGTAATTTCCTTTTTCTGACTACATTTGGAATGCCACTATTTCAACTTTCAAACAGTTTGTATGCAAGATGTTGTTTTATGTAAAGAAGAGAAAAGATTGACAAATCGAAACCAAACAGGGAAGAATTATAAATATTTTGCTTCCCTATTGCAGCTTTCTCCATATGCCTCAAATAAAACATTTCCAATCGAGCCCTACTTCTGCATGAAGCCTACCAACAAAATAGGCCCTTATTAGTATGTAACGTGTGTAAATTGTAATCAGCACTTTTTTTAAGAAACAATTGAAATATGATGTTTATGGAAAGGAACTAGAATCTTTTCTTTTTTTTTTTTTTGCAAATGAAATCTGAAACTGCACAAGCTATTGACAGACTGATGGCTGGGTCGGTTGCCAGAAGCTGGTTAGGGAAGTCGGTATGAAGGTCACTAATTTCATTCTGTTTTATTTCAACAAGACCTTGAAACAAAGAACATAGTCTTTAATAACGTGGTGAGGAGGTATGGGTGATAAAACTAGAGCTTTACTATCAGTTCTGTGCAATTTTTAAAAATAAGGAGATAGTATTTTACCAGAATACATGTTCTAAATGTTATCATAAAATGACTGAGAACAGGGGTAAAGAGATAATTTTTGTAGCAGTGGCTGATTTTAATTTTTCCAATGTTCCCTGCATTTTCCTTTTTGTATCCTCAAATTATTATAATTGAAGCAAATCAGCTAACACTTTTTTTTTTTTAAGTGCATGTCTGGATTGTATGGAGAATACTCTTTGGGACGTTTCTGGACTTTTCTCATTTATTTTAATATTCTCTATGCAGAATCCAATACTGACTTGTTTTGTGAACTTTATTTTTCTTACTAACAATGGAATCACACATTAATAATGAAAACAAGGCAACCCATGTTCCTACAATGGTCACTTAGAAATTATTCTTTTAATAAATTTAACTTGTTTAGAGAAGAGAACTTGATGTAAGTAACAACAAAAAATATTTGTTTTGTTTTTGTCTATTATTTTTTAAGTGTATTTATTTATCTTGAGAGAGAGGGAGAGAGAGAGAGCATGCGTGCGCGCACAAGTGGGGGAGGGGTAGGTAGAGAGGAAGAGAGACAATTAAAGCAGGTTCCACACTATCAGCACAGAACCTGTTGCAGGCTCAATCTCACGAACTGTGAGATCATAACCTAAGCTGAAATCAAGAGTAGAATGCTTAACTGACTGAGCCACCCAGGCACCCCATTTTTGTCTATTATTAAAGTAAATAAGTCCAAGTAAACTCATACATGGCCTCAGCTATGTGAAATGCATGAAATTATTATAGGAGAATTATAGTTTGAAGAGGTTTCCTGAAACTCTACAAAAGCTTAGATAATATAGTCCTAAAAGAATTTTTAATGTATTTGGAAATACATTATTATGCTGCATGTGCACAGGCACGCACACACACACACACACACACACGCACACACACAAGGACTGAAGCAATAAATCTAGTGAATAGCACGAAAGGAAATTAACTGAAAAAAATAAATTACTTAAAAGAAAGCAAAAGAAACCCTAAAACGTTCTAGCAAACAGACACAAATCCAACAGATAACAAATAAACGAGTCATCAACATCAAACACGGCCCCCAAACCCCCATTAGTTTCAAGTTCACATGGGTTTTCTGTTACTTGGGTGAGCACCAGATCTGGGCAGTGTCAGGACCCACCTCCCCCATGGTATGAGGACCAGGGCCAACTTTTCAGACAAAATATGGCCAAGTCAGGCTCTAGAAATATGGTCCATTGTGTTTATCTATCTGCCCCAGGATAGAAAAGACCATGTATATGTTTCCTTTTTTTGGCTACAGAAACTCTTCTCCATTAAACAAATCCTTCCAAAACTGCCAGTCAGAAGACACATTACCCTCAGCAGAAGTTGACTGTGCTGGCATCCTGATCTCAGAGTTCTAGTGTTCAGGCCTGTGAGAAATGAATATCTGTTGTTCAAGTCACTCAGTCTCCGGGACTTTTATTGTAGCAGCTTGAGCTAAGACACTTGGTTTGACATACCAATGATGGACTCATTTCTCACATATCCACAGTATCCTCCTCTACCAGTGCTTTTTCTAACACGAGCTGAAGCTTTCCTCCTCACAGCTGCCAGACGTGTAGGGCTTCTGGTGCTCATGGGGCTGATGGCTAAGAAGCAGGGTTTGCCTTTCTCCTCACTAGGCTCAACTTGCGGCTTGCTCCAAGTTGTCTCAACATTACAATCCCACATGGTGGTACCTCGCAGCAATACCTCTGAAACAACACTACCTTCCCACCTTGTAGGTAGCAGACCTGAAGTTTTCCAGCATAATCCTTGCCATATTACAGTGGAGTGGATATATCTGTATAGCGTTTCCTTTTTACATTGATTCCGGTGAAACCATACACTTTCTCAGCTCCTTCTTTGTGCTGTCTTATTCTGATTCACCTCAAGAAGCCAGAACCCTTAGTAGCCCTGCCTCCTTGATATCCAGCCAAGGGGGTTCACAGCCTCAAAGGCAGTAGGAGGGGAAACAGTTCAGCAGACCTGCATATGAAATTTCACCATCTTACTTCTTCTGGGTCTTAACGTCTTCAGATATGATATTGCCAACCTTCTTTAAATAAGGACAAGCCCTTTCTCATGCTATCTATAGAGCACCAGGTCCCTTAGGTTTTCTCTACCAGAACCCAAAACTTTCCTTGTTCCTAAAAATAAACTTTAGTATGAACTCCAGAGTATCCAGCCACCAACTCCCGTGATTACAGAAGGCAGACGGCATAGCTCTGGAGTACACAAAATGATTTCTCTTCTTGTTTCCTTCCCATACTAACTGATACTTAACTTACTGACTTAGTTATCAGATTGCACCTTTTTATTTAGACATTTTAATGAATTTATTTTCCAAAATGCCCTAACTTACTCCCCCTGCCCACCTTATAGTGGGGGAGAATTTCATTAAAAACTTAAAGAGTCCCAATTCTCAACAGTTCATAATCTATTTGAAAACTTATGTATGCGCACACACACGTACACACACACACACACAGAGAACAGTAACAGGTCCAATGACTGGAATCTGTAATCAGCGTTGATAATCTCTTAAACTTTTTATTTGTTGCATATTAACTTCACAAAAGAATATTACAGTGGAACTGCATCTTCATGAATTTCACATATGAGGCATTAGTTTACATATCTGGCTTTTCAGAATTTCTGATTAAATGTTTTCATTTAAATGGAAAATAATATTTAATGTGATATCTAGCCTAAAGTGTCCCTGAAGCTTCAATTGCAAACAATCATAATAAAGAATGTTCTTGTTTAATCTACAAAATAAGTACATTTGATTTTAATTACTTGGATAATGACTAAGCAAGTACATCAGGCACATCCCTTCCAAGAGATAATGAAAGACACAGAGGAGCAAACAATATTCCTGCGAACAGACCATCACATTCTGACTCTGAGGATGACTCCACTAATGAAAATCTGTCTTTGCAAATGACTCATCTTCTGAAGACTGCTCTGAAGATGTTGGAAATCAGAATGATGCATGTGAAAATGAAATTAATCAATATGAAGATGGGGAACAGCAGTCTATCACAGAGGGGCTGTTTGATAATAATGAAATTGAGGAAACAGTCAGTGGTAAAGAAACAAATGAAAGCACAGGAAATGTCAATGATAATAATGAATAAGTAACTAATTCTTAAAATTCAAAAGGAAGAGTTAGCAAACAAAGACAAATTATCATCCAGAAAATGACAAAGACACGAAACTACAATTACTTTGAAGTTCACTCCAATTTTCTAAAAATATGAAAACACAAATATGGTAGTAAATTTAACAGAAAGGAGGGTCCGAAATTTTCAGAACTCACATCAATACTAAAGCTACAAGTTTGACTGCCTAGTTTGGCTGGAGCAATGAAGCATAAGTGCATAGCAGTGGAATATAAAACTAGAAAGTTCTACTGGACTTCCAGAAGGCACTTGGAAATGTCAGAATGAATCTTCTTCAGTTGTCCTTGCCTGTTTTTTAACCACATTGTTCCAAGTCCACAGACTGACCCTAGTCCATTTTGTCTGTCACAACAACGTGACAGTTTTTAGTCTCACAGTTTTCAGTCTCTCAGTCTTTAATTGCTCTAAGTTCAGTCTTTAATGTGCAGATTTTTGGTCTCAGTTTCATGTTACTTATCAACTCCATTTTCCTCATAAATGCTATTGTTTGTAACATCAATGGTGAATCACAGGTTCATGGGCATCTGGACAACTGCAGTTCCCCTGTGCGTCTAAAAGACAAACGTCTTCTGCTCTGTTTCGAATAGTGTCTGTAAGATTATTTGTTACTGTGCAAACAACCTGTTCTCTATACCATAACCACTCTCTTTTCTCACTACCAAACTCCCCACTCCAAAAGAACCAAGGCTGGGAGCGCCTGGGTGGCTCAGTCAGTTAAGCATCTGACTTCGGGTCGGGTCATGATCTCGCGGTTCATGAGTTCAAGTCCTATGTCAGGCTCTGTGCTGACAGCTCAGAGCCTGGAGCCTGCTTCAGATTCTGTGTGTCCCTCTCTTTCTGCCCCTCCCCCACTCACACTCTTGTGTGTGTGTGTCTCTCTCTCTCAAAAATAAATAAACATTAAAAAAAAAAGAACCGAGGTTGAGGTTAGCTATTGCTAGTAATAGCTAAACAGTAAGTTATTATAATAATAAGCTATTATTTAACTCAGCCAAGTTCTCTAATTAGGTCCCCCTGCAAACAGTTCACATTTGTTCATTTTTTTCTGATTTTGCATAAATTTTAGGTTTCTCTTTGTTCTGTTTTGTTGGGGTTTTTTTTACAAACTCAACACATTACATTTAGATGTGATTTCCTCTTATGTTGTAACTTGCCAGCAATGTTTCCCTCAGGCTAGACCTTAGCCTTAACCCAGCATTTGATAAGCATCGAGTGCTTCGGGGCCACCCGGGTAGCTCAGTCAGTTAAGTGCCTGACTCTTGATTTCAGCTTAGGTCATGATCTCATGGTTCGTGAGTTTAAGCCCCACATTGCTGTCAGTGTGGAGCCTGCTTGGGATTCTCTCTCTCCCTTTCTTTCTACCCCTCCTCCACTCCAGCTAATGCTCTCTATCTCAAAATAAATAAATACACTTAAAAAAAGCATCAAGTGCTTAAAAGTTAAAGAAATGACTTTAAATACCAATCCCAAAACCTATATACAAATTGTACATATGGCTTAGAAAAAAGTTTTGCTCTATCTGTAAAATTCAACAAATCAGCAAATCAAAAAGGATACTGGACTTTTAGAGGGACAAATATTATTGCCCCATCTACAACAGGATGCTTTCCTGGCATGTAGAGGGCACTTGATACATAAAGTGAATAAATTAATGAATGAATCAGTGTGTGATTTGTCCATGTTTACTGTGTCACAGAAAAAACAAGAGAGGAGAGAATTTTAAAGATAAAATAGGAAACGCTATCAAATGCCATGAAGAAGACAGAAATTATGAAAACTAAGAAAAAGTCATTGGATATGCAGGTCAATAGTGATTATCAGTGATCTTTGTAAAAGTGAAGATAGCTTACACTTTTGATTATGTCCCCCTAAATTTTAGAGAGAATTAAAGAGTGATGGGTCTGTTGATCTGCAAAATATCAAACCTAATTCTTCATGTTATAAAGGAGAAAACATCAGTAGAGCAAAGCATCTACATGGAAAATTCACAATTTTTACATCATAGTAGATCCAATATAAGCATGAAGTGGATGAGATTGTGTCATGGACAAGTAGTCCTTGCTAAACAGAATCCTGTGCATCTAGAGAGCGGCCATTGCAGTGAAGTAATCTTAACCAAGAATATTTCCATTAAAACATGGCAGATTTAACACATAATTTCAAATTCAAACTCTTTCTAAGTCACTGCAAAAAGGACAGTAGCAGCATTTTTCAGGGTAGAAAAACACAAGGCAGAAGAGAATGGGAAAAGAGGAAACCTGGACAAAGGATGCCTACAAATTTGGGAATAATAGAAATTTAATTGATACAATGAAATTTTATTTTACACCCATCATTTTGGCAAAAGTTAACAGTAAGGTAAGGATATGAAGAAATGAGAATTCTCATATTCCGCCATCAGGAGTGAAAAATGGTTCAACCACATTGAAGAGCAATCGCTGCTAACGTTGAAGGTGTTCATGCAAAAAAGAAAAATCCTATAAAATTATATATATTTTCTGTAAGAAATCCTCACATACGTGCACAAGGAGACATACATGAAAATGTCCATCGCACACGATGTGACATAGCAAAACGAGAAGTGTGCATGTCAAAAATTGGCAAGTGTAAAGGAAACTAAGAAAATATTAATATATTACAAAGTAGGAGTAGGGAATAACTATTGTGGATGGAACGAGAAGTAAAAGAACATTTCTTAAAGTTACAAAACTAACAAACAAAGCATGAAAAAATACCATAACCAAAAGTAAAAACATAACTACTTGGAGTGAAATATGAGAAGCATAAGAAAGTAGAGGAGTTAAACACACATATGTCCTAGAGAAATTTAGTTGATTATGTTTCTAAATTAAGGGATAAGAAATAGCAATTTATGCATATTATTCTTAGATACAGAAGTTACCACTAGAAGAAATTGTTGAAAAAGTTGAAGTAAGTCCTCTTTTGGAAAAAGGAATTGAGATGAAAAGGAAGGAATAGGGTAGAGAACTATTGTACCATGTACAAATATTCCTTTAATTCAATTTTTAAAATACCTTAAATGGGTCATTTAAAATAAGAACAGAGGGGCACCTGGGTGACTCAGTTGGTTGGGCATTTGAGTCTTGATTTTTGCTCAGGTCATGATGCCAGGTGTTATGGGATCAAGCCCGACATCAGGCTCTGTCTGGACTTGGAGCCTGCTTGAAATTCTACCCCCCCCCCACTCTCCTTCTGTCCCTCTCCCCCACTCACACTCTATCTCTCTCCCAAAAAACTAAATTGATAAAAATAAAATAATAACAGATATAGAATTGGATTTGGGATTTAGATTATTTGTGAAATCTTCTAGATCATATATTGAAGTTTACGAGCATAAACCAGATAACAATATGTTAAAGACTGAATGAGAAATGAGGAAGTAGGGAGAGCAGATGAGGACAATTCTATCAAAACTTTGGGGGCAAGGCAGAAGAGTGTCAGACTGTCTAGAGAATCAAGTGAGGACTTTTTGCAGAATAGGCAAGCATTGATTGTATATATGGGCTGATGGGAAGAGGTAAACAGAAATACTGAAGCTACGAGGGAGGGGTGGTCAGTTGATGGAGCACTTCCTCTGTGCCAATCCCTGGTATGAGTACTGGGTATTTAAGATCAATCCCTGGTATGAGTACTGGGTATTTAAGATGAATGAGACCCTCCTTGCCTTTGCGGAGCCCCTGGGATGAGAGTCATGACAGATGATAGTTTCGTACAAAGTGTTACAAGAGCATGGAGGGGGTTAGGACTGTCAAGAAGAATTTTAAATTCTTCCCAAAGGAAGTTTGATAAGTATAAAAAGAGTGAGTGAAAATTCCGGGCAAAGAAAATAGAAGCCATACACTTAAAAATGGTTAATATAATAAATTTTATGGTGTGTGCGTTTTACTACAATAAAAAAAAGAAAGAAAGAAAACAGCAAGCAAAGGGCCCAGTGGTGTGAAAGTAAAAATTTGAAAATGTATTTAATAGAAAATAATCCATGTCGGTGAATACTGAAAAATGGACTAAAAAGATAAACTGGGGAAAAATAGTAAAATATCTTATAGGTTTTTCTTATGAGTTCAAAATTGATCATACATTCACTTATTCTTGAAACATTTTGAGAAGGGGTACTTTCACTTTCTATTTTGTTAGCCTTTGTGTTATTTTAATACGTTGATTATGAGTTATTTATGTAATAAAACGGTAAAAAGAAAAGCATGTATTGAATGCTTACCATTTGCCAGGCATTGGGGGGAAAATATAAACCAAATGAAGTCTGTACCTTCCAGAAATAAACAACATGAAAGAAAGAAAGATAGGAAGGACCTAATGATTTGCTTTGGCCGATGAAATTTAAGTGGAAGTGACTTGTGACACGCGTCCACGTGGAGACAGTTAATTACTGGTGCTTCATTGGCTAGCTTGCTTATTCCCTGCTATGGAAGCCATGGGAGAATATTTAAATAGGGGAAAGTCACATCAAAGCGATCTGGAATGTTAGGCCAACTCTGTAGGACAACACACTTTGTGTGAGAACGAAACTTTAATGGAGTAAACCATGGAGATTTAAGGTTTGTTACTACAGCCTAGCATAATTTGTCCTGAGTGATACAATGGTCAGCATCCATGTGCCCGAGGAATTGCCCAGTGATGTTGACATCAAGGTTGTTAAATGCTTTATTGGTTTTCATGAGTCAGGTGGTGCCCTGGGATTTTGGCAAACAAAAATTAGAAACCAGCATTTTTTTATTGCATACGTCCTTAATGTATATAGAAGCTTATATTTTCTCAGACATACAAACTTACAAATATTGCCACAATGGAGACCATTATAAGGTGATCCAGGGAGCACTCCCCTTAACACCACCACAATCCTTAAACTTCACCCTGACCTTATTCCTCATAACTCTCACCACAAACGCTGTGCTCCAAGCCAAACAAGCAGAATTTCCCACACGCAGTCTCTTAACTGTATTTCGTATTATGTGCTATGTTCTTTGCCTAGAATGTCTTTTACCCACCATCTTCTAGAATCCAAATCCCGTAGATCACTTTTTTATAAAGTATTTCATTGTTCCTTTACATACATATACACACACATACACAACCACACACCTATATAATACACACAAAGTAATCCTTCTCACTAGTAAAAGGAAGGCAAAGAAACTAGTCTCTTGAATACCTCCCCGTCACTATATGTGTGGCACCGTATTTGGTACTTTGTCCGTGAACTCCCAGAGCATTTGATCTGCTCCTCTCTTCCGATACATAAAACTCTATACCTTATTGTGTATTATTATTACTATATAATTATATATTTTTGTTGTGTTTGAGGACAAAATCAATATCATTTACAGGCCAAGTCTAGGGTTTAGCAAATAGTAGACTGTCACTAAATTTTTTTAATGAACATTTGCAAATACCTTTTAAATGCTTTCAACATATATTTATACTTAAAATAGTTGTGAAGGGAAAAATATGATTAGAAATCAACATTATCTTTTGTCTCTACTATTATGCCTGATTTCCTGACTTACAGACATTTCAATGCCAGGGTGCAGGATGAATGCAAAACTTTATCCTGTCCCAAAAGAGGCACAGGGAGCTGGGATCTGCTGAAGAGACCTTCCTTGTAAAGACATTCAGAGTTTTTATCTGGTACACATATCTCATAAACATGATTACTTAACTATCATAAAGTAAGACACACTATAACAATTGACCAATCAGAAGACATGGGTAAAATTGTGGGAAGAAGCCCAGAGAAACAGTAAAACAGCTTTCGGCTTCACAGGACACTAATTAATCATTTTGGCTAGAAAGCCCCTCTCCCCATGGAGCTTAATGGCTTCCAAGGAAGGTTTGGATGAAACATTTCACCAGATGGATCCAGTACCTACATTAAGAGTCTGCCTCCCACACCCTTATGTATTCATTTATTTCTCCACAAAATATTTGATAGTGTGTTGAGGTAACAGGGTCTGTACTAACAAGGGACTAAAGAAAATATTGTACAACTTACCTTCAATTTTTCATAGCTGAGTGCAAACGAAAATGAAGATGGATAATTAATATTGTGCCATCAAAAAACTTAACATTTCAATTTTATTCTTTTTGACTAACAAACCAGGATAGCAGGATAACAGTGGTACAGGAATCTTGCAAAAAAACCAAAAAAAAAAAATCAGAGCCTATTTTGCACTGAGTTACTCACATTTAGAGAAATAAAATGTCTGATTGACCTCAAAACCACATGGCAAAAAAAAAAAAAAAATTATAGTACATTTTCTCTTTAGCTATTGTATTTAAATGGTAAGTGACAAGTGTTGACATTTTTTGAGTACCTACAAGACAGATGTTATTATCCCATTGGACAGATGAGGAAAATGAGCTTAGGTTAAGTTACCCAAAGTTATTTGACTTGTAATGGGCAGTGCCAGTATTCAGACTCAGATCTTCTATATCCAAAACCTCAGTTCCTTCCAGAATCCTACTATATTATATGGCACAGCACTTTATCAGAGCTTTTATTACAAAGTCACATATATATATATAAATATATAAGACACAGGCTGGACTTGTAAAGTCACACATAGGAAAAAGGGATCTCAAGAACTTAACCTTTTGCTAAGAACAGACCGTGAAAACAATAACTCAGACACAAAGATTTAGTTTTGTTTTTACCTAAAAATTAATAATGATTGTCTTTATGTGCCTTTATAGCAAAGGTTAAAATCAATGTTGATAAATTAAGTTTATTAACACAGACTGGTAATAGTCTACATAGCAATTTAGTGACATTGCCATCTTACACGTTAATGAAATGAAAATTTGAATTGATTATATAAGGAAAGAATCTCTTGTTTATTCTAATCTTAATATTATGGTTGATAATTTCACCAGAAGCCCTGATGAAAATATACCTGATATAACAACGCCACAGGAAACTAATGATCATAATGAATCTACTTGTCACTAAAGTACAAAGATAGAGACTCATAAATCTTTTAAAAATTACTAAGAGCAAACAAGTGATCAGGGCAAACAAATGCTTATTTTATCATTGTTTATATGTTCTCTACTTCATAGTTATTGTCTTATGTCCTGGGGAAAATGTTCAAAATGCCTTTTAAACATTTGCATTTTCCTAACTTTCCTACCTTTACTCCACAGAAGCTCCTGAAGATTGGATTCAGGAGCCTTTATTTAATTATCATTATGAGACAGCTATTTAATCTTTTCCTTTCTTCTTCATCAAAAGATAATCAGTAGTCAACTGATAAATAACATTAGTATTCACCTCTTAATACAATGTTATATTTATTTTATAATTTATATTCTTTTATAATTATTTTATAAATTATTATTTATTAATAATTATTTTAAGTTGATTGTAAATAATTATTCCAACTCAAAGTGTGCATAGAAGGCCATGATTTTTAAAATCTTTTGTTCTAAAATTGTGTCTTAAAGTCACATGTATTTTATTACTTATTTTATTATCTTAAGTTAGCATTCCATAAATAAAATTAAAAGTTCGATGAATTACCCAGAAAATTCCCTTGTTCCCATCACCCCTGAAGAAAGATAACTAATCAAAACCAAAGCTTTACTCAAGGATAGTTGCATTCATTTAGCTAACTGCCTCCACGGGAAATGTTCCACTTTTATTAATGGATAGTCCAAATATGACCAATTTGTCTTGAATAGAAGCTAAATCCATGTATGTTGAGTTCAGATGAATAAAAGAAAGTCATCAGTCTACCTTTAAATGAATCTCAGGATATTGTTTATTGTTTGAGTACACTATTTGCTCTTGTTTTTATAGGATTCAGCATTTTTTTTTTTCAACGTTTTTTATTTATTTTTGGGACAGAGAGAGACAGAGCATGAACGGGGGAGGGGCAGAGAGAGAGGGAGACACAGGATCGGAAACAGGCTCCAGGCTCCGAGCCATCAGCCCAGAGCCCGACGCGGGGCTCGAACTCACGGACCGCGAGATCGTGACCTGACTGAAGTCGGACGCTTAACCGACTGCGCCACCCAGGCGCCCCTGATTCAGCATTTTTGAAATCTCAGACACTATCATGTTTATGAGCATTACCTACACAGTAGAAAGCATTGTTGGTCTGACCCTGATATAGAAGGACCTAGATTCCTTAGGTCAAGTTGTAGAACAATATGACATCAGCCATAAACACTGATTTGGATTGGGGGATATATACTCT
Source organism: Neofelis nebulosa (assembly GCF_028018385.1). Taxonomy (NCBI): domain Eukaryota; kingdom Metazoa; phylum Chordata; class Mammalia; order Carnivora; family Felidae; genus Neofelis; species Neofelis nebulosa. The sequence continues at coordinate 196,702,617 of NC_080782.1, read as the reverse complement.
CATCAACATAAAATAGCAGTTTAAAGTTTGAGTTATGGTGTCAATTCACCTTAGGTTTAAATTCCAGCCATGCCAGTTATTAGCTATGTGACACCGACTAAATCACTTAATCTGTCTATGCCTCAGCTTCCTGGCCTGTACAATGAGAATACCAGAAGATGGAGTGCCTGGGTGGCTCAGTTGGTTAAGTGTCCAATTTCAGCTCAGGTCCTGATCTCACGGTTCGTGGATTTAAGCCCCGCGTGGGGCTCTGTGCTGACAGCTCAGAGCCTGGAGCCTGCTTCGGATTCTGTATCTCTCTCTCTCTCTCTCTCTCTCTCTCTCTCTCTCTCTCTCTCTCTCAGAAATAAACATTTAAAAAAAATTTTTTTAATAAAAAAAATTAAAAAGAATACCAGAAGTACCAGCCTCGGAGTGTGTCATAAAGATGAAAGGGGTTATGGTGTGTAAGTGGTTAGTGCAGAGTCTGGTACATATGAAGCACCCAGGACATATTAATGTCATCGTTCTTGTTGCTACACACATACACTGAGGGTTCCAAACAAATTAAAGCCTGTGTGCATTTACCTAATCTTAGTCATCCCCATTTTAGCCTATCAGTTGAATGATTTTAGTGTACTTCTAACTGGATCTCCAGACTCTAATATTGTTCAGCTCTGGTCCATTCCTCATTGCCCCTTAAGAGTTCATGGTCTAGCGAGGAGCCTGGTTGGCTCAGTTGGTTAACCATCCAACTTCAGCTCAGGTCATGATCTCACAGTTTGTGGGTTCAAGCCCCGTGTTAGGCTGTGTGTTAACAGCTCAGAGCCTGGAGCCTGCTTCAGATTCTGTGTCTCCCTCTCTTGCTGCCCCTCCCCTGCTGGTTCTCTCTCTCTCTCTCTCTCTCTCTCTCTCTCTCTCTCTCTCTGTCTTTCTCTCTCTCAAAAATAAATAAAAACATTAAAAAAGAAGAGTTCATGATCTAGGGACTCAGTTTCCTCCTCTCAAAAATGGATTCTAAATCAAGTCATTTACACGACTATTAAAAAGACAGAATGAGTTGAGTTGATTATGAAAGAATCTTTAAAATATAGAACACAACAAATAATACTTATTGCTAGAAAAAATTCTGATCTTAGCCAGGAATGACTTATTTATTCAACAAAAATGTATCAATGCTTATTAGGTATGTGTAAAATAGTATGCAAAGTGCTAGTGACAAAAATATCAATGAAACATGGTCTCTGGACTTAAAAGAACACAAAATCAATGTAGTGAAAACCCTTCCAAGTGTCTGTCCAGCCCAGGCTCTGGCTTTCCCTGCCCTGAGGACTGTTCTCATTCACAAAGTGGGCCTGTACAGATAGACACAGATTATGTGGCTCCATTCCCCCTGGACACAGGGTATTGGACAGGGACAGACACTGGAAATAAGATCAAACCACCAGATGTGCTTCTGCAAAGAATCTGAAACACATTCAGTTTCAGCCAATTAGTCTCTAGGTGGTTAGAATTGCACCCATGTAAATTCTGAGTTGCCACGTGTCTCACTGGGGACAGGGAAGCAGAGAGATACTGCTCTGTAGGCTAAGAGGAATGAATTCTGACAAGAAAAAAAGATGACTGGATTTCCGATGACTTTTTATGACTTTTTCCAAGTGTCCACCTGAGTTAGGTTTATTTCCAACCCTTGAGATCCTCGATTCCCTTCTCTTCCCACCTCAGAAGACTTAAAATCATACCTTTTCTCCTAACATTCCCCAATGTGGTTTTTGTTATCTCCAATCACAAGAACACTTTAAAAGTACGATATTCCTATATTTAATATCAGCATAAGACAATGACCACTACAACAAAGGCATATAGAACAAGTTTTAGAAGACCAGAGGTGGCTACAAATAACTGACTTTGACACTTTTCAGGCGAGATGACATCCTGGTTTGTACCTATTGCTGTATCTTCTATATTACCTGGTCTTCCCAGCAAAAGAGTTTCCTTTAGCACCTATGCTCTGCCTGTGTCTCACTCAAGCAAAAAGGATTCATTCCAAGCCCAGACCTAGTGTGCCTGTCATACTCTACTTAACAGGACCATACCAGCTTGAACTCCAACATGCAACCCTGTTTTTTAAACAGAGGAACTAGGTCACCAGTTTCGTGGTTCAGTTATTTGCCCAAGATCCTACAGTCTTTAAGAGGTTTTGAACACAAGTAGTCTCATTTCAACTACTATGCTTTTCCCATAGTGTTGGGACAGTGCAGAGCTCCTATAAGGAAGTCAGGTGGCTGTGGGAACACAGAGCAAGAAATTCTGCAAAGATTTGTCTACAGACTCCAGTCCAATATCCTTAGCCCGGCATTCTAAGCCCTCCACAACCTGGTTCCAATCAGTCATTCCTATCTCCCCTTGTATCACCACATCAGACTTTGAACAACCTCCAAACACATCACCCATTTTCATGCTTCTCTTCATATTACTCTCAGATGAGCATGGCCTTCAACCCATTGCTGTCATCCATCAAGGCTTCTTCATCTATCCGCAGACAGTTTTCATCACCCCCTACTCTGTCCAACTTAGCACTTCAGTGGCCCTTCTAACGTAGTAGCCAACCAGTTCTCATTTCTCATTGCTTGGTCAGCATTTGCCAAATTAACGCTTTTGCAGAATCACGGCAAGACACATCTACCCATAACGAGTAAGAGCAGAAACAGGCTAAGAGAGAAAGAAAGTGGATATAATATAGGCGTGGCTAGAGACCATGCCAGCAGAAAAGCATTCTTCCCATCCAAGTACTGCCTGAATAGTGCCTCATCCCATTAGGGATTTATTTCTTTGCATCTGGCATTACTTGGTCTTCTATTAGTACGAAAATTTTTAAGTAACCCAAGTGTATATTAATTCGGGGTTCATTTCCTCTGTGACAAGAGGAGTTAAGCCATGAAAGAAGCAGGTGCATAAGAATGAAGTATAGAAAAGAAATAAAAGGTCAGAGGAAGGGGACATCCAGATAGCAAAATATAAACTTGGCAGACCTTAAGAATCATGCATTTAATTGATTAGAAAAGCAGCAACCAACATCACTATCACTGATATACCAGGATTTCGTTTCATTTGCTGCAACTGAAGGTTGAAATGTTATTTCAATTGATTTTTAAACATGACAACTTACATTTCCTTTTGCCATCTTGCTGCTGCAATTGAGAAGGCACTGGCTGAAGCATTAATGGGTGAAAAAGTCCAATAGACCCATTTTGTAAAAATGATTTGATAATGTAGTAGAAGTCAATTCAGGTTTTGGTCAGTGGGCACAAGAAATGCTAAAAACCCATCACTTAGTTCCCATTGGTACAAACTGCCTAGTGTTCTTTTTTTTTTTTTTTTTTATGGCAGCAACATGAAAAGTAGCAAAGCTTGTGAGATCACGGGTAAAAAGTAGCTCAACTCTGTTTTTGTTTTTCCACTAAGTCTGGAATGTAATATCAATCACATCGTGTAACCTGCATGTTGGTTTTTTCATCTGTAAAATTAGGATAATAATGCTACTCCTCTTCAAAGGGCAGAAAATGAGAACTATTTCATTGCATTAAACATGGAAATTGACCCATTTTATCATAAGCAAGGTGCATAAAATATGTCCTTAGTCAAACATGGCCTCCCAATGAAAATTATTTTATAAACAAATACGTATACTCATCCTTAATTTCTTATACATTTAAGAAGGCATATCAAAAACAGATTTAAAAGCAAACACACTTCATGACCTCAGATATAAAATACACGTTTCCTTTCATTTTACCCTTTTTCAAAATGTTACTGTTTTTTATTTTAATTCCAGGACAGTTAACATACAGTGTTATATTAGTTTCAGGTGTATAATATAGTGATTCAACACTTCCATACATCACCCTGTGCTTATCACAAGTGCACTCCTTGGTCCCCATCACATATTTCACCCATCGCCCCACCTACCTCCGCTCTGGTAGCCATCAGTTTGTTCTCTATAGCTGAGCCTTTTTCTTGGTTTGTGTTTCTCTCTTTTTTGTCCTTTGCTCATTTGTTTTGTTTCTTAAATTCTCCATATGAGTGAAATCATAGGGTATTTGTCTTTCTCTGACTGACTTGTTTCACTTAGCATTATACTCTCGAGCTCCATCCATATTGTTGCAAATGGCAAGATTTCATTCTTTGTATGGCTGAGTAATTTTCTCTTTTATAGATAGATAGATAGATAGATAGATAGATAGATAGATAGATGATAGATACCATCTCTTTCTCTTTTTTATCCATTCGTCTATAAGATGCACACTTGAGCTGCTTCCATAATTTGCCTATTGTAAATAATGCTGCAATAAACATAGGGGTGCATATATCCTTTCAAATTAGTGTTTTTGTATTCTTTGAGTTAGTACACAGCAGCATGATTACTGAATTGTAGGGTAGTTCTATTTTTAATTTTTTGAGGAACTTCCATACTGTTCTTCACAGTACCTGCACCAGTTTGCACTCCCACCAATGGCACATGAGGGTTACTTTTATCCCACATCTTTGCCAACACTTGTTGTTTCTTGTGTTTTTGATTTTAACCATTCTGACTGGTGTGAGGTGATAACGGATTTTGATTTGTATTTCCCTGATGATGAGTGATGTTGAACATCTTTTCATGTGTTGGCCATCTGTATGTCTTCTTTGGAAAAATGTCTTTTCATGTCTTCTGGCATTTTTAATTGGATTGTTTGTTTTGGGGTGTGGAATTATATCAATTCTTTATATATTTTGGATACTAACCTTTTATCAGATATGCCATTTGCAAATATCTTCTCCTATTCAAAACTTTTAGTTTCGTTGATTGCTTCCTTTGCTATGCAGAAGCTTTTTATTTTGATGCAGTCCCAATAGTTTATTTTTGTTTTTGTTTTCCTTCATTTTACCCTTTTGTGTGGAATGCATGATACGATTTAACAGTTGAAATTAATCGTCTACCAGTAGTAATTTTCTTCTATGAATGTAAGATCTGGTCCTATTATAACAACAACAACAATAGTAATAACATCAGGAAATAAAACAAACACTTTCCTTGCATGATCTCATGTAATTCACACAGTTAATTTTATAGGTGAGGAAACTGGGAGTTAGAGAATTTAAATCACTTGGTTACAGTCACATCGCCAGTGGAATGGCAAAACTAAAAGCCTCCATATGTTCATCTTTGCCACGATATTTCTGGCATTGTTGGGCTTTCGTTTTGTCCTAAGATTGTTAGGAAACATACATCCTGCAATGGCCTGAATGTTTGTGTTCCCCCAAATTCATTTGTTGAAATCCTAACTCCCAATGTGATAATATTATAGGTGGGGCCTTTGCCACCTAAGCAGGTGCTTAAGCCATGAAAGTGGAGGTTCAATAAGAGGATTAGTGCCTTGTAAAAAATGGCTCCAGGGAGGTCCCTAGGTCCTTCCCCCATGTGAGGGTACAGTGAGAAAGCACTGGTTGTGAGCCTTCACAAGAGAGTGACCATTCTGGTGTCTTAATCCTAGACTTCTACGCCTTAGAACTGTGAGAAATAAATTTCTGTTGTTTATAGGACACCCAGGCTGTATGTTCTGTTATCACAGCCCCGGCAGACTAAGACACATCCCAACTAGACTTCTTGGAGCACGTTCTAAGGAACAGGCCACTGGGTTTCAGTACAACAATAGTAATAACACAACCTGCATCAGCCTGCATTGTACACCCATGTTTTATTGTGTTCAATTCCTCGACTGGCCATTGACTCATATTATGAGCATTTATAGTTCTTAGTTTCAGGCACTATTCTTTTGGTATCTACCTCAGGCCTTTATACCAGAATACTGACTGCTGACGGTGTGGCTTATGGGACTTAGCCAAGATTACAGGTACGAATGTCAAACAGGATTCCATGTGAAATACCCTTTAAAGGAGAAATATGCACATGGTAAACATCTGTACAGAATTACAGCCTTCTTCTCTTGTTCTAGGTTGGCTGTTGTAATTGACCGCCTGTATTGCCACAGTATTTAAATACTGTAACATGCTAAGAACAACCTCCTTTGCCTCTTAGGTCCTTCTTATTTTTTGTTTCTGCCAGCACACTCCATGTCAGTTAACAACTATACTCTTTACATAATTCTAAAATATTGAGCTGTATGCTAAATAAGTAAAATATTTTAAGATAATGTCCTGAGAGAATAGTGTGTCGTATTATAACTCAATATGCCCTAAGGTAATTATTCAGATATCAATATGCAAAAGAGCAGTATGTTGTAGTACCCTATATTTCTTTTTATTTTGCTTCTTTGTAGCAAGCAATAAATTTCAAGATGCAAAGGGAAAAAATATTAAAGGAAAAGTTTGCAGTTGATTTTCTTCACAAGATTGTTTGCCTGGGGAGAGGGAAGTTTCACTTGGTTCTTTCCTAATTATTCATGTAAATTAAATTCTACAAGTGAAGAAAAATTCATGAAAGTCATACTTACTCATCTGAGAGGGAGATATGGCATATGAATGGGGCCCATAACCTCGGAAGGTGAAATGTAGAAAATATCACAAGCAACTCCCACATTAAGTTAAGTGAACCAAAAAAAAAGGGAGATTCTGGTGTGAAGGAGACTTCAAGGATACCCTCCCTAATCGCCTCTTAATAGTCTCAAATCTCTGACACAGGAAACAAATCAAGAATTCCGAGAACATGGAATTATTAATCACTTATATTTGATACCAAATGTAAGCACTCCTAGACACATTTTAAATTTTAAAAACCTTTTAAATATAACATTTAAAAAGCACAGAGTGTAATTTACATTTTTAAGACATTAGTATGTGGCACATCCCAGGAAAAGTTAATTGTACCTTCTTTGTATTTTTCTGAAACTCACACTTTTTTCCTCCGAAGCCTAGTATGTGTTAAGATGAAATTTAACCACAAATTACTACAGACTTGTATGCTGACTAATGTTCAAGAGTCAAAGGGAAGTCAAATCATTCAGCAAATATTTATGGAATGCCCCCTGTGTGTGGCATTGTGCTGAACAACACAATAGCATTCCTCACTTCAGGTATAAACAGTTTAATCAATCCTTTCACAAAAGAATTACCAAGTAAATAGAAAGTGTGTCCACCAATCATGGGAATGTTTTAGTTTGCATCTCCTCGGGATAAAGTTGAAAACTATGAAGAGAGGATAAACCAGAGCTGATGACGAGTTGAATCCGGAGAAAAGACAGAGGAAACAAAGACCAAGCCAAAGATAAAGCAAAGGTAAAAATCAAGACAGTGATGGAAACTGGGAGAGAGTTGGTGAGACCAGGATAACAAGATAAGTAGCATAGATGTTGAGCTGGAAGTAACAGTCATATGCCCAAGGACAGATGTACTAGAGACAGCTGAAGGTATTTGTCCAGAACTTGAGAGTTCTAAAAGGTTGTCTTCAAATATACAATGAGGAAGAAACTACCAGGAGTGGAACAATATGACCCTGAGTTTTGGTCACTCACATCTATCTAGTAAAGGTAATAAAGAAAAGACACAGGCAGAAGAGGACAAAAAGTAATTGTTGAGGAGGGCATGGTAACCTGTTTGGTCAAAGCACTGAGATGCCACTGAGTTCAGAAAAAAGCACTGATGCACAAGTAAATAGCAACATGTATCAAGAAGGCTAGCAGCTAAGAGATAACCACCAAATCTGACTAGGACGGTGCCAGTGGCTATCACAACAGATCATCCAAGAAGACATACAAATGACCAATAAGCACATGAAAAGATCCTCAACATGAGTAATCTTTAGGAAAATGAAAATTAAAACCACAAACAGATACCACTTCTAGTAGATACCTACTAGAAAGGCTATTATCAAAGAAGAAGGAAGAGGAGGAGATAGACAGGAGGAGAAGGGGGAGGAGGAGGAGGGGAGGGGGGAGGGGAAGGAGAGGAGGAGGGGGGGAGGAAGAGGAGGAGAATGAGAAAAAGGAAGGAATTGGGGCACCTGGGTGGCCCAATCGGTTGAATGTCTGGCTTCAGTTCAGGTCATGATCTTGCAATCTGTGAGTTCAGGCCCCTTGTCAGGCTCTGTGCTGACAGCTCAGAGCCTGGAGCCTACTTCGGATTCTGTGTCTCCCTCTCTCCTTGCACCTGCCCTGCTCGCGCTCTGTCTCTCTCTCTCTCTCTCAAAAATAAATAAACATTTAAAAAAACAGTAAGGAAAAGGGATGGAGGGAGGGAAGGAGGGAGGGAGTCAGGGAGGGAGGGAGGGAGGGAGGGAGGGAGGAAGGAAGGAAGGAAGGAAGGAAGGAAGGAAGGAAGGAAGGAAGGAAGGAAGGAAGGAGAAAAGAAAAGAATACTGGAGAGAATGTGGAGAAATTAGAACCCTTATGCATTGTGGCAGGAATGTAAAACACACGATTACCATATGATCCTACAATTCCACTACCAAGTATATACCCAAAAGAATTGAAAGCAGGGATTTGAACAAGTATTTGTGCACCAATTTCATAGCAACATTATTCATAATAGCACCAAGTGGCAACAACACAAAAATGTCCATCAAAAGATGAACTGATAAACAAAATGTAGCCTACACATACAATGGAAATTATTTAGCCTTAGAAAGGAATGAAATTCTGACACATGCTACACAACATGGATGAACAATGAGGACATTATGTTAACTGAAAGAGGCCAGATACATTTGTCTTTTTGGACAAATGTATTATTTCTCTTACACGAGGTATCTAGAATGGGAAAATTCATAGAGACAGAAATAGACTAGAGGCTGCAGGACTGGAGATAGGAGGAGAATAGGGAATATTTAATGGGTATAGAGCTCTGTTTGGGATGATTAAAAGTTCTAGAGGGAAATGGTGTTGGTGGTTGCACAACAGAGTGAATGTACTTAATGCCATTAAGTGCTTTGAATTATATACTTTCAAAAGTTTAAAATAGTAAATTTTATGTTATATGCATTTTACATTTTAAAAAGTGGGGGAGAAAACAGATCAACAGAGCTGGGAGAGAAGAAACCAGATGACAGAGATCCTGGGTGAAGGGTCTGTGGAAGAAATGGAGTTTACACGTGATCCTCCCTCAAGAAGATGGTATACCCACTGAGCACGGTGGCAAAAGAACAAGCTTCTTCTTAAACCGAGTGCACTATGAAGAATATTCTTTGCGAATAGGAAATGAGACATTTCCTACCAGCTGAGTCACTCCATTTCAACCCTTGTGGAGCATGGACTGTGCCAGGACATGGAGATACAAACTTAATAATTTGTGGTCTCTGCATTTAAAGGTTCACTATCTGTTGGAGAATCCTGAACCTGGGGCCAATTTTATTTATTCACCAAGTCAATTAGCATTTATTGAGCACCTACTATACATCGAGCCCAAAACCAGTCAGTAGAGTCACTGGAGGTTACATAGAAAGCAGGCAGCTATCAACAAGGCAAGACTTCAGGGGGGACTAAACGGATGTTTGGGTGTCCCTAGAATGTGAAGTAACCAAGAATGACTTGCCTCATTTCTTTCTTGAATAAGACCTATTAGTAGGTCCGTAAAATCCATTGGCATGGTATATTTGAACTTCAGCAAGTCTTTCATAGTGTTCATGCACACAATATGGAGATAAATAAGCTGGAATAAGTGCAGAATAAGAACTTCAAGAAAAAGGGACTATAGACATTTGGGAGAAAGAGTAGACCCCATAATAAAGGAGTGCCAGGAAAATTACTTTGGATGGGAAGAGGTTACTCAATTAGGGTAAGAAATTTAGTGCAGTCTAATTTTAATCTAATAATCATAATCTAATCTAATAATCATAATCATCTAATTTTAATCTAATAATCTAAATTTATCGAAATAAGCTTAATAATAGTAAGGATTTACTTAGCACTTACTACCTGCAAAGTATGGTGCTAAGCACTTTCCATAAATTAACCTTTTTAGTCTTCATCACAAATCTTTGCAGGTAGATATTATTTTCACCTTTACAAACAAGGAACCTGAGGGTCAGAGAGGTTAAGAGACCTGGCCAAAGTAATACAGCCAGCAGGTGAAAGAACGGGGATTAGAAGCTGGTCCGAGTGTAAGGGTTGTGCTCTTAAATACTACCTAAACTCTACTGGGGTAATACTGGGCATTAATTTAAAATAAGACAGGAGGTCCTGGAGGCGCCTGGGTGGCTCAGTCACTTGGGCCTCTGACCTTGGCTCAGGTCATGATCTGGTAGTTCAAGAGTTCAGGCCCACGTTGGGCTCACTGCTATTGGTGTGGAACCTGCTTCGATCCTCTGTTCCCTTCTCTCTGCCCCTCCCCTACTTGTACTCTCTTTCTCCCCAAAATAAATAAATTAAAAAAAAAAAAAAAAAAGACAGGGGATCTTGGGTGGCTCAGGCCGCGGGGTAGCTGACTTAGTTTTGGCTCAGGTCATGATCTCATGTCGTGAGTTCAAGCCATGCAACAGGCTCCGAGCTGAGTGCGTGTGGAACCTACTTGGGATTCTTTCTCTCTCTCTCTCTCTCTCTCTCTCTCTCTCTCTCTCTCTCTCTCTATCCTTCTGTCTGCCCTTCCCTCACTTGTGCTTGCTTGTTCTTAAAATAAATAAATTTTTAAAAAATAATAAAATAAAATAAAACTGTTCATCCCCAGGCTGTGTGGGGAAACCAGTGCTGTCCTGGGGAGCCTAGAGACAAAGGCAGCCATGGAGAGCCACTTGTGCGTTAGGCAGGTGGATGGTGGGAGGAATGGAAGAGGCAAGAGACCGGGAGACCAGCTGGAGGGACTTGGTTGTGAAACGGAGAGAGAACAGGGCGATTCGAATGGCGGTTAATGAGGCAAACTAGATGACAATTGTGACTTAATTTTCTTCTAATAAGGACTTTAGAAACCGCAACTCTGTGCACTGCCGTGCTCTGTCCAGTCGGTGCCTTCAGTATTGCTGGTGGGAAATATACAAACTGGTTGATATAATAGCTATCTCTGGGCTTCTCTCCTTTAAGTACCCATAATGACTTTATTATTCTTAATAACATCCTAATTAAAATATTTGGTCTTCCTCACAAATCTCAAATTCCTTTCGTGGACTAAACAAGGCAAAACATCATACAAAGTTTAATATGTTTTTACATGGATACACCATTAACCTTATTTCTTTCATCTATCTCAATACCATATTTAAATAATGGCAATTTATTTGTATGAACTTTTCTTTAATGTAATCTATTGTCAAGGTGGCTAACATACAGTGCATACAGTGTGCTCTTGGTTTTGGGGGTAGATTCCTGTGATTCATCGCTTACATACAACACCCAGTGCTTATCCCAGCATGTGCCCTCCTCGATGCCCATCACCCATTTTCCCCTCTCCCTCACCCCCCCATCAACTTTTAAACAGTAAAAGGTACTGTTATAATGTTGTCAAACATGACAGTGAACTAAGCCTAGTAACTGTTCCAAGGTAAAGCACAACAACATCTGTTGTTTAAATAACAACAGATATTAATATCAGGGTAGCAATTACAGTTTATTCTCAAAAACCAATAGAACTTTTTAGGTTCCTGTGGTCAATCTACACAGATATTAACATAGCCAAATAATCCAAAGGTAGCACTATAAATGGGGAGCCAATATTATAATGCTCACATACCTTTCAATTATGTGTACTTTATAAATTTTGAGTTCAAACAGTGCAAAGAAAATGCTGTTTTTATCTAAACTTATGAAAACAGTTGGTCACCTGCTGAGTCCAAGGAGAATCTAAAGTTTTCTATCATTTATAAGCAGTCTCCTGCCTTAAATATAAAATCATTGGCTTACACAGTGAATCATTATAAATCTCTCACAAGCTTTTAAACCAATCAGTCAAGCTTAGAATGCAGTGATTTGGAGAATCATAGCTCTGAGGCTTTGGGGCCTCACTGTGCATGGGTAATAAATGTAAATGATTTTGTAACTTGTAGAAACATAGGTTAGTTCGCTCTTCACCTCCCAAGGAGCAACTGGGTTTGACTAAGGAGGTTTACTGTGGTCCTAGGGAAAAAAAATCTATTATGTCATTTTCCTTCCTGAATCCTGGGAGAAAGAATAACATTAAAAGCAGTTAATCTGTTAAGCATACAAACTCTACTATATAGAAAACCGCCACTCAGAAAATCTAAATTCCTTCTGTAATCTGTAGCATATCCAGTGAGACAAAAAAAAAGCCTTTCTGAAGCAAATTTCTCTCTGTGGTACCATTTACCCAGTTTACCCCACTTTGGGCAAGAGAATCTTAATTATAACAATCAAAAAATATTCGTTGAGTACCATTGCCATTCTCAAAAAAAGAAAAAGAAAAATCCCTTTTGCATTATTCATGAAATAAAGTCAAAAATTTGAAAATAAATACTATGCAGAGTTCAAATGATTTTTTTTTTCAATTCAGGACAATTTCACGAAGACAGAAAAAGAATGCTAAGAATGGTAACATTTTTAAGTGAGAATTGTATATACGTTATCATACAGTTAATTAAAGGTTAATTATAGACACAAAACTATAAGTAATGTAAAGTGAGGTTCTTTTCTTTTAAATGTTTTTGTTTTTTTTTTTGAGAGAGAGAGAGAGAGACTGAGTGTGAGCAGGGGAGGGACAGAGAGAGAGGGAGACACAGAATCCAAAGCAGGCTCCAGGCTCTGAGCTGTCAGCACAGAGCCCCACACGGGGCTCGAACTCACAGACCTTGAGATCATGACCTGAGCTGAAGTCTGACACTTAACCAACTGAGCCACCCAGGCGCCCCAAAGCGAGGTTCTAATTGTAATTATAATTTCTCCCCACTAGAGACCTGGTAAAATCTCTCAACCCAAAATGGAGAGTCAAATAAACCTGCTTTAGGTCTGATGTGGATTTGTCATCTTGTGTTATTTTAGTTCCACTGATGGCCTTTGTGTCCAGGCTGTTTCTGTCCCCTACATGTCACCTGCAAAGGCATGTCATCACAGTGTCAGAACATTTACTCTTTAGTCTTTGTTTCCTTTCTCAGTGTTCAGGACTTAAATGAACAAATTCCTCAAAGAGGCTTTGCCAAATTCCTTCTACTCATCACCTCTGCTTTCTAGAGCCTATCTGAGCCCTGGTGTCCCCATCCATATTTTCTCCATTCTTCACCTTAATGCCTTCTGATGCAGGGAAGGCAGTTTCAATATCCTTTTAGCAGGAATTCTAATTAAAGTCCCAACTGAAAATTTAAAAAAAAAAAAAAGTCTGGATACCCCACAACAGGGAAAAATGCAAACAGCATGAAACATTCTCATATAAAATACCTCCCCACCACCTCACACTCTGTTCCCAGCCCCGGCTCTAGTCGTTTGAAGGATGCTTCTATTCAACCATTTTGAACCCAGTAGTATGTAAGCAAAACTTACAAATACTCAAGGCTAAAAATCATACGTTGCTTTATTTAAGCAATGACTTCTACTTTAACAATCGTTTTTTAGAGGTTAATGTTCCCTTTTTTTATTTCCCCACTTAAATGTGTTTTATTAGGTAGACCAAACTCATTGCAATTTCTTAGATAATGAAGGTAGTATATATTTTTACTAAATGGTTAAAGAGACATGTGGTAACCATCCAAATGAGTTCTAGATTCCATGTAACTTTTTTTTTCACGCTTTCACTATGCTTTTCCCCAAATTACCGCCTCTCAGCATTCCCATAAATGCAGCTGGCACGTTTTCAAACCCTTCAGTGCTGTATTCATGGTACTGGATTTTACCCTATAAGACCCATTTCAGCAAGTCTTTCAAAGCCTTCTGGTAGACTTCTCCTTGCCAGTGGGTGACAATGAACCCTACCGTGTGGAGTTGCTGATGGAGAATATTCTCTGGGGATGGGCCTATTATATACAGACATGGCCCCACATATAGCAATTCTTCCAAATTTCTTCATCTGAGGATAACACTGTTTGAAAACTCTCTACTTACATTATCAAAATAACAATCATAACCATCAGGAGAGGCTTTTTTCAAAGTTTCTTCCAAAGACTCTACTGTTTTGTGGTTAAAATGTCTGGCCACTCTGCAGGCAGTTTTTCCAGATCTTTCCCATCAGAAATGGAGTGAGTTGTCCAGCCTGAAGAAGCTACTACCATAGTTCCTGTTGGGAAGGCTGAGTTTTTACGTTCCACAGTTCTGACCATTTGCTGCCGCATCATCGCATCACCCTCCTTCAGTCGTTTGGCTGCCACTCCCAGGTAAGGATCCCCAGCGAGGAGCAAAGCTTGCAGCAGGACCTCTCCATTGTTGAAGGGTGGGAGTTCAACTGTCTTCAACTCCAAGTTACCACGAGGGGGGCTGCCTTCGAAGTGCTTCTTCAGGGTCCGGCTCTTAGCATAAACCATCCCGAAGTTCAAGAGTCCGCGGGTTCCACCACCTAGCTAGAGAAGGTGTTCGGGGTTGTAATGTTCCCTTTTGATAAACACGTTCTCTTATAATTTTAGATTATGATATTAGGCAGTCTTAGTGTCATTCGTGCACATCTATGAAGCAAAGATAATTTTTATCTTCTAGTTATTGAAGACTCTTCCTCACCCTTGCTTTTACCTTATTAAGTGCCTTGTCTATATTGCACTTTTCACTCCTTGCTGTACCTTTTCAAATCTTTGAATATCGGCTAACATCATTTCCTTCATGTAAGCATTCATAATTATTTCAGTTTTTATTTATACCTCTCTTCTCTCCTATTCAAAAATGCTATAGTAAACCACACAATTAACCCATAGAAAAGTATTGCTTATTTCTTGATTTTGTACATACGTTAGTATTAGCATCCCAGTTAGACTGTAAGTATCTCTCTTATGTTTGTGTATTCACCCAAATGTTGTGGTATCTATGAGAGAGACCAATAATAAAGATGGGTTGGTTGGTTGATTGATGGGTTAAAAAACATCAAAAATGGATTGAACATTAAGAAGAGAAATGCATTATGAAATGCTGATAAAAATGGAAATATTTTATTAATTTTATTTATTTATTTATAGAGAGAATGAGAGAGAGAGGCAGTAGGGGAGAGAGAGAGAGACACAGACATAGAGAAAGAGAGAGAGAGAATCTTAAGCAGGCTCCACACTCAGCTTGGAGCCTGACTCAGGGCTCGAGCCCATGACCCTGGGATCATGACCTGAGCCGAAATCAAGAGTCAGACATTCAACAAATAGAGCCACCCAGGCGCCCCCAAAATAGCAATATTTTAGATAGATACATACAAGTGGAATTATGATCCAAATTTATTTCAAAACTAACTTTTCCTGTAATGTTAAGGTGAATAACTCAAAACTCAAGAGAGGTGCATTTCCTACGAGCAGAAGTCAATCCCCTTCCCAGCAAGCACTGAACTGTGAAATCGTATACCAAGAGGGGAAAGCAAAATGAAAACAGAGGAGCCTCCTGAGAGGTTTAGATTATTTAATTCATACAAGAACCATCAATAGCTAACATTTTGCAATTCTGATCACATGTCAGACACTGAGTCAAGCAAACTATTATCTCATTTGATCTAGTATCATCCCTATTTTATAGATGACAAAACTGACACACAAAAGAGGCTAAGGGTCTTCTCAAAGGTAGCCCAAAATGTACTGACTTCTTATTTTCACAGAAGCCCTAGACTGCCGGTACAAAAAAAATATAACAGTTTGAGCAGTGTGACATGAGAAGTGACCTGAGAGCACCCAGGAAACAGATCCCATCCAGACCAAAGGCAACTTCCAAGGGTAGCTGGTATCTTCTAAGGTTGAGAGTGTGTCAAACAGGTGAAGCAAGAAAAGAGTGTTCTAAGAGAAGAACAGTATGAATAAAGGCAAGGTGGCCCAAGAAGGCATAACCCAGTCAATAACTGCAAGTAATTGGAGACTAAGACACCAAATAGTATGAAATAGAGCACACAGGGTCCCATAATGACCTGTGCAGGCAACGTGTGTACAAAGGAATATCCCATCGTGATGTCAAGGTATTTGAAATTTTTTTGTTCAGCAATGTTTATACTGACTGGAAGCGTACATAAATGAAACACCCAGAGAACAAAAAAATGACATATAATCATAATCTCTCAAATTATTGCCAGGAAAAATTTAAGGGAGCTGAAAGAGTGGGATATGACCAGTCTGAGAGGAGAATTTTTGGAGAAGGTAGGTCCTGAATCAGCTAAAGAAAGCCATGCGAGGTTGCCTGGATGGCTCAGTTGGTTAAGTGTCTGACTCTTAATTTCAGTTCAGGTCATGATCTCACAATTGTGAGATCAAGCCCCACGTAGGGTTCTGTGCTGAATGTGAAGACTGCTTGGGATTCTCTTTTTCTCTCTCCCTCTTCCCCTCCCTGTCTCTCTCTCATTCTCTCTCCCTTCTCTCTCTCTCAAAAAAAAAAAGCCATCTAGGAATGTATGAATGAAATTTAAAGATAGATATGTATGGTATATTGCTGGGGTATTTGAATATACACTCCTTTCTCCAATTAATAATTTTTTTCCTGATTTGTTTTGAAGACTATAACAAAACTTCACACGTTCAAGGCACAGAACTCAGCATGTCACACAGTAAATCTTCATTTCTATAGCATAATCAACACCACCTATATCAAAACAGATTTTTTCTTGAAAAATTTGTTAAAATGATAGCTTAAAGTTATTGCTAATAGGGGTGCCTGGGTGGTTCAGTCTATTAAGTGTCTGACTCTTGATTTCAGCTCAAGTCACGATTTCATGTGTGGGGCTCTGTACTAACAGCACAGAGAGGAGCCTGCTTGGGATTCTCTCTCTCCCTCTGTCTCTGCCCCTCCACCACTTGCGTGCTTTCTCTCTCAAAATAAATAAATAAACATTTAAAAACTTATTATAATAGAATATAATTAATTAAAATAACCAGAAATCAATTGAAAATTGGTTCAAAAACAAATTAGTAAAAGCATGGAAATTTAAGAATAAGGCAGAACATTTTGAACAGTTTTACTAGTTTGACCTCATCTCCCTTTTCCTCCAACATAAAATAACAACAACAAAAAATCTTTGTATATTGGTAAAAAGTATTTTATTGGCATGTGAATAGCTGCGAATTTAATTGTTTATTGAAACCTTTAAACTTTGAGAGATGTTTTCTTAAACTAGATAAATGTATAAAACATAGTGATCATAGTAAAATTAATAATATCAAGTACTGAGACATCTATCAGCTGTGTCTTCCCAAATATATATCAAGAGAAAATGGGCTCAAGTAAAATCTTATGAAAAGTTCTTATTGAATAGAAGCAAAAACATGTTAACACCATGTAAAAATAATGGGATGAGCTTGTAAGAGGTTACGAAATGCCTTTTTCTGGAAACTTACTCCCAAATTTTTTTTGCATTAAATACTTATTTTTCTGAAAGTAAAAGGTCTGGCCAAATGATTGTTCTAAGATTTCTCAGAAATGAATCTATTATCTTCTTTTTTGTTTTTATTTGTGTGTGCATATGTGTGTATGTGTACATGGACTGAATGAATCCTAGTATTTTTCAATATTTATATTGTTCTGAAAAGTTATATATGTACTAAATATCTTACTAAAGGTTTATTTCTATGAATTGAGTTTTAAATCTCTTGGCCGACTTTCCAACCATGATTATGCACAATGATCCAATTACATAGTTTATGAGTTAATTTATTAACATTAATTATTGTTCATGTAAAGCTAGAAAATGGGATCTTGAAAACACTATGTTTAAATATAATATCACAGACCCAATATTTCAACAGTAACATGAATCAGGTAATAAATAGCTCCCTTTGATCATTGTTTTTAAAGTCTCTTGAACCATGCTTTGATTA
Source organism: Neofelis nebulosa (assembly GCF_028018385.1). Classification (NCBI taxonomy): domain Eukaryota; kingdom Metazoa; phylum Chordata; class Mammalia; order Carnivora; family Felidae; genus Neofelis; species Neofelis nebulosa. Next base: position 196,684,799 of record NC_080782.1, on the reverse strand, counting down.
GTTCTATTTAATATTTAACATCTGGTTAGTCAATTTCAATCTGCAGGAAACACTGCTGGAAAAATTCTATGCTGACTAAATACATTTATAATACTACAAAGCTGACATGTAATTGATTTTAGTTCCCATAAAAGGATTATGTTAACTTTCCTTAATCTATATATTTGTATTTTGTGCAGTCTAGTGAATTCACACCAGAGATGCTAAATTTTTATTTCGTATCAATATTTTATGTAAAATTGATAGGATTATATTTTAGTCTAAGTACCACTTTCCAATTTTTCCCCTGAAAAGAAAATAACATACTAAAAACTATGACTGCACAACTGTAGTGCTAATACTCCAGGCTGACTGGCTGGGCACAGTACTTCTAGTTATCAAAAGGCATATGGTAGTGAAACATTTTCTCTAGGCTATCTGACTGCAGAGAGATTTTTAGATTAAAAAAAAAAAAAGATGTAAAAGTTTTTACTTCCCATAGCTTTGGGTTTGTTTGGTTTTTTTAAGTATTATTTAATTTAGGAAATTAAGAATTTTCTCATCATTAAATAAAGGGTAGTGATGTTTGCAAAGATTTGTTAAAGCCAGTATTTTGATTTTTGGCCATATATTATTTTACATTATTGCATATTAAAATATAGAAGCATGCCAAATTTATAAATAATATCCATTTCCAAGGAGGCTATAGATTTTATAAGCCAGAAATTTTGATTATCTTTTTAACACTAACTTAAATGACAGAGAAGTTAATTTTTTTAGATATATAAAAATACACGTTTTCTACTTGGTTTCAAATACTCAATCTGTTGAAATTGGCAAGCTTTCTTTTCTTTAATGTTTATTTATTTACTTTGAGACAGAGTAGTATTGTGAAGGCAGACTATTGGAAGATGAATAAGCAGGAGAGGGGCAGAGAGAGAATCCCACACAGGCTCTGCACTGTCAGCGTAGAGCCCGACTTGGGGCTCAAACTCACGAGCCATGAGATCATGATCTGAGCCAAAATTAACAGTCGGACACTTAACCAACTAAGCCACCCAGGTGCCCCTTGCCAGGCTTTCTTTTCCTTTCAGAATTCAGGTTCTCCTCTGTATATCGGGTGAGGAAAAATTACAAAGTGATATCAGAATTATGAAGACAATGTTCAAATTTTAAGTCTTTCTCTAACATTGTCTACATAATATCTACTATTATAATTATAACAAGTTCAAAAGGTACTACAGTATGGGAAAGAGAAATATTTAAAACTATACCAAAAGAAAAATAAATCTTTTCTTTCTAAAGAAAAAGTCAATAAAGATGGCAATCTCTGGTAATAAATACACTAAAAAAAATAAATAAATAAAGATCTTCCTGCAATTACGACGGTTGGTTGTCTCAATTCTACCCAAGTTTTCCATAGATTTGCAATAAACCATGTCTTTCACAGCCTCTTGGCTATTCACAGCACTTGGACCAGTACTGAGCCAATGCTTGAATAATAAATACTAATAAACAAATATTGTGCTTGATAAATACTAATAGAGTACAGTGAAAGCTCGTATATAGCAAGTGGTTCTTTTTAAAATGCACATAGTAAGAGCTAACTTAAAGAGGGTTAACAAGTATGTGTTGTCCAGATTCAGCATTTGCTTTCCTCTAATATAATTAAACTATGTTGCTAAAATAAAATCGGTTTTTGTTGTAAGGACTTTGGCTTTTACTCTGAGTGAAACGGGAAGCCTTGGAGAGTTTGAGCCAAGAAATGACATCATGTGGTAAATGTTTTTCGCTGTGGCTGCTGCACTGAGAACAGACTGAAGGATGCACATGTGAAAGGGGAGAGATCAGTTGGGAAGCTAACACAATCTTGGCAAACGATGATGGGGACTTGGACCAGAGATGGAGTGAAGGAATTGAAAAGAGGCTGGATTCTGCACACACATTTTGAAGGTAGGGCCAAAGTATTTGCTCACAAGAGAAGATGTGGTCCAAAAGAGACAAAGGGGTTAAGAATGAGTTCGAGGACTTTGATCCGAGCACATAGGAAGATGGAGTCTGAGGTGCTTGTTAGACACCAAGTAGAGGCTGAAAAGGCATTTAGACATATGGGCATGGAGTAGAGGGAGCCAACAGCGAACATGAAGATAATTGGACACTAAGCTCTGTGGCATTTCACTCTTCTTGAAATATTACTGTCGTGCCTCAGGCAAAGGTTATTCCTTATGACCAGAAAGCTTACAATTGCTCAAAACTCGGAGACTTGGAAGGACACTACATTCGTCTGAAACCATAATGATTGTCAATTCAAGTCCTAGTGCAACTGTCACCTAATGTATTGGTGCTCAGGAACCCCAAAACAGAATAGGTGTTTTTATGTAGTTACATTCCTTCTGACATCTTGTGGGATTTTCTGGAAGTGTATAAAACAGCAAATACATTTGTTGTAATTCCATTCCATTTTAACAATATTTATTGAGCATTTGTGATGGGATGGTTGCCAAGGGACTTACAAATTAAATAGAAATCCCATAAATTTTGTAAAAATATAAAATATTATGGCTCTCGAGATACCTATAGTCTAAAGGGGAAATATACACAAAATAGGAGATATGCTTCGAAGGCAGTGGTTCTTAAACTTTAATATGCATAACAATCCCTGCACTCAACCCTGGGGATTTTTTTTGCTAAGTCTGGCCAGGGGCCTAGTATTTTAACAAAATTCCATGTTATTCTATTGAAGATAGTCTGTGGCTCTAAGTAATGATACTTTTAAATGTACTAAATGAAAATTATCCTTATTTATTTATAATGTTTTATGTCTAACCTAGATATAAAGTGGGGTCGGCCTATCCCTTGAGACACAGATAAATTGACTCAAATTCCGAAACCTGGCCCTATTGACATCTGAAAATACCGTAAAGCTTTCTGCATATTCTGGGGAAGCAAATTTTTAGTCTTATGCTCAATTCTGCCTCTCAGATACCTGCTTCTATAGATACTGTTTCCTTCCTGCACAGTTTTTACAATGATGAGAACCTCCCCCCCCACCCCCACCATCCTGTTCTATACACACACACAGCCTTAATAAACAGAATAGATTTTACTAAAGTTGCCCAGGGAAGAGTTGAGACAAAGAAGAGCAGACACTGTAAAATAGAATTAACTTCAAATTCAGCATTAGAAATCATGTACCCCACTCTCATGCATGAGTCAGAAACTTTACAGACTCTAAGTTTTGCTATAATTATACGACGCAATATATTTAAAGAGGCAATGAGTGATATTTAAAAGTACTGTGTTGGGGTGCCTGGGTGCCTCAGTCGGTTGGGCGTCCGACTTCGGCTGAGGTCACGATCTCGCGGTCCGTGAGTTCGATCCCCGCGTCGGGCTCTGTGCTGACGGCTCGGAGCCTGGAGCCTGCTTCTGATTTTGTGTCTCCCTCTCTCTGGCCCTCCCCTGATCACACTCTGTCTCACTCTCTCTCTCTCAAAAATAAATAATAAAACATTAAAGTAAATAAATAAATAAATAAATAAAAATGAAAGTACTGTGTTGTGGAGACAATGAAATATCACATCATTCTCCAGAATTCTCCCTTATTAAGTTAATAGAAACAGGGGCTATTGTGATTTCCTGGTCTTGAAAACTAGATGACATTTTAGGACCTTTTTTTTTTTTTTCAACGTTTTTAATTTATTTTTGGGACAGAGAGAGACAGAGCATGAACGGGGGAGGGGCAGAGAGAGAGGGAGACACAGAATCGGAAACAGGCTCCAGGCTCCGAGCCATCAGCCCAGAGCCTGACGCGGGGCTCGAACTCACAGACCGCGAGATCATGACCTGGCTGAAGTCGGACGCTTAACCGACTGTGCCACCCAGGCGCCCCAAGACCTTTCTATCCCTCAGCTTCTTTGATTCTATGGTTAGTTATTACTGTTTGCTTAGAACTTTTCTCTAAGGCTCCCTAAAACAATGTATTTACATATGATATCCACTCAGCTTGAAATCTGCAGTAGTAAGCAGTTCATTTAAAATTTTGGGACCTAAGAGACTAAACGGGAAGTCAGAGGGGCTGTCTGTTATGGAATTGCTAAATCAACATAGGATAATTTCAGAAGCTTGTCAGAGAACTCTATACATAGAATACCCACCGCAGCCTAATTTACAGGACCCATGGCAAGGGAGAAAATGTCTCCAGACTCCTCTCTTTGGTATGGATAATGCCTCACCCTGATTCAAAAAGCAATATAAAGTTATACTGTACATAAAAATATAAACACTCCAGCTACATAATCAAATTCAGTTGTACATTAGTGATCTCCACAATGTGCTGATGTGTTATTACTCTTGAAGTGATGAGACAGAGCAGAAAAAAAGAGGAATCGTGGGAACAGGCTCCACAGAGAGGCAGATTTAAAGCAGGGAAATGATGGGTACATTTAAAAAAAATTTTTTTAATTCATTATTTTTGACAGGAGTGAGCAGGGAAGGAGCAGAGAGAGAGGGAGAGAGAGAGGATCCAAAGCACGCTTTGTGCTGACAGCAGAGAGCCCAATGCAGGGCTTGAACTCACAAACTCTAAGATCATGACCCGGGCCAAAACCAGACATTTAAGTGACTGAGCCTCTCAGGTGTCCCTGGGTACATATTTTTAAAGACAAATTTTAAAGACAAAAAAAAAGAGGCATTAAGCATGAAAGCTGATGGTATATTGGTGAAGAATGACAAGGATATTTACCTGATTGAAGAGCGTGCCCACCTGCGTGTTATTGACAATGAGGGTAGATAGTTTGGATGGATGCAGTGGCGTATGAGGAACGTTAGAGGTTTAATTTTAAGCTCATGATTAGGAATTTGAAGATGATCATTGGAGGCTTTGGGAGGGGGGGATTCAAAATTGACAACAGAATTACTTGACTTAAAAAAGAAAGTTGAATAGTATGATAAAGGCAGACGACTGGAAGATGTAAGTGCCTCAGTAAGTCAGTCAGATGGGTAATAAATGAATACAAGATTATTGCAGTTGTCCATATAACAAAAATAACCAAAGCTTACTGAGAGCTTACCATGTGCCAAGCATAATTATAAGTAGCTTAACATGTATTAACTTACTTATTTCTCCCTACAGCCTGTTTAGCTAGATATCACTAATATACCCATTTTAAAGATGAAGAACTTGAGGCACAGGGCGGCTAAATAACACGGCCAAGTTTGCAATTTATCTATAATGAAACTCACATCTGAACCCAAGCACTTTGGCTACTGAATCCAGTCTCTCAGTCACTCACCAGGGGTGCCTAGGGATATGAAGAAAAAGAAAAAGAAAAGAAAGGTGATTAAAAAACACCAAGAAAGACCTGCGAGAACTTAGGGGGCAAAGAGAGAAAGGAAGCAAAGATGAATCCCAAGTTTCCAGCATAAGGAACAGGAAGGATTGATAGTGTGTTTGATAACTATTTAAGTTTTAAAAGTGTATTAGTGACACAATAATAGAGAGAGGTGATGATGTATTTGCCAATCAATACATGAACATCATTTCTTTTAATGTAAGGAATTTTCCACATTGAGAAAAAAATAGATTAGGAGTTGATTGTACCTCTTAGTAGCTATATTTAAAGCATCACAGCTATTTTTCATGTGAGATAATACTCTGTATTTATGTAGCACCTTTCTTCTAAGGAGCTCAAAGCATTTTACCACAATGCATTACCTTATTCATCCTCATAACATCCCCTTTTAAGAAAGGAAGTGTCAAGTATAATGACCACAATTTTACAGATGGGAACACTGAGACAAATGGAGCTAGTGACTTGCCAAGATCATAGAAACCCCTGTAGCAAAATTAGGTGTAGAACTTGGGCTTTCTTTAGCTCAAAATCCTTTCCAATCTCTTCTTAATAATATGTCTCAAATTTGTCTGAAATGTTGGTGAATTTATCTACAAATTAGCATATTTAGAATCATGTTATAATCTAGTATCACCTGAGAGGTGTGCGTCGTGAATTTGGTATTTTGTAATTGAGTAAATCTATAAAATGGTAAAAATCAATGCTTCATTCTTAAAAAAAAAGCCAACACTCTTCTCTTCAATTAGGCATTTCCTATGCTTGGCTTTAACCCTAAAGTTTTGCTAAGATGTAAATCTTGCAAATCCTCAGAAAGTGCTGCCTTACACTTGAAGAAGTTTTAGTATATAAAAGCCCCAAATTATCAGTAAATGATTTTTAAAAGGACAACACACACATACACGCATATGCACACACGCACACACACACACACACACACACAAACACACACACATATGCACACACACTCAGAGGTGATGGTAACATAGCAAAAAAGAAAAAAATCTCTTTAAAGAAAATGAAGTACTTTCTTTCTCCTGATACTAAAGGGACAAACAACACCCTTAATTCTTGGGAAATATTTTAAAACTCAAAATAGGTTACTGCTGACTTCTACATATTAACTATAAGTTCTATCTCATTTTTTTAATTTCACTTCCTTACAAATGCAGTGCAAAATTAGCTTATAATCATATCCTTAGTTGTTCGGGTGTTAAAGAGAGAGAAGGCAAACAAAGTGTTGACTTAATTTTTTTAAAAAAGAGTTAATAGAATATATTCATTGTCAGATCCTTTAACAAAATCCTTATGTGTGCTGGTGGGTGGAACACAGTATTGGATACAAGCAGGGCTATATTCAGCAAAGCAATCTAAGATCAAAGGCTCAATCACCAGCTTACACAATTTAAGGCAGGTATGCATTTTACTTTTCCTCCTTAAGTTGCACATGCTCGGCTCTTAAAATGTGTAAAGCCCTTTAGAAATTCTACCCCAGCTGGTCAGGGTATTCCAGTTGAAAAAAGGAACTAGAACCACTTTCTCAATGACAATCCATGAAAAGAACAAAAATGATGAAAAACAAATGATGTACAACAACGTGTCAGAAATTATATCACATCAGATTCATCATTATCCCCAAAGTTGAAGAATTATTTGGGGAGCTAATTTGTATTTCACGTTTATACCATTGTCCATAACAAGTAGAAGGCCTTAGAAGATGTTTTTATGTTTTATGATTTTTTGTGCTGCAAGACTGCCATTAACAACAGCTATTAACATTCATAAACAATGGTCAACGATTTCCTAAATAAAAGTTTAAATTCTGAATAATCAACGTGAACTCTTTTTTTTATTTTTTTTTAATCTTTATTTATTTTTGAGAGAGAGAGACGCACAGAGTGTGGGCGGGGGAGGAACAGAGAGGGAGGGAGACACAGAATCCAAAGCGGCTCCGGGCTCCGAGCTGTCAGCACAGAGCCCATCACAGAGCTCGAACCCATGAACCGTGAGATCATGACCTGAGCCGAAGTTGGACGCTTAACTGACTGAGCCACCCAGGTGCCCCTCAATGTGAATTTTCTGAATGACTTCATTACTATTATTATGCTTGGTGTTTTATAAAATGCCAAATCTGGTAGTCTCAAAATTGACACTAACAAAAAAGTAGTTCTTTTATTAACACAATGTAAGTTTACACATTTATTCAACAAACATTTATTGAACACTCGTTATGGATCAAGCACTGTTGAGAGCAATGGGGTAAAACAATGAACAAAAAAACAAGGCACTGCGTTCACAGTGGTCACACTTCAGGGTGAGAAGACAGAAAATAATTCTTAACCAATTAAATAATTACAACATGTAATATACCTAGTGGTGGTAATGGCTGAAAAGAAAAGCCAGCTGCCGAGGAGTCAGAGTGTAGCGGAGGATGGAATGTGTAGCAGAACATTATATCTTTGTGTTTCTTGAATTAAGCCAAATGTGGAAACTACCTAAGAAAACCCAAAAAGAAAAAAATTATGTATTATCCCTTGCTCTATTAGAGTACCCAGGAAAGATCCAATATAGTTGGAAAAACACATCTGTTTTGCTATGTTGGCAGTTTCTGGGATTTATTCCACATGAAGATGATGAGCATTCTGTCTTTTCATTCATTCCATAAAAATCTACTGAGGACCTACCATATACAAAGCCATATGTTCAGGAGTGTAGGTGGTGAGTAAGATCCAGATTTTGTCCTCAAAGAAATGTTCTGTCATGGTAAAAGGAATGAATTTGAGCTTTATGGGTGACATAAATGCTACCAATACTACAGAAAGTTGAATTAACCTCTCATAAAGCATTAAGAGAAGCTGCATAAAGAAAGTGACATCTGAGCGCAACTACAGAGAATGGGAAGGATTTAGGCAGAAAGAGCAAGATGAGCAGAAGTGTGCAGGAGAAAAGCTGTGTCATCTCTGTGGGATCTGAAGCACAGGAAGTGGCTGGAGAGGGGGCTGAAAAAGTAAATTGAGGACAGATCCGGGAAGGACGTGAAGTTAAAACGTGCAAGTTTTAAACTTTATCCTGTAGGTAATTGTGATCCACTGAATATTTTCGAGTTTTGAGGCAACAAAATAAACTATCAGATTCGGGTTAGAAAGATGTCTTAAGGGGCACCTGAGTGGCTCAGTCTGTTAAGCATCTGACTTCGACTCAGGTCATGATCTCCAGGTTCGTGGGTTTGAGCCCCACATCAGGCTCTGTCCTGACAGCTCAGAACCTTGAGCCTGCTTTGGATTCTGTTGTTTCCCTCTGTCTCTACCTCTCCCCCACTCATGCTTGCTCTCTCTCTCTCTCTCTCTCAAAAATAAATAAACATTTAAAAAATTTGTGAAAAAAAAAAAGAAAGATGTTTCATGCAGCAAGGTAAAGGAAGAATAGAAAATGGAAAACAATGAAGTTAGAATGAGGGTTAGCTCTTACAACAGCCTCCTGGGAAATGAAAAGGGTCTAAATGAAAACAGGAGAAATAGGAGCTGAGAAGTCTGGATGGCTAAATTAGACCTTTTTTTTTTTTAAAAAAAACTTTAATTTTTGAGACAGAGCATGAATGGGGGAGGGTCAGAGAGAGAGGGAGACACAGAATCTGAAACAGGCTCCAGGCTCTGAGCTGTCAGCATAGAGCCCGACACGGGGCTCGAACTCATGGACTATAACATCATGACCTGAGCTGAAGTCAGACGCTTAACCGACTGAGCCACCCATACGCCCTTAAGATAGACCTTTTTATCTGGCAAACATTTTTACCTTGGCAACCAAGCTTTGGAGCATGGAGTGGTGGAGAAGTCTACTTATACACATGAACAAGCCTTCCAAATCAGAAGTGGAATAAGTAAGCACCTCAATTTTTTTTTTTCTGGGATCAACTCAAACATAAACACACTGTTTGCAAAGTAAATACAGCTTTCTCCTTAATAAATTATGTGTTGAGGTCATAATGGGTGTCCAATACTGTCAGGCTCTGTTTGGGATGAAAATATGAAGCCATGAGACAATTATTACCCCCCAAAATAAAAGATAATAAACTGCTGAAGTCAGTACATAATACAGAGTTTAATTACATCATACAATCTGCAAATGTAATTGAGGCACTAGCGACTAACATGAACTCTTGAGTAATTGGTAGACACTACAGTAACCAATCTTAGATTGAATACCTTTGACTTTTTTGTTCATAGAAAAAGACGGAGGGTCAAATGACTTGATCAGTTTTTCCACTTGCCAGAAAACAACTGCTCACCGTCAAGAATCATTTCCTGTCTGGTTTCAAATCTTCAAAAAGAATAGATTACTCTTCCTACTGGAAGAGTTTTCAAAAAACTAATGATTTTCAATGTCAAAGAGTTCTTTTTACTAAATTACTCCTGGTAACTTACTCTTTTATATCATTTTAAATAATTCTACTCCCACCTTTTTAACTTTCAAATATTTGTAGAATCTTATAATATACCCTGTAGTCATTACTCGCCTAGCTATATCTTTGTCTACTTAAATCTTTTCTTATAAATTAATCCCTTCCTTCTCTTAATCATTGCAATTGCTTTCTCCTGGCCCAGCTCCAATTTTTCTTCAAATTATTGGTTCTGAGGTACCTAAATTCTAACACTGTATTCTAGGCTTAAATCATATCTGGATATTTCCTTTTATTTTATTTATCATTCTGCCTGTGCCTATGTGATTTACCATCACCCCATAAACACTTAGCCAGGCACAATACTCTGGTTCTGTTCAGATCGCATAAATCTTTCACCTTCTATTTAGCCAGGTACAAATACACTTCGTACTTGGAAGATAATCATAATTCTCTTAAACCTGATAAAGAAAACGTGTCCATTTTCATGTATCACTTGGCTGCTATTATAATAAATCTATAGTAATCCATATCAGCATTAGTAAAGTAAGCGAGTTGAATTTGTTTTTGCTTTTACTTCAACTTTCATTTCAGTCTCATGTTTCTTGCATGTTCTTTTTGAAAATGGATTATATTGGAATTTTTTGCTTCCCAAAGTAGGTATCACTAGTGGAAATGTATATATTGTCAAAATTTTTTGCATGTTTTTCCTTTTATATTAAACTCTATCTAAATTAATATATGGATTAAGGAAATTTAGTTAGAAGAAATGATTATCTTAGTTTCAACAACAAAAAGGAACTGTGAAATTTTATTTTAAAATTTGTCTTCTATGTCTATTAAATTGTTTGTTTTGATTTTTAAAATAATATTTATCCAATTTTTCGGGGCGCCTGGGTGGCTCAGTCGGTTGAGCGTCCGACTTCGGCTCAGGTCATGATCTCACAGTTCATGGGTTCAAGCCCCACATCGGGCTCTGTGCTGACAGCTCAGAGCCTGGACCCTGTTTCAGATTCTGTGTCTCCCTCTCTCTCTGCCCCTCCCCTGTTCGCGCTCTCTGTCTCAAGAATAAATAAACATTAGAAAAAATAAAAAAATAAAAAACTTTAAAAAAAAATATTTATCCAATTTTTTAAAAAAAAATCTGAATCTGTTGATTCAAATAAGCACATAATTCCCAATAATAAATAGAGAAATAGAAAGTGAGCTAATACATGATCTCTGGATTTATAGCCTTCAAAAATATGTGTTTCTTCTGCCGGGGAAACAGATGATCCTTCACCCATCATGTCAACAACACAACTCATGAAGTTACATTCTCTTCTGCATCTAAAATCATGCAATGGAGAGATTTCTCTCTGCCTTTTCTTTTCTCCCTTTCATGGTCTCCTGAATCTCAATTATTTACCCATATTGAAAACAGTATCCTCCTAATTAGATTCTGAGTTCTTTCAGGCAAAAACCATATTTTAGTTTCCCTAACACTTAGCAGAGTATCTGGCCTAGAGTAGTTATTCAATAAACATTCACTGAATTCCTGAAGTACGAATTAGTGAATGAATCATGATCATTTCTCCATTGCTGGCAACCTATGCAAAGATGGAGACAGTAATTTTAGAAGGAATGTTTGGGGGGGAAAAGTGAGCTTTTATTCAGAGTAGAACTACTATACTTGTTTTCTTCATTATTTTTCCTTTCTATTTTCTCTGACTCCTAAGAATCAAATGTGTTCCAATGTACATTTTTAAATTGTCAGCCATTGGATAGTAGTAAATCTCAGACATTAAAAAGCAATTGGTGAAATTTGAATAAGCCCTGTAGATGGGATAATAGTACTGTATTACCTGTTAATCTCCTTTTTGTGTACTGTGATTATGTAAGATAATGTTCTTGATTTTAGGAAATACATGCTGAAGCGTTTAGGGGGAAAGAGGCATTATGCCTATAACTTATTCTCAAATGGTTGAGAAAAGTATCCAGAGAGAGAGACAGAGAGAGAGAAACCGAGATAGAGAAGAGAATGATTAAGCAAATGTAGTAAAATGTTAACATTTAGGGAATCAGAGTGAAAGGTACATGAGAATTCTTTGTACTAATTGATGCAACTTCTATGCAATCTGAAGTTATCATTATGTCAAAATAAAGAAAATTTTAAATGGTAGTATTAAAAAACGATTAAAGAAAATCTAGATGATACAAACAAACTTTATCTACCATTTCATGAAGCAGACAGTCCCCATTCAAGGAACCTCCAAGTGGGATGGAAGGCAGCAAGCTTTTACAGGATAAAGAATAAAGAACACTGACGAGAAAAATAGAAACTATCTGATTGGCTGGAGCTCCATATAGTCAATCTTGTCTGTGGGGAGAAGGAACAAGGACATAAGTATAGAGTCCAGAATTGGCTTGGCATGGCAGATTGCTTGACTAGAGATACTGCACTAAATTTCCATTTGCTGATGTGGCATTCCAGGCAGGAGCGACTCCATTTTGGGCTTAGAAACTTATTTCAATAGTAGTCTTTATTTGATTAGTAATTAATGATGTATAAAATTACCAGATTGTGTCACTGAATTGTTCTCACAGCTTTTGTTTTGTTTTGTTTTGTTTTCTAAAAAAGGAAACTGAGAAAGTGTCTACATTATTAAGGCGTCAGAACGGGGAGTCAATGGCTTCCAACTTGATGCACAGAGTTATTTGTCCCACAGACCATTCTGCTCCTCTATAATTACAAAATTACACATTGCTTTGTGGCATTTTAAGAGTTTTGTGTTATTAAGGAAGATTTTTGTAAATAATTGTTCTAATAAATGAACTTAGCCTTGTTTCTCCACACCCAAAAGTGTCAGATCCATCAAAAGCCTCTCTCTTGGGGCACCCGTTTGTTAAGTGTCCAATTTCCTCTCAGGTCATGATCTCATGGTTGGTGAGTTTGAGCCCCACATAGGGCTCTATGCTGTCAGCGTGGAGCCCACTTCAGATCCTCTGTCTCCCACCTCTCTCTGCCCCTCCCCCACTCATGCTATTTCTCTCTCTCTCAAAAATAAATAAACATTTTACAAAAAAGTCTTTCCTGAATGTGAGACAGGAAACCATCAAAACCTTAGAGGAGAAAGCAGGAAAAGATCTCTCAGACCTCAGCCGTAGCAATCTCTTACTCGACACATCCCCAAAGGCAAGGGAATTAAAAGCAAAAATGAATTACTGGGACCTTATGAAGATAAAAAGCTTCTGCACAGCAAAGGAAACAACCAACAAAACTAAAAGGCAACCAACGGAATGGGAAAAGATATTTGCAAATGACATATCGGACAAAGGGCTAGTATCCAAAATCTATAAAGAGCTCACCAAACTCCACACCTGAAAAACAAATAACCCAGTGAAGAAATGGGCAGAAAACATGAATAGACACTTCTCTAAAGAAGACATCCGGATGGCCAACAGGCACATGAAAAGATGTTCAACGTCGCTCCTTATCAGGGAAATACAAATCAAAACCACACTCAGATATCACCTCACGCCAGTCAGAGTGGCCAAAATGAAGAAATCAGGAGACTATAGATGCTGGAGAGGCTGTGGAGAAATGGGAACCCTCTTGCACTGTTGGTGGGAATGCAAATTGGTGCAGCTGCTCTGGAAAGCAGTGTGGAGGTTCCTCAGAAAATTAAAAATAGACCTACCCTATGACCCAGCAATAGCACTGCTAGGAATTTATCCAAGGGATACAGGAGTACTGATGCATAGGGGCACTTGTACCCCTATGTTTATAGCAGCACTCTCAACAATAGCCAAATTATGGAAAGAGCCTAAATGTCCATCAACTGATGAATGGATAAAGAAATTGTGGTTTATATACACAATGGAATACTACATGGCAATGAGAAAGAATGAAATATGGCCTTTTGTAGCAACGTGGATGGAACTGGAGAGTGTGATGCTAAGTGAAATAAGCCATACAGAGAAAGACAGATACCATATGGTTTCACTCTTATGTGGATCCTGAGAAACGTAACAGAAACCCATGGGGGAGGGGAAGGAAAAAAAAAAAAAAAAAGAGGTTAGAGTGGGAGAGAGCCAAAGCATAAGAGACTGTTAAAAACTGAGAACAAACTGAGGGTTGATGGGGGGTGGGAGGGAGGGCAGGGTGGGTGATGGGTATTGAGGAGGGCACCTTTTGGGATGAGTACCGGGTGTTGTATGGACACCAATTTGACAATAAATTTCATGAAAAAAAATAAATAAATAAAATAAACATGAGCTTAAGGTGTTCTGAAATGTAAATTGCCATTATTTCATAGAATAAACTTTTTATTCATTCTCAAAAAAAAAAAAAAAAAGTCTTTCTCTTCCACCAGTGCTTTATTGGGCCCATCTGAGCTCCTTCAGATCTTTCCTCACACTCAGCCCCCTCCTGATCACTGTATCAAGGCCTGAAATCACAAATATGTGATGATTGCAAAGATACTCAGATTCTCCATGCAATCTGATCAGAAAGGAATGTGTAGGGGGAAAGAGTGAAATATATTAAATTGGGGGTGTAAAACACTTCTGCTTTCCTACTGGCCCTGAACACATCTGATGGTACCCAAGTGCCTGGGAAGAATTGGGGTTGTCTCAAAGGTGATCTGTTTCAGGCCACTCTAACACCCTTTAATTAACTATGAACTTTAAGTGGCCTGAAAAATTAACCACAACCCCACACATGTCTCCCTGGAATTCATTTACACACTGGAAGAGTACATATGAATGGGTCCTTTACTCAGACTTCTTGATTTCCATATGCCATGCTTTAGTTTCAAAAATTATTTTCATCTCTTTGATTCAAGACTCTTTCTTGAACCCTTTAACCACTTCCCAATCATCCCAAATAATTTTGTTTTTTACAATACACACTGATTTCAATGATCTTAGCTATTTCAGGATTGTAGACACTTTGAAAGCAGAATAAATAAGTGGTCCAAATGGAGTAAATCTTATTATGAAAAAAAACTATTTTTACTCCATTTTGAAACTAGTCACCAGCTAAGTAGTTAGAGCTCTTTCCTTTTCTTCCTGTAAAGATTGACCCTGAACTGACAACAAAACCCTAGGTGGGATATTTAAATCTTAAGTGAGTGGTCAGTTAAGTGCCTGTGGAGGTAAAAGGACAGATAGCATATTTGGTATGCTAATGGAACCTATTTACTTCAAGGAAAGTGACAAAAACATCAATCAAATCAGAAGAGGCTATTAAGGATTGTTAACTCCCTTTCAGATGAGCAATGATTTCCATTGGGATTTAAATAAATATTCATGAAAAGGACCAATGACAGAAATTTCACCAAAAATCACCCCACGGTAAGGTTTCTATACAGCTTAAGACAAAACTTACTTGGCTCCAATTTCACAGGAGTTTTGACTATTTGGGGCACACTCTCCCTTTTAAAAGATCAACAAAGATTGGCATTCTCTTTCCATTTTAAACCCAAAATACATTTATTTAAAATTATGCCCTTGAGGTATCTCTAATTCTCAAAAGATTATGATATCTTTCCCAACCATAACAATTACACAATTGCTAATGCATTCATATGATTTAGAATGTACTTCACTGGAAAAAAAAAAAAAAAAGCTAGAAAGGTTAAAAAAACATTTAAGGAAGCAATATAAAATCATAATTTAAAATTACATACAAATTAAGTAAAGAGCTTTTTTTTTCAATTGAACACGTCAGGCATTAGGCAGTTTTTCCATGTTTACCGCCACCTGGTGACAGCTCTATGTAAATTTACTATGAACACCCCAAAATAAAACCCCATTAGTAAAGTCTAGTTCAATTCAATTTAATTCAATAAATATCTACTGAGCTAGTACTATATTTTTAGGACTGGTTTAAATCATGTTAAGAACACAAAAGTGTAGCTCAAGGATGGATCTGAAGGATGTTTACAATTGAGATGGGAAAGCAAACAAGTAAAAGAAGCAATTCTTATGGCTATTACTAAAAAGACAAAGAACAAGTGTTGATGAGGGTACAAAGGATGAGAAAATGCGGAGAAAGGTACAAAGGATGTACCTTTGTACACTGTTGATGGTAATGTAAATTTGCACAACCATTATGGAAAACAGTATTGAGATGTCTCAAAAAATTAAAAATAGAACTACCTTATAGTCTAGGAATCCCACTTTTAGGTATACATTCAAAAGAAATGGATTCAGTATCCTAAAGAGATATCTGCACTCCTGTGTTTATTGAAGAATTATTCTCAATGGCCAAGACGTGGAAACAACCTGAATGTCTGCCAACAGATGGATAGAAAAGATGTGGTATATATACATACAATATATACAATATATACAATATTCCATTGTCTATATATATATAATGTATATATTATACATATTATATACATTATATATATATAGACAATGGGATATTATTCGACTTTGAAAAAAAAAAAAAAAGGAAATCCTGCCATTTGTGACAACATGGATGAACTTAGAGGACATTTTGCTAAGTGAAATAAGCCAGACACAAAAAGACAGATATTGTATAATCTCACATATATGTGAAATCCAAAAGAGTCTAACTCATAGAAATAGAGAGTAGAATGGTGGTTGCCAAGGGTAGGGAGATAAGGAAATGGGGAGATTTTGGTCAAAAGGCACAAACTTTCCATTATGCATGATGAACAAATTCTGTAGATTAATGTGCCAATGGTTAACAATACTGTGTTTTATACCTGAAATTTACTAAGAGAGTAGATCGTAAGTGTTCAAACATCAAATTGTTTACTTTAACTACATACAACTTTTATTTCTCAATTATACTGTAATAAAGCTTGGGGGAGCAATTCTTATTTTTAAAATGTTTATTTTTTGAGAGAGAAAGCAAGCAAGGGGCACAGAGAAAGGGAGAGAGGGAATCTCAAGAGGCCCCTCACTGTCAGCACAGAGCCTGACAAGGGGCTCGAACTCATGAAGTGTGCGATCATGACCTGAGCTGAAATCAAGAGTCAGACACTTAGCTGACTGAGCCACCCAGGCGCTCCTTGGGGGAAGCAATTCTTGAATAATATGTTAACAGTGTTACGTACACACTAAACATAAAAGAAAAAGAAAAAAAAAGGAATCAAATGTAGGCTTGGATTTTCAAGCCTCCAGATGAAGTGAGACTTGAGATAGTGTTTAGAAAAATTAGGAAAGGCTACATTATAAAGGTAATTGAAAATCCAGAGGATGTTAGACTTGGTACATGAGGTATTGGGAAGCCTGGACATTTCTTAATTATAGAATTAATATAACAAAAGTGTGATTTTAGGGAAGCTTGTCCAAGAAAGGTCTTCAATGTGGACAAGATCAAGGAGACGAAGACCATTTCAGAGATACTAATCTACCTATGAGTTGATATAAACCTAGGTGGATCAATATTAGTAGAAATGGACAAGAAAGAAGACAAAATACAATATTTAAGACAAAACTTTGAAATAATTTGGTGACTGGTATTTGAAAGGAAGAGAGGAGTCATGACTTTGAGCCTGGTTGACACCACTAGCAAAAGGGAAGGGTTAAGAGAAAAAAATGTATATATAGGGAAGGAATAGAAGCAACAATTTGGAGATGCTAATTTTGAGATGACAGTGGGGTATACAGATAGAAATGCCAAACTGAAATCTTGGGGTTCACTTTTAGTTCACATTAGTTATTAACTAATGATAGCATTAAGTGGTATTTCTCCATTTTTAGTGCTCTCCCATAAAGTTTTACCTCAAAGAAATCCTCATGAAAATTAGTCTTGATAAGATTCAAATTCAACTAATTGAGTCCCTTCTAACTGCCAGTCACTGTGGTAGGCACTTTCACATACATGATCACATTTAATTCTCACAGCAACTGCGTGAAGTTGTTTATCTAGAAATTCTAATTAATTATATTGTAATGAAAATGCAACTGCCAAATATTAATCAAGTATTCATTGAATTAATTAGACATATATTGTTTGATTTCTAATCCTATACTGCTCCACTGCCCAGATTCCAATTTTCCTTTTAATAGACATTAATAGCGCAAAGTAACAAAAAGAGTAGTTCAATGTCAAATAATGCACATTGAATAAAATGCCTTAGTGAAAACAGAAACATACTGGGAGATGAAAGACCCAAGTTACAATCTAAGCTCAGACAAGGCAAATCACTAAATTTTCTCGAGGCTTAGTTACTCATCTGTTACATGAAATTAATGATTTTTATTCAGTCTATGTTTTTAGGTTGTTATATAGGTCAAATGAGGTATTGGTGAAAAACCTCTTTACTAAACAGATCAGAGGGTTCGGGGTGGAGAGAACAGGATTCTTTTCTCTGGGTTCCTCTTCTTCTATTTTGAAAGGCTTCTTTCTTGACAAGACTTTGTGGATAAAGAGGTGGCAAGAAAAGGGACTCTCAGTTTCCATCACCTCTATTCCTTATCCATTTTCAGCTTCCATTCCTTTTCCTCCGGGGTGCCTAAGTCTATGCCCCAATACACCCTTGCAACTAGGACTGCCAACTTGTTGTTAATGATTGTTTATGTGGTTTCACTCAATCATTGTTAGAACTCTTGACTTTAGCCTCTGATCACTGACATTAATCAATGAATTGAGAAGTCCTTTGAAGAGACAAAGGAGTGTAGATTGAGCATACACCTGGATATGAACTGCAAATGTGGGTTGACTTTCTCTGCAGAGTACGCTTTTTTCAAAACAGAACCTTGAGGAAAAAAAGCTATAAAGTCATTCAGAACAAAAACCTGCAAAGAGCTTACCTAACAGCTAATTATAAATGTATATATAATTATAAGCTAATTCAAGCATCACTGCAGTGTGGGTTTGATGTTAATGACCAACCCTTCCATCTTGGTGAGCTAGTGAAGCACCTCTGCTTTGGGATCAGGTGCTCTTTTTCCCAAATACCTCCCTCCCTTCTTTATCTGGCACAATCCCCTTCTTCATATCATGATGGCCATCTCCTTCCCAAGTGGATGTTGACGTGCTAACATTGAAGAGGTCTCAGTCTTCTGTCTGCAAATATTCAAACTGTAAGCACAATTTTTTCTCTCTGAACCACACAGAATTACTAATTGTATTTTATTCATCGCCTCTGTGTTAATTCAACCCAATGAATCTGTGCAGTGTAAGAACTATAAAAGTTTCACACACACACATACACACACACACACACACACACACACACACACACACACACGTGACTCCTTCACTGTAAATGCATATAAATAATCTCTAAAATACCTTTGACTCTGATATTTCTGGGTGAGAAAGTTTGGGGGAACTCTGTAACACTAGGTATGATGAGGAATATCTCATCAGAGGCCCTCATCTACCACTCAAGGTTTTCATCCAAGACTGAACGTATCTTCTCTCTTTACCAAGTTCCCCCTGTCCCTTCCAACTTTCTAAGACCTCCATGCCACTGAATATTGCCTCGGTCTAGCCTAGAGCCAGTGTGAACTGTCCTATTTAACTTGATTTGAACTATATAGAGGCTTGTGTACTGCAACTGCCAGGTAGACATCTTATTTTCTTAAATTGTATATAACCCCAACCACTATCACTATAACAAGTACTATTTATGGGACCACTACCTATGGTACTGTGATTAGACCTTACAAACATTGAGCTACATGAAGCTACCATTTAAATTTATAGGTCAAATACAGGCAATTTCCTACGATCAATCTAATATTTTTCATTCAACACCCTCAACAACCATGAAAAGTAGGCATAATCATCCCTATTTTATAGCTGAGAGAACTAAGACTCAGAGTGATAGTAATTAGGTGACAATGAGACACCTGGGGAAGGGGTAGAGCCCACTCTTAAAATAATCACCAAAGTGTCAGAGTCATACCTATGCACACAAAGATAGCTTTTGAGGACAGATGATGGAATAGAAGAATTCATGAGAGTAACTATGGGTAAAGAATACAGACTAAGATTCAACTTGAAGATGATAGTATAGAGACAACAAATAATGACAAACTTTAAGTCTCTTCCGTGAATAACAATGATACACTCTTCTTCCTCTATAGCAAAGGGAGAACAGAAAGAAAAAGGCATACCCTACATCGCAAAAGTAGCTTGAGTATATATGTATATATATATTGTATAGACATATATGTATATATATGTATACATATGTATACATGTATATGTGTATATATGTATATATGTATCCATATATATACATATGTATATATATATATGTATGTGTGTATATATACATATATATATATATAATCGCAATTTAGTCTTTAAATATTTGAATGGCTTACTCATAAAATCAGTTGACTTATCCTCTTTTTTTCTTTAAAATAGGTAATATCATTTACCCTACATAAAAATAAATAGCCAAATGATCAAAGAATAATAGGCAAGACTTCAAGTATAACTCTTTAGTTAGGATAACAGAATGGAAAAGTATAAAGATCCCAACAACACGGTGGCATTGCTGGGGTACCATTTTGATCCTGAGGTGCCTATCCCCAACTGCCTCTAATACAGGACTCACACTGAGTTATGCAACCTTGAAGCAAGGGTAGAGGGAACCGATTGGATAATTTAATTCAATGCTATGGGAGAAAACAGAAACCAAAGTGAGGGATATCAAGGTTAGAAAATGTGAAGGATTAATATCTAGTAAGATTGAATAAAAGTGTATTATCTTGGTAATGTATAAAATCAGTGAAATGCAGGGCCAGTCCTCAGTAAAAGAGAAGGTAGAACATTTGACCCAGGCACTATAGCATGAAGGACACAGCAATCTTTCTCAAAAATACTACTAACATGCTGAAGGCAGTTACCATGATTTCAGGAAGAACTGCACACGTGCACACACACACACACACACACACACACAAATTCCTATCTAATGAGGTCAACTTTCATTCATTCACTGAACTTTCTCTTTTCTTTAACTGAAAGCCATGTAAACAAATTAAAGGTATTTTTAAAGGAAAAAGCATCATAAACATTCTAATCTAAGCTAAAATAACTATTTTCACCTTAAACTTCCCTTCCAGACTTTATCTGTGTAACTGTGACCTCTGTGAACATAAGATTTGTATTCTATATTTTCCTATCATTATACCAGAAGCATGTTTCCATGTTTATAATTATCATTTTAAATACTAGCATCTGCAAGGCATTCAACCTAGAAACTAGGATTTATGCTGAATATTCAACTAAACAATTGAGAGCATTTTTTCTTTTTTGTAAAGCTCAAATTCCAGTTAAGAGATCTGTGATGAGCATCTGTTCTTTTTGCCTGTCCAGCATTCATTCCCCCTTCTTCAGAGGACAGTGGCAATAAAAGAGTCCTCTTTCCTTTTGGAATACCAGCCTGTCCCTACTTTTGCCCATTTGGTTCAGATAGGGATAACCCCAAGCCAGGATTGGGCCAGTGACTAAACAATCAATATATTCCATCCCCTTGGATAAATTTATAGAGTAGGGGAAAGTCATATGACCCTAGACGGTAATATGAGGCACAACTATGAACGAAAAGTTCCATATCTGCCAGATTTGAAGCTGGTTAAGTGAAGGACTGGAATTACCTAGGCCACGACGAGGCATGAGTTTGTCTGAGACTTTAATCAACAGACAAGAGACAAGTTTGGACAAGGGGTGGGGCAAAGAACAAGAGAAAAAGACCAAGCCCTAATTGACTTTTTTTGAGTCCCTGGATACAGCTAGGCCTGACTTTTCAAATATCTGACCTAATAAATCCTCTGAGACTTCAGCCAGTTTGAGACAGACTTCTATTATTCAGAACCAAAATAGTCTTTTTTTTTTAATTTCTTTTTAATGTTTATTTATTTTTGAGACAGAGAGAGACAGAGCATGAACAGGGGAGGGTCAGAGAGAGAGGGAGACACAGAATTGGAAGCAGGCTCCAGGCTCCGAGCTGTCAGCACAGAGCCCGACACGGGGCTCGAACTCACAGACCATGAGATCATGACCTGAGCCAAAGTCGGACGCTTAACCGACTGAGCCACCCAGGCGCCCCAGAACCAAAAGTCTTGAATGATTCTAAATCTAAGACACAAGTCATTACAAGAGCAAAGAAACTAATACTACATAATTAGTAGATATATTTCATCCAGAAACACACTAAGTATGAAAATGGGGTCTAAAAACTCGAAATTTGCAAAATGCAGGGTCACATTTTGCAAGATGAACCAAGCGACTGGAATGAGCCTGCAAAGCCAGGGGTGTTCCCAGATTTGGCTGCATGAATGCAACCCAACCTGTGTCAGCTGCTGCCTTCTGCTCTGCAAGGAGGGGTCCATTTTGTCTTACACACTGACTCTACGTACTCTGGCTGGTTGGCACTTCTAGGACAAGCAGCAGTGATTCTAGGACTCTGCTGCTTAGTTGGAAGCTGTTTTGTTGGTCTGATCCTGGGCGACTGGGCTAGACAGATACTGGGGAACCAGGGGCCACCCTGTCAGGGAACTTCTGACAACTCTTTTCCCCATCCAGCCCCACTGTCCCCTCCCCGCACTCTCTCCCATAGAAGAGAAGAATTTTAGTTGAGAACAGGGGCTAGACAGAGGAATGTATCCAGTTAGCTCCATTGCAAGGTTTGCTACAACTGA
Source organism: Neofelis nebulosa (assembly GCF_028018385.1). Lineage (NCBI taxonomy): Eukaryota > Metazoa > Chordata > Mammalia > Carnivora > Felidae > Neofelis > Neofelis nebulosa. The sequence continues at coordinate 196,662,446 of NC_080782.1, read as the reverse complement.
GTTAGTGAGCTCTTACTCTAGGACAGACACCATGTAAAATATATACATAAAATCTGATTTAATCCTAAGTCTGCGTAAGGTAGATACTATTAGTATGGCCATTTCATAGGTGAAGAAATTACCCACTCTCCAACAGAAATGACCCTGGATGCTCCATTTAGAGCCCCTCATTGTACATGTGAGGACCATGAGGCATAAGTGGTCTGGCCCAAGGGCATCAAGCAAATCAATGAGGTCAGAGCTTAAACCCAGCCTTCCTGACTCTGTTCTCCTTTCTCTCCATTGGGCTCACTTTGCCCTTTGGCTTTCTGTCCCACAGCACCTAAGAACAGACATAGAAATTGGACAAGACTAATTTTTGACAATCACAAACAGAGACAGAATGCCAAGCTTAAAAACCAGAGAAGGGAATTGATAAAGTTTGGGGAATAAGCCACTTTGGTATCTGGTAAAGCATATGAGAGAGAAGACACAGACCCTGCCTCCTCAGAGGAGAAAAAGAAGCGAGTAGAAGGAACAACTCACATCCTTATGTTCAACTGTCATATTTACAATCTCCCCCTTTTAAGTATGAAAATAACCTTGATAAGGGCAATATCCATGGGAAAAAAAATTCAGGAATTGTTAAGAACATGGAATAATGAGATTAAGTGTCAAAAGGGTTAGTCTTTTTCCTGTTTATCAAACAACATCCAGTAAGACAGTCAAGAATATGTAACTGCAAGCAGTGGTTAAGTGAGTGGGTAGAAATCAGGCATTGTGAGATAAGGGTGATTCAGAAAAATCAAAATAATAGAGACAGTGGGTATTTTACTCACCTACTTAAGGCCAGTTTAAAAGCTCAAGTCAGGGAAGTTGGTACTTGAGAGGATGTCTATGGGTGAGTGAACCGGGGTCACTCCGTGTGTGCTCCCATTCCATACCATCCTAAAGAAAAGCATTAAAAGGAAGAAATGGCCAGTTTCTCACCTTTCTTAATGTATCACAAGGATCAGATCCAAGCACAAATCTCTCTTAAAGAGCTTGGATAAGCACCACAGGGTGCCGAGTAAAACAGACACAAAGAACCCCAACGTGGCTTATTTAACTAGCTAATTGTTAACTGGTAGGAGGTGGGTGAGGGCAAGCAGAGGGAATGGGCCCGCCTTCTGCGTGAATGAATTCAGCACATGGAATCCATGTTCATATTGACATTTATAACTTACAGAATTTCTATGTCATTGACCCCAAGCTGATAAACAAAATTACAAAGTTCATTTTAATTTCACAGACTTGGCCGATCTCATCAGTCTCTCCATTAGGTTTTCATATTAAAAGAAAGAGGAAAAGAAATGAGAAAGCATATGTTTATAGCCAAGAATAAATATAACAATCATAAAGGAAATAAAAAAGGAAAACTGACCTTGGCACAGTTGCTTAAATTTTTCCACCTTTCCCATATGGACAGTTTCCAAGTTCTACCATTTCAAAGAAAACACCTCATCGAAGAACACGTAATTGCATGTTGTTTCCATTCTTCAAATGTGGGAAATGAAGCCTTTTCACATTCACATCATCAGCTGTGCCCCAGGAAACCTTCCATTCTTTCCAAATTAGTTTTTGTATCATTAAACCAATCAGCATTAGGTGCTTAGGATTATTTTCTGGAATAAACCCTGAATCATTACCTACATCATGTATGTAATAAAGTCAAATAATGACATCATTATATAGCACATGAGCACTGACCCTAAATGACCAGGACCTAAAAGAAATCAGGGCAGTCCTAATAAGAATCAGGCAGGATGCCTAATGAAAATCAAACAGCAGGCCTAATAAGAAACAATGTATTTTGCCTCTCCTTCAAATTCACTTTTGATTTGCTTTTCATGAGAATCCCTGTTTGAAGTAGAGCTCCCGCAGGCTAGAATTCTCAGAGCTAACTCTGAGATGAGTAACTCCCAGGTGGTTCTCTGGGCCATTTGATCTGGGACGAGAACCACTCACTCATGCAGTAAGTATTTGTAGGGCATTTACCATAACATAGCCTTCAACTTGGCTGGTTTTTTATTCTACAAATATTATTGAGTGCCCGTGTAAGCATGGATGGTGCTAGACTCCGAAATCTAATCAATAAATAAGAATTGTCATAGATATCACTTAAAGTGTATTTATTACATGCCAGGCACAAATACATATGCATGATTTATTAATAATTTCATATTCCCAGCAGCACCATGAGGAAATGTATGTTTTGCCCTATGTTTCATGGAAAGTAAGGCTAATCAAGATTATAAGACTTGTCCAAGGTCATACGGCTGGAGAGGGGTAGAGATGGTGGGAAAAATTCAGCCTGTGTCCAGCTCAAGCAGTGCATTATATTCCATGGGAACTATTTGAAATTGCTGACATTGAACCATTATTTGACATACAAAAATGACAAATGGAATTTTCCTGAGGAGAGCTGAGGGTATGATAGTGAAGATAGGATATAAGTATAAACCACAAGAGGTAATTTGCAATATGATGATTCTCCACATCACCAGGTGAGTGTGCCCAGCCTGCTCCCAACCTTCCCGGTCACCATCCCGCAGCCTTATCTGTGAGCCCAACTCTCTTCACTTCCAGTGTCCACCTAAAATCCAGCACAGCTATCATGTGCTCTTCTGTGTCCTCCTGTCCCTCATTCTGACCGAGACCCCAACCACTCTCATCATAACTCTTCTAGTCTTAGGATTGAAAAGCAAAAAAAAAAAAAAAAAAGATTGGCCAAAATTGACCCTGCCACAGAATGTTAACTGGTTCAGCCACTCTGGAAAACAGTTTGGAGGTTCCTCAAATAACTAAAAATAGAACTACCCTACGACCCAGCAATTGCACTACGAGGCATTTATCCAAGGGATACAGGAGTGCAGGGTCAAAGGGACATGCACCCCAATGTTTATAGCAGCATTATCAGCAGTAGCCAAAGTATGAAAAGAGTCCAAATGTCCATCGATGGATGAATGGATAAAGAAGATGTGGTGTGTATATATATATATTATATTATATATATATATATATATATATACACAAACACATACATACATACAGTGGAGTATTACTCGGCAATCAGAATGAAATCTTGCCATTTGCAACTACATGGATGGGACTAGAGGGTAGTATGCTAAGCGAAGTTAGTCATTCAGAGAAAGACAAATATCATATGAGTTCACTCATATGGGGACTTTAAGACACAGAACAGATGAACACAAGGAAAGGGAAGCAAAAATAATATAAAAACAGGGAGGGGGACAAAACAGAAGAGACTCTTAAATATGGAGAACAAACTGAGGGTTACCAGAGGGGTTGTGGGAGGGGGGACAGGCTAAATGGGTAAGGGGCATTAAGGAATCTACTCCTGAAATCACTGTTGCACTATATACTAACTAACTTGGATGTAAGTTTTTAAAATAAAGTGAAAAAAATGACAAAAATGAAAAAAATATATATACATACTAAAAAAATTTTTTGCCCTGCCACAGAAGTAGCAGCAAATGGTCCGGACAGAGAGGACCTGGTGTGTGTCAAAGGAGAACAAGGCCAAGCACAGGTAGGATGTCAATCACAGGTAGGATGTCAACCAGATTTTTGCAACATTCTTTCATGCAAATTATTTATGAACTTGATTGTGTGACTTAGGTTTGGTAATGCACCTTGCAAATCTCAAATAATGGATATAATACGGGCATCCATGTGCTTTGATAATACATAAGTTATTTTTTTAAAAGATGGAAAATTTCTCTCTTCTGTGAACAGTGGATGAGCTCCAAATGATCCAAGCCTCTCACCTCCACTCTTCCTACTCCATGTATTCCACTAGTAACTCAAGATACATGAGCCTCGAGGAAGATTAGATTTACTTATCTCCATACGTTAAGGATGAAAACATTGATGAAACTGTTAATTAAAATAATGGTTACATAGAATTCTACCTTTTGCTTCTGAGACTCTCAGCCTTTTGAAAGCAAGGACCACACCTTGAATGCTGACTTTTTCGCACATTAAATAACACACCACAAAAATGTTGCTTGGTTGCTTTAAGTCTCTGGTAGTATTTGTAACTACTTGAGAGAGAAACCAAGTAAGAAATTGTGTTTGTAGCCTTGGTGTTTGTAATCAGAAAAGGGCTGAGTTGCAGGAGACAATGTTTTATCAGTCAACCATTAAAAATATTCCACATAGGATTAGGTCTATGCAGAGCCCAAACTGACCAACATGAAATACTTCATCTCCTTGGACAACACATCCCGTAAATTATGAAAAGAAAATGGTATTTTATGAGAGCCAGGCAACCTCATTTTCTAGGCAGCACATTTCATTCATATTGCGGTTATTAATAGGTCACTTACAGGATTCATGACTGGTGCCACTGCGTGAAGGTACCCATACATGGACAATCACCGTGGCGAAAAGTAGTATATCTCAGTTCTTTCCAGAGCGGTAACTTTATCAAAACTATCACAGGTGTCCTTTGAACTCTACTCAAACATTTTCTAATTGGATTTTAGGTTGTGTTCACCAGCGTCCCTATAAGCACTTTTTTTTTTTTTTAAACTTCAAGATTTTCCAAATATCCTTTTCACTAATGAATTTTACCTGCTAAAGTTAACATTTCCTCCGTGGATTACTGCATGTAAAAGTGCCTGGTTGTCCTTTTATAATTCTCGAATCAGCTAGTCTTTTGCATGAGCCAACATATTCAATATTTTTAAAATTAGAAGTTGAAGAACACACAGGATGAGATGTCACTATGAACGGAGCTAGGACAGATAATTAAGGATTAAAATCTAAACTATTACCTTTCACACGAGGTAGAGCAAAAAGCAGGGATGGCTTCCATCACCTTAGAGAAATACAGATACAATGTACCAGACAAGGCATTCTGTAGTTTTCATTATAAAGTTAATATTTATCTTATAGCATTGAGTTTATCTTACCAACAGATCTCATTCAGAAAAGGAAGAATTTCTTGATTTACCACATTAAAGTAAATATTGCTACGAGATACATGTTAAATTTTTAATAAAACCACCCTATCTGTGTTGGATCAGAGAGCTGCTTGAGCTGAGATACAAACAAAACCAAATAAAAATACATAATTCCAAATACTGAGCATCGCTGCACATGTTGACCAGCCTGCCCATGACGATTGCAGTTTTATGTGACCAGGCATTTCAGAGCTTCAACTAAGTTTATTATAAGCCATAATCTTAGAACTAAAATGGGCAATTACTTGTAATGCTGACCCACAGGATAGCGTTTCAGGACTGCACACTCCCCGTGCTTGAACTGTGCCCCCCCCCCAAAGGCACCAAAGTGAAATTCAATTCAATCAGATTTACAAACATCATCCTTTGCCCTGTGCGGATATATTTTTAGTATGGAAGATTTATTAGCATGGGGTGTTTATCTTTGCACAGGATAGAGTTCGATGTAAAACTCAGTTTGTTTCCACTCGTCCTACATTCTTGAAGTTAGCAATAAAAATCCTGTTACTGAAGAGAAAAAAACAACCTGATGGAGTGATCCTGATTCCCTCCCTCATATAAAGGAGAATGAGAACTGAGCAAGCCCAGGAAGGCTTCACATCTTTATGAAGTAATTCTCCATCAGCCTGCTGTTAACACTCATGGAATTTCTTTCCATCCTGGAATAAGCTGCATAGAGACCACAAGAAAAAATGGACATAGAAGAGAGCTCTGCTTCAAACCTTCAGGTTCAGAAGCAAACAATAAAGTTAAATCCTCAAAACATAGTATATAAGTTAAATATCTATATTCAAGACTACATATCACCTCAGCCTGGCCTCCTTTACATGATTCCCTATGATAGAAAACACCACTGGTCTTAAGGCCACAGACTCTACGGCCAGATTGCCATGCATTTGAATCCCAGCTCTGCCACTTACTAGCTGTGTGACCTTGGGGAAGTTACATAACCTCTCTGGGTCTGGATATCCTTGTCTATAAAATGAAGATCATAATTATATCTGCCTCCTAGAGTTGATATGAGCTTTAAATGACTTAATATTTGTTAGGCTCCTGGAAAGAGTCTGGCACACGGTAAACGGCACCGTAAAAGTATTTGTTACATAAGGTAAAATGTTGGTTCTACCAGCTTCCTTGATTTATATGGTCAGAGAACTGGAGATAAATTCAAACACTACCTCTTGCTCCAATTCCATGCATTTTTCCCTCCCTCTGCCCAACTCATTAGTCTTTTAATCATAATCAGAGGTACTTTTTCGTTTAATAACAAGAAAAGCTAAGGTTTAGTAAACACTCGGTATGTGCTAGGTTGATTATCTCATTCAGTCCTCACAAAAACCAGTGAAATTGGTGTTATTATTATCCCCATTTAACACTGAATAAATCGTTATCCCCACTTAACAAAAAAAGGTTACATAAATTATCCAAGATAATACCGTATGGAGCAGAACTAGGATTAGAACCCAGACATATATATGAAGATACATTTTCTTCATAGAAAGAAAATATTTTCTTCATAGAAGAATATATATTCATATTTTCTATGAAGAAAATATTTTCTTCGAAGAAAGAAAATATGAAGAAAATATATCTTACCATAAGCTATTCCCTAATGAAATGACCTCTTACAAAACTAATCCTCATTTAAAACTCCCTCCTATCCTAGTCAAACTCACTCTATAACAGCTAATATCCAGAAAACATGCAAATCCATAAGAATGAATGATTGTTGTTTTAAGCCACTAAGTTTTGGGATGCTTCTTTTATAGGATGTTAATAGGCAAAGCTCACTGATACAAGCTCTTTGTATGCTTTTGATAAATGGAAACAACCCCAAATTTGAAAGTGCTTTTAAACTACAAAACACATACTCACTGATTTTAGGCTGATTGTTGGTTTTTTTTTTTTAACGTTTATTTATTTTTGAGACAGAGAGAGACAGAGCATGAATGGGGGAGAGTCAGAGAGAGAAGGAGACACAGAGTCCAAAACAGGCTCCAGGCTCTGAGCAGTCAGCACAGAGCCCAAAGCAGGGCTCGAACTCACGGACCGGGCCGCGAGATCATGACCTGAGCCAAAGTCAGACACTTAACCGACTGAGCCACCCAGGCGCCCCTTTAGGCTGATTGTTTAAATGCAACATGAATAAAGCTTCTCCTAGAATAACAACCCTTTTTCCTTAACACTACATCTCCCCATATTTCAGGTTAATGTGCTTTTATAAACAACGGCAAAATGAAATTGCAAATTTTACAAAAGATCCAGGATTCCATGAAGTCAAAGAAAGTGCTATCATAAAACTCTTCATAGGATAGGCAAAGCCAACAACCAAAATAATCAGAAAGGGTTCAGCCAGTCAACAAAGAAGAGAAATGTCAGCAAGTGTGATGATGCAGTGTTTTCAGAGACATCAATACAAGTATCAAAGAACTAAGGGTTGCCCTACAAAAAGTGATCATCTTTGAATAATCTTACAAAAATGATTTCTTTTATGATCAAACCATGCAAATAAGCCAAGACAGCAACTCTTCCTCCAGGAGACAGAGCTGAACTAGCAGAATGCAAGTGGGATTCTGCCCAAAAGAAAAAGAAAAATACTTGATACATTTTTTGGTGTATATTTGAAAATAAAATCTAAAGTAGGTTAAAAATAGGAGTAGTTGACCATATTTTTATAATTCTTAATTTTATTGGTCATGACAAAAGCCCACTCAAGCTATTTTTACCTGATCACATTTTGGCCGGCATTTTTAAGTGGATTCACTTGAAGAAGCTTTTGTTTTCCAAGACCGATTATTCTCAGATAATGAGGAGGACTCTTCCCCTACATTTCTCTATAAAAGAGTTTCCAAAAAGTAAACCCAACTAAGTCATCAAAAGATTATAACAAGAGTAATTCTGCTATCTGGTGGCAATACACATAAATAACAATAGCAAGTGATGGGATTGTAAGTACCAACGAATGGGTCTAATTTTTATTACATTTTCCAAAAAATGACAAACTTTCTAATCTGAATGAAAAACAAACTACTTAAGTTTAGTCAAAGAATCATTAACATTAGAGGGGGGAAAAAGAAAGGAAGGGGGTAGAATATCATTAAATACTGTGTTAGGTACTTTAGAGAACTTGCATACAATTTCAGAGAACATTTGGGTCACAAAGACCTTGCTTCACCAATAAAGAACAACTCTCCAAAGCAATTCAATTACCACAAAGATAAACTGGTCAATTTGCCATTGTGATATAAAATGTCTCCTCTGACTTAGAATCATACAAAATGAATTTGAGAGCAGGAAGAGATCTTAAACATCATCTAGCCTGACATTCTCATTTTACAGATGAAAAGACAGAATCCAGGAGATTAAATGATTTGTCTAAGACCATGCAACTGGTTAGAGTCAATGCAGGGTCTAGAATCTAAGTCGCCACTTGAGGGCCAATGAAATTCTTCCCTTCTCTTCACTGAGAAGAGGCGGCAGAGTTACCGAAGAGAAATTTGACCAAAGCCCATGTCACCTCATGTTTTCCTCATTGAGCCCATTTCTCCTATTTGAAAAGAGGTCATGGGCTATATCCACAATGAGTTCAGTATTGTTTATCATACTCAAACACAGCAGAGTCTTAAACCCTCAAAGCAAGATTGCAGGTGATCCTTTGTGTGGCTGGATTAATACCTTGGCAGGTGATCCAGCCAAGGCAGCCTATGGATTTCATCCCCCACCCACCCCCATGGTGGGTGCTGAAGCAGAACACAGCCTGAACAATGGTCTCAAAATATGGTCCTGGACCAGCAGCATCAATATCATCTGAGAACTTGTTAGAAATGCACATTCTTGGGTCCTATCCTAGTCCTAGATCTGAAGGTGGTGCCCCAATGTGTGTTAACAAGCCCTTCGGGTGTTTCTACTGTCTACTACAGTTTAAAACTGACTGCTGTGCACAACCTATACATCCAGTGGCTACCTTAATAAAATCTGAAGGCGCTCCACCTGAGCACTGGTTTCCTCATCACACACAGAAATGGCAGCTCACTTGGCGACTGTATTTTCTTACCTAAATTTTGAAGTAGGAGCAGAAAACTTTCCTGATAGCAATTGTTTCAATTTGCTAGTGGAGTCCATTCCTACCTTTATTCGAGATTTGGGGGTTTTGTTTTGTTTTGCGTTGCTTTATTCCCAACAGATAATAAGTGTTCCTATCAATACAGAAATGATCAGGAGAGGGGAGGAAGTACCTCAAGAGCATAAGAAATGGGACAAGAGATATCACCATTGCCTCCTTTTCCTCTTCCTTTTCTATTTTTTCCTCATGAAGCTCCATCTCAGCTTGCTCAGCCAAAACCATTCCTTCAACTACTCTTGGCCCTTGCTGCCACTAAATGCTGACGATAAAGCCCCTGTCCCTTCAGCTCCCATAACTGTCATCTCTTTACCTGCTGTGAAATCCAGTTTGCTTGCTAATTTGGCTGCTCTGTCCCTTAGTTTCAGAGGGTCAAGTAGTCTCAGTACCTTATAAGAAGCTTGAAGTCTAGTTAGGTCCATCTAACACCAAGAGAAAAAACTCAGGTCTGAGTAAGTTAAATAAATTATTCACTTGCAGTACAGCTCTTTCCGTTAAAATAAATAAGATGATATTTTTTCTATTATGCTTTAGTTTTTCTTGCTTGAGCCCATCATTTTAGCCCCTCAAAATCAAGTTAAAGTTGGCTTTGTCGTTATTTTTTTAAGTTTATTTATTTATTTTGAGAGAGAGAGCATGCAAATGAGCCAGGGAGGGGCAGAGAGAAAGAGAGAGAGAGAGAGAGAGAGAGAATCCCAAGCAGGCTGCACAGAGCCCAATGCGGGACTTGAACTCACAAACCATGAGATCATGACCTGAGCTGAAACCAAGAGTCAGACACATAACCACTGAGCCACCCAGGCATCCCAGTTGGTTTTGTCATTATATGGCTATTCTTCCCAGCTTAGGTTCATCAAAAAATTTCCTAAGACTACCTCTTGTATTTTCAACCAGACTCTGTTGAGAATAATCAGAGCTCTAATGTGCTCAGTACACCCGAGACCTTCCTTGAGGTTCTCATCAGAACTTGGTCTTGATGGTTCAATCCAAGTAACAGTTTTATGATTCTCTCTGTATTTTAGTATCTTCAAAAAGATATGTCTTCTTACAGCACCTAGTATATACCATGGTATGCTCTAGGTGCTAAGGATATGACAGTTAAGAAAATGGAGTGGGAGGAAGGCATAGAACCTTTTCTCACAGGGCTTACATTCTAGAGGAACACACAAACTAAGTAATCAGATAATGTTTCGAACGACAGTAAGTACTACAGAGAAAAATGAAGCAGAGGTGGAGAATACAAAATGTTAAGAAAAGTAACAATTTAAAATAGGGTGACCAATAGAAGCTCATTAAAAAGGGAGTATTTAAATATCTTGAGATATTTACATTTTGCTAAAACATTTGTTTGACATCACTAACTCTTTGTTAGCCCTGTTGATTTCTAAGAATTACCAAAAACCACTCACTTTTAGATTACTCAAAAACTATTTATTTAACCATACTAAAATTCTGGAATTTTCTAGAGGTTAACACCAACCTTATAAATTGTATTTTCCTGAATTTGCACTGTTTTCCCAGAATCAGTAATTTCAGAGATACCAGTAAGAAAACAATAGATGCTGGTAAATATAAAAATAGGTAGACTAAGCAATGCCAATCTGCAGAACTATTTGTTTTCCAACAAGGAAAAATACTGGGGAATTACTATTTAGAAAATATGTTCTCCCCTTTGTGCCCTTTTCTACTGAAAGAAAAATATCAGTGACTATTATTATTATTATTATTATTATTATTATTATTATTATAAGCCAGCTTCACAAACCCCTAAGAACTCAGCAATAAACTATGACATGGCTACATGGGTAGAAAAATAAAATTGTGGGAGAAAATACAGGATGAACCTTTAAAACATCTATTGCAGCAAACTGTATCCTTTTTGTCCCAGCCCAAACTAATACAGACATCATTTATTTATCTACAACACCTCAAGTCCAATATAGAGTCTACATTGTCCAGTAGATGTCTTTTTATGCCACTTTGCACTTGGTTCACACAGGAACAAGTTCAAGTCATTTGGCCAAAGTCATATGCCAAGGGATTTCTGGTTTTGTCTACTTAACACCTTTCCCTTCTTGTTGCACTCATCAGAATCCACTGTCTCTTTATAAATTCTCTACTCTGTTCTGCAGAAGACACTTAAAATCTTCAACTGCTTTTGGTCATTTTAATTCTCCAAAATTTGGCAGTTACACAAATTGCTTTATGTCCAATATAATTAGTTATGTAAAAATGTCCCAAAATATGGAACATCATTGTAAGGGGAAAAGGGGGGGAATGTTGTGGGAATACTGGATGAATGAATGAATGAATGAATGAATAAACAAATAAATGCAAAGATAAATTTTAAAAACTTTATACGAAAAAAATAACATATTTAAAACAGACTTCCCAGGGTCATGCACAAAATGTTGATGTATTCATTTTTGTTTGGGGAAGACATCCAGTGATAAGTCAAAAAACTGAGAAATAACATCTTCCCAATATGTTATATTAAAGAATCCACAGACTACTGATGAACCTTCAAACTATGCTGACCTCTGTGTGACAGAAAATCTAATTTTTTGCTATTTGGCAATTTTTCAAGATGATTGCTTCTGACTCTTAACTGTCTAACTATGTCAATTTAAAACTTACACTCTAGGGGTGCCTGAGTGGCTCAGTAGGTTAAGTGTCCAACTTTGGCTCATGTCATGATCTCATGGTTTGTGAGTTCAAGTCCTGTGTCAGGCTCTATGCTGACAGCTCAGAGTCTGGAGCCTGCTTTGGATTCTGTGTCTCCCCTTCTCTCTGCCCTTCCCCTGCTTGTGCTCTGTCTCTCTCTCTCTCAAAAATAAACAAACATTAAAAAAATAAATAAAACTTAGATCATTCTAGAATTTTTCTCCATTCCTGAATTCTCTCCTCCGTTTTTTCCTGGGTTTAGGAATCATTCCTGGATTCAAATCCTGTCTCTTTGAAGTATGTGCTGAGTGCTGTGTGTGACTTGGGCCTATTATTTACCACACTGAAATTCATTTTATTCTTAAATGGCAAATAATAGTATGAAAACTCTTCTAGAGGTTATTTTGAGAAATAGATAAATAAAAAAGATGATACGACTCACAGTAATTGTTAAATCAATGTTAGTTGCACTCCTTCCTCATCAGAAACTTTCCTTGTTTGCTTAAACCAACATTTCTTATTCCACAAGTTTTACAGGATAGTTGTCAAAAATCTAGAAATTGGAGATAAATAAAATGAAGAAAATTTAAGTTATTCATATTCCTCATAACCAGAGACAATCGGGTTAACAGTTTGTGTATATCTTTCCAATCCTTCCTTCTACAGGTACATAGAATACTGACTTTTTAAAAAATTATATCACTTACTTAACTCATGATTAAAGTGTAGCATACATACAAGAAAGTACATAAATCATAAATATTCACAAAGTGAAAACACCTGCTGTCACTGCTCTGGTTGTGCGTCTGGACTTACCAGTGCATCAGGAGCACGACAGTGATGGAACCGGGTGTGCAGCCAGACTGCCTGAGGCTAACTCGTCCTCTGCCATTTCCTAGTGATATGAGCTGGGATAAGTTATTTGACCTTTCTAGATCTCAGTTATCTTACCAGTTAAATGGTAACAGTTTCCCTGATTATGAAGATTGAGTGAGTTAATGTAAATAATTTACTTAGAATCACGTGAGACACAGAGCATACACCCAATATGGGTGTATTTTGAACAATATCTGAAGAACCTTTTCTCTCACAATCATCACACATTCCCTTGTGTATAGTGAAATCATTTGTCTCTTGAGGAATCTGGTTAACTCTCCTAACGTCTTCTCTGATTTCCTCATTTGCAATTAGCTCCATGGAAAATAATCACCATTTTCACAGGAGACCACGTTTCCATTTGAGATCGGACAACCTCACCAGGTTCCAAGACTGCAAAGCTTCCCCAAACACACCCTAACCTATCTTTACAAACAATGATAAATCCTTTTGCACCTGTCTATAAACGTACCTATCGGGCTATTCTCCTTTGAATGTTATTCATTCTCCATTAAACGCATCTTGTTGTTCTCTACCTCTGGCTCTGGACTCAGATCTCCCTGCTTTCTTGAAATGCCTTTTTCAATCATTGCTTTCACATTTTCCCACACTCCCTAAAACCATCTCTCACCTCTGAACTCAGTATCGCCCCCACCTGGCAGTCATCATGAACTGCCTTAATCACAATAAGGCAGTTCACCTGTATCTATGCACTTGCCAGCTTACAAAATGCTTTCACATACAGTGTCTCTTTTGATCCGCACAGCGATCTGATGAGATAGTAAAACTGTGATTATTATCCCCATTTTACCAGAAATTAACTCCTCATCGTGAAAACACATCTGGTTTCTGCCTAAAATGAAGCTCCTCCAGACCAAAGACATTATAGGCTTCTCTTAGTTTTCTTGCCCACAAACATATTTACTCTGGAACTGATCTACTGCCCAAATCATTGCTACCAATAAAAATAGCAAACACTTTTGAATGCCTTGTACATATCTCTGCGCTAACACATATGGTTGTCATTTACTTATTTAACAGTACATTGAATATCTGCTGTGTGCACACGCCGTGCTCCATTTTGAGACCCCTTGCTTTCCTAGGCCCTCTTTGTTTCTAGGTCTACATTAAGGTTATGTAAAAGAGCACTGGATTACACACCTAAAGACTAGAATCAAGTTCAGCTTCTGCTAACACAGGTGCAGAACTTCTTGTGCACTTCTGGAATGGAGTTTCCTCATCTACAACATGGAGATAATCTCTAATCTGACCATCTCATGAGATTATGAAGATCGAATAAGATAGGCAAGGGCTTTATATGCCTCATGAAAAGATTAAATTATCAATGTTATGCACTTATTAAGAGATGGTCCTTGCCCCTGCAATCCCATAATCTAGTTGAGAAGAGAAGAAACGTATGTAAGAAGACAAATTACAAGATAAAATGACATGCGCTAAGTGAGAGGAGGTGTAATTGTGTAATAATCTAGAAAGAAAATGTGAAAAGGCTTTAAAATTTGGAAGATTGAAACATTATTCCAAATCTTAGTTTGTCCCCTCTTTCATTAATGTTCAAATGGTGAAAATATCCATTCTTCCTGTGGGGATTAACTTTCAACCAGAAATTGGATTACCTGTTTGGGTTTTTTAAATGTTTTTAATGCCCTGCATTACTGTGTCAGGATTTACCCAGGTTCGTTTCATTCTTGGACATATATTCCAATGCAATTGTAAGAGTTATCCCCCCCCCCCAATTTCCGAGGTAGAAAGAATAGGAGAAAATGTAAGGAAGCTGCTCTTTGATCTCCATGCACATCAATTACAGGTAATAAATCCCCCTGCAGTTGGAGCTAAGACAGGATCTCAAAAGCACATGGACTTTTCCTAGTAGAAAACAGAAACCAAATAGTGACTATTTGTTGTTTAGATTTATTTTGTGAGTAATGCAACTGAAAAAACAACCCAGCATTGAAGGATGTATCATTTTTAATCTCAGCACTTTTAGCTACTGCCACACCAGATAGAGTATCTTATTGCAATAATTCAAGGATTTCTCTATTAGTTTCTCTAAGCCCTTAAAGCAAATGAAGCTCTTATGATATAAAACACCTTCTTTCTATATTTTTTTCTCAGCTCTCAAGCCTAAATGCATTTCAGGGTAGAATTTTAAATGAACTAGATAAATGAAATTCTATCTAACTGTATTAATTTTTGACACTCTTTTTATGATTCTTTTAAAAAGAACATAGAAACGAATTGCAGCTCAGGCTGCTGTACAGTCATGATGAATAGCATGCTACAAATAATATTTTTTTTCAAACTTTTGAAAGAACAATTTAGATGTTTAATCTCTTAGGTGGGTTTACAAACACCCTCCACTGATAATTGACTAAGGAGCTATGAATGAGGTTTCTTAAACAAAGAAAAGCACTCGTATATTAAAGGAAGCATTTTCATACTTTTTCTTCCTATTGTTTAACCTTTCGTTCCCATCACAAATATCTACACGTAGTTCTTATCTCTGACCTTGAGGGACGGTGTAGCTTTATCGAGGCTTCCTTTTAGATCACAGATGACCTTCAGCTGATGTCATTGAGCTCTGACCTGCCTCAGTGATCTGTTCACACAAAATACATATGCTGAACAGTGCTGGTGTGTGCAGTAGGGGTAAGTGAATTATTTACAAAAATTTGAGTTGACACCTTTTATCAAATGTGGAAAGATGAAGACAAAACAGCTGCTATTGCTGTCGTAAGCAATCTGCTGGTGATTGAATAAAAGTGTCAAGAAAATGGCTGCTTGATGGCCTTTTGTTCTCCCTCATCCAGCTTGATGTTAGTTTGAGCTGTCAGTTAGGAATCACGGCAGTGTGATTTATCAATAGACTGAGTGACCTTCTATTTTAGTTTGTGGTAGACCTAGAAGACAGCGCCCTCTACTGCGAACACACAGCATTTCCTCTTAGTGTGCCGTCAGTCTGAGTGAGTGGTTTGCATTTGCTAGAAGCAACTCACCCTAACGATAATTATGGCTTTTTAAATTTCGTCCAGTTTCAATTGCCTCCACACATTTATTAAAAATTAGCAAAATTCAAAAAAAAACTTCAAGCGTATTTCTATACCTTCCAGCAAACTAATTTAGAAAATCAGTATTTCAGATAAAATGCTTCCTCCTTGCTAATTAAACTGCAGAATAAGGAAACATTATCTTTGATAGCAAACTGAATCTTTAAATAGTGTTTGGATTATATTGATATTAATAACCCATCTGCATTAACTCAAATTATTTTATAGTATCTATTTTTTAAAAAGGGATTTAGACTTCTTTTTCTGACATAATGTTGGGGTGTCCTCAGGGAAAGATAATATTATCAATTATTTTGTGAAACCTTGAGTGACATGAAACCATAGTAGACCAGGACCTTACAAACGAGTATTCCCACTGCCATCGTGTAGATATATACATTGTTTTAAATGGGACTTACTGATTTAATGGATATTTATTTGATCCAAGACTCAAATAGTTGAGAGTAAATTATGAGAAAGAGGATTTCCAGCAGTTATTGAAAAGGAAATAATGAATACATTTAAAAGGATTAAAATGGCCTTAGTTGATTTCTAATAACCCACAATCTTTTCACGTGCATTTCTAATTTGCTACAAGGTGGAGCCAATTTTTGTTCTTCTAAAACCTGTTAGATACCCACTATTTCAAAGACGTTTATTTTCTGTGAGCAATATTTGGTAATTTTTTTTTTTGTTTTCACGTCTCATCTTTTTTTTTTTAATCTTTTTTAACATTTATTTATTTTTGAGACAGAGAGAGAGAGAGCATGAACAGGGGAGGGTCAGAGAAAGAGGGAGACACAGAATCCGAAATGGGCTCCAGGCTCTGAGCTGTCAGCACAGAGCCCGATGCGGGGCTCGAACCCATGGACTGCGAGATCATGACCTGAGCTGAAGTCGGACACTCAACCGACTGAGCCACCCAGGCGCCCCGTCACGTCTCATCTTATATTTTAAAATCAGGCATGAAAAATAATCGCTCAAGTATCATTTTGTTGGCTGTATCACAGACTTAACTACTCAAAGATACTATCCCGGAGTTATCTTTCCTCAGTCTCTTATATGTTGCTTCCATTGCACCTCAGACTAGGGCAGGCCAGGTTAGGAGTATAAAAAGATATGCATCACTAATTCACAAAAGGTCCACTTTGTACTCCATGCTCTTTCCTCCTTGATTTAATTTGGTCCATAAGAAGGCTTCCTTGCTCTCGCTTAAATCCGCAGAAACACCACAAACAGATTCAAGCCTGGGGTTCAGACCTCAGTTCCTTGCATGAGCTTTGACTTTTTCCTCTCCGTCCTGATATACATACACACCATGACTTGTTCATAAAAGATCTGCAGCAAAGTTGAATAATATGTAAATTTTATGTTGTAATGAATTAGGTCCTAAGATCTTTAAAGGTCAGACACCTGGTATAATACATCACATTCTTTAATATCAACTACAAAATAACTGTAATAAATTTCTCCAACACCACATCCTCACACACTGTTACCCACAAGGAAGCACCAAAGGAAATGTGTCATTTGTCAAAACATGCAGAAAAACTGGCATGTGTACAAGTCACTTTAAAAGCAATGCTCAGGTTAGAAATAGCTTTCCAAAGAATATTTTGTGGTTAAACAAAGAAAAACACATTAGTGCTTGACTGAAAGCATCTCCTGATATATAAAAAGAATAAGAAAGAAACAACTAACGTTCTAGGATATATGATAAAATCATTTTAATTAGTTGCAGGATAATGTATAATTTATAGGCAAAGAGCCTTATTTGATTATCTTTAAGGAAAAATTCAACAGGCATGGAAATTTAAGCATGGATGAGTGAGTGGGCTATTATAAAAATGCACAGTATCTGAGTTACAGAAATATGATAGTTGCTATTAAAATAAAAACATTTATTTCTTTTATAACGCTATTTTCAAGCTTCACTTACAAGTCTCTATTATAAGAGCATGTCTATTAGAAAGGGAAGGAAGAGGGATTTGCCCACAAATAAAGCAGACTTTGGGGATTAAAAAAAAGTGCAAGCCCACATAAACACCTGCTTTCATTCCCATCCACCCCATGTCCCTATTCTGCAAGAGTGTATTTTGTTAACTTAAGATACAGTAAAATGAACATGGAAGCAGAAATGTTCTCTTTTAGGGTTTCTGGTGTGAATCCAGATAGGTCCCTGATAAGTTTTTGCAATGCTATTGAAGATATGCCCTTAAAATATACATTGCCAGTGGTTATTTTATATATATATCCTTGGTTTTGTAATGGATTTTCAGATAGGGATTGAGACTGTATTTGAGAAATAATTGAATGGATTTCTCAGTTTAAATAGTATTTGTGTTAGTATTTGTGTTTTATAACTTGAATATGCTTAGAGAAAGTGCTGTGATCACTTAAACAACCAAATTTATTTTTTCCAACATATTCTATAATGGTTCTGCTAGCACGTACATATGGCACCAGTCAATAGTCACAGAGTGGAAATTTTGTCCAGATCATTAAGAGGCACCCCATGAGTAAAAAAATCGAAGCCAGTATAGTTTTCGTATTTGAACATTCTGGAAAATTGCCCAAATCTCACCCTTTAAATGCATATACATAAAGTTAAACAAAATATTCATATCCTTTATAGCCAGATCTAAAATGGACTTTCTAAGCTGGGGAGAATGAACTCTGCCCCCCACAGCAGCTGAACACCTGTGTTCTTGCTCCCAACAAATCCAGCATAGAGCTCATTAGACAAACTGAGGGGAGTAAAGAGATCTAACGTGAACCTTTCAGTGTTTAAATATATTTGTTCAAAATGGGCAGAGAACATAAAGAAACAATTTAAAGAAAAGAAATGTAGTAATCAAAAGAAAGCAACTTAAAGTAAATTGACCCTAAAACATACTTTAGACCATAACACATACTGCTCATGAAGGTGTAGTAGGAACATGTCCATACTCTGATGGTGGACGTGTGTATGTTTTTAGTTTTTAGTTTTCTGGAAAATAATTCCAGAAAGCAGGAATCTGGTAGAGAATTTGGCAGCATGACCCATTCATTCTTTCATCCAACAATGTTTATGAGTGCTTAGATTGTGTCTAACAGTGAACATACAGACCAAAAACAAACAAACAAACAAACAAATCCCTGCTGTCATGGAGCTGATATTTTGATAAGCAAGCAAATAATTAAATACCCAGCATATCAGATATCAGCAAGAGAAATGGAAAAATCAAATTTTAATTTGCAGGAGAGAGAGAAGAGGTATATGGCTCTTTTAAATAGAACAGTTAAAAGTAGCTTCATTAAAAGGTGGCATTTGAGCAAAGAACAGAAAGAAGTTAGGGTTATTGAGTGGAAGAGCCCCAGCATGGTTGATCTCAGAATTCTCCCTAGATTGAGCTCCATGCCATCAGATTTGTTTTCTACCAGCCATGAAGGTGGGGGAAAGCTCACTTCCCACCACACTCTTTGCTGTGGTGACTATGTTGCAGCCCTGCAACCTGAATATCCTGGACTAGAGAATCCAAACCCATCTCAGCCAGTGATGCCGGGACCCTGCACCCAGACGCCCCAGCCCAGGGAGCTGTCCTCAGTGCTGACAGGTGGCTGGGCTGTGGCGCTGGAGCAGACAGCAGGATAGAGCGAGTCCCTTGCATGCCCCTGAGCAGAGGGAGCTCGGCCTACTATGACACCCCCATGAGCACTCAGCCTGCCTCTTCCCTTCCTGTTCCAGTTCTGAGAGTTCTCTGAGAGAACTTGTATTGGTACTCCTCATCTATCCTTGGGAATTGGCAGAAAGCAAAGCCAAATATATGTTTAAAGTTATTCACGAGTTACTTATAAAAGAAAATACTCAGTGAGAGGCAAGATCACAATTAAATGTGTATTTACAATGAATTAGACATAGGTGCACAAAGAAAAAAAAGACAGAAAAAGAAATTTATTAATGTATCAGCAATAGTTATTGAGCAGGGGCCAGTAAGCTATGGCCCAAAGTGCCAACTCTGACCAAAGGTTGTTTTTGTACAATTTTGCTGGAACACAACCATGCACCTTTGTGTAGCTGCTTTTGCAACACAACAGAGTTGGGCCTGTAGACTGTCGGGCCTACAAACCTAAACACAGACTATACGGCCTAAAACATTTAATATCTGACCCTTAACAGAAAAGATTTGTTTGTCCTTAATCTACAAAGTTCAGTTGCAGCTGTTTTAATTTCCTCCTATATCTCTCCATTTTCTATTTTCTTTTCAGATAAAAATATAGGATGGTTGGGGTACCTGGGTGGCTCTGTCAGTTGAGCATCTGACCCTTGGTTTCTGCTCAGGTCAGGATCTTATGATTCGTGAGTTTGAGCCCTGTGGCGGGCTATGCGCTGACAGTGTGGAGCCTGCTTGGAATTCTCTCTCTCCCTCTCTCTCTGCCCCTTCCCAACTCACGTGTGCACGCACACACTCTCTCACCCTCTCAAAATATATAAATAAACTCTCAAAAATATATATGATGGTTCTAGTCAGAAAAAGAAGGTAAATAAATAATTTTGTTATTTTCCATTGTTCTGGGAATATACTATAAAATGATGAATGGTTATTATCAAATCCAGTTTGGTCCTGAGCCATGGTTAAAGAGCTTATAATGGGGACTATAAAGTTACTATTTATGTCACAAACATTTGTGGCCCACACTTTCTACAGCTCAGGCACTGCTCTAAGTGCTTTGCAACTATTAACCCCTAATCCTCATGATAGTTCTATGAGACAGGAATTATTTTTATCCCCTTTCACAGATGAGGAGACTGAAAAACAAAGGAGTTAAATAATTCACCCCAGGTCACATGTTTGTACCTTGGAGCCAGGATTCAAATCCCAATAGCCTAGAGCCAGGGTTTGTACTCTAAGTCCTATGTTGTGCTGACTCCTTGTGACTATTTAATTCTTGTATTGCCTTCTTACAAGGAAAATGTACTTTGTTCATGGTAAAAACTAGTTCTCTCAAGTTCATACCTGAAGTCCAAAATCCTTTGCAGAGGCGGAAAAGGGAAAGAAACATGTGGGGGAGAAGAAAGGATAGATGTGGGAGGTTAAGTTTTTGTAGTGCAGACTATATTAAAAAGGTGGGCCATGGGAAGGAGTGTGGTGCATTAGTCAAGATTCTCCAGAGAAACAGAACCAATTGTGTGTAGAGAAAGATTTGCTTTTCACAAATTGGTTTAAAATTGTGGGGACTAGAAAGTCTGAATTCTACAGGCCAGCAGGCTGGAGACCCAGGAAAGAGCTGATGCTGCAGCTTGAATCTGAAGGCAGGAAGCAATGTTCCTTCTTTCTTGGGGAACCTCATTCTTTTTCTCCACATTATGGAGAGTAATATGCTTTACTCAAAGTCTACTGATTTAAGGTTAATGTCGTCTTTTAGATGAGATCACAGTGACATCTAGACTGGTATTTGACCCAATATCTAGGCACCATGGCCTAGCCAAATTGACACATTAAATTAACTGTCAAATCTGAGCAAATGAATGAAAAGGAGGGAAAGAAAAAGAAAGAAGACTAAGGGACACAGCTACAGTAAGCTAGAGGGCTCCCGAAGAGGAATGAATACTCTTCTTCCCTTAAGTTGTTTATAATCTAGTAGGAGAAACAGACAAGCCAACAGAAAATTCACAGTTGTAGATGGGCTCATGCCTTAACTCTCAACAGAGATTTGAACACATCTGAGTGTGAGTGGTCAATGGGTGGACAAGCAGCTTAGGACACTGGCAAAAAGGTCTGAGTTAGAAGGGAGGAAAAGTTTGGTCAAGGAGGATTTGGGGTGGGAGAAGGGTTGGAAAGGGCAGCAAGGAGCCTAATATTATATCCCTGATCCTGTGCTGCTAGCAAAATGGAAATACTTGTCTTCATAAGGCATTCTGTGACCTTCAGGAGCACCAGGCATGCCGCTTTGGTGAATAGGAGGCGGTGTGATGAGAGTGGGGTTGGGTAACCCAGCTTCAACTTCTAAGTAGCAAAAACTCCAAGGACTTCTCTACCACTTCTAAACCTTCAGAGTGCACAGCTTGAGGAGGTCCAGGGAACAATATTTTGCATCTCCAAGTGGTGGGGGTGGGGGGCCTCAAATGAGTATCCAAGAAGTGTTTGAGCAACGGACATGGGTGAGGCCGGGTGGCAGGTCACTGCACATAAACAAATATCAGACATGCCTGAAGAATCTTCAGGGAGCCTGTGCACCGGTTCCTGGGGTCTTAGGGTTGGGTTAATGCTGTTCTTAGCCTGTTAGTATGATAGGCTGAGGAAACCACGCCCATCACTTGTTTTGATGGACATAAACAGTGTGATGCAGAGAAACAGGGAGGCTCAAGAGATCTTTGGAGTTTGGGCAACTGCATATATTCTGTGTAATTTGAGCATGAATTACACATCAGGGTAAGATGGAGAAACACAGTGTCTCTGAATTCACAGACCTTTTCAGATGAGTCTTATTCAGACTGAATCACTGAACTACCTGATTCTTCTTTCCACCTGTCTCTATCCATTAGTCCCCGGTACCTTCACTCAAATTCATCTTCTTTGTTGTGCATCCTTCCCCCTGCCCCCAAGAAAATGTCTTTACTCATTTGCAGACTAATAAATACCAAACTTGTTTGATTGAGAACAAAAGCAGAATGTAAACTCCATCAGGGCAGGAATTTCATTTCTGTTATTCACTATTTTTTCCCTGCAGCTTGACAGAGAGTAGTCAGACAAGACGTATTGCTAAGAAAAAACAAAAAACAACTCTGTTTCCTTTCATTTTGGAGATTAATAGAAACTTGTAATACCATAGAAAAGTGCAAGGTATAAAATGGCTTAGCAGAATGCCCACCACAGAGTGGTCAGCAAACATCAGCTGTTATTATTTATATTAAAGAAAAATAAGAACAAAAATTAATTTTTAGAAAACAAAATATTAAGCTTGTAGTCACCAGATTATGAAGGGCCACTGTGCCATACTGAGATGTTTAAGTTTTATCTAAAGGCAAGGTAAAACTTCAGAGAATTTTAAGCAAAGGAATAAATGGTATGTATTACATTTTAAAGAGGCTTCTCTCGTAGCAGTGTGAAGAACAAAATGGAATGAATTTTGAGAATGCAGAACAATAGAAAGGAGGTTGCAGATTGGAAAGGTATCTGGAAGGTAAAGTTGGCAGAGATGTGAAGTAATTTAAGAAAAAGGAAGGGTGCCTGGGTGGCTCAGGTAATTGAGCATCCGACTTTGGCTCAGGTCATGATCTCACGGTTCGTGAGTTTGAGCCCCACGTTGGACTCTCTGCTGTCAGTGCAGAGCCTCCTTCGGATCCTCTGTCTCCCTCTCTCTACCCTTCCCCCACTGGTGCTTTCTCGCTTGCTCGCTCTCTCTCTCTCTCTCTGAAAAACAAATAAAAAATTTTTAAGTAATTTAAGAGAAGGAAAAAACTGAGTAAAAGAAAATGCAGCATGAATACTTTAGGCTTAAGAGAGACTTTGTTACAAATATTTTTATAAGTGGTTTACCAAGAAAGATCACACAATCTCCTTTCCTGGAGGTGTTTAGAAA
The DNA here is from genome assembly GCF_028018385.1 of Neofelis nebulosa. Classification (NCBI taxonomy): domain Eukaryota; kingdom Metazoa; phylum Chordata; class Mammalia; order Carnivora; family Felidae; genus Neofelis; species Neofelis nebulosa. Next base: position 196,639,149 of record NC_080782.1, on the reverse strand, counting down.
TGAGATGAAGCCATCTGTTTGACAACTAGAAGGCTTGGGCTTGGTCGAAAATTGACCCACTCTTTTAATGCTATGATTTCAACAGAAAACCAAAAAGCAGACACTATACTGTACAGAAATAATATCCAGTATTTTTAAGGTTTTAATCATATATACATTTTATCATCACATCTTCTTATATTGTTTTTATTTAGTTACAGTATTTTCCCCATTCACCTTTAAATATGCTATCATTCTCTGCCCATGATCTTTTTCCAATCATGTTCTCATTATGTCCCATCACTTTATGACAATGACATTGCTGCATAGTGACTTCATTACTGTAAAGAAACAATATGAGTTTACAGCTGAAAAAAGTATAATTAAAAGCATAAATTATGGCTGCTGTCACGACAACAGACATTAGCACTGAAGCTGAGAACATAATGCAGAAATAGGTTAGGTTTATATTACCTGAAATCATTGTGAACTTGAGTGTTTTCTCTACAAATAATCCACCCAAAAGTTATTACCCTTTTTTAAACAAAGAAACTAGGTGAATCACCATAAATTGCATCTTTTCCAGGTCTTTTTCTCCTCTTGATACACGCAACACTGGTAGTAAAAGATATTATAAGAATGTGTCAAAGGACACAGAAAGAGATATTAGCATAAATTAGATGTCATAAAAAAACCAACGAAGTTATGAATATATGCACTAACCAAAATCTTTAACCCTATACAAACTCTAAGGAATCTCATCCAACATGTAAAAACCAGGATGCTGCAACCACCATCTGCTAACGGAAATCACAGCTGCATCAATTCTTTAATTTTGTGAGATGGAGAGGCACCCCTGCTCCCGTTACCCATCGTCCTCTCAAGCTAGCCTAATACTGAGGCTCAGAAAGCCACTCCCCCATGGCCAGCATGCTTCAAGACTTCAAGGCAGAAACCAAAATTTCAGCATAGGCATTCAAGAACCGTGTGCTTAGAGAAGAGAAGCTTGGGTACAATTTTAGACCTGGGAATCTTTAGCAGACATGCTTTTGCTTTAGCTGATGGGTCTCATCAATAGAGATCCACAACACATGACTATGTGTGAGCAGAGGGTGCTGGGCCTCTTCTCTGGGGGTATTGCAGTGGAAAGCCATGATTATTTTGAGGGGCTAGAGTAGATGAGCTCTAAGATTACCACCACTCAGAGTTTTCCAAATCTACAAACATACACACACACACAGACACACACACACACACACACACACACACACTCAAAACTTTGACTCTACAAAATAAGAACAATCTGTCACCCCCAAACTATGATGTTTTCCTTTGTGTGTGTGTTTGTGTCTCTATATCTACATATCTATATGTATGTAGATAATATTTAAGACATGCTATATTTATATGACTTTTAGATTCTTGAGTATTTTACATATCTTATGTATTACCTATCTAGGTATGTGGAGGATAGGTATGTGGAGAATATCTAAATAAGTATATGGATAAATAAAATTAGGTATACCAATTTATCAATGTATCAGAGCCTTTATATACACATGATCTATAAAGACAATAAAGTTGTATATCATCATAAAAAATATCAATAATAATTATATCATTGCAAAAAATATCAATAATAATAATAGTAAATTAGAAAACAAGAGGAAACAATTGGAGGTGATGGGTAAATTTATGGCATAGATTGTGATAATGGTTTCATGGGTACATACTTATCTCCAAACTCATTAAGTGTATATATTAAATATGTACAGCTTTTTGTATGTCAAAAATGAAAAAAAGAAACTACTGTTTTTCACATGCCACATAAACAAATATTTAAGTGAAAATCTCTAATCTTGACCAAATTATTTTTAAACTAGTAGCCAATGCACTGATGGGGGCATTTTAAATCTACTGAATCCTTCTGAAAGGTAATTTGGCAATGTGTTTTATGAGATTTAAAAAAGTTCACACAATTTGACCCAATAAAATTATTCATGGCAATATCCTAAGGAAAAAAATAAAATGTAAGAAAAACATATGGGCATGCATATTTTTATTGCAGCATTATTTACATGATGAAATGGGAGCAACAACTAAAGGACTGTATGAAATATTATGCAGCTATTATAAAGTTAATAAAGAAAAATAAATGATATAAATAAAATGTATCTAAGAGCATGAATTCTTAAAGGTATTTGAAAAGCTTAGTCATATCTGCTCTCTGGTCCTTTAGGACTGCAGTAGGATAAGGCCCCCGATGTGGCTATTATACAAGGAGATATCAGATTATATAAAACATATTTTCAGAAATGTTTCCACTGTTTTTATTTTTGTATGCATATAGCAAACTCACATATATCATAATTATTGAAGATTTTTACAGATACAAAGCTAAGAGGATTATTCCCACAATATACAAAGAAATATTTCCTAATGGTGAATTGCAGGTCATTTAGTCCTAAAATTCATCATTTCACCACTAAGGAATCTACATATGTGATAAACAAATAAGTAGACGCTTTGAAGAGTGATTTGCCATGTTTACTAAAACGTGAGGTCTAATTTCTGTTAAAATATTTTTCAATATTTTTAATGAATTTTAATAAAGGTTTATCAGGCGCTTGTTATGGTGCAGAACTTTTATTAAAATCTGTGATCCATAAAACGTTTTTTTTTTGAATGACACATAGTTTAGTTTTTCATTTAGAGGCTATAAAAGTGTTCACAAAAGTTATGTTGAAAAAAAAAAGTGATTGAAAGTGCTAAAACACTGTACAGAATATAAAATCCTTTCATAGACTTTTTATGACACATGAAACATGAGTCTTAAAGGTTTAATGTTACTGACTTTTATACAAGGCTTTTTAATTCTTGATTCCAGTTATGGTTCTGCAAATGAACTGTGACATTAAAAGGAATCAGGCTGGAACTGCCTGGGCTCACTTTCTAGATGAGTTCCGACTGGCCAGGAGAGGTTTGCTCGAGGAAGCACCCCGCCCACAACTGATGAACACTCACTTGCTTGCACGTAGCAGAGGAGTGAGCCTGCCTGACAGATTCCCTCCTACCTAAATTCAGTATTAATGCTGGGGAGGGCACCCAGACTACTGTTAGCAAATATGAAGTGTGAAGAATGACTATGCCTTAGTCCTTGTTTCTTTAATGTCGTACACCATTTACTGCTATAATTGCAATGTTGTCTTGGTGAACTACAGAGCCAATATTGCTGTCTGTCCCATTAATATAATGGATAGAAATTCACTTTGGTTCTATCTTTTGGGAATTTTGAGTCAAGGACCTGACCTGAACCCAGCACAAAAGACAAATTCACTATTTTTTTTGTTAATCGTTAGCACTTGGATTCAGCCAGATAAAGTTTCCATTTTATAAGCTAAAACCATCAAAACCTTCCATTTCTTATGATTTGCCTTAACTTTCTAAGGTCTAAAAGACCTTAGAACACGTGGGGACCCTAGGTGGCTCAGTAGGTTAAGGGTACAATTCTGCTCATGTCATGATCTCGTGGTTCATGGGTTGGGGCCCTGCAAAGGCTCTGTGCTGACAGCTCAGAGCCTGGAGCCTGCTTGGGATTCCGGGTCTCCCTCTCTCTCTGCCCCTCCCCTGCTTGTGCTCTGTCTCTCTCTATAAATAAATAAACATTAAAAAGAAAAATTTTTTAAAAATGAACATGTTTCAGGCACCTGGGTGGTTCAGTGGGTTCAACATCTGATTCTGGATTTCAGCTCAGGTCATGATCTCACAGTTCGTAAGTTCGAGCCTTGGGTCAGGCTCTGGCTGACAGTGCAGAGCGTGCTTGGAATTATCTGTCTCCCCCTCTCTCTCTCTCTGCTCCTCTCTCTCCAAAATAAATATACAAACATTTACAAATAAATAGATAAATAAGTACATAAATAAATAAAATAAAAAATGAACATGTTTCAAAAGCCATAGTGGTGGTTTTATTCAAAGGAGAATAGAGCAATATGTGATGAATCAGATCAATATACAAAAGCAATTGGGTAATTCAGGTAGAGTTCAGAATAATATGCTCAGCATAAATTATCTTGAGAAGTGCCTCAACATTATACGTTATTCTATGTGTGCAGACACTGTTCTTACTGGTTAATTTCCTAAAGAATCAGACCAAGTTCCAGTTTCCATCTGTTGATACTATACTGTAAAAATCACTTGTGAATTTATACAAGAGAATGAAAAAAGTATGGTGTGGAATAACTATTTCACACACTTCAGCTGCAGTAGGAATCATCAATGGTATGCTCCAAAAGGCTGAAATAAAATATCTGTGTCATATGTGATATTCATTATTCATCTGTTTGTCTTAATAAAAAATCTTTCTCATTTCAAAATTATTTTACTATGAAAGGTATGAGACATTGGATTTCTCAAAATGAGACATAACTTAATATCCGGAATATAACCGAAAGAATGATCAAATATAGTAAAAATGTCTACATCCTTGTAATCTGTAATAGTTCTAATATGAAGCATGTGATTCTAATTTAACAAAAATTATAAAATAATTTTTCTCTTTTCTTTTCTTTTTTTTTTAAGTAAGTTCTATGCCCAGTGTGGGGCTTGAACTCACAACCCCTAGACAAAGAGTCACACATTCTACCCACGGAGCCAGCCAGGTGCCCCTAAAATAATTTTCCTTTATATATTCTAGCACTACATATTTCAAACCAAAGTCTCACAAATTTTACAATAATTTCAGTGTACTTTAGAAATTACCAAAAGATATATTTTTGGTAATTACTATATAGTACATTAAAGACATATTGCAAATTGTAATTTTTTTCTTTAACTTCCGTGATTCATTATTATCCATTTGTAGCTTAGCTTATTATATATACTGTGTCCATAAGATATTAAAACCACATTTCAGCTAGAATATTCTGTGTTAAGACTATTCAATAAGACAGGTTTGCTTTTCTCTCATGTATTCTAAATTAATAAACTTTTACTAAATTGCCAAATGATTTCTGTACTATATGATCTTTGAATATTACTTACCTATCTATTACCCTAGAGATGAACAATACAATATTCAAAATACTTAGTCCTTTAAAGCCAAGAGCTAACAAGCAAAAATCCTGCCTGACACTCAAGAAAACATGAGAAATCTGTCCGAAGGGAGAGAAGCTTTTGAGATACATGGATAGAAATCTGAGCAAGCCAGGCAGGGAAAAAGTCACTTCAGGTTTTGTCACTATTGAAAACATTTTTAGAACCATCAAGTGTTACTAACTTAGAAAGGGGAAAGAGTATGCTAAGGAATTGAAAACAAATCTAACCTTTTGAAAAACAAACTATTTCTAAAGAGGTGATATTTTCTAAAACTCGTATTTTAAACATTCAGTAGGTACTGTATATATTTTTCGGACATTTTTATATATCTCCTGCTTGCTGTTTCACTGGATTTTAAAATTGTAAGCATGATGGAGACAAGAGACCTGTGTTACTTCCACTTAGAGGCAATAAGAGCAGGTTGTGATCTCCAAGCTGTCATTCCCCATCAGCAGTGATCATAAAGGCCACAGTTGAGATGGCAGAACCATAAAACAAAAGAACTGTAGATCCCTGGGTCACTTCATGGAGAAAAGCCACTCTGGAGCATCAGCCTGACCTTGTAATTTGCAAGAAGAAGAAATAAATCTTGTTGCATTGGGTCACTAACTTTTCAAGATTTCTTTGTTACCGCAACGCCTAGCCTATCTTGACAGCACTCTGTCTTACAAGCTAGACAACTCAGAGCCGTTCTCAATTTCTCCCTCTTACCCCCTCACCACATCAAATCAATCCACATGTTTATTTAGCTTCTCTGCAACTGTGTTAAATTCTGTATCTGTTGTACTAAATTCAACTATGTTCTAAGCACCAAGGATACAACGATAAATAAGATAGAAGCATACATGTTTGTGGATGAAACAGAAAAACAAATGGAACCCAGTGAGATTGGGTGCAGTAATCGGAGTTGGAACAGCAGTAGCCCAAAAGAAGAGATCATACTTTTAATGACTCAAATGAGGCTTCCCGGAGCAGAAGATGTTGAAGTAGTGTCTGAAAAGATGGATAAAAACACCCTCCTCACAGTCCCTGTTTAGCCAGGCCCTGTCCCAAACTTGGACTGTTATAATAGCCTAACTGAGTGCCCTGTCTTCAGATTCCTCCTGCCCTCCACTTTCCCACGCATCAATCTTCCCAAATGCAAAAACAAAAGGTTGTTTTCCTACAGCTCAAAACCAACAGGGCCACTCACTGCCCAAAAGCATTCCACTGTTTACCTTTCCATCCCCTTTCCTACAACACCTCCCTTTGTGCTCACCACAGAAAACTTTTCATCTTTCCTTGAACACCCCAAGCTTTCCACACCTGGCTGCTTAGGGTCCTTTTGTTCTCTGACATGATGGAGCACCTCCCCTTTCCTTTCTGTGCTTTGGCAAACTGCTACGATAAAGCATTTCCTGGCACAAATCTGGCAGAATGAATCACACCTTCTGCTCATGCTCTGCAAATTTATCTGCTCTAATACTAATAATAACTAATATTTATTGAGAACTTCCTTTTTGTCAGGCACTTAAGCACTTTCTACATAGATTGTTTTATTCAATTCCCACAAAAGGCCTATGAGGTAGCTATGATTATTATATCCCTTTTACAAATGAGGAAACTGAGGCTTGGCCTGAGTAGTAAGTCCAAATTTTTACACAGCCGGGAAGTGATAGAACCAGCAGCGTAAGAGCCGACCACAGTTGCACAGTTGGGTTCAAGATTCGTACACTTAACCACTACGCTTCTTGATCCCTATTCAGGTGAAAAGTGCTTTGGTCCCATACACTGACTTAACCTCCAGCGTCTTCTCCTACCTTTTCCACTGTACGCTAACTGACCTGTATGCTTTAGGCAAACACATGCTTAGCCTGTTATTCCTCCGGGACGAAAGACCCTTCTGCATTTTAGTTGTCCAGTTCACACTGCTCGTTGGTCGCATGTCAACCCCGGCACCCTCTTTTCTCAGTTCCCCCATGGTGAACGCCTCCCCCAGCATTCACTGCTTCCCACACGACATTTCTACTATCTCACAGACCACCTCGGGCCCTGGCGGTCCATCAGACGCTCTCTCCCCCAACCCCCTCATTCCTGCAGGGCTGCTAGAGGACCAACTTGACTCTCAGTCTCAGTCCCCAGCACCTGGCTAAGTGTCTGGCACACAATAAGTGCTCAGCAAATGTTTCTGAGAGAACGAATGAATGATGTAGGTTTCGTTATCCACATTTTATCACCATTAAAAATTTGGTCCTCCAAATTATTAATTTTTTATTTTTGAATGAAGGACATTCTGTCCCTTCTTAATAACTTCCTAATGAAAGATTCAATTTGTGAGTTATGCGATCCCATTCATATTATATTTCTGAATTCATTATTTATTTCTCTCATATATGTATGAGCAGATATATATTACAGAAAATTAAAGCTCCAAAGTGAGAGTTAAAGTAATATTTTCTCCGAAACTTTTTATTTCAACACTTAAATTCCAAGAATTAAAATGCAATCTTAAAATGCGATGCTTCCAATGTTTCCTAAAGAGTTCAAAAAACACCTGACGAATAATAACACAATAAGAATGGTTGAAGGGTATTAAGCGCATTATGTGTAACAATCTCTATTTTCATGTTTTACATGAAGTAGCTCATGTACTCCTCACACCAACTTTATGATGTTATGTGTTCTTATTACACTTATTTGACAGATGAGGAAACTGAGGCCTTTGAGACTAAGTCACTTATTTAAGGTCACACAGCTAGTGAAAACAGGACAGGAAGACTGCTTTCATCTCCCATTCGAGTATTTTATTTATTTTTTTTTTTTTAATTTTTTTTTCAACGTTTTTTATTTATTTTTGGGACAGAGAGAGACAGAGCATGAACGGGGGAGGGGCAGAGAGAGAGGGAGACACAGAATCGGAAACAGGCTCCAGGCTCCGAGCCATCAGCCCAGAGCCTGACGCGGGGCTCGAACTCACGGACCGCGAGATCGTGACCTGGCTGAAGTCGGACGCTTAACCGACTGCGCCACCCAGGCGCCCCTTCCATTCGAGTATTTTAAAGATGATGTTTTATATGTTGATACTTACACTGCCAAACAAACTAACAGGAATGAGAATGTAAGTAACCTATATTTGGGATATGAGAGCCTTATAGGGTGATAAGAGGCTCTCACACGTCGTCTTTGATTTTAATTGCACATCCGTATGATGCTTTGGCAAAATGTAATACACTTCATGAATTAGCCCTCTCCCCTCCAGTCTGGGTGTGAAAAGGTAGATTTGTAAATTGATTTCCCTCTTACTCCTGCTTCAATATTCATATTGCTTAAGGCTTTTACTAACTGATGGACCTTATAGAGTTTATATAAAGGGGTTCAGGAGGCCCAAGACCTCATAGTCAATTTTATTATTTTGTTGATCACTTAAAATTATGGCTGTTCACAGATTACACATACACAGTACAGCCTCTGATATTGTCTTCAAAGGCCTTATCGTCTGGCAAGAGAAATAAATAACTAGAATGCAAGACAGAAAAGCATGCAATGCCATGTAACGCATACAGAGAATAGCTAAATGAAACTAAAAGAGGGAGTAAGTATTTATACTTTTAGTGAAACAAGTAGAATTTCAGTTGGAATTTGAAGGAGGAGGAGAATTTCAACAAGTTATAATATGGAAAATGCAAATCTGGCCAAGGACAAAAGGATGGAAACAGAAGCCATTCAGATGAGCTGAGGAATGGAAAATGTGTTAAGAGAAGCACTAGAAAGCAAGAAAAGATGTTCTTCGAGACCCATTTATAGGGTCTTGAATAACAGCTAAGGAATTGAATGGAATTCTTTAGGAATTGAGAAATCAATGAAGGCTTCAAGAAGATATTTTCTTGCAAAAATGCCAAATAGAAAGAAGAAGAGAGAAGTTAGAGATTAGATATTGTAAGGCTATTGCAATGCATCAAACTAATAGATAATAAGGACTTAAAAGGACTAGGGTGAAAAGGACAAATTCAGAAGATGGTATGAAAGAGAAGCTATTAAGACCCACAACAGGAACACCTGGGTGGCTCAGTCAGTTAAGCATCTGACTCTCGATTTCAGCCCAATTCATGATCACACAGTTTGATCTCACAGTTCCTGAGTTCAAGTCCCACAGAAGGCTCCGTGCTCTCTTCAGCACGTGCTCTCCCCCCCACCTCAAAATAAATAAATAAACTTAAAAAACAGACTCACAACAAACTACATATGGTGACAAAACACTCAAGGTTTAAACTCTTTTTGGCCTTGGGACTATTGGTGGTTTTATCCAAAATAGAAAACACAACAGCAAAATAAAGCTCAAGGGGAAGGATGACTTTCACATGTGGACATGTTACAGGCTGTGGGGCAGAAACTGTCCAATGGGGATACCTAACAGGCAGGATGAGAATTCAGAAGAGTTGGCACCAGCCCACATGCCTGTCTAACTCATTCTGAAAGATGGAGTGGTTTGAACCCATGAGATTTGAACAAAAGTCTAAATAAGGAAAGGCACTAAGTATAATGTGGACATTAAGGGAAAAAACAAACTCCAGAAAAAGAGAAAACCACACTGTAGAGGACAGTTATGAAAAACAAGGAGACAAACTGTAGACAAGAGTGTCAAGTTTTGCAAAACCATCTGGGAGAATGATAACCAAGAGAAGACTGAAATGAGATGCTGACCAATAGGACATGAGGACAAGACATAATCTGAGGCTGTCCTGCAGACCAGGACATGTGGCCACTCTACTTATAACTGACAGTGTAACTGGTGAATGTTAAGAGATTTTATACTCAACAAAATCATGAGATGTTTAGTAGCAGAGACCATTACCTAGGCTCTGTTACAATGCTCTTTCCCATTACATAGCCCTGAAAGAAGATAAAAATACAGAAATAGGAGAAAATTATGTGAGGACTAAGAAATCAACATGAACTGTTTTAAAAACAAGAAGGAAATTAAAAATGTATTCCTTCAGTGGAAAGGTATCTAGTGGTTCTTATATGTAAGACTGTAGATAATACAAATTAATATAAAAAGTTTATTCCTAAGTATTTTGCTATTTTAACACTTTTTTAAATGGGATTTTTCTTAATTTCCTTTTTGGATAGCTCACTTTTAATGTTTAAAGAAAGGAAACTGATTTTTGAATGTTGATTTTGTATCTTTGTGATTTTATTTAATATCTTTATTAGTTCTAATAGTTTTTTGTAAAATATTTAGGGTTTCTACAAATAAGATCATGTCATCTACAAAGAGAAACCATTTTAATTCTTCTTTCCTAAGTTGGATAATGTTTATTCCTTTTCCTTACCTAACTGCTCTGGCTAAGACTTTCCAGGACTACGTGAAATAGAAGTGGTGAGAGTGAACATTCTTACCTTGTTCTGCATCTTAAAGGAGGGCTTTCCATTTTCACCAAGTATGATGCTAGTAGTGGGCTATTCATATATGGTCTTTATTGTGTTGGGGTATGTTCCTTCTATACCTAATTTGTTAAGACTTTTTTTTATCTTGAAATGGTGTTGAATTCTTTCAAATGCTTTTTCTGCATCTATTGAGATGATTATGTGATTTTTATCCATCATTCTGTTAATATGGTATTTCACAATGATTTTTGCATGTTGAACCATCCATGAATCCCAGGGATAAATCCCACTTGGTCATGGTGTATGATCCTTTTAATATGTTGTTGAATCCTCTTTGCTAATATATTATTAAGTATTTTTGCATCTATGTTCACCAGGTATATTGGTCTATAGTTTTCTTTTCTTGTGACAGCTTTGTCTGACTTTTAACCAAGGAGGTGAAAGACTTGTACACTGAAAACTACAAATCAGTAATAAAAAAATTTTAAAAAGACACAAATAAATGGCAAGACATCCTTTCTACATGAATTGGAAAATATTGTATTGTCAAAATGTCTATACTACCCAATGCAATCCACAGATTCAGTGAAATCTCTATCAAAATCCCAATGGGCTGTTTTTAGAAATAGAAACAACGGTCTTAAAATTCATACGGAATGACAAAAGATCCTGAATAGCCAAGGAAATTTTGAGCAAGAACAAAGCTGAAAGCATCACATTTCCTGACTTCAACATATATTACAAAGCTATAGAAATCAAAACAATATGGTACTGGCATAAAAGCAGACATATAAACCAATGAAGCCAGAAATAAACCCTCACATTTATGGTCAACTGATTTTCAACAAGGGTGCCAATAATACACAATGGGAAAGGATAGGTTCTTCAATACATGGTGTTGGAAAATCTGGCTGTCCACATGCAAAAAAATAAAATTGGACCCTTATGCAAAAATCAATTTAAAATGGATTAAAGACTTAAACTGTAAAACTCCTAGAAGAAAAGATAAGTAAAAATATTTCTTATCTTGATATTGACTTTGGCAATGATTTATTGAAAAGCAAAGGCATTAAAAGTAAATATAGATGTATGGGATAGAGATACTACCTCACACCTGTTCAGGTGGCTATTACCAAAATAAAAGAGAGAGAGAGAGAGAGAGAGAGAGAGATAATAAGTGTTGGTGAGTTTGTGGAGAAAAGGGAATCCTTATACACTATTGGTGTAAATGTAAATTGGCGTATCTAGTATGGACAACTATATGAAGTTCCCTCAAAAAATTAAAAATAGACCCACCACATGATCCACGAATCCCACTTCTGGGTATATATCAAAAGGAATTGAAATCAGGCTCTTGAAGAGATATAACATAAGGATTCCCATATTTATTGCAGCATTATTCACAATAACCAAAATATGGGAACAACCTAAATGACCATCAATGGATAAAGAAACTATAGTACTTCGTTACATATAATGGAGTACTACTCAGCCTTGAAAAAGAAGGAAATCCTACCATTTGCAACAGCATAAGTAAATCTGGAGAACACAACACTAAGTGAAATAAGCCAGACATAAAAGGACAAATACTACGTACATGATCCCACTTGTATGAGGCATCTGAATGAGTCAAACTCATAAAAGCAGAGAGTGGAATGGTGGTTACCATAGTTGGGAGGGGCAGGACGAGATGAATAACCATTGGTCCAAAGGTACAAGTTTCATTTATGGAAGGTGAATAAGTCCTAGAGATCAGCAGTGACTTATAGCCCTATTGTTAACAATATACTGTATTATATACTTGAAATATTTATTTAGAGGATAGATATAATAAGCATTTTTACCACAGAAATAAATTAAAAGGATAAGAAGAAACTTTTAGAGTTGCTGCATATATTTATGGCATTGATCGTGATGCTGGTTTAACATGTATATACTTCTCTCTAAACTCATCAAGTTGTATACCTTAAATACCTACAGCTTTTTGTATGTCAATCATACCTCACTAAAGTGTTTTTTAAATTAGAATAAAAAGTAGAATAAATAGAATAAAAAGCCCTTGAGGAGCTCATTATCTAATCAGACAAAGGATGTTTTAGACTAAGCTCATAGATGCAGAGAACAGATTGGTGGGTTCCAGAGGCAGGAGTTGGGTGAAATGGGGGAAGGGAGCCAAAATTACAGACTTCCAGTTGTAAAATAAATAAGTCAGGTGATTATGTACAGCATGGTGACTAGAGTTAATAATACTATGTTTCATATTTGAAAGTTGCTGAGAGAATAGATCTTTCAAGTTCTCATCAAAAGAAAAAAAATTCTATAACTATGTGTAGTGATGGGTGTTAACTAGACTTACTATGGTGATCATTTTGCAATATATACACATACAAATATCAAATCATTATGTTATATACCTGAAACTAATATAATGTATGTCAATTATACCTCAATTTAAAAAAAAGAATGTGTTTATAATTAGCAACATGAAAGGCCTTTAAACAAGATACAGGAGCTTTAAATTGATTGAGGAATTGAATGAAAGAGAAAAGAGATTTTTTTTTAGAATTGTCATCCAAGCACTAAAGAACACATTTGAAATAAAGATGACAGTAGGCTCCTCTAAAGGAGAAAAGTCTTACTTGAGCCAGGTGAGATACACAAGAGAATTTTAAAGGATGTATATGCTACATTAGCTTGACTTAAACATGTTCTTGTATTTTCATCATAAACAATAGCAAAAACAGTATCATCGGCATCCACTGTCATGAGAGCATCTGATCTATGACATAGAAACTACTTAAGTATTTGAACATTTAGCTGCATACAACCATGAAGCCCAAAATATGACTTGAAAATATTAGGATATTTATATTTAAGCACAATCCTCTGCAAGTGATTTAAATAACCTGAGAGCTAACAATGACTGTTCATATGACAGAATTGACCAGATTTTAGAATGTATCAGTGAAACTCACGTAACCACTGACGGTGAAAAGTAACAACCCCTAAACTACTAAAGATCTCTAATGAAAAAAATTAATGATATGAAAATAAATGGAGTGGGCAAAAATGCTTCAAACTCTCCAGACTTATTTTGAGGAAGCATTAGCAAATAAATTAAGTGGTCAGTAAATAAATCTGGGATGCAAAGTAGCAATGCAAATAACAATCCATTTCTTATAATTAAAGCTTAGCTAAACTATCATTTGGCCACAATGATAATTTTTTATAGAACTATAAATATCAACAAAGGATTTGTAGAGAAAAATTGCCTTGCAGCATTTTTAGAAAAATTAATGCGTATCCAATATTGATCTTGATTTGTGCATGTTAAACTGTGCCTCCTCAAGTAAAATATTCTTGGAGAAGTCAATAATATGCCATAATCTCATATGACACTAATAAAATAACACAAATGACAATTCATTTTTGTTTACTTGTCTATGACTTAATGGATGGATAAATTTTGTTAAAAGAGGAAGCTAGAAATTGGTGCATAGTAGGCATATTTATAAAGCAATTGTGATTGATTTTTTTTTTTGGTCACTTTCAAATTCTTTCCTGAAAAGTATTTTTATAGCTGCTGATATATGTTATGAATTTCAGGAGCCCAAAGCCACATATATTAGGTAGTTTTTTTGTTGTTCACTATGATATAACAAAGTAATAGTCTTGCCAATGAAGTCCAAGGAAGCTAAAATCATGCAAAACAGTGCCATTCTAGTGACTTTATATGTAACACTAATTCCATTTACTCAAAATTACTGAAATTAATAACACGAAAGCTCTTATACTCCAGGGACAGTAGTAAGGGAAAAGGATAACTGAGCAGTGAGATAGCTGAGTGAAGTCTGAGATTCAAGGAAATATACAGAGTGAGGTAGAACTATTTTCCATCTAATCCAACTTTGCCATTCATCGAATATGAGAATGAATCGAATATGAGAATTAAAAGCAGGTGTGCCCAGTACACCAATGAAATTCACAGTAACTAATTTGTAAGAGAAAATACAAACTCGCTGGCTATTTCCTAAGCATCATTCAAACTTTTGGAAAGATACCTAAACTTTTCAAGGCACTAACACTTAGGCTCTTGCAGAAACGTTATAGTAACAGTTAAGGTGCCACTTGAACCCAAACACTTAGAGCCCAGAAGTGCCTTGGTCAATAAGAATTCCTCCAAGGTATGCTTTCTCTGGAGAAAATACTGTTGGACCAACAGTTTGAGTCTGGTAATATTATATACACAACTGAAACGTTAAACAGGGTGGTAACTTAGGTGAAAGATCAGTTGTTGAAAAAAAATTGTTAAAATTGGCTCACTATGTAACAATAAGACTTAAAAATAAGAGGAAAGTCACACCCCCTTTTGCTTTACTGGGTCTCACAGACAAAGAGAAAAATTCAAATTGGTAAAGTAGTTATTCAAATATCTTTTCATCATCATATAAAAAGTGGCACTCAAAAAAAAAAAAATGAATTATAGACCTAAGTATGAAAAAACAAAACTATAAAATTTCTAAGAGAAAATTTAGGAAAAAAAATCTTTGTGACCTTGGGTTCAATTACAAAGATTTCTTAGATATGACACCAGAAGTATGATTTATAAAAGAAAAAACTGAGAAATTTGACTTCCTTTGAATTAAAATCTTGTACTCTTTGAAAGACTGTTAAGTGAAGGAAAAAACAAATCATAGACCTGGAGAAAATATTTGGAAAGCATATATTTGATAAAGGACTTTTGTCTAGAATATATTAAAAATTCTTAAAACAATAACAAGAAAACAACCCAATTTTGCACAACAAAGGAAACCGTTAACAAAACATAAAAGCAATCTCATGAATAAGAGAAGATATTTGCAAATGATATATCTGATAAAGGGTTAGTATCCAAAATATATAAAGAACTCAACTCAACACCAAAAAAACAAATTATCCAATTAAAAGTGGGCAGAGGACCTGAATAGACATTTTTCCAAAGACGACATACAGATGGCCAACAGACACATGAAAGATGCTCAATTATCAGGGAAATGCAAATGAAAACCAAAATGAGATAACACTTTACACCAGTCAGTATGGCTAGTATCAAAAAAAACAAGAAATAACAAGTGTTGGCAAAGATGTGGAGAAGACGGAACCTCATGCACCACTGGTGGGAAGACACATTGGTACAGCCACTGTGGAAAACAGTACAGAGGTTCTGGAACAGCACTCCAGCTGGTCTTAAGAGTTAACTTCCTTCAAAAGTTAACTTGCTGATCTAAGGCTCTTCATCTGTAACAGACCTAATTTACCTTCTTCTAGATTTGCAGACCACTAGCCGTGGGGAATGAAGGACCAGAATGTTCCCAGGAAACAGAGGCCAACAAGTCTGTTTGAGGTGCCGTGGCTTTCTGATTAGCCCAGCAATTTTTTTAACAAAACATTTTTCTTTTTTAAGGTCACACAAATGACCTCCGTTAGTGCATCTGTAGACTTTCCCCACCTTTGCCGAAAGAACAGAATTTTCTGGCCTGAGCCCTAGGCACTAAGGAACAATACCCTCTTGCACAACCTGTCCCTAGATATCAAGGAACTGGAACTTTTTGCACAACCTCTGAACACCACGATAACTCTGGAGCTGGCATCATGGAATCTGCCAATAATCAAGAAATGTCACAGACCATTGCACTCCCTTAACTGATTAAACCCTTTTAAAAACCCCTGGTCCAGGCAGAAACCCCAGAGTTGGCCTTTGGACAAGAGTCTACCTTCTCCGCAGGTTTTCAGCCTCCTCAATAAAGCTCAAACTCCTTTCCAATCAAAACTCTTGAGTATTAGCTTTTCAAGTGATGGGCATCCAAATGTGGGTTCAGTAATGATTTCTCAAAAAATTAAAAATAAAAATATACCATATGACTCAGTAATTGCACTTCTAGATACTTATCCAAAAAACAAAAACACTAATTGGAAAAAATATACACACCCTTCTGCTTATTGCAGTATTATTTACAATAGCCAAGATATGGAAGCAACCAAAGTGTTCATCAACAGATAAATGGATAAAGAAGATGTGGTAGGGGGGAGGAGCCAAGATGGCAGAAGAGAATGGAAGTTTTTTGTGTGTCTCCGGTCCATGAAATACAACCAGACCAAACTAAACCATACTGCACACCTAGAAAACTGATCTGAGGATTCACACAACAATCTGCACACCCTGAACCACAGAATTCAGCAGGTACGTGGCGCGGAGAGCTGAACTTGTGGAGAGAAGCTGCGGAGGGCTGACAGGTACTTTTGCGGGAGGAGACAGGACGGAGATGGTGGGGAGAATACGGGAAAAGCACCCCTCCCCAAAAGCAGCTGGAGAGAAAGTGGAAAATTGGAAACAGCCACAGGGACTGAACTAAAAAGGGAGAAAGGAGAAAGGAGAGGGTTTAAATTCCATTACGACTATAAACAGGGGAGAGCAGAGTCTGAAACTCTGCAGCTCACATCTTGATACCTGGTGGTGCTCTGGTGGGAAGGGCGAATCCCCAGGAGCAGAGTGGAGTCCAGGATTCTTCAGGCCACACGGGGAGAGGCATTTCCCCTGCTGGGAGGACACTTGGTAGAGGCTGTATGGATCCCCTAAAGACAAGGCTCCAGTGGACCCAGGAGAACAACATTTGCTGGTGCTGGAACAAGGTCGTTAAGGGTGAAACCTGGTGCCAGATGTGTGTTGTGATTTTCCATAATCCCTGAAATGCTGCTGCTACACTATCTCATGAACTTTTACTGTGGGGAAGGGGCTGGCACCTGAATGCAGTCTCTGGCCTTCAGCAGCAGCGCGGTCCTACAAACGTTCCTGGGTGAGGCCAGTACCTGGCCATTGCTTGGTGAGACCCTCCTGCAGAGGGGCAGAACGGGTCAAAGCCGCAGTCCCTCAGAAGTCAGGGGTCGGGAAAAACAGCCGCATCTGAGATAAAACTCAGGAGGGAAGGTGCTGCCTGGGACTTGGTCACAGACTATGTAAAAGCAGGGAGTGGACGGAAGCCGAAGACAAAGGACTGCTGTGCGACTGCTGATTGGGGAGAACAGAGTTCTGATACTAGAGACTGGGTATCTGGGTGACGCCATTTTCACAGCTCCCGCGCATGTGCATACGTACCTACAAGCACCACAACAATCCACCTCAGTAAGCTAAGCAGCGCCATCTAGTGGAGAATGGAGCCGTTACACTAAGCCCCGCTGAACTGGGCCAACCTCGCTCTTCAGAAGCAAGCCTGTTTAGTTTATGGACAATAAAGGTCTTCACACTTTGACTTCTAGGGCAAAACAAAGTAATTTCAGTCATATTTCACTCTGTTCACCAGTCCATCTATTCAGTTTTCTTTCTTTTTTTTTCTTTTTTCTCTTTTTCATTTCTTTTCTTTTTCTTGAATACAGAAAGAGAAAAAAATTCATTTTCATTTTCAATTTTTATTAAAAATATTTTTCTTTAATTTTTTTCTACTATATATTTGACTTTTGTGTAAATATTTCAAATTCTATTTTACTTCCATCATTTCACTTTTGTCTACTTCAGTGTATTCATTTTTTCAAATTTTAAAATGATTTCCTTTTTTTTTCGTTTGTTTGTTTCTTCTTTCCCCTTTTTTCCCTAATCTATCAAGCCCCTACAACACCTAGACAAAAACACACCTAGGATCTAACATGATTTATTCAATTTTTTGCGTGTTTATTTTCTATTTTTTGATTTTAATGTTTTTTTTTTTTAATTTTTTTTCAACGTTTTTTATTTATTTTTGGGACAGAGAGAGACAGAGCATGAACGGGGAAGGGGCAGAGAGAGAGGGAGACACAGAATTGGAAACAGGCTCCAGGCTCTGAGCCATCAGCCCAGAGCCTGACGCGGGGCTCGAACTCACGGACCGCGAGATCGTGACCTGGCTGAAGTCGGACGCTTAACCGACTGCACCACCCAGGCGCCCCGATTTTAATGTTTTTAATGTTAATATTTTTAATGTTAATTTTTACTATTTTATATTTTTTCCCTCATTAATTCCTTTTCTCCATTCAATTTGATGATATGAAGGAATTCACCCCAAAAGAAAGAGCATGAAGAAACAACAGCCAGGGACGTAAACAACACAGACACAAGCAAGATGTCTGAACCAGAATTTAGAATCATAATAATATGAATACTAGCTAGAGTCAAAAATACTTTAGAATCACTTTCTGCGGAGATAAAAGAAGTAAAATCTAGTCTGGATGAAATAAATGCTATAACTGAACTACAATTACGGATGGATGCAATGGCGGCAGGATCGATGAGGCAAAACAGAATCAGCAATATAGAGGACAAATTTATAGAGAATAACAAAGCAGAAAAAAGAGAGAGATTAAGGCAAAAGAGCACAATTTCAGAATTAGAGAAATCAGTGACTCATTAAAAAGGAACAACATCAGAATCATAGGGGTCCCAGAAGAGGAAGAGAGAGAGAGAGGGGTAGAAGGGTTATGTGAGTAAATCATAGTGGAAAACTTTCCTAACCTGAGGAAAGACACAGACGTCAAAATTCAGGAAGCACAGAGGACCCCCATTAGATTCAAGAAAAACCAACCACCAACAAGGCATATCATAGTCAAATTCACAAAATACTCAGGCATGGAGAGAATCATGAAAGCAGCAAGGGAAAAAAAGTCCCTAACCTACACGGGAAGTCAGATAAGGTTTGCAGCAGAACTATCCACAGAAACTTGGCAGGCCAGAAAGGAGTGTCAGGATATATTCAATGTGCTCAATCAGAAAAATATGCACCCAAGAGTTCTTTACCCAGCAAGGTTGTCATTCAAAATAGGAGAGATAAAAAGTTTCCCAGACAAACAAAAATTAAAGGAGTTTGTGACCACTAAACCAGCCCTGCAAGAAATTTTAAGGGAGACTCTCTCTGAGGGGAGAAAAGATGGAAATAAATAAATAAATAAATAAATAAATAAATAAACAAACAAACAAACAAACACCAAAAGCAAAAAAGACTAGAAAGGACCAGAGAACACCACCAGAAACTCCAACTCTACAAGCATCATAATGGCAATAAATTCATATCTTTCAGTACTCACTCAAAATGTCAACAGACTCAATGCTCCAATCAAAAGACATAGGGTAACAGAATGGATAAGAAAACAAGATCCATCTACATGCTGTTTACAAGAGACTCACTTCAGACCTAAAGACACCTTCAGATTGAAAGTAAGGGGATGGAGAACAATCTATCATGTTAATGGCCGACAAAAGAAAGCTGGAGTAGCCATACTTATATCAGACAATCTAGACTTTAAAATAAAGACCGTATCAAGAGATGAAGAAGGGCATTATGTCATAATCAAGGGGTCTATCCACCAAGAAGACCTAACAATTGTAACCATTTATGCGCCAAATGTGAGAGCACCCACATATATAAATCAATTAACCCCATACATCAAGAAACTCATCGATAGTAATACCATAATAGTAGGAGACTTCAACACCCCACTCACAGCAATGGACAGATCATCTAATCAAAAAATCAACAGGGAAAAATGGCTTTGAATGACACACTGGGCCAGATGGACTTAATAGATATATTCAGAACGTTTCATCCTAAAGCAGAGGAATATACATTCTTCTCCAGTGCACATGGAACGTTCTCCAGAATAGACCATATACTGGGACACAAATCAGTCCCAAGTAAGTACAAAAAGATCAAGATCATACCATGCATATTTTCAGACCACAACACTATGAAACCCTAAATCAACAAGAAAAAATTTGGAAAGGTAACAAATACTTGGAGACTGAAGGACATCCTACTAAAGAATGAATGGGCTAACCCAGACTTTAAAGAAGAAATTAAAAAGTATATGGAAGTCAATGAAAATTATAACACTACAAGCCAAAACCTCTGGTACACAGCAAAGGCAGTCATAAGACAAAAGTATATAGCAATCCAGGCCTTCCTAAAGAAGGAAGCAAGATCTCAGATACACAACCTAACCTTATGCCTTAAGGAGCTGGAAAAAGAACAGCAAATAAAACCCAAAACCAGCAGAAGACAGGAAATAATAAAGATTAGAGCAGAAATTAATGCTATCGAAACCAAAAAAAAAAAAAAACAGTAGAACAGATCAATGAAACCAGAAGCTGGTTCTTTAAAGAATTAACAAAATTGATAAGCCACTAGCCAGTTTGATCAAAAAGAAAAAGGAAAAGACCCAAATAAATAAAATCAAGAATGAAAGAGGAGAGATCACAATCAACACAGCAGAAATAAAAACAAATATAAGAAAATATTATGAGCAATTATATGCCAATAAAATGGGCAATCTTCCTGGAAACATATACACTACCAAAACTGAAACAAGAAGAAACAGAAAATTTGAACAGACCCATAACCAGTAAGGAAATCAAATTAGTAATCAAAAATCTCCCAAAAAACAAGCATCTGGGACCAGATGGCTTTCAGGGGAATTCTATCAAACATGTAAGGAAAAGTTAACACCTCTTCTCTTGAAACTGTTCCAAAAAATAGAAATGGAAGGAAAATTTCCAAACTCTTTCTATGAAGCCAGCATTACCTTGATTCCAAAACCAGACAGAGACCCCACTAAAAAGGAGAACTATAGACCAATTTCCCTGATCAACATGGATGCAAAAATCCTCAACAAGATATTAGCCAACCAGATCCAACAATACATTAAAAAAAGTTATTCATAATGACCAAGCAGGATTTATACCTGGGATGCGGGGCTGGTTCATTATCCGCAAAACAGTTAATGTGATTATCACATCAATAAAAGAAAGGACAGGAACCATATGATCCTCTCAATAGATGCCGAGAAAACATTTGACAACATATAGCATCCTTACTTGATAAAAACCCTCAAGAAAGTAGGGATAGAAGGAGCATACCTCAAGATCATAAAAGCCATATATGAATGACCCAACGCTAATATCATCCTCAATGGGGAAAAATTGAGAGCTTTCCCCCTAAGGTCAGGAACATGATAGGGATGTTCACTCTCACCACTGTTATTGAACATAGTATTGGAAGTCTTAGCCTCTGCAATCAGACAACACAAGGAAATAAAAGGCATCCAAATCGGCCAGGAGGAGGCCAAACTTTCACTCTTCGCAGATGACATGATCCTCTCTATGGAAAACCCAAAAGATGCCACCAAAAACCTGCTAGAACTGATTCATGAATTCAGCAATGTTGCAGGATATAAAATCAATGCACAGAAATCGGTTGCATTCCTATACACCAACACTGAAGAAACAGAAAGAGAAATCAAGGAATCGATCCCATTTACAATTGCACCAAAAACCATAAAATACCTAGGAATAAATCTAACCAAAGAGGTGAAAAATCTATACACTGAAAACTATAGGAAGCTTATGAAAGAAATTGAAGAAGCCACAAAAAAATGGAAAAAAAAATCCATGCTTCTAGATAGAAAGAACAAATACTGTTAAAATGTCAATACTACCCAAAGCAATCTACATATTCAATGCAATCCCTATCAAAGTAACACCAACATTCTTCACAGAGCTAGAACAAATAATCCTAAAATTTATATGGAACCAGAAAAGACCCCAAATAGCCAAAGCAATCTTGAAAAAGAAAACCAAAGCAGGAGGCATCACAATCCCAGACTTCAAGCTATCCTACAAAGCTGTAATCATCAAAACAGTATGGTACTGGCACAAGAACAGACACTCAGACCAGTGGGACAGAACAGAGAACCCAGAAATGGACCCACAAATGTATGGCCAACTAATCTTTGACAAAGCAAGAAAGAATATCCCATGGAATAAAGACAGTCTCTTCAGCAAGTGATGCTGGGAAAACTGGACAGCGACATGCAGAAGAATGAACCTGGACCGCTTTCTTACACCAAACACAAAAATGAACTCAAAATGGATGAAAGACCTCAATGTAAGACAAGAAGCCATCAAAATCCTCGAGGAGAAACCAGGCAAAACCTCCTTGATCTTGGCTGCAGCAACTTCCTCAACACATCTCCAGAGGCAAGGGAAACAAAAGCAAAAATGAACTACTGGGACCTCATCAAAATAAAAAGCTTCTGCACAGTGAAGGAAACAATCAGCAAAACTAAAAGGCAACTGACAGAATGGGAGAAGCTATTTGCAAATGACACATCAGATAAAGGGTTAGTATCCAAAATCTATAAAGAACTTATCAAACTCAACACCCAAAAAACAAGTAGCAAGGGTAGAAATGGGCAAAAGATATGAATAGACCCTTTTCCAAAGAAGACATCCAGATGGCCAACGACACATGAAAAAATGCTCACCATCACTCATCATCAGGGAAATACAAATCAAATCCACCATGAGATACCACCTTACACCTGTCAGAATGGCTAGCATTAACAACTCAGGCAACAACAGATGTTGGCGAGGATGTGGAGAAAGAGGATCTCTTTTTCATAGTTGGTGGGAATGCAAGCTGGTGCAGCCACTCTGGAAAACAGTATGGAGGTGTCTCAAAAAATTAAAAATAGAACTACCCTACAACCCAGCAATTGCACTACTTGGTATTTATCCAAGGGATACAGGTATGCTGGTTCGAAGGGACACATGCATCCCCATGTTTATAGCTGCACTATCAACAATAGCCAAAGTATGGAAAGAGCCCCAATGTCCATCGATGGATGAATGGATAAAGAAGAAGTGATATATATATATACAATGGAGTATTACTTGGCAATCAAAAAGAATGAAATCTTGCCATTTGCATCTACATGGATGGAACTGGAGGGTATTATGTTAAGTGAAATTAGTCAGAGAAAGACAATTATATGACTTCACTCATATGAGGACTTAAAACACAGAACCGATGAACATAAAGGAAGGGAAGCAAAAATAATATAAAAACAATGAGGGAACAAAACATAAGAGACAAATATGGAGAACAGAGGGTTACTGGAGGAGTTGTGGGAGGGAGAATGGACTAAATGGATAAGGGGCATTAAGGAATCTACTCCTGAAATCACTGTTGCATTATATGCTAACTAATTGGGATGTAAATTTTAAAAATAAAATTAAAAAAAAGATGTGGTATATATACACAATAAAATATTAATCAGCCATAAAAAAAGAATGAAATCTTGCCATTCATGACAAAAAGAAATGGACTCATAAATACAGAAATCAAGTTCGTGGTTGCCAGAGGCAAACTGGGTGGACAGGTGAAATAGGTGAAGGGGATGAAGAGGTACAAACTTCCAATTCTAAAATAAATAAGTCACAGGGATGAAAAGTATAGCATAGGAAATATAGTCAATATTATTATAATAACTTTGTATGGTGACAGAGTGTAACCACACTTATCATGGCAAACATTTCATAATGTATTTAATTATTGAATCACTATGCTGCACACCTGAAACTAACACAACATGCCAGCTATATTTCAGTTAAACTCTAAAAAATAAATAAGAAAACAACCCAATTTTTTAAATAAGCAAAAGATTTTAACAAACACTTCACCAAGGAAGATATACTAAAACCAAATAAACACATGAAACAATACTAAGCATTATTATTTATTAGGGAAATGCAAATTAAAACCACAACGAGCTATCACCACATGCCTATTAGAATGGCTAAACTTTACAAACTGACCATCCCAAGCATTGACAAAAATGTGGAGTAACTGAAACTTTTGTACACTTTTTTTTAATGTTTTATTTATTTTTGAGAGAGTGCAAACTGGGGAGGAGCAGAGAGAGGGGGACAGAGGATCTGAGGCGGGCTCTGTGCTGAGAGCATTGAGCCCGATGTGGGCCTGGAACTCACGAACCTCAAGATCATGACCTGAAGCAAAGTCGGAGGCTCAACTGACTGAGACACCCAGACACCACCGAAACCTTTATACAGTTTCTATGGGAACGTAAGATGTCATAGACCTTTGGTATTTCCTTAAAATGTTAAGTAGACACTTGCCATATGATCCAGCCATTCCACTCCTAGATATTTAGCCAAGAGAAATGAAAAACATATGTCTATACAAAAATCTGTACATGACTGTTTGTAGTAGTTTTGTTTGTAATAGTCAAAACTCAGAACAGTTCAAATGCCCCTCAACAAATGGTTTATCCATACAACGGAACACTAATCAGCACCAAAAAGATATAGTACTGATATATGTAACAACACAGATGAATCTCAAAATAATTGGGCTGAGTAAAATAAGCCAGACAAAAAGAGTACATTATGTGCACTTCCATTTATATGAAAATCTAGAAAAGTGCAAATTAATCTGTAGTGACAGAAGGCAGAGCAGTGATTGTCTGAGCTAGGGTTGGGGCAGTGGGAATTTTGGAGGGAAGATGTGAGAAAAGATTACAAAGAGGGATGTGGAAATATTTGGACATGATTGACCTGTTCAGCATCTTGGTTGTGGCAATGGTTTCATGGGTCAAAACTTCAAATAGTACCTTAAAATATATGTAATTTTTGAATGCCAATCATACTTTAATAAAGTAGGGTAGCCCCTTTTTGTTTACTGGAATTTTCTAGGCAAAGGAAAACACAAGTAAAAAATATTTTTATCATAAACTATTGAGTACAGTTTTTTAATAGAATCTGAGTTCCTAACATCTTACTTTCAAACTTTTTTGTGAATGGGGCACTCCCATTACTGATCCTATGTTCCCAAGTGAATTTTACAGTTCTTCCTTGTGCATCTAGAAACCTTAGCAGGTTAATCTTTGTGAACTGTATACCAAGCATACTTCAAATGCTTGATATGCACTATTCCACTTAATTCTCACAAAAATGCCTTAAGGTACATGTCATTATTATTCTTGTTTTACAACAGAGGAAACTGAGGCTCAGAGGGGTGAAGGAAATTTCTCAGGGTCACATAGCCAGTAAGCCTAGAATCAGGAATTGAACTCGAACAGTCAGAAACTAGAGTACATGTTCCTAAACATATGCTATATTGCTTTACTGTAGAATGAAAATGTATGGTCATGTGATCATTTATCTGCCATTGGGAAAACGTGAAGAAGAGGCATAACAGTTTCTTAGGTCATCCTAACAGAGTATCAAAAACTCGACAGCTTAAAACAACAAAAAGTTCTAGAGGTTAGAAATCCAAAATTAAGGGGTTGGCAGGGCCACCGTCTCTCTGATGGTCCTAAGGGAGTCCTTCTTTGCTCTTCTACCTTCTGGTATTTACCAGCATCCCTGCTGTTCCTTGGCATGGGATGCATTACTCCAGCATATGGCTGTCTTCTTATATCTCTCCACATCATCTTCCCTCTATGCAGTGTCTTCTTCTGTGTCCACATTTCCTTTTTGTATAAGGACACCTGCCACATTGGAAAAGGCTCATCCCAATAACCTCATTTTAACTTGATTACCTCTGTAAGATCCTGTTTCCAAATAAGGTCACTTTCTGATGTGGTGGGGGCCTAGAACTTCAACATTTCTGTTTGGGGGAACATAATTCAACCCGTAAGAGGGGGTAGCGCTAAAGGATGTAGGAAAACTGTATGATCTGCTGTACAACAATGAGTATATTCCTTATCTTTTTTTTTTTAATGTTTATTTTTGAAGGAGAGAGAGACAGAGCATGAGGAGGTTGGAGGTGGGCAGAGAGAGAGGGAGACGCAGAATCAGAAGCAGGCTCCAGGCTCCAAGCTGTCAGCACAGAGCCCAGTGTGGGGCTCGAACCCACAAGCCATGAGATCCTAACCTGGGTGGAAGTTGGACGCTTAACCACTCAGACACCCCAGGTAGATTCCTTATCCTAAACATTGGTAGAATCTCTTGTGGATCCACAAAACTGTAAGAACGGCCTTGCAATCAATCAACTATCTGGGAATTCTTAGGAGAAGAGTATCATGTGCAGCTTTCCTCACCTAAACCAAAGCCCTAGTTTTCTTTACAATTTTCTGATTTTCACGAATTATAAGATCACTATTTGGACATACAATGACTTTACTTATTTACTTATTCTATAAATACTAATAAATAATATTAATCGTGCCATGTACTGGGGATACAGAGTTAAAATATGACAGTCTAGAGGAAAGGCAATGTACCGTCAAGTATAACAGGGTGGAAAGGGCCCTACTAGAGGTTTACAGAGAATGCTACTGGGTCCAGAAGAAAACAAATGACCCTACTCAGGAAAGGGGGTGGTGAGCAAGGAAAGCCTGAGGTGATTCTTAAAAGACAAATAGAATTTTGTCAGACAACAAAAATTGGAAACAGTATTTCAGAACGTGCAACATCAACTCACCCAAAACCAAACTCCCATTCTTTCCCCCTAATCTGCTCCGATAGCTGCTCTCTCCACATCACATTGCCAGCAACTCCCTCTCTCCAGTGGCTCAGAACAGAAAACTTAGAGGCATTCTTGACTCCTCTTTCTCTCGTACCTCTGTCCAGCCCATCAGGAAAGGCTGCTGTCTTTACCTTCAAAACACATCCACCATCTGTCGACTTTTCACCACCTGTGCCGTCCTAACATCATCTCTCACCTGCAGTAGGCTCCTTCCTACCTAGTCACGCTGCTTCTCCTTCTGCCACCCTCTATAGTCCCATCTCAACCCAGGGCCCGCAGCAACGTGTTAAGATGTAAATCAGGTCATGGGAGTCCCCTGCAACGCCCCCCTTCTCACTCAGCATAAACAGCTAAGTTTTGCACTGGTCCAGCAAGCAATCGAGGCCCTCAATTGCCCTCTCTCCTTTCTCTGGCACTGTTACCTCTCTGACCTCTTCACCCTACTCACTGCTCCCCGGCCGCACAAGACAGCCATCTTTCCATTTTAGAGTCTTTGCACCAGCTGTTCCCTCTGCTGGAGCTCTTCTTCCAAATCCCCACATGGCTAATTCCCATACCTTTTTCAAATCTTACTCAAATGTCACCTACCCAAACGTTTTATATGATAGTGCCTCTCACATTTCTCCCCAAACTACCACCTCGCATTTTCAAGTCCTCTAATCTTTTCCCCATGGTATTTATCACCGTCTAACATACTATAATTTACTTCTCTGATGCTCATTGCTAGTTGGTCTTCTGCACTAGAAAGTAAACTCCATGAGGGTACAGATCTTGGTTCACTTTGTTGACATATACCTGCCTCTTACATCATACGTGTTTGCTTTCTTTCTCTAATGAATGAAAGCTCATGGAAATGAGGGGGGGGGCATTTTATTGATTTCAAATAATCAGCTGTCATTGGAACATTAGAGGCATGGGACATAAATGCAGAAGGCAAAATTTGAGTTGTAGAAGGCATTTCCGTGCCCTGCTAAAGAGTGCCAACAAGTGGGAAACCGCTGATAAGATTTAAACATGGAATTAATGTGATTATATTTGCATATGAGATCACTCTTGCAGTAGCATGGATCAGCCATCTCCAAATTGCACTGTTCACCAAAATAAAATTTTAAAATAGTATTTTTTTATGTTGTCATTAACATGGCCCTCTCTGAGTGCAACAGAAGCATAATTGCTCAGAGCACAGACTCTGGAACAGACTGCCTGGGTTTAAATCCCATTTCTACCAACAGTTCTAGGATCTTGCGCAAATTATTCAGCCTCTCTTGACCTCACCTGCAAAAAAAAAAAAAAAAAAAGAGTTGTTGTGGGGCTTAAAGATCTGGAACAAATAAAACATTAGAACGGTGCCAGGAAGAGTAAGCACTACATACACATTTTAATATTGTAACTTGCTGTTCTGTGTTCTGTTGTTTTTAATAGTTTCTCGAATAAATAGCATTTATTTTAAACTGATCAGCAATCCTTTCATGCGTAACATTTTTAATACTGAAAGAAGGAAAACATTTCATGGGTACTTTATTAAATTGCAAAACTATAATTTCATCTTTCCTCCAATAGTTTTGCATTTTCTAAATTGAGTAAGTCTTTTATACATAAATTTCTGTGGTACTGTCATACATTTTAAATTAGCAAAATTTAAAGACATGATCATTGAAACTAACACTTCAAAGAATCAGTGTTCTGTTGTGTTTTGACTTTAAACTACTCCTGTCTCGGATTTCCACAAATTCCAGTCTAGATGAGCAATATTCATTAAAATACTCGCTGCTTGTTTTATTATTTATGGTTTAGATGTCTTTCCATTCAAACAAAGAGACAGATTGTCTTCTAGCTGAGACACCTGGAAGGTGCTTGAAGCACAAAGGCCATGATTCAAAAGTCTGCAGTGCAGTCAACAAGCAATTACTTTTGCATGTGATAGGAGACTGTCAGCTTCAAACACAGGACATTCTTTGGGAAGATTAGTCCAAATTACATTTTATTACATTGGCCCACTTGAATGGCCTAAACTTCATATACTTCTTATTCTAATGGAATTCCAACTGGGGCATTAATATATTGTTTATGACATGTTTGGAGTTCTTGTGTTATCAGCATGCATTCACGAGAGAAGCTTCAAACACTATCAGATAACAGTGAGCTGGATGTTGGCTGTTGTACAGCATAGGGGATTTTATCATCTTGTTGAACCAGTGGCAGTGATTAAATTAAACTGTCTGAACAAAGCTTTTGCATGTCAGACTGTTGAATGGCAAAATGAAAGAGTGACACACTTCAAAGATCAGAGGAAGGGAGAGAGGCCTAGAACAACACAGTTATAGAACTCCTTATTTCCAACATTCAGACACAAAATCAACAGTTAAGAGCAGTTTCCATTTTACTTCATCTTCAAACTTTTTTGTAGCGTTTTATCCGTTTTCTAGGCACGTTCCCCCACATTCTTTTTCAATAACATATTTAATTTAACTTGGAACACTGACTGAATGATGAGGTAGTTTGGGGGACTTTTACTTTTGTTCTGTTTCTTTGTGCAAACGAGGTTTTTTCATTTGTTTTAATTTCTAATTTTTCTCTTATTATTTCCAAATGAAATATTTAAGGAAGAAAAACCCAGGAGATTATGATGCTTCCATAACTTACAGGCACACTATATTTGGAGAGACAAACACAAGGGCTTTTGTTTTACCACTTCAGGAAGCAAATTAAAATTTTTGAAATAAAAGTTTAGGGGCACCTGGGTGTCTCAGTAGGTCAAGCGTCCAACTCTTGGTTTCGGCTCAGGTCCTGATCTCAAGGTTCCTGAGGTCAAGCCCAGACCACAGGCTCTGTGCTGTCTGCTTTCTGCTCTTCTCTCTCTTGCCCTCTCCCTACACCCTACCCTCCTAACCGCCCTCTCCCCCGCTGCTCAAGCTCACACACTCTCTCTCTCTCTCAAAATAAATAAGTAAATTTTAAAAAATATTATGAAAAGAAAGTTTGATACAATAGAACTAAACAAAATTATTTTTATAAGTTGAAATATCATGATATATGAACTCTCTGAAAAAGTTCATGGTCAAAGAAGTTTTAAGGATCTAAATTTATCTGAGATGCAAAGTAAGCTTTATAGGAATCCACATGTTTCCTATCTAGTGAGACTTTTTAAATCAACAAACTGTTCTGACATTTATTTATAATTATCTTTGTTAGTTAAAAAAAAAAAAAACCGGCTGTTAGTATTAAGAAAAATGCTATTTCCTCTCAAACAAAATAAAACTGGGAAAAAGTCCAGAAAAAGCTAATTGAATTTTAGTGCTATTTCCATTTCAAAATCTACATAGTCCCAGTTTTAAATTATTTTCTAGATTGGTGGTTTCCTTTTTATTTAATATTCTCAGTCAACTATTTAGAAACATTTAAGAAACTTCAATGTGTCATCGTGGTTACAGAAGATAAGTATTCAGATGATATTAATGCTTGTAAATTTATCAGCTTCTAGTTTTACTTCAATTCTGATTTATACAATTTCTAGAACTATAAAGTAATGACCATTTTGCAATAAACGTTGATTCTTAATCATGTATTTTCACAAGTAAGTGTTTCACTTCCATTTATCATGAAAAGTGGTAGCTTTTCATAGAAATTCACTGCTCCATAACATCCACTAATATTGTATTTCACTTTATGCTATTTTATTTTACTATTTTTATCTTATCTTATCTTATTTTATAAGAGTATACACATGCACACGAACTAGCAGGGGAGGGGCAGAAGGAGAGGGAGAGAGAGAAAATCCCAAGCAGGCTCTATGCCCAGCACAGAGCCCGATGCAGGGCTCAATCTCACAACCATGAGATCATGACCTGAGCTGAAATCGAGTTGAGTGCTTAATCAATCGAGCCACCCAGGCACCCTCCACTAACATTTTAAAGTAGGAAACACTTTCAATTCAATTCCACTTGAGATATTTAGCGATGAAAAAAAATCATAGGAAACACAAAAACAAAGTCAACCTGTCCTCTTAGAATATATCACTTGGAATAATTACAACAGCATATATGCTTTACAGATTTACTTCTTTCTTTAACTTACTAAATATCCAGGACATGCTGCGTGTAGTGAAGTATAATGAAACCAATAGAGGACAATCAGGATTGTGTACAAATATAACAAAAGATGAATTTTGACTTCGTTATTTGGGAAATTTTCTGAATTAGGTTAGAAACATTCTCATTTACAAGTCTGTGGAAACAACATAAAAATTCTTAAATTCACAGATCTCAGAATTCTGAAATTTTTATAATGGTTAACTTGTTCAGAGTTTCATTTATAAACTGTTTTTTCAGGTTTCGGGCTCCGAGCTGTCAGCACAGATAGGACTCGGGGCTCAAATTCACAAGCAGTGAGATCATGACCTGAGCCCCAACTGAACCACTCAGGTGCCCCACAGAGTATGTATTTTTGATTAAAATATAATTAGGGAGAAGTTATTTTGGGAATTTTCTATTACACAGAATGTTTATCAAAGATATTCTTTCAGTTTGTATGCATTCAAAGCCTTCTACAATCTTAAAAACAAACAAAAAATAATGTAAGTAATAACAGTTACTGAGCATATGACTATTGATATTGATATATAATTATCAATATTTGTAGTCTAAAAAGATGAACGTTCCCATTTTTCCCTACACTTTACAAAAATTATTAATGATTTGACAATGAAGTAAATCTCTGTAAGTTCATAAAAGAAGCAAAATTTTAATATCTATTACCTGGTAAAAATATAAGAAAATCAGAAATGAATAACAAAATTTACATAAACCCTCAATAAGTAAGAAATTCTAAAAAATTCCCCAAGTAAATACTGTTTTAAATAAGAAACTATAATGGGACCATCCTATGTCAAAACTCAAGAAATCTCTTCAAAGCAGACTTTCAAAAGAAAGGCATACTCCTGGGTGTTTATATGATCCAAGAAAGAAAAAAAAGTGAATCTAAATTAAATGAGTGCTCAACTAAAAAAGTTATAGGAAAACAAAAATATCAAAAAGTGCAAAAGGTAATTAATAAACACAAATTTTGAAATTAATGAATGAAAACAGAAAACTTTGGAATTGATAACTACACACATAAACTGATACTTGGAAAAGATCAATAAAATAGACAATCCATTGGCAAACCTATTCAAGAAAAAAAGGAGAAAAAGATAAAAACAAATATAATGTTAAAAATTAGAAATATTCTATAATCACAGATAAAGTTGTCAAATTAAAGATTTTTCTCAATTTATGATGATCACATCTGGATAAACGCATGTTGGTTTAAAATATCATAAGTGGAAAATACATTTAATACACTTAACCTATCTAACATCATAGCTTAGCTTGGTGTACATTAAACATTTTCAGGGTTGCCTGGGTGGCTCAGTTGGTTAAGCACGGGACTCTTGATTTTGGCTCAGGTCATGATCTCCTGGTCGTGGGATCAAGCTCCACTTCGGGCTCTGTGCTGAACTCGAAGCCTGCTTGGGATTCTCTCTCTCCCTCTCTCTGCCCCTGCCCTGGTAGCACTCTCTCTATCTCTCTCAAAATAAATACACTTAAAAAAAACAAAAAACAGGGACGCCTGGGTGGCTCAGTTGCTTAAGCATCAAACTTCAGCTCAGGTCATGATCTCACAGTTCATAAGTTTGAGCCCTGTGACCAGCTCTGTACTGACAGTTCAGTCTGCAGCCTGCTTCAGATTCTGTGTCTCCCTCTCTCTCTGTCCCTTCCCTGCTCATGGACTCTTTCTCTCTCTCTCTTTCTCTCTCTCTCTCAAATATAAATTAACATTAAAAAGAAATTAAAACACAAAAGCAAAAAACATTTTCAGAGCACTTACATTAAACCATAATTGGGCAAAATCATCTAACAGAAAGCGTAGTTTATAATAAAATCTTGAATATCTCATGTAATTTATTGAATATTCTACTGAGAGTGAAAAACAGAATGGTTGTAAGCATATTGGTTATTGACCCTTGTGCTCATCTGATTGACTGGGGGCTCTGGCTGCCACTCCCACCCAGCCTCACAAGAAAGGATTGTACCAAATACCGCTAGCCCAAAAAAAGATTCAAATTCAAAATTTGAAGTTTGATTTCTACTGAATGTGAAACCATCATAAGTCAGGGGCCATCTGCATAAGAAAATATACTAACACAAAACCCAGAAACCAAAAAAGAAAAATAATTGCTTATTTTACTACATAAATACATCAAACTTTTGTTTGGCAAAAGACATCCTCAACACATTTAGAAAATAAATTACAAAATTAAAATCTGGGAGAAATGTATGTAAGCCATACGAAAGACAACTAAAACAAAAATATACACATTTCAGGGGCGCCTGGGTGGCTCAGTCAGTTGAGCCTTTGACTCAGGTTTTGATTTCGGCTCAGGTCATGGTTCCAAGATCCTGGGATCAAGCCCTGCATCAGGCCCAACACTGGGTGTGGAGCCTGCTTAAGATTCTCTCTTTCTCTCCTTCTGCCCTCTTCCCTGCTCTCTCTCTGTCTCAAAAATTAAAAATTAAAAAAAAAAATTAGGGGCACCTGGGTAGCTCAGTTGGTTTAGCATCCAACTTTGGCTCAGGTCACGATCTCGTGGTCTTTGGGTTCCAACCCTACCTCAGGCTCAGTGCTGACAGCTCGGAGCCTGGAGCCCGCTTCTGATTCTATGTCTCCTTTTCTCTCTGCCCTTCCCCCACTCACGCTCTGTCCCTCTCTCTCTCAAAAATAAATAAACATTATGGGGCGCCTGGGTGGCGCAGTCGGTTAAGCGTCCGACTTCAGCCGGGTCACGATCTCGCGGTCCGTGGGTTTGAGCCCCGCGTCAGGCTCTGGGCTGATGGCTCGGAGCCTGGAGCCTGTTTCCGATTCTGTGTCTCCCTCTCTCTCTGCCCCTCCCCCGTTCATGCTCTGTCTCTCTCTGTCCCAAAAATAAATAAAAAACGTTGAAAAAAAAAAATTAAAAAAAAATAAATAAATAAATAAATAAATAAACATTAAAAAATTTTTTTTAGAATGCCCTCCCCCGGATCATTTAAGTTGTGGTATTATATACTTGATTCACCTATCCCTTGTGTTTTCTGTAACTGAAAGTTAAGTCTGCAATCTCAACTACACATTCAGACTAGATATTTTTGGCAAAATATTAGCAGCTTTCTCTGGGGAATAGGATTACAATGAAAATATCTGTATGATATTTATTTCCTGTGATACACATTTCAATATTACTAGGGTTTTTGCAGTAAACAAGCACATGTACACTTTAAAAAAAAGAAAGAAAGAAAGAAAAAAATGCATTGGCATTGATACCAAAAGTCCTAGTAGTATACAAATCATGTATTTAAGGGAAAAGGAAAGTACAAAGTAAGATCTTTCTTTTCATGAAAAGGAAAGGATTGTGTGTATATGTGCATCTACACATATACACACAACAAATAAATATGGGGGAAAAGTTAACAGAGATTCCTTTTTTAATTTTTTTAATGTTTTTATTATTTATTTTTGAGAGAGAGAGAGAGAGAGAGAGACTGAATGTGAGTGGGGGAGGGAAACACAGTCCGAAGCAGGCTCCAAGCTGTCAGCACAGAGCCTGACACGGGGATCAAACTCACGGGCCACAAGATCATGATCTGAGCTGAAGTCAGTCGCTTAACCAACTGAGCCACTCAGGTGCCCCATCAAAGATTACTTTTAACTGTGAGATTATTAATTTTCCAGGTGACTCAATTTTGCCTTTGCTTAGTTTCTACTTTTACTTCCATATGCATGTAATGGTTTTGAAAAGGAGTGAAATTTGTGATTATTTAATGAAACTAATGATTTTAGATGTTGAAAATAGCAACTTCTAACAACCAGGAAAAAGAAAGAACAAATGATTGAAGTATACACAAGAACTCAAAAACAGCAATGGTAGAAACAGTGGCCTGGTTTTTCGAGGAAATACGAAATTATATTCAATATAAGTGATACTTACTTTCCAAAGCTGTGCATTTGTAGGAAATGCATTCCATTTATGGCCTCACAAAGCAGACCATATTTCATAATATCTTTATTATAATTGTGTTTGGGAACAACAGACATGAAAATATATACTTATTCCATAGAGCTTTGCTGAACAAATTATAACTATGACCAAATTTCTTTAGAATCATAGCAACAACAGTGACCTGCTACAATAATTTAAAATAAAAAATTATATTCCAAGTAAAAAAATGAACAAGAATATGTTGCTAATTAGCATACAAGAGCCATGGAAGTACATAAATCAACACATAAATATGTATTAAGTTATAAATTTGACCTTTTTAACCTTTATTTTCTAATTTTTTGTTACAAAAGGTTTCATTAATATCTCTCTATGTCAAATAGAGGTATTCAAATTATTTTGACTTATGCATCTCTTGGCATTGAGACCATTTATGTAACTAAGCTTTGCAATGGAATCTTGTAAGCCCTTTTTTAAATTTGGAGGCATGAGATCCTGGAAAGAACGAATGCATAGGTCTTTTTTATTTCTCTTCTTTCCGTGATTTTCCTAGTCTTAACAATAGTGCGAGCTTACCAAATGATTTCACTTGTCTGTAGAATCCAACAAACAAAACAAACGAAAAACAACAAAAAAAGAAACAGACCCACAAATATGGAGAACAAATGAATTGTTCCCAGAGGGAAGGGGGATGGAAAGATGGACAAAATGGGGGGAAGGGGAGTGGGAGATACAGGCTTCCAGTTATGGAATGAATCAGTCATGGGGATAAAAGGTATAGCACAGGGAATACAGCCAATGGCATTGTAACAGTATTGTATGATGACAGATGGTCGCTGCACTTGTAGTGAGCACGGTGTAACACAGATTTGTTGAATCACTATGTTGCACCCGTAAAGCTAATGCAACATTGGGTGTCAACTATAGTTCAATAAAAACAAATAAAAAATAATAAATAAATAAATACATTTAACAACAGTGCAAGCTTAAATGGGAAAAGAAATCTTTAAAAGGAATTCTAAGGGATGAGGAAAGTCACAGAACGTTGCTTTACGAATAATGATTTGTGTTAAAGTAGGATTGCGGATATCAACAAATCGTGTAAATATAAACTTCAGAGGTTGTTAGAGCCATCTCCCTCTTCCTCCTGCTTCTTTAGAGTCATTCAAATGAACAAGTATATACTATGTAAAATGAAGTGTGACTACCTTGCTTTTTATTTTTAATGTTTGTTTATTTTGAGAGAGAGAGAAAGTGACAGGGCAAGCAGGGGAGGGGCAGAGAGAGAGGGAGAGAGAAAGAATCCCAAGCAGGCTCCGCACTGTCAGCGCAGAACCCGACCTGGGGCTCAAACTCACAAACCGAACCATGAAATCATGACCTGAGCTGAAATCAAGAGGCCGATGCTTAACCAACTAAGCCTCCAAGGCCCCCCAAAGTGTGACTATCTTTCAAGTAGTGTCAGCACTGGAGAGGAATATTGTTATTGCTGTTGTTTTCATTTCCATGCGGGTGCCAGTGTCTTCTTCAGATAGATCAGAGCCAAACGCTTCACTAGTTATGCAAGAAATCTCTAGTGAAAAGCTGAATTAACTGACACACTTATGATTTATCCCAGAGCTGTAACAATAACCCTTAAGGATTGGTGCCCCTGGTGGCTGCCCAACCTGCTTACTGCTTAGCCCATTCCC
Organism: Neofelis nebulosa; assembly: GCF_028018385.1. NCBI lineage: Eukaryota > Metazoa > Chordata > Mammalia > Carnivora > Felidae > Neofelis > Neofelis nebulosa. The sequence goes on along the minus strand of NC_080782.1, from coordinate 196,602,676 downwards.
AGTGGTCCAGAGCTGGGAAGGGCGGAGGGAACACAGAAGCAGAGCCCAGAAGACTGAGAAAGAACCTGCTATGCGTAAGACAGATCCCACTATGCATAAGAAGCCTTGAGTTAGAGAAGAGAGCCAGTCAGCTGGTCAATTAGTTGCTGCAAAAGTGAGACAGAGAGTCCTCTGCGTCAAAATGGTGAACCCCAGAGGAAGAACCAAGATGAACTCATGCCCAGGGGGCAGCCACTAGGTAGATGAGTCATGGATCCCCAGGGCAGCCCCCACAGCTGGGTTCTGTGGCATTTCAGTGCCCATGCAGCTGTTTTTCCTCCTATTCCCTGCATCTTTACGACAAAAGCCTAAAAGGGGAGTAACATAAACATGTCTCTTTTGCTTACCTCTACAAGGAAATCAACTAACACAAAGTTTTAGATGTTGTTCAATATTGAAAATTATGAATATATTTTCATTTCAATTGGGCTTGAGGGAGGGATTATTTTCAAATATCAAAAATAAAGACTGAAGATGGCGGAAGAGCCTGGAAGCTTTTTGTGTGTCTCGCGTCCATGAAATACAGCCAGACCAACACTGAACCATCCTACACAACTAGCAAACTGATTGGAAGATCAACACAACAATCTGCACAACCTGAACCACAGAATTCAGCAGGTACGCGACACAAAGACTGAACTTGGGGAGCAAGAAGCCACGAAGTTAGGGAACCGCTTTTGTGGGCGGAGAGAGGACGGAGACTGGGGAGGGGGGAGAATAAAAGAAAAGCACCCCTCCCCAAAAGCAGCTGGAGAGAAAGTGGAAAATTGGAAACAGCCACAGGGACTAAACTAAAAAGGGAGAAAGGAAAGGAGAGGGTTTAAATTCCATTAAGACTATAAACAAGGGGAGCGCAAAGGCTGCAACTCCGCAGCTCCATACCTGGCGGTGCTCTGGTGGGAAAGGCGAATCCCCAGGAGCAGAGTGGGGTCCGGGAGGTTCTCGGGCCACACGGGGAAAAGCGGTTCCACTGCTGGAAGGACATTCGGTAGAGACTATTGAAGCCACCTGGTCCCAGCAGACCCCGGAAGGCAGCCACATTCGCTGGTGCTGGGGCAAGGTTGTTGAGGGTGAAGCCTGGTGCCAGATGTGTGATGTGATGTTCCATAATCCCTGAAATGCTGTTGCTACACTATCTCATGGACTTTTCCTGGGGTGGGCTGGCACCTTGCTTCAGTCTCGGGGTACTGGCAGCAGCAGGGTCCAGTGGGCGTTCCTGGGTGCAGACAATATTCGGCCATTGTTCATTCAGCCATTTCTCAGTGAGACCTTCCCACAGGGTGGGGGAAAGAGTCAAAGCCACAGTCCTTTGGACATAAGGGGCCGGGAAAAACAGCCGCATCTGAGACAAAACTCGGAAGACAGGTACTGCCTGAGGCCTGGTCACGGAGAGTGAAAAACGGGGGAGTGGACGAGAGCTGAAGACAGAGGAGGGGTGCGTGGTTTCTGATCTGGGCGAACAGACTGGGTAGCTGGGTGGCCGCATTTTCCCCACTCCCGCGCATGCACATACGCACCTACGAGCTTCGCAACAATCCACCCCAGTAGGCTAGCAGCGCCATCTAGTGGAGAGCGGAGCCATTACACTGACCCCCACCCAAATGCACCAACTTTGCTCTTTAAGAACACAAGTCTCACCACCTGCTTAGTTTATGGATTATAAAGCGCTTCATAGTCTGACTTCTAGAAGAAAACGACATAATTTCAGTCCAACTTCAATTTGTTAGCAGGTCCATCATTTCAATTTTCTTTCTTTTCTTCTTTTCTTTTTTCTTTTTCTTTTACAATTTTCTTTTTCTTGAATACAGAAAGAGAAAAAATTCATTTTTATTTTCAATTTTTATTAAAAATATCTTTCTTTAATTTTTATTACTATGTTTTTTACTTTTGTATAACTATTTTCAAATTTTACTTTACTTCCATCATTTTCTTTTAGTCTACTTCAGTGTATGTACCTTTTCCAAATTTTCAAACAATTTCCTCTTTTCTCTTTTTCTTTCTTTTTTTTTCTCTTTTTCCTTTCTTTTCTTTTTCTTGAATGCAGAAAGAGAAAAAACTTCATTTTTACTTTCAATTTCTATTAAATATATTCTTATTTAGTTTTCATTACTATAGTTTTTGCCTTTAGGTAAATTTTTTCAAATTCTATTTTCTTCCATCATTTTATTTTAGTCTACTAGAGTGTATTCACTTCTTCAAATTGTCAAACGATTTCTTTTTTTTCTTTCTTTTTTAATTTTTTTTCTTTTTCTTTTCTTTTTTCTTAAATACAGAAAACAAAAAATTCACATTTATTTTTAATTTTTATTAAAAATATTTTTCTTAATTTTTTTCTACTATATTCTTTACTTTTGTGTATATTTTTTCAAATTCTATTTTGCCCCCATCATCTCATTTTAGTCTACTTCAGTGTATTCATTTCTTCAAATTCTCAAACGATTTCCTTTTTTTTCTTCCACCCCACTTTTTTTTTTCTAATCTGTCAAACCACTTTCAATACCCAGACCAAAACACACCTAGGATCTAGCATCATCTATTTGATTTGTGTGTGTGTGTGTGTGTGTGTGTGTGTGTCTGTGCTTAATTTCTAATTTTAATATTTTTTTTAATTTTAATTCTTTTATTTCAATTTTTCTACCTCATTAATTCTTTTTCTCCCTTCAAAATGACAAAATGAAGGAATTCACCCCAAAAGAAAGAGCACAAAGAAACAACAGCCAGGGACTTAACCAACACAGATACAAGCAAGATGTCTGAACCAGAATTTAGAATCACGATAATAAGAATACTAATTTGAGTCGAAATAGATTAGATCCCTTTCTGCAGAGATAAAAGAAGTTAAAAAAAAAGCCAGAATGAAATTAAAAAATGCTATAACTGAGCTGCAATCATGGATGGATACAGTGGCGGCAAGGATGGACGAGGCAGAACAGAGAACCAGCGATATACAGGACAAACTTATAGAGAATAATGAAGCGGAAAAAAAAGGGAGAGTAAGGCAAAAGAGCACAATTTCAGAATTAGAGAAGTCAGTGATTCATTAAAAAGGAACAACATCAGAATCATAGGGGTCCCAGAAGAGGAAGAGAGAGAGAGAGGGGTAGAAAGGTTATGTGAGCAAATCATAGTGGAAAACTTTCCTAACCTGGGGAAAGACACAGATCAAAATCCAGGAAGCACAGAGGACCCACATTAGATTCAACAAAAACCGACCACCAACAAGGCATATCATAGTCAAATTCACAAAATACTCAGGCAAGGAGAGAATCATGAAAGCAGCAAGGGAAAAAAAGTCCCTAACCTGAAGACAGATCAGGTTTGCAGCAGACCTATCCACAGAAAATTGGCAGGCCAGAAAGGAGTGGCAGGATATATTCAATGTGCTTAATCAAAAAAATATGCACCCAAGAGTTCTTTATCCAGCAAGGCTGTCATTCAAAATAGAGGGAGAGATAAAAAGTTTCCCAAACAAAAATTAAAGGAGTTTGTGACCACTAAACCAGCCCTGCAAGAAATTTTAAGGGAGACTCTCTCTGAGGGGAGAAAAGATGGAAATATATAAATAAATAAATACCAAAAGCAACAAAGATTAAGAAGGACCAGAGAACACCACCAGAAACTCCAACTCTACAAGCATCATAATGGCAATAAATTCACATCTTTCAGTACTCACTCTAAACGTCGATGCACTCAATGCTCCAATCAAAAGACATAGGGTAACCAGAATGGATAAGAAAACAAGATCCATCTACATGCTGTTTACAAGAGACTCACTTCAGACCTAAAGACACCTTCAGATTGAAAGTAAGGGGATGGAGAACAATCTATCATGTTAATGGTCGACAAAAGAAAGCTGGAGTAGCCATACTTATATCAGACAATCTAGACTTTAAAATAAAGACCGTATCAAGAGATGAAGAAGGGCATTATGTCATAATCAAGGGGTCTATCCACCAAGAAGACCTAACAATTGTAACCATTTATGCGCCAAATGTGAGAGCACCCACATACATAAATCAATTAACCCCATACATCAAGAAACTCATCGATAGTAATACCATAATAGTAGGAGACTTCAACACCCCACTCACAGCAATGGACAGATCATCTAATCAAAAAATCAACAGGGAAAAATGGCTTTGAATGACACACTGGACCAGATGGACTTAATAGATATATTCAGAACGTTTCATCCTAAAGCAGAGGAATATACATTCTTCTCCAGTGCACATGGAACGTTCTCCAGAATAGACCATATACTGGGACACAAATCAGCCCCAAGTAAGTACAAAAAGATCAAGATCATACCATGCATATTTTCAGACCACAACACTATGAAACCCTAAATCAACAAGAAAAAATTTGGAAAGGTAACAAATACTTGGAGACTGAAGGACATCCTACTAAAGAATGAATGGGCTAACCCAGACTTTAAAGAAGAAATTAAAAAGTATATGGAAGTCAATGAAAATTATAACACTACAAGCCAAAACCTCTGGTACACAGCAAAGGCAGTCATAAGACAAAAGTATATAGCAATCCAGGCCTTCCTAAAGAAGGAAGCAAGATCTCAGATACACAACCTAACCTTATGCCTTAAGGAGCTGGAAAAAGAACAGCAAATAAAACCCAAAACCAGCAGAAGACAGGAAATAATAAAGATTAGAGCAGAAATTAATGCTATCGAAACCAAAAAAAAAAAAAAAAAACAAAACAAAAAAAACAGTAGAACAGATCAATGAAACCAGAAGCTGGTTCTTTAAAGAATTAACAAAATTGATAAGCCACTAGCCAGTTTGATCAAAAAGAAAAAGGAAAAGACCCAAATAAATAAAATCAAGAATGAAAGAGGAGAGATCACAACCAACACAGCAGAAATAAAAACAAATATAAGAAAATATTATGAGCAATTATATGCCAATAAAATGGGCAATCTTCCTGGAAACATATACACTACCAAAACTGAAACAAGAAGAAATAGAAAATTTGAACAGACCCATAACCAGTAAGGAAATCAAATTAGTAATCAAAAATCTCCCAAAAAACAAGCATCTGGGACCAGATGGCTTTCAGGGGAATTCTATCAAACATGTAAGGAAAAGTTAACACCTCTTCTCTTGAAACTGTTCCAAAAAATAGAAATGGAAGGAAAATTTCCAAACTCTTTCTATGAAGCCAGCATTACCTTGATTCCAAAACCAGACAGAGACCCCACTAAAAAGGAGAACCATAGACCAATTTCCCTGATCAACATGGATGCAAAAATCCTCAACAAGATATTAGCCAACCGGATCCAACAATACATTAAAAAAATTATTCATCATGACCAAGCGGGATTTATACCTGGGATGCAGGGCTGGTTCAATATCCACAAAACAATTAATGTGATTCATCACATCAATAAAAGAAAGGACAAGAACCATATGATCCTCTCAATAGATGCCGAGAAAACATTTGACAACATACAGCATCCTTACTTGATAAAAACCCTCAAGAAAGTAGGGATAGAAGGAGCATACCTCAAGATCATAAAAGCCATATATGAATGACCCAACGCTAATACCATCCTCAATGGGGAAAAATTGAGAGCTTTCCCTCTAAGGTCAGGAACACGACAGGGATGTCCACTCTCACCACTCTAATTGAACATAGTATTGGAAGTCTTAGCCTCTGCAATCAGACAACACAAGGAAATAAAAGGCATCCAAATCGGCCAGGAGGAGGCCAAACTTTCACTCTTCGCAGATGACATGATCCTCTCTATGGAAAACCCAAAAGATGCCACCAAAAACCTGCTAGAACTGATTCATGAATTCAGCAATGTTGCAGGATATAAAATCAATGCACAGAAATCGGTTGCATTCCTATACACCAACACTGAAGAAACAGAAAGAGAAATCAAGGAATCGATCCCATTTACAATTGCACCAAAAACCATAAAATACCTAGGAATAAATCTAACCAAAGAGGTGAAAAATCTATACACTGAAAACTATAGGAAGCTTATGAAAGAAATTGAAGAAGCCACAAAAAAATGGAAAAAGAATCCATGCTTCTGGATAGGAAGAACAAATATTGTTAAAATGTCAATACTACCCAAAGCAATCTACATATTCAATGCAATCCCTATCAAAGTAACACCAACATTCTTCACAGAGCTAGAACAAATAATCCTAAAATTTATATGGAACCAGAAAAGACCCCAAATAGCCAAAGCAATCTTGAAAAAGAAAACCAAAGCAGGAGGCATCACAATCCCAGACTTCAAGCTATCCTACAAAGCTGTAATCATCAAAACAGTATGGTACTGGCACAAGAACAGACACTCAGACCAGTGGGACAGAACAGAGAACCCAGAAATGGACCCACAAATGTATGGCCAACTAATCTTTGACAAAGCAAGAAAGAATATCCCATGGAATAAAGACAGTCTCTTCAGCAAGTGATGCTGGGAAAACTGGACAGCGACATGCAGAAGAATGAACCTGGACCGCTTTCTTACACCATACACAAAAATGAACTCAAAATGGATGAAAGACCTCAATGTAAGACAGGAAGCCATCAAGATCCTCGAGGAGAAACCAGGCAAAAACCTCCTTGATCTTGGCCGCAGCAACTTCCTCAACACGTCTCCAGAGGCAAGAGAAACAAAAGCAAAAATGAACTACTGGGACCTCATCAAAATAAAAAGCTTCTGCACAACGAAGGAAACAATCAGCAAAACTAAAAGGCAACTGACAGAATGGGAGAAGGTATTTGCAAATGACACATCAGATAAAGGGTTAGTATCCAAAATCTATAAAGAATTTATCAAACTCAACACCCAAAAAGCAAGTAGCAAGGGTAGAAATGGGCAAAAGACATGAACAGACCCTTCTCCAAAGAAGACATCCACATGGCCAACCAACACATGAAAAAATGCTCACCATCACTCATCATCAGGGAAACACAAATCAAAACCACCATGAGATACCACCTTACACCTGTCAGAATGGCTAACATTAACAACTCAGGCAACAACAGATGTTAGCGAGGATGCGGAGAAAGAGGATCTCTTTTTCATAGTTGGTGGGAATGCAAGCTGGTGCAGCCACTCTGGAAAACAGTATGGAGGTGTCTCAAAGAACTAAAAATAGAACTACCCTACAACCCGGCAATTGCACTACTAGGCATTTATTCAAGGGATACAGGTGTGCTGTTACGAAGGGACACATGCACCCCCATGTTTATAGCAGCGCCATCAACAGTGGCCAAAGTATGGAAAGAGCCCAAATGTCACCGATGGATGAGTGGATAAAGAAGAAGTGGTATATACACACAATGGAGTATTACTCAGCAATCGAAAGGAATGAAATCTTGCCATTTGCAACTATGTGGATAGAACTGGAGGGTATTATGCTAAGTGGAATTAGTCAGAGAAAGGCAAAAATCATATGATTTCAGTGATGTGAGGACTTTAAGAGACAAAACAGATGAACATAAGGGAAGGGCAACAACAATAGTATAAAAACAGGGAGGGGGGACAAAACAGAAGAGACTCATAAATATGGAGAACAAAATGAGGGCTGCTGGAGGGGTTGTGGGAGGGGGGATGGGCTAAATGGGTAAGGGGCATTAAGGAATCTACTCCTGAAAACATTGTTTCACTATATGCTAACTAATTGGGATGTAAATTTTAAAAAATAAAAAATAAAATTTAAATAAATAAATAAATATTTACTGACAGGGAAAATAAAAATAAAAATAAAGACTATTTGTCAACTTTTGAGCAAAAGAAGCCAGCATCTCCTAACACTTTTCAGTTTATAAACCACTTCCATGCTCACACTGCCATGTAACCCTCACAGTGGGGTAGGCATTATTAGCTCTATTTTACAGATGAAGAAACAAAGCACACTTATATATACCCTGTTGGTATTTAAAAAAACAAAAAGCAAGTGATGGGCAACTAGTCTTATATATTTATACACGATTTTTTTTAATGTTTATTTTTTATTTTTGAGAGAGAGAGGCTGGAAGGGAGAGAGAGCACAAGCAGGGGAAGGGCAGGGAGAATGGGGGACAGAGAATCTTAAGCGGACTCTGAACTGTAGCAGTGAACCCAACGTGGGGCTGGAACTCGCAAACCTCAAGATTGTGGCCTGAGCCGAAGTCAGACACTCAACTGACTGAGCCACCCAGGCGCCCCTACTTACACAGGATTTTTAAAAATTCTTCACCAATTGAAATATATCTTATGCAAATATTTTGTGTAATTCCCAAATAGTTAGATTGATCATATTTTTAGTAAGCAGTTTCCATTACTCCAGGGCAAATTGAGATGAATGAACATCTAGTAAGTAATGAGTGATATATATGCATAAATCAATTCAGGAGAGACTTTTTAATCATTTTAACTACAGCAAGAAATTCACAATATTATTAGTGATTATTATTAGGGCTGTAATAACACACAAACAAAAGTTTTCATCTTTCTGGGAATTTGAAAACACTTAATATTTAATCTTCCCTGTGTCTACTGGAGGTTTTTCTTTTCACTTTGTGTTTTTAATCAATATAATATTTCACCAAGATACTATTCTTTAAAATTGTCTGTAGTGGCTTTTCTAGAGAGGAAGTTCAGTGTGGTGTTTATGAGCATAGATTCTGATACAGATTGCCTGGGTTCAACTCCCAGCCCAGCCATTTACCTTAGGCAAATTATTTTACCTCTCTTTGTCAGTTTGCTCATTCATAACATGGGAGTGATTATAATAATGGTATATATCCTCAAAAGATTTTTTCGAGGATTAAATTATTTAACACCCACTAAACTCTTAAAAATAATACTTTCCTTGCATGCTGTAGTCCCTCAATAGTTGACAGACATTGTCAGTACATTTATTCTTTATATCTAACTTATGAGGAAGGTTAACATAAGCAGATTTAACTTGAGGAAAGGGTAGGTCTCCAAAGGTTTGTTTACAAATTAGAATGCACTGCTTCAAAGAAACAGTATTGCCAATAGTAGACAAATCCGTCTACAGTGGTAGACAGGAATCCAAAGAAGCCCATACGTGTCCCTTTCACCCATGATGCAGTTGAGATTGTATGGTACTAGCAGCCACTGCACTGTCTGAGCCCTTCTAAGTTCTGGGAGCACAAGTTACAAGGTATGGTAGGACCTGTGCATGTCCCTTGCCACACCAGGGAACACCAAGAGGTTATGGAAAAGACGTAGGAAGGGGCTGTGAGGGACAACATAACTCCAGTATAGGATGTGGGAGAACTCTTCTTTTTGATGTTTGAAGAAGGCTCAAAACTCCAGACTTCAAGAATGTCAGTTGCAAGGAAAAATTCCAGGTTGCCAGCATGGCAGCATATTTAATGATTTTTAGAAATAATCTACTAAAAACTTTGTGCCAGCATTATAGTTTTCAAGATGAGAAAAGTAAATACCAAAAGACCTACTCAATCTTATTTTCCATTCTGGTTAAAAGGTGGATCTGCATGAGTAATGGTGGGAAGAGCACGTTTTCTCTGAGGGCAACAAGTCTCGAAACAATATCATGAATGAAAAGAAAAGGAGGGAGAGGCTGACATGCTTCTGGGTTTGGCACTCTGCCACCTTAGACTGCAAGTGGATGTGTCCTGGGCATTGTACTTGAAGGCCACACTTTTGCCTTCTCCATTTCTCTCCAACCATTTCAGGAAGGAGCTGGGACAGAAGGACTCACAATGTAGCAGGGAAATGAAAAGGCATCTTGGCTTTTGCACATACTGTTTCATCTGCCTGGATTCTTTTTTCAAACCAAATACTTATGGTTATGGCCAACCTGGGCTTTGAGTCTTATTTAGAAATCCCTGGTTCCAGAAAACAGCTTTCCATATCCGGCCAAAGTAGGTATGTGTTTATCTCCATTACAGCAATTGTGCACTCTATTGGAATGGCTTGTTTGTTAGTCTTTATTAATTTGTGAGCTCCTTGAGAGTACAGAAAGTGTCTTACTCATCTTTGGGTCTTTGGGTCTGCGATGCCCTATGTTGTCACTCTCACATAGGAGCTACCCAACAAATACTGCTTAAATGAACGAACGAACTAAAGCAGGAATTTCAGGGAGGTGGAAAGATGATTCTTCAGTCCTTTCCTATTCTTTGTTTCGTTTTTACTTGGAACTGAGTGTACCCTGATCCTTTGTCTCTGTAGAATAAACTAGAGCTAATATAAGGTCCAGAGTAAAAACTGCAAGAAGCTGGCTGTTCAGAGCTAGTTCGGTCCAGGCTGTAAAGAGGAGAGATGAAGAGAGAATTGTGGTTTCCCTGCTATCCAGGCAAGTTGACAGGAGCAAGAAATCAGAAGTGTCAGAGCAAAACCCCTAACTGGGAAAGAGCTGACATCCAGTTACAGTAACCTCTGCCTTCTGTGTCTTTTAGGAATGCAAGCATAGAACCAGGCAGATGAACAGGTATTGATCAAATAGAAGAATGAAAACTCCAACAGTGGCCACTCAATTAAAGCTCACTTCTACAGAGGGCAGATCTGTCCTTTACTGACACACACTAGGTAAGTGTGAATTGGGAATAAGGAAGGAGAGAGCCTAATTACAGAAAGCGAGCCGGGCGCGCTGGGTAAGGCCTCCTCTCACCTGCTAGGTGCGCCATCTGTGAGCTCTGCCTGTGGAAATATGCAAGTTACTGTCCTTATTGCTGCTAAAATAGCTTCAGGTTATTCAGCATATTAGTGGAAAGAGGTGGTCTCAGAATTAGAGAGAGGCAAATACCACTGTATTCCAGTTATGGAGATCAGAGCTGAGAAGGTAAATGCCACTCAAAGAGACAATTTTCTAGCTCAATAAAACTAAGGAATTCTTAGCTTTTAAACTCGGGTTTATCGGATGGAAGGAAGTACTGTTGGAGAAACGGGAGATTAAATGTCAAGACTAAGGCAGTATCTACATAGAACAATCACACTGGCCAAAGTGGAACGAACCCATGATGAAGGTGTGCAGTGATCAACCATGTCAACTGTGGTGTGATCTAACTCAGTCTGTAAGAAATAACCCAATGAGCTCTGCAGTAATGTGACTTTGGTTACAATCCTAAACTGAGAGTCTCTGGGCTCCCTTTTAAAACTTTATAAGGAAACGCGATTCCATTAAACTGGCCAAAACTTCTCTCAAAGATTAAAAAATTATTCAAAATGTAGGATTTCTGCAAACCACAGATGCCTTCTAGAAGTTACTTCTTACTTAAACATATTCACTATGGTTCATGTTTTTCATTACTGATATTTTCCCATGTGATGTATTTTTCTTCAAGTATATAGTTTTATCAGGTTTGCCAAATGGCCTAATAAGTAAGATATCAGATTCTGGCTGCATTTTGTCTACCTTTTTATTAAGTGTGATGTGCATACCGTTCTCATACATAGCGTAACAGTAGCAGCAAATGGCCAACAACTAATAATAACATCAGTGACCATAACTGTGAATTGACCATTTAGATAAACGCAAACCATCCCTTCTCCTGGACCCTTTATATGAATTTAGAATTTAAATTAATCTTCGTACCTTTGATGTCAAGCCTAATTTCTTCTCTAGGCCCCATCACCTCACCTTACTTCTTCCATTTTCTTAGATGTTTACATGCATGCAAGGGAAATTAATAATAAGAGCTAATATTTGTTGAATGCTCTTTACATTCTAGAAACCTCACTGTTTTCTTTGTAGACTGTATCTTTTTCCCAATAATCCTAAAGGTAGCTACAGAACACTGAAACTGATTGAGATTAAGCCATTTATTCAAGTACACAGGTCAGATATTTAAATTATTGTTCAGCAAATGCCCTCTCCCTTTCACATTCTGTGCAGAGTAGACTTGCCTGCATTCTTGATATTGGACTTGGCCCTACAACTTTCTAGGTCCATGGAATGTTAGCAGACATGATGTGAGCAAAGGCCTTAAATGTGCTTCGTGGGTTTGGCTTGCCTTTTGCATTCTGGTCATCTGCCATCAGAAAACATGCTCCAGGGGGATGCTGCCTTTCATCCTGGACCATTTAATGGAATACATGAAATAATGAAAGCCCTGTTCCTCCTTACACTCAAGCCCTATATCTATACTTCCTGTCTCTCCCTCCTGTCCCAAATCTCACTTCTGGACACAGAGAAAAAGTTAGAAACAATATATGTGCTGGCCCAAAGAAAGCAAACTGCTCTAGAAAAGTCCTGAAGTGTCTGCTTTTACATATATTTTTCTCATCTTTCATTTTAAAGGATTTAGAGAATAGTTTTGCCCATATTTCCCCTGGTTGCAGAGACCCAGAAAACTACTTATGAGTCAATATTTAACAGCTGCTCAAATAGAAGTAGATTCTTTTTGATAGCAATATCACTTCCTGATGAGATGGAGACCCAGAAATTCACAATAGTGGTTTTCATTAAAGAGCATCCTTGCACTTTTTATGGCAAAAATTATTAGCACTTGTCTTTTGGCAAAATTCCAAGCCAAGCAATTATATTATACCTGTTCATACTCCTCCCATTCTTTCAAATGTCATTCTTCTTGCTTTCTTCCTTGAAACAATGCGATGTTACTGTGAGTGTCAAATTCAATTCCAGAAGCCAGTGAGCCACGGTTTCTCTTTTCTTAATATTAAAGCTTTTAAAGTTTTAATTAATTGTTATAAAGCAATTATATGAAAGGAAATATGGTATTTATAACATTGATATCAACTGGCTCATAATACCTAAAGCCAGTACGATCATTAAGAATGATAAATTAGAAAACCTCCTTAGATCTACTCCACTCCCAATGCCTGTGATATTTTAGGTATTTTGCCAGAATTGAGGTCTCTTTAGCAATACTTACTGCTGAATCCATATTTCAGATTCACTTGATAAAAACTAGAACCACATGGCAGAAAGTATAAATGAGCCTAGATTTTATTTTACTTTAGGATTCTAAATTTGTTAATATCATCCTTAAACCTGGGACTTCTTATAATGTCTCAAATTATGCCCTTCCAGAGGTTGAAAGTGCTTCTCTAACTCATTGTATGAATCAGAGTTCTCCAAAGAAGTGACAGCAGAAATTCTGTGTGTGTGTGTGTGTGTGTGTGTGTGTGTGTGTGCGTGCATGTGTATGTATGTATATGGAAGAGGCCACAAACCTCTCTATGTATATAGAGAGACAGAGCTTTAGTTTAAGGAATTGGATCACATGATCACGGAATTTGGAAAGTCTGAAATCCTCAGGGCAGGCTAACAGACTAGAAATTCCGGCAGAAATTGATGTTGGAATCTTGAGTCCAAAGGCAATCTGGAGGTAGAATTCTTTCCTCTGTTGGGGGACTTTAGTCTTTTCTCTTAAGGCCTTCAACTGATTAGATGAAACCCACTTACATTATGGAGGGTAAGCTGTCTTACTCAAAGTCAACTGATTTAAATAGCAATCACATCTAAAGAATACCTTCACAGCAACATCTGGATTGCTGTTTGACCATAGCATAGCCAAGGTGACAAATAAAATTGACCATGACATGCATTGATCACCAAAGTGGAAGGACTATATTCCTGAAGATGCTATAGAAAATCACATGGCATGTGGGAATTAAAAATAGAACTTCTTAATATTTATTTTCATCCAACGAAATTATTTTTACCAGTATTTAGTGCATAGATTGACAGCAGTACCCCCCTCCGTCTATATGTGAGGTGTCACATGACATGACCAGCATTTAAGTTGTCCTAGGAGGAGGTGGGTAGGCGATCTCCAGCACAGAACACTGACAAGGGTCCCTCACAGCAGAGGTTTCATTCTCGTTTACTTGAGCCACTGTGTAGACAAAATAATAGCCTCCCAAAAGACATCAATGTCTTTATCCCTAGAAACTACTGTCAATATGTTACCCTATGTGACAAAAAGCACTTTACAGATGTAAACAAGCTAAAAATCTTGAGATGGGGTGTTTATCCTGAATTACCCAGGGGTGGGGGCAATATAATCATAATTGCTTATAAGAGGGACTACAGGAGGAGCCAGAATCAGAAAAGGTGATGTGGTGACAGAAGTGGAGACTTAAGTGATGCCCTTTAAGAGAGAAAGAGGCCACAAGCCTAGGAATATGAGTGTTCCCCAGGAGCTTGGAAAGGCAGGGAAGCAGATTCTCTCCTAGAGCTTCCAGAAGGGATGCGACTCTGCCAGTACCTTGATTTTAGCCCAGTGACACTCATGTTTGCAAAAGCAATGTATTAATAATAAAAAAAAAGGTGGAAATTTCTTGCTAAATTTCAAGAAACATCTCTGCATCATTTTGAATGGGATTTTAAAATGTTTAGCATGATTTTTTATTAGTGCTGCCCTTCTGCAATTACAAGATCGTGTCTTCGTGAGTTATTTCAACTATGGCAGTCATTGAACCAACTATAAAAAAAAAACCCTTATAGAATCATGCCCTCAAATTATTTCTTCATAAAGGCAGTGCATTGAGATTTCAAAATAATGTTATATATTCATTCACAATGAGAGCCCAAGACACCAGAAAGACCACTGCTGATGACTCTGGTTTGGGGCCGCCCTGCCAGGCTGAATCTCTGGGCAGGATTTCTACTTCAAAATGCAGCATTGGGGGAGACAGTCACCTAAGCTCGAGATCCAGCAGTCTTAAGAATGTGAAAAGAGAAATTGAGAAGGGGATGTCGAAGGGCAGCTGGTCAGTGCACACCTGATTTTGTTTTAACTTGAAGATTACTGCCCCCAGGTAGAGCCATCCAGCCTGTGGCTGTGGATTTCTAGGGAAAACAGACAGGTTGATTATAACAAGGCAACCTGAAAAAAAGGGAAAAGAAGAAAGTACATGCTAATTCTCCACCTTGGCTAGAATGCCTTTAAGACTTATTCACACCATCTGGTGCCCTCACAGACCCACCACTAAACCCTTTACCAATTTACTTAGAATGTCAAGGACATCACCTTGAATTCCTTCAAGTTTTCTGCTGTCCATTTCAACACACTTTCCTTCTTCTGAAACAAGAAGAAAGTGTTACTTTTCTTTTTGAAGGCTAGCCCTTTCTACCTTCCCTGTGACTTTGCTCTATCAACAATCCGTTCTCTTTCTTCCATATCTAGTCTCCCCTGCCCATTGGCTCTGCTTCTTTCTCAAGCATAATTAGGTCCCACTTACCCTTAAATATAAGTCATATTTTTTAAAGTTCATGTATTTTATTTTGAGAGAGATAGTGCAAGCAGGGGAGGGGCAGAGAGAGTGGGAGAGAGAGAATCCCAAACAGGTTTGCACAGGATCCAAAACTTTGATGTTTATAAGAAAAATGTTGACAACTTGTTAAAAATATAGAGTTCTTAATGCTATCCCTAAATCTTGATTAAGTAGCTATGAGTGGGGGCTGGGCATCGGTATTCTCAACAAGCCCTTTCCTGCTGTGGTGCTCAGGCTTTCACTCTCACTCAGGGGAAATGTTCCGTGACTGTCAGTTCACAAACTGGCTCCATACACAGAGGGCAGGGAGAGAATGAAAAGGAAGCCCAGCCCAGATTGCTAAGTGGCAGGTTTCATAAGCAAGGGAACTTACATCTGAGGCTTGTCATGGTGGCCTCAAGACCAGTAGATCACTTTATCTGCCCAAAAGAATCTTAAAATTATATACAGAAGCCCTAACTGGGTTCAATCTTGTTCTCCAGGCTGTGTCCTTGAAATATTTCCCACTGTGGGACTGGTCAGCAGAGCATACATCCCAAGGATGGGAAAGGTTAAGGAGCTTCCGATTGCCTGGGTGCAGTCTGAAGGTCAATTGGCAGTCACACTCTCTTGATTACTTCCTCCAACAATGACCTCATCTGTGTCCCTCACCTCAACTTCCACTGAGATGAATCCTCATTCTACATTTCTTGGTTTACATTTTTGTTCAACATCAAAACTTACATTTCCAATCCATTGTTAACTTCATTCTTTCATTTTACAACTAGACCTTACACTTAAATATAGTTTAGAAACAAACCCATTGGCTTCCCCCCAAACCTGTTTCTACTCCCATCTTTCTTAACTTTTCTAACCACCATTTTCCTAATTCTGTGGGCTCCCAAATCTCAAGAAACCTCAGTCATTGTGAACGTTCAGGATCATGCTCTCTCTTGACCTCTGAGGGGAGGCTGACACTACCTTCCCCTTCTGTTTTCAGTATCCTAACTCGCCTTTACTCTCCCAGCAACCCAACATGCCGCTGCCAGCTTAATCTTCTTTAGGAACAATTCTGTTTCTAGAAAACTTTAACAATTCTTTCCTATTAACCAAATTTTAACTCAAACACTTTAGTTTGCAATCAACATCCTCCTCTCAGGTTCTGAAATTCCTCTGGAAAATTCACATGTGCACATCCTCCTCCCAGTTGTCCTAAATGCAGGATATTAATCCTTTGTCAACCAAGGGTGCAGAAAGTATTTTTTCCTTTTGTTTTGCCACCTGTGGATTTTTAGGGTATTTTGTGCATGTGTTTGAAAGTTTGAAACTTTTGGGGCACCTGGGTGGCTCAGTCGGTTAAGCATCTGACTTCGGCTCAGGTCATGATCTCATTCATGGTCAGCGGGTTCAAGCCCTGTGTCAGGCTCAGTGCTGACAGCTCAGAGCCTGAAGCCTGCTTCAGATTCTGTGTCTCCCTTTCTTTTTGCCCCTGCCCCGCTCAGGCTCTGTCTCTCTCTCTCTCTCTCTCAAAAATAAATAAACATTAAAAAAAAATTTTAAGACAGTTTGAAACTTTTAGATTGTCAAATTTGTCAACCTTTTTCTTTTTTTGCTTCAAGTTTTTTTGTTTGTTTGTTTGTTTGTTTGGTTCAAGGTTATGTGTGGGTCACTCCAGGGTGCAGTCTATCTTGTTTTATATGACTCTTGTGCATATCTTCTCTTAGACCTTAGATAGTAAATTCCTTTATGGTAATAATGTTATCTTTTTTACAGGTGTAATGAACATATTAATGAACACTTACTATGAGCTATTATTATTTTTAGCACCTTACGAATATTGATTCATTTAATCCTGATTTCTACCTATATGAAGGGTACTACTATTAGACTGTTAGTTCTGTTTTGCAGATGTAGAAACTGAGGTAACTTGTCCAACTATCACACAACGAGGTCATACTACTACCAATCCTGATGGAGCCCGGATTACAATCCAGGCAGTTTGACTCCAAAAACTCTACATGGGATAAATTCCCTATGCTGCCTTCTGCTGTGTGGAAAAATAGTGGGCACTCGATAAGTGCTCGTTGAAGGAAAGAAAATTAATACATAGACAAGCTGGGTTGGTATTTCTAGGCTACACCCAATTTCCTAGAAGACCTCATGAGAGTTTAAGAGGTCACAAGAAACGATCAAGCAGCCATAATGTGAAGTGCCAAAGAACCCCAAACTGAGACACCAAGTGATGATGCTTGAGAGCACAGCAGTCTTGAAGCACCTGGTTGGCTAAAAGGAAAATCTTGAATGATGAATGGAGGGAGCACAAAAAACGTGGGATCCAAAGCAATGGGCAGTTTTCCACATCATTATAGCAGTATTTTGTAACAATTTCTTTGGCAACTGACAGCAGGCATTTAAATCAGCTATTTCCTCCTCAGAATTCCTCTCCAAAGAATAATAATGGCCTCTGCGACTCTGAAGGAAATGTAGCCCCTACTCGGATACAATCTTATCTGGGAAATTGCCATGGTATTCGTCACAGCTGTCACTGTGCTGAGCCCATTAGAGATGTGCTGAGTGGGGATCTACAGGGTTGTGTGTTCTGAGGGCTCTCGCTACACAGTCTTCCTGGTTGACGCGGGAAAACAAAATAACACTCAACATTTTAGGGGCCAGAGTCTTCTCAGGACTGGGTGGGCAAAAGAGAGCCATTCATACAGCCCTCAGGAGTTACTCTATGACTCAGGTTGTAGATTTATAAAGACATTTGCAGTGACACCAATAGGAAGGGCAGAACAGAAGAAAGAGCATACAGAGAAAGCCCAGCTTTCTATTTTTTTAATTGGAGAGCATGCGGGGAGCTGAAGACCTAAGAAGTTGGGGTAGGAGGTTAGCATTGGAACCTTGGACTGGAGTTCTTTTCAGTCTGTTTCAAGTAAACAACAGGCTGTTACAATTTCTATTCTTCTCATGTAGAGAATGTTAGAGCTGGGGGGTCTAACTCCTTCTCCATGATATGTAATTTAAGAAACGGGGCCCAGAAGTATAAAGCCACTGACTGGGGCCCCACATTTAGCAGGCAGCAGGACCCACGATGCCTGGATTAGGGCCAGTGGGACTTTTCAAGTTTGGTTTTGTAAGGGAATGCTCCTGCAAATCTAACGTAAGTTTTCTTGATTTAAAAAAACAAAACAACAACAACAACAAAAACTCCAAATCATATTCCCTTTTGTTTTAATATTTATTTTGTTTGCTTTTAACCCACAGTTGCCTTTATAAAGAAACAAACATAAAAATAGCCTTCCACTCAATATACCAGGGGAGATCATTTACTCTGATGTTACATTATCCTAGAAACTAGCTTACTGCTCCATGTGAGTTACTTATTCCCAAAAAGTCGTTTATCTGCCTTGACTCAAAACAAGATCAGGCATCTCTGCCACGCACAGCACAGCACAGCGATTTCTAAGATAGACACTTTGGGACTGGGTATAACTTACTTTGTACGGACAGCATGCTGCCTGGGGCCCAGTGTGGTTCCCACCCCTCCACCCCTTTCCTATCACCATAAGACCCTCTCTAGGTCCCTGAGGATTGTGGGCATTGTCCCGAGGCTCCATGGTTTTCCTTCTGTTTGTTTTTTCGTTGTTGTTGAGGAAGAGGAAATCGGCAAGGCTGGGAGAGGAGAGCTGAGGTAATGGGACACCTGTTACACGGCAACTGTTACGTAATTTACATAATCTCAGCAATATCTTGTATGTCTTCCCATCGGCTCGCTTAATGTCTATCCTACTCTCTTTCTCATGCTCTCATTTTGATTGAAGAAGCTACATCTCCATTCCCACCTCAGCGCCTAACCCAGAACAAGCACTCAGCAGAAGTCCATGGACTGCCTGCATGAATGATTGGGCTTTACTTCTTTGCATCACCTCCTATTTCCCATCCCTCTTCTTTTCCAAGGCCAGTTGTAAGACAAACAGTAACAAAAGCAATGACTGAAATAGGGGCAAAATACTTAGCTTCTTTGAACTAGTTTTTATTTGATGATTTGGTAGGACTTTATCAAATCATGTCTGTGTTTCCTAAAACATTCTCTTTGCTATAACTCACTTACTAACCATTTTGCTTTCTGTGGGTCCATAAAATAATTTTCTCTTTGGTGGTAAATGAACCAGAGCAAAGGTCTGTGAAACTCTTCTCAAGTGCATAGTAAAGTGTTCTAATTACAAAGGCCCCTGAAGACTTATTGTTGATAAATGGCAACCTGACATATATCCAGGGTAGGAAAAAAAAAAAAGTCACATTAGAATTATTAACACAGAAAGAAAAGGACATACCATGTTTAAGTTTTGTATTATATTTCCCTAGCTCACATAGTTTTTATTCTCTTTATAAAAAGTGTGTTTTGGGTTTATAACCACGGATGTGTCATCAATCTTTTTATTTATACTAATATCATTATTTGCAATATATCATAATTAAGTATATCTCAACTGTACCTAATTATACCCATGTGTAACATGAAAAATGTTTCTGTATTAATTTAAAATTGTTTTTAAATACTACCTTTAATTTTTAAATTTGTATTAAAAGAGAGCATGGCAATATTCCAAGGCCAGTAACATTCCAGCATATATGTCTTAATTGAGACATGTGGGCCTATATGTGCATACATAAACAAATTTAAAGTTTCTCTTTATTTTTAAGCTTAATGTGATTAAATCAGTTAAGAAATAATCAGATGTCTTACAATCATATTCTGCTGTTCAAACTGAAATGAAATATACCCCCTTTATTTAAAAAGTCTGCAGAACTGATTAAGTAGATGGCAATGTAATATCCATTACAAGTGCTTTTTCTGCCATCTAGTGGAAAAATGAAATCTGTGAGGATTCACAATTTACGTTTTAAATTCTATTGTCTTAAAATATTTGGCAAAGCCTTATTTGAAATCTCAAGAGAAGAAAACAGAACAATATATTCTCTCCCTGTTTCTGATTTGATCTGCCGGTGGACCAGATGTGGGTCATCCTCGGCATTCATTCCCCATGATGCCAAAGGGGCTGCCGACAATAATGTAGAGGGTGCTTCAGGCTTTCTATAAAAATGGTGGAGGCCATGGGCTCCAAACAAAATACCAGCACCACTGCATTTATTGTCAAAGTGACAAATGATATCTCAAGTCCGTCCAACCCTTTCTGTTCCATATTCAAATCCTGTAAACTGGAGGAGAGAAGGTTGAGAGAGATGGCTTGTTGGACACTGTCTAAATCAGTGGCTTTCAAACTTTTTAAACCGCATCTCACACATACTTGACATTGCAACTCATTCTGCGTACATAAAACAGAAGCCCACGTTCCACAAAGTAATAACCTTTCTATGTGATCACTCTATTTTACATTCTGTTCTGCTTTATTCTATTTCACTTATTTTGGTATTATTTTATAACATTTTAAATTGACTTCATGATTCACGAATGGGCCTGATGCTTGAAAAATACTGGTCTCCTAAAAACTCCTAAAAAGTTACCTCTACTGCCTTAAAAATATATGATACTAAGTCTAAAATTACGACCAGATAGTTAAATAAAATAAGGTATGCTGGACATTGGTTAATTAATACAAAGACCTTTGAGATCTTATCAGTTCAGGATATTTTATCAGATGACTGTTCTCTATCATCCTCTCTATTCATCTCAGAATAGGAGGCTTGACCTCATTTTCATAAACGCCTCTGTTAAGTCAGCCATCAAAGGATTCTATCCTCATCAGTCTTGTGTCTTTGCTCTCTTTTCATCTTCATCTGGTTCAGACCCTTCCTGTTTTCCCCCTGGATGATTACAGAAGGTTCCATACTGCTCTCCCTGACTCCATCTCTCACCCCTGTGAACCTTCCTTCACACAGCTTCGAAGACTTACCCTCCGCCTCACAAGTCAGATAAAATCATTCACTGCATCCTCTGCCTGAGGAATAACACCCGAGTGACTTAGGGTGACATTCAAGATCCTCCCTGTTTAGTGCTTTGCTGGCATTTACTATTTTAAACTATCTCATTAGGTTGCGAGCTAGGTCTTTATCTTTATCTCTTTTTAAGCATACTCTATTTGCCCCAGCAGGTGCTTAATAAATATTTGTGGAAGGCGCTGAAAGGAACTTCCTTTCTGACCTTCAGTTTTGTGCATGCCCTACATTCCAGTTCCCGTTCTACTAACCATTCCCTGAACTCTTCTTTTATTAATTAATTCATGTATTTATTTTTAAAGAATGCGCATTTGCTTGAGCTTTTTCTTGAGCTGCCTTACTCTGTTTTCTGCCTACGGAAATTCTTTTCACCTTTCAAACACCAGCTCAAATGCCATCCCTTGTGAGAAACTCCCTTGGTCCCCAGCAGAATAAACTCCCACAGCTTGTTGATAGTAACCCCTAGTTTCTATTCAGAACTCATGCTCTCTCGTGCAGGCTTAGACGATGCTTCTCTGTGTCTATCTCACTTGATTGAGAACGTCTTGAAGGGCAGGGAAGATGCTTTGGGCATCTTTCTAGTCCTTAGTGGTATTCTAGGTCTTAAATAATATGTTTGTTTACTTAAACATACTTGTTGCATATATCTTTTTTTAAATAGGTAGAACTGGAGCCTGAGCCTGCTGGCAACCATTTTTAATACAGGCCAGCCAATCTTTGATGGGCTATTTTGGAGTATATACACAAGTTTCAGAGCAGCATTTGACCAAGATTTTTACTTTGAATTATCATTCTCCACCCCCCTCCCTCAAGGACACTTTGTTTCAGCCCATGGTGAGGCCTTCTCTGGGGGCCTCTCATTGTGGACCCCTGCCAGAGGAATGTGCAGCCTCGAACCATTGTTCAGCCTCCTTAATGGTGGGCTGTGAGCATTGAAGGGGGCGGTACAGCATGAAAACAGAAACCAAAAAACCAAAAACTGTTTCAGTATCTGCTGGGCACCATATCCTGCTGAGAATCCCAAGAAGTGGAAAAGCCAACTGCCACCCTGATACAATGAAAACCCTATTGAGTGGCCCTTTGTCATGTTCCCATAATAATATGTGCTTTTTTCCTGTCACTGGACTTCCTTCTTGTATTGCATTGTATGTGTTTCCATGAGTTCGTTGTAGGTAGAAAGTCTCATTCATTTGTATATGCAGCAACTAACCTACCACCTGCAATAGCAGACATTCAATAAATATTTGTTGAATGAGAATGACAGACACAAAGAATTATAATGGATAAAGAACTATTAGATATGATGTCCATCTTCAAGGCACTTATGCACGCATTAGAAAATAATTACCTAAACATTCTGACCATAATGTTTTACACTTAATAGACATTCAATACATGTTAATGAATTACAATTAATGAAATGAGAGCCAATTTCTATGTCCAAGAAAAATGCTACTTATCAAGAGGTCTAAGTGGCTGTTTCTGTCCTCTAGGAGAGAATAATCAAGTGTGAGGTAATAAAAATGTTCATAAATACATTACTCAGCAGTTGGGTTTCCTGCCAAATGTGTGTTAGAGATATCGCTAGAAGTTGGAATAGTCAGAAAAGACTTCCCAAAGGAGGAAGTTCTTTGTCAAGAACTATGAAAAAAAGCTAAGATTTTACCCAATTTGCAAGCTGGAAAGTTAGTCTATCATTTTCATAGGTATTTGAAGAGGACACAAAACTCCTCGGTCAGAGATAAGGGACTTTATTACTCACAGTATAGCAGCCCATAGGGACTTTGTGTCCACACTGGTTCTCCTGGCCCTCCAAATCCTGTAGGACTGGCACAGAGCAGCCCAAGGGGGTGCAGCACACTCTATGGGTTTGTATCATAGCTGAGGAGCACTGAGGTAAGAAAACCCCAGTCTTACGAAGGGGTTGTTAGCAAACCTGTCCAATCTGCCCTGGAAGGCGACACTATCCTTCTTAACCTGTAAGGAAACAAATCTGTCCTTTCCCAGAAGGAGATCTCTCTCTGTTCAACGCTGTATGCTACACAAACGCCCTTGAAAAAACAGCCCACACCAAAAGTTGTCAATGTCTTTACTAAGAAGATGGATACAAACACAAGACATCCATGAAGAATGAATTTCCAACAGTCTTACTTTCGTTCTTGAAGGTTGGGTGTGATTTGATCAAGCAATAGGAAGAGAACAGATATTCTAGGAATAAGAAAATTTTCCTGTGCACATATATATTTCATGACAGACCTCTCTGGGCCTCAGTTTCTTGACCTGTAAAGTTGGAATTCCTACTTCACAAGGTTGCTGTAAAAATTACATGAAGTAATCTATGTATGGCATCCAGCCTGGTGATTGACACATAGCAGGTACCAAACTGTTACTTCTTCTCCACTTTCCCCAGAATGTACAGGATGTGACTCTGTAGCCTGCCCTGACATTAAGAAAGGAGTAAATGGAGGAACTTAGTCATTCCATTTGCAAACATTTTATTGAGCATCTATGATGTTCCAAGTGCCAGGCTAGATACCATGCCTGCCTCTTGAAGCTTATTGTCCGCTTCAAGGGGAAAATACAGGAGAGTAGAAATATCTTGCTTCCACCAAGTAAGCTTGTAGAAGCTAGATGCCCAAAGTTTTAGGGCAATTCTATCTGACCATGAAGCCAGGGAATTATTGAGACATAGAAGGACCATAAACCTAAGAACAATGGAATGTCAAAGTTCAGTGATGGAATACACCATTCAACAACAAGCTTTTTCAGGATCTTTTTGGAAAAAGAATACTAATAACTGCAGCAAGATTTCATGTGAACATTATTGTCACCAATGTATGATTGTTACATCACTCATTTGGTAAATACGTGTTGAGCATTCACTACATGTATGGTGATAAGGGCAAGAATTCAAGAATCAAGAATAGGAATTTCCTTGAGGGTAAGATAGCCCCCAAGGGACAAGGGATTGATTTTTCATAAGTTGGTGTCAAAATTTATCTATATATAGATGGAGAGAAGTGTGAGAATCTGAGAAATACTGTGAATAAGGTATTCAATTTAAAGATAAGATTACTGATTCACTGAGGGGCGCCTGGGTGGCTCAGTTGGTTGAGCATCTGGCTCTTGGTTTCCACGCAGGTCATGGTGTCAGTTTATGGGTTTGAGCCCCACTTGGGGCTCTGTGCTGACAGAGTGGAGCCTGCTTGGAATTCTCTCTCTCTCCCTCTCTGTCCCTCTCCTGCTCTCTCTCACAGTAAGTGAACTTTTAAAAAATATTAAAAAAAAAAGATTGATTCATTGAACAATCCTAAATTACACCTTAATTAGGAGAGAAGGAAGTGGTTAAAATGCCTTTATCTATGGAGACGGTACACAGTTATTTGCTATAGACTACATGCATCAAATATTTAATAGAATAAAATAACAATTCTTTTGAGAGATGCAAGAATTATAACAACCATCCCTACTTTGGGGGGGTGGGGCTTGATAATTTCACCACTATGTTAGGCCTATTTGATGCGTTAGAACGGTACACGAAGGGGCATCTCCAGTTGGTTTTGGTACTAGTGGTAACAGTACTTTGTTCTTACCTTGTTTCCAGTGCAGTGTAGCCTGGATTCCACTTACTGTTTAGCATCTCCCTACTGGACTAGACTGAAAAATGCTCCTGACATGTGAGAGCTGAGTGATGGGGGCTTAACAGGAGGAGAAGTAAATTCTACCCGAAATGAGACGCTAAGGACAAGGTATGAAAGCAAAGCCAAAGGGAGCAGTGCTCGATCTTCACTTTTTATTATCGTGGGTCACAAGGCGGGCCTTAGCCAATGCTAAGAGCTGGCCTCACAGTGGATGGCTGAGGGAAATGTTAGGTCCAACAGTCAAATGATTCAAAACTCTCCAGCTGCCAATCTTACCCTCTCCCCTACTGCCCTGTGCTGTCCAGCTGACTACATCCCTTCATGTTAAATCATACTTCCAGGACTCGGCTCTCCCCAGAGAGGGAAGACACATCATTAGCGACATCTTAGCATGGATTCCTTTGTTCCAACTTGAGTCTGTGAGAGAAACAAGAAAGATGGCACAAAATGCTGAAAGTGGAATTAGAAAAGACTGGAGAGGAGGAGTTCCGGAAGATGGCGGCGTAGGAGGACGCTGGGCTCACCGCGCGTCCTGCTGATCACTTAGATTCCACCTACACCTGCCTAAAGAACCCAGAAAACCGCCAGAGGATTAGCAGAACGGAGTCTCCGGAGCCAAGCGCAGACGAGAGGCCCACAGAAGAGGGTAGGAAGGGCGGCGAGGCGGTGCGCGCTCCACGGACTGGCGGGAGGGAGCCGGGGCGGAGGGGCGGCTCACCGGCCAAGCAGAGCCCCCGAGTCGGGCTGGCAAAAGCGGAGGGGCCGGACGGACTGTGTTCCGACAGCAAGCGCGACTTAGCGTCTGGGAGGTCATAAGTTAACAGCTCTGCTCAGAAAGCGGGAAGGCTGGAGGACAAAGGGAGGGAGAGCTGCTGAGCCCCCGGAAGGCAGAGCTCAGCTTGGCGGGGAACAAAGGCGCTCGCCAGCGCCATCTCCCCCGCCCATCCCCCAGCCAAAATCCCAAAGAGAACCAGTTCCTGCCAGGGAACTTGCTCGCTCCGCGCAAACACCCAACTCTGTGCTTCTGCGGAGCCAAACCTCCGGCAGTGGATCTGACTCCCTCCCGCTGCCACAGGGCCCCTCCTGAAGTGGATCACCTAAGGAGAAGCGAGCTAAGCCTGCCCCTCCCGCCCCCGTGCACCTTGCCTACCCACCCCAGCTAATACGCCAGCTCCCCAGCACCACAAGCCTGGCAGTGTGCAAGTAGCCCAGACGGGCCACGCCACCCCACAGTGAATCCCGCCCCTAGGAGAGGGGAAGAGAAGGCACACACCAGTCTGACTGTGGCCCCAGCGGTGGGCTGGGGGCAGACGTCAGGTCGGACTGCGGCCCCGCCCACCAACTCCAGTTATACACCACAGCACGGGGGAAGTGCCCTGCAGGTCCTCACCGCTCCAGGGACTATCCAAAATGACCAAACGGAAGAATTCCCCTCAGAAGAATCTCCAGGAAATAACAACAGCTAATGAACTGATCAAAAAGGATTTAAATAATATAACAGAAAGTGAATTTAGAATAATAGTCATAAAATTAATCGCTGGGCTTGAAAACAGTATACAGGACAGCAGAGAATCTCTTGCTACAGAGATCAAGGGACTAAGGAACAGTCACGAGGAGCTGAAAAACGCTTTAAACGAAATGCAAAACAAAATGGAAACCACGACGGCTCGGATTGAAGAGGCAGAGGAGAGAATAGGTGAACTAGAAGATAAAGTTATGGAGAAAGAGGAAGCTGAAAGAAAGAGAGATAAAAAAATCCAGGAGTATGAGGGGAAAATTAGAGAACTAAGTGATACACTAAAAAGAAATAATATACGCATAATTGGTATCCCAGAGGAGGAAGAGAGAGGGAAAGGTGCTGAAGGTGTACTTGAAGAAATTATAGCTGAGAACTTCCCTGAACTGGGGAAGGAAAAAGGCATTGAAATCCAAGAGGCACAGAGAACTCCCTTCAGACGTAACTTGAATCGATCTTCTGCACGACATATCATAGTGAAACTGGCAAAATACAAGGATAAAGAGAAAATTCTGAAAGCAGCAAGGGATAAACGTGCCCTCACATATAAAGGGAGACCTATAAGACTCGTGACTGATCTCTCCTTTGAAACTTGGCAGGCCAGAAAGGCTTGGCACGATATCTTCAGTGTGCTAAACAGAAAAAATATGCAGCCGAGAATCCTTTATCCAGCAAGTCTGTCATTTAGAATAGAAGGAGAGATAAAGGTCTTCCCAAACAAACAAAAACTGAAGGAATTTGTCACCACGAAACCAGCCCTACAAGAGATCCTAAGGGGGATCCTGTGAGACAAAGTACCAGAGACATCACTACAAGCATAAAACATACAGACATCACAATGACCCTAAACCCGTATCTTTCTATAATAACACTGAATGTAAATGGATTAAATGCGCCAACCAAAAGACATAGGGTATCAGAATGGATAAAAAAACAAGACCCATCTATTTGCTGTCTACAAGAGACTCATTTGAGATCTGAGGACACCTTTAGATTGAGAGTGAGGGGATGGAGAACTATTTATCATGCTACTGGAAGCCAAAAGAAAGCTGGAGTAGCCATACTTATATCAGACAAACTAGACTTTAAATTAAAGGCTGTAACAAGAGATGAAGAAGGGCATTATATAATAATTACAGGGTCTATCCATCAGGAAGAGCTAACAATTATAAATGTCTATGCGCCAAATACCGGAGCCCCCAGATATATAAAACAGTTACTCATAAACATAAGCA
The DNA here is from genome assembly GCF_028018385.1 of Neofelis nebulosa. Lineage (NCBI taxonomy): Eukaryota > Metazoa > Chordata > Mammalia > Carnivora > Felidae > Neofelis > Neofelis nebulosa. The sequence continues at coordinate 196,575,112 of NC_080782.1, read as the reverse complement.
ACCTTATTGATAAGAATGTGGTCATTGCAGGGGACTTTAACACCCCACTTACAGAAATGGATAGATCATCTAGATACACAGTCAATAAAGAAACAAGGGCCCTGAATGATACATTGGATCAGATGGACTTGACAGATATATTTAGAACTCTGCATCCCAAAGCAACAGAATATACTTTCTTCTCGAGTGCACATGGAACATTCTCCAAGATAGATCATATACTGGGTCACAAAACAGCCCTTCATAAGTTTACAAGAATTGAAATTATACCATGCATACTTTCAGACCACAATGCTATGAAGCTTGAAATCAACCACAGGAAAAAGTCTGGAAAACCTCCAAAAGCATGGAGGTTAAAGAACACCCTACTAACGAATGAGTGGGTCAACCAGGCAATTAGAGAAGAAATTAAAAAATATATGGAAACAAACGAAAATGAAAATACAACAATCCAAACGCTTTGGGACGCAGCGAAGGCAGTCCTGAGAGGAAAATACATTGCAATCCAGGCCTATCTCAAGAAACAAGAAAAATCCCAAATTCAAAATCTAACAGCACACCTAAAGGAAATAGAAGCAGAACAGCAAAGGCAGCCTAAACCCAGCAGAAGAAGAGAAATCATAAAGATCAGAGCAGAAATAAACAATATAGAATCTAAAAAAACTGTAGAGCAGATCAACGAAACCAAGAGTTGGTTTTTTGAAAAAATAAACAAAATTGACAAACCTCTAGCCAGGCTTCTCAAAAAGAAAAGGGAGATGACCCAAATAGATAAAATCATGAATGAAAATGGAATTATTACAACCAATCCCTCAGAGATACAAACAATTATCAGGGAATACTATGAAAAATTATATGCCAACAAATTGGACAACCTTGAAGAAATGGACAAATTCCTAAACACCCACACTCTTCCAAAACTCAATCAGGAGGAAATAGAAAGCTTGAACAGACCCATAACCAGCGAAGAAATTGAATCGGTTATCAAAAATCTCCCAACAAATAAGAGTCCAGGACCAGATGGCTTCCCAGGGGAGTTCTACCAGACGTTTAAAGCAGAGATAATACCTATCCTTCTCAAGCTATTCCAAGAAATAGAAAGGGAAGGAAAACTTCCAGACTCATTCTATGAAGCCAGTATTACTTTGATTCCTAAACCAGACAGAGACCCAGTAAAAAAAGAGAACTACAGGCCAATATCTCTGATGAATATGGATGCAAAAATTCTCAATAAGATACTAGCAAATCGAATTCAACAGCATATAAAAAGAATTATTCACCATGATCAAGTGGGATTCATTCCTGGGATGCAGGGCTGGTTCAACATCCGCAAATCGATCAACGTGATACATCACATTAACAAAAAAAAAGAGAACCATATGATCCTGTCAATCGATGCAGAAAAGGCCTTTGACAAAATCCAGCACCCTTTCTTAATAAAAACCCTTGAGAAAGTCGGGATAGAAGGAACATACTTAAAGATCATAAAAGCCATTTATGAAAAGCCCACAGCTAACATCATCCTCAATGGGGAAAAACTGAGAGCTTTTTCCCTGAGATCAGGAACACGACAGGGATGCCCACTCTCACCGCTGTTGTTTAATATAGTGCTGGAAGTTCTAGCATCAGCAATCAGACAACAAAAGGAAATCAAAGGCATCCAAATTGGCAAAGATGAAGTCAAGCTTTCGCTTTTTGCAGATGACATGATATTATACATGGAAAATCCGACAGACTCCACCAAAAGTCTGCTAGAACTGATACATGAATTCAGCAAAGTTGCAGGATACAAAATCAATGTACAGAAATCAGTTGCATTCTTATACACTAACAATGAAGCAACAGAAAGACAAATAAAAAAACTGATCCCATTCACAATTGCACCAAGAAGCATAAAATACCTAGGAATAAATCTAACCAAAGATGTAAAAGATCTGTATGCTGAAAACTATAGAAAGCTTATGCAGGTAATTGAAGAAGATATAAAGAAATGGAAAGACATTCCGTGCTCATGGATTGGAAGAATAAATATTGTCAAAATGTCAATACTACCCAAAGCTATCTACACATTCAATGCAATCCCAATCAAAATTGCACCAGCATTCTTCTTGAAACTAGAACAAGCAATCCTAAAATTCATATGGAACCACAAAAGGCCCCGAATAGCCAAAGTAATTTTGAAGAAGAAGACCAAAGCAGGAGGCATCACAATCCCAGACTTTAGCCTCTACTACAAAGCTGTCATCATCAAGACAGCATGGTATTGGCATAGAAACAGACACATAGACCAATGGAATCGAATAGAAACCCCAGAACTAGACCCACAAATGTATGGCCAACTCATTTTTGACAAAGCAGGAAAGAACATCCAATGGAAAAAAGACAGTCTCTTTAACAAATGGTGCTGGGAGAACTGGACAGCAACATGCAGAAGGTTGAAACTAGACCACTTTCTCACACCATTCACAAAAATAAACTCAAAATGGATAAAGGACCTGAATGTGAGACAGGAAACCATCAAAACCTTAGAGGAGAAAGCAGGAAAAGACCTCTCTGACCTCAGCCGTAGCAATCTCTTACTCGGCACATCCCCAAAGGCAAGGGAATTAAAAGCAAAAGTGAATTACTGGGACCTTATGAAGATAAAAAGCTTCTGCACAGCAAAGGAAACAACCAACAAAACTAAAAGGCAACCAACGGAATGGGAAAAGATATTTGCAAATGACACATCGGACAAAGGGCTAGTATCCAAAATCTATAAAGAGCTCATCAAACTCCACACCCGAAAAACAAATAACCCAGTGAAGAAATGGGCAGAAAACATGAATAGACACTTCTCTAAAGAAGACATCCGGATGGCCAACAGGCACATGAAAAGATGTTCAACGTCGCTCCTCATCAGGGAAATACAAATCAAAACCACACTCAGATACCACCTCACGCCAGTCAGAGTGGCCAAAATGAAGAAATCAGGAGACTATAGATGCTGGAGAGGATGTGGAGAGACGGGAACCCTCTTGCACTGTTGGTGGGAATGCAAACTGGTGCAGCCGCTCTGGAAAGCAGTGTGGAGGTTCCTCAGAAAATTAAAAATAGACCTACCCTATGACCCAGCAATAGCACTGCTAGGAATTTATCCAAGGGATACAGGAGTACTGATGCATAGGGGCACTTGTACCCCAATGTTTATAGCAGCACTCTCAACAATAGCCAAATTATGGAAAGAGCCTAAATGTCCATCAACTGATGAATGGATAAAGAAATTGTGGTTTATATACACAATGGAATACTACGTGGCAATGAGAAAAAATGAAATATGGCGTTTTGTAGCAGCGTGGATGGAACTGGAGAGTGTGATGCTAAGTGAAATAAGCCATACAGAGAAAGACAGATACCATATGGTTTCACTCTTATGTGGATCCTGAGAAACGTAACAGAAACCCATGGGGGAGGGGAAGGGAAAAAAAAAAAAAGAGGTTAGAGTGGGAGAGAGCCAAAGCATAAGAGACTGTTAAAAACTGAGAACAAACTGAGGGTTGATGGGGGGTGGGAGGGAGGGCAGGGTGGGTGATGGGTATTGAGGAGGGCACCTTTTGGGATGAGCACTGGGTGTTGTATGGAAACCAATTTGACAGTAAATTTCATATATTAAAAAATAAAAAATAAATAAATTAAAAAAAAAAGAAAAAAAAAAAAAAAAAGAAAAGACTGGAGAAATCCCGAGGGAGAAGCATCCTCTCTCCTCCATACCTTGTTTTCCTTATGGGCTCCCTTGTTAACCAGATTTACTGCTACATCCCAACATTTTCTCAAACCTTCTGAACTGATGAAAGTAACAGCATTGGAGTCCTAATAATCCATCACAACAGCCCTCTCTCCTCCTATTTGCGTCGTGTTGGTGGCTGCTGCCTGGAAGGCTGGGGCCACACCAGTTTTCCCTGAGACTGCAGGGCTCCCACGGTCCTTGCATGGTAGCGTTTCAACCTAGCAACAGCGCAGGAGATCGTGACATCAGAGCACTTCCCTTTGTCTTTGGTCCACTGAAAACACTCTTCTCTTCCTCTCTCAACTTGGCCATAGTTGGTAAAGTCCTTTCTGTGTCTATTAGGTAAAGCTAGATGAGAGCAGGAATGGTGTACATCTGGCGCCAAAATTAAGCCTTACCAAATTCTCTCTCCCTGGCTACCCCTCCTCCCTCACCATGTTCTATAAGCCGACTTCCGCCTGAGGTTTCCTTTAGCCAGCTGTTTGCTCCTATTTTACATGATGGTTCTCAGTGTTCAGCAGGAACAAAGATCACTGATATTCCCATCGGGTTTATCAGAAAGCAACTGAGAACAATGAGCTCTTTTTATGTTGAAAATAGAGATTTTGCAATTATTCATAATCCTGCTTCTCCCAACACATTTCCATCCCCAATGGGCTCCTTTCACTAATTAGCTATGTAAGACTTTACACTCAATTAATCTTTTAGTTTTACTGGTAGGATGTCTTGATCTTCCTTCCTGTATAACTGTGAAAATAAAGAAAATATCATTTCAAATGGAGTCAGGAAGTCCAAAAGGGGGAGTTTTCAGTCACTTGCCATAGGAAGCACAGCTCCACATTTCATTGTGGACACCTAGTTTATTCTACTATCCTAGTTTTATGCAGAATTCTTAAACAGCTCTTCACTCTTGACTCAATGGAATGTTTGTACAAAAATAAGCATTTAGTGTGTTTCAGGTACATGGCAAAGAATCTTCCACACATGGTCTATGAGGTAGGGATAAATCCCCCCATTTTTCATAAAAGGACGCTGGATCTCAGTAGTAACTTGCCCAAAATCATGGCGCTGAACAGGAAACCAGGTGAGTCTGACTCCAAGAGATTGTAAGAACTGCAGAGCTTACACCATGTTGGGTTCTTCATTATGCTACAGCCTTGCACCTGTCAACTCAGCATTCTGGGGTGCCTCTGCTATGACACCAAAAACACTGGCAACAGAAGAAAAAAATACCTAAATAAGACTTCATCAAAATTAAAAAATTGTGCAAAGAACACTGTCAAGAAAGTGAAAAAACAACCCATAGACTGGGAAAAAATATTTGCAAATCATGTATCTGATAAGCATTATCATCCCAGAATGTAAAAAGAATCCACAGTAACAAAAACAATTGAAAATTGGGCAAAGGACTCAAATGGACATTTCTCAAAAGATATACACAAATAGCCAGTAAGTATATATAAAAAGATGGTCAAGATAACAATTAGGGAAATGCAAATTAAAACCATAATTAGTTACCACTTCACACCTATACAATGGCTATTATTTAAAGAAACAAAAACAAAGCATTGGCAAGGATGCAGAGAAACTGGAATCCTTGAACATTGCTAATGGGAATGTAAAATGGTACAGCCACTGTATGGAACAATATGGCAGTTCCTCAAAAAATTAATCCCACATTAAGTACAAGGTCCAGCAATTCTGCTTCTGGCTATATACCAAAAGGAATCAAAAGCAGGCACTTGACTAGATATTTAGATACCAATATTAAAAGCAGCATTATTCACAATAGCCAAGACAGAAACAACCCAAATATTCACTGGATGAATGGATAAACAAAATATGGTAAACATATTAATATGGAATATTTTTCAGCCTTAAAAAGGAATGAAATTCTGATACATAACGGAAGAATATTTTTAATTTTTTTTTTAACATTTATTTTTGAGAGAGATAGACTACAAGCAGGGGATGGACAGAGAGAGAGAGGGAGACACAGAATCCGAAGCAGGCTCCAGGCTCTGAGCTGTCAGCACAGAGCCCAATGTGGGCTCGAACCCATGAACCATAAGATCATGACCTGAGCTGAAGTCTGACCCTTAACCGACTGAACCACCCAGCTGCGTCTATAATGGAAGAATCTTGAAAACCTAACACTTAGTGAAAAGAGACATGAAAGGACAAATACTGTATGATTTGACTTATATGAGATACCTAGAATAGTCAAATTCACAGAAAAAAGTAGAAAAATGTTCACCTAGAAAAATGGGCTAAAGGGAAGTGGGGAGTTACCACTTAATGGGTAGAATTTGTTTGGATAATAAGAAGTTCTAGATAGTGATGGTTGCACAACAGTGTGAATGTTGTTATTGTCACTGAACTGTAAAACCTAAAAATGGTTAAAATAGTAAATTTTATGTTGCATACATTTTAAAATATAAAATAAGGCAAGGGGTGCCTGGATGGCTCAGTCAGTTAAGCATCTGACTTTTGATTTTGGCTCAGGTCATGACCTCACAGTTTGTGGATTCAAGCCCCTTGTCAGTCGGGCTCTGTGCTGACAACATGGATCCTGCTTCAGATTCTCTCTTTGCCCCTCCCCTGTTCGCGCTCTCTCACACACACAAAAAAACAAACATGAAAAAAAATGTAAAAATATATATACATAAAATGTGGCTTAGGGCACCTGGGGGAGGGGCAGAGAGACACAGAATCCCAAGTGAGCTCCAGGCTCTGAGCTGTCAGCACAGAGCCTGATGAGGGGCTGGAACTCACAAACCAGGAGATCATGTGACTTGAAGTTGGACGCTTAACCCACCCAGGGGAAGCCTGGGCAATGCTAATATAGCTATCTCCTTTAAGTACCAGGAGAAAAATATTCCATTTCACACCTCAAGCCTGACTTTACACTGTAAATTTAGTCTGCCCTCAAATAGTCTTCATTCACATGTAACTAATCAGCATCTAAATATAAGAATACCTACAGAAACACAAGTTGTACACACAAAAGCATAAACTAAATCAAAAGTACATGCCAATACCACCAAAATGGTTTTATTTTTGTCACTGACAACATGCATAACACTGCCAATTGTAACATTATAATTTGTTTTGATTTCGTTAAATAGTACTTAAGTATGCATTAAAAATATATGTTTACATTTAAGTGTAACACATTAAAGTTCTTTGTAAACATACTCAATATATTTTCCTGCTTTGTTTCATACATAAATAACTTAATCTACAAAATCATAAATAAAACTATTAACTCTTGTGGCCTAAGGGTATATACAAATTTTGGAGCCTGACAAATGTGTTCTCTTTATGATTCTGTAAGTAACAACATGCAATATATGCAGTGTTTATTAACAAATAAATGATTTAGCATCACAAGTCGTTATTGTCTCCCAACCAGGTTCTGCCAATAGACCTTCCAGTGCCCTTGGTAAAGAGGTTATCCACTTTCAAAGTCAAAATAATTAAAAGATGAGATTTTTACAACAGTACAGAAGGTCGCCACTTAGATACTACTAAGCCTTACTTTGTCTGAAGAAAAAAGCTGCTAAAGAGTAAATGCTTGTACTATCATTTAAAAGAATGCTAACAAAACCTAAAATAAGATCAGATTAAAATATTAGTCTTGGGGAAAATATTCCATTGAGATTCTGTTACAGGAGCAGAATTAACACTATTGTAAATTTCCCAAAATTTATTTTGAACCATCACTTTGATTCATTAAAACTTTCAGGGAAAAAATAATGACACAAAAAAGTGACCTTAGAAAGTTGATACTTACAATTCCTGATATAGAACATTTGATTATTTACTTTTTGTTTAATGACTGCAAATATGTATTCCTTCAGAAAATATCATATTTGTTGAAAGATACTTCCTCTTTAGTGATTTATTAGATAACCACTCAAATTATTTTTCTGTAATAAAATTAAAGAATTTTGCCTGTTGGAAATGTTTCACTATGCTTTATTTTTCTAGGCCATCATGTTTAGAGTATAAAACTTAGAAAAAAAATATTATCAATTAATATTCTCATTAAATGTAAATAATCCAAATGACAAATAAAACTAAGCACTGCCATTACTTTTAAAATCTAAGTTTCTAAGTTTTATTTTTCAGTCAATACAAAAACAATCTGGTTCATACTATTAACTGCCAGAAAAACTTTTGTTTAAAAAACTAAATATTCTTTGTTAAAGAGCAGATGAAAACAATGATTCCCATGCTCTTATAAGAAAGAATCTGATATACCTAAGTCTAAATCAAATCCATAAATAAGGTGGCTGAAATTCTGTCAACTTTTAACCCAGTACAACATGAATCCACGGTTATTTTGCATAAACAATTCAAAATTAAATTTTATAATGGAAATGTCAACAAGTCATAACTACTACATTACTTCTGATGGGCTCCACTGTACTTCAACCAGGCACAGCAGATGTGCACATCTGATAGACAGACTGCTTAGAAAATTAAAGCTATCAGAGCTATAAATAAGGAATACATAAATATGAACCAGCATTAGAGCTGTTAAAAAAAAGTAAGATGTGATGTAAACACATCTGATAGTTCTCTCTGTAAGCCATTTTCCACTGATTTATAAAGCTATGGTTTTATAATTCTTTTAAAAAGGAAAATGTTTCTACACTGCTGCATGCAGTAATTTCATTGTACATTCTTGACTACAATGCAATCTTCAAATCCTCTTGAAGAGCCTGACATATCTCATCAGGGTTTCTCCAGAAAGTCAGCTTGTCGCATTTTCAGCAGCCTAGAACAAGAAAGTAAGTTTCATTATAATAAAATCATGGAAAGGACACCACAGAGATATATTTGTCAATACTGTACTGTCATTAACAAACAAATTCCTCCCCCACATATACCAAGCCACTTGCACCAGGATAATGCAGTGTTTTTCACTTTTTGCAGTACATTAGAACTACCTTTTGAACTGACTGCTAGGCTAACAGTGGAAAATTGTTATACCATCTTAATGCAGTTAACGTAAAAATAAAAATATTCTGCTACTTGAAAAACTGACCCACAGCAGACCTTGTCCACACACTGTATCCACCTTATCCAGTCTTTATTGGTTTATGTGTTTCTGCATGTTTCATTTTAGTGTGAAAAGGGGATTAAGAATGAAAAAGACCTTTCTGTTACAGGGCAGAGAAAAAAAGGGCAAAAGGAATACTGAACACATGGCTAATCCTGCTTCACCTATTCCACCAACTAGTATACTTTCCCCGATTATTCTGCAGGAATTTCCAGACACTATATTATTATCAGTAAATGATTTGATACAGATTTCTAAAAGATAAAAATTTAAACAAGTAATTTCTTAATTCCAAATATGAAAATGATTTTAAACAAGTGTTTCAGAAATACAGGGTAAACTTGTAATTCACGTATGTTTCAACTTCATAATTAAAACTTGCTTTTATGTTTAGTCTAAGTTCGAAGGCCTTTCATGAAAATCACTTAACGTGCTGGGAAAATTGTAGTTCTCAATCTGAAACCTTCTCTCTGCAATCAACAGGACCTACCTCGTCCAGATAGTTGGCTATTCTAATTAGCCTTTCGCTTCTTTAGGTTTATCATTCACAAGGATTAGAAAACTAGTTTGAAAAACATTCCCCTTATTCTAAAAGATTTCCTACTTCTTTCTACCTTTATAGGTTCTTATATTAGATTTAGCTACATACCTTTAGGCACTTTGTCTTCTTCCTAACCCACATTTTAGTATCATCTACTTCAAGGAAGACTTGAATAATATAGACAACTACAGAAATTTTTAAAAATTAAAGTACCTTTAACTTTTTGTCCAGCCACATTCCATTTTCGTACGAATTTTAGAGATTCTCCTCCAAGATACAGACATTGAAATAAGTATTTTCACCTAAACTAAGCAAACCATTAACCCTGTACAGCATTCCCATTACATGAATGTAGCACTACTCTGTTTGAAAGGACAGTAATGGCATCCTAGAGAACTAGTTACCAGATTGTCATTAGAGACTCCAAAATCTCATAAGCATTGGCCCTGGGGAAAAACCAACCTTAACAAGTCTTGTCTTTCACACTTCCCTTTCCTGTGTACATTTATTCCCTCCTTTGGGAGTATGGGTGGGGACACAAGACTTATTGAATCCCTCATTTCTCTCCCAGCTGTCTCCAATGTCCTCATGCTGTACAAGACGTTCATACAGTGAGGAGACACGTCGGTCACCCTAAGATATCATCATACAGGACAGCTGCAAGAGAAAGGGCAAGGCTTATTCTGCATAGGAATGCATCAACAGTACAATTCAAGGCCCCTTGGCACTAAAAGTAGAAGATACAGGAAAGTAGGTTTTGCCCAGAATTTCTGAAATCACAATGTGTGAATGATTACTTACACATAAATACTAGCTCTAAGGAGACAATACCAAAATTCAGTGTTGATAGATCATTCATAAAAATAAAGTCTATTTTTTAAAAACTGCACCTAATGTCCTATCTATGCTGTGAGAGATACATATAATGTGACATATCTATTGATGCTTAAGAAACTGACCTAATTGTGTTACACACAACCAGTTACTTTTACTATAAATGACTTAAACATTATCAATATACAAATGTATGAGAAAGAAAGGCAAAATAATTAATGAAGAATGGTTGCAATTTTCTACAGTTAACTAAAGAACAAAGGAAAAACTGGATGTTTCAGACCAACAGTTCCTTGCAACATTTCAGGATGTCCTCAATTTATATTTTACACATTCTAAAATAGAATTAAGTACCACACAATTATATTCTAATCACCAGGATTTCAAGGTAAAGGCAGTAAAACACAATAGGAACAGTTTTTCCTTACCCTATTTTTAGTTCTGAAAGAAAAAGTATGAGAGAAATTAATTACTAGCAACCACCCAAAAAGGGGAAAACAACCATACATTTAAAAAGTCTATAAAGATGGGGCGCCTGGGCGGCTCAGTCGGTTGAGCGTCCGACTTTGGCTCAGATCATGATCTCAGAGCTCATGAGTTCAAGCCCCACGTCAGGCTCTGTGCTGAAAGCTTGGAGCCTGGAGCCTGTTTCAGATTCTGTGTCTCCCTCTCTCTGCCCCTCCCCAACTCATGCTCTGTCTCTGTCAAATATAAACAAACATTAAAAAAAAAATTTAAAAAGTCTGTAAAGAGTAAAGAGTGGTCAAGGAAAGACAGGTGTGGTTCACATTATTTTTAAAGTAGCATACCATCTAGAATGGTATTTGCCAAATATCACTGGTTATCTTGTGGGTGGTTCTGAAGGACTTGTTTCCTTCTTTAATACAAATTATATACAGATTTCAAAAATGCCTTTAAAGAAAACATGAAAAAGTTCTAATTAACAATTTTCTTCTTTGCTACAAACTTTTCAGGATTCTCTGCCCGGTTTTTTTTTTTTTTTTTTAAATATTTATTTTGGGGGGGGGGGGGGGAGGGAGGGAGGGAGGGAGCATGTGCCTGCAAACAGGAAGGGGAAGAGAGAGACAGGGAGAGCCAGAATCCTAAGTAGATTCTGCATGGTCAGTGTGGGGCCAATGCAAGGCTCGAACTCATGAACTGTGAGATCATGATCTGAACTGAAATCAAGAGTTGGACACTTAACCAACTGAGCCACCCAGTGCCCCAAGTCTGAATAGATTTTATAATTATTTAAAAACCTGACTAAAAGAACTTAGTAATCTTACATGCACAGTTAACAAAAGGTTCACATTCAGAATACTTAAGGAAAGACTACCAGTAAAAAAGGGAAAATAAGCCAGAAAAAATGGGCAAGCAACTTGAAAAGGTTATCTTGCAAAAGAAAATGGCCAAAAATATGTAAGAACATTCAACCTCACTGGTATTAGAAGAAATGCAAATAAAACTATATAAGAAACCTACACATACCCAGCAAAAATGACTAAAATTAAAAACACTCCCAATATTAAGTATTGACAAAGACGTGGAGCAAGGAAGGGAAATTCGTATGCTGCTGCTGTAAACAGAAATTAGCACAACTACTTTAGAAGAGTTTAGCATTATCTATTCAAGTTGAAGATAAACATAACCTAACAACCAAGCAACTTTATTTCTAGAATGCACACCCAAAGGAAATGCATGCATATATGCATCACGAGACATGGACAACTATACTCATAGCAGCATATTCCTAATAGCCTCACACTGGAAGCAATCGAATATCCACACAAGGTAGAAAGGATAAATAAATAGTAGTATATTTGTGTAATGAAGCATGATTATTCCAGTGGAAAGGACTGTGTTACAGCTACACACAACATAAATGACCCTCACATGATCCCACTCATAAGTGGAATCCAAAAAAATAAAAACAAAATCAGAATCAGACCTATAAAAAGTGAACAAACTGATGGTTGCAGAAGGGAGCAGGGAGGCAGATGGGCACAACGCGTGAGGGGAGAGGGAGAGACAGGCTTCCAGTTACAGAATGAATAAGTCACAGGAATAAAAGGCGAGGCATAAAGAAATATAGTGATGTCATGGGACAGATGGCAGCTTTTGGTGAACACATAATGTACAAATCTGTCAGGTCACTAAGTTGTACACCTGAAATTAATGTAACATTGTATGTCAACTATACTCAAAAAAACCAAAACACAAAAACTCTCTCAAACATGTTAAATGGGGGCGCCTTGGTGGCTCAGTCAGTTAAGCCTCTGACTTCAGCGTGGGTACTGATCTCGTGGTGCGTGGAGTTCAAGCCCCGTGTAGGGCTCTGTGTTGACAGCTCAGAGTCTGGGTAGAGCCTGCTTCAGATTCTGTGTCTCCCTCTCTGTGCCCCTCCCCTGCTCATGCTCATGCTCTGTCTCTCTCTCAAAAATAAAGATTAAAAAAGATCATAATGTTAAATGAAGAACTAGGTAAAGATTGTGCTCTAAGATTCTCTTTATATCAAGCTCGAAAATTTTATAAAATTAGCCTGCAGTGTTTAAAGACCCATGTTAGACAGTAAAACTGTTCAAAGAAAGTATCTACCATAAAAGTCAGGACAGTAGCTACTGGAAGGGGAACAGGACACGTTAGTGATGGGGGAGCTCCCAGGAACTTCTGGGTGCTGGCAGTGAGAACTGTATAGATAGTCTCTTTATGATAAATTTTTGCTCTGTGAATATGCTCTGTTTACCTTTTTGTGTTAGTTTCCTTCCTAAAGAACCCTAGCCTTCTTTCATTTTGTCCCGGTTGCTTTCAGTCAGGCTGGCAGTGTTCTGTGCACAGACAGTTGACTGCACCTAGGAGTCATGCACATAATCTCCTTACCAAATCCACACCCTGGGCCTTCTCTCCAGAGCATGCTCTGGGGTAAGGCTGATAATTTTCCAAATCAAGTGGTGGTTCCTTCTGACTTACCAGTTCCTTCCTTGATTTCTTATTCCTCTTATATTTTATTTTTCAGTAGCAAAAGAAAAATCAGACTGCACTTTCCAAGCTTTGCTAGGAAATTTCCTCTGCTAGCTATCCAAGTTCATCACTTACAAGTTTTATTTTTCTTCCAATAGTAAAACATAATTGAGCCAAGTGCTCTGTCACTCTATAGCAAGGACAACCTTCCCTCCAGAGTTCAATAATATGATCCTCATGAGGTCTCACCAGAAGCCCCTTTAATGTCCATTATTTCCAGCAGCATTCTGTTCATAATAATGTGTGTATTCTCTAAGACAAATAAAGCTTTCTGTACAGCTCTCCTCTGTTTTCTGTGCCCTCACCAGAACTGCTTTTAATGTCCACAGTTCTACCAAGTTTTTTCAAGGAAATCTGGGCTCTATTAAGTGGTGTAAAATTTTCCCACCTCAACCCATCACCCAATTCCAAAGCCACTTCCTCACTTGTAGGTGTTTATTACAACAGCACCCCACTTTCTAAAAGTGAAATCTGAGTTAGATTTCCAGAGCTGCCATCACCAGGTTCCAAAAAAACTGGGTGGCTGAAAACAACGGAGATTTATTTTCTCACAGTTCTAAAGGCTAGAAGTCCAACATCAAGGAGTCAGAAGGCTCTGGCAGAAGATCCTTCCTTGCCTCTTCCTAGCTTCTGATGGCTGCCAACAATCCTTGGCCACCACTCTCATCTCTGCCTCCACTGTCACAAGCCACTCTCCCATGTCTGTCTGTGTCTCCACATGGCACTCTTTTTGTGTATCTTGGTCCAAATTTTCCTTGTCTAATAAGAACATCGCTCATTAATCCATTATGAGCTCACCTTAATTACACCCGCTGATACACTATTTCCAAGTAAGGTCACATTCACAGGTACCGGCCTTGAACACATCTTTTTGGGCACAGACACAACTTTAGTCACAACGCAAGGAAAATTCTAAACACAGCTGGAGACTTCTGTGAGAGACAACATGGTCCACGATAGTAGCAATTTTTGTAGTTGAACATATGCTACAAAGATCCTGGTTTTCAGAATTTCTAATGGTGACAGAAGTTAGTTTAATAATATTTAACTAGGATCTTTCACATAAATTCATTAAAAAATAAAAAAGTATTTTTATTTACAATGAACTAACATACAAATCTCTAACCTTTAGTGCTTCAGTGGCCTTGCGAAGTTCCTTAATAACCGACGATAAAGCTTCTGGGTTAATTCCTTGTTCACAAAGACGTACACAAATAGACAGAGTTTCCATATCTAAGCCAGTATTCAAAATTCTTGAAATTTCCAACAGAACTGAAAAAGACATTGAGAAAACTTCAAAAAAATTACATTTCAAAATATGCACACATTACTGTTTTTAATTCATAGAATACTGCACAATATCAAAGAACTAGCACAGCATCCCTAGATTTTGAAATTGTCAAGTATACTGTCTTGCTCTTACTTAGTCCTAGAACCAAAAACAGACTTACACCACCCTCCCTCCGCATAACTGCATTTTATACTGTGATTTATATTCTACCACTCACTTAATATCTTAAGTATATGCATCATAATCAGGATTATTCTGAACATTTCCCCATTTTTTAGTAACCTTTTACAATGTAATTTAGTCACATAACATCCCATTATATGAAAACACCATACATTACTTAGCTACTCTATTTTAAGAGTTAAGTGGGTCTCATGTTTCCCCCACTGAAGTAATACTGTGATAAGCATCTGTACATACTAATTTCATTTTATTAGGATAAATTCCTAGAAGTGGAATTGTTCAGTAATGTACATATTTAAGGCTTTAAAAGTGCTTAGAAGCATCTACGATTTGACGGAATCATGTCTGTTGAAATCTAATAGTAAAAAACAAAAGTTTATTTTTTAACTTCATTTTTTATAGTTACTTCATTTTATTGTAGTTTATGAAAGTAATTGACATGAGAAACACTAGCAAAAAGCAGCACAGAATATAAATACATTGGCTTCATTAAATTTTGTTTTATGGTGGTTGTTCCCCAGAGCATGTTTAGAATTTGTTAAGTCAATGGTCAACATATTATCTATTGCTTCCTGTATTATTTTCTCTTGGCATTATATTTAGAAGGTTATTCCCCATGCAAAGATTATAGAATTATCCATCAGTATATCCTTCCATCACTTCAAAGTTTATTTCCTGCCCACCTATAAACATTTAAATATTTAACTCCGTGGAGTTCGGGTGGAAAATAGGATCTGAAATAAGTTCACTGCCTCAATACTATTTATTGAGTGACTCATGTTTTTACCATTCAATTAAGATGCCGCCTTTATCACATAGTAAATTCCCATTTACCTATGGATTTGTTGCATGTCTATCTTATTTAATTACTAACTTTTATCAGCATCTAGAAGGTTCAAGATTCTTTGTAATCTTTCATTTTTGTAAGTTTTTTTGTTCTCTCAGTGAACTTAAAAATCCTGATCAATTCCAAAAACAAACTCCAGGTGGATTCTGACTTGCATCGCATAAAAACTACGGTGTTGAATGGACAAGTTAACAATACTGAATGATCCATTAAGTCTAACTCCTTCTGAAAACTATTACACTATTCACAATGTGCATGAAATGGACCCTTTTCACCTTTTTATATCAGACATTCATTTTCATCTCCAGAATTTCAGGTTTTTTAAAAAAAATGTCTCCCATGCCTCTAATTTT
The DNA here is from genome assembly GCF_028018385.1 of Neofelis nebulosa. Lineage (NCBI taxonomy): Eukaryota > Metazoa > Chordata > Mammalia > Carnivora > Felidae > Neofelis > Neofelis nebulosa. The sequence goes on along the minus strand of NC_080782.1, from coordinate 196,559,208 downwards.
TTGAACACATGGAGTACAGTTCTAAGGTCCTTATCTTGCTAATTCTAAAAACTGTGCCAATTTTGGGTCTGTTTGAACTGATTCAATTTTCTCCTATCATTGGTTGCATTTTCCTGCTTTGTATACTTAATAATTTTTTATTAGATGCTTGACATTGTAAATTTTACCTTGTTGGTTGATAAGTATTTCTGTACATATTCTTAAGTTTTGTAATGAGATGCAGTTAACTGAAAACAGTTTGAGTCATTTAAGATTTACATAGTCAGGATTAGAGCCCTGTTTAGTGCACAGCTAACTGTTCCTCATCACTGAGGAAAGATGCTCCTGAGTACTATACTCAATGCCTCGTGAATTATGAAGCTTTCCATTCTGGCTGGTAGAGAGAAGCCTTGTACAAGCATGGTGTACTGTTCCTTCTAATTCTTTTGGATGCCTTTTCTAGCTTTTTGGGTACTTTCCTCATACATATGTGCTAATCAATGCTCTTCTGAATATTTGAGGAGGACCCTTCTCCTGATCTCCTGAATCCTCTGTAAGCTCTTTCCTCTCAGGTATTCTGTCTTGCAAACTCTACCTGCCTTGGTCTCCCTGGACTCTATAACCTCCTTTTGCTAACTCAGGGGGTCCACTGAGTTCTACCTGGGTTCGCAACACCCCCCAACTGCTGGGAACTCTCTAAAGGTACCAAGAACAGGAAACTACTGGGCTCACTTCATTTACTGTGCTTAGGATCACTTTCCTTCACAGCCTGATGTCCAGTGTCTTGAAAACCATTGTTCTGTATCGGTTTTGTTGTTGTTTTCCAGGCAGGAGGGTAAATCCGGGTTATTCCTCCACCATAGCTGGAAGCTGACAGCCCTTTCCATTTCATTTCTTCAGTCTGGATATGCCAACATACCAATAATGCTCTTCAGTTGTATGTAGGCTGTAATTCATGTTATGTTGAATTTATTTCACTAACTCTATTTTGAGATTTCTAATTTCCCCTCAGAATTGCTTGTTGTTTTTAAGTTTATCTAAACTTTTTTATGTTTATTCACTTTTTGAGAGAGAGAGAGAGAGAGAGAGAGAGAGAGAGGGAGGGAGAGGGAGAGGGAGAGAGAGAGAGGGAGAGAGAGAGAGATAGAGAGACCACGAGTGTGTGCGCACGAGTGGGGAGCGGGGAGAGAGGGAGACACAGAATCTGAAGCAGGCTCAAGGTTCTGAGCTGTCTGCACAGAGCCCAACAAGAGGCTTGAACTCAAGAAGCCCTGAGATCATGAGCTGGCTGAAGTCAAATGCTTAACCAACTGAGCCACCCAGGCGCCTCTATTTAACCATTTTTGAAAGACAGAGCAGGAAAGAGTGCAAATAACGGTGGGGCGTGGGGGTGGGGGTGGGCAGAGAGAGAGGGAGAGAAAAGAATCTCAAGCAGGCTCCGTCCAGTCAGCAAGGAGCCCCAACGTGGGGCTAGATCCCATGAACTATTAGATCAAGACCTGAGCCGAGATCAAGAGTTGGGACGCTTAACCCTGAGTGACCCAGTGCCTCTGCTTGTTCTTATTTCATAGTTACATGCTTTTTTGTAACCACTTATTTCATGACTATTGTTTCTGCCTTTACCTATTTGAAGCTATATTCTTATCTTTGGCCATTTTTGAGATTTGTGTTTTCTGTTTCTTTAAGTATAAGCCAGCAGGAAAAGAGAATGCTTAAGTGTCTGCTCTCTAGAGGCTAAGTACCTCTTAGGTGAGTTCAAATGTCACCTTCATTACTTAGTAAGCAAGGTAACCTTTCTAGGTCTTTATTTTATCATTCTGTGAAAGTGGGGTAATAATACTTTACAGGATCATTGTGAGGATTACAGGACATACTCAGAACGCCGTGTCCACTGGCACCTGGTAGTGCTCAAAAAAAGAGTTACCTGTTACTACTAAACTTTCTCCCTCTTTTTCAATTTGTATGTGAGTTGTTTATGTTTTTCATCTACCTTAGGTACTTCTGTGACTTCTGGTTGGAAGCTCATCTTCCAAAGGAGATCTTTATTGATGTCCTGAATTGGAGAAGCATTCTTGGACCGGTAGTGTCACGCCAGCCCCAGCCCTCTGGATCAGACTGGTGGAAACACCCTGGCTCCAGACCCACAGGACACACGGACGGTCCTTCCCAATCCCTGGCCGTGGCAGATGGCACGTTTCTGGCCCCAGCTTCTCTCGGGCAGGGCAGCATGCTTTGTCAGGTTTCATTCCCAATCTCCTGCTGTGGTGCCCATCTGCTCTTCTCTTTGGGGAAAACCTCTCTTTCTAACCAGGAGATCTTCCTTTCTTGTTTTTAAACATTGCTGGGCTGATAATTGCATGTTAGTATTATTTCCGGTCCTTTTTATATGCTTGGAGCAGAAAGTTTCGGCAAGTGCTCAATCATCATCAATTTTGATAGTGAATCATTAATTTCTTTAATTTTTAGTTTTGATTGTTTTCACAAATTCATTCTACCTTGCTTTGGTATATTCTAAGTGATTAGTGCAGATACCCATAATATGCTCGTAATACTTATTTTTATTTTGTAGCCAGTCATCTTTAACTCTACTGAAGTTTTTCAGTTTTCAGTTGATTCTCTTGTGTTTTCTAATAGATAATTATTTTACCTACAAATAATAGTTTCACATATTTCTTAACAGTCTTTTCCTTTCCTTATCCTGCACTATCTGCTAAAACTTTCCTATTAATGCTTAAAAAAAGCAGTGAAAGCGGGTATTTCTGATTTTATTTAGAATGCTTTTAACATTCATGTTAAGGATGATGGTGATTTCATATAGCTATCCTTTGGTGTAACATTTACTGTCTTCTTTGCTAAGACTCTAAAATTAGGAAAAAAGTGTTGAGTCTTATGAATACCTTTTCAGCAAACACTGAAATAACCAGGTAGTTTTCCTTTTTACATAGCAAGAGAGTACATTATGTTGCCACACTACAGTCACAGAAGAACAATAAGCATGGAAAATCCCTACTTTTACTGTAAGCAGTTAGCAAGCCTGCTCTTTAACTTGAAGTAGAATAGATGTTACCTCATTCCTCACATTGGTCACTGTAAACATTTCCCTGAGAAATAGCAGGAAGAAAGAACAGTCAGGGCCTTGCCTTCTTGGCCTCCAGAGCAAGAATGTGCAGGTATGCTCAGGTCTCATAGGCTGCATCTCTCAACAGTGACACTGCATGACTTCTGACACTAGGCTTAAAAAGATAATATAACTTCCTCCTGGCTCTCTCTTGAGACACTCTCCCTGGCAACCCAGCCACCAACTGGGAGCAAACCCACATGTTCCAGACAACCGCCCTGCTGCAGGCCCAGCTAATAGGCAGTGTCAACTAGAAGATATGTGAGTGGGGCGCCTGGGTGGCTCAGTCGGTTGAGTGGCTGACTCTTGATTTCGGCTCAGGTCAGGATCTCACAGGTCGTGAGTTTCGAGCCCCACGTCAGGCTCTGTTCTAACAGTGCAGAGCCTGCTTCAGATTCTCTCTCTCCATCTTTCTCTGCCCCTCCCCACCGCTTGCTTGCTCTCATGCTCTCTCTCTCAAAATAAGTAAATAAACTCAAAAAAAAAAAAAAAAAAGAAGATACGTGAGTGAAGAAGCTTTGGGATGACTCTAGAATCAGCACTAACTGCAATGCACGAGAGACCCCAAATGAGAACTACCCAGACAAGACTGGCCAACGTCCAGAACTGTGAGAGACAAGTACACAGGTGTGAGCAACAAGTGTTGCTGTTTTATTTCACTAACCGTGGGATGGTTTGTTACATGACAGCAGAAAACCAGAACACATAATCTGACCCTACTCCAACTTGCCAACATTATCATCACCATCATCATCAACTGATACCGACAAATTCTCCTCTCCAGTTTTCTCTTCCTGGTAGACCCCTATCCATAAATGCTCTGCTCGCTCTTCATGCCTTTGTTCATGCTTTTCTCCTCTGCCTTTTTCTATGTAATTCCATGCTCTCTTTCAGGTCCATCTCAGTACTAGTATTTCTTTCCTTTAAGCTTGCTTATGAGATTTATGTTGATCTTTACTTCCTAACTTCATAACCTGTCGGTAATAAGTACTTCTATAGTGCCTACTGTGTAATTGGTACTTACATGTATTTTATGCCTATGTTACTGCTGTAAGTATAGTTATGAAAAAGGTAAATATGGTCCCAGTCCTCATGAAATTATGGTGTAGGTGAGATAGATATTGAAGTAATAACTGATCCTTGTTAAAAGGGAAATAGGGACAAGAAAAGCATACCTCCAAAACAAATTACAAAGACATCCTACTTAGTTGTGACAGTGTTTAGGAAAGATTTGTTCTGAAAAAGTGACAATTAAACTTAGACTTCAAGGGTGAAGACAACCTGAATAATGCAGAGGCAGGAAAAAGTGCAAAGAGAGGGAGAGTGAAGAAAACAGCTTGTGCAAAAGTTCCTGTGCTAGACAGAACTTGGTAAGTTCACAGAATAAATTCATAGATCTGAAAGGCTCTTCATGTAAAGGCAATGTAATTACAGGGGGAGCACAGGTGTAAAATATGAGAAAAGATAGACACGAACACACACTAAGGCTCTACTGAAGATTTCAAAACTTTGGCAAGATATAAAAACGGGAGTATACAAGCAGATTTTCATTTTTAAAAGACTTTGGCTGCATAGTATGGAATAGATCTTGGAAAGAGAGTCCAGTTAAGTTATTGCAATCTTGGTGATAGAATGGCAGATGGCATGAACAGGATAGAGACAAGTGGTTCAATTTGAGATGTAGGAAGAATTGAAAGGGCTTAGTAAAGAAAAGAAGGCAGGGAAGGTCAAAGAAAGAAAAAGGACTGCTAGGTTTATTTCTCCCATCAGTAATTAGACCGACAGCAAGGAATATACATTTGTTTCACTGACACTGCCGCCTTGTACACTGTGAACTCTCTTAACTCCCTTTTCTAGCTGACTACCTGATATATAACTAAGCAGCACTACAGTGAAAGATAAAGAAGTTTGTTTTTTTTTTAACACAATTGTTAAAAACCATAATTACCAGTAATAATTGGAGGCATAAAGAAAATATAGGAAAACAAAACTCAAAGTATGAAACTATCAATAAAGAGTATCTAAAATTTCAAAACGCTGAAAAGCAAAAAAGGTCACTGAGTACACTGGAGGACAGAGAGAGGGGTAGCTGAAAAGGCTGACATTAAAAAAATTTTTTTTTAATGTTTATTTATTTTGGAGAGAGAGAAAGAGACAGAGCACAAGTGGGAGTGGGCAGAGAGAGGGAGACATAGAATCTGAAACAGGCTCCAGGCTCTGAGCGGTCAGCACAGAGCCTGACGCAGGGCTCGAACTCATGGGCTGTGAGATCACGACCTGAACTGAAATCAAACACTTAACCAACTGAGCCACCCAGGCATCTGGAAAAGGCTGACATTTTAAAGAAGGAATCTGGGAGAGAATGTTAAGAATCTAAAAATGAGAGCAGGGGACTGATACAAGACCGTATACTAAATTAGGACCAGAATCGGTCAGGTTCCTTTCAGAGTGAGCCACACAGATAAACTATAAAGTCTACTTGCTTCTGAAGTATCATCAAAATGCGTTTATTTCATAATAAAAATAAAAATGTTCATAGCTGAGTTCTACAACCCTAACATCATTCAGATCCGTTAAAAGATTAAATTACTATTAGCTGACTCTAGTACTGATGGGAGAGGAGTAAAATGAGGAGAAATATACTAGAACTTGAAGGAGGGAAGTCAGATTCAAAAACTTTTGGCTCTCATGGGTGGATATAAATACAGGGAAACCCCACATTAACAGAGTTTCATATATTAATGCTACTTGGGTAGTTCAGTCTAGCCCGTTGGGCAAGCTAAAGTTTTATTTCTGGGAATGAATGTGAAGGAAGATGGGATTATAAAATGACAACATGTAAACTTGTCCAATTCAGTGTATGGTCAATTATTTATAGTGTGTCACTGTGTTTACCTTTGTGTCTCAATTATTATAGACAACATGGAAAATATAGTTTTCTGTTAACTTCGCAATAATTCAACTTCACATTTTATGTGACTGACTTAGACTCTAATTATGGCATGACATATGGCAGGGATTTTCTGTAAGTTTAGAGTTCTAATGGACATAATAGTCCCTAGCTGCCACATTTAACAAATGGTGATCCAGTGCCAACCTGGGGCCTTTCTATCTTGAGGTTTGTGGGCAAACTGTGTATAGAGGAGCAGCATTCTCAAAGTCACATAGCCTCTCTTTGAATTTTTATTTTTAAAACAATCTGTCAGGGGCACCTGGGTGGCTCAGTCAGTTGAGCATCGGACTCTTGATTTTGGCTCAGGTCAAGATCTCATGGTTTGTGGGTTCGAGCACCGTGTCAGGCCCTGCACTGACAGAGTCTGCTTGAGATTCTCTCTCTCCCTCTCCCCTGTGTGTGCGTGCTCTCTCAATAAATAGACTTTATGAGGCGCCTGGGTGGCTCAGTCGGTTAAGTGTCCAACCCTAGATTTTGGCTCAGGTCACGATCTCAGGGTTCAGGAGTTTGAGCCCCACATCGGGCTCTGTGCTGGCAGTGTGAAGCCTGCTTGGGATTCACTCTGTCTCCCTGTCTCTGCCACTCCCCAGCAGAGAGCTCTCTTTCAAAGCAAATACATAAACTTTAAAATAAACTTTAAAGAAAAAAACGTCATTTCTTCACTTTTTCACATGCTTATACTCTCAATAATCATTTTACACACACTTCTCTCAGTAAAAATCTTGATGCAACCAGTACAATCAGTTCTCATTTGTACATCGGCAATTCCACCAGCAATAAAATGTGAGTTTTCCATTCAAATGGGATTCTATGGCCATATAAATAAGGACCTGAGCATAGCTAACATAAGAAAACTAACAGGAAGTGAGGCCTCTTACTTTCCATTCGGTGAGAAAACCCACTGGCTTCCAAGCAAAGATGTAAAACAAAACCAGCATTGCCCCACTTTTTGAAAGTTCGTCTCCACTTAGCTTTTACGAAAGATCTATATTAATAGCTATTTTTGCTAACCAAAAGAAATCCAAAGAGGGTTAAAAAAAAAAAAAAAAAGGCAGAAAGTGAAAATTGTGTTCAGTGCTTGTTTGCAGCAAGCCATTAGCATGTAACCCCAGCATTTTGAGCATCACTGCCAAGCTCCTTCCCCAGGAATTACACTCAGTATCTCACCATCAAGCTGCCAGAGCTTTGAACTATTACCGGGAGCACATGTGCTTTATCTCTATTTCTTTTGTATACCTGTTAACAAGATGTGTCTTAAGTTATCAGAAAAGTCTAAGAAAGATTATTTTCTGGATTTGAGAACACTCAAAAAATTTTCCATATAAGTTAATACTAACTGCTTCTTCACTATATACCATTTCAGCTTAGGAAAAGTTTCATGGGAACACTCTGCTTTCGGAAAGCTGGGGAAACCTGTAATGTTATACACATATCACTTCTTATGTATTTAAGTCCACTTACAAAATAAAACTAATATGCTGTGGTACACTGAGAAAGAACGGGAAATAAGCTGAAAATGGTGTTAAGAACCAAATTCTACGTTTTGGAGAAACACCAAATAGATTCTTGATAAATAAAGACTTAGATGCAAAGATTCTAATAATATAAGTAGTTCTTTAAAAAGGAAGCAGCAGGGCACCTGGGTGGCTCAGTCGGTTAAGCGTCCGACTTCGGCTCAGGTCATGATCTCACAGTTCATGAGTTCGAGCCCCGTATCGGGCTCTGTGCTGACAGCCTGGAGCCTGCTTCACATTCTGTGTCTCCCTCTCTCTCTGCCCCTTCCCTGCTCATGCGGTGTCTCTCTGTCTCAAAAACAAATAAACATTAAAAAAATAAAAAGGAAGCAGCAACCTGTACAGAAAAAGCAAGAAGCCTTATTAGAAGCCCCCATAAGAAGCAGCTGAATCACTAAGTGGGGCCCTACAGTAAAGCAGACAAGGAGATACAGCGGGAAGGCTGACACTACTTAGTGAGAACTGCACACCACAGTTAGGGTTCAATAAAGATGGAGACTGATGTCAGTATCCACTGGAAAATGTCAAAAACGCAATGTTTTAACATCCATCAAACACACATAGGTGGATGCGAATAAAAAGGAGACAAAGGATTCTGCAAGTGGGATGTACACGTAACATAACATAAAAATAAAAGTAACTACTTTTTGATCGCCTTTGATACGCCTTTACCTGGTTGTCTTAAATATTCACAATAACCTCAGGAGAAAGTGCTCTCATTTTACACAGAATAAAGAAAGAAGCAGGCTCAATGATGTTTAAGTAGCTTGTCTAAACTCACCCCCAGGAGTACAAAGTGGCCGAGCCGGCAGAGAGTAGAGAGAACAGAAAGGGTAACTCCCAAGACACGTCTAGCAGTGTGCGCAGGCTTTACGCCCGCTTGCTTGCGGGCTCGAAAACAGATTAAATACACCTACAGCCTCAGACACGGGCGTCACTTGATCCAGGACGAAACAGAGCAGTTATGAAGGGGTTGACCTAACAAGCGCCTACTGAACTGCTAAGAGTCAAAGGACACAGAGGTGACCAAACACACAAGGCCACTGTCTGCAAGGGGCTTACAGACCTGCAGACTGTCCTCGCTCGGGACTATAAGGGGACTCTGCACCAGGTCCGGCTCAGAAGTGGGTGCGTGGGGCGACAACGGCTCCCGAGGCCTGCAAGGGGGGAAAGGACAAGAGGACCCGACGCAGCGAAGGGGCGTGGCGCGCGGGGAGGGGGCGGCGCGCGGCTCCCGCGCGGTAAACACGGAGCGCGTGCCGGGCTGACGTGGGGGCCCGAACGTCGTGCGCGCGACAAACTACGCAAGAACGAAGAGACAACTCCCAAAGGATGGGGCCATCAGCCCTACGGCCCTGGCGGGTCCCTTGGGAGAACCCTCAAAGATGCTGTTTGGGGCAGGAAGTGGACCTAAAGTCCTTCTGGACTCATCGTCGCCTGGGAGGCCTGGCTGCGGGAAACGGAGACAAGGTAAAGGGGGAGAAACGGGCACTCACCATCCATGGTCTCCCTCACCGCGTTCAGATTCGCCGCCGCCGCCGCCCCGGCACCGCTGCTACTCGCCATGGCGGAGGCCGAGGGAGGCGGGAAAAGGGCCTGACCCGGAACTGGAGCGCCTTCCTTTCTCCTGGGCAATCACACCGCGCGTCCCCAGCTCACGCCGGGCAGGCTCCGCCCCTCGCGCTCGTCGCCAGCGTGAGGCTGCGTTGATTTAAATTTGGAGCCTCGTTACTCAGCGCGGAATGTGAAGCGAGGAGTTGCCATTCGAATTTACTACGCGGCCTCGATGCGATTGGTTGGTTCGCGGACAGCGGTACGTCGCGATTGGCTAGCTCCCCACAAGGCCCGTGCCCTGGTTGGCCTAAGACAGCGCGGAAGCGGGGAGTTAAAGAGTCTGTGCTTGTCGTGGGAGCTGGCCTGGCCCCTCGGGAGCGCCCTGGAGTCGCCTATTGGGGGGCTTCCTTTTTACACACACCACTAGGTATGTTCTTTGTAGTCCCTGGCCTTTCCTCTTGTCTGGAATTGGAGAGATCACTTTTCCTTTCTCGGAACCCACCTGCCCACTCTCCCCGGGGTGAATGGGAGCAGCGAGGGAATAGGTGAGGAAGAGTTGGGGGGGGGGGGGGAGGACGCCAAAGTATGATCGTGTAGGGTTGGGGGGTGACACTGGCTTGAGTGTCCACCCTGCTCCTCACCCAACGAAACCAGCTGCTTCAGCCTTCCAAGAAGTGGATTCTTTATCCACGGTCGTATCCCCCGATGACTGAAAGCAATGCAGTCTCGCCTTCTATCCTGGAAGTCAGCGAAAGGAGGATGTTTGAGGAGAGGCAACCAAAGGCGGTTAATTTCTTAGCCCTCATCAGTCATACTTATTTGATTGGTGCTAATGTGGCGGAAAGGCACCCGTGCACAGGCTTCCTCGTCTCATATTTGCTTGTTGTAAATAACTGTTGTTTAGTAACTGCAGTTTAATAGGCAATTGCTGGGATATCCGAAGGTTGTTCAAAATGCTTCGAGATGTGAAATAAAGAAACCATAGGTGTAAGTCCTTTAGTTGAAAAGAGTTTTGTGTCTGTTGTTAACATTTAGTTGCCTCAGATCGATCCTGAACACATTCATATTTGGCTGACTGCTGTTTATATGCCACTTAACTATTCTGAGCTTAATTCTTCTGCAAAATGGTATCACTACTACCATACCTCTCTAGCCTTCAAGGTTATTTTAAGGATCGCTTTAGAAACTATATGTGATGCCTCTTTGTAAACTATTTTTTTTTAAAAAACCCAAGAGCGTTAGATTTTGAGGGTTTTTTTTTTTTTGCGAAATATGCTTATTGAATACATTTTAGTTGTCCCAGTGAATGTGGAACTTTATAGTTTTATTGTCCATACTTATTTCTTTTTAGTTTTCTCTCTGTGCTATGGGAGATGTCAAAGAATCAAAAATGCAAATAACACCGGAAACTCCAGGAAGGATCCCAGTTTTGAATCCTTTCGAAAGTCCTGGTGATTATTCTAATCTCCATGAACAAACGCTCTCCAGTCCTTCTGTTTTTAAATCAACGAAATTACCAGTAAGTTATTCTTGGCTAGTATTTATAAGTTAGTGTTTACAAACTATTTTCAATGTAAACATCTTTCTTAGCAAGTTAAGGGAGAAATTTATCATGGAGCACGTATATCTGGAATGTGCTTTTTTAGTTGTAATGTTCACTATAGTGTAGTGGTTGGGCTAAAAATAAGTTAGCTAGGTGGATTTTTTTGTTTTTGTTTGTTTTTGTTTTTTTGATGTTAGCATTTCTCCTTTTTTTTATTCAGTGGATAATATGTTGGCTTCCTGTAACTAGGTGTAGCTAGATAGTATGATTGCTGATATATTAACTAATACCATATTCCAGGAGAAGCTATGTCCTCTGATTATCTATTCTCATTTATTCAGGAAACCTATTTGAATGCTGCTTTGTATTCGATAAAGTGCTAGACATAGAGAACAAGTCAGGGTCATCAGACACAAACTCTCAAGAAGCTTGTATTCTAATACAGAGATCACCAAACTATTTCTGTCAAGGGCCAGACAGTAAATATTTTAGGCTTTGTGGGTCATCTTGTTGCTGTTACAACTAGTCACCTATGCCTTGTATCACAAAAGCAACCATAGGCAGTATGTAAACAATGAGACCTTGCTGTGTTTCAATAAAGCTCTCTTTATGGACATTTAAATTTCATATAATTTTCACATGTCATGAAATGATAATATCCTTTTAGTTTTTCCAACCATTTTTAGCTTGCGGATTGTAGAAGCCAACCTCTACTCTAAAGGAATAGACATAACTAATCTAGGGACTTCAAAACAATATATGTGCCACGATTAGTGGTTAAACACAAGGGTGATATGGAAGGGAAAATGCTCTCTTGGAGGTTAGGGAAGACTTCATCCCTCTAGGTTATGTTTGCTGTTATTTGCCACCTAACAAGAGCAAGAACACTGGAGTTCTTTTGAAGTATAATCTCTTAACCTAGTAAATTACCTAGAAAAACTGCCAAGTGTGTGGCTGTTTATACTACACTTTCATACCAGCTTAAACAAAGACCAAGTGCAGGAAAGTTTTACAGTTATGTAGTTTATATTGAGTCATGAATCTGACCTCGTGATTTTTTATTGAACCTTATTAAATGTTAGCTATATGTTAATATAGAATAGATAATGGATTGGCTGCAACTTAATCCTCAAAGCCAGAATGTGTGGCATGTTGACCTTTTAAGCCTGATTTTGTCAAAAATGCATTCTGAATTACAGATTAGGTTTTGGATAAGTTTTTGGTTCAGTTGGATAGTTGACTACAGAAAAGCAGCAGTGATTACCATTCATAATTATTTTAAGGATCAACTATTGTATGAACCTTTGTAGGCACTTCTGTAGTTAGTACTTTGTTTAGTTTCACTTCATTCGTAAGTAAAAGTAAAGACCTATGATAACTCTTAAAAAAGATTTTTACTTGGGCATGTTGCATCACTGATGAGTATTAATTGTGAAATTTCTATACTTCATTATTCTACTGTGACTTTTTTCCATTATTATGTAATTTCAAAAATCACCCAAATGGAAGATTTGGGTATTTTAAAATAGATATGGTCCAGTCAGTTGGTTTTATGATTTGATTACCATTTGCCATTTAATTTAGTGGTAAAGCCAAATTTTAAAATATGAGCTTTAAAATACTTTTGTATTATAACCATTCACATTATTTTTGAAGCTGACAGTTGTTAGCATTGTGATGAACTATTTTAGTTTGCTTTTACTTATAAGTTCACTTTCTTTTGTTAAGACTCCAGGGAAATTTAGATGGTCTATTGATCAACTAGCTGTAATAAATCCGGTAGAAATAGACCCAGAAGACATTCATCGTCAAGCTTTATACTTAAGTCATTCTCGGTAAGTTTTCTTTTCTTGTGTCTAAGTGTAATAACATACTTTCAAAGGGACATCAGAAATTCCAGTGATTGAATATATTTATATGTAAAGATATCAGGGAGGAAAATTTTTGATAGACATTTATTGTATCTAAATGAAGAGTAAATTCAAAGAACTATATCCAGAAAGATTCCCTTGCTAACAGTAGGGAGTAGGAACCTTTTTTTTTTTTTCTTTTTAAGAGATAATCTTCCTCTGCTACTTACGGGACAACTGTGCTTTCCAGCACTTGGTAGAAGCAAGAACATTTTGAAATTTGTATCATTCTACATGGTTGTGGCTTCTCCCATTAATTTTTGTATTGTTTATTTTTTGGTGGTAGGGTAAAGCAAAATATTCTTTCATTGCCATCTGTGTTTGGGGAAGCTTAAAATCCCTTTACCAAGTACCCTTTACATTGAATGAAAGGGTATCCGTTAGCAACAGAGAGCTTTTCTAGACATTATCCAGCTTTGATATAGGACCCTTAGGGATCTGAATTACATCGTGTTGAAGTCAACCTAGTAATCAGAGCAGCCTTAACTTGTTTCTAAGCATAGTGTGGCCCAGACTTGTGTTTTGTGCTGCGTGATGATGTCCAGTGTAGTGAGAATGTGCACTTCTTTGGTGCAACAGACCTAGCTTTTTGATTGTGATTTACTGTAAACTCTAATTATAAATAATAGCCTTTGTCAGTAGTTTTGGGGGATTCTTGTTAATGTCAGTTTTATAGTTTGATTTTTTTTTTTTATTTTAATTTTTGAAACAATTGAGTACTGGTAAGACCAGCTTTTATTTTTCAGTCCCAAGGTACATGTGTTGTCAGTCCACAATAATGGACAATTGTTTACCTCTTAGCTTCAGAATTCAGTCACACAAAAATGCACACCTGATAAGATGTTTTTGCAAATACTCGTCTGGATGTTTCTGCCCCTTCCTCTCTCGGCTCAGTAACTTGATGACCATTCACTCATAATTCATGTCCATCCAAAGTGTAGTAGAAAGGGAAAAGAATGGGGACAGCATTAAAGAATTTTTAATTAAATGTAAATAACAGTTTTGAAGAGAAGGTGAAAAAAAAGAATATCTAAAAGCAAATGAGTTACAAATTAGGCTGATTTTTTTTTTGTTTGACGCAAAGTATATGCTTTATTATTTGCCTCTTGGTATACCCAAACATGGTTAGCTATTATCTTTCAGTTATGAAGTCTTTATTTAGCACATTGAGCACTACTGAAGTAGGATAGGCTATTATTCCCATCTAGAGAGTCAACAATACAATTAACCAAAGGTGTGACACAACATTTCTATATTTATTAGTAAATGATGTATTGTTTAGGTAGGTTTATGGAAAGAATCTTGGTGTATTTCAGTAGATAGATTTGTAATACAAAAGAGGGGAAAAGAGTGGTAAAGACCCTAATTTTAATTACTATTGTAATTCAATGTATGGTTATTGCTTCTACCGAGGATAGTGAGTACATTCTCAACAAAATGTGTTGATTCATTCTTAGAAACAGTGGCTTCCAGTGTCTCTTCCTGTGTAATATGAGTTCCCAATTTCAGTGCTTCCCACCCTTTTGATACCGCTACACATAAAAAATGATAACTGTAAGACAGACGAGTGCAAACAAATAAGTCTGGCCATACGGGAGGTTAATAATCCCGAAAAGGCCCTCCCTGACTCAGGACTCATTGAAGGCACACCAGTAACCTATATGCATCATGCCAGTGTTCTGTGATGTAATGGTCAGGATACTCTGTCCTGTATGACTTCTTAGAACCTCCCGTGATCAGGTTCTACAATATTTGCCTAAACCGATATTCACTGCTTCTAGCAGTCACTTGACTATTTCAGGTTCTTAAAGTCCCTCTGATGAAGCAGCAAAATGTTTCTGAATGAGGTAATACTAAATCAGAGCTTACTAAATACTACATGCTGTTATTATTATGCACTGTCATTTTGACCTGGTTGTGTTCATGATAAGGTAAAGAAAACTGATTTATTTGCCCCCCAGATGGCTGTTGTTCAAGCTGAGATGTGTGGATTATCATTGTAATCTAATTTCTCATAATTCCCTTACTTGAAAAACTCATTTGATTTTAGTTTCTGAAACACATTCTTATATAATTTTTGTTAAGCCACAAAAAAAAAAAATATACATGAAAATTTTTGAGAGAAAATAAATTGTTTTAAAAAGAAGAAGTGTTTTACTAATTTACTGACAGAAAGCAAATGTTCTCTCCTGGAACAGATGTAAGAAGTCCTACAAGGCTAACTGCTCTGTTCTTAGCAGGTCTGTGCCCGGTACTTGAGACGTGACATGTTACGTAGCTGATAAATTTGTGTTGCTATATTGCATATTGTATCAAAGTGAAAAAAATTCATTTGGACAGAATTTTACATTGTCAGTATTTTATTTCATAAGTAAAATTTTTGCCTCTTTATTGAGAACTGTAAGGATAATCGTTTCTTTTCTTCTATTTCAGAGTAAGAGTTCATTCTAAAATTATAGCTATGATAAACTTGCAGTAATTGAAGAAAAAGAATTTGGACAATTTTTAGATTTCTGTAGAATGAAATACTTCTTAATTTGTGATGGTTAAAGGACGAGGTTTATTCAGATTATGTTGTAACTAGTAATTTAAAAATTATATCACTGTAAGCCTTTTTAAAGAAAATACTCTTCCATTTACACTGAATGGAAAAGAGGGAGGTAAGCCTAACAGCCAGTGCCAAATATCTAAATACTGTCATTTACTAATGTGATAAGATACCAGTTTTTCTTTAAGATGAGCTTAACATTTGCCAGTTTTCAACAGAAGGAAAGTATTTCTTTGAAAGCTTATTATTTCAAATGTTCAATCAGCTGAAGTAATGGCATGGTTATTTTTCTCCTTTATCTCTGTATAGAATAGATAAAGATGTGGAAGACAAAAGACAAAAAGCCATTGAAGAGGTAACTTAAAACTGTTACTGATCATTAAGCCAGTTAAGCGTCAATTCTGCATGCATGTCTCCTCTTTTAGGATGACTTCCTTCAATCATTTCCATTCCAGGTCCCCACCAGCCTGGCCTGTCCCCAGCTTTGTCAAGCTCCCTTCTGTGCACCCATAAGACGATGTTGTTCATCCATTCCCCTGCCTCTCCTAGAGCGCTTACAATATTGTAATGATTGGTTTAATACTTCTCTCCCCTAGACTAAGGGATTTTTTTGGCCAATATTGTACTTCGTTTGTCTTTTCATTCTCCGGGCCTAGCACAGTTTGTCTTCCTTGTGCCTTCAGAATACTGATGAGCACAAGCTTTGGTTTCAAGTTGGAGTTTATGTAGAGGAAGTTGAATATTTTCAGACCTGAAAATCTAGATTGGCATTGGTAATGGTTTTATCTGTTAATTTGAATTTTTAAGACATACAATATATTGCATGAAATAAAATACCTTACTGAAAAACCGAAAAAAGTATATTCCAAATGTAGGGTCTGTGGGTTTTTTTTAATAAAAATAATAAACTAAGTTTTTCACTTGCTCCTTTGTTTGATGAATTTCTCTTAGAGTGTAAATAAGGATTAGCAATCTAGTTATTTCCCTTTATGTCATGGCAACATTTATTTTTCCTTTTTCCCTTGTTAGCCACCTCTGCTTCCCTCTATTCATTAGCTATATTTGGCCCTTCTGCACCCCAAAGACTTCAGCTGTGGAGTGTTTCGAGATCCAGTGATGTTCTCCCCCTCCTGCACTTACTTTTCTAGTGTCGATATTTTCCCTTTGTGTTTCAGATACAGCCTATTTCTTCAAAAACCATTTCACATACTGTACTGCTCTCAAACATTATTTACTTCTTTATCCAGAAACTTCAGAATTTGCCTTCTGATCGAATCACTTGATTCCACCACAGTTAGATATTCTCAGACTGGTTCCCATTTCCAAACATTTTAGGAAATATGCTTTCCCTTTTGAATCCTCAACTTTAAAGGGAAATTCAGTAGAAAATACAAGAAAATGAAGTCAGACTGAAGATTAGGGTCAGTGTATCTGAAACAAATATATCAGAAACAAATATTTTTAAATGTATAAGTATTTGAAAGAATAAATACATGTAGGTAGTAAAAACAAAACAAATTTAGACTTCAAAGAAAAATTATAAAATGAAAACGAAGAGCTTCTTGTTTCCCATCTTACTTCCTGAAAGTAACTCTGTGATATTTATACTTTCAGATTAATTTTATATATATAATAGCCAATGGCCTTTAACAGTTTTGCATAAATAGGATCATCATTCTCGCATTGTTTTACATCTTGCTTTTTTGGCTTAATAATGTTAGTTTTTTTAATTACTATTTTTTATTTTTTATTTTTATTATTAGCACATTTGATTTTAATAATAGTGTAGTATTCCTTTGTATGAATGTGTCGTATCCTAAGTCAGCCCCTATTGATAGATGTTTAGGTTGTGTTTGGTGTTCTATTGCAAATAATGGTTCAGTGAACCCACTTGTACACATCTTTGTGTAATTGAAACATACTTGCTAAGTCAGAGGCTTTGTTTGTAATTTCAGTTTTGATAAATTTTGCTATACTGCCCTCCCAAAAGGTGGTAACAATTTTTACTCCAGGCTGCATTATGGTACTTTCTGTTTTCTCATTATCTGCAATACTGATTATTTTTGAACCCTTAATTTGTGTTATTCTTAACACTTTAAAAATTTCATCTTGTTAATTTGGATTTGTATGTCTTTCATTTTGAGTCAACTAAATACATTGCTTCATTAGTCTATGGGTCCTTTATTTTTTTTTTTTCTGGGAATTGTACATATCATAATCTTTGCCACCTTCCCCTCTTCTTTCATATCTTTCCTCATGTCAAGGAAATTAGTTCTTTATCGTGTGTATGGCAAAATATGAAGAAAATGTTTTGGGGGTGAGTCCCACGTTGGGTGTAGAGATTACTTTAAAAAAATTACATCTGTAAAAAAAAAAAATACAGGAAAGAAAATGTTTTGAATTCCCTCTAAAACAGAGACGGAAGGGGAAAATCTTGTAGTAGGCTTTATTTTATATCTGGGATGAAAAAAGGAAAGATACGTATCCAAATGCTTTATCTCCATTTGAGTATACTGGCCGGTGGTATATGTTTAACATATACCATATACATTAACATATACAGTTAATGTTTAACAACTGGCCCTTTGGTTGTGGTAAGAGTATGAGTTTTAGAGACTCCTGCTGTCTGTAGTGTAAATACTCCAACCATGGCCGGTTTTGAGACATGACATCACTGAATGATAAAACAAGGGCAGTGGTGCACCAGTATATGTGGGCGTTACACCATACAGATGCAAAAGACATAATCTCAAGAGCATGGGTCCTCATAAGTGTAAAGTAATTAGCAGATAATGAGTGGGGGCATATATTACCTTTATTTTTGATATAATTTATTTAATTGTAACTTTACAAGTTTTTAACATTAGCTTTAACAACTGATGCACAAATTTCCTGAAAACTGACTAGATTTTGAGAGCCAGTGTAAGCCAGTTCCAGCACACCATTCATACTAGCTTACCTGTATACATCTATCTACATTTATTTCTTTCCTCTTCATCCTCCCTTTTGTCATCCCCACCTTCCCCCACCCAAGTTGGGAGGAATTAAAAATATTTTCAGCCCTTCGATTAATATTGAGTAGTTGAAATATTTAAGTGGTTGAAATATTAACATTTCTCTTTCTATATATACTGTAAATTTCTTCTATTTCACCTTTGGTCATTTGTGCTTTTAAGTATTAAAATTTTTAAATGTAACTATAAAGTCTGTGTAACATGTTTGGTGATTATTTGATTATTTGAAAATAACAGATACTTTTTATATTTTGGGAGGAATTCACGCCTAATTGTATGACTTTAATTTTTCTAGTTTTTCACAAAAGATGTCATTGTACCCTCTCCTTGGACTGATCATGAAGGGAAACAGCTTTCAGAGTATCATTCCAGTAAATGTGAGTTGTACTAAAAATCATATGAATAGATAAAAATCATAGAATCATAAAACTCAGTGACTATAAAGCAATATATAGTAAAGTGTCCACTTGTCTGCTTTGGTAAGGGGCTTGATACACATTAGATTTCTGGATACCAGAAGATTTAACCTTTTAAGGATCAAGCTTCCAAGTAAGGAATGAACAAGTCACGAGAATAAAAGGCACAGCATAGAGAATACAGTCAGGAATACTGTATTGGTATTGTATGGTGACAGATGGCAGCTATGCTTCTGAACACAGCACAACAGAGTTGTATAGAGTTGTCAAATGCACAGAGCCCTCTTTCCCTGCCCCTCCCCTGCTCATGCTTGCACACGCTCAGTCTTTCTCTCTTTCTCAAATAAATAAACTTAATAAAAAAAAACTCTTTAAAGGTTACAGTTTAAAACATAATTAAAATGTACTGAGTTCTTATTTTGGGCCATTTTATTCTGATTTAACTTTTTCTTCATGACCGTTGTGAATATCAGTTATGGTGGTTGTAGAGGATTCATTGATGCAGAAATAGTTGGTATTGAATAAAGAACTGAGTTGTTAATGATTTCTGCCCAATTTTCAAGGTTAATTTCTAAAACGAGATTCTTAAATTGCTTTGCTTTTTGCTAATTTACTGATTTCTTATAAAGGTAAAGGAGGTATGGACACTTGACCTCTAGGGTAAAAGAATATAGCTGATTATCTGCAATATTGGTAAGGAAATTGAAGGACAAGCCAGGAATCTTTCAAATATTTTTCCACCCCCAGGAAATGGTTATATTTGCTCTCAATGTCCTCTGAGTTGTGAGCAATGTTAGAGTATTATACATATAGGCTCATTTCAGTGAAGTTGCCCACTCTTTTATGTAGCATGCATTAATTATGCTCTCAGTATAAGAGAGACTGTTCCATTCTTTAGCAAAAACGCAACAATAATAGGTAAAATGGCTTGAGCACTCTCCATATGCCCTACAGTGCTAAGTACTCTCAGTAATTCCTCACAGCAGCTCACCTGCGGTAGGTACTATTATTGGCCTCATTTGATAGATGAGAAAACCTCGTTTTAGAAAGGTGAAAGCACTTGTTCAGGATTACAGAGATCATAGAAGTGGTAGAACCTGGATTCAAAACTAGGCGTTCTCAGTTGGATTCTGCATTCTCAGCCATTATAAACCGAAGGTCGCGTGCAGTAGTAGATGGAGACCTGGGCTGGGAGACCTCCTGCTACTTTAAATCTGTAGGGCTAATCTGGATCAAAGTATTCAATCTCTTTAGACCTCAGCTCTTTACTTGTGAAACAAAGGAATTGAACGACATAGTTGTCTGTTAATGTCCCTCCCAGCCCTAAAATTTCTATCCAAGGTGCCATTTTCACAGACACTACTTTTATTTTGGGTTTTTGAACAGATGAATCAGCCTTCCTATGTGGTCTCTATACTGTGTTCAGTGGCAAGAATGGTTTTGTTTATTCACATTGGCTTATACTGTTAACTTTTACTATTACTAATACTTATGCAGCAAGGCACTTCAATGAATATAATCGTGTGTTTTTATTTATGGTCTTCAGTAGGATTTTCTTTAGATTGTACACACAGGCTGAGAATCTCTAGGGTATAGG
The DNA here is from genome assembly GCF_028018385.1 of Neofelis nebulosa. Classification (NCBI taxonomy): domain Eukaryota; kingdom Metazoa; phylum Chordata; class Mammalia; order Carnivora; family Felidae; genus Neofelis; species Neofelis nebulosa. Next base: position 196,539,062 of record NC_080782.1, on the reverse strand, counting down.
CTATGTGTTTCCCTGTTTTGACTACGCAGTGCCCCCCTGCTCTCCAGAATGACTGCACAGTCTACACAACCAGTAACAGTGCCTAGGATTCCTGTGTCCCCGCAGCCCTGCCAACATTTGGCATTATCCATCTTTCACATGTTTGCCTTTCCTATGGGTTGTTTGCCATTCTAAGTGATTGTTGAAATTTTCATTTCTTCATATACTAATGATCTTTGAAATTTTCTTTCTTGTAAAATACCTATTAATAATTTATTGGTCATATTTTTAGTGGATTTGCGGTCTTTTTTCTCTTGTTAATGTGTAAGACACCTTGTATAACATAGTTCTATTGGTTCTAAACATTTGAAATACCATCTCTCATTCCGCCATATATATACCATTTTTGTTCTTCATGTCTTTGGTTGCATAGAAATTCTTATTCTGATGTAATCAAAACCATCAAATTTTTTTCTCATTTTATTGTGTTCTTAAGCTTATTTAAAAAGTCCTTCTAAAGATATTTGCAAATGACATATCGGACAAAGGGCTAGTACCCAAAATCTATAAAGAGCTCACCAAACTCCACACCCGAAAAACAAATAACCCAGTGAAGAAATGGGCAGAAAACATGAATAGACACTTCTCTAAAGAAGACATCCGGATGGCCAACAGGCACATGAAAAGATGCTCAGCGTTGCTCCTCATCAGGGAAATACAAATCAAAACCACACTCAGATATCACCTCATGCCAGTCAGAATGGCCAAAATGAACACATCAGGAGACTATGTGGAGAAACAGGAACCCTCTTGCACTGTTGGTGGGAATGCAAACTGGTACAGCCACTCTGGAAAACAGTGTGGAGGTTCCTCAAAAAATTAAAAATAGACCTACCCTATGACCCAGCAATAGCACTGCTAGGAATTTACCCAAGGGATACAAGAGTACTGATGCATAGGGGCACTTGTACCCCAATGTTTATAGCAGCACTCTCAGCAGTAGCCAAATTATGGAAAGAGCCGAAATGTCCATCAACTGATGAATGGATAAAGAAATTGTGGCTTATATACACAATGGAGTACTACGTGGCGATGAGAAAGAATGAAATGGCCCTTTGTAGCAATGTGGATGGAACTGGAGAGTGTTATGCTAAGTGAAATAAGCCATACAGAGAAAGACAGATACCATATGTTTTCACTCTTATGTGGATCCTGAGAAACTTAACAGAAACCCATGGGGGAAGGGAAGGAAAAAAAAAAGAGGTTAGAGTGGAAGAGAGCCAAAGTATAAGAGACTCTTAAAAACTGAGAACAGACCAAGGGTTGATGGGGGGTGGGAAGGAGAGGAGGGTGGGTGATGGGTATTGAAGAGGGCATCTTTCGGGATGAGCACTGGGTGTCGTATGGAAACCAATTTGACAACAAATTTCATATATTGGGGAAAAAAAGTCCTTCTAGGGGAAAACAATCAAAGAAACACTTGCAAAAGATTTGAAAAGTGTAATAGTGCTGCAGTAGGTGTCTTTTTATTTTTTTATTTATTTTTGAGACAGAGAGAGACAGAGCATGAACGGGGGAGGGGCAGAGAGAGAGGGAGACACAGAATCGGAAGCAGGCTCCAGGCTCTGAGCCATCAGCCCAGAGCCCGACGCAGGGCTCGAACTCACGGACTGTGAGATCGTGACCTGAGCCGAAGTCGGACGCTTAACCGACTGAGCCACCCAGGTGCCCCAGTAGGTGTCTTTCTAATCTAAGGTCAGAGGAGGAATGCTGTTGGAAGATAATTTAAGCTGAGACTTAATTAGCCAGACTCAGCAAATGAGGGAGGAAAGTGAGAATAGTATGAGAAATACCTAAATGTGAGAGAGAAGCTGTTTGCTTATTGATTTATCTTAAAAGAATTTTTTTAATGTTTATTTTTGAGAGGGAGAGGGAGGGGCAGAGAGCAAGGGAGACACAGAATCTGGAAGCAGTCTCCAGGCTCTGAGCTGTCAGCACAGAGCCCAACGTGGGGCTCAAACTCAAGAACCTGAGCTGAAGTCGGACACTTAATTGACTGAGCCACCCAGGCACCCCAGCCACCTGTTTTTTGAAGATGTTCAAATAACTAGTGTTTAGTTGGAGGATGACTGTGCTAGAGACAGAGACAAGGTTTTGAAGGGCTTCCTATGGTGCTAAGGTGTTTGGACTGCAGACTGAAGGACATTTTCGGCAGCATAGTGCCTTGATTATATTTGTTATAGAAGGTCACACTGCTTACAGCAAAGAAAGCATTTGAATGTAGAATTTTCTTTTTTATATATTCTGATAGCATTTAATAGGAGGCTTCAATTCACTTGCCCGTCCACCCACTTACTCATTCACCCATTTATTTATTTAGGTTTGTTAAGTTACTGTATTCTGTAATGTTGTTTTAAGCTTTCTGGAGTTTTTTTTTCTTCTTCTCCGTGCCTTTTCCTCCCTTTTATTTTGTTTATATTAGTCATTTTTTTCATTGTGTGTTTGTTTTTTTATCTGATTATTTTCAAGTTACAAAACTTAGTAGTCATTAATTTTCAGTTAAAAAAATTATTTTCACTTACTTTTGACTCCTGTTATGAAAAAAAAAAAAACTGAGCATGGTTTTATCAAATTTTAGGTTTTGTCAAAATGATCTGGCATTTTAATTCAGACAGTTTAACCCATATTACAAAAACATTAAGCAACAGAGGACTTGAGGACTTTGAGGTATGCTAACGTGCATCCTCAATCTTTTAAGGTTAACATAATGGAGAGTAACCGCACTTTGCTTAAAAATTGTTACTTGGTGCCTCCTTATTTGCTGTGGCAATCCTTTAAGTTTTATCTTTGTGCTCCCTCAAAGTTAAAAAAACTAACAGAAACATGCCAAATTATTATATATGCAGACATTTATTTTTTAAATGTTGTAAAGTAAAAGTTTTCACTCTTCATTTTTTTTTACTCTGAAAAAAGTAATCCTAAAGTAAATGAAGAATATAAAATATAAGATTTGACACTTAATATGTTTTACAGGTATTAACATAACTAGTGAATCTCCAGTTGGAAGAAAGCTTACCATCCATGCTGAGAAAAACAATGGTAAGTATAAATATAATCTAAAATGAAGAATGTTCCACATTAAACTACATTTGATTTTAAATTCAGTTTGTGTGATAACATTTTAGTCTGGAATTGAAATTATTTAATTATGAATGAACTATAGGAAAGCTCATTTTAAAAAATAATCAGAATAGATATATCCTGCCAGTTTTAGAAATAGCAGTAGTGTGTGTGTGTTTTAACATTTTTATTTATTTTTGAGAGACAGAGCATGAAGGGGGGAGGGGCAGAGAGAGAGGGAGACACAGAATCCAAAGCAGGCTCCAGGCTCCGAGCTGTCAACACAGGGCCCAACACGGGGCTCGAACTTGCGAATTGAGAGATCGTGACCTGAGCCCAAGTCAGATGCTTAACCAACTGAACCACCCAGGCGCCTCAATGTGTTGTTTTCTTGTTTAAAGCATGTGAGTTGTTTTCTGGTTTGGGACAGCATTTAAAAAAAAAAATGTGTGCGGATATTGGGAAATCTACCCCCAAATACAGGTGACCCTTGAACAACTTGGGGGCTTGGGGTACCAGTGCCCCATGTAGTCAAAAACCCATATATAACTTTTGACTCCCCCCCAAATTTAACTACTAATAGCCTACTGTTGACTGGATGCCTTATTAATAACATAGTTTATTAACACATATTTTGTATGTTATATGTATTATGTAGTGTAGTCTTACAATAAAATAAGTTAGAAGAAAATGTTAAGATCCTAAGGAAGAGAAAATACATTTATAGTACTTTACTGTATTTATTGAAAAATGTGCACATTTAAGTGAACCCATGCAGTTGAAATCCATGTTATTGAAGAGTCAGGTGTATAGGCTGGCTTCTTTTTTTTTTAAGTTTATTTATTTTGAGGGAGAGAGAGAGAGAGAGAGAGGGTGCTTGCAAGCATGGGAAGGGCAGAGAGAGAGGGAAAGAGAATCCCAGGCAGGCTCTGCACTGTCAGTGCAGGTCTTGATCTTATGAATTGTGAGATCATGACCTGAGATGAAATCAAGAGCCAGACATTGAATCGACTGAGCCACTCAGGTGCCTTAGGCTGGCTTCTTTTTTGATTCCAGCACCAACAGTACAACCAGGAATTAACTCTTGGCGTTACCAGGTTTATATCAGTGCTGGAAAGTCGGGGAAACTGCTTAAAGAAAGTTGGCATGTTAGTTAATAGAATACATAAATGAAATTATTCAGTTTGGCTGAAACAGCATGGGGAGATGGTTGATTGGGAAGCACATGCTAAATTGCATGTAATATGCTTGCATTGATTTATCTATGTTTGTATTTATTTATCTGCTTGCTTCCAGCTGCTTGTCAGACATTGCTGTCTCTTCCTGTGGATTTTAATTTAGAAAATGTATTAGGTAAGTATTGTATTTGTTTAAAACTTTAATAACTTAAATAGAAGGTTTTATTTTGATGGCTTTTCGTAAATGGAAATAGGTGGCAATGTCTCTAAAGAAGTGGGGAAACCATCCTGAACTTTCTCCTTTTAGCATGGCCTTAATTAGCCTTTTTGTGATAATGAATTTTACTGTAGACATAAACTATTCATGGGCAGATCTTATTGGTATTACCTATACTAATCATGAAGTACTCAAAAAAGAATAATTTCAGATTTCCAACGTCACATATGCAATTAAACCTTGCCCTCTTTTTTGAACAAAATTCAAACATATAGTACATGCTGGTTTCTTAAGAAAAAATCATATAACTGAAGCATAATTGCTCTTCAAAATGACTAGCTTTGCCTTTTATTCTGTTAACATTAAATATAGGTGACTATTTTAGAGCTGATGAATTTTCAGATCAGTCTCCTGGAAACCTCAGTTCTTCATCCCTCAGAAGAAAGCTATTTTTAGATGGCAATGGAAGTATTTCTGACTCCTTACCTCCAGCTTCTCCCAGAAGTCCTCGCAGTGGTGCTCAAGCCTCACTTGAGGTTTTTTATTCGATAGATTTATCTCCTGTACGGTGTAGGAGCCCTGTGCAGACCCCAAGTTCGGTAAGAAGTGCACTAAAAGTGGTGGTTAGTTTGCTATGAGATGGACCTCGATGCTCATTTCACATTCCAGGAATGGTTGTTGTGGATTTTATATTTCGTGAGGATTAGGCTAGTTCACATTTTGTCGTTAGGAGTATTTTTGGTCAGATTCTGTTTCTGACCTAGAGGTATATGGGATGACCAGATTTGTCACGAGTCTCTAGAAATTTCAGTGTAAGTTGTTTACTGAACTATGTAAGATTCTCAGTATCCCACAACTGGATTGCCATTAATGGAGTAATTTAATTTAAAGCTGTTCATAAACAGCTGCTAGGATGAAATAGAATGGTTTGTTTAAACACTGCATTTATATTTTATTTTGATTAACAGACTCTATTTCAAAATTTTTGTAACAGTCTTCTTAATTGTCCTTGCTATAAGATGCCTTGCCTTTTGGTGGATGACCAAACTTTATATGACCTACTTTATAAATGTGTTTTGAAGATGAAGATAAATAACATATGGTGTATATAACAAATTAAGAAAGAGAACCATGTGATTTTATTTATTTATTTTTATCACAGGGGCAGTTTTCTTCCAGCCCTATTCAGGGGAGCACAAAAAAATACAGTTTGGGAAGTATAACCAGCCCTTCACCTATTTCTTCACCCACTTTCTCGCCAGTTGCACTTCAAATAGGAAAGACTCCGCTCTCGGGTATGTCTCAGAATAAAATACCTATTTGAAATTTCATGTTACTATTATTTGTTATTAAAAAGGTTCTTTTTTAGCTTGTTCGAACTATAGAGCTCTAACTAGGTGAGCTCCACTCACCTTCTGAAATTTAGAAACTGGCTTTTTTATAAAAGGAACAATTTACCTTCAAAAACTGGATTCTCAGCAAAGTTCTGTGCTACTATTAAACACAGGTAATCTGATTAGCAGTATTACATCAAGCATTCTTATAAAGGGAATCAAAGAAAGATGGCAATTTTAGAGTTCAGTTGGTTTCTGTATGCCTTCTGACCTGGAGGGTCAGGCTTTGGTAATCAGATATTCATATTTTGTAAAGATACATTTGAGTAAGGTTTTAAGGTATAGTGTGTGGAGATTTATATATTTCTCTTAACACTATGTCAGTATCTCTGAAAAAAATTACAGCTTCTTTTGAAAAAATTATTCACAATCAAAAGCTATTCATAATAAATAAAATTGGAAACCTAAAAACTACTTTTATGTATGTATGTGTACTTTTGTACATACTTTATGTATGTATGTGTACTTTTATATAAATACTTACACATGTACTTTCGTGTGGAGATAGACATACACGGACCACAGTTCTGTATTCTGCTTTTTTAGCAAAGTATGGTATCATGAATATTTTCATAGGTCATTGAAATCATTTATTTTTATTTTTATTTTTATTATTATTATTTATTATTGAAACAGATTTTGAATCACTATATAATATCCCATATCATGGATGCATCATTTGTTTTCAGCCATTGATAACTTTTAAAATGTTTCTAATTTTTCTTTATCAAAAACCTTATTATTTTTGTATTTACATTGTACTGTACATATTTATATTTTTAGGTTAAATTCTCAGAAGTAGAATTATTTGATCAAAAGGGGTGAATGTTTTTAAGGCTCTGGATGAATTTTATCAAATTTTCTACATGAAAGTTTGTATCAGGGGCACCTGGGTGGCGCAGTCGGTTGAGCGTCCGACTTCAGCCAGGTCACGATCTCACGGTCCGTGAGTTCGAGCCCCGCGTCAGGCTCTGGGCTGATGGCTCGGAGCCTGGAGCCTGTTTCCGATTCTGTGTCTCCCTCTCTCTCTGCCCCTCCCCTGTTCATGCTCTGTCTCTCTCTGTCCCAAAAATAAATTAAAAACGTTGGAAAAAAAAAAAGAAAAAAGTTTGTATCAGTTGAAATTTTTATCAACAGTATGTAAGAAAGTCAGTTTCTCCCATCTAGAAACACCGGTATTACCATTCTTTGTGAGGTTTCTTAGTTTGGTATATTACAAAAATGCCTCTTACTGATTTTTGTATCTTTGATTATGATGATATTGAACTCTTTCTGAATATTTATTGGTCATTTATTTGGGGGGAGGGATTCTTAGTATTTTACTGTTTTTGTTGAATAAATGCTTTCTTATTGCTTTAACTTCAATATTTTTTATTGTTTGTGTGGCTGAACACTTCGTATGTTTATTTACCATTGGGAGGATTGGTTATGGAATCTTGCCTATTTTTTTTTGAATGTTTGTTTATTTTTGAGAGAGGGAGAGAAAGAGAGCGAGCAGGGAAGGGGCAAAAGTAAGGGAGACACAGAATCCGAAGCAGGCGCCAGGCTCCGAGCTGTCAGCACGGAGCCCAGCATGGGGCTCGAACCCACGAACTGTGAGATCATGACCTGAGCCATAGTCGGACACTCAATCAAGTCACCCTGGCGCCCCTTGCCTATTTATTTTTATTAATTTTTGTTTTCATTAAGCCAATGAAGTTCTAAGAAGTATTACATTGTAAAGCATTTTTATCATTTTGATTATCATTGTTAAGGTCTTTGACTCATTTTGTTTTGTTTTAAATATTTATTTATTTTTGAGAGAGAGAGGCAGGCGCAAGTGGGGAAGGGCCAGAGCAGAGGCAGGGCTGGGGGTGGGGTAGGCAGAAGATCCGAAGGAGGCTCTGCGCTGACCGCGAGCTCAATGCGGGGCTCGAACTCATAAGCCTTGAGATCACGACCTGAGCCGAAGTCAGACACTCGACTGACTGAGCCACCCAGGCGCTCCATTAAATTCTTTGTTATTGCAAATACTATTCTACAGCTTTTTGCTTGCCTTTTAACAAATTGCTTGTAGTATTTCACAAGGTTTTTACATACTTCATTTACCAGGTACAGCTATTAACTTGTAGCTGTCAGCTGATTTATACAGTATTTTCTTTGTATATGAATAGTATTGTTACTATAATAATATTGTATGTGAATATGTAAATGAGTAATATACAATGTTAATATAATATACAATATATTATAGTAGCAATATGTTTATGGGGAAATAATTCTCAGGAAGTAAATTATTTTGATAATTGAAAGGAAGTACCAGAGGAATTCTTTTTGAAGAGTCTTACCCTACTTAAAGAGACACATTGATTTGCACTGTTGTTTTTAACACCTAAATTTCACTTAAGTAAATAGTACAGTGTTACAGAAATCCAATTTTTCTGGCATTAAAACACGATAATTACCATTCAGTAATGTCTTTTCCATTTGTATGTTTTTGTGATGTAATTTTTCCTTTCCAATCTTTTAGAACAAAGGAAGTTTACTTTTCATTCTCCTGATAATTCGTCTGGAACAACAAATTCTAACGGAATTACTAATCCATGCATCAGAAGTCCTTATATAGATGGTTGCTCACCAATTAAGAATTGGTCTCCTATGAGACTGGAAATGTGTACGGGTGGTACTCAGTATCGGACCTCACTGATTCGGATACCCTTTCCTCTTGAGGCTCACGGTGAAAATGAAGACCAAGTGAATCTTCCTCCCACGGATGCCTCATCACCAGCCATGGACACCGCTGCACACCTGCGGCAGTTGGACAGTGACACTTCTCCACGTGGCACACGTGTAGTAGTGACCGCCATGTCTATCACACAGAATCAGTCCAGTGCTTCTGAGAAAGAATTAGCACTGTTGCAGGATGTTGACAGTGAGAAGGAGAACAACACTGTGGACATGGTTGATCCTGTAGAGATAGCAGATGAGAACACTTGGATTAAGGAGCCAGTTGATAATGGGAGTTTGCCCATGACTGATTTTGTGAGTGGAATTGCCTTCAGTATTGAAAACTCTCACATATGCATGTCACCTCTTGCAGAAAGCAGCGTCCTTCCTTGTGAAAGCAGTAACATTCAGGTAAGATAATTTAATATTCTGGAGTCCTTTACTTTCTCCTGTACTCTGTTTTTCTCAAAGATTGTACTAAGAAAGAAAATGGGTTAAATGTGAGGATTGTAGCAGGAGCCCCTGGGTGGCTCAGTCGGTGAAGCGTCCCACCTTGGCTCAGGTCATGAGCTCGCAGTCCATGGGTTCGGGCCCTGCATCAGGCTCTGTGCTGACAGTTTGGAGCCTGGAGCCTGTTTCAGATTCTGTGTCTCCCTCTCTCTCTGCCCCTCCCCCACTCGCACTCAGTCTGTCTGTCTGTCTCTCTCTCTCTCTCTCTCTCTCTCTCTCTCTCTCTCTGTGTCTCAGAAAATAAATAAACATTAAAAAAAATTTTTTTTAATGTGACGACTGTAGCATTATGTAACATTTAAAAAAAATATCCATACATGGTGATGCTAAGAGGGTTAGTTGCTTTTTTTAATTTGGACTGATGGTGCGTATTTATTATTCACGTTAACTGATACTTATTCGGAGTAGGAAAGGATGACAGCAGAAAAGAAATCAAGCTGCTCTGTTTCTACAGAGTGCTAGGGTCAGGCAACCTCTCAGGATTCATCTCCCCCTCTCGTGTGAAGCTAGCACCAAGGAAATTCAATTCCTGGTAAGGTACTTGTCTTGTAAAATTTCAGTAGTTCTATTTTTCCTTTATATGGTTTGGGAAGAAAAAAACAAGTTAAAGGACTTTTATGTATATGCTTTTTGTACTTTTTAAAAATGATTTATAACCAACATTTTTCACTTAATCACACATTTCCAGTTTGCAGTATCTGACAACAGGAAAGCATGATTCATTTGACAAATAAACTTCATAGCCAGTACTTACTTTTTTTTTTTAAGTTTATTTATTTTGAGAGAGAGAGAGCACAAAGAGGGAACAGAGAGAACAGGAGAGAGAATCCCAAGCAGGCTACACACGGTGAGTGCAGAGCCTGATGGGAGGCTCGAATCCGCAAACCGTGATCTCATGACCTGAGCTGAAATCGAGTCAGACGTTTAACCAACTGAGACACCCAGGCTCCCTGCCAGCATTTACTTTCAGAAAGACATTTGTTCCATTAATTGCCATAGTTTTTTGGTTTGTTTTTTTGAGAAAAAGAGTGCGAGCAGGGGGGTGGGGGGAGGGAGGGGCTGAGGAGAGAGAGAGGGAACCTTAAGCAGGCTCCATACTCAGCATGCAGCCCAGCACAGGGCTCGATCCCACAAAGCTGGGATCATGACCTGAGCCAAAATTGAGTCCGGTGCTCAACCATCTGAACCACCAGGCAACCCAATTGCCATAGTCTTTGAGCTGAGAACTTTAAAATAGTCAAAAAGGCAGTTCTCACCTGCCATTTCATAGTAACAACATTTAACAGTTATGTAGCTCTTAGTGTATGCCAGGTGTTATTCTGAGTACTCTACGTATGCTAATTTATTGAATCTTCACAACAGCCCTATGAAATAGGTGGACTGTTGTCCCCATTTTACAGAGGAGGAAACTGAGGGTCAGAGAGGTTAAGTAATTTACCTATATCGCTAATAAGTGGTGGTGCAAGATTTGAATCCTGGCAATATGGCTTTAGAGTTCATTTTATTTAATCCAGGTTTGGACGGACTCCTAGTAATAGCTAACACGGACACAGTGCTTCAGTGTGTCAGGCACTCTCCCAACCACCTTATCTGTAGTCATTCATTTAATTCTCCTACCACCCTATAGTGCCCTAGTGCTGTCAGGTTTGGAATGCTAAAGTTTAAAACTCACAGGGGGATCCTAAATGGCCCAAAATTAAATATAATCATCTGCTCAGATTTTTATGTCTATAATGGTCTCTCCTGACTTCTAGGATCATTGCTCAGGAAAAATACACTAGAATCACTTTTATATATTTTAGCTTCTAAATTTGGTTCCTATATGAAAAAGCACTTAGAGTCAAACTTAGCCTTCAAGGTATTGTTAACTTCTTTTTCTCTCTCTCTCTTTTCCTCACTACCTTTTTTTGTTTTTCCAGAGCATTTATAGAAGGATCATAAAATGCTTTCACTGCCATACACTTTGATCATCTAATTCAACTACCCATTGGAAGCCTATATCACTACTAAATTATCATCCACTGTCTGCTTGAGTACCTGCCAGGGGTATTCTGGTCCATTTTCGGGCTTCTCTTATCATTACAATCTCTTCCCCACATTGAGATAAAATATGCTTCTGTCTGTGATATCTACCAGTCAGTTTCAGTTTTACCCTTTGGGCCATATCATAATCTTAACCTTTTGCAGAGCATTTTGTAGTTTAAAAATGTTTTCAGGTGTTCTTGTGTTCCTACCGCAAAGGTAGCTTCTAAACATTTGAAGACAGCCACATTTCCCCAGGGTCTCTTGACTTGCTGGGTGGACGGGTTGGCCTCCGCGTGTGGTGGTGCACAGCTGTCATTCTAGAATCTCCCTTCATCAGACTAGGAATTCTCTTCCCCTTTCCTGTGTTCTGTCTCCTGTTTTCTACATTCCATCCTTCTCTTTCCTGGTTTATCTCACACTTTACTGGAACAAATTTTCTGGTATCTTTGTGAGGAGAAGTACATTTTTTTAGATACTGCATGCCTGATCGTGTATTCTTCATTCTCTCACATGAGAGTTTGGAAATAATTATCCTTCAGACTTTGAAGGCATTGTTTCATTGATTTTCTTTCATGATTGCTGTTGACATATCTGAAGCCATTTTTAAAAATATTTTTAATGTTCATTTATTTTTGACAGAGACGGAACATTAGCGGGGGAGGGGCAGAGAGGGAGTCACAGAATTCGAATCAGGCTCCAGGCTCTGAGCTCTCAGCGCAGAGCCCTCCATGGGGCTCGAACCCACCACCCACGAGATCATGACCGGGGCCAAAGCCAGATGTTTACCCGACTGAGCCACCCACGTGCCCCTGAAACCATTTTAATACTTAATCTCTTATAAATGGTCTCTTTTTACCCAGCCCTGGACATAAATGGATCTTTTCTTTGTCTACAGTGTGCGGAGATGTCAGTGCTCCTTTGGAGCGGGTACCTTTGCGTCCGTGGTACTGGCACTCAGCAGGTCTTTATGACCTGTAAACTCGTGCCCTTCACTTGGATCTTTTTATCCTAAATTTCTCCTGTCTCACTTTCCTTTCTGGAATTTCCTTTTAATTCTCCAGTTTTTAAAATCTTTTCACTCTATTTTTTATCTCCTTTTCTAATTTTGGGGGAGTTTCTTCATCTTTATATAGTAATTCTTCTATTATGTTTTTGTTTCTGCATCTTTCATTTCTAAGGTTTTTGGGTGGCCAGGGAGTTGTGTTTTGCTTTTGGTATCTGAAAATCTGTAGCATGACTGGCAAGCATCGCGTGGTCTGGCCTTTGCCTTACTCATCGGCTTCATTTTATTTTCCTTCCCTTTGTTTCAGTCACATTAGCTTTCCAGAGTTTTAAACAGCCACGTTCCCTCTTGTCAAAAGAGCCTTTCCACACACTGTGTAGAATTTCTGTCTCTCCCACTTTACTTAGTTAACTCCTATTAGTCTTTTAGTTCACAACTTAATGGTTACATCCTCAAAGGAGTCCTCCCTGATCACTGTAGCCAAGCCAGATCTCATTATATGCTTTCATAATTCCCTGTACGCTTTGCATTCTTGCCAGTCAGACCATCTATCACGCAATCATGTATGTTTGTGTTTATCCCAGAGCTTATGTAATAGCTACTCATTAAATATTTTGGAATGAAAACAGAATGGATATAGAGGTAAGTTCAACCAGAAGGACTGTATAAAGTCAGAACACTGATCCAGCCTTTTGACCCCTGAGGAAAAGGTTTGGTGAAGGAAGCAGAGCCCCCGAAGGACACTGAGAAGGACCAGGAGGCGGTGGGGGGAAGAGGGGGACATGAGGAAAGCACAGTGTCATGGAACAGCTTAAGGAAAGAAAGGTTAGTACTACGAAAGTAAGAGCAAGGGATATAGAGCTTGAAAAGTAGCTGTTGAATTAATAACAAGTAATTTGGTGAGTGAAGAGCCTCAAGGTGGGGAGGTGAAAAGTGAATGGAAGGAAGGTAAAGGAGGTGAGGAATGACACACTATGTGTAGATAACTCTTTGAAGAACATTAGTTGTGAGGGGGAGGGTTGCCATAGCTAGAGAAGAACATTAATGTCCAAGATCGTTTTGTAGTTTCTTTTTTAACTTTGTTTTTCACTTTAGATGGGGGAACTAGCATATTTAACTGGAGAGGGAGAAGAGTAAAAAGAACAAAGAAAACCAGAAATTGGGCACGATAATTATTAATAATAGGTATCAATTATGTATCCTTTTGAAGTATGAGAGACCAGGGCGAGTATCTCACAGTTAGAATCTAATCCTCATGATACCTTCCAGCAGATGTGATAAATATAATCTGTAAAAAAGTGATGAATTTTATATATGAAGGAACCAAGGCGTGCAAGATGGGATAGACTGTAGAGCTCTGGTGGGGGATTAGCACAAGTGACCCTTCCACTATCGTAGGGGGTGGGGGGCTGGGGTGGACGTGGGTGCACATATTTGTAGCTGGGGCTAGCATGGCTTTAAGGGCCTTGGGCTTGGGAAAGCAAAATGGCAGATTTCAGCTGATTTACTAGCTCAGTTAGTTTTCTGTTTCAGGAAGTGAGAGCTTCTGTGACCTTGTTCCCTCTTATTGACAACAGCAAGAATAGGAGGGTTGTAGGCTAATAGTTTGGTCATTGTGAGTAGAGTTCACATGAGTGTACTTTCAGTGCACTGCCTTAACTAATGGGAGACAAAGTCTTCTGTGACAAGTAGCGAGCAAGAGGGACAGAGGACGAGGAAGAGGAGGATGGTGAGGGAAGGGTGAAAGTGCTGAGGCCTGATTTCAGGGAATGGACAACAAGCCACAACTCTTGCCAGCTGCCAACCTGAACCTGGAAGGTTTTTGAAAGACCGCATCTGATTCATGTGGGGGAAAAATATAGTAACTGTGTAGGGTGATGGCAGTAGAAACACCATTTAAAGGCAGCGTAGTCTAACTGGAAGCATTCAGAACTCAGTTTGAATTACAGTTTGGTCATTTACAGGCTGTGGGATCTTAAGACAAGGTTCACTTGACAGTAGAGCGTGACTTTTTAAGCTAAAAAAGCACCTCATCTACAGCTAAGAACAACTATAAAATGTTTCTGATGCCCCTGATGCCTGTGGGAAGTTACGAGATGACGTGTACTGTCTAGTTGGCCTGTGGTACACATCATTAGTAGTGGTCTCGATGAGAGCCAGTGCGGTCCGCCAGCATCTCATGGGGCCGCCCGTTGATTATTCTCTTCCTGTGGAGTGGGACAAACTCCTGTGCCTGTCTTACTCCCTACTGTATTCACTTTTCCCTTGATGTATTGCTATTGAGTTCCCTAAGCCAGTTGTTTGGCGCTAGTGATAAAAGTGTAATTGGCAGGGGGGCCTGGGTGGCTCAGTCATTTGAGCATCTCACTCTTGACTTTGGCTCAGGTCATGATCCCAGGGTGGTGGGGTCGAGCCCCGCTTTGGACTCTGTGCTAATTGTGGAACCTGCCTAAGATGGTCTCTCTTCTCTCCCTCTACCCCTCTCCCCCACCCTCTCCCTCTCAAAAATAAAATAAAAAATGAGTCATTGTCAGCTCCTCTGGAAGCAATCTGGTAATTATATTTTTGATCAAATAGCTGTTGAATGGCAACACAACCAGGTGTTTCCCCTAGAATGTAATGGAAGGTTGTTTTTTTTGTTGTTGTTTTTGTTTTAGGTGTTACAAGGATTTTATTCAAATACAATGTTACTCCCAGTGGTCAACACATAGGCATCCATCTCTGAAAACTGGAAACATTTTTCTAAGATTATGAATGCACATAGGATATTACTTAGGATATTCTGATGTTGGTGATAGGGACAAAAATACACAATCTTTTCCTTCCTTCTGAACCTAATTTGCAACAAAGAGTTTAAGTGCAGGGTGAATCCCTCCCCTGGTGGGGTTTTGTGTTTGGTGCTCAGCACTGCGCAGGTAGATGCCGTGTGTGTAGTGCACAGAGCTTGGAGCCTCAGCTCTTCATCACTGCATTCTGATACTGTGAAAGTCCCCTTTCTGACCCTTCACTTCCTCATGTGTGAAGTTAATAGGGTTGTCGCACGGACACAGTAAGAATGGCATTATACAGATTGCCTTACAGGCCCTGGCACTTTTCTAGGGACTCAGTAAATGTTTATTATACATGTACCTAAACTGCAGTTTGCCAGAATCCCTTGTTTAATTTGGGGCTGCCAACAGTACATCCTAGAATGCTACAGTTAGTTAATTAAAATAAAAAGTTGAACTAACACCTAGAGCCATTGTATACGTGGTATTATTATGAAGTAAGATTTGTGTGTCAGCAATGGGTGTGAGTATAATGTAAATGACCTTTTAAAAAATAAATTATTTTGAATACTTTTAAAGATAGCATGCCTGTTAGTAAATCTTAGAGATACAGTCAAGCCATTCAAAGACAAGCCTGGTAAATTGATTGTAATCCTCACTTTTATCTACTGAGTGTGATCACAAGGTAACAGGAAAGCAAGTTTATACTGGCTTGTTCACGGATTCTAAACGAAATTACAAGATATATTTTAGTAAAAGGAATGGTATAGTACAATGACTCCTTTGGCGAACAACCAGTTCTATGTAGAACTACATTTTATGTTTGCCTATTACTTTTCGATTGCATTCAGTATGATCAGGAATAAATAATATTGTTTTGTTCAGTTGTGAGTGGTAGTATATAATGATTCACTTATATTTATATAATTATATAAACTATATATTTTAAATATACATAATTTTATCAATGTTTATTTTTGAGAGAGAGAGAGAGCACAAGCTGGGGGGGGGGGACATAGACTCCGAAGCAGGCTCCAGGTTCTGAGCTGTCAGCACAGAGCCTGATGCGGGACTCGAACTCACAAACTGTGAGATCATGACCTGATCCAAAGTCAACCGCTTAACCGACTGAGCTACCCAGGCACCCCAATGTACATAATTTTAGAAATACATTTTATATATTTTTAATTTTACTTATTTAAACATAAGTTTCTCAGATTTTGTGGATAAGTGAATTAGTTATCCTTGGTATTTTTCCTTCTCTTCCCTATCAGATGGATAGTGGCTATAACACACAGAATTGTGGAAGCAATATTATGGATACAGTTGGAGCAGATAGTGATGCACAAACCTTGGAAGTTGAGAATAAATCTCAAGTTCTTAATACAAAGGTATGGAAAAAATAGAGAAAGCTTGGTATGGTTGTAGGCTATAAGTATTTACTAAATGTGATTTTTTCAGGGGCGCCTGGCTGGCTCAGCTGGTGGAGCATGTGACTTCATCGTGGGGTTGGGAGTTCAAGCACTACATTAGGTGTAGAGATTACTTAAAAATAGAAACAAAAATAAATGACCATTTTCAATATTTTTTCCACCCCATTTTGCTTAAAATTTTTTTAATTATCATGTTTAAGCCTCATCCTATTTTCAGTTCATTTAACCACAGAACGTGCTTTTTAAATCAAAACACTTCATTTTCCTAAATAACTCTGGCTATGGGAGAGATTAAGAGGTTGGAGAGGGAGAACTAGTCCTATTTTGGAATTGGCACCTGAACGCTTTTCCTTAAAACTAAAGGGAAAGATAGGTTTTTGCCTTTAACGTTTCAAACCGAGACTACACATCAAAATAAGAACTCTCAAAGGTTAAGTGCTTTTTTCTTAAAATTCCAAGAGCCTTTGGAGACCAGGAATAACACATACCTTACCTACTAAGTATTTGTACAGAGATATACTTTTGATTAGGACATTTACTTAACTTTCTAGATAGGATGGTTACACTATATATATATATATATATATATATATATATATATATGCACATATTTGAATAAACATTAATTTTAGGCACTAATTGGGAGAATCTTTGATTTTTATATGCCAATTTATTAATGAACACAATACACTGAACACAACTCTCCAGTGAATATGAAGATTTAATGTGGAGGCCACCTTAATTTCTCTTTTGTCCATTTTGTCATGAGGTGGGATTGTAGTTGCCCAAATTTAAAAGCAAGCAAGCATTAGGATATAGGAAAAGTACTCTTTTTGTTGCAGAATATGGACTTCTAGAAAATCCTATCTTCACTTGTACCTTTAGTATTCATAAGGAAATCCTCATTCCAGTTTTAAAAAATATTCATATAATAGTTGCACGCTAGAATGGTCCTATCCAAGCAGCAAATAAGGTATTTTCTGTTTTTTCCCCCCACAGGAAGACCGCATAACACAGAGGTGTTGAATGAGAACAGCAAATCCTCCCAAGGCAGCAATCCATAGAATAACTTCTCAGAACCAAAGACCATCAGTGAATGGCTCCTCACATATTTTTTACGCACAGGATCAATAATGTGATCGTGATTGGGAAAAAGTTGCTTTAACTAACAGGTTTAGCTTTTCTTCTTTCTCCCTTAATGTGAAAAATCAAGGGCTTAATTTAGTGACATGGGAACAACAGAAAAACTCCTGGAACTTTCAAGTCATTGAAGTACAAGTGTATTTTTTATTAATAAATATTTTTGTACTTACCTTGATTGATGCGTTTAACAATAAATTTGAGAGTAAGGACTTTGCCCCTATCAGGGTCAGTGAACTGCTTATTAGTTAGTATACCCTACCAACAGCACTGAATTTGGCAGTTGTGAGATCATGTAAAATTGTGAGGGTACTGTTTTACATAAAACGAATTTACATTTATAACCTTTGTGAAAGAAATAGATCTTTCTTTTCTTTTCAATTAAGCAAACTTAATTGAAAAAATAGAAAGATGAAGGCTTCCAGACTTTTTTGTTCTTGATTTGTTAATTTCTGTGCAGAAATTCTTAGTTCCAGTGATAGCTGTTCCAGTTACTACTTTTGAAAACGTAAACACTAGAAAGGTCCAAATAGCATCTTAGTATCACACATTATTGGGGCACCTGGGTGGCTCAGTCGGTTGGGCTTCCCACTATTGGTTTTGGCTCAGGTCATGATCTCAGGGTCATGGATTTGAGCTCCATGTTGGGCTCTGCTGACAGAGTAGAGCCTGCTTGGGAATCTCTCTCTCTCTGCCCCAACCGTGCACACATACACATGCGTTCTCCAAATAAACTTTAAAAAAAAATCATACATTAGTGGGGTAAATGTGGGAATGCCCAGAATATATCTCCATCCCTAGGGTTGGAACATTGTTTTCAGTTCAAATTTGGCTGGGGAGGAATAAATCAGTGGGGACTGGGTGACACAGTTTCTGTATGACTTTAGGCCTATAAAATTATGGTTGGGCAGACACAAAACTGATTTTTTAAAATCTTAAAGTTCACGCTGGGAGTAGAAGGGATGTATAAATTTTTTGGACACATTACCTCTGGAGAATGTATATGCAGATTTGCAAATCACCTTTTCAAAGTTATCTTATTCAAAAGATGGAGGAATAATTCATATGCAGCCCTAGGAAATAAAAACATACTATCATTGTGTCATTTTATTTTTTGCACCTTATAAATTTATTGCTAACCTGCAAAAAGACCATTTCTTCCTGTGTACCTGATTCCTCTCCCCCAGCACACTAACCATTAAGTGGTTAGTCACTAGGTCCACTGCTCGACTCTATTATGAAATTGAGTCCTTAAACACATGGGCTTTAGAATCAATATAAACTTAAATTTAACAACTACTGTGCAGTAGGAGGAATTCGGTTCCCTGGCTATGTTTTCTTAATAGCACAAGAAATAAGATAGTGATTATAGCTTGGGTTCAAATCCATCATCACTTACTACTTGATCTGGGACATAAAACCTTCATCTTCTCATCTATTAAATGGGGAAAGTGGTTTTACCTAACAGGGCTTTTTAAGTGTAATATTCCACGTATGCTACTTCGCCTAATAACTGGCATAGAAGCAGATTACCAAAGATGAAGTGTTAGGGTGAAAATTTGGTTTCTGGTCATCTTAAACTACCCAGTAAGGACTAATTCCTGAATTAGGTCTTCCTCATAAATGACACACAAGAAAACAAACTTGGAAAGTAGAAGGTTAGCCATTGCTTTGTTTAACCAAGAAGCCCCCAGTTCCTTTTGTTGCAAGTAAACTACGGGCTGTTGGCAAAGGATTTTTAAATGGTGGGGCGGTGGAAATCAAATGAGTAATATTTTGTGACACATGAAGTTTGTGATATTTAAATGCAAGGTTTTGTTTGAACACAGCCAGGCTTGTCTACATACTGTCTGTAGCTGCTTTCGCACTGCAGTGGAAGAGTTGAGTACCGTGTTGTAACACAGACTGTCCAGCATCGTCGAACATGGCTGGACCTTTACAGAAAATGGCTTATTGGCACCTGCTCTTGTGTGTTAACTTACTACTTGGACCCGAGACCACTCCAAGTTATTTTCTTTAAACTGGAACAATTTCTGCCTCCATGTTGGGATGTTTTCCTCAGTAACAGGAAACTAGAGTGCCCAAATTGTACACATTGTAATTATTCCCACTGAGTATGCCTGCTGATATATTTGCCAGTCCTTTCTCTGGCATTGCACCACAAGCTACTTCAAGGCAGAGACAGTTTACCTGACGTGGTGATGAGCATGGTACACTGTAAGTACTTTAGAAATTGGATAAGCTAAGTAAAATCTTTTTTTTAAGGTAACTCTATCTCAAAATATTCTTTTTTTTTTTTTTTTAACCTTTATTTTTGAGAGAGAAAGAGAGACAATCTGAAACAGGCTCCAGGCTCTGAGCTGTCATCACAGAGCCTGATGTGGGGCTTGAACTCAAGAACTGCGAGATCATGACCTGAGCCGAAGTCGGACCGTTAACCGACTGAGCCACCCAGGCAGGCGCCCCATATCTCAAAATAATTCTTAAAAAATAATCATTACTAATCTTTGTGGTTAACAAGGCATACCAAACTAATACTTACTTCAATTGTTCCCTTTAAGATGTCCTTAACACGATCCCCCCTTTCCTACAGAACCTGATATGTATGCAGTTTAAAAGCCATTAATGACCTACTTTTTATAAGAAACATAATGTACATGTTTAATGTGCCCTCTCTATTCTCTGAGTCCCAATGCCTTACTTGGAGGGGTGGAGGGGAAAGTGTGAGCTCTAAGGTCAAGGATGGTGATCACACTTCTTGGTATTAAAAAAAAACTTTTTCCAGTCAGATCCAAATATCCTACTTCTTGCCTTCCTACAACATCCAATTCCCAAAAACTCACAGCTGTTTAAGGACCACTAATAAAAATACCGGAAGCTTTCAACAGTAAGGGAACACTTAAAATAAATGAGGTAAATTAAAGATGGCAAAGGACTAAATTCCTTGACAAATCTTGACTTCATTGTCTTGCAATCTAATAACTGCCACACCAAACACGGACAGCTTTCAAGATTTAGAAAGAACAGATTGTTCCTGACTTCTCAAATGTTCTATCCTCCTCCATAGGAAAATGATAGTTTTTCTCTATCAATATTAAATAATCAAATTACTTATTAAAATTAATCTGTTCTTT
This sequence comes from Neofelis nebulosa, assembly GCF_028018385.1. Classification (NCBI taxonomy): domain Eukaryota; kingdom Metazoa; phylum Chordata; class Mammalia; order Carnivora; family Felidae; genus Neofelis; species Neofelis nebulosa. Next base: position 196,518,455 of record NC_080782.1, on the reverse strand, counting down.
AGCAAGCAGACAAATGCTCTATTTAAATGATATTTACAGATCCTTGAAGTTGCTATCCTGTCACTATTTACGTGATGGATATTCAATTGAATTTTTATGCATAAATAGTTCTGTTCAATTCAGAAATGAAGTAGTATGATGGGACAGACACAGTCAACAAACAGTTCAATAAAAATGCAAATTTTTAAAACCATTAAAATGTACTTAAGAGTAACAAACTGTATCACACACTTCTTAGGTTTAAAAGTGTTCACTCAAGGTTTCTTTTTTTGTTTTTTTTTTTTTTTGTTTTAAGGAAACCAGTGTTTGAAGTTTTTTTGTTGACTGTAGCTATTTCTCACGTCTCTTTTTCTTTCTCTCTGGTTCATTAATGTCCATGTTTGGAGTATCAACCGGAATGCTTATTCCTGGGATCTAAAGTAATGCAAACAGGGAAAAAAGGTCAGTAAAAGCATTAAATAAGAATAAATCTCATTCTCATCTTCCCCTTCCCCACTGACAATTTCAAATTTAAAAGGATGTAGGGGTAGAGAGGGAGAAGAAAGTAAAGGTTTTCCATACAAAGTATACATATTTCACACACAAATAGTGGCTTAAAATGTAAAAGGTAGACAGTCTCTGGATGGCAAGCTGTCAGTGACACTGTCACTGTCATTTGTAAAGTGTGGTTGAACTTTAACACTTCCAGTTTACCCTAGCTAGGCCCCTGTAACAGTCAGCATCAGAGGCCTTAGGTGTGTTGGGAAAGAACAAGGTTAAGAACCAGTATCTTATGGGGAAACATACTTAATCTTCAAAAGTTCAGATTTCAAAACCAATTAAAGTGAAAAGGGACCAGGCAGGATATCTCAGAGATGTCTCAGCATCTGATACTGAGGACCTTTTCCAAAGAATCCCCAATATCTGGGATCCTACAGCTTAGGAAAATCAGTCAGAAAATAGATTTGCTATGCAAATATCTGGCCTCTACACTATTTACAAGATCCTCTTATTTTTTATTTATTTTTTTACCATTTATTTATTTTTGAGAGAGTGAGAGAAGCAGAAAGAGAGGGAGAGAGAGAATCCCAAGCTGGCTCCATGCTCAGTGCAGAGCCCTATGCAGGGCTCGATGCCACCTCCATGAGTTCACGACCTGAGTTGATATCAAGAGTTGGAGCCTCAACCAACTGAGCCACCCAGGCTCCCCAATTCTCTATTCTTGAACAGAAATAACTTATGACCACACTCCTGTCTTTCACACAATATGTGCTATATCCCATCACAACACGGACAGTTTAAGTTTGGTCTTACCTGTGGTTCTACCAGGGACATTCGGATTTTCTGATGCTGAAGATTAGATGAGTCTAACATGATTTTCACTTTAACTTTATCAAAAATATGGAACACTGTATCCTCTATTTTAAGTGAAGGAATCTAAACAAAACACATTTTACTGCTTTTTAAACTGCTTTCATACACTTGAGGTTTGTTCTAGTTCTTTATCTTTCACATTGATTTAAAAGTTTACATTAAATAATTACTTCCATATTTAATAAGCATCTAGGTGTTCAGTATAACAAAAACCACCAATCTAGTAGCTTCACATATACATGGCCTATTTATGTGCATACTACCCATTTTCAGTAAAATGGTCCCACTGTATACATTCATTCATCTCAGGATTCTCACCCCATTCATCAGCAAATTGTTGGTCTACTAGAAGAAAAGGTACTGTGGGCAAGGTCTGCTGTTTTATAGTTCTATTACGGTTAGGGAAGTAGGGAGTGTGTCAGATAAGAGATGCTGGAAAGAGGTTTAAAAAATTCCTCCAGGCTATAAGCAATCATTTATTCCATTAATGCATCTGTCCGCCTAGTGCAAAGCATAATTCAAGTTTTCCTTGGAGGGGGAAACTACACAACGTAAAATCAAGGACACTTGTATGTGAGAAGATATACTGAGGTGGGAAATTATGAACAGAACAAACTTAGTTGGCACAAGTAACTGTAGCGTACAAAACATAATTTTATCCTTTCTAGGTACCATTAAAAAAAGTGCCCGCTCCAGAAAAAAAACAAAACAAGAACATTAGAAATACTATACCTCATCATCATAAATAAGCCTTGGCTTTCGTTTGTCCTTTTCTTCAAAAAAGACTGTACCTTCTAAACCATACTTTGGAATTAACACCACAATAGCATTCTTCCTTACAAATAGAATATAGGCCTCTTCACTTACTATTCCTTTACTTTTGAAGAACAACTGTAAAATAACATATAACATTATTAAGGATTATCTTAAAGTATTTTTTTTGGAAATTAACAAAAAGCATTCTGAAATCAAATTAAAGGTGAACAAAACCTCATCTCCCCAATATTACTGACAGAGGGCAAATACCTGAGTATGAAAAGCTACTGATGCACGTTGGGCATACTGAGCCATTTTGTGCCTGAAATTAAGATTTTTACATAAATCTGCAAGCTTGTGTTTGTCTGTCAACTCTGGGTAAGTACAGTCAGCCCCAATAGCCACAGCCAACAACCGATGAACGATGATATCTGCATATCTAGACACATGAAGGAGAAAGAAAAAATCACACTATGTTAGCATTAAAGCCTCTTTTCACAATTGAAAATCAACTATCCTCTATCTCCTATAATTTTATAAGAAAAAAGTACCTTCTGATGGGTGAAGTAAAATGTGTATAGATAGGGGATGCTAAGCCATAGTGATGAAAATCATTATCCATTCCAGAGCAGAAGTACACAGCCTGCATCATACAGCGAGTGGCTAATATCCTTAAGAGAGTGTTCAGATACGGGAAGGTAGGAGAATCAGCCCGGTCCAAAGAGTCAGCCAAGGACTTGGCTGTATCAGTTTTAATTTCCAAATTCTAAAAGCAATGAAGGGGAAAGAGCATCATATTAAACATTTTAAAATCAGTACCATCATGTCTTCAAAACAAAAATTATATCGAATAAATATGGTGGTCTTGACCAGATGGTATTTATACCTTTTTTCCTTAACCTAAGAGAACTACAAATGATTTATAAAAAGTAATGATTATTTTGTGTAACATCAAAGCTGAAAATTTTCTGAATGCATTTAAAGGTACTAAGTATCAACCTCCTGCAGAAGTTTCAAAGGGGAAATGGACGGTGGTAGCAGTAGCTCCGTTTCTCAAAGTCCAATTGGTGCTTGCCTATTCTTTGTTGCAATAGGAAAAAAAAAAAAAAATCAAAGCAGATCTGGATCCTTGTCAGCATGTCTGGATTTCCCCTGCAGGTATTTATTTTCCTTCCATTCAAAGTAGAAGTAAAGGCCAGAAGCAAACTAAAACTTTATTGGTCACTAAAGCCCAATCTGCTGATACATCAAAGTAACTGCTTTGTTCTACTGTAGGAGAGGAGGCAAAAATACTTAAATCCTCCTTCCTCTACCCAGATCTTAGGAAGAAATAAGACAGTAAGAGAAAATTCCCCAATTTATAGTGCAAGCCTTACAGCAGAGAAGCCGATTCTATTCTTATGGAGATGATAGGAGTAGTAGGCCCACCAGAAAGATTTAAAAAATCAGAAACCAACACCATTCCGTTAGAATAATACCCTGAGGCCCAATACTACTTCCAGCTCTATTCTGGGCAGGAAAGGTTGGACTTGAATAAGTGATCCAAAGAAAACCAATGTAAGCCGTAGTCCCCTCAAGGGTAAGGGTAATTATGCCTAAATGAAAGTCCACTAACCAAAGCTATATGGTGGAGGATACAGTAACCCTTTCTAGATATTTCCATTTCCCTAATGTATACAGTAAATGGACTTACTTCTTAGAGACATGATATAAAGAGGGCTTAACTGAGTTGAAGAGGAAAAAAATTATTTCTAAGTCTCTAAAGTTAGGCAGTTCAGAGGAGGCATGAAATAACACAGGCATAAAGAACATGTATAAAGGCAAAGAGATATTGAAGAGCTTCATATGTTCAGAATATTGCAAATAACTTAGTCTGGAACTTACGGCTGTAGCATAGGGTGCTCTTTAAGGACATTAAAGAATTTTATTAAGCAAATTATTTCAGTGTGGGAAGAGACGACTACACCCAAGTTAGGTAAAATTTTTTTTTAAATCAAAGATATTCCTGGCATAATTTTCTATCAAAAAACAACGCAACTTTCCTGTAGATGCAAATACAGATAATATAGTACAACAGATAGATCACAACACAAATACAGATGATTTTGCAAACTATGTGACCTTACCTTGGATTTAGCTGCCTTAACAAGAATTTCATAATTTGATGGAGGAGGAGCAGGATGTTTTCGAAGCAGGGCATGTTCTGAAAATTCTTCGTGAATTTTTTTTGCAACAGAGATATTGGCAAGTAACATAAATTCTTCCACCATGGAATTTGTTTCTCTGCCAACGGAAAAATCATTAAATAAGGATATCACATTTATTCCCAGGTTATCTTCTCTATCAGGGAGACAATAGACATACTTCCTATGTAAACATAGTGTGTGCACATGCTTGTTTTTAATAACTTCTGACTTTCATTTTTCAGCTGTGGTGTTAACAATCTCTTACTATGCATCTACTACATGAGTAAATCTCATGTGAGAAATTTTAAAACTGCATTTAAAAAATAAAAGCTTTACAGGGAACCTGAGTGGGTCAGTCGGTGAACCATCTGACCCTTGATTTTGGCTCAGGTCATGATATCACGGGTTCGGAGATGGAGCCCTGCATCGGGCTTGTGCGGAGTCTACTTACGGTTCTCTCTCCCTCTCAGTCCCTTCACTGCTCTCATTTTCTCTCTCTCAAAAATAAACAAACTTTAAAATGAATGAATAAAGCTTACTAACTCTAGTAATATATAAAATCTAAACTGTACTGAACATTTCACCTTCTTTTACTAAGTCTGAAGAGATTTTTAACTATAAATGCATTTAAAAAGTTTACTAAGAAGAATTAAAAGCTATTTAGATCAGATCAATTTGGGCTTAAAAAATTAAAATTTTCACCAATAAATCACAAAAATGAAGAAATTATATTTACATTAGCCATTGTGGGTATTTATTACAGGCCAGACATTGCACTATGTTGTAAGATATCTATCTATATCCACACACACACACACACACACACACACACAGACATAAGTCCTGTTTTGCAGATGACAAAACTAAGGATGTGTAGCATTATTCTCTTGCTCAAAGTCGGAGTTAGTAGTAACAAGACCCAAGCCCACATAATCTGACTTCAAAACTCTTAACCAATTTCCTAGTCCTCTCACTCTATATCGTTAGTCCATGTCTATTTACAACTTAGGTTAGCAAATTATCTGTGTTCTGTTTACACTGTGTTTTCTTTCTCCCAAGTCACTAACATGCATTATGTTAATCTTTCATTCATGTTTCCATTTTTAACAACATCCTAGAACTTCTTGACTAGATTCCTTTTACTTTTTAAATATTAGGAAGGCCTCTAATCATACCTTTAAAACTACAATCTGTTAGAAATTTGTTTTTTCTTCTTGGTAAGAAGAAATGGATGATGTTCTACTTTGGCAAAGTTAGATTCAACATTTTCCTCAAAAAAACCCTCTTAGTAATAGGCTTACTATTCATATTAACATTACTTATATTTGACCAATAGTTCACCCAAAAGTATTTTTTAATTGTAGCTCTAATTTTATAATTTTATAAAGCACAAAATGAGCACGTACTCAAATTTCTGGTCCTAAGAAACCTGAGTGCATGCTCATTTTTAATCCTTGTTTATCTAATAGAAAAAAGTGTAAGTATACACTTCATGTCAGAATTACCTGGTAAGAGGCATGGAAAAGAGGCCTAACTCTGATTTAACCAAAAATAGCCTTTCTTCCTAAATCAATACAACAGTAACAACAATAACATGAGTATTCTTAACACCCTGTGAGATAGGTACCATTCAATCCCATTTTACCAACAAACAGAGGTATAGAAATGTTAAGTAACTTGTCTGGAGCCATTGGAGAAAGTGAGATCCAAACACAGGTAGTCTGGCTTCAAAGCACGTGATCTTGACCACTATTCTCTTCTACATTAAATATTAAATTACTAGGGCAATCTTTTACTTACCACAACTATTACTAGTCAAGTTCTATTATCAAGTTGAATCAAGACCAATTCAAGTTGAAAATTTTTCTATTATAATAATACTTCTCAATTTTACATAAGATAGACTAAAAAGCAAAATGATACTTACTTTTCTCTATATATCATTAAGTCAAAAAACTACAGAAATCACAGCCCTACTAGAAATAGGTATTCTGGGTATAAATATGTTTCGTTTGTTATTATATATACTAGATATACATTTAAGATAAGATAAAAATCTTATCTAATGCCCATTAAAAGTTACATACCTAAGTTCCTTGGTCTGCAGATCTATAGGATCATGAGTTTCACTGTCCATGTGGAATCGAACTTCTGGAGAAGAAAGTGTCAAAGCCCTAAATAAAAATCAAAGAGGTAAATTAGTCAAGTGAGCCAATAACAGACATAATTCCAGAAATGATGCTTTTAAAATAGAAAATGATTATAACAAAAGCATTAACAGTTTTCCTTCTGAAGGCTTTAAGGTCAACCTGCTAAATTTTATGTTCTATTTTTATAGAAAGCTTTGTATCTTACAGATCTAAAATGTATTTAAAAAGAGAACAAGAGTGAGGCGCCTGGGTGGATCAGTCAGTTAAGTGTTTGACTCTTGATTTCAGCTCAGGTCATGATCTCATGGTTGTAGGATTGAGCCACACGTCAGGCTCTGTGCTGACAACACAAAACATGCTTGGGATTCTCTCTCTCCCTCTCTCTCTACCCCTCCCCTGCTCATGCACATTTTCTCTCATTCTCTCAAAATACATAAACATTTTTAAAAACTTAAAAAAAAAAAAAAAGGACAATAGCAACACAATAAAAGTCCTTGTGCTTCTGAGAATCTAAATATGTTCTGTACCCAAACTATGGGCTTTTATTGAGCTACAGGAGTCTATAATCACTTTTATAAATGACGAAGATAACAGGTAGGGTTTTATTTACTACTGAAAATAATGTATTGGGGAAAGGGATGACAGAGAGAGGCAAAAGAGAAGCTGCCATGTGTAGTCTACTATCAGAAGACCCACAGTTCAAAAGTACCTCCACGTTCACTGAGCCAACATAGAGGGGACTGATAAACTACTACCCTGACAGCTACTGATCTGGAATGCTACATGTCAGACAATACCCTATGTTAAGTGCTTTCTGTGCATGGTTCACTTAATGAGTTAGCAAGTTCTCCTGTGAAAAGTAAATTCCAACAAGGAAAATCTTATGTTTCTTCATACCTTGATGCTATTTTCATCAGCTCCAAACCAACTTAAAGAATTTTTTTTTTTTTTTTTTTTTAATTTATTTTTGGGACAGAGAGAGACAGAGCATGAACGGGGGAGGGGCAGAGAAAGAGGGAGACACAGAATCGGAAACAGGCTCCAGGCTCCGAGCCATCAGCCCAGAGCCCGACGCGGGGCTCGAACTCACAGACCGCAAGATCGTGACCTGGCTGAAGTCGGACGCTCAACCGACTGCGCCACCCAGGCGCCCCCCAACTTAAAGAATTTTAATGAAGGGGCACCTGGGTGGCTCAGTTGGTTGAGCGTCCGACTTTGGCTCAGGTCATTATCTTGCAGTTCATGAGTTTGAGCCCCGTGTCGGGCTCTGTGCTGACAGCTCGGAGCCTGGAGCCTGCTTCAGATTCTGTGTCTCCCTCTCTCTCTCTGTCCCTTCCCCGCTCATGCTCTGTCTCTCAAAAATGAATAAACGTTAGGGGCGCCTGGGTGGCTCAGTCGGTTAAGCGGCCGACTTCGGCTCAGGTCATGATCTCGCGGTCCGTGAGTTCAAGCCCCGCGTCGGGCTCTGTGCTGACAGCTCAGAGCCTGGAGCCTGTTTCAGATTCTGTGTCTCCCTCTCTCTGTGACCCTCCCCCATTCATGCTCTGTCTCTTTCTGTCCCAAAAATAAATAAACGTTAAAAAAAAAAAATTAAAAAAAAAAAAATGAATAAATGTTAAAAAAAATATTTTTAAAGAATTTTAATGAAGCTGGGTAACCCTAAACAATCATGGAGAAGGGGGAAACGTAAAGGAAAAAAGATGAGATGTTGCAAGCTAATTCTTTACCTTTTCCCTCAATTCTTCAGCTTTATTAGAAGAACAACCAAAGGAATACTAGAGAGAGATTCTTGACCAATTTTCCTTTCTTGCTACGCAGTCTTTACAACAAGATTCTACACTACGTTTAGTCTGTGTTCAATACATCTGGCCTAAAAAGCAATTCTTTCGAAGACTGAGAAGATTCAATGATCTGTTTTTACCAGGAAATGATTGTCTAGTTACAATATTAAGTAGACTGTTTTTGACATTAAAAATTATCTTTCTGTCCTAATTAAGAGAAGCTATGTTACAAGTGCAAATTTCTCTCCCTTACTTTAAAACCACCAAAATGAATATAGTTTCAATTTGCATTTTATTCATTTTGCTCTTAAAACAAACTTTTTAAAAATTTTAAACATTTATTCATTTTTGAGAGACAGAGAGAGACAGGGCATGAGCAGGGGAGGGGCAGATAGAGGGAGACACAGTATCTGAAGCAGGCTCAAAGCTCTGTCAGCACAGAGCCCAATGTGGGGCTCGAACCCACGAACTGTGAGATCATGACCTGAGCTGAAGTCAGACGCTTAACTGACTGAGCCACCCAAATGCCTCTAAAACTTTCTAGAAGTTATCTTTACACACTCTCTTCTGATGACTGGCATACTAAAAACCTTCAATGAACAAACACTTGCTGGAAAATGTGTGGTGTCCTTTTTAGTTTCTTTGGGTTTCACTGCATCTAAATTATCCTCACACAGTTTTAAGTTTTCTATTTAGGATTATATGAAATATTCCCAGAAAACTCACCTGTGTGAAGAGACAGGGATGGCTCAGTGCAACTACCTAGAGAACAACACTGTCCAATGGAACTTTCGGTAGGGATTTAAATGTTCTCTATTCACATTCTCCATTATGGTAGACACTAGCCATAAGTGACTAGTGAAATGTGGCTATTGTGACTCAGAAACTAAATTCCTAATTTCCATTAGTTGTAATGGATTTTAATTTAAATAGAAACATCTCATGACACAGCACAGAACAGTTTGTGCTCCCCAACAAAAGCACTTTTAGTAGCCGCTTGTAACCCTACCCTGATGGGCATTAGGCATGGTTACCCATAGACCAACATCTGGAAACCAGCTGTACTTGCTTCACTCTGATGGTTGATGATGTCTTTTGTTATTTTTTTTAATGTTTATTTGTGAAAGAGAGAGAGACACACAGTGTGAGCAGGCGAGGGGCAGAGAGAGGGAGACACAGAATCTGAAGCAGGCTCCAGGCTCGGAGCTGTCTGCACAGAGCCCGATGCAGAGCTCGAACTCACGAACTGCAAGATCATGACCTGAGCTGAAGTCAGATGCTAAACTGACTAAGCCACCCAGGTGCCCCAAGGATGTCTTTTAGAAATCAAATTTCTTTTACCTACTTTATCTCAACACGTTTGGGTACTTGGATACTACTTATCGCACACTGTTGCAGTTAGGCAAATCCAATGATATAATAACAGCTAAGAGACACATACCTGCCACTAGCTATCAAATCTTTGGGAAGACTGCTTCTATGTAACTTTTAATCATTAAAAAAATGAAGGTATTGGATTAAATAATCTCTAAAATCACTTCAAACTCTAAAGTGCAATAAGTTCATCCACATTTATTTAAGCATCTGAAAACCAATGTTCAATATGGAAACTCATTTCTAACTAAAATTAGAAACAGTCTGCAGAATAGTCTTAAGGAGCTCTTGCCTCTCTAGAATCTCTTCCAGATCTTTAGCTCAAATATACCAGGTCTTTCTTTTTTTTTAATGTTTATTTTTTTTTTTTTTTTTTTTTTTAAATTTTTTTTTTTTTTAATGTTTTATTTATTTTTGAGACAGAGAGAGACAGAGCATGAACGGGGGAGGGGCAGAGAGAGAGGGAGACACAGAATCGGAAGCAGGCTCCAGGCTCTGAGCCATCAGCCCAGAGCCCGACGCGGGGCTCGAACTCACGGACGGCGAGATCGTGACCTGAGCTGAAGTCGGCTGCTTAACCGACTGAGCCACCCAGGCGCCCCTAATGTTTATTTTTGAGAGAGAGACAGAACATGAACAGGGGGGAGGGGCAGAGAGTGTGAGACACAGAATCTGAAGCAGGCTCCAGGCTCTGAGTTGTCAGCACAGAGCCTGACGCGGGGCTCAAACCCACAAATTGTGAGATCATGACCAGAGCCAAAGTCAGAAGCTTAACCGACTGAGCCACCCAGGCGCCCCTCACATATATCAGTTTTTAGCACAATAAAGTACAAAGACAGAACTACTAAACAAACATCAGTTCAGAATCAAGCAAGTTGCAAACCTAAAATGTAGCCAAAATAAAAAGAAATGTCTCTACTTAAGAGTTTCTATTCAGCTCATTAAATAAATCATCATTATCTGTGACAAAACACTTTAAAAAGTTCACAAGTTATCTTATTACCAGAATAAAGATACTTTTTTTTTTTTTTTTTTTGACTGAGAGAGAGTACGATCGGGGAGGGGCAGAGAGAGAGGAGAACAGAGGATCCTAAACAGGCTCTGCACTGACAGCATCAAGCCCAATGTGGGGCTTGAACCCATAAACCGTGAGATCATGACCTGAGCCGAAGTTGGATATTCAACCGACTGAACCACCCAGGCGCCCCTAAATTAAGATACTTCTTGGGCGCCTGGGTGGCGCAGTCGGTTAAGCGTCCGACTTCAGCCAGGTCACGATCTCGCGGTCCGTGAGTTCGAGCCCCGCGTCAGGCTCTGGGCTGATGGCTCGGAGCCTGGAGCCTGTTTCCGATTCTGTGTCTCCCTCTCTCTCTGCCCCTCCCCCGTTCATGCTCTGTCTCTCTCTGTCCCAAAAATAAATAAAAAATGTTGAAAAAAAAAATTAAAAAAAAAAAAAAAAAAAAAGATACTTCTTAATATTTTTGAAATGTACCCTTTTTCAATTCTTCTTTTTTTCAAAATTTTAGCGAGTTTATTTAGTCCACGGAGACTAGTGGTAATATCATCATTCATGGCTGTGGAATCAATCCTCATCTGAGCTTCAGCATACGTAAGAGAAGCCTAAAAAAGAAATCAGATGTTACTATAACTCTTATAAAAACCAGTTCACTGTATTTTCACACTTCCACTATATACTTAAACCTAGATTCCTAGCTATACTATTTATACTCCACACCTATAACCTCTGGCTCATTATTTTGTATCTGATGCAACACAGAACATAAACAAACTCATGTTAAAACAAAACAGTATATTCATTGGTAAATAAATTGCTTAAACTTTAATTACTTTCATAGTTCAGTTAACGTATAAATACTTAGGTAATGCTTAAATAAAATAAAAAGGGAAGTTATATTATTCTCGGACAATGACTGTAAAGTGAAATCCTTTCCAGATGATCACTGCTTCCTTACTCAATAGCAAATAATTAAGAAACTATAATAATGTAGACAAGTTTTACAGAAAATCTACGAAATACCCCATAGTAAGTATCTAAAAATAAGACAAATCGTAGGAAAAAAGATTTCAAGTAAGTTCTAATTATAATCTGAACACACAAATAGTGCTTCTGCTATTTCACATCTCATGGAAAACTACCATTTTTTTAACTTATTTAAAACTAAAACTAAAAATAAAAGCACCTTCACAAGTAAAAATCAGGAATAGCATCAGAGAGTTGGATGATACCAGCCAGGTCAGATTCTGGGGAGAGCCAACTTACCTACTAGGAATTAGGAGTTCCCCTTCTTAAAATGTTTTCTGTTGTATATTCACTAAATTTTATTTTTCATACGATTTTGTTACACTGACCAAGTCTGGGAGAAAAATAAACTCATCCTTTTAAAAAATACAAACTGAGGAAGGCTTTAATCATTCACACGTGGCTGTCAGCCCAACATTGCTTTCTTTTCCAACCACTAGTTCATCCAGAACTGCTGAAGGCAACTAACTGATGGCAAACCTCAGGTGAAGATTCAGGGCAAAGGGAGAAGAGAAGGGAATCTGGGTAGATTGCCAATAAAGGGAAGGATGAGAAAGTTAGCCTGGCTCCCTTTTGTCTGACCTGAGCTCTTAGGCTAGTTCTGCTGAAATCCAACCATAATTCCTAATATCATTTCTATGAAAAAATGTGAGTAAAAGAAGATGGTGTACATGCCAACTTTGAAAATACTGATGGGTTATAAGTTGGAACCATTTCAAATGGTTCAAATGGTTCCTGAGTTGAGGCAAAAAGTCATCTATTTAGTCTTCTCAAGTATCCAGGCTTTGCAAGTTTCTGAATACAAAATAACTGCAGCAAGAATTAAGCAGAAAACTGGAAAAAATTAGATTTTGCTGCAGCACTGGGGGAAAAATTTAGTTTGTTAAAACCCGACTTTTCCAAAACCATCTAGAATACTGTGAAAAGTACCCAAGATTTTAAACGTTAAACTAACCATGAAACTAACCTTTGAATTAATGGCACTTTTGGTAAACCTCACTTTTAAGATTTCAGCATTGTGATTCATTTCCCAAATACATGAAAATGCCAACCTACAGGGAAAGTAGACAGTGTTGGTTAATGGGAATCAGTCAAAGTAGTAAGTATTATGTTCTTATGAAAAAACATGCATAAATACCTGTCAACGTTACATCTTAAGGAACACAAGTTAGAGCTAAGCAACTCTGGAACCATGTCAATCCTCTGGAACAGAAAATAAAAAGAGTGGCAGAGTACTTAGCTATAGCCATACATGTATTTGAAGTTTTATTCTCAAATTGCATTAATTTAACAAGGGGGAAAAAGTCTTTGTGCATCAAACTGAGAAAATATGAAATAAGTCTAACTCTAGAAAAAGTATTTCCACACAACTGTTATAAATGGGAAGCAATAAAAGGAAATTGGACTTCATGTCAGTGGATGTAAGTAGAAGTCCTCTCCACGGCCACCGAGCTGTCCTCCGAGCTTGCAATCTCTGCTCTGTACAGCAAGTTTGTACTAGGTAACAGACACGAGCCTTAACAGCTCTAGGACTGGACCTTTCCCCTCCAATGCCCAACTCAAACTACATGGTGTTTCATGGTGCCACAAAATTTTTATGAAAAAAAGTCACATGGAAGAACCTTGACAATGAATTCGTAATAGACAAAGCTTAACTTTCTTTTCTATTTTCACAATTTTTCTCTGTAGGTTATGGAAGATTACTTTAAAAAGAACTGGCAAATTATGACAAAATAGACTCATGACTTAACTTTAAAAGCAACGGAAAATACCTTAGTTACCCTCAGCTAACAAGTTCTATGTTACATAACAACTTATGTTAACTAAATCTACTTGTTATTTGGGCCACTCAATAACAAAACACATTGCAGTATCTTCACTGATTTAAAGTCACCTTTTTCTATGTATGCCTTTTAGCTAATTCACGTATTATTCCAGACTGTTAAGAATTCAAAAGTGCCTGTAGTTTTTACAGATTAACAATGCACAACTCACATAATAGTTATTCATCCTATTTCACTAAATACTGAGGCTGGATACACCCTTCTCAGGAAACACCTCAGATGATTTATTATTAAAAATAAAACAGGGCACTTGGGTGGCTGAGCCAGTTTAGCATCTGACTTTGGCTCAGGTCATGATCTCATAGTTTGTGAGCTCGAGCTCCACATCGGGCTCTCTGCTGTCAGCACAGAGCCTGCTTCAGATCCTCTGTCTCGCTCTCTCTCTCTGACCCTCCCCCACTCACTCTCTCAAAAATAAACATAAAAATATAAATAAAAAAAATAAAACAGGTGATGAAAAAGTTACACGCATGTGTCAAATTCCATTTTAAATTTAACTCATTTACCTTTTCACAAAGATACACTGTTGTTCCCCTTCTGGCTGACTCTTGATCCAAAGCATTTCCTGGCCTAATAAAATGGCTAACATCTGCAATATGAACACCAACCTTAAAAAGATAAAAATAAAAGGTTGTCTACAGGTTGAATTGGATAAATGTACTAATGGAATTCAAATGAAAAGAAATAGAGCAAAACTGACAAAGCACAGTCACGTTTACCATTTCAACTTTGACACATGCCCATTAGTCACTGCAGCTGTAACTGACTAGGCGTGAATAATTCACAAATTCTACAATGGGTCAAAAGAAAATGAACTCAAAAACAGAACTATGTATTTGGATAAGAACGTCACTAGAAGAATACCTCCAAATTTCCATTTTCAAGTTCTCTACAATGCAGAGCATCATCTATATCAGTACATCCCGGTGGGTCCACACTACAAACACACAGATGTCTTAGGTCTTCTCGGTTTTTCATGTCCTAGAAGATGCCACATTATTAAGAAATAAAAAACTATTCTGACAGTACAAATCAAACAGCTCTTACAAAATCAACAATCTCTATACATGTTAAAAGAAAGTTTGTTAAAAATAACCACACATTATGATCTGTAACATATGGTTTCTTCACCTTTGAACAATTTGACATAAGCTAATATTGGTTTCCCAGAAAAACATTATCTTTGAATAAAACAAATGATTTTTTTAATACCTAAGAGTTCTATATCTAACTAAATGCAAGTGAGTAGGGGACTATGGTTTCTATGTATTTAAAAACACATACAGAAATCAAATTAGCCCAGACAGAGTAATTTATAGTCATTACATTCTATTCAACTTACCTTTTCAGTAATGCTCCAGGGCATCTTTGGTAGAAAGCTAAGAACAGCCTGGGAAAAAGGCTGATGGGGAACGTCATGCTCAAGCAACAGAACTTCTGTTTCAGTCTCTTTATCTCCAACTTCACCTAAGTTTTTTACAAAGTGTCCCTAAGGCCAAAAAGTATTATTAAAAAGGTGAATTTAACAGCTTTTTGTTTGGTCATTTATGTTTTATTATTATATTAAATTCTTGGAACATTTATATATCACCTTAGAATTTCTAAATGTTCCCAACACTTTTTCATTTTTGTTAATGTTCATTTTTGAGAGAGAAAGAGAGAATGTGTATACGATGGGGAAGGGACAGAGAAGCGGGGGGGTTTGGGGGGAACAGAGGATCTGAAGTGGGCTCTGTGCTGACAGCAGAGAGCCCAACGCAGGGCTCAAACTCACAAACCATGAGATCATGACCTGAGCTGAAGCCGAAGTCGGATGCTTAACCAACTGAGCCACCCAGGTGTCCCCAAATGCTTTTAAAAAATTTTTTTTTAATGTTTATTTTTGAGAGAGAGCATGAACGGGGGAGGGGCAGGCAGAGAGAGAGAGAGAGAGAGAGAGAGACAGAGAGAGACAGAGAGAGAATATGAAGCAGGCTCCAGGCTCTGAGCTGCCAGCAGAGAGCCTGATGCGGGGCTTGAACCCACAGACCGCAAGATCATGACCTGAACCGGAATCGGTCACTAACCGACTGAGCCACCCAGGTGCGCCCCCCCACCCTCCAATGCTTTTTAAAAATGAGTCTATAAATCTCAAATGATTTAGGATGGAGACTTCCCGAGGGCCCAATTTTTATATAGCAAAGTGTCTATTTCCAATGATCTTTAAAGTTTAAAATGTACTTTGAATACAATAGCTTCAAAATTTATTAGAATCTACTAAGGTTTCAAACACCATTATCGAAAGTTATTTATTAGGAAATTTGAGTAAAAACAATCAAATGATTTACATTACAATTTCATGACATTAATTTTCAAACAGGATATACCACTTGTTAGGTAACTTTGCGGCATATTCCTACATTCCAGTATGAATTTTATTACAAAAGCAGATTCTACTTTAAAAGAAGCAATTTTATATCCAATTCTTAATTTAATATTCTAAGATAAAATAAATCATTCAAGCTTACGTTTGGATATCTGGAATTTCTGGGCCAACCATCAATAGCAACAATAATTCTCCTTCCTTCTAATGTAGAAGCCTGTCTGGTTTCTATTCGAATTCTAGGGATTCTCTTATCAGCAGGGGTAAACAGATGTCTTCTTGACTAAAGAAAATCAGGACAGTAGATTTTACATACAGACACACAAATTTGAGGATAGGGGCATGGGGAGTCTTCTAAGTTCTTTTAATGGGTATTACTTTTAATTACATTAACATACTCTTTACTCACCTCTTTAATATCAGACTTGGAAAGCATGCCACAATATGGTCTCCAATTTCTTTTTATTATTCCTACAACTCTACCTGTAGGCTTTAACATTTTTTCATTTACAGCAGTCTTAAGCTGAGATTTAAAAATAAAAATATTCAAATTATTTTCCTCCAGGTATAATGAGACAATTTCTCTTCAAAATCAGAATATGAATATGAATATTAATACTTTCAGGCAGTAAATTATGACATAGAGCTACAGAATCTTGATGCCTCAAAATTCTGAGAACATGCCAAACCAAACCATGGAAATAGTTCCATAATAATAAAGCACTATAAAAACAATCAAAAAACAAAGAAAAAATATAAATATAACTGAATATGTTAGAACTCAACTCTTCAGTTTATAGACACACACACACACACACACACACACACACACACACACACACACATACGTATTTATAGGATCCATGCCCAGCATGGAGCCCAATGCGGGGCTTGAACTTACGACCCTTAGATCAAGACCTGAGCTGAGATCAAGAGTCAGATGCATAACCACCTGAGCCACCCAGGCACCCCTCAACACTTCAGTTTTAATACGAGGATTTACTGACATACACACACACACAGGTCTGGGAATTAACACTAGGATTTTAGTAGCAGTTTGCACTAAATAACTACGTGGCAACTATTAATTCATTACAAAGAGATATACCTTTAGAGGTTCTTCCTTATCTAAAATAAAAACCCAAATAAAAAGTATTTTTTAGAAATAGCTGAGGGATTTTACGGTATTTCAACTTCAACGCTTTCCTATGGCCTCGACTCTGCAAGGATGTTAACAGCAAAACTCTAGAACGCTGAAAATAATTCACAGAAAAAGAACTACTAACATGTGAATTTCAACTATTTGTGTTATTCTTATAATTCTAAAATACAGAAATAAATAAGTCCTATCAGGTAGACTTTAGATCATGAGAAATGAGTGAAAGCATTCTCTTCACAGTAAATATGGTAACAGAGAAGGAATTAAAAGACCTTTATGTGAGGGCCTATAGGTACATCTATTATGATGATGGGATTTTAATATTACTTAAAAGCAATTCAGAAAATTTCAAATTTGTATTTACTTAAACCTCACTAATTCAGACAGATCATGTAACTGAATGGCAAAATTAAAGTTCCATAAGCAAGTTACAGTCGTTTTGCATTTAAACCCATTTATTTGAGCAAACTAAGATATTAATTGAAAAGAGTATTTAAATACTTAACAGGGAAAATAATCAACTATGTGTATAAAATGTATTAAACGCACAGAACTATAATCTTAATCAGTAAATATGAAAGCAGTGAAACTTGTTTCATTTTCTCCAAAGCTAAACCATAAGTGAACTATACAAAGCTACACAGACAAAAGATAAACCTGCTTGGTTTCATACAATGCGTTCTCTCTCCTCTTCTTTTTCCAGATCATCTTCATTTTGCCCTTCATCATGTAAAACCACAGAAGATGGTGCCACCCACTGATTCTTCGGAAGAAGCTCTACAGCCACAATATCTTCATGAACAGCTCGGTTTAAATGTTTAAGTCCCTGTAAGATTATCTGTGTAAAACAGCAAATGACATGTGCCCAGATATTTTTAATGACGATATACGAATGGGAAGGCTGCCTAACAGAAGAGATATCCTGAGTGTTTCTACGTATCTCCAGTTCTCTTTTATATTTTTTCCTCTTCTATAGTGTCCCTTTACTCTGTCCTCTCAATTTCTCAATATCAAGTTGAGAATACATGTCAGAAAGTAGGGGCTGTGTTCATGGCTCCACCATAAATAACTCTTACTTTAGTACCAAAAGATCTTGGGACAATTTCTTAATCTAAATCTCAGGGTACAGACAGGTAGCATGAAAAACAGAGTACCTGCTTTCATAAGCACAGGTGGAGATTAAATGAAATGCGGCATTCAAAGCATTTAAAAGACTACCTGGCAAATAGTGAGCACCCAAAAATGATTACTATTTGCTTTAAAGTGTGTGAAGCCCTCTGGAGCAATTCTATGTTATGTAAACAGCATGTCACATAACTAGCCATCATTCAGAAAACAGGCGCAGCCTACCTTTTGATTAAATTTTCATTTTCTTAAAAATGGGTAAATAAAAAGTTCTTTTCTTCAATAAGAAGTTTTCTAAAATAGTGATTCATTCTATTATCTATGATCTCTCACATAGCTGCCTTTAAGCTGATACACTTTGAAGGGTAAATTTAAATTCTCATACAAAATTTTAAACACTGATGAAAGAAATCATGAACAAAAACTATTTTACTGCATATGGAATTTATGTACACAACACTTGCCTCTTTATTTTCTTCATCATCTCCATGAACCCATACTGTAGCTTCTAAGTAATTTTCCCTGCTGGCTCTAAATGTTCCCTGAAGGTATGTACCAGATTTTATGCCTTGTTGCAGCTTACTTAAAGGAAGATGCTCTGAAAATATTATTCTTCCACTTTCTATTTCATTCTGTGAAACAAGCAAACCAAAAGATGTGGTTAGTATGTGAATCTTCCACACGCTCCATACACAACTATTATTATCACTATCAGGTATTGTTTTTAAAAGACCTTCCACATTATGGAATATACAGCTCCATGAATTTGAGCGAATATAGCACAGTAAGAAAAAAATTCTTTCTATTCTTAGGGCAACTTACACAAATATTTCAATTTCATTACAATCAGGCGTTTAGCCACAGATGTCACTAATAAATTCTGCGTGTCCCTTCCTCCCACACCAGGCCTCCCAAAATGAAGGTGTGTAGTTAGCAGGTCAGATGAGTGGGTAGGTAAGTAAAGTGTTTTTGAAGGCTCAGTTCCATGAACAGAGTGCATTTACAAGAAAAGAACAAGAAAAGCTGTTTCTATTTTGGACATGTTAAATAGTTAAGAAATAAGATAGAAGCAGGTCAGGAAGTGCTTCAAGTCTGCCACAACACCTGTTAGGATTCTTAGAGACCTCAACATCCAAAACCCGCACTGCTTGGCTCCTTTAACTACCCTTTTCATCTCCCACAATTTTCCACCTTCCAAGGAGACAACTTTATTCCTTCTCCTTTTTTCTTTAACTCTCCCATTTCCCTGTTTTCCTGCCTCACTCAGATGAATGACTTCAATCTCCATACTGAGAATCAAAAGCAGTCACTAGAGACCTACCTCATCCTCCAACCACTGCATCCGTCCACCTACCTGATCGATACCAAAACCTCAGATTTCTCTCTTGTGACAATGAATAGAATGATTCTGTTCTTTTGGTTGGGCGCTACTATCTCCTCTGCTCCATTCAAGGACTCTGTCCTGTGATGATCTCCTCTCTAGGGTCAAACTCCCCCCGTACCCCCACTACAACATTCGTACCATCATATCAACTTGGAATAACCTAGTAAATATAGTTAATTAATTTTAGGTTCTCTGGCCTGACCCTCTGTTCCACTTGACACCAATATGCCATCAAAGCATTATCTGTAATTGCTGTGTATCTCCTTCTTCACCCACACTCTCAGGAATCCATTATAATCAAGTTTCACTGTCAGTCAACGAAAGCCATTACTGTTGAGGTCGCTAATAATACATTGTCTCAGCTACTTCAGTGCTCCATTCTCAGTCTGACCAAGACTTCTTTAAATGACCTTTCCTTCCCTGAGACCCTTTAGCATCCAAATCATCCTTCCTTGGGTTTGTCACAGTTCTCTGGCAGCTCCTACTTAGGCTCCTCTGTGCATTCTCCTTTTCCTGATCACTAAATGTTGGGACTGTCCCAAGACTTGGTTACAGCCTCTTTTCTTCTTTATCCGCATTTATTCTCAGATCATTTCCTCCCATCGTGTCATTTCTTCCCACCTAAAACAATACCAACAAAACCTCTTGACCCCTCTTACTCTCCAAAAACCACCCCTTTTCTCTCCTTCCCATGGCAGCATCAGAAGTGTTGTAATACTGTAATCCCTCTCTTCCCATTTTTTTCACCTATTCTAGTCAAACTTCTGCCTCCCGACTGTCAAAACTACTCTGGATAGTACCTCCCACCCCCACAAATGTCATTATGCTAAATCCAATCATTAGTTCCCATGAATTTGACTTAGCAACATTTGACACAATGATCACCCCCTCCTCCTTGAAACGTTTTCTGTACTGGGCTTCCAAGAACTTCACACTCACCTGCTTTTCCTCTTGTATCTCATTTGCTGGTTCCCCTCATGTTTCTGACTTCTTCCTGGAGAGCCCAAGGGCTCTTGGACCTCTTCTCTATTCAGCCTACGCTCATTTCCCTATATCAGGGCCGCTCAAACTACGGCCCATGCACCAAGTCCAACCCGCTGCCTGGTTCTGGTAAATTACATTTCATTGGAACACACCCATGCTCACTCATTTATCTATTAATGATAGTTGCTCTCATGCTACAACAGCAGAATTGAGTACTTGTGAGAGAGACCATATAGCCTGCAAAGCTAAAAAAATCCACAATCTGATCCTTTACCAAAAAAGCTTGCCAGGGAGAAAATATTTGCAGATCATGTATCTGATAAGAAACTTGTATCCAGATTATAAAAAAAGAAACTTTATGACTCAGTAATAAAAAGACAACCCAACTAAATATCAAGCAAAGCATTTGAATAGACATGTACACGCACATATATAAATTACAAAATATATTACACATAATATACAAATGACCAATAAGCTCATGAAAAATTGTTCAGCACCCTGTTATTAAGGAAATGCAAATTAAATCAAAACCTCAATGAGGTATCACTTGACACTCTTTAAAATGGCTATAATGAAAAAGATAGATAACATGTACTGGTGAGAATATGGAGAAACTGGAACTCTCATGTACTGCTGGGAGAAATGTAAACTGCGGCACACACTGGGAAACAGTCTGGCAGATCGTCAAAAAGCTAAACGTAAAATTACCATACAATGAAGCAAGTCCACTTGCACATACCTAACTATGTATCAAAGAGAAACAAAAGCGGTCAAGAAAGACCACATTTTACATTACTCCATTTACATGAAATGGGACAGCTTACAGAGATAGGTTAGCAGTTGGGTGGGGCTAAAGCAAAGGCATTTCAGGGACAGACTGAGATCGAGTGGTAATGGATATGGATTTATTTTGGAAGAGAAGACAATGTTCTAAAATTGGATTGTGGTGATGGCTGCACAATCTTGTAACTATACTAAAAAATGTACATCTTAAATAGATGGGTTGCATGGTATGGGACTTATACTTCAACAAACCTATTTAAAAAAAAAAGTCGTCTATGCCAATCCCGGCCTCACATATTCTCATTTGGTCTTGTGGCTTAATACGCCACCTGTATGTTGATGAGATCCACATTCATCTCTCCAGTATGTCTGTATGTCTAGTCCTAAACTCTCTCAAGGGCTACAGATTTGCATATCCAACTGCTCATACCATAAAGCCCGACAGCTCTAACAGTTACCTCAAACTTAAATGTCTGAAATCGTACCTCTGATTTTTCACTCAATCTCACTCGCTCCCTTTAACCTGTGTAAATAAAGCAATACTAGCCACCTAGTTGCTCAGGTAAAACACCTAAGGTCATCCATATTTTTCATAGCCCCAACCAATCTACACCAAGTCCTAAAACATCTATCTGTAACATATACCCAATATCTGACTACTTCCCACTACCTTAACTGCTACTACCATGGTCCAATTTTCTACCCTGCCGAGTCCTAAAATATCCTGACTATAGGACCCTGCTTCTAATCTGTTCTCTTAGAGCAGCCAGATGGATCTTATTATTCTCCCATTCAACCTCTGTCCAGCACTCATGGACTAAAATCTAAGGTGTTCACCATGACTCATTAAATCCTACGTGATCTGGTCCCTGCCTTATTGTTCACTTCATTTGTAACATTTTCTCCCTTGCTTACTCTATCCTAGGCACACTTTTCACTGTCTCTGGATCTTGCCAACTTATTCTAACCTCAGAGCCTTTGAACTTGCTAGCCTTCTTCTGTAAGAAATGCTCTTCCCCAGTTACTAACATGGTTAATGCCCTAACATAATTCAACTAAAACGTCCCTGTCTTGAAGCAAATTTGCTTAGTTAGTATCCTTTACATCTCAGCTTAGACATTACTTGCACCAGGAAGCCTTGACATCACAAATCTGGATTAGGTACTAAGTACAGTCAGTTCTCCTATGCTTGTTTTGAAAACATGAATGGGTTCTGATGCAACTAACATATTAGAAAATACTGGGTGAACACAGGAAACTGCAGCTAGCTGAACAAAGCCGCTCAGGAACCCGCAAAACACACTCACCTCTCCAACATCTGTTACCTCAGATTCCACATCATCTTCACGTACCTAACAACTTTTTGTACAAATTTAGATAACTCTCTTTCCACCACTTCACTCAGTTTTTGAGTGTGCCCCAAGCTCATTTTCCCATTAGCTCTGCTACCTTTAATACATGAATTTGCATGACACAGTGAACTTGAATATACATGTTGTATTACAACAGAACTGGCTGGAATTTCACCCTATCCTACACTAACCTTAAAACAATCCTTGATCAAATATTATACATTATCAATGTTAGATTACTTCTTTCTCCTTCTAGACCAGTGCTATCCAAAACAACTTTGAGATAGGAATATGCTTTCTGTGATCTCCAATATGGTAGCCATGGGACACAAGTGTGAGCACTTCTAAGGTGAGTAATGCAACTGAGATTTAAACTGATTTAAATCTGAATTAAACTTAAACAGCCAGATGCAACTAGTGGCTACCTGTTAGAGCAGTCTCTGAATCTATATTCTAAAAAAATAAAATCAAGCCCACTTTTTATTTTCTCACTTCCTTTTAGTTTTGTAAAATAATCATGATTGAAGATAAGCAGGGTGAAGGAAAGACTGGATGTCTGTCTAATGTCCTATCACATAAAATCTGTTTCTATAATAACGATAGCTGCCATTTACATTTACCGTAGCTGTGTGCCATGCAGTGAAATAAGAATTTTATTAATGCTGTTATTTCATTTGACTCTTATAACCATGCTATGAAGTCATTGCTAAATCTACCTTACATATAAGGAAGTGAGTGCCCATGAGGCTCACTGATTCACTTAGCATGCCCTCCCATATCCCACTATTGTAGGAATCCCTTTATTCCTCTTTCTGCCTCTAACTTTGCCCTTGATACAATGCATCATCTTACAAATTGGAATCAGAATGGTCTTTCCAACGAATAACATTTCTGATCATTCTCCCCCATTCCTCCCAGGCACACTCTCATATACTCTTAATTTCTTTCAGCCTGCCTTTATGAGGTAGGAAGCCCAGAATCCTATCTGCTATCTTTCTCTTCATAAAAGTCCTTTAGAATAAGATAGTTTAAAAATTACTGACCTACAGAATAAATTCTAGACCTTCATTAGATGGCCCCTACCCTTCCTGTGCTATCTCTTACGGTTCCTTCCCTTCTTCCTTCAGGACTAATGCTACAGCTTTATGCTCTCTGTCTGCACTCACACTACTTCCTTATTGGTCAAATACTTATGCCTTATTCACAAACCAGCTATGGATTCCTTTATCCATTCATTCTAATGGTGCCACCATGTGACAGGTCCTACTCAGGTTGCTGAGAGTGTATTAATGAACAGTGCTAGTTTAGAAAGTAAAGTCTTTCTTTACGAATGGCATTTTCGGAGGCATCTGGGTGGCTCGGTTGGGCATCAGACTTCGGCTCAGGTCATGATCTCAAGGTTCATGAGTTCTAGCCCCCATCAGGCTCTCTGCTGTTACCACAGAGCCTGCTTTGGATCCTCTGTCTCCCTCTCTCTCTCTGCTCCTCCCCCGCTCTCTCTTTCCCTCTCAGAAATAACAAACATTAAAAAAAATCTTTTTAATGTTATTTTAATAAGCCTATTATAGTCACTCTTGTTTATAACCCAGCTCCTAATGAATTCCAGCTTACCTACTGATATTCCAATTTTTAAATTTGTTTAACTGTAAATCTAATATCCCAAAGTGGCCATTTTAATACTTTCACTTTTCAAAAACAAAATAAAACAAACTCAAACTTACCCCTTCTTCAGACAAACAAGCAAGACGATCTATGAGTTCTGGGTTAGCAGTTAGGCTCTTTACATATTCTTCACCTGAAAAGTAAGTTTTGTTGTTCTCAATAAAATCAAGTGATTTTTTTAGATAAGAAAACATGAATAATGTTGTTTATGATATTACATCTATCAATTCTTTTTTAAACCTGCATCTGTTGATATGGTCATGTCTAAGCAGAAGTATCAGGTTAAGCATATCTATGAGTTTTTATTGCAAAACCAAGTACAAAGGGTGATGGGGAAAGTTACCAGCCACTGGCCACCACAACTTACTTGGCTGAGAAGTGCTGAGAAATTTAAAAATGCAAAATATCACATGAAGTTATATAGAAACATGAAAATATTAAATATTCAAGTGACCATCTGACCAAGGGTCTGATGGTAGTTCATATTTGCAAATGCCTATAAAAATTAACAGCTTCAGGGCATCTGACTGGCTCAGCTGGTTACATGTCTCACTCGATTTCAGCTCGGGTCATGATTTCACAGTTTGTGGGTTCGAGCTCTGCATTGGACTCTCTGCACTCACAGTGCTGAGCCTGCTTGGGGTCTCCCTCTCTCTCTGCCCTTCCTCCACTGGCATGTGCTCTCCCTCTCTCAAAACCAAATGAAGAGGGGCGCCTAGGTGGCTCAGTCAGTTAAGCGTCCGACTTCGGCTCAGGTCAAGATCTCGCAGTTTGTGAGTTCGAGTCCTGCGTCAGGTTCTGTGCTGACAGCTCAGAGCCTGGAGCCTGCTTTGGATTCTGTGTCTCCCTCTCTCTCTCTGCCCCTCCCCCGCTCACACTCTGTCTCTCTCTCTCTCTCTCAAAAATAAACATTAAAAAAAAATTTAAAAAAACAAAAAACAAAAAAACAGATAAACTAAAAAAAAAAAAAATTAACAGTTTCGACATTTAGACTTACAAGTGAAAGCTGGTATTCCTTCTTCTATGGCTTTTTCTTTGTTTTTCTTGTCATTTGTTATGAAGATAACTTGCAGGTGATTCTCTGCTGACATTTTCTTCAAATGTTCATTGTACCATTTTGCTGCTACTCGAATAGCTCTATCATTTCTGTCATTAGCATTTTCTCCCTGTTCCTGTTCTACATAAGTTTCTCTAAATACAAAGGAGAAAATGAAATAAATGAAAACCAATAGAAATAATATACAAAGGCTTAGGACATATATGCTAAACTTAAAAGTCCATGGTACGTATTTTCCTCTTGAGTGCATTCAGATTCGTGCCTCAGGAAATATATGAGAACCTTATAGTTTTTAAGACAATGATTGCTTGAAAAATAAGACAATCATGTTATTAATGAAACTATAAAAAGGCTAAAACAATTTTATTTCACAAAAAATATTCAAGAGCAGAATTTATATTTTAGATTGAGATCTGAAATAATAATGTATTGTAAAAACTATAATAAAACTTTGCAGGTTTGATAAGATATTATTTTAAGTATAGATTAACAGTAATTCTCAAAAGCTACAAAGAGGATGTTCTAATCATATGATTCTACAGTCATTAAATACACAACACATATAAATTACCAACAGTAAGCACTTAATAAAATGGAAGAGGTTATCTAAAGACTGAAAGACCACATACAAATAATGACTGAATATTCCTTCCTAGTCTATCCACTCTAAATTCCCAAATATGTTGGCATACTTACTTCCTTAAAATTGCTCTTCAAAGCCAAATTTAAATAACAAAATTTAGTGCAAAACTTTTAGTACTTACAAGTAATAGATTCAATTTTAGAATCTTAGACTTGTATTAATAGTTTTTAGAACTGCTTCATTCCTCACCATTAAATGCCCCTGCTAATGCTTTAAGCTTATCAGTTAGACACAATCATTAATTTCTGAATTGGTTTTAGCTTGACTTGAGCAATAGAATCTTGGATGAGATTTGCCCAAGTGTCCTAAGATTCTTCCCACCAACTCCGGTATTGCTAAGCTATATTCATTGCACTTAGGCAGAAAAACTGATAACCTCTGATGAAGAATCTGATGATAATGCTCCACAAAAACTTGGTCTTTCTGCACTGAAAAACAAGTAAATTTTCTGAATTTCAAAAAGCTAAGAATAAGATGACTACAAGTGCTTTACCAATGATTTTTACAAGAATAATACCTAAATTGGCGCTATAAAAATAAAGAGAAGGAAAAAAAACAAGATAAAAACAGAGGGAGGCAAACCATAAGAAAATTTTAAATACAGAGAACAAACTGAGGGTTGCTGGAGGGGTGGGTTAAATGGTTGACGGGCATTAAGGAGAACATTTTTGGGGATGAGTGCTGGGTGTCATATATAAGAGATGAACCACTGGGTTCTACTCCTGAAGCCAGGACTACACTGTGTGTTAACTAACTTGAATATAAATTTAAAAAAACAAATAAAAAAGAGAAAATTGACAAATTAAATATTTTCAAATACGCATATTCCGATGAGATTTCATTACCAGAATTCTACCGTCTAATCTACTGTGGGTGATTTTGCTGCCCAGGAACATTTGACAATGTCTGGTAACATTCTGGGTTGTTACAACTCTGTGAATAGAGGGGGACTGGGGGTCACTACAGGCATGTAGAAGCACAAGATACTGCTAAACATCCTATGATGTAAAAGACAGCCTATTCACAATAAAGAATTATTCAGTCCAAAATGTCAACAGTGCTAAGGAAGGTTGAGAAGCCTTAACGTAGTAAAAGTATACTATACGTCAACCCAGATTATTTATGTAACAAAACAAATAACAAATGGGGGGGGGGAGAAGTAGCAATTTATTTTCATACCCTTATGCTGAAAAGGTATAAATCTGAAATACAACAAAGAAGTCTGTTTCTTAACCTTATCTTCTTCAATGTGATCAGTTATAAGGTATTAGTTTAACTTTTAAAAACCCATCAATAAATCTGCTTTATATTGTTAAACCTCTCTTTCATAAACTCTTACATTTTATCAATCTATGTTGACATCAAATAACACAGTATTCTAGGAACCTAGGAAAATCTCATCTTCTAAGATTCTTTGAAAAAAAATTTTTTAATGTTTTTATTTTTGAGAGAGAGAAGAGACTGAGCGCGAGCCAGGGAGGGGCAGAGAGAGAGGGAGACACAGAATCCGAAGCAGGCTCCAGGCTCTGAGCTGTCAGCACAGAGCCCGACGCTGGGCTCGAACCCACGGACCGTGAGATCATGACCTGAGCCGAAGTCAGCCGCTTAACCGACTGAACCACCCAGGCACCCCATCATCTTCCAAGATTCTTATTGCTCAACTCATGCGAAAACCAACTCAAAATGAAAACGTTTTGGAAACAAAAGTACTGACTGCAGCCTAGGAGTCCAGAAACCTTAGTTCTAGGTTTGAACTAATCAATGACTATATGACCTTAGTGAGGTCCACTGAGCATTATGTCTGTACAATTGTGTAACAATCAAATAACACTCCCATAAGTATGAAACTTACCACATGTTTTCTGACAATGTCACGGTTACTGCCAGGAACTCTTCCCCAAATTTAGCCAATTGTATGGTTTTCTGGTAATTAACATAAAAATTTCCCCTACCTATGGTGCTCATTAGTGAACGTATAGAAATGCTTCTCCTGGTTATTAGTCACATCTCGGATTCGTTTATATACAGGAGCACTCCGATTTCTCACTTCTTGCAGAACTGTTTGCAGTACAATTACATTCCTGATAGCTGGGTCTTCAAGAACATCGATCTTAAAAGAATGAAAAAATAAGTAAAGTTAAACTTTCCTATGTTCACTGATAAGCTGTTTCTGCCAAACATAAAACTGTGTCGATTTAAAAAAACAAACACTAAATATACGTTAAACTAAGGAGCTATTTTGCTACAGAAAACCCTTCGGGTCTATTAGAGAATAGCACATATTAAACAGACTAAATACAAAACTTCGTAGAATTAAGACCGTTAATAAATAAATACGTTGGCCCACATGGTTTTCATTCGTAGGCACTTACAAGCTGCCTGGGAGTCGCAGGCTGGAGGCCACAGAAGCCCAGGTCCCCGGCCTCCAGACTCTTAAAATCTAAGGCAGAAGAGACACCAGGAGTTAGAAAAATAACCTAAAATTCTTATGACTCCAAGAACTCAAAAAAAAAAAACAAAACCCACACACAAAAAACCCCACAATACAAAGAAAAGAACCTTGGCCTGGGGGACAGGAGGCAAGGGTCTGCCTCTCCCTAAGTAGGTAATGTTTTTCCAAGACGCGCCTCCTTGGGCCTCAATTTCCCTATTCTGTCACACCCCCTTCTCCTGGTGGTGCCGAAATGACCCCGGATCTCCCGTCCTCGGACGCACCTGATGCAGCAGCACATTGGTGTCAGGAAGCAAGTAGTGCGGCCAGGGGCACAGGCTGCTCGCCGGATCCAGGGGCTGCGGCTCGAGGACCGGCCCCTCGTGGGCACCGCCGCACGCCGCGCACCCGGGCGCGCCGCAGCCGATGTCGTCCCGCAAGTAATGCTCGCGCACGATCTTCATCACGCCACCTGCCCGCGTCTTTTTTAAGAAAGTCTTGGACTTGAGCATCTTGCTGGCAGCGCAGAATCCCGACCCTTACCGCGCTCTTCCGGTGAAGAGTAACAAGCAGAAGCCCTACCGCACGACTGTACTTTACCCCGAAGTTCACCCCTTCCCGCTCCAGGGTATTAGTAAATACCTCTTGCGGGAAAACGTCGAGGCTGACATTGGTTGGCTCTCTGAGGGCTGCGAGGATTGGGCAAAAACTAGAAGCTCGGGAGGATTGGCAGATCTCGGAGCCATTTCCACCCACGATCTAGGCGGGACCCTCCTGTGGACCACAGCTCCCAGCATGCGTTGCTTCCCGCGTCGGGGTGGAACCAGTCTGAGTTCCGGCGACTGTACGCTGCCGCTTCCTCCGTCCTCCTCGGGGCGCGGAAGTGGTTGTCTTGGTGACGGGTCCTAACGGTCTCCGACCTGAGATTCCCCGTTGAGGGGCTGCAACCTGAGCTTCAGTTCCGAGACGCTTTCAGGTCCTTGAAGTGGACGCGGTGGGTGGGTGGCTGGTCCAGCCTTCGACGTGGAGTAATTTGAAGCTTTCGAGGTAGCGCGCCGCTGGCCCTTCCTTTCCCGCGCGGGGTAGGGAATCCTAGGCTGCCAGGCTTGGTTTTTCTTCACTGTCGCACGTGTGGGCAGTCCCAGGCGCTGGTCCTTTGTAACCCAGATGCTGCCTCTCTCTGATTTCGCCTTTCTTTACCCTTTCCTTTGAAAGGAGTGGTGCCGTTTCCCCTCCATACATCTTTTTTTCTGATCATTCAGTTTAGAAAAGCTGATATCTGTAGTACCGTAAATAACTTATTATGTCGTTTAGTATTAAAACACGAGAATTTCTAAAACCCTTGTGAAAGGGTAAGAAATTCGATTTAAAACACTTGAATTTTTCTTTTCTACATTCTTGTTTTTATTCTATCTGGAAGTCTATTAAAACGTATTTATTTCACGGTCTTCCCATTTTTTAAAAGTCTTCAGTGTTGCCTCATTGTGGAGTAAATTTCGGACACATTTTGACACTTGAGGATTCTCTGGAATCTCGATTATTAAGGTCGTATGTGTGTTTGTATATGAGGGGTGGGGCAAGTCCTACTCAAATTCAGAAAGACTTGGCCCCAGCCGAACGACCACTATCTTCTGATGTTGGGTATATTCGCCAGCCTTAATTCCTGCATGTTTTTTTTTTTCTTTTACTACTCTAAATCCTACTTCTACATAACCTTCCACCGATCAACTCAGAAGTGGCTAATCTCATCTTGAATGCGTGCTCCTTTTATTGGTAGTGTTCCTGGATACTACTCACTTATGGCTTTTATCCTTTACGTCCAAGATTTCTTTGTTTCCTCCAAGTAAGATTCCGGCCCCCAGGACCAGGGTTTTTTATTCATCAAGCGCAAATTCATAGTCAGGCTTAATGAGCTTAATGTTTGACTTGAGCCAGAGTTTACTAATCTGTCCTAGATGAGGGGTCCTCCAGATTGTCTAATAATTACTTAGGCATTCTTAGTGTCTCTTTAGTATTCTTCATGCTTTCCATTAAGAATGTTTGAGTACATTTAAATAAATATTTTTAACCCTCAGAAAATTGAAATAGAACTGGAGAAGAAAACTGACCCATAAAAAAGATGTCTCGAAAAATTGCCAAGGCATCAAAAAAGGTGAACATCTCTAGCTCTCTGGAATCTGAAGATATTAGTCTAGAAACAACAATTCCTACAGACGATATTTCATCATCAGAAGAACGAGATGGGAAAATTAAAATCACCCAGCAACTAATTGAACGTAAAGAACTACTTCATAATATTCAGTTACTGAAAATAGAACTATCCCAGAAAAATATGATGATAGACAACTTGAAAGTGGATTATCTTACAAAGGTAAGATTTGGTGTAATTTTTGTTACCTGTGTGCTTTATTGTCTTCAAACTACAGATAAATAAGAATTAAAATTACGCGTATGTAATCTGAACTTGATATGCTTATCATTTCAAGAAGTAAGTTATATTTTCTTGCATAGTTAAAAAAAAAAAATTTCTGGAAGGAGAGAGGATGTGAATTATATTGCTGTGTACTGAACAAAAAGCCCTGAAGGAGGGGATGATTTGAAGTTGGGCAGGGATGAATTGCCTCTGTAAACCCAATTTTTTGAATCTAGCATGTGTGAGGTATGTCTTTTTAGGTGTTTTTTCCAGCCAAGTTGTTTTCTGCTTCATTGAGAATTAACCCTGATGTAACTAGTTTGATAGGGACAATCAAGATCATAATTAGGTTAGTGAGTCTGTATAGTCCTCTGTCCAGGGGATTTGGTTTCTTTGATATGTTTCTGTATGATAGTTAGTGTGTCTTAGAACCAAGTGGAATTTCAGTTACCATAGTATTTAACAAGTGGTTTTTGCCAAATAAGAAGGGACGTCTTAGTCCTTGTTTTTTTTTTTTTTTTCCTCTTGTGTGTTTATTTATAGGTATGGAGTATTTTATGTAGACCTGGTAAAATTGTCACTAGTTCTGAGAAATTTACAGTGATTTCAGAAAGATAGGAGACACTTCTTAATTCTTACTACTTCTGTCTCTGAGAAAAATCTTTTCTTTCCAACAGTAGATTCTCCACTTTTACTCTTGATCCCACCTCTTCCTACCCGCCCCCATTTTGTTGTTTCACTTACACTTTCTTTCCTGTTAAGTCAGCCTCCTATTTTAGCTCTTGCCAATTATACCAACATACTTCAGTATCTTGCCGCTAGAAAAAATTGTTGACCATCCCTCTCTAGGAAAATGAGGTGTCCTAAACCCCAACATCTTCATGAAGTAAAGAAGTAATTTAGGTACATTTTTTAAAAACATTAATGGCTAACTTTTATTGAGTGCTTATTCTGGGCCATACATTGTTCTATGAGATTTTCATGTGTTACCTCATTTAAACCTCACAACAACTCTGTGAGGTGTAAGTGCTTTTAGGAGGATCTTCCCTGCCCCTTAACATTAAATGAATCAATATGATAAATTAGCCCACTTCCTGATATTTGGTAAAAGCACACAATATTAGTTATTGTTGCTGTTGTCTACTAAAATAATATCCTCATTTTTCACCCATTTTATTTTCTATACTTTATATGTGTATTCATAGGAGCTACCTGACTTTTTTTGGTATCTGTCTCTTTTAATGGACTGTAAGGTTCATGAGAACAGGGGTTTCTTTGTAGTCTTGTGTCTCATCATCTCCAGCACTTAAAACAGTTCCTGACACGTCGTAAGTATGCAACTGTTTCTTAAATGAGGGACCGAACTCCGTTTCACTTTGGATAAAACAGAATCACAAGTGGTTAATAGCATATGAAGGCCATTTAGATGGAAGTGATGGAGCCAGGTAGGATTCAGACCAAGAGATCTAAAGCCCATACTCTTAGTGAATCTCCTAACATGTTCTTAGGTTGTCTGTACAGTCACCTACTTAGGTGACTTGGTCTAGACTAGGTCACTTGGTATTTTACCAGTGTGTCCAGTGGTTTTCTATCTGTTACAATAGTTTCCTATTGTTGATTGTTTCCTGTTGTCTGTTTCTGTCTGCCCTTGGGCAGATCCCTTAACTTTGTTATTCTCTTATTTTCTGTAAAATAAGAAAAATAGTAGTATTTACTTCATGGAGTTGTTGGGAAGATTCAATTAATCAATGTACATAGCTCATGATACCTGCAGTAAAATAAGTAACTATAGCCACTATACTTATTCAGCACTATATTATTTTTGTACCACATAGTGCTTAGTACAGTTTTTATTGTTGTGGTTTTCCAGTTGGACCGCAAATGTAGAAAACCAGATTAGCATATTCCTGAGTTTATGTCACCTAATCATCACTGATCCTTGCCAAGGCCATTTATTTTTCTTCAATGTTTACTTATTTATTTTGAGAGAGCGAGAAAGAGCACATGCTCACGTAGGAGTGACAGAGAGGGAGAGAGAGAATCCCAAGCAGGGATTCATTCAGTCAGCACACTGTCAGCACAGAGCCCGACATGGAGCTCCATCCCACGAACTGTGAGATCAGACCTGAGCCCAGCTCAGGAGTAGGATGCTTAACATACTGAGTCACCCAGGTGCCCCAAGGCCACTTTTTATTTTGTGTACTTTTTTTATTCCCATGGCTCATTTCCCTTCTCTATTCAACCATTTTAATGGTTTTTTTTTTAAACATTTGTTCTTGAAAATGGGTATTTTTCTTATTTTTTTCCTTTACATAAATGTAAATTGCATGTTTTGTTTTAGAGTTTATCGCTTTCATAGTTTCTATTTTTTTTCCCAACTCAGTGCTGCTTTTGAAATCATAATTGTTACTATGGTATATCTAGTCTTCTGCTTCGAACTTCAACATAATTATCTCTGTGTGTGTCTACCAATCTATCCATCCACTACCACAGTGATAGGCACTTAGGATGCTGCCCAACTCTTTGCCACCACATGCAACATGGGCCTTCTATAGACATTTCTCTTCTGGACCTGTGTGGCCATTTCTTTGGCATGTATACTCAGGAGTAGAATTTCTGGCTCACAGGGTATATGTAGACTTAATTAAACTGAGCGTACTGTCAAATTACTCTCCAGAATAGCTGCCTCCACTACATTACCATGCTTTTTTGTCCATGAGCAGTAGGGTTGTTTTGCTTAGAGACCCTTTGGGAGTAAGATGTTTGCTGTCAAATATGTGGAAAAATACTATACGGTAGAAGAATTACACGTCTGTAATTCATCAAATCCACGGCAACTTGATTGTAAAGTGGACCCTTACTTGTATCACTGAGATTAAGAACTGCCAAGTTAAATTGTTACGTGCTAGAGATTGTAAAATGCATTCCAGTTTCAGAGATGTAATTTGTAAAGAAGTTAGTCTGAAGGAACAGAATTTTTAGCCACTTATTCTCTAAAGTTTACCAATACATTGAGCATTGGGGTTACGAGATGAGCATCTCATTATTTAGCATTTCAAAAAATTTCCCTCATCAGATTATCACTCCCTGATAATAGAAGTCACAGGAAAGGCAGATTTCTGCTGACTATAAACCTGTTTTTGCTATTAACATTTAAATGGCCTGATTGAAGTTACTGAGCTTCCTGTCATTGGACGCATTCAAGTAATCCTGAAAGGTCAAATGTCATGATATAGGTATTTTTGCTGTGGAAAAAGGTTGGATCAGCTGTCCAGTGTTTTAGGGATTAAGTTCAGCTGTTAGTACCAGAGATTTAGAAAATGATATCTGCCTAGACCAGAACTGTGGAAACAGTAGCTTACACAGGATAAGAATTTTGTTTCTCTGTTTTAACAGGAATCTGAAAATAGGTAGTTTAGGCTTGGTATGGTTATTCCTTGATATTGTTAGAAGCGCAGGTTCCTATTAACCTTTTTTGCAGCTGTTTTAAGCATGTAGTTTTCACAGATGCCTGATCTACCTCCGGCACTGTATCCATGTTACAGGCAGACATGAGAAGGGTAATAGGAAAATAGGCACATGCCACAGGATTCAATTAAAGAGCTTTCCCAGAGGCTCAAGCCAGTGACCTCAATAAACCAGAACTATGGGACAGCCTGGCAAAAAAACTTTTATGTGGCAGCAGTTTAAACCACAGTTTCAAAACCATTTGTATGAACAGACTGTAATTTGTTGACACAACCATTGCAAAGGAACCTCTATTCATCTTTAGCCTTTTTTTTTTTTACATTTAGTATTTTTCAAACATTTCTTAATGATAAATTTGAAAGTTGACCATGTAATTTACCTCTTTCTTTTTTATGAAGATTGAAGAATTAGAGGAGAAACTTAATGATGCTCTTCACCAGAAGCAGCTACTGACATTGAGATTAGACAATCAATTGACTTTTCAACAGAAGGATGCCAGGTAAGAAAGTTTTTAAAAAGCAGCAATACCTATTTAGCCGTTAAAAGTAATTTCATTACCTCTTCGTGCATGTGATTGCAAGCTAAAATAAAGGAAGAAATTTTAAGTCAGTAATGGTAAGAATTTTTACATCCAGGCCAACCAAAAAAAAGTAGGTTATTTGATACAATACACAAAATACAAAAAGTCAAAATTCAACGTTCATTCAACAAACTGTGCTGATGTAAGTAAGCCGTAAATGACAATGGAAGTTCTGTAAACTCCGCACCACTTAATATGCTTTCTGGATTAACCTTTCTTCATTTTCTCTGTAAAACACACTAATACTTGTGGCCCATTTAACTCTGCAAGTTTAAATTATCTTCTGTTTTGCCTGCATACTTTCTCCCAGCTCAGTTGTGTACTTACTTACCAAGAGTCCATTGTGTTTACCATCAAATATGTCTATGATGGTTGTACTTACTACAGTTATATAATTTAATTAAGAATGATGTAACCAGTGAAAGATATGCTGTTTCTGTATAAACTATAAGGAATTCTTTGGGACAATTAATAAAAGTGAGTAATTTTAAAAAATAATCATCAAAGTAAATAAAAGCAAGACAGATTTAAAAGTTGGGAACAAAAATCAAATCCATAAAAAGCATCCTCTCAGATTTCTTACCAAGTGTCTTTTAAGGTAAAGAAATTGAACTTGGCAGGGGCGCCTGGGTGGCTCAGTCGGTTGAACGTCCGACTTCGGCTCAGGTCATGATCTCGCAGTCTGTGAGTTCGAGCCCCGCGTCGGGCTCTGTGCTGACGGCTCAGAGCCTGGAGCCTGCTTCGGATTCTGTGTCTCCCTCTCTCTCTGCCCCTCCCCACTCATGCTGTCTCTCTCTCTCTCTCTGTCTGTCAAAAATAAATAAACATTAAAAAAAAAATTTAAAGAAATTGAACTTGGCAATCATGAACAATGATTTTCACAAAAACAAAGCATACCTTTATATTTAAAAAAATTTGAAGCCTACGTAGAAAATTTGGCGAGTAAATGCTGTTTTCTGTGTTTTAACTAGAAGTGAATGTGTAGGGGCGCCTGGCTGGCTCAGTCATAAGAGTGTGTGACTCTTGATCTCAGGTTCATGAGTTTGAGCCTCACATTGGGTGTAGAGATTATTTAAATAAAATTTTAAAAAAAGAAGTAACTTTATAAAGTACTTTTCTTTCTTTAAGATTTCATTATTGGGGTGCCTGAGTAGCTCAGTTGGTTAAACATCTGACTTCAGCTCAGGTCATGATCTCAAAGTTTTTGAATTTGAGCCCCGTGTCAGGCTCTGGGCTGACACCTCAGAGCCTGGAGCTTGCTTTAGATTCTGTGTCTCCCTCTCTTTCTGCCCCTCCCCTGCTTGCTCTCTCTCTCTCTCTCTCTCTCTGTCAAAAATAAATAAACATTAAAAAAAATTAAAAGATTTCATTAACTGATACTTTTAAAAATTATCTGACCAGTTACTAGGCAGTATCACGTTAGATCAGTGGTTCTGAAATTTTAGTATGCATCAGAACTGTGTAGAGAGCTTGTTAGGAAGGACTGTTAGTCCCCACCCTCTGATGTTCTAATTTGAGTGAGCCCTGAGAACCTGTATTTCTATCATGTTCTTGAGTGATACTGATGCTGTAGGTCTAGGGACAATACGTTGGGAACCACTGCATTCAATGGTTCCCTTCTATTGAAGGTTCCATTCAATGGTTCCATTCAATGGTTCACTTCTACTCAAATTCTTGAGGCATTTTTCAGATTAAATGATGCTGAGAGGGCAATTGAGAGGCTGCTGCAATAATCCTCTTGATAGCTGATGTTGGTAAAAAGTTGTTGGATTTTTAATGTATTTTGAAGGTAGAGCTGATAGGATGTCCTAATGAATTACATGTGGCTAAGAGAAAAATAAGGAGTCAAGGATTGTGCCAATATTTTGGTTTGAATAAATGAAGGGTGGAATTGCTGTCAACTAAGATGGGGAAACCACAGTGGAACAGGTTTGTGAGCAAAGAGCAGGAGTTCAATTTAGGATGTGTTCGGTTAGCGTTGTCTTATTAGAAGTCCATGTGTAGGTAAATAGAAGAGTTTGGTCTAGAGCTATGTATCTGGAAGTCATTAGGATATGGATGGTAACATTTAAGTCATAAGACTAGATGAATTCCTCAAGGTAGTGAATATAGACAGAGAAGAGAGCCAAATACTCCAAACATGAAGACAAACCAGAAAAGAAGAAGGAGCAAATACCAGAGAAAAATGACAAAAGTAAAGTGACTTGGAAGCCAGGCGAAGAGAGTGTGTATAAAGGAAGGAGAGAGCAGTGTGTCAAATAATCATTAGGTCATAGATGAAAAGAACTGGGAATTGATCATTAGCAATCTGGATGTCATTAGTGACCTTGAGATTTCCGTAGGAAGGATGAAAACCTAATTGGCATGGGTTTAAAAAGAAGGGCATCAGAGACAGTGAGTATAGACAACTTGTGAGCAGTTTTGCTCCATGGAAGTCCAAACAAAGGAGGCAGTGAAATGGGGTCTCAATTCATTTTTTGGGGGGATAGGAGTAATAATAACAGCATGTGTGTATATTGATGGGTGTGATACAGTAGGGAGGGGAAAGAATCAATTGTCCCTTCCTACTCAAAACCTTTGGAATAGGCAACTAACGATAGCAATGTCTTCTACATGTGTTCTTTGAGAATGATTATGTACAGATTACTGTTTTCATTAGTTCATGGGTTGAATGAATACTTTATGGTGGTTCAGCGTTGCCATCTTTAAGAGGTATACCTTAGAATACCTAGAGAAAAAGAAATGAAAATTATTTTATTGAGTAGGGTCCAAAACAGATGTATAAAACTAAAACTTTAAGCAGAGTAGATGTATAATTTTATAATTTGATTTTGAAAATTATTTTTTAAGAATATCAATTTTCTATTTAACAATTTATGTGGCCACACATTTAGTAATGAGTATAGAATTGTCTTTTCATGTTTAATTAGTGAAGTAAATAAGCATTTAGCTGCAGCTAAAAATACTACAGAGCTTCTCATTTCCTAATTTTATGTTACTATAAAAAGGTATCTTTGAGAAAATTAAATCTCAAAGATTTTTTTAAGCTTGCCATAAACTCTTTCCTAATTTAGAAAATATCAAGAACTAATGAAACAAGAAATGGAAACGATTTTATTGAGACAGAAACAACTAGAAGAGACAAATACTCAGCTAAGGGAGAAGGCGGGAGATATTCGTCGAAATCTGCGTGACTTTGAGTTGACAGAGGAGCAATATATGAAACTAAAAGGTTTTCCTGAAGATCAGCTTTCTATTCCTGAATACGTATCTGTAAGTGTGTTGTATCACTTTTTTAAAAAAACACTGCATGTATTTAAAAAAAATTTTTTTTAATGTTTATTTATTTTTGAGAGAGAGACAGAGCGTGAGCAGTGGAGGCACAGAGAGAGAGGGAGACACTGAACTGGAAGCAGGCTCCAGGCTCCAACTGTCAGCTCTGTGCTCTGTGCTTGTGGGTCTCAAACTCACGAACTATGAGATCATGACCTGAGCCGAAGTGGGAGACTTAACCGACTGAGCCACCCGGGCGCCCCCCAATAATACTGCATATATTTTCAAATTAAAACATGCCATTTATGTAATAGCCATAACCTTTGAAGTACCAATTAATAATTTTATTATTTTATGGCCCCGCTCTGAAAATGGTGAATGATGTTCAGATCACCAAATTTTAAAGGGTCTTGACCATTGACCTCCAAGGTCAAGAATAAATAGGGCTATGAAGTTAATAGCTGAATAGTCCATGGAAATGAGTCATTTTATCATAAACTGGTAGTTTATAATGTTCTCAAAATGCAAAATTATAGAGATAACAGATTAGTGGTTGCCAGGGGGTAGGGATAGTTCAGGATCTCTTGCAGTGTTGGTTAAACAAATCTATACATAGGATTCATCTATGGCAGTAGTCTCAAATTTTTTAATGTCAGTATCCCTTTACACTCTCAAAATTACTGAAGACCCCAAGGAGCTTTTGTTTATATGGGTTATATCTATTAGTGTTTACCATAGTGGAAATTAACCTGAGACATTTTCAAAACACAGGAATACATAAGCGCATATTCCATTAGCCTTAAAGGCGATGATCTCATCACACATTAGATAGCCACTGGCAAACATCACTGAACAAGCATAAGAGAACAAGAGTAAAACGGGCAAAAAAAAAATCTTAGTATAACCAGAAAAATAGTTTTCATCTTTCATTCATCTTTCATCAATTCCCTGAAAGGGTCTCAAAGTGGCAGAGTGGTTACCAGGGGCTCCTAAACCATACATCGAAAACTTCTGGTTTGTGATCTATACATGTTATTTCACCCTTAGAGGCTTGAACTTTTTCATATGTAAAAGGGTTTGTAATATTAATAGTGCTTTTCTGCTGAGGTAATTGTGAAGATTCACTGTGAATATGTATGTAAAATGCTTAGCACTGTGCTTAGAATGTAGTATCATTTTTGCCAGAGTGGTGATTGCTACTCTTGGTTCTCATTTGCATAAGGTTTCCAGATTAATGATTTCTTCTAAAAAGAAGTGTTACTTTTCTGTCCATATTTTAATTTATATAGCTTAAAGAAATTTTTTTTCTGTCCAAAGTGTACTAAGACAGATGTCTCAAGTGCTGTCATTGAGGCTTTTTCCATATTAAGTATCAACTATCCCACTAATAGCAGTTATACATAATTTTGTTCCCTGGTTTGTTAATGTTCTTTGTTATCTTTTGTTTTCACAGACGGTATTATCTTAACTAGTTAGTTATACACAGATTCATTGTGTTGAGGACTAACCTTAGGACTTGCCTCTTGCCAGATGTGGGACTCTTGGAATACAGCAATATAGTAAGGAATTTCAGACTGCATGCCTATATAATAAATAGGCATAATTACCCTTTCCAAATGTGCTCATGGCTTCTTAACTTCATAGGAATTTGTCAGATGGAACACTTTAC
This sequence comes from Neofelis nebulosa, assembly GCF_028018385.1. Taxonomy (NCBI): domain Eukaryota; kingdom Metazoa; phylum Chordata; class Mammalia; order Carnivora; family Felidae; genus Neofelis; species Neofelis nebulosa. The sequence goes on along the minus strand of NC_080782.1, from coordinate 196,478,622 downwards.
TAGATTAGGTCAGACAAATTCCCCTGAGAATTATGAGTGAGAAGAGCGATCTGAACTGAATGGAAGTAGTGATATGAAAGATACCCCCTGATTCATCCTGATTATCGCTTACACTGCAGTGGTAGCAGTAGAGCTTCCCCAAGAGCCTAGGATGTAGGCTTACCATATGTTTAGGCAATAAAGATAGAGCAATGTACAAACTTGGCAAAAATTCCTGCCTATAGGAGTGGAGCATTATAGACGATAAATTAAAAGTAATACATAGAATGTTTGTCGTAAATGCTATGGAGAAAAGAGCAGGGGTGAGAATAGAAACTGCCACCAGGTGGGGATACTATTTTAAATCAGGTTAGGAGGATTAGGGAGGGTTTACTGATAGGGTGACATTTGATCAGAGACCTGAAAGGAGTGAAAGCATGAGCTATGCATTTGTATGTGGGAAAAAATTCCTCTATCAGAGGAAATAAGGGCAAAACTCGGACACATAATGTGTTCAGGAAGTAATAAGCAGATAATGTGGAATGAGCAGTGGTGGGAAATGGAGAATAAGTAGTAAATGGAGTATAGATAGAGGAGAAGAGAGACTGTGCCAGGGATGGAGAATTACAGATAATCTAGACTTTGAGGAAACTGAATCTGACATCAAGACTTAATGTTAGTGGTCAAAGTCAGTTAACAATGGTCTTGTTTCTGTTTTGTACAAACAAATGTTTATTGTACAGATATATATTCTGAAACTTTTTAACACTTTTCCTTTTGTTACTTTCATATTTTTATTACTGATAATTGAGGGTACTATAAATTAGCTAATTTCAGTGGTAACTTGGATTCTAAAATGGCTTATTAACTTGTTTTTTTGTTTTTAAAGATTCGGTTCTATGAACTAGTAAATCCATTAAGAAAGGAAATCTCTGAACTGCAAGTGAAAAAGAATGACCTATTAGAAGAATTGAGTGAAAATAAAGGCCAATTGAAACAACTGACAGAGGTTTGTATGATTTTGATCACTTGTGGGAGAAGCTGCAAGTTTTTTTAATAGAGAGTTCCTCAAGATTTGTGATCAGGAATATAAAAGTCAATGATCGGAAAATGGGACTGGGTGATGCCGACTACTGCGATTCTTCAAGTAGTGGGAAGGTTAAAGTGGAGATGGTCGTCTGAAAGATTGGCAACGTCAGTCTGTGCTGTTGACTTGTAGTCTGTGGTTGAGTATTTTGTTGTAACTCTTTCATTCTTAGTCTTCGTTACACTATAGCCTTGTTTGTGATCTGAAAGGGAGCTGCTATCCATTTATCATTTTGCCTCTTCATTAAATACATTAGTTCTCCTGATGCTTGTTCATTAGAACCTTAGATGATATCTTGACACTGCCATTTTTCTGTGTAACTTGGAATAAGCCGTTTAATGTTTACTGCTCTGTCAGTAAAGAGAGAAGATAACCCTGTTTGTCCATTCATGTCCATTGAACTGCTCATATTTCTGTTTCAAAGTAAAAATGTCATTTTTCGCAAAGTCGCATATGAATATTTTTATGTCCTTTTTCAAGGGCAGCTTTTACCGAAGATGTATTGTCTAGAAATAAATAATTAAAATTTAATTTATATTTCATTGCTCTAATTTGCTGTTCTGTGAGTGCTGGACAAAATCTACTTCCATCATTAATGTAGAGCCAATATTACAGGCAAATGAAGGCTCATATTCTTCCTCTCCTCATAGGAGTGATTAAGTCAGCAGGAGTGGTGGCAGAGAAGCATATGTGCCAATATGAACCCTACCACAAGGTTCTATTTTGGGTTTGTTCTTTTTCTTCTGATAACCTGCTACATTGTGCAGGTAAAGTATTTTGCACACTTTAGAAAGATAGCTTTTAATGTTTAAAACATTTTCATCTATAGTCAGAATAATAAAGGGCAAAGTTAGAAGGCCTCACTTTGGCTACTAGCTAATTTTGCAGGCTTGGCCAAATCATTTAATCTCTTTTTCTGTAAAATGGATGGCGGTGGTGGAAACACAGGACTTACTGGGGACAAGGCAGTTAGATGGGTTTTCAGACTTAGTTCTGTAGCACCTCATGGTACCTCAGCTTCCCTCAGAGACTTCTTATTTTTTTAGGAGGAGGACTGGAAAAGTTTCCTAACCTTGTTTATATCAAGCTACCTCTTCTTTAATGACTTTAACATTGGTGGATTCTAAGAATGGTTTCTTTTGAACTAAAGATTCCTTGGGCCAAAAAGAAAAAAACTTGCAACTCTAGAATTATTATTAGTATGTGATATATTTTTACTGTGTGGTAAAGCAGATATCCCAACTCTCGAGGGTCAATAATGGCATTGTATCCCAGATTGTTTGTTTGTTTGTTTGTTTGTTTGTTTGTTTCAACCTTGCGAATAGCACTTTTAGTGTTTTATTGATAGAAAACACTAGATAATTAACACTGGTCTGACTCATAGGTTCCTGAGTGTTTTTAATGCACTAATAATTCTTGAAGGAAGAAGCAGTTTTGTTTGTGAACCTGTATTGGACGTCTTCAGAGATATAGTACAAACAGGAGAGAGAGAAAGAAGGGTTTATTTTAAGGAATTGGCTCACATGATTGTGGAGACTTGATGAGTCCAAAATCTGTTGGGGTAGCTGGCAGACTGGAGATTCAGGGGAGAGTTGCAGTTCAAGTCCAAAGATAGTCTGCTGACAGAATTCCTTCTTGCTGAAGGGAGGTCAGATTTTATTAAGTCCTTTGGCTGATTAGATGTGGCTCACCACGGGATACCTGGGTGGCTCAGTGAATTAAGCATCTGATTTGGCTCAGGTCATGATCTCACAGTCTGTGAGTTCGAGCCCCACGTCAGGGTCTGTGCTGACAGCTCAGAGGCTGAAACCTGCATCAGATTCTGTGTCTCCCTCTCTCTCTGCCCCTCCCCCATTTGTGCTCTGTCTCACTCTGTCTCTCAAAAATAAAACAATAACATAAAAAAAGATGTGGCTTACCACATTATTGAGGGTAATTGGCTGTACTGAAAGTCTGTTGATTTAAATGTTACTCTCATCTAAAAAATACCTTTACAGAAAGATCTAAAATAATGTTTGACTAAATATTTGAGTATTGTGGGCTAACCACTTGACACATGAAATTAACCATCACAGAACCCTTCCATGTGTAAGTTTGTTTCTTAAAGGTTTATCATTTCTCAGCTGAAAATATCCTGTCTTAAACCTTTTCCTAAATTTAATCATATAAACAGAGAATTGAATCACAATCAGGAAAAAAGAAGCAGTGTCTTGTCTGCTTAATAAAAGGTCTTAAAAACCCAGAGAATGTGATTTAGACAGAACGGAATTTACTTTTATATTAAAGCCTCATAAAGTTTGATTCTTCTCCTCTGTTAAGGGCTAATACAGGTCAACTTGCCCAACAGTGAAGAAAAGTAAACAATATTTTTAAATCAAAAGACTTTTATAAGGATATAGTGAACAATAAATATAATATTTAACGTTAAAAGAAATTTTGCTTAACTATATATTTGGGGGATTTTTTTTTTAAATGGTTTGTTAAATTATTTACTGCCCTGGTATTTGGAAAGTTCACAGATACTGGTTTACATTCCATCTTTGCAACTTGACAATGGCATGATGATCTTGGACAAAAAACTTAGTCTTCTTTACTCTCCCCGCCCCTAATCTTACAACTTTTCCATCTACTAAATAGGATGAGACTATATAACACTTTCCTCATATGGCCATTATTAATAAGAGTGAAATTCACTCAGTAAATGTATATCGTACATCTCTTATGTGGCAGGCATTGTTGTAGGTGCTTGGGATACCTCAGTGAGCAAAGCAGTGCTCTCAGGCCTCATGGAGTTTATATTTTAGAAGGAGTACAGGGAAACAAATAGTAAGCATTATAAATAAGCACATCATGGAGATAGAAGGTGATAACTGCAAAGGACAAAAGAAAAATGGTTCATAGCAGGGAAAAAACTATATTCAGAATTCTGTGGGTTCAGGTAATAGGCCTCATTGAGGAGGTTAGACAATTACAAAGACTTGGAGGTGGGGGAGACAACAGAGTCCTCAAGGAAGAGCTTCCAGGTGGAGGGAACAGCCAATGCAAAGGCAAGAGGGTGCCTTGGTGTTTGTGGAACAGTGAGGAAGCCAATATGACTGGAATGGTTGAAGGGAGAGAATAGTTAGATAAGATCAGAGAGGTAATGGGTTTGTTGAGGTAATTGTAACAACTTTGATTTTAACCATAAGTGAAAAGAAGCATTGGCGGATTTGGGGGAAGATGTGTCATGATCTGACATATTGTGAAAGGATTATTCTGACTGGTACATAGTAGACCCTCAAAGAATTTTAAAGAGCTTTGTTAATGACCCAAAAAATGGATTTTTGCTGAGAACAGACTATGGAGCTCTAAGGATGGAAACAGAGAGACTTGTTATGAAGCTGTTGTAGTTATGTAGGTGAGAGGGGGCAGTGCTTCAGATCAGGGATCAGGGTAGTAGCAGTAGAAGTGCTGTGAACTGGTTGGGCCCTATATGTATTCTAAAAGTAGAGCCATTAGGATTTCCTGATGAATTGAATGGAGGACATGAAAGAAAGATAGGAGTCCAATTCAACTCCAATGTTTGGGGACTGCAATCATGATGGATTTGCATTCAGCTGAGATGCTAGCTTGTGGGTGAGGCAGATTTAGGGTTAAAAGAGAGTTCAGGTTTTAGCTCTTTTGAGTTTGAGAGATCTGTTAGATGTACAATTGAAAATACTTGGATATGCAAGTCTGAACTTGGGAAGCTATGTATTTGGAAGTTGTTAACATAAAGAATAATACTTAAAGCCAGGATGGGATCACCACAGGAGGGTGTATACAGAGGGGGGCTAAGTCCTGAGTTCTAGGACGGTTCAATATTGAATTGTAGAATAGAGAAGGAGGATTTATCCGTGAGGAAAGGAAACCAAGAGAATTTCATGTCCCGGAAGCCAAGGGAGAGAAGTTTGTCAAGGAAGAGAGTCAGCTATTTCAAATGCTGTCCATAGGTCTAGTATGATGAAGTCTGGGAATTCACGTTATATTTAACAAGGCCATTGATAACCTTGTGAAGAGTAGTTCTAGTGGAGTGATGAGGTCAAAACTTTGATTACAGTGTGTTTTAGAGGAAAGGAATCGGAGACAAGTCTAGGCAACTCTTTCTGTAGAGCTTTGATTGCATAAGGGAACATCGGGATAGAGATGAAGATGACAGGAGAAGTAGGGTCAAGGGAGGCTTTGTTTTTAAGGTGAGAGAACATAACTAATATACACAAAATTACATTGTTAAACCATAGAAGTTTTTTCGTTGTCAATAACAGACATTCATCTAATTGCTAACCAGCGGTGTAGGCAGTGCTCTTGGGCATCAGGGTATACTGTGTCTAAGGCTCACCACGTCAGTGTGATCCATGTGATAAAAAGAATCATCTGTGTTTGGGGCATAGCCAGTAATTATATATTTGGGGGAAAGTGTTAGAACTCAGTGGTGTTTGTTGATTGAATTACTCTTGAGTTTTAAAGCATTTTATCTTCATATTCCACGTAATGGCTTTTAAAATAATTTTATTAGAGTAAATCACTTAGCTCTTGATGGCTTGAGTTTTAATTTTACGTGAACTTTTTACCAAAAGATGGGACTCAGTTTAAAAAACTGAAGAATGTGAATATAACCAGATATAAGGAAGGTAGAGAAGATTATGATCATTAAAGGAAGGTTTGTAAACAGGAAGTTTATCAAAAATCATTGAATTAGGATTCAGTTAGGTTGAAGAGGTAACAGAGATTGCCGGGTTACTGGAGTTCAGTTGTCATCAGTGAGAGTCATTGTCTCGAGGACTTTTAAGTGTTCCCAAGCACCTAGTTTATTTAAAGCACTAAATGAAATTGTTTTTAAGTGCAGATTTCTGTTTTTGGTTCTGTTACTTGAAATGTTCTCGTTTCGGTGCTTTTTACCCAGTGGGTTTCATAATTCTTTTCTCTTCATTATGTGTGCTGTATGTAATTTATTGTTGGTGGTTCGAGGCAGGTAATTAGAGACTCAAAAATGCCCATCATATACAAATGGAGTAGCAATTTTTTTTTTACTTTTCTAGTGGTATCATTAATTTAGGTCTCAATACATAAAAGTAAATTTTCTTCTTAACTATTGTGAGAGAAAATTTGGATTCCTTCCTAAGGGGAATAAATATTTTGTTTCATAGAGGACAAGTTGAAAATGCATCCAGTGAAAGATAGTATCCATTTCTAAGCTCTCCTAAATTTGACAAATGTAAGGAAGTATTACTTCATTCAATAAGCGGTAAGATACAGTGCCACAGTAAGCCTTGGGACAAGGTCATGGTGTTAATGGCTGCAATCACTATGAAGTTACTGATATTCAGTAAGTCATGAGTCTAAATTTTTATAGTATTTGACCTTTTCATATAGTAATTCAGCAAACATTTTATCTTTATATACATTTAGGGTTGGATACCTTAAGGGAAGTAACATGGGTCTTACACACAATGCTATGTAATTTTAAAGAGGAATAAAATCTCTGAAAAAAAAAAAAAAATGAGTAGATGGTATTCACCCAAGAATTTTAAAGGACTTCAAGGATGTACTCGAAATGGCAGCAAATGTATAATCTTGTTATTCAAATAGAGCAGTTAGAGTAGATTTAATTGCTTGAGAGATGGTAAATTGTCTACCCATCCTTAGAAACTAAGGACCTTGATAACTACAAACTGATAAACGACACTTCTGTTCCTCCTGAGCTTGCAGAATGCATGAAGACTAGGATACTGAATAATTATTTAAGAGTAAACTTATAGGAGAAGGTCAACAAAAAATTGTTGAATGAATATAAAGGAACAAACCAAATATAGTATTTTACTTGGGTGATACCTGTACATGATGGAATATATACTTCCAAAAAGCCATTCACAGACTTCTAAATTTTAGTTTTAAAAATTTTGACAGACTTCTGAAGAATTGTTATCATGAGTACTTGGGGAATTGCTTTCTCTTCAGTGTTTGAAAGATGAGAGCCAGAGAGTAGAAATAAAAGAAACTTTATGAAAAATCAAAATAGAAGTACTGTCCAGAGATAACTGTTAAGTCCAATCTTATTAAATATTTAACATTTTAAAGCATTATACTAGAAAGGAAGCCCGGAGGAGAATCTCAAATTTGGAGACAGTGAAGTTTTTCTTAGTAGAATAAAAAAACTAGTAAGGCAAATTGGAGGAAGATCTCAGGAGATAAGAGGACTGATTATAACTTGTGTGGTTTCTTTTTTATAACCTCTCAGTTTATAATCCCCAAATTAGCATGTTCAAAATTGGTCACCAGCTCTAGAGAGTATAATATATTTCCATTTTATTAAAATATTTTCAAGAACAGATAACTTCAAAGAATGTTACAGGGAATGCCAGTGTATCTATCACCTAATTTCTGCCATTAACATTTTATTATACCTGTCCTACTCACATATATATCCATCCATCCACCAGTCATATTGAGTCTTATGAGAAGTTGTCAAGCCTTTTTTTCCATGTATCAATATTTTATTCCTTTTAACTGCTGAGTAATATTCCATTATATGGATGTGTTCATTAGCCAGTTGATGGGCATTTGAGTTATTTCCACCTTGGAGCCATTATAAATAAAGCTGCTTCAAACATTTGAATATGGGCTTTTGTGTGGGCATGTTTTTGTTTTTCAGGGGTAAATGTTAAAAGTGGAATTTTTCACTTCTGGATTTCCATTTGGTTGTTTATTCATTGTGAGCGTATTTTTCTTTATGCCGTTGAGAATAGTTAAATCACTGCTCTAAAGCCTTGTTGCTAATTCCAAAATCTGGGTCACCTCAGAGTTGATCTCTGTTCATTGTCTTTTAAAAATGGGTTACGTTTTTCTGTTTCTTCAGAAGGCAAGTAATTGTAAATTGTTTATTTAAAACATAGGGTAAACTTCGATCATAACATGTGACTGTTGTGGAGACTACATTTTATGTTCCTCTAGACAGTGCCTTTGTTTTTGCTGTAGCAGAAATTAACCTGGTTGTACTCAAGCTGCATACTGTGTCTCTTGGGCAGCATCTCAAATTTCAGTTCAACTTTTTTGGGCGTTAGTATGGCTTCGAGGGTCTCTCCTACACATACGTTGTTCAGAGGTCAACCAGAGATTTGGCTGAGATTGTCCATAGAACTCAAGGTTTCCTTTCTCTGGTTGTCTGGAATCTGTCCTTACATTAGAGCATCTGAGTTGCCCTAAACTCTGTCTTATGGTTCTTCAAGCTAGAAAGGTGAAGGATTTTCTGCTGCAACTTGGCACCGAGTAGGCCTCCCCTCAAACTAAAACCCTTTAAAAAAAAAGTCAGACAAGACCAGGAGACTCATCTAGGAAAATTTGCTTCTTCCTTGTGCAGATGGATTCCGCTTTAGAATTTGCCTAATTTGGGTCACTTTTCTGTACCCTTAGGTAGTTGTTTTATACTTTGTCCAGAATTTATGCTTGTTCTACATTAGAATTGTTCAAGTGAGAACTTACAGAGCCATTAGCAGATGTGGAACTGCTTACAATTTTGTTTTAAGCGTAGGTGAAGAAAGAGAAAATCTAATCTATGCAGGTAGAATATTTGACTTTGAGATCACCCTACTTTTTTTAAAAAGGGCCTTAGCTCCATGGGAGACACTTTTTCTCAATATGTTTGGCTTTGTACTGACACGGATGGTGACGTGTCCGGCGCTATTAAGAAAAATATTAGAAGCAAAAGAAAACATATTACTAAACCTTGAACCAAGTGTGCAGTTTTGAAAACTGTAACTTTGGTTGTTTGCACTTCTTACCTACTGATAATTATTGAATTCCTGATAAAGCAATAGAGTTTGGAGTTTAGAAACTAAAATCTGGTAATCAGCTGAGTTCATTCTCTGGAGATATATAAAAACTAGGATGTGTTGAATGAACACCAACAGCTAGGAAAAAATGCAGTTGAAGTTTCTAAAATCACAATACAGATGAGGATTGAGTTGCAAGAGGATAGGAGCACCTGGGTGGCTCAGTGGGTTAAACATTGGACTTGATCTCAGCTCAGGTCTTGATCTCAGGGTCGTGAATTCAAGCTCCGCGTTGGGCTCCGTGCTAGGCGTGAAGCTTACTTGAAAAAAAAATTTGTAAGAGGCTAAACTCAAGACAAATCTAGGAAGGTGTGTACTATGTCATAGAACAAGTAGTAAGTTAATAGAAACTTTGAAGAGAGAACAGCCAACAAATATAGATGCTTCAAAAATGACAACAATAATGACAGTTTCATTGTTGTTTAGTAAGAGAAACTAATATATTTGTTAGTTGTGTCTCTGAGTTTGAGACTGACAACTAGGAGAACAAATTTTGTACTTTAGTAAATAAGACTTTCCTAGATTGAGTTAGTAGTTTCCAAAATGGTCTTAATTTTTTTCACCACATGGTGGCAGCATATATCCATCTATTTCTTTAACCTGTTTTGGTCTGCTCAGAAAATCTTGTCATTTTTGACCTAAAGGCCAAAGTGTTACTTTGTAACCTTATTTTCATTTATTTTTTTTTACATTTATTTATTTATTTGTTTGTTTGTTTGTTTGTTTATTTATTTATTTATTTTGGGAGAGTGAGGGGGAGGGGCAGAGAAAGAGAGGGGGAGAGAATCCCTCACAGGCCCTGCACTCACGAACCCTGAGATCATGACCTAAGCCGAAATCAAGTTAGATACTTAACCAACTGAGCCAGCCAGGAGTCCACCTTATTTTCGTTTCTATTCCTTACTTCATATCCTCTGCCTAAAACCAGTCAAATACAATTTTTTCCTAATAATTCAGATTTATAGCTGGAAGACAAAAGTATAAAAACAAACTTTCCTGGCATAACACATATTCTTCAGACCAAAGGTGTGTCGATTATTACACTGATTTCATAATTATACCTAATAAAAATATTTAGAGATGTTAAAGCCCTGTAAGTACACCATTAACTCTGCTTTTGTTTATATAATCTGGTTCATAGCCGATATGACATGAAAACTATCTTAGAAATTTAACAGAAAGTGATTTTTGGGGGCACCAGGGTGGCTCAGTCAGTTAAGCATCCGACTCTTGGTTTCAGCTCAGGTCATCATGTCATGGTTCATGGGTTCAAGCCCCACATTGGGCTCTGTGCTGACGGTGCAGAGCCTGCTTGGGTGTCTCTCTGTCTCTGTCTCTGTCTCTCTCTCTCTCAAAATAAATTTTTTTTAAAAAAAAGGATTTTTGATTTTTAAAAATGAAGTCACCCTTCCTGACGTGCAAATATTAATGAATTTCTGGGATCTTCTTTCATAATTTTATTTTCCAGAACTGTAATAAAATTTGGAAATAATATCTAGACACTAACACTGGAAAATAGGGCTCATCTTCTTCAAATTTATTTTTTTGAGGGGCTGCACCCTTTACTTCAAGTTTAGAGTTTGTAAGTGTCAGTGATGTCTAAAATTAACGTATTTTGAGCTGTATATACAGCTTATACACAAGTGCATAAGCTTGTGTACGGTACTTAGTATTTTCATAAGTGCTGTACTTTTATTTTCTACTTATGAAATCTGTAACAGGTCAAATTTTGTTCCAATGCATGTAGCTAAACCATGTGCAGCTATTTTGCTGCTGTAGAGTTATTTCAGTATGTAAGTTTTGTTTCAGAAGAAAGAAATGTTAACAGTACTATGTAAGGAATTAATGAGTTTGCCCTGAATGAAGCTATAGCGTTTCATGAGGAAATGGTGAAAAATTTTTTTCTTATGAGAACTTTGGTAACTAGGAAGCAAGAAGAGTGTTTTGTTTAAGATAACTTCCTCGTTTAGAAACATAGTGACGTTTGTTGAGAAAAATTCTGCAAGATTACCTCGAGGCTCATTTTAGGTACATCTTAGGTATTCGTATGTGAGTAATCCAGTTGACTTTAACTGTATGAAAATGAGGTATGATACATATTTGTTATTTAGGTTTTTATATTTCAAGGATATTAAATTTTCTGAAATTTCTTTTTTTTTTTAATTTTTTTTTTTAACGTTTATTTATTTTTGAGACAGAGAGAGACGAGCGTGAACAGGGGAGGAGCAGAGAGAGAGGGAGACACAGAATCTGAAACAGGCTCTAGGCTCCGAGCTGTCAGCACAGAGCCTGACGCGGGGCTCGAACTCACGGACCGTGAGATCATGACCTGAGCCGAAGTCGGACGCTTAACCGACGAGCCACCCAGGCGCCCCTTCTGAAATTTCTTTTTTATCCGACTTAACCGATGAGATTTAAATTACTTTTTTTTTTTTTTTTAAACGTTTATTTATTTTTGAGACAGAGAGAGACAGAGCATGAACGGGGGAGGGTCAGAGAGAGAGGGAGACACAGAATCTGAAACAGGCTCCAGGCTCTGAGTGGTCAGCACAGAGCCCAACGCGGGGCTCTATCCCACGGACCGGGAGATCATGACCCGAGCCAAAGTCGGACACTTAACTGACTGAGCCACCCAGGCGCCCCTTAAATTACTTTTTAAGGTACATGTTTAAGATGATATCTGTCATTTATAATTATCCTAGAGTATCTAACAAACTTGTCAGTAAACAATTATAGTTTTGCCCCTATGTTAAAGTAAACAAGCACTTCTCAAAATTTTGATTTATCGTTACATTTGTAGGCTCTTTTGGTCAGAGGTAGAACTAAGAATCTCAATTTTAATGAACAGCCTGGGATTCTAATGTGGCAGCTTCGTGCATTTGAAACACACTCTTGAACCCGGTGGCCAAGATGGTATATCACCATATTATGACAGGAAAAAAACTCATGCGGGACCTTACCAAATGCTCAACTTCTATCAAGATACACTGTGACCACTTCATTCTTTTCATCTACATCTCAGCCCAGATTTCACAAACATATTTGGGTGTCTAAGAGTTCTTTTTGGTCATTTTTAATTTTATGAGATAACTTTATGATCTAAAAAATTAATTAATAACTGCATATTCTAGATCATCTGAACAAATAATTTATACTAAGAGTGTAATCACTATGATGTTTGTGCCCATGTTTGCATTTAATTTTGTCATGGCACCACAAAGATAATTTTAAAAATAGCCATCAGCTGGGGCACCTGGGTGGCTCAGTGGGTGAAGCGTCCGACTTAGGCTCAGGTCGGATCTCATGGTTCTTGAGCCCCGTGTCAAGCTCTGTGCTGACAGCTCAGAGCCTGGAACCTGCTTCAGATTCTGTGTCCTTTCTCTCTCTGCTCCTCCCCCACTTGTACCCTGTCTCTCTCTTTCAAAAGTAAGTAAACATTAAAAATATTTTTCTAAATAGCCATCAACTTAATATGTAAAATACACACTTCAGTCAAATAAAGGCCAGATGCTGTCATGGATTACTGTATGAATACAGGGTTCACAGTTCGCATAGAGAAAAACAGTCACAATAGTGAGTCATCATACTTGATACCTGGTATAGCTATGCAAAACTCAAAACTAAATAAACTTCTACATGTTCTAACATTTTAAAGTTACATTATGTAGTCAACATAAACTACTGAGTAGAACAAGCGTTGCTGTTTAGGCTTACTTGAAAAAGGAGGAAATAAAGGGATTCTAGGAGCTGACAACCTAAATGAAACCTCATTTCATTTTTCCTTTCATCTAATTCCAGTGATCTGCCTCTTCTTAGCAATCTGCCACTTGGGCTAGCAGGCGGCTGGATCTGACTGAAGTTTTGGACTTTAGGAAAACTGGTGTTCCAATTGTATATTTCTGCATAACAAACTACACTAAAACTTGGTGACTTAAAACTATTTATTTGTTACGTCTCTGAAGATTGATAGGTTCAGCTGGTTATTGCTTGCCTGTCTGAGGCTAGAATCATTTGAAGTCTAATTCAGTGACATATTTGGGGTCAGAGCACTCTCTTTGCACCTAGCCTCTCCATATGACTAGTTTAGGCATCCTTCAACATGGTTATTTCAGCACAAGGCAACTAGAGTCCTCCAGAGTGAGCATTCAAGCATTCAAGAAACTCAGGCCAACACTTAAAGGCTTCCTAGGACCTAACTATGAAGTCTCAGAACATCACTTACAGCATATTCTTAGTCAAGCAAACCATTAAGAGGAATAGACTACATTGCTCAGTCGGGTCATAGCTTGCCACATATAAGGGAAGAAGTTGATAGAGGCCATCTTGGAGATAAGTTGATAGAGGCCATCTTGGAGATAAGCAGGTTTGGGGTGTTTCTCCCCTGGCCTGGTGACAGCCTGGAGACAGTGTGAGAGAGCCTTAAGCAAGATCAGGAAAATTGTTGGCAGACATTAGTCTGTAAAAATCTATGAATTCCTCCCTACTGCCACCCCAAATAAGATGAATACAATCTCCCTTACCTCCAGAAAGCTGAAGAATAGACTAAAGTATTCTATTGAAATAGAGACTTTTATGTTGACCTTTAAAACTAAACACAGTTTTATTTATCTTGAGAAAATGCTTAATTTATATTGATAAAGATTGAAAAATAAAGGGATGGGCTAACAATTATGAAAAAAGACAACAGGAATGTAATGTTAATATCAGATAAGGTATAATTTAAGATAAAAACTACAAAACATTAACAAAAAATAATAAAAGATGATTTTTATAGTCATCAACTTCTGCATATCGAATGACAGTAATTATAAAGAAAAAAATTTTAGAAAAAGAACTTAATGAAGTAATAATGCTTGGAAACTTTATAATGTACTTTCTTCAGAAGTAGATTGATTTAATAGATTAAAAAAAGTAAGGACTAGAAGAATTAATTCAGTCAATAATTTTGATTTAGTTGCTATATACAAAGCTCAATGTTCTCTAATCAGAATTTTTTTTGTCACTAGGAAGTTTACAAAACTATCAGGTATAAACTTGACCACATTTTAAGTACAGATTTTATAGTTCCTGTTAAAAATCATAATTTAGTAAAACTAGAGATAATTAAAAGGTGGCGGGGAACAAACTTACTGAGAAGTTCAGCATATCTTCTAGATCAAAGAGAAAGTAAAACAAGAAAACAATGAAAATGAGAACATTTTACATCAAAATCCTTGAGACATTTAAAGCTGTGCCAGAGGAAAATCTAGAGCTTTAAAATGCCTTTACTGTTAAAGAGAAAGATGAAAAATAAAGACATGCAGTAGTCATTTTAAGAAAGAAACAAAAACAAGGAGTACAGAATGATTGTATGTTAAGAAAATATAGCTCTGTGGTAATAAGCTTGAAAACTGAAAGAAAAGTGAAATGTCCCAACAAAATATAGATGACTAAAATCAACAGAAGTGGAGAACTTGAATAATCACTATAGAGGCATTAGAAAGTGAGTAAAGATGCATTACTGACGAAATTACTAGGTTCACAGATGGATTACCCAGATAGGTTCACAGCTAATTTCCACAAGGAGAGCTGATTCCAGTTAATTAAACTACACCAAACTATTGAAAAAGATGGAAAGCTCGGAGAAAGATGGTGCAAAAACAAAACAGAACAAATCTATAGGCCAGTTTTACTTATTACTACACATGCAAAAGTTCTAAATAAAATGAATTCTAGCATTGTATTGAGAGAATAATACTTGATGATTAAAGTATATTCTAGGATAGAAGGGATAATCTATTACATTAGCAAGTTGAAGGAGAAAAACCAATCATATGATTGTATAAGTAGATGATAAAAGATGATAAATTAAAATCTAGCAACTATTCCTATTAAAGACACTTAAATATTTACAAACAAAATGTTAACCAAAAAATATTTATCCTAAATGGCAAAACAGTAAAACCTTCTTCTGTTAAAATCAGTAACCAAACACAGATTGGGTTGCTCATTATTAACTAACATGGTCTTGGAGGGCCTTAGCAGATGTACTAAGAAGAAAAAACTATCCATATATAAATTTGAAAAGAGATTTTAAAATTTTTTCTGTGTTATGTTTGAAAAACAGCTGAAATGAATGCAAAAATTTGATATTGTGACTGAATACAAGATTAATATATAATCAGTCTTTCTCTAGGCTTAAAGAAATAACTGCTCAATAACTGCTATAGAGGGGCACAGGAGAAAAATACTTCATTTTGTAAGGAAGGTAATGGACTTCTATGAAGAAAACCGTAAAATCTTAGTGTTGAATTTGGAAGCACCATATTTTAGGAGGAAGACTAAGATCATAAAATTATTACTTTTTCTTATTAATATATTAATCAGATGCAATTAGTTTATATCCCAATACTTTTCTTGTTTTTTGTTTTTTATTTTGTTTAATTTTTATAAAGTTTGAGAGAGAAAGAGACTGCAAGTAGGCGAGGGGCAGAGAGAGAGAGGGAGAGAATTCCAAACAGGCTTTGCGTGGGCTCAATCCCATGAACTGTGAGATCATGACCTGAGCCAAAACCAAGAGTCAGGAGCTTAACTGACTGAGCCACCCAGGTGCCTCTGTTTTTTACTTTTTTGGTAGAGAGGAGAAGTGTTGTACAAGGATTGGGATTGGATAAATTAGTCTATACGAAAAAATAAGTGTCTCAGAATTGGCAAGAAAAATGTGAAAAAAAAAAAGATGAGAGGTGGGGAAAGTTGAGGTACTAGTCCAACCAAGATCCCACTATATACTTCAAAATTAATATATAAACTAAATGTGATACTGGCATAGAAACAAACAAACGTTAGTGGAACTGAATACAGAAGTAGATCTAATTATATTCCACAACAGTGGTAGTTTAATTCAGTTGAAGAAGAATGGTTATTTAGAGTAAGGGTCCTAGCATAACTGGATATTCATCTGTTTAAGGGAAAAAAAAAAAGGTGTCCTCACATTTTATACCATTCACCAATATTAATTCCCATTGAATTAAAATTTTTAGAAGAAAATCTAGGCCATTACTTGAACAATAACACAGATTCTTCGGGTCCACATGCCTTCAGGTGGTATGGAAAAATTATTTTCACTTCTAACTAAAAGTTAGCTCTTAATTCAATAACAGATAAAAGCAGAAACCACAGTAGGACTGCCGCTACCTATGACACTCTGTCAACATTAGAAATCACATATTTTCATCACAATATTAGTTATTGCAGAAATCTTTAAATTGAGTTGTGCTCATCACTACTTCAATATTACTGTAGTTACTAGGCCCCTCGCCGAGTTTACCTTTAATGCATTCATAAAGAAGGACATAACTTTTTTTTAGATGAGCAATTTTTATTTTTATTTTATGTATTTATTTTTAGAGTGAGAGAGCAAATGGGAGAGAGGGGCAGAGAGAGAGAGAGAGAGAGAGAGAGAGAGAATCTTAAGCAGGCTCCACACTCAGCACAGAGCCCAATGCCAGGCTTGATCCACAACCGTGAGCTCATGACCTGAGCTGAAATCAAGAGTCGGGTGCTCAACCAACTAAGCCACCCAGGCGCCCCAGGACATATTACATAACTCTTAAAAATACTTTGATAGTTTTATTTCAGTATGATTTGTTTCCTTCATAAATCTGTAAATTTTAATTTTTGCTTTTAGAAACAGTCTCAGAAAGGGTTCATGGGGGGCGCCTAGGTGGCTCAGTCGGTTGAGCATCTGACTTCGGCTCAGGTCATGATCTCCCGGTCTGTGAGTTTGAGCCCCACATTGGGCTCTGTGCTGACAGCTTGGAGCCTGGAGCCTGTTTCAGATTCTGTGTCTCCCTCTCTTTCTGCCCTTCGCCCACTCGTTCTCTCTCTCTCTCTCTCTCTCTCTCTCTCTCTCTCTCTCTCTCTGTCAAAAATAAATAAACATTAAAATTTTTTTTTAAAAAAGAAAGGGTTCACAGGCATCACTAGAATGCCAGTGGAGTCCATGGCACAAGAAAGTATTAAGAATCCCTAATTTAAGTGAATATTAACAGTGCTTCTTAAACTCTAATGTAAATACAAATCACCTGGGGATCTTGTTAAAATGAAAATGATATAATAGTTCTGGGATAAGACCTAAGACTGTTTCACAGTTAGCATATTCACAGATGTTACTAGTGCTCATTGTCCAATGCCAGTTAGTGGACTGAACTTTGTATGAGTAGCTAAGTTCTGGAAGTCACTTGTCCAGTGTAGTCGTCAGAGCCACAAGTGACTATTTCAATTTAAGTTAATTAAAATTCATTTCCTCAGACTTACTAGTTACAAGTGGTTAGTGAGTACCATAGTGGATGGTACAGACACAGAACATTTTTTTCATTGAAGAAGAGTTCTGTTGGACAGTGCTGTCCTAGAGGTTGGGGTAATCTCAGCCAAGACAAGGAAACAAAAAAGCTTTAAAAGAATAAGACAAAAAATAATAATAATAATAATAAAGCATAGGCAAAGTTTAATGTTTAAAGTATGCATTTGGGGAAAAATTGGAATGAAGATGATGAAAAGTTAATACTAGCATTATTTGAAGCTCTTATAAATTAATAGAAAAAAGACAAGCCCAAAGGAACACAGGCAAAGACTATGAATAGGCATTTCACAAAATGCAAATTCAAATAGCCAGATGCTCGAACTAGGTAGCATTGGGGGAAATAAAATTAAAGTATCAGTGAGAACTCAGGTGGGCAAAAATGTAAAAGACCTAATAAATATGTGTACCTTTTTCTAAAGGAAAAAGATAAACATGTTGCTGGTGGAAAAGTGAACTGCTACATGCATTCTTTGGAAAGAAATCTAGCACTATCAATTAAAATGGAACGTGAGCATCCTTCAACATAGTAACCTCACTACCGAGACTGGGTCCCACAGGGTGAAGTACTAGTGCAAAAGGATATTTGTATAAGGAGATTTATTGCAGCACTGTTTCTGGCAACAAGCGCTGAAAGGGGAAAGGAGGGACTGGAAACAAAATAAATGCCCATGAATACAATAGCAAGGAAATGGTTACAAAAACCATGGTACAGGCTATACCATAGAATATTGTGCAGGAATTTGTAGAACGAACTGGAGAATATCAGTTAATTTAGGATTTTCACAAGGTAAATTGCTAAATGACTAAACCTGGATACAAAATATTCAACACTTTTTTTTAAGCTTTATTTATTGATTTGGTAGAGAGAGAGCAAGTGGTGGAGGGGCAGAGAGAGAGAGAGAGAGAGAGAGAGAGAACCCCAAGCAGTCTCTGTGCTGTCAATGCAGAGCCAGATGGGGGCAGAGCCCGATGGGGGTGTGGATCAGGACTTGATCTCTCCAACCATCTGTGAGATTATGACCAGAGGCAAAAATCAAGAGTCTGGTTGGACAGATACTTAACTGACTGAGCCATCCAAGTGCCCCACTTCTTTTTTTTTTTTTTTTTTTTTTTTTTTTTTATCAGGAAACTAATAACCAGCAACGCCTCCTTCCTCTGAGCGTCCACACGAGTATATGAACTCATGGAGAAGTATATGAAGGAAAATAGAGAAAAACACAAGTTACATGGGATGTAGGGCAAAGAGGGAAGAAAGATAAAAAATTATAAAAATAGGGCACCTGGGTAGCTCGGTCAATTAAGTGTCTGACTCTTGATTCCGCTCCGGTTGTGATCTCACAGTTGTGGGATTGAGCTGCTCATCGGGCTCCAAGCTAATCGCAAAGCCTGCTTGGGATTCTCTCACCCCTGCTCTCTGCCTTTCCACTATTCATGCACACACTCACATCCTCTCTCTCCCTCCCTGGCTCTCTCAAAACTAAAATAAACATTAAAAAAAAAAAAAAACTATTAGATTTTATATCCTGCGACTTTGCTGAATTTATGGATCAGTTCTAGCAGTTTTTTGGTGGAGTCTTTTGGGTTTTCCACATAGGGTATCGTGTCGCCTGCAAAGAGTGGAAGTTTGACTTCTCCTTGTCGTCTACAAAGAGTGGAAGTTTGACTTCTCCTTGCCGACTTGAATGCCTTTTATTTCTTTGTGTTGTCTGATTGCTGAGGCTAGGACTTCCAACACTATGCTGAATAACAGTGGTGAGAGTGGACATCCTTGTCGTGTACCTGGCCTTAGGGGGAAAGCCCTCAGTTTTTCCCCATTGAGGATGATATTAGCAGTGGGTCTTTCATATAGGGCTTTTATGATCTTGAGGTGTGATCCTTCTATCCCTACTTTCTTGAAGATTTTTGTCAAGAAAGGATGCTGTATTTTGTCAAATGCTTTCTCTGCATAATAGAGGATCATGTGGTTCTTATCCTTTCTTTTATTAATGTGATGTATCACACTGATTGATTTGCAGATATCGAACAAGCACTGCATCCCAGGAACAAATCCCACTTGATCATGGTAAATAATTCTTTTAATGTACCATTGGATCCAGTTTGCTAGTATTTTGTTGAGAATTTTTGCAACTGTGTTCACCAGGGAAATTGGTCTGTAGTTCTCCTCTTTAGTGGGGTCTTTGTCTGGTTTTGGAATCAAGTAATGCTGGCCTTATAGAATGAGTTTGGAAGTTTTCCTTTCATTTCTGTTTTTTGAAGAGCTTCAAAAGAATAGGTTTTAACTCTTCTTTAAATATTCGGTAGAGTTCCCCTGGAAAGCCATCCAGTCTTGGACTCTTGTTTTTTTGGAAGATATTTGATTACTGATTCAACTTCTTTACTGGTTATAGGTCTGGTCAGATTTTCTATTTCTTCCTGTTTCAGTTTTGGTAGTTTATATGTTTCTAGGAATTTGTCCATTTCTTCCATATTGCCTGATTTGTTGGCATATAATTGCTCATAATATTATCTTACTATTGTTTGTATTTCTGTGGTGTTGGTTGTGATTTCTCCTCTTTTATCATGACTTTATTTATTTGAGTCCTTTTTCTTTTTGAAGAGTCTAGCTAAGGGTTCATCAATTTTGTTAATTTTTTCAAAGAACTAGCTCCTGTTCTATTGACTTTTTTTAAATTTCAATATCATTGATTTCTGCTCTGATCTTTATTATTTCCCTTCTTCTGCTGGTTTTGGTCTTTATTTGCTGTTCTTTTTCCAGCTCTTTTAGGTGTTAAGGTTAGGTTGTGTATTTGAGATTTGAGACTCCTTCTTTAGGAAGACCTGGATTGCTATATTTTACTTCCCTCTTATACTTCACACCTTTGCTACATCCCAGAGGTTTTGGGCTGTCGTGTTTTCATTTTCATTGGGTTCCATTTACTTTTTAATTTCCTCTTTAATTTCTTGGCTAACCCACTCATTCTTCAGTAGGATGTTCTTTAATCTCCAAGTATTTATGGTCTTTCCAAATTTTTTGTTGTTGATTTTGAGTTTCATAGCATTGTCTGATCTCATAGCAAGGTATGATCTTGATCATTTTGTACTGCGTTCATACTTTTAATGCTTATCTAAATCCCTTGAAAGGCATTGAAAGCCATACTTTCTTAAATTGATATACTTACATTCTTGGAATAATCAGTGAGATTTGAAGGATAATTTAGCAAATTGGTCTCATTTAAAATGTTAGGATTTAAATTTGTTTGATTCAATCATATTTGGGTCAATACCTACTGAAAAAAACAGTATCTCAAATTTCTTTCAGTAGTTTGCTGAATAAAATGTAAGCTATAAAAATTGCTTCCCAACACAACATATTGTTCCGCAGTGGAGGGTTCTGCTAGATCCATGAACTAGTTGGGAGTAATAGTAAATATAACGTGTCCTACGGTAGTAGGCACATGAAAATTAATGAACCACTAAATGAGTTAGTGTACTCACTCTGTGGAGGCAGCATTTAAGATTCAGAGAAGCTGACTTGCTAGAAAAGTCCAGTGCAGACAGATTTGAACCCATATCTCTTTATCCCAATCTAACCTCCACCACACTTGAAGTTACCTTTCATCATTCCTCTAAATTTTTTAATTTTTCCCTTAGAAAAGCTTAAGCTCTCATGTTTGAATTCACATTTACTGGCTGAAATAGATATTATTAAAAATTATAATTTATTATCATTTATTTAAAAATATCATATATTATCATGTAAAACAAAAAAAATCATTAAATCTTGTTTTCTTTTTAACCCACGGTAGACTTTTAATACTTCAGTTTTGTCTTTTTTAAGACTTTAGAAGGAGTAAAAAAAATGTGTAAATAATATATTTCTTGAGGATCATAGCAACAACAAATAGTAGTCTCTGGCCACAAAACAGACACTTACTTAAAGGTCAGTCTATAGCAGTCAAAGGTTAACTAGGTTTCTTGTTCTTTTCCATATGTAGTTGCTTGGAGTAGATTATAGATAATGTGAAACTTGTGAGAATTCTGAGGAATGAATTCTCATTTTCCCAGAATGGCTAACCATACCATTTCTTCTCATTCATTAAACTGCTATCCAGTGTAAACGGCTTCTGGTTTGAACCATTGACCTTAAGGTAAATGTCACCATATCACCTTTCCAATTTCCTTAACTGCCCTATCTCCCCACAGGCAGGAGATCACCTCATTTATTAAAGATTTATTTTGACACATAGGTTACCACTCTCTTCTCAGTTTAAGTGGTGTGAAAGACAAAAGATTTAAATGATGCTTAGAAATTCATTATACCTAAAGTAATTGCCTTTTGGTTTACATAGCAGCTTGACTGTTTAAAATGTGCCTATTTAATTGCATCTTTGAATCTTTTTAACTTTTTCTAGAAAACATTTAGATTTGATGTTATTTTGTCAAATGGTTCTTATTATGTATTTAAGAAATGAGTGTAATAATTGTTTTAAAGGAAGGGAGTCCAAAATTAACTGATTTATGCATATGCCATATTTGAACCCATAAAATTTGCAGTTAAAGTGCTTTCAACACCCTGGATTTGAACAGTAAATAATAATATTAACTTCCAACAATGGTTTTATAGTTTCTAGAGAATTGATTCTTCAAAAACCAGAAACTTGAAATTAAAAGCATGAAGTATGTATGAATTTGAGAACATAGATTCTAGTTCAGCCTCTCCTAGCCCTGGAATCCTGGACACATCTTCTAACCGCTTTCGGCTTTAATGTTTTTATCTTGAAAATAAGATTGTAGTAGATTATCTCCAGGCTATCTTTCATCTCTGAAATTCTGTAAATCTAAAATGCTTAGCTGCTGTGGGACACCTGGGTGGCTCAGTCAGTTAAGCGTCCAATTTCGGTCATGATCTCACAGTTCGTGAGTTTGAGCCCTGCATAGGACTCTGTGCTGACAGCCCAGAGCCTGGAACCTGCTTTGGATTCTGTGTGTGTGTCTCTCTCTGCTCCTCCCCAACTCGTGCTCTCTCTCTCTCTCTCTGTCTCTCAAAAATAAATAAACATTAAAAAAATAATAAAATGCTTGGGGCGCCTAGGTGGCTCAGTCGGTTGAGCGTCCAACTTCGGCTCAGGTCATGATCTCACAGTCTGTGAGTTTGAGCTCCGCGTCGGGCTCTGTGCTGACAGCTCAGAGCCTAGAGCCTGCTTCGGATTCTGTGTCTTCCTCTCTCTCTGCCCCTCCCCCGCTCATCCTCTGTCTCTCTCTCTCTCTCTCTCAAAAATAAATAAACATTAAAAAAAAATAAAAAAATAATAAAATGCTTAGCTGCTGTTTTTGGAAAGAAAGGGCATCTCCTTATAAATTTGAAAGTTCTAATAGTTGATAAATTTGCCAAAACATTATATAATACAACATTTTCAGTTTCTAATGTCAAACAAACTGTAGAGAGATACATAGAGTAAAAAAAGTGAGTCTCAAAAATAAAAACTAGGGGCGCCTGGGTGGCGCAGTCGGTTAAGCGTCCGACTTCAGCCAGGTCACGATCTCGCGGTCCGTGAGTTCGAGCCCCGCGTCAGGCTCTGGGCTGATGGCTCGGAGCCTGGAGCCTGTTTCTGATTCTGTGTCTCCCTCTCTCTCTCTGCCCCTCCCCCGTTCATGCTCTGTCTCTCTCTGTCCCAAAAAATAAATAAAAAACGTTGGAAAAAAAAAATTTAAAAAAAAAAAAACTAAAAACTAAAAAAAAAAAAAAAGTGAGTCTCTTCACTACCCACTTTCATCCTGCTCATTCCGCTTTGATGTGATTATCACATCTCATGCTTTCCATTTCTATTTTTCAGGCACCCTTGAAGAACTTCTCCCCAGTTAACATTTTCCTATTTGAAGCCTCTTATTTCACCTAAAAAAAAATTGTTTTAATGTTTACTTATTTTTGAGAGAGAGAGAGAGAGAGAGAGAGAAATAGAGACAGAGTATGAGGAGGGACAGAGACAGAGAGGGAGAATCTGAAGCAGGCTCCAGGCTCTGAGCTGTCAGCACAGAGCCCAAGGTGGGGCTTGAACCAACAAACCGTGAGATCATAACCTGAGCTGAAGTCAGACACTCAACTGACTGAGCCACCCAAGTGCCCCTGTTTCACTTTTTAAATGTGTGTAACCTACATAAAAAAAGTCTTAATTGAATTTTTACAAAATGAATACATCCACCACCAAATCAAGAATAAAAGCTCCTTTTGTGCTGTCTCAAAATTCCGCATATATGTTGCATAGATATTATTGTTTCAGAAGGTGTGTTTTATTTGCAGATTTATGATAGTATTCTGTAATTTCACTTGGAAAACTGATAATGTATTAAATACTTAACTTTTAAAGTCATTTTTTCTACATCTGAAACTGTTTTAAATGCTAGTGATACATGGTCCATTTATATTTCAACATTAGTTCCTTTTGCGAACATTTCTAGTATAACTACTATGTAAAGGTTACTTGGTGTACAGAGATAAAGCAGGTCTTCAAGGAAACCCACGTCTTAGGTGGGTGTGAGGAAGGATGAGGGTTATAGGAAAGAGAAGAAAACATGCAATTACAATAACATTTACTTTTTTCAGTCTGGAGATAGCCTTCTATTATTTCCTCATATGAATAATATAAAAGAGGAAAAAGATAACATTAATCCTGGCAGTCAAAATCAGTTCCGTTTTAGATATGTAGAAACCTGTCAAACAGTTTAAATCTTCTCAATGACTTGGACTGTTCTTATTTTCCCCATATAACTTTTTTTTCTTTATTATAAAAGGAAATTGAGACACTGTTAACTGGTTTACTGTAACATGGAAATTCTCTCTTAGGGTTTGATGACTGGAAATTTTATGTGTGCCCCTTTATGTTTGAAAATATTGTTTACTTCTTTTGCTTTAGTCACTTCAGTGTCCTCTTTTGATCCTTTCCACAGACATTAACTGCAAACTTTAGTATAATAGGCAGAGTACTAGGTACTAGGATTATGGAAAACCTCCTTAAATTTTTTCTTATGATGTAGAAGGCAAGTAATGGCTGCTCATAGCACATATGATAGGGTTTCTGACAGAAAGAACCAGGTGCTATGGAAAAATGTAAGACAAACATCAAACTCAGATTTGGGGCTTGAGTCTTCCCAAATAAGTTGATGCTGAGTTCAAAACAGGGAAGGATGTATAGGGATGATACAAAGTAATCTTTTCTATTCTCGTTAGCCTTCACCTGGAAGTTGTACACAGTCATAGCATGTAATACCCTTTATTTCTGTGAAGACTCCCTCAGGTGCCTTCTGCTCTTTGTCCTCTGGCCACCCTTTAAATGTTCATATTCCTCCAGGATTCTGTTTGGTCTTTGTGCAGTTTTTAAAGTTGAGCTATCAATTTGGCTCGAATCTCTCTAGAAGCCAAAGTAAAATTGAAGTACTATATTAATTTATAGTTAATGATTATATACTATTTTTAGCCACTTTTGTAAGCACTATAGATGTATTACTTGATATAGTCAACACTCTGTGAGGTAGATGAGGACTCTGAATATGAGAGGTAAACCTGCCCAAAGTCTTACCTGCAGGTAATTCGGTTCTAGACATGTGAATTCTGGAGCTTGCCTTCCCAACTGTCATAGTATACACTGTTCCACAGCAGCTACATGATTAATAGCATTTAGAAGGATAAAGCATTCTTTAGGGGAACTAAAGTATCTTCTGGGACTTAGGCCTAAAATGATGTATGTGATAATCCGTAGGGGATATGATAGAGTATCTTCAGTTATGATCCTATCATAAATACTATAGTAACATTCCAGTCTTAGGAGGAGCTTCTCAGTATAAGAACATAATATTATACCAAAACAAAACGCACACCATGATAGTTTTTCCATAATGCATTTCTCAGACAGCCCTTGGATAGAAATTTGGGAGCTAACATTTCAAAATGATGTTTAATAGTTTGAAAAGGACAAAAGCAGAGGATCTTACTCATCTTTGTGTGTACAGAGCCTCATCTAGGAATAGTCATATAGAAATAATTCAGTCAGTATTTGTGGAATGAATGTGGCCATGCTTACCTGGTCTGCTACTAAAGAATGACTTGGAACAGGATACATTAATCATGACAGGTTCTGGGGGTGGAGTTGACAGTCGCTGGCAAGATCTGATAAGTTCAAAGGGCAGAAATAAGGAGGAACTCTGTCTCTGTGTTTTGTTTTTCCTCTCATTTCCATATTCATTTATTTCCTAATTTATTCAAAAGCATTCATTTGATTTTTCCTGAATACCAAATGCCTTGTAAAGTGATGGCGATCCAGTGGTGAATAAGACAAAGCCCTGCCCTTAAGATATTTACGCTCTGGTGAGGTACATAGAAAACTAATCTGATGCTACAGTGCAGTTGGTGCTCTGGAGGTGACAAATAAAAGTTCAGATAATATGCAGCTATTTAGGCAGTGAGAACAGGTTAGAGGAAGTATGCTATGTTACAAACTTCAGCTCTTCATTAGGGTTGGAGGGTGATAGGTGAATATGAGAAATGATGAGATAGGAGGTTTGTGGTAAGCCAGGCTAGGCTGTGGTTTTTGACGATGTTCCCTTCTAATAACCGCTCTCCTATAGCAGTCTGGTGGGTGAAAGGAAGATTGACACAGAAGAACTTTCCAAGTGCCACAAAATTCCTTCTTTTGCTGAATACCACCACTGAAACTGCATGACTAATCTCTTCAGTAACTATTTTTCATTGTAGATACTGGATCTTCAGGTGTCTCTTCATCTCTAAGTTGTGAGCTCCTCAAGAACAGCAGCTGTGTTTTATTTGTTTCTGGGTCTTTAGTGTCTAATTGTTACTCAAACAAAAAACAGCCATTTAACGTTGGTAGTCATTTTATGTGTTATTCTAGTAACCAAAGCAGTTGCCCTATTTTTTTCTATGAAAACTAGAGCTCAAGTTTTAAATAAACAAACTTACAACCTACTCTGTCAGTTTAAGATAATTTGTCTTCAAGTAGGGGAAATAAATACTACACAGAAGAATTGAAAAAAAATTTTTTTTAATTTTTTTTTAATGTTTATTTATCTTTGAGAGACAGAGCACAAACGGGGGAGGGGCAGAGTGAAAGGGAGACTGAATCTGAAGCAGGCTCCATGCTCTGAGCTGTCTGCACAGAGCCTGATGCGGGGCTTGAACTCACAAGCTGTGAGATCATGACCTGAGCTGAAGTGGGACGCTCAACTGACTGAGCCACCCAGGTGCCCCTGAAATTTTTTTTATAATTGCAAGGACATTCACAGCATAACAGAAGAATTCATTAAAGAATTTGGTCAACTAAAGCGGGAGGCATCACAATCCAGACTTTAGGCTCTACTACAAAGCTGTAATCGTCAAGACAGCACGGTATTGGCACAAAAACAGACACATAGACCAATGGAATAGAATAGAAACCCCAGAATTAGACCCACAAAAGTATGGCCAACTAATCTTTGACAAAGCAGGAAAGAATATCCAATGGAAAAAAGACAGTCTCTTTAACAAATGGTGCTGGGAGAACTAGACAGTAACATGCAAAGAATGAAACTAGACCACTTTCTTACACCTTTCACAAAAATAAACTCAAAATGGATAACAGACCTGAATGTGAGACAGGAAACTATCAAAACCCTAGAGGAGAAAGCAGGAAAAATAAACCCCTCTGACCTCAGCCGCAGCAATTTCTTACTTGACACATCCCCAAAGGCAAGGGAATTAAAAGCAAAAATGAACTATTGGGACCTCATGAAGATAAAAAGCTTCTGCACTGCAAAGGAAACAATCAACAACACTAAAAGGCAACCAATAGAATGGGAAAAGATATTTGCAAATGACATATCAGACAAAAGGCTAGTATCCAAAATCTATAAAGAGCTCACCAAACTCCACACCCAAAAAACAAATAATCCAGTGAAGAAATGGGCAGAAAACATGAATAGACACTTCTCTAAAGAAGACATCTGGAAGGCCAAAAGGCACATGAAAAGATGCTCAGTGTCGCTCCTCATCAGGGAAATACAAATCAAAACCACACTCAGATATCACCTCACGCCAGTCAGAGTGGCTAAAATGAACTGAAAGGCAACCAACAGAATGGGAAAAGATATTTGCAAATGACATATCAGACAAAAGGCTAATATCCAAAATCTATAAAGAGCTCACCAAACTCCACACCCAAAAAACAAATAATCCAGTGAAGAAATGGGCAGAAAACATGAATAGACACTTCTCTAAAGAAGACATCTGGAAGGCCAAAAGGCACATGAAAAGATGCTCAGTGTCGCTCCTCATCAGGGAAATACAAATCAAAACCACACTCAGATATCACCTCACGCCAGTCAGAGTGGCTAAAATGAACACATCAGGAGACTATAGATGCTGGCAAGCATGTGGAGAAACAGGAACCCTCTTGCACTGTTGGTGGGAATGCACTCTGGTGCAACCGCTCTGGAAAACAGTGTGGAGGTTCCTCAAAAAATTAAAAATAGATCTACCTCATGACCCAGCAATAGCACTGCTAGGAATTTACCCAAGGGATACAGGAGTGCTGATGCATAGGGGCACCTGTACCCCAATGTAATACTACATGCCAATGAGAAAGAATGAAATATGGCCTTTTGTAGCAACGTGGATGGAACTGGAGAGTGTTATGCTAAGTGAAATAAGTCATACAGAGAAAGACAGATACCGTATGTTTTCACTCTTATGTGGATCCTGAGAAACTTAACAGAAGACCATGGGGGAGGGGAAGGAAAATTTAAAAAAAGAGGTTAGAGAGGGAGGAAGCCAAAACATAAGAGACTCTTAAAAACTTAGAACAAACTGAGGGTTGATGGGGGGTGGGAGGGAGAGGAGGGTGGGTGATGGGTATTGAGGAGGGCATCTGTTGGGATGAACACTGGGTGTTGTATAGAAACCAATTTGACAATAAATTTCATATTTAAAAAAAAGAATTTGGTCAACTATGTTTAGCTTGAAATGTTTTATTATTGTTTTGATTTGCAGACTTATGAGGAAGATCGAAGAAATTATTCTGAACTTCAAATTAGATGTCAGCGTTTGGCCTTAGAATTAGCTGACACAAAACAGTTAATTCAGCAAGGGGACTACCGTCAAGAAAACTATGGTAAAGTCAAAAAGTAAGTAGTTAAGATGGCTACAGTAGTTCTTTGTGTGTGTGTGTGTGTGTGTGTGTGTGTGTGTGTGTGTGTATGCATCAAAGTCACCTGAATTGTTATCATCAACATTGTTAATTCCACTTTGTACCTTACTCTCTTTCTGTGTCCCTACTTTTGAATTTTCCAGAATGTCATAGTTGGAATCATACAATATGGGACCTTTTAAGACTGACTTCTTTCACTCAGTGATATACATTTAAGTTTCCTCTAGGTCTTTTCATGGCTTGATAGCTCATTTCTTTTTGGTGAGTGATATTTCATTGTCTGGATATACCACAGTTTATACATCCATTCACCTACTAAAGGACATCTTGGTTAGTTTCAAGTTTTGTCAGTTATATCTAAGTCTGCTGTAAACATCCACATCAGGTTTTTGTATGGACATAAGTTTTCAACTCCTTTGGGTAAATACCAAGTAGCACAATTGTATGGTAAGTGTATTTTTAGTTTCGGGGCACCTGGGTGGCTCAGTCGGTTGAGTGTCCGACTTCAGCTCAGGTCCTGATTTCATGGCTTGTGAATTCAAGCCCTGTGTCAGGCTCTGTGCTGACAGCTCAGAGCCTGGAGCCTGCTTCAGATTCTGTGTCTCCCTCTCTGTCCCTCCCCCACTTGCACTCTGTCTCCCTCTCCCTCTCTTTCAAAAATAAACATTAAAAAAAAAAGTATTTTTAGTTTTGTAAGAAACCACTAAACTTTTTGTCCCAAAGTGGCTCTACCATTTTGCGTTCCACCAGAGGTGAATGAGAGTTCCTGTTGTTCTATGTCTTTGCCAGTATTTGGCATTCTGGATTTTGACCATTCTAATAGGTATTTAGGGGTATCTCACTGTTGTTTTATTTTGCGTTTTTCTGATGACATTTGTTGTGGAACATCGTTTCATGTGCTTATTTGCAATCTGTATCTTCTTTGATAAGGTGTCTATTAAGGTTTTGGCCCATTTTCTAATTGGGTTGTTTGTTTTCTCACTGTTGAGTTCTAAGAGTTCTTTGTATATTTTGGATAACAGTACTCATCAGGTATGCCTTTAGCAAATATTTTCTCTCATTCTATGGCTTGTCTTTTCATTGTCTTGACGTATACCTTATTCTGCATTGCACAAAAAGTATGTGGTTTTGGCAGTTTGTTGGATTTAGATTGTATTTTTATATCCACTTTTATTTTATTTGGAAGTTGCTGCTGTCTTTTAAAATGTAATGTCTTAGAAGATAGAGACCCAGTGAAGTCCCATGTGTGTAAATATTTTTGAAATCTCACTTGATGATTATTTTTGTTTATGGAACCAATTTAAATACTTCAGTTTTATCTGAAGTTTTTTTAACTATTCCTTTCTGACAAAGGACATATATACTTTCAAAAGATAAAACTTTTCTTGAGAATATTTGCCAGTGCTACTAAGTAGCTATAGCAGAGAATTTTCCTTTTACTGGAATATACTTTTCTGTTGTTTGTACATTAATGAGCCACTACTTAGCTATATGTCCCTAGGTACATCTGTTATCATTCTAAACCAAAGTTTTGTCATCCATGAGATGGTGTTGATACTAGTAACTGTACCATAAAAACAAGATCAAGTAAAGGAATATTTATGCAAATATTTATAGATAGAGACATTATTCTAATTGTTCACTGCTGTCTGTACCTGCACCCAAAATGATTCTTGAAATATAGTAGTCACTTAATATTTATTAAACAAATGGACACTTTAAAAATTACATAGCAACATAAATAAATTTCAAAGATCAGATTGGTATTCCTACTTCCAGCATGACTGACATGCTGCGTGTATTATTATGTATGGATAAATGTTAAAATATGGTAATTATTGGAGCTTGAAATCAGTGGCTCTTGAATAAAGCTGGATTTTGAAAGAATCATTTCAAAAGTAAGTAGATTGTGATGGTAAGATAATACTTTGATTTGGTGTTTTGATGTACTCTCTGCCACTATAAAACTGTAGCAGTAATAGATAAAACATGAAAAGAGAAAACTAAAAAGCCAAGTCATCAGAATAATCAGAGTGGCCATGAATTTGAAGGATAAATGAACAAAGATGAGTCATGGTAATTATTGGTAATTTTTGAAGCCAGGTGATGAGAGCAAGGGAGTTCATTATATCATATCTATTTATATATATGTTTTACTTTCTGTAATAAAAACCTAGGAAGGAAAAACATAGCCCTCATCAAAAATATGATAAACATCTTTATGTGCTAGAAATGGAACCAAAAAACAAACAAGCAAGAGGGGCTCAAACTGTGAACTCTTCAGTTCGTTCAATAGAGTGAAGAGATTAAAGAAATGTTCTGATTACAAAAATATAAGATAAACTGAGGGTGGGGGGAATCACTCTTGTGTCCCTGATAAATTCTTACACATATGCAAAAGGAAACCGGCATGTGGATGTTAATTATAATTAGATTAAAAGAATTCAGATGCTTTTCAGTAGCAGAATGGGAAATCAGTTATGATTTATTTCTATAATGTAATTCAATGTAGCAGTTAAAATCATTAAACTAGATCTGGGTGTATCTATATGGACAAATCAAATGGAATACTATATTTTAAAAAGTGTATCCATCTTTTTTTTAATTTTTAAGTTAAAAAAAAATTTTAAGTTTATTTATTTGGGGGGGTGGGGGGGAAGAGAGAGAGAGAGAGAGAGAGAGAGAGAGAGAGAGAGAGACCCAAGCAGACTCCACGCTGTCAGTGCAGAGCCCAATGTGGTGCTCAAACTCACAAACCATGAGATCGTGATCCGAGCCCAAACCAAGAGTCTGATGTCTAACTGATTGAGCCACCCAGGCGCCCTAAATTTTTTTATTTTAAAAAGATGTGTCCACCTTTTTTTTTTTAAAGCAATTTCTTACTTTCTGGCATAACATAATTTTCTCAGGTTTATTTTCTAATTTCATTGCCTCAGACCTTCCTCTATGAGTCCTGGTTCCTTTTAGTGAGAAATACTATTTAGAAATTAAGATTTGGGTGCTGGTCATTGATACATTGGTCATTGTTTCTAAGCCCTTTCAGTAAAGAGGTGATTAGAGAGGGAGTTGGGAGGATGGCTTAACACAGTACAGATAAAATCATACCGATACCTCTAATTCCAATTCAGTACCATAGTAGCTAATTGAAGGGGCTTCAACTGTCCAAATATGGTACAACTTGAGTATCAAAATGAATATTAACAGTAATGAATTATAATTTGTTGACTAGAATAAGAATCCTGAGTGCATGCTAATAATAAATAAGAGTTTTTACACTGGAATGCCAACCAATAAATATATATGCATATTATAATTACCGTTTTGTAACCTCATAATACTATTTGATTCAGAATCATCAGTGGAAGCTAAAACCATTGGGTAAAAGTATATTCAGGAGCAAAATATATATTCTCAAAGTATGTTTCCCACGGATTACTTACTAATCACAGAGGGCAAAAAAGTACTTTTATATTTGAGTACTTTGGCAGATACCACTTTAAACAGGTGACTAAGGTTATTTTCACCAGTCATAGGACATAATGACATCATGGCTGCTTTGTGTACTAAGGCTTTATGTACTCTTTATGTGCCTCTCTGTGTACTAAGGCTTTATGTACTCTATGTGACATACTGAGGACACATTATCACAGGTGTAGTGTTTTGGCCCTAAATGCTTAACCTGAATCTAATTACAGGGAAACATCAGACAAATGAAAATTGAGTGACATAAAACAACTGGCCAGGGGTGCCTGGGTGGCTCGGTCGGTTGGGTGTCCGACTTCAGCTCAGGTCATGATCTCACTGCCCGTGAATTTGAGCCCTGCGTCGGGCTCTGTGCTGACCGCTCAGAGCCTGGAGCCTGTTTCAGATTCTGTGTCTCCCTCTCTCTCTGCCCCTCCCCTGTTCATGCTCTGTCTCTCTCTGTCTCAAAAATAAATAAATGTTGAAAAAAAAAATTAAAAAAAACAAAACAAAAAACAACTGGCCAAATAGACTTTCTCTGTCTTTTACAACGTTGACTAAGGAACTGCTCAGGGTTAAAGGATACCAAAGATACATGACATCCAAATGCAATGTATGATAATCCATTGGATCCTATACTGGGAAAATGCCAATTGGGACAATTGACAAAATTGGAAAATGGATTATATATTAGATATTGTATTAGGGCTAATTATACTGGGATTATATCAACGAATTTTTTTAATCTTAGAAAATCCACACCAAATTATTCAGGGATAAAGGGATTTAATGTCTGCATATACCTCTTAAATAGTTAAGGGGAAAAATTGCACACGTGTCTGTGTGTATAGTGATGTATATGTGTATATGCACGTATCTATATTCATTCACATATATGAACAATAGGGAGAGAATAAATATGACAAAGTAATACTCAGTAAATATTACAACGTAAATATGACAAAATGTTAACATTTGGTGAGTAAGAGTTTTTTGTTTTTTTGTTTTTTAAGTTTATTTATTTATTTTGAAAGAGAGCAAGCAGGGGAGGGACAGAGAGAGGGGGAGAGAGAATCCCAAGCAGGCTCTGCAGTGTCAGAGCCCAACACAGGGCACTGTGGAGCCCAACACAGGACTCAAACTCACAAACCCTTGAGATCGTGACCTGAGCTGAAATCAAGAGCCCGATGCTTAATAGACTGAGCCACCCAAGCACCCTGAGTAAATGTATTAAAAAAACAATATGGAGACACTAAATTTATCGTTGTATCTAGGGGATGATAAAGGAACAGTGAGGAAATGTAGGACTTTAAGTTTACCATAGTGTCTTATCTATTTAAAAAGCAAAATAAAACTTTAATGCAAATGGAGACCAATGTTAACTATTTTCAACTGTGGATAGTGAGGTCATGGATGTTTTGCTATATCGTGTTTTGTACTCATTTTTTACACTGAAAAATCATAGCAAAGGAAGCATGATCATTACCATGTGAGAATACAAACATTTGCTGTAAATGCACAAAACACTTAACGTATACCAAAATATTGATACTCTCAGTCATCTTTAGTGAGTTTATGGATGATTGTTATTTTATAACTTGTGCTTTGCTCACTTTTCTTCAATAAACATGACTTTGTTAACCAAAAGAACAGTATCTTTCTAAACCAGTTTTGAAAATCTAATGAAAAACAAAAAACAATTCTTAACATCCATCTGCATTGGAAATACCAGGTGGGTAGATGAAATCTGTGAAGTACAAAGGAACTGATTCTGACTAGAGAAGATAAATTGAGTTAGGAAGTCTTTATTTCTGCTTACTTTTTAAGATACCTGTTGTAGGTTTGTTCTAATTCTTGGTTTCAGTGTTTGAGGTCAAGAGCTTGTCTGCAAATGGAAATTAGAATCTCTGGGCAATCTTAAACAATTTGTGAATGAAATAGTCACAAGAATCCCTCCTTTTGTATCTGCTATGCAATCTGAGTGATGAATTAGGGGCTTTTTGATGCTAACTGAACTGAAAGCCTAGAGCCACATATAAATTATTTAAAAGTTTGGCTTCAAGATATGATTAATGATGATTAGTGAAAAGATACCGCTGTGTACCTTAGAAGGTATTCTTATGTATTTTACTGGGTAGTGTAGTTTACATATTTATTTTTTAAAGATAACAAATTTACATTTATATATATGAACAGTCTTAAAACCTTGCTTTGAAAAGCAGACACTTTATTGTTCACAAAATGACACTAAAGCCCCACTGCTGGTATTTCTCTTTGGTTTCCTGAAACATAAATCAGCCCCTTTTTTTGTTGGTTTGTTGTTGTTGTTGTTTTTGGGTTTTGGGTTTTTTTGGTTGTTTTTTTTTCTTTTTTTTTTTTTTTTTTGAGAGAGAGAGAGAGAGCACGCACAAGTGAGGGAGGGGCAGAGAGAGACAGAGAGAGAGAGAGAAAGAAAGAAGCAGGGCTTACCTGAAGTGGGGCTCGTGCTCACCCAAAGTAGAGCTTGTGTTCACCCGAAGCGGGGCACAAGCTCACCCAATGAGGGGTTCGACTCAGGAATCATGATGTGAGATCATGACATGAGCCCAAGTCAGATGCTTAACAACTGAGCCACCACCCAGTGCCCCCAGCCCATTTTTAAATGTTGATTATAAAATTGGATATAAAATGTACCTATGTATTTGAATTTTATTTTAGTAAAAATAAGTGTATTTGACTTTTATAGTGAGCGCGATGCCCTTGAACAGGAAATAATTGAGTTAAGGAGAAAACATGAAATACTTGAAGCCTCTCACATAACTCAAGCTAAAGAAAGAAATGAATTATCAAAAGAGGTAAGCTCATAGAGTCATGTGTATTTTATCATACGGTGATTGTGGGCACAGCCCAGGGCAGAATTGTGGGAGGGACATTTTTCCTTTTTGATGTAGTTAACAGAAAAAGGGACTTCAGTAGCTCTGTTTGAATGGGAAATTGCAAAGTAAGAATTAGCTTTTTATGTGGTGAGTGAAAGCATAAGTGAAAGAAAATATTACAGTAAACCCTGAAAAGTAAGACGAAGTTGCTCTGGACACTGTCTGTCTCTGCCCATATGTAGGTAACCACCTTACAACAAACTGTTACTTTACTGCAAAAGGATAAAGAGTATCTCAGTCGCCAAAACATGGAGCTTAGTGTTCGCTGTGCCCATGAAGAGGATCGCCTTGAAAGACTTCAGGCTCAACTTGAAGAAACCAAAAAGGCTAGAGAAGAGATGTATGAAAAATATGTAACATCCAGGCAAGATTTGCATTATTTTTCACATAAATAGATACAAATTAGCACCATTTTCTCTGAGGGAACTCTTAGCTTGGGGAAGAACAGTGATTTTTTTTTTTATTATTATATTGGACTATATTAAAATAACAGTTCATTTTGTTTCCTTTTAATATATTCTTATTCTAGTTGACTTTTTCTTAAGACATAGTTTTATTTTTTTCCCAATAGTGAAAAGACTACTTCTTTTGGGTCGGCGTATGTATGCTATAATTCTTTTGTTGTTGTTGTTATGACATAACCTTTTTGTCTACAACTAAGATCTCTATGTAAGTGTTTTTTGAAAGAAAAGATGTAAGTATCTTTGTGAAAGGATCTTTTGAAAACAGTCTAATTGTGCAGAGCCTAAGCTGACCTTCTCCTGACTATGTGAAACCTAAGAAGAATAAAGGGACGGCATTACATACACACTCTGGAATCAGACTCCTGCATTTTGATCCTGTCTTCTCTCTTCAACTAGATGTATAAGCTATTAGAGTTATAGTATATATATAGTATATATAGTACATATACATGTATGTATGTGTGTGTGTGTGTGTGTGTATATATATGTGTATATATATATATATATATAGGTATATAGTTATAGTCCTTATAATCCTTGAGATATTTATTTTTATCAGCACATCCAAAACTAAAACAAATTTAAAATTTAATCCTTTAAAAGTTCACACATTCATAACTTTTTCCCTAGTCTGTGGAATTTTTCATGTGTTTGTGCTCCTGCTAATGGCCTAGGTAATGCTTTGACTTTGCTCAGAAATCACAGTGGTTGTGGTTGTTGTGCTTTAGAAGGAAAGGTTTTACAGTCAATTAGAGTCATTTTCGTTTTGTTTTTAATTTTGTCTCTCAACATGTACAACACCAGATTATGTTTAAATCAAGGGCATTCCATATACATCAGTTTTCAGGTCTTTAGCCATATGCATTAAAAACTATTAATATGATATTTTTAAGGATGAGCGCATTTTATATAGTAATTAAGCCTTTGAGGCAATATATCTAACAACTATGTTTTTCAGATAACATTGTATATAGAACTTACTTGACATAAGATAATAAATCTAACACGAAGCATAAAAGTACATTTCTTTTACAGAAACAAAATTCATGGATATTATCTTTGACTGCTTGCAGAGACCATTATAAAACAGAATATGAAAATAAACTACATGATGAACTGGAACAAATCAGATTGAAAACTAATCAAGAAATTGATCAACTTCGAAGTGCCTCTCGGGAAATGTATGAACGGGAAAACAGGTATAAAAGAAGTAGGAAATTATTTCTCTTTGAAGCTTATTAAACTATTTCTATGACATCAAATCTAAATAAAATGGAACATTAAAGTTCTAAGGTCTTTGGTAACTACCTCAGAAGAGGGTTTATCAGACCTTAAGGTAAGCCTCTTTACTCAGGTATTCCCATTATCTCTTCATTATCTTGGGAACTTGTCTTTTTGCCTTTAAGGGTTCATATTGAGGACAGAGATGAAAAGGGAATAAGAGATGCCAGTAGTTCTTCCCATAACATGCCAATGATTTCTGCAAGAAATTTTTTAAAACTGGAATAATAATATGAAATATTACATATGCCTCATTATCTGCTGGCCCTGACAGATATATTAAATAATCTTGAAGATGAATAATTTTTATTCATTTTAATCACTTTTAGATTAGTATATATACGGTTCCCTTAGTCAGTGATTGGCAGTATTAGGGTGAAATAAATGCTACTTATTTCAACAGTAGTTTTTTTTTTTTTTTTTTACTATCATTATACTTCATTATACTATCACTATACTATACTATATTATACTATGATTATACTTCATATGGCTTTTGAAAGTTTATATTTTAGTGGGAAAATTATTTTGAAATTGACTTGTCTCATACTAGTTTATCAACACTGATTTGAGTGTATGATATTTTGAAGTTTGCCAACAAGCAAGACTTTAAATCAGACTTAATTCTATAATTATCACTGTAACATGTTGTTCTACTAGGAGTATAGTAGCAAAAACTTTGAGGGTTCCTCCCCTCAATTCCAGGCAAAAAAGCTGGAATTTTACCTACTCTGTTAATGTAGTTGGCCTCTACTAGGGAAAATCTGTAAGAACTACATGTGCAAAATTAGCCTTTGGGTAGAAAACCAGCAAAGATAACTTTTTAAATTGCTGTTAAATTGTTATTTTAATAAAACAGATTAAGAGAGATTTTTATGATAATGTTGAAATCCTTTCGAGCAGTTAAATAATTGGACAACCTCTTGCAAAAAAATGAAACTGGACCACTATCTTACACCACACATAAAAATTCGTTCAAAATAGATTAAAGACTTGAATGTGAGACCTGAAACCATAAACCTCCTAGAAGAAAACATAGGCAGTAAGCTCCTCAACACCAATCTTGACAATGATTTTTTGAATCTGAGAACAAAAGCAAAAAATGGCTTTCCAGTTTTCCCAACACCATTTACTGAAAAGACTCCTTTATTTCTGGGCTTTCCATTCTGTTCCATTTATCTATGTGTCTGTTTTTATGCCAGTGCCATACTATTTTGATTATGTTCATTTTGTAATATAAGTTGAAATCAGGGAACATGATGCCTTCAACCTTGTTCTTCTTTCTCAAGATTGCTGTGGCTATTGGGGGATTTTTGTGGTTCGATAAAAATTTTAGGATTTTTGTTCTAGTTTAGTGAAAAATGTCATTAGAATTTTTATAGGGATTACGTTGAATCTATAGCTTGTTTTTGGGTAGTGTGGACACTTTCCCAATCATTCTAATCCATGAGCATGGAGTATCTTTTGATGTATTTGTGTGTTTATTCAGTCAGTCATAGAGGATATAAACTATATTTTTTAAATGTACATTTGGTAAGTAATTACAAATTAAATACCTGTTTAACCACCATCCAAATCAAGAGTCAGTGTCAGCACCACAAAAATGTCTTTGAGACCCTTTCTGCTTAACTCCTTCCTTCCATAAAGATAACTACTATTCTGATTTTTATACTAATAACTTTCTTGCTTTTTCTTGTACTTTTATTATCTAAATTACCAGTAAATATATATGTCTGAGAAATATAGTTTAGTTTTCATATTATATTAGTGTCACATAAAGGGATCATGCTGTATGTATTCTTTTGTGGCTATATGTGATTCTTCATGTAACCTTTTTTTAAGATCCATATGCTGTTGCATTTAGCTGTTCATGGTCATAACTAAAGTATGCCATTTTTATGAATTCATGCTTAGGACAATAAGGACATTAGGAGATTAGAGAGAGATGCATACAGAGAGATTAAAGAATGTCAAAACAAATTCTTCCATCTTTTTCAAAATTTTGGTTAGTCCCAGCCCTGTATTGGGTAAAAAGTTTCCTCTACCTTGTGGTCACTTGCTGGTAGGGTTCAAAATGCAGACCAAAAGAAGAGATATAAGCCTACTATATACCAAGGTTGATGTTAGAAAAGTTTACATTTGAGCTCTCCCAGCACTGTATTCACTTATTTAGCAAACATTTGTTGAGATCCACCATATGCCATAGATACATCAGGGACCTCTGTCTTCATGAAGTTGGTTTTCTAATAGACATAAAGACAGTAGAGAAACAATAATTATAAGTATGATGATAATGGAGAAAATGACAACACAGGATGAGACTATATAGAATCAGGGAAGACGTCATGGCAGAAGAAATACCCATGCTGATACCTGCATGATGACTAAGTGTAAGATGCAGGTTAGGGAAGGGAAAGGAATTGGGCAATGAATGTTCAGCATGTATAAAACCTGGAGATTATACAATATGAAGCTTTTTGAACAAACTGAAAATAATTCCATATGACTTGAGTGTAGACTGAGTTCTAAAAGATAAAACAGAAGAGGGAAACAGAGGTCCAGATCATGTATTTGGAGCATTGTCTAAGTAAGACCAATGGGGAACAATGGAAAGATTTTAAGAATATGCATTATATGATCCAATTTTATATAAAAAAGAGATTTCTCTGCAATGTGGAGAGAGTAGAGAAGTAAAGTATATGACCACAGACATAAAGGCCACGTTTTGAGGTTGGTTCTGCTACCAGAATGAGAAATGATAGAACAGGATTATAACAATAGAGATGGAGAGTAATGGGCCAGATTGAAAACATTTCTGGGAGGCAGAACCAACAGGATTCAGTGACTAGATTGGATTAGGGAGTGAGAAGATGTTAAGTATGTCATCAAGTTTCTGGATTGGGTAGCTAGTGTGGATGGTGATGCAATTTTTAAAATATTAGGGGAAAAAATAAGGCTTTAATAGGAAAACAAGGTAAATTTAGTTTTATTTTATTTAAAGTTTTTGTGCAATATAAACAGAAAAATTGACTGTATAAGGTTCTGAATCTCAAGAGAAGGGTCTGGGCATGAGATAGACCTGTGGCATAGGTGATATTATTTCTGTTTTACACATAAGTACTTTTAGTCCTGTGACTCAATTCTGTTACAGATTTTATAGGCTTTTATTGACTGACTTATTAACCTTAAAATATATGGGATTGTTTCTTTGATAGCATGCATAATTATTTCCAGATAACCCACATAGCACATAAACTTTGGTATTACAATCATTTTGAGAATTTCCTGATTTTTCAGTTTTTTGTTCTTTTTAAAAATCCTTTAAAATGCATGGCAACATAGATTTAGACAAGTTAGCCCTTATTCTCTAGGATGCTTGATACAGGTAGGTTGGGAAATAGCTGACAGAACTATTTGTAGAAGCATGGAAACAAAAAGCAGGTTTCCTTTTCCCCAATATTGTTCTGCCTCCATATCCACATCAAAATGGATACCACCTAACCAGGAAATTCCTGGGATCCCGGCCTCTGCCCTGGAACCCCGGGCAGCCACTGTACCCAGAATGACCCCATGGATATTGAAACCAGAGTGGGCATTTGCCACCAGGTGGCGCCAGACTGCAGCCCAGATCCAAATGGATTTGAATTGCACAAGGACCCCTAGCTGTAGGGCTCACCTTTGTCATTTTTTTAACCTCACAGTAATCCAACTCTGTATTTTATATGGCTGAATCTTTTTGAATCACAGTTTCTTCATTATGGCAGGATTTAACTGTACTTAGAGCTTATGTCTCACTAGTCTTCATAAAGTAAAAATAAATTATAAATTGTTTCTTTTGAAATCTCATAATAGGAGTTAAAACAGACGAAGTACTTACACTTGCATGTTTGTACTTAGTCTTTTTACCTCTCCCCCCATAAACATTTTTAGAAGAAAATTAAATAAGATTAAAGAAATATTTTATGGCCTTGGTTTGTTTTCTATACATTGGGGGATATTAAGAGAGTGCCTTTTATTTTCTCCTCTTAGATGTGTAAGAAAAAGATGGAACACATGCCAGCTGATCTTGGCATCTATCCCTGCAGTCATACCATAGTTTGTGAAGTGAAGGGGAAGAGAGCACAAGAGACAAAGACTTAAGAAAAGGCAGAAATAAGCAAAGAAAGAATTTGGGTATTTGGATACATCAAAAGTACTGTAGTTGGGATTATAACGTGTATGTATGTATGCTTTGCTCAGTCTGGGAGTTAGGCTTCTTGTCTTCTTCTGTTGCTTTAAAATGTAGTTTGCCGCTGTGGGAAATAGTGAAACTCACTCTGGTGGTGAGATTCTTCTATAAATAACTTCTTGCTTAGTAGGTATTTTGTGACTGAAATGTACAGACCCTCTTATACATTTGGAAGAAAAGCTTTATTCCTGAACAGGGAGTATATTATGAAAAAGATTTGGATCAAAAGACTAAACTTAAATTCTGGCTCTGCCAGTAAATCTGCTTAATATCCCTGAAGTTTAATTTACTCTTTTATAAAGTGAGCTAATAGTACTGTTTCACAGAGTGATCTGTAAGGTCTCAATGAGATAATGTATATGAAAAGTACATTATAAATTATAAAGCTATGTATAAGTAGTACTTATTCTGATACCTTTTATCTGTAGGCAGTATTTTAAGTTTTTTTCTTTTATCGATTTGTTGACAGTATTAAAATGAAGATTGTATAAAAGTCACTGATAACATTATGAAATTATTATCATTAGAAGGCACTACTATAAAGTATGTAATGAATCTTAAGTATTGGGGCACCTGGGTGGCTCCGTTGGTTAAACGTTCGACTTCAGCTCAGGTCATGATCTCGTGGTCTGTGAGTTCAAGCCCCATCTCGGGCTCCTGGAGCCTGCTTCGGATTCTGTTTCCCTCTCTCTCTGCCCCTCCCCACTCATATTCTCTCTCTCTCTCTCTCTCTCTCTCTCTCCCTCCCTCCCTCCCTCCCTCCCTCCCTCCTCTCTCTCCCTCTCTCTCTCAAAAATAAACATTAAAAAAAATAAATTAAAAAAATCTTAAGTATTGATCTCCATAGCATTGAACCATTTTCCTTAAATGACATGATACAGACATGCAGGTCTGTATGCCCTTTGTTTCAGTCTAAATTTCTACATAAAATGCTAACTTATTTGTTCCTAATTAATACTATGAGGTAACAAAAAGGAAATAAATTCATCTGATTAAGTTTTTCCAAAAGTAAAAATACCTTGACCTAAGGTGGTCTCATAATTGTGAACCCAGAAAGAACTATTCTCATAGTGATCCTGTAAAAAGGAGAATGAGTTTGTTACAAGTATTTTATTACGCTTTTGAAAAAGTCAAACCAGTAGGGAAAGGGAGATCAAAAATATGCTTTTAAATGTGACAGTATTGCTTTAGTGATTTTATTTTCCCACCATATCAGTAAAATCCATCTTGATCAGAATTTATCATCTTCCAAAAGTACTCCAGAAGAAACTTAATGAC
Source organism: Neofelis nebulosa (assembly GCF_028018385.1). NCBI lineage: Eukaryota > Metazoa > Chordata > Mammalia > Carnivora > Felidae > Neofelis > Neofelis nebulosa. The sequence continues at coordinate 196,436,572 of NC_080782.1, read as the reverse complement.
ATAAACTTGAAGTTTGTGTCAAATATTGGAGTGATATTAAACATCTTCAATCCAAGTTTATTTACAAAGGTTAGTTGAGTATATATAATGCATTAGAATAGATGAATCGAGGGGCGCCTTGGTGGCTCAGTCAGTTAAGCATCCGACTTGGGCTCAAGTCATGATCTCCCAGTTCGTAGGTTCAAGCCCCACATCGAGCTCTGTGCTGACAGCTCACAGCCTGGAGCCTGCTTCAGATTCTGTGTCTCCCTCTGTCTCTGCCCCTCCCCCCCTTGCACTCTCTCTCTCTCTCTCTCTCTCTGTCTCTCAAAAATAAATAAATGTTAACAAAAAATTTTAAAAAAGAATAGATGAATCTGAACCAGTATATTCAGGCTCCATTCATCATTTTAAAAGTGTATGTCCTCAATTGGTGCTTCAACAAACTTCTTTTGTTCATGTCTGACCAGGTGTCTGAATAATTTTTTAAGTTCTTAGATGGAAAAACTTAAGAATATTCAGCGTGTCTTTTTAGTTAGATTATTCTGGAAGTATATGGCTTTACAGATAACTCAGGATCTTCTCAAAGAGTTACAAATGAAATTTTATTGTTTATTTTATTATTAACTATATAAGTGATTACCATACGTGTTCACTGCTTAATTAATAATATTTAATTATTTCAAGGTGTACAGGGTGTTCCAGAGAAGAAGTAAGGTGAGTTCAGGTTATGCAAGAACTTAAATATAACTATTGTGTATATATAGCTCATAGGGTAGCAAGGGAGGTAGTAACATTCAGGATAGGGTGAGGTTTTTAAAAGCCCTGATGTTAATAGGGAATTCTTGGAAATTTTATAGAAAAAGAGTAATGTGATATTTTCATTTTTTGTAACTAGTTACGGTGTCGGGAGGATTATAATTGAAGAGGGCCCAGAGGCAGGGAGATTGGTTAACAGACTATTGCAAAGCTTAAGTGAAGCTGAGAAATGGAAGGAGAGAATACAAGCTGATTTTAAATAGTATTTGGGTGAAAGAATTGACACCACCTGATGACGGACAGGAAGTGGACGTCAGACATGACTTCATCTTTTCTACTTTGCCGGTCTCAGAGAGATGGTTGGTCAGACACAGCTAGTAACCCAAGGTTTCAGACAAGATTTAGAAAGGAGAATAACCATTCCTGATCTTTCACAGGTACAACAGCTCTAACCAAACCTAAAAGTATTTGTGTGAGATGACATTTAGTACCAGAAATTTTTCTCTATTGCATCCCAGATGTCACTCCCCTCAGCCCTAAAGTGCAAGAAGGGTATTAAACTGCTGAAGCCCCTCCAGCAGTCTTCTCTGTTTCTGCAGGATACCCTTGTATATATTGTCATTTTCTTTTTATACAATAAAAAAACCTTGGGAAGCATAAACCCTAATTATTATTCTCTAAATGAATATCTTCATAACTTTTTAAAAAAAATTTTTAACGTTTGTTTATTTTTGAGAGACAGAGACAGAGCATGAACATGAGCAGGGGAGAGGCAGAGAGGAGACACAGGATCTGAAGCAGGCTCCAGGCTCTGAGCTGTCAGCACAGAGCCTGACCCATGGCTTGAGTCCACAAACCATGAGATCATGACCTGAGCTAAAGTCAGACACTTAACCAGCTGAGCTGCCCCATCTTCATAATTTTTAATGTAGCCTTTCATATTTAGATAACATACTAACTAGCTACTATTTATGGGGTGCCTATTACATATCAAGCGTTGTACTCAACACTCTATATACATTGTAGAGAGAATTAAATGGGACATTTTATGAGGTTGTAGGTACTAGTATCCCTGTTTTGGAAATGAGGAAACAGACACAGTGAGTGTGATTTGCCTATGATTACAGACTATTTAAATGGTAAAACTAGATACATCTGATTCTACAGTGCATTGCAGATTCCCATGTTACTGGTCAAGGCTATAAAAACTGATAAAAGATCTCTTAGCAAAATGGTAATTTTGGCGGTAATTTATTTGAGAAGTTTCAAACCCCACTTTATATTTCAGGGCTGAGTGTGAATCATTAGAACTTCATAAAGGCATTTATAATTTTGAAAATTAGTAAATAGGCCTTTATTTTTCCATAAAATAGTATGATTTTTTTTTTTGCTGAATCTATCTCTCTTTACTACTTACCTAAAGCCCAACCTCCACTTGTAACAAGAGCATGTTCTCCTGCTCAAAGACACAGCTCCAACAATTATCTCCTTTGAAGAAAGGAAAAGGTTTTCCTTTTCTACCAACTATTCCCAACTATTGTTACTAACAAACATTATTTCTCCCATCTTTAAAAAAAAACTTATTTTTTAATTGCCACTTCCTCCTGTAGCCACTGGCTCATTTCTTTGTTTCCCTTTGTAACCAAATTCCTGCAGTTTTATATATTCATTCTTTACCCTCGTTTAAAAAAAAATCTGTTACCAAGGGGGCACCTGGGTGGCTCAGTCGTTTAAGTGTCTGACTCTTGATCTCAGTTCAGGTCTTGGTCTCAAAGTTGTGAGTTCAAGCCCCGTATTGGGCTCCATGCTGGGTGTGAAGGCTACTTTAAAAAAAAAAAATAATAATCTATTACCAAGCTTTTGCTTCCCTGTGCCGCTCTAACAAAGCCATTCTTATCAAAAACTCCAGAGACCTTCATGTTGCTGAAAATCTAGTTGTCACGTTCTCAGTTCCTATCTTACTTGACCTGTCAGCAATATTTCATACAGTTGACCACTCCTCACTCTTGGAAACATATCTTTGACTTTCAAGATAACTACACTTTGATTTTGCCCCTTTCTTACTGGCTATACCTACTCACTCCCTTTTCTGGTCCTCTTCATCTCCTTGTCATCTTTTGCAGCTAGCTGCCTTCATGGCATTTCTATTTGTTTATCTGGTAAGCATTTTAAATTTAATATGTGCAAAAAAAAAAAATATGTGCAAAAGTACACTTCTGTCCCTCCAACCCTTTAGTCTGCCCCAGATCAGTTACAGATAACTCATTTCCTCTTAGAGCAACAATTTTGAAGTCATCAACCTCTTCTCTTTCTTCACATTCTGTCTTCTATTCATCAGCAAATGCTTTTAGTTGTGTCTTCAAAATTTATGATTCTCTTATCATCTCACAGACACCATCTTGATCCAAGCTACCATTATCTCTTGTCAGAATTACTGCAAGATTTTCTTAAGTGGCCCCCCAGCTTCCTTCCTTGCCCTCACAGGTCTGTTCTCAGTATAGTTCCTGTTAAACTGTAAATCAAATTGAATTATTGTTCAACTGAAAAGGTTCCCCATCCAAATGAGTACAAGTTTAAATGATTATCATGCCCTGGGATACTGTGTGATCAGTTCCCAGTTATCCCGTCCTCATCTTACTACTCTATTCTAGTCCCTTGTTTACTCACACTGCTCCTGTTCCCTTAACCCATATAGGCAGGCTCCTCAGGTCCCTTGTGTTTACAGTTTCCACTGCTTAACCTTCCACTCCTGGGTATTCTAGAGCCTTGTTTCCTTACTTTCTCCATGTCTTTAGATGTAACCTGCTTTCTGATGTCTGTCTTGACCACCCTGTAGAAAATTGTGGAATTCCTCATCCTTCCACACCTCCTGCCCACTAGCCCCTTCTTTGCTTTGTTTTTCTCCAGGGCACTCAGGACTTAATAACATATTTTGATTTCTTTCACATGATTTTTTTTTAAGTTTTTTTTAATGTTTATTTATTTTGAGAGAGAGGAACAGCACGTGAGCAGGGGAGGGACAGAGAGGGGGGCAGCATCTGAGGAAAACCCCAGGCTCAGAGCTGTCAGCACAGAGCTTGATGTGGGGCTCGAACTCACGAGCCTTGAGATCATGACCTGAGCCGAAGTTGGATGCTTCACTGACTGAGCACCCAGACACCCCATCAGCTAATTTTTAAACCTTAACACATAAATGGATTTTAAATAAGTTTTTGCATTTTGATACTTACATTTTTCATAACTTCTTTTAAACCATAGTTTGAGCCAGATATTTATCTACTCTAGGATGAAGTTTTCACATCTATAAAATGAACAAAAAATTTGCTTGAGCACCAACTAAATTGAAACAATAGGAAAATATAGTATGTTCAGTCAAAAGGAATCTCAAAAAATTTCTTCTCTGGAAATGCATAGCTTCCCCCCAAGAAATTATGTTACATACAATTTCCACTTTGCTTTTTTTTTGTTATATCCTTCCTAGTCATCACTTTTCAACAACTATGTTAAGTAAAGGAACAATTATTGGTCATTTGATTATAAACGGCAGATAATCCACTTGCAACCCTTCTTGTTTATGCCATCTTAAAAACAATGGCTTCAGATATGGAAATGAGCAGTTTTATATGTTGTCCAGGAAGACTCATCTGGAGGCAGAAGTGATTAATTCAGATACTTTCCCTGTAAATAAGCTTGTCATGTAAATAGCCTGTTTCAGTCCCCTTTTTGTTCTAACTGGAAAGAATGTATTCACTTTTATTAACCAAAAATATTTTTACATGGAGGCAGGAGAATGGATTGCTTAGTTGTGCCTAGGGAGCTCTTCTGACATCCATGTTTTTTTCACTATTTATTCTTGGTAAATTTCAAGTTCTGAGACATTAGTGGTGTTTATTCAGGCCAAGCATGCCCTTGGCATTCCCAAACTCTGATTTGTTCCTATTCGAATTTCAAAGGTTCCTAACGTTTTTCTCATTCTTGCAAAATGAGAAAGTTTTCTTGCCAAACTTTTCAAGTATAAATTTGATTTGTCATATTGGCACCATGAAATTTATCTTCTAGTAGTAGGAAAGTATGTTCCATGTACAGAAATACATTGTTAGATTTTGTACTGAGGTTTCAGGTTTTGGTTGTAAGATAATTCTGGATAAACTTTAATATATCAAGTTTTGAAACATTAGTTTGCATAGGAAATACATCTGTTTTATTGTAATATTACAATTCTCTTATTTAGTGAAGTAATGAATACTTAACTCTTCAAGTTTCTTGTTTGAAGGTCATAGTTGAAATGATGATATCTTCCAGTTTTTGTCCCCGTAATTCCTGCTTTATGCTTATTTCTCTGACATAGTTATTAATAGCACCCTCTTTCACTCTTAAAAATGCCTCAAGTTGAAAAATACATTGTTTGGACACTAGTTATTATACTAGGGCTCTCAGTTTTGGCTTTACATAGGAATGATGGGATTTCTTTTCCCTTTTCTACCGTCTTTCCTCTCCGCCTCCTGTGCATAAATACAGGGTGGATGGGAGAGATAAGTATGTGTATCTCTGATATGTCCATATGAGAGATGGACTTCGTAGGATGTAACATGAAAGAATCGTGAAAAACATGAAAAAAAAATGTTAGCTTTCTAAAAGCATTTTTAAGAATGAAATATTTTAATTTTGTATTTAAAACATTCTAATTCTGGCCATTTGGCCAACTTCCAACATCATTCTTTATTATTATTCATTACATTTGATTATATATTCATTTGGACTTCTAAAACTTTAGCTTCTTTAACTTATACATGCTGCACATAGTCTCTATCAATTTTTCAAGTTTGTCCTTTGAAGAACATTAGAATTCTTGCTCTTCCAAAACTGTATGTTGTTACATTTCTAATGCATTTAACATTTTTAAATGGATAATTTATTAGTTATATGGCAATTATGGTTTTATCTGTGGCCAGAATATAATCCTTCTGGTGTTTTATCAAACCAGTCTAAGTTTGAAGGAGCATGGGCTGTAAAAACAAGTTTTTATGTAATATAGTCGCAGTCTTTACGAAGCTTATTTTTAATTCAACATTTGTGCTACGAGATGACCATATAAATCTTATAATGACAGAATTTCCCAAGGAGACAACTTCTGTGACACAAAGGGAATCTTACTAAACGCAGCGTGACATGATAAGGAGCACGCACGCTAGAACCAGACAGCTCGGGTTTACATTTGGGCACCATCGCTCCCTTGCTGTGTGACGGTAGATAACTACTTCTCTGTGTTTCAGTCTTCTCCTTTGTAAAATGGAGATAATGAGACAACCTACACTTTGCGGGGTTGTTGTGAAGATGAAATGAGTCGTAGTATGTAAAATGCCTAAAATAGTTACTAGCACGTGGTAAGCATCTATATGTTTGTTATTACTATGATTGTCAGTGGAATATATTCGGTTTATGTCAGAAACCTTAAATGTCAATTGATAATATTAAAGGCGTAAGTACTGTATCTCTATATTTATGTTAAAAGGAATTGTGAGCCTTCTTGTATGCAGGTTGTGTGTGAGTGGAGATGTGGTAGGTATGGAACTGTTAGGAGATTAGGTTCACACAGAAATCTTACCAGCAGACATCTAGGAGAGAGCCTGTTGGTAGAAACCTCAGCCTCTAGCATTTTTTCAGACTCATTTTAGTTTTCTTTTTGTTTTTTTCTTCTTAATGTTTATTTATTTTTGAGAGAGAGAGTAGACGAGGGGCAGAGAGGGAAGCAGAAGATCAGAAGCGGGCTCTGTGCTGATAGCAGAAAGCCCCATGTGTGGTTCAAACTCACGAACGCAAGATCATGACCTGAACCAAAGTGAGATGCTAAACAGAGCCACCAGGCACCCTAGTTTTCTTTTTTTAAATTGCCCTTTTTGTCCTTCAAGGTCCAACTTACATATCTTCCCTTCATACACTCACCTCTCTTCCTCCAATTAAAAATAATCAACTCTTCTTTGTGGCCTTGGAATTTTGTTTATGCTTTAATATAGTACTAACTATAGTTAGCTGGATGATATAGATTGTAGCATGGTGAATGCACTAGGACCTTCTAATCATATCTCTGCTCACAAGCCCTTTTGTTAGTTTATTCTGGGTTTTATTTCATTCTCTGTGACTTGCTTTTATTTCTAATGCCCATTATTGCAGAAAGGAAATACAGTTAGGGACTGAAGCTTCTCCACCTACTAACTGTTCATGATTAATAGTACTATAATGGCAATATACTTGGAATTTTGTTATTGAAATAACTTACAGAACAATGAAGCTATCTTTGAGAAATGAAAATTGCAACCAGTTTGTGATGACTTACTGACTGAAATATATAGATCATCTAGGAATGAAAAATACATCATTGTTTAATACACTTAAAGAATTTAATTCTGTCTATAAAATTAAATCTAATGTTTCTGTTAGTTTGCTGATAGAATATTTTTTGAAGACCATTGCAATCAGGATGATGTCAGAAAATAATGACATGACATTTTGTGATATCTATTTTAAAATGCACTTCCACTTAGAGAATAATATATGAAAGCTATTTTCTTCTTAATAAGTTATCTGTACTCCAGTTTTTTGTGAACTATTTATTTCTGGTTCATAAACCATTTGATTGAGGAGTCTTTGTTGGTTGATACGTTTTAAATTTTAACTTTGTTGTTAGTATCACAATGTAAAAGATGACATTTCATACTGGCACAGCAAGTAAGCGTTTCTGTCCAATAGTTATTACATAGATTTATTTAAACGATGTGGATTTTCATGACTTTCTACTGATATTCTCCATGAATAATAAACACAAAACTCTAATACCCAATCCAGGTCTTTATGGGAGATATGGTAATATGATGTAAAAAAACACTTGCTTTAGCCAACTTGGCAATAAATTATATTAAAAAAAACACTTTGTTTGCAGTAGACATGGTTGGACACAAATTAGAGCTTTAACATAGGCTGTGACTTAGAACTAGGTACTTTAAGCTCTTGAAGTTATAGTTTACTTCACTATAAAAAATGGTTAGAAAATAAACATACGGGATTTGTAGGAATTATATGAGCAAAATTATTTATGTTATACTCTATATTTATTTATAACTATGTTAGAGAAGTGGATTTTTAAAAAATTAAGTGGGTCTCTGAAAAAAGCTTACTGTTGGTATTTTTCTTGATCCAGACTTCCAGTTTAAGAAAAAAACAAGATTTGATCTGTAAAGGCGCTCATATCTTGTTGTGTCATAACCTAATTATTCACTCTTGTTACCTTCTGCTTTTTGGACATTACCCTTAGATGTTATTAAATGTGTCATTCAATTTCAGTTCCTGCTATCATCAGTACTATTAGTGGGTGCCTCACCTAACGCTCTGACTTCATACTTTCTTGAGCCCTACAGGAATATCGACTCAGCTTCACTTAGCTACTTCAGTGGTTACACCCTGGATCTTGGTATCCACTAAAATTCTATCCTGAGAAGTACTGTTCCATCTCCAAATCACCATTCTTTAGCAGCAATCTCTAGTCTTTTATCCTGTTTGTACACTACTTACATTTATCTGTTTGTCATCTTATCAGGACTACATGTCCTTTGTCTCTTCTTCTTCCTAACCTATCAGCCCTCAGTTCTCTTCTCTTCCATTCCTCTGTAAGTGAGATCCCAAGGGTCATCGCTTCAGCTAGCTCATATCCCATTTGTTCCCATTTTGACACTTGTGATCTCTATGTTATATTTTTTCATTTAAAATATTTTATAGAATATTTATTAACTTCTCAAGACCTCAGTTTTCTTGTGGGTACTGTGTAATTATACTTAGCTCATTAGATTATGGTAAGGATCAAACAAGTTATATATACAAACTGTTTAGCCTACCTTTAACCCACGTAGAGATAAGTTATGGAGAAAGATACTGGGACATTTAGAGGTAGACCATGTTTGCACCTGTACTAGTGTGTGTTGCTATAGAAATACCAAGCCAGGTAAATTCATATAATATCCACCTTAGGTCACCAACCTCAAGGGGGTCCTTAAGATTGTCAGATAGTCCACTCTAAGCAAGTACATTTATGAATCTTTAGGAAATAGATACTTATGTATTTGGAATAATTGAGTGTATACTTAAATTTTAGAAATCTCCGAGAAGCAAGGGATAATGCTGTAGCTGAAAAGGAACGAGCAGTGATGGCTGAAAAGAATGCTTTAGAAAAACATGATCAGCTCTTAGACAGGTAAGCATCCTGCATGTCTGGAAATGTTAAAACTCTTTGATTTTTGTTCCTGTTACTTTTGATTTTAGAAAAAATATTTTTAAAAGAAGTATATTTATTTCAAGTGAACTGTAGTTTACATGCATTGTTTTTATAACATATAATTGTGGCATAGACTAAAACAAGGTAATAGAACAGTTCAGTCACTGTCCTGTTTCCTTATACCCCTTTTGTCCATCTCAACCACTGCTGCTCAAGAGACAAACACTTCCTCATTTCTGTCACCATAGCTTAGTTTCACTCTTCCTGGATTGAAAATAAATGGAATTGCACACGATGTAATCTTTTGTGTCTAGCTTCTTTCACGCCACATTATATTTTCATCTATTTTGTTGTTGTATCAGTAGTTCATTCCTTACTGTTGCTGGGTAGAAATGTACCACAGTTTGTTTATTCACTCACCTGTCAATGGACATTTAGGTTGTTTCCATTTTGGAGCTATCATGAATGAAGTTGCTGTGAAATTTTCTATAAAGTCTTTTGGGCATATGTTTTTATTTGTCTTAGATAAATTTTCTCTAACACTGGAATTGCTAGTCATAAAGTAGCTGGATGTTTTACTTTCAAAGAACTTACTGAGGGGTGCCTGGATGGTTCAGTTGGTTAAGCATCTAATTTCAGCTTAGGCCATGATGTCATGGTTCGTGGGTTCGAGCCCTGCGTCAGGCTCTGTGCTGGCAGCTCAGAGCCCTGGAGCCTGCTTTGGATTCTGTGTCTCCCTCTCTCTCTGCCCCTCCCCTACTTGCACTGTTTCGCAAGAAAATTAATAAACGTTAAAAAACAAAAGAAACTATTGAACTTAACTCCAAAATTAAGTTCATTATGTACTCCCCAGTTCATTTCTTAAAAATCTGCATGTTCTGGTTTATGTGTGTTGGAGGAAGGGGAAGAGAGAAAATGATTTGTCTTTAATTTATCAATAGAAAAGTATATTATTTTTAATAGTCTAGTTAATAGGAAAATCACTGATGAGTATTAAGGTAAATATCATTGCCTCATTGAACAGCCTAGACTTTCAGTGGTTTGACTACATGCAAATAGAATGGTTACCTTTTTAAAAAAAGTTTTTATTTTGAAAATAATTTCAGACAGAAAAGTTAGTAGAATAGTACATCAAGTACATATACCTTTCATATACTGATAAACTTAGAAAATAACTGAATGGAGCTTTTAATTGTGTTAAATGAAGACCTGCAGATTCATCTGTGATTTTAGCAATACATGAAACTAAAAATTGAGGCAACTCTTCATATAATTAACCTATGACCAAAATCTTTTAGAATGACTCAAATTATTAAACTTCTGAATTCAAATCAACTTTATAAACATGATACATTAGTAAATACAATATTAGAGAAATCTTTTCTGTAATGTGGAAGTGTATCTAAATCTGAACATTTTATATTAAAATAAATTTCTAAGTCAGCTGTTTTTATTGGAGTGCTGTTATAACCTTAAAATCTTTTATTATGTATAATCTTTCCATTTACAAAACTATATGGTTTACATAAAAGATTTGTCTCTTTGTTGATGTTTTGAACGTGACGTATTTAGGAATGGCTCTAGAATAATATTTGTGGACAAACTAACAAACTCTATTTTTTTTAATGGTTATTTATATTTGAGAGAGAGCAAGAGTGCACAAGCAGGGGAGGGGCAGAGGGAGAGACAGAGACAGAATATGAAGCAGGCTCCAGGCTCTGAGCTGTCAGGACAGAGCCCAACGTGGGGCTCGAACCCACAAGCTGTGAGTTCATGACCTGAGCCAAGTCGGACGCTTAACTGAGTGAGCCATCCAGGTGCCCCCAAACTAACAAACTTGAAAAGGAAGTGTAAGATTTTTTTTTAATGTTTATTTATTTATTTTGACAGATAGCGCACCAGTGCACGAGTGGGGGAGGGGCAGACAGAGCAGGAGAGAGAGAATCCCAAGCAGGCTCCACATTCACATGGAGCCTGATGAAAGGCTCAATCCCATGACCATGAGATCATGACCTGAGCCAAAATCAAGAGTCAGACACTTAACTGGCTGAGCCACCTAGATGCCCCAAGAAAGCATAAGATTTTAACTAGTAAACCAGAACTTATATTCAGGCAGAATTTCATAACTTACTAGCTTTGGTATGTTTTTGTGAATTTGGAGAAAAGAGAATAGTAGTAAATCTGACCTTAAAACTGGTAGGGGGACCTGGGTGTCTCAGTCAGTTGGGCATCTGACTTCGGCTCAGGTCATGATCTCGTGGTTTGCGAGTTCAAGCCCTGCATCAGGCTTTGTGCTGTCAGCTCAGAGCCTAGAGCCTGCTTCGGATTCTGTGTCTCCATCTCTCTCTCTGCCCCTCCCCTGGTCACGCTGTCTCTCTCTCTCTCAAAGATAAATAAACATTAAAAAGAATTTTTTTTACTTGGCTGTTTTTTTTTTTTAACATTTATTCATTTTTGAAAGGCAGAAAGAGAGCGCAAATGGGGGAGGGGCAAAGAGAGAGGGAGACACAGAAACAGAAGGAGGCTCCAAGCTCTGAGCTGTCAGCACAGAGCCCAATGTGGGGCTCGAACTCACGGACTGCAAGATCATGACCTGAGCCAAAGTCGGATGCTGAACTGACTGAGCCACCCAGGCGCCCCATTATACTTGGCTATTATATATTTATACTAAGCTCTGTTATGTCCTAGATTCTGGCACTCTAAAATCCTTATTTGTCCATATACTAACAACTGGTATTTATCCTAAAGGCCATAGGATGCTTTAGTACTTAAAGGTATCTTTTGAATAATTGAATTCAATTATTTAAATGTTTGTAAAGCATGTAGAACAGTGTCTTGCATATAAGTAGTAATACAGAAATGTTTGCTGTTATTATAAAATAATTAGTTCAGTTCTGTTTACTGAAATTTTGCTATTTAAAAGTTGATCTTTCAAAATCATTTTCCACTAGAATTTTGAATAAACTAGAACAGCTCATTTTTTTATTGAGGTTTAATTGGCATACTATATTGTATTAGTTTCAGGTATAAAACATAGTGATTTGGTATTTATGTACATTACGAAATGATCACTACAATAAGTCTAGTTACCATCTGTCACCATGTAAAGGTTTTAAAATGTTGTTGACTACATTCCTGATGCTGTACATTACATCTCTGTGTATTATTTGTTTTATAACTGGAAGATTGTACCTCTTAATCCCCCTTGCCTGTTTCATCCATCCCTCTACCCTCCCTCTGTTCTGGCAACCATCAGTTTATTCTCTGCAGCTGAGTCTATTCCTGTTTCTTGTTTGTTTGTTTTGCTTCTTAGATTCCACATGTGAGTGAAATAAGGTATTTTTCTTGATTTATTTCACTTACCATAATTCACTCTAGGCTGTAAGTCACGAGATTTCATTCTCATGACTGATATTCTGTTGTGTGTGTGTGTACACATACCTACATACATGTACACTCACACGCATACACATCACATCTTCTTTATCCATTTACCCCTCTTGGACACTTGGGTTGCTTCCATATTTTGGCTATTGTAAAAGATGCTGCAATGAACATAGGAGTGCCTGTATCTTTTCAAATTAGTGCTTTTGTTTTCTGTGGACAAATAACCAGAAGTGGAATTACTGGATCATATGGTATGGTAGTTCTGTTTTTAATTTTTAAAGGAACCTCCGTACTATTTCCCATAGTTGCTATATCGATTTACATTGCTACCGACAGTGCACAAGAGTTCCCTTTTCTCTACATCCTCACCAGCATTTGTTATTTCTTGTTTTTTCAATAATAGCCATTCTGACAGCTGTTAGGTGAAACCTCTTTGTGGTTTTGATTTGCATTTCCCTGGTTAGTGATGATGAACATCTTTTCATGTGCCTGTTCGCCATCTGTATGTCTTTGGAAAATGTCTATTCAGGTCCTCTGCCTGTTTTTTAATCGGATTGTTTTCTTAATATTGAGTTGTAGGAGTTCTTTTTATATATGGATATTAACCCCTTTTTATATATATCATTTGCAAATATCTGCTTGCATTCACTATGTTGCCTTTTTGTTTTGTTGATCATTTTCTTTGCTGTGTAAAAACTTTTCTAGTTTGATGTAGTTCCTTTTTTTTTTTTTTTTTTAGTTTTGCTTTTTGTTGCTTGTGTCTGAGGGGACAGATCCAAAATAATATTCCTAAGATCAGTGTCAAAGAACTTATTACCTATGCTTCCTTCTAGGATGTATGGTTTCAGGTCTTACATTTAAGTCTTTAATCTATTTTGAGTTTATTTTTTGTGTATGGTGTAACAAAGCAGTCCAGTTTCATTCTTTTGCATGTGGCTTTCCAGTTTTCCCAATACCATTTACTAAGAGACTCTTTTTTTCCTCACTATATATCCTTGCCTTCTCTGTCATAGATTAATTGACCATGTAAGCATGGGTTTATTTCTGGTCTCTCTAGTCTGTTCCATTGATCTGTGTGCCTGTTTTTGTGCCAGTACAATACTTTTTGATTACTATAGACTTATAGTATAGTTTGAAATATGGTTGTGATACCTCCAGCTTTGTTCTTATTTCTCAATTTTGCTTTGTGTATTCAGGGTCCTTTGTGGTTCCATACAGATTTTAGTATAATTTGTTCTACTTCTGTGAAAAATACCCTTGATATTTTGATAGTGATTGCATTGAATCTGTAGATTGCCTTGGGTAGTATAGACAAATTACCAATATTAATTCTTCTAATTCATGAACATTGTATATCTTTCCATTTATTTGTTTTCAGTTTCTTTCATCAATGTGTCAGAGTTTTAGAATGTAGGTCTTTAACCCCTTGGTTAAGTTTATTCCTAGATAGTTTATTCTTTTTGATGCAGTTGTAAATAGGATTGTTTTCTTAATTTCTGTCTCTGATAGTTTGTTACTAGTGTACAGAAATGCAACAAATTTCTATGTATTAATATTGTATCCTGCAACTTTACTGAATTCATTTATTAATTATAATAGTTTGGTGGAGTCTTTGGGGTGTTCTGTATATAATATCATGTCATCTGCAAATAGTGACAGTTTTGCTTCTTCCTTTCCAGTTTGGATGAGTTTTATTTCTTTAATTGCTGTGGCTAGGACTTCCAATACTATGTTGAATAAAAGTGCTGAGAATAAGAATCCTTGTCTTATTCCTGATTTTAGAGAAAATGCTTTTAACTTTTTACCTGAGTATATTAGCTGTGGGTTTGTCATATATGGCCTTTATTATATTGAGGTATGTTCCCTCTATATTCACTCTGTTGAGAGTTTTTATCATCAATTGATGTTGAATTTTGTCGAATGCTTTTTCTGCATCTATTGAAATGATCATATGATTTTTTATTCCTCATTCTGTTGATGTGGCATATCACGTTGGTTGATTTGTGGATGTTGAACCATCTTTGCATCCCTGGAATAAATCCTACTTGTTCATGGTATATGATCCTTTTTTTTTTTTTTTTTTTTTTTTTTGAGAAAGAGTACACACAAGCAAGAAGGGGCAGAGGGAGAGGGACAGAAAGAATCCCAGCGTGGAGCCTGATACAGGGCTCAATCTCATCACCATGAGATCATGACCTATGCCAAAATCAAGAGTCAGATGCATAGCTAACCAAGCTACCCAGGCGCCCCTGGTTTGCTAATATTTTGTTGAGGATTTTTACATCTGTGTTCATTAGGAATATTAACCTGTAATTTGCTTTCTTTAGTGGTGTGTTTGTCTGGTTTTGGTATCAGGGTAATACTGACCTGATAAAATAAGTTTGAAAGCATCTTCAATTTCCTGACATAATTTGAGAAGAATAGGTATTAACTCTTTTAAATGTTTGGTAGAATTTATCTAAGAGGCCCTGGACTCCTGTTCATTAGGAGTTTTGTGTTTTTGTTTTTGTTTTTTACTAATTCAGTTTCGTTACTAGTAAGTAATCGGTCTATTAGATTTTCTGTTTCTTCATGATTTAATCTTGGAAATAGTATGTTTTTAGGAATTTATTTCTTCTAAGCTGTCCAATTTGTTAGTGTATTACTGTTCATAGTAGTCTTGTGAGCCTTTGTATTTTTGTGGCATTGGTTGTAAGTTGTCTTTCATTTTTTATTTTATTTATTTGGGCCCTCTTTCTGTGTTTCTTGATGAGTCTTGCCTAAGGGTTTGTCCATTTAGTTTATCTTTTAAAAGAACCAACTCTTGGTTTCATTGATTTTTTTTTCTTTTTTTAATTTTCTTTTAAATGTTTGAGAGTGAGTACACATGAGCAGGGGAAAGGCAAAGAGAGAGGGAGAGAGAAAATCCACAAACTGTGAGATCATGACCTGAAATCAAGAATCAGATGCTTTAACCAACTGAGCCACCCAAGTGCTCCCATTGATTTTTTTTCTTTTTTTCTTTCTTTCTTTCTTTCTTTCTTTCTTTCTTTCTTTCTTTCTTTCTTTCTTTCTTTCTTTTTTTTTGCCTCTCTTTCATTTATCTTCACTCTGATCCTTATTATTTACTTCCTTCTTGAACTTTGGCCATTGCTTGTTCTTACTTTTCTAGTATATTCAAGTGTAAAGTTAAATTGTTTATTTGACGTTTTTGTTGTTTATTGAGGTAAGCCTATTTTGGTATGAACTTCCCCCTGAGAACTGCTTTTGCTGTATCTTACAAGTTTTGGAACGTGGTTTTCCCATTTTCATTTGTCTCACGGAATTTTTTTTGTCTTTTCTTTGATATTTTTGTTGACCCTTTGGTTCTTTAATAGCATATTGTTTAGTTTCCACATATTTGTGGTTTTTCTTGTTTTCTTCCTAAAGTTGATTTCTAGTTTTGTAAAGTCCATGTGGTCTACTATATTGTTTAAGGCCAGTATTTCCTTGCTGTCTGGATTTACTGTCTGATCTATTCATTGATAGATAGCATTAAAGTGTTCCACTATTATTATATTGCGGTCAATTTCTTCCTTTATGTGTATTGATATTTATGTCTGTTTATATATTTAGATGCCTCCTATTATAGGGCACATAAATATTACAAATATATCCCCTTGTTAGATTGACCCATTTATCCTTGTATGATTCTCTTCTTTTTCTTTTGTTAGTTTTTTGTAATGTTCATTTTTGAGAGAGAGAGAGCAGGGGAGGGGCAGAGAGAGAAACAAGGACAGAGGATTCAGAGCAGGCTCTGCACTGACAGCAGTGAGCCCAATGTGAGGCTCGAACTCACGAACCATGAGATCATGACCTGAGCCGAAGTCAGAGACTCAACCGCCTGAGCCACCCAGGTGTCCTGTTACAGTTTGTTTTAAAGTCTATTTTGTCTAAAAACGGTGAGGGCGTCCTTGGGTGGCTCAGTCAGTTTGGGCATCCACTCTGGATACTGCCTCAGGTTGTGATCCTGCAGTCATGAGATCGAACCCCACGTCAGGCTCTGCTTAGCATCGAGCCTGCTTGGGATTGTCTGTCCCTCTCTCTGCCCCTCCCCCTGTTCATTCTCTCTCTCTCTCTCTCTCTCTCTCTCTCTCTCTCTCTCAAAATAAATAAACTTTAAAAAGAATAAAGTCTATTTTATCTAATGTAAGTATTGCTACCCAGCTTTTGTTTCCATTTGTATGGAATATCTTTTTCCATCCTTTCACTTTCAGTTGATATGTATCTTTAGATCTAAAGTGAGTCTCATATAGGCAGCATACAGATGGGCCTTGGTTTTGTCTGTTTTTTATCCATCAGCCACCCCCCTTGTCTTTTGATTGTAGAACTAGGTCTATTTACATTTAAAGAAATTATTGGTAGGTACGTACTTATGGCCAGTTTGCTCATTGGTTTCTGGCTGTTTTTGTAGTTACTCTGTTTCTTTCTTCTTTTCTTCCTCTTCTTTATGGTTTGATGCTTTTGTTTGGTGTTATGTTTGTATTCCTTTCGCTTTATTTTTCTTGCTATTACAGGGTTTTGGTTTGTGGTTACCATCTCTCTCTCTCTCTCTCTCTCTCTCTCTCATAGTCTATTTTCAGTCAGTGTTTGCTTAAGTTCAAATGCATTCTAAAAGCATATTTTTACTCTGTCCCCTACCATGTTTTATATTTTGATGTCATATTTTACATCTTTTTATTTTGTATATTCCTTAACTAATTATTAGAGATGTACTTGATTTCACTTCTTTTTAACATTCATATTAGCTTGATAACTGCTTGCCTCTTAATAACTATATTATAATAACTTACATTATATTTTATGACTATATTATATATTAAATATTATATATTATATGTATTATATAATACCTATATTATAATAACTATATATAATAACTTAATAACTACAATTGCCTCTGTTAGTGCAATTTTTTCTTTCATATACTTTATTTCTAGTTATAACTTTTTTCTTCTCTACCTAAAGAAGTCTCCTCATTTCTTGAAAGGCTGATTTAGTGGTGTTGAACTACCTTAGCTTCGCTTGTCTGGAAAACTCTCCTTTGATTCTGAATGATAACCTTGCTGGGTATTCTTGATTGTAAGTTTTTTCCTTTCAACACTTTGAATATGTCATGTCACTCCCTTCTGGCCTGCAAAGTTTTTGCTGAAAAATCAGCTGATAGTGTCATGGGGGTTCCCTGGTACATAACTAGTTGTTTTTCTCTTGTTACTTTTAAGATTATCTCTTTATCCGCCTGGGTGGCTCAGTCAGTTGAGCGTCTAACTTGATTTCCTCTTGGGTCATGATTTCATGGTTCATGGGATTGAGCCCTGCATCAGGCTCCGTGCCATCATTTTGAGATTCTCTCTCTCCCTCTCTCCCTCTCTCTCTCTCTCTCTGCCCCTCCCCCATGTGTGTATGCTTTCTATCTCTCTCTCTCAAAATAAATAAACTTTAAAGAACTAAAAATAAAATTAAAAATAAAAAAAAGATTATGTCTTTATCTTTAATGTTTGACATTTTAATTATAATGTGTCTTGGTGTGGATCTCCGGGTTCATCTTGTTTTGGACTCTCTGTGCTTCATGGACTTGGATGTTTGTTTCCTTCCCCAGGTTAGGAATGTTTTCAAACATTATTTCTTCCAGTAAGTTTTCTGCACCTTTCTGTCTTTTCTCCTTCTGGGACCCCTATAATGCAAAATGTTAAAATGTTAGTACACTTGATATAGTCCCCAGAAGTCCCTTAAATTATCCCCATTTTTTTAATTCTTTTTTGTTTTTCTGTTCTGATAGAGTGATTTGTACCACTTGTCTTCTGTTTCTCTGTATCATCTTAATCGGCTGTTGATTCCCTCTTATGTTTTTCATTTTAGTTATTGTATTCGTCAACTCTGATTGGTATATTCTTATGTTTTCTCTTTGTTGAAGTTCTCCCTGTATTACTAATCCATTCTTCTCCCAAGTTTGGTGATCATCTTTATGGCCATTACTTTCAACTCTTTATCAGGGAGATTACTTACCTCTATTTCACTACCTACATATATAGGTAGTGGGTAGTATATACCTCCCTACTCCTTAAGACACAACAACACTGGAATTAGTCCAGTGGATAACCCTGTAATGCCCTGCAAGCATTCGAGTGAAAGGAAGACAGTTGTATTTCTCTCAGTTTAGATCAAAAGCTAGAAATGAGTAAGCTTAGTGAGGAAGGTATGTCTAAGGCTGAGACAGGTTGAAAGTTAGGTCTCTTGTACCAGACAGTTAGCCAAGTTGTGAATGCAAAGGAAAAGTTCTTAAAGGAAATTAAAAATGTTACTCCAGTGAACACACAAATGATTAAAGAAAAGCGGGGGGGGGGGAGGGGGGACAACCTTATTGCTGTTATAGAGATAGTTTGAATGGTCTTGGATAGATAAAACCAACCATAACATTTTCCTAAGCCAAAGCTGATCCAGATCAAGGCCCTATCTTCAATTCTATGAAGCCTAGAAGAGGTGAGAAAGCTGCAGAAGAAAAGTTTGTAGTTAGCAGAGCTAGCAGAGATTGGTTCATGAGGTTCAAGGAAAGCAACTGTCTCCACAACATAAAAGTGCAAGATGAAGCAGTAGGTACTGATATAGACACTACAGCAAGTTGTACGGAAGATCTGGGTAAGATCATTAATGAAGGTGGCTACACTAACAACAGATTTTTGGTATAAATGATACAGCCTTCTTTTGGAAGAAGATGCCATGTAGCACTTTCATAGCTAGAGAGGAGAAGTCAATGCCTGGCCTCAAAGGATAGGCTGACTCTCGCAGCTAGTGACTTTAAGTTGAAGCCAGTATTCATTTACCATTCCTAAAATCCTGAGGTCCTTAAGAATTATACACTAAATGTACTCTTTTGTGATCTATACATGTAACAACAAAGCCTGGATAACAGCACATCTACTTACAGTATGGTTTACTGACTCTTCTAAGCCCACTGTTGAAACTTATTGCTCAAAAAAAAAGATTGCTTTCAAAATATTATTGCTCATTGACAGTGCACCTGGCCACCCAAGAGCTTTGATGGAGATATACAATGAGATTAATGTTGTTCTCATGCCTGCTAACATAGCATACATTCTGTAGCCCATGGATGAAGGAGTCGTTTTGACTTTCAAGCCATCTTTTTTAGGAAAAACATTTTGTGGGGTGCCTGGGTGGCTCGGTCGGTTAAGTGTCCAACTCAGCTCAGGTCATGATCTCACGGTTCTTGGGTTCGAGCCCCGCGTCAGGCTCTGTGCTGACAGTGTGGAGCCTGGAGCCCATTTTGAGTTCTGTGTCTCTGTCCCTCCCCTGCTTATGCTCTGTCTCTCTCTTTCTCTCTCTCTCTCTCTCTCAAAAATAAATAAATCTAAAAAAAAGAAATACATTTTGTAGGGGTGCCTGGGTGACTCAGTTGGTTAAGTGTCTTTTTTTAAATTTTTTTAAATATTTATTTTTTAGAGAGAGAGACAGAGTATGAACAGGGGAGGGGCAGAGAGAGAGAGAGACACGAATCCAAAGCAGGCTCCAGGCTCTCAGCTGTCAGCACAGAGCCCGACGTGGGGCTCAAACCCATGGACCGTGAGATCATGACCTGAGCTGAAGTCGGATGCCCAACCAACGGAGCCACCCAGGCGCCCCAAGCATCTGACTCTTATTTTGGCTCAGGTCATGAGATCAAGCCTCACATCTGGCTTCGTGCTAAGTGTGGAGCCCGCTTAAGATTCTCTTTTTCTCTAAGCCTCTGTCCCTCCCCAGCTTGTACACACACTTCCTCTCTTTCTCTCAAAAAATAAAATAAAGAGAAATGCATTTTGAAAAGCTGCCATAGGTAGTGGTTCCTCTGATGGATCTGGGTAAAGTAAATTGAAAACCTGGAAAGGGTTCATTATTCTAGATGCCATTAGGAACATTCATCATTCATTCATGGGAAGCGGTCAGAATATCTACATTCACAGGAATTTGGAAGAAGTTGATTCCATCTGGCGTGGATGACCTAGAGGTGTTCACGACTTGACTGGCAGAAGTCATTTCAGTGATGAAATAGCAAGAGAACTAGAATTAGAAGTGGAACCTGAAGATGTGACTGAATTGCTGCAGTCTTGTGGTAAAACTCGGGGATGAGTTGTTTTTAGAGCTCATCAAAGAGGTGGATTCTTCAGATGGAGTCTGCTCCTGCCAAAGATGCTGTGATGATTGTAAACATTAACAAAGATTTCAGAATATTACATAAACTTACCTGATAAAGCAATGGTGGAGTTTGAAAGGACTGACTCCAATTTTGAAAGAAATTCTGTGGGTGAAATGGTATCCAGCAGCATCACATACTACAGAGAAATCGTTCGTGAAAGGCAGAGCCAATCAGTGCAGCCAACTTACCTTTTTCTAAGAAATTGCCACAGGCACCTCAACCTTCAGCAACTACCAGCCTGATCAGTCAGCAGCCATCAACTTTGAGCAAGACCTTCCACCAGCAAAAGATTACTAGTCAGTAAAAGCTCAGATGATGGTTAGCAATAAGGTATTTTTTAATTAAGGTATGTACATTGTGTTTTTTAGACAATGCTATTGCATACTTAATAGGCTACAGTATAGTATAAAAATAATTTTATATGCACTGGAGAACCAAAAGTTTCACTTGGCTTGCTTTAAAATGATACATTATTGCAGTGGTCTGGAGCTGAACCCATGATATCTCCAAGGTATGTCTATATCTGGAGGATCATATCTCAAGGTCATAAAAGCCATATATGAAAGACCCACCGCTTATATCTAGGATGTGGTCTGTGATTCCCTTATCTATAGAATCATGCTGGAATCTGGGCACCCAAGCTTTAAACCCAAGGGTTTAAGAAGAAAATGACCAAAATGGTGTAAAGATTTTTTAAAGTCCTTTTAGTGCTATGTTA
Organism: Neofelis nebulosa; assembly: GCF_028018385.1. Classification (NCBI taxonomy): domain Eukaryota; kingdom Metazoa; phylum Chordata; class Mammalia; order Carnivora; family Felidae; genus Neofelis; species Neofelis nebulosa. Next base: position 196,415,260 of record NC_080782.1, on the reverse strand, counting down.
AAACTGACTACAAGTATTTGGAAAGTTCTCATGTGAATGATCTTGGTTGCTCTACTTGGTAAGACCTAAGGTAGTAGAATTGGGACCACTGGGTAAATATTACAAGAAAGAGTAAAAATAAACTTTCTAATAGTATTTTTAAAAATCTCTTAGCATCTAATATATTGTCCATCCAGCTGTTTAGGCATCAACTGGCCAGATGTTCAGTAGGAATATGCTCGTGAGGATTGAGACATCAAGTGGGTAACTTGATGAATTTGGAGTCTCTTTGGATCTTGAAATTATCTGTGACAACTCAAAAGAGTTAATACACTGGTTTTGTTACCTTACAAAAGGAATGGTAAACCCACGCTATTTTTGAGAGTATTATTTTTAAAATCTGCAGTTCCTATTTTTTTCAAAATAAAAACCTAGTGTTTAGGCCTATTATTTGAAAAGGACACATATATACACACACACACACACATTTTGTTTAATATCCACAAATTCTTTTGAGTGTAAATTGCTTAGAAATATTTGAACGCCTATATATTTTGAGAATATATTTTTTTGTATATAGTGAAACCCAAGGAATAATTTTTTTGTTTTATTTTTCAGAGGTTGAGCTTTTAGTACTCAAATATGTGATTCTGGGGTGCCTGGGTGCCTCAGTTGGTTACACATCTGACTCTTTTTTTTTTTTTTTTAATTTTTTTTAATGTTTATTTTTGAGAGAGAGAGAGAGAGAGAGAGGGCATGAGTGGGGGAGGGGCAGAGAGAGAGAGGGAGACACAGAATCGGAAGCAGGCTCCAGGCTCTGAGCTGTCAGCACAGAGGCCGATGCAGGGCTCCAACCCACAAGCCATGAGATCATGACCTGAGCCAAAGTCAGACACTTAACCGACTGAGCTAACCAAGTGCCCCCACACATCTGACTCTTGATCTCAGCTCAGGTCTTAATCTCGGGGTCGTGAGTCCAAGCCCCATGTTGGGCTCCATGCTGGGTATGGAGACTACTTTAAAAAAAAAAAAAATGTGATTCTGACTCCCTTTGTATCAAAATTGGAGTAAATGTGTTTCAATCCTTAGATGGATTGTGATTTCCCTGAGTCATGCTTAATTAAGGCTTCAGGCATGCCTATACACAATTTTCTAGTCAAATATAATTAGCCTCAACTTCATTTATGTTAAAAGTTTTTATCAAATTCTTCCTTTCAGGGTTACATGACTTTTGTTATTATAACGAAAAATGTAAGGAAGTAGTATGCTACTTTCAAAGATGAATGAAAAAAAGCCTTTTTACTTCAGTTTTCTATAAAAGAATGTACTTTTCTCAGGCATATAAAAGACCTATGTGTCTAGCAATTCAAGTTCACTGGTTTAATAATAAGTAACAAATACCCAGTTTTCATGTACATAAGTCGTTATTATCTCATGTTTTGTTGCTTCTGAATCTGCACACATTCTGAGGATTCTTTCTGCCAAAATGGGTAAATTTTAAAACTCAGTGTGAATAGTAGAATAAGTTGAACAGACTGTTTACTTTGGGAGCCTACAGAGAAGTCTGTATATGAATGTAAAGGGAAAGCTTGCAATCCAGAATTAATTTTAACAGTATTTTTTTTCAGTTATGGTTGTTTTAACTGTTTTAAATATATATATTCCATATTTTGAAATAAATTTGGAATCATTTTCAGTCCATAAGTATTTTTAAATGAGTATTCCTTGAAATTATTTTCAGTCCCTACAATTTCTCTGGTAATAGGTAGATTTTGTTCTTATTTTTTTACTCATAGAAGATAAAAATAAGAGAGAATAGGAGATCTGATACATAGACTTAGTGATTTTTATGCCATACTAGGCTAGTTTAAAGCTTGATACAGAAGCTTGTATTTCTGTATACAGAAATATTTCTATACAGAAATTTCTATACAGAAATCCTGAATTTCCATTCAGTGCTATCTCCCCAAGAGTAGAACAGTTTTGACATGCCTACCTCATTTTACCTTTTTTCATACTCGTATATTGTTTTTTCTTTGTTTATCTGCCTTTTAATCTGCTACTGGCTTCAGCAGGCAAGTAAATGTTTGTGGCATTTGCAAAATAAATTTAATGAAGGGAAGATACTAAGATTTGAAATAAAAGCTATGGTATTGTACTTAAACTCTGATTCTCTTAATAAATTATGATAACTTCATTCATATTACTCTTAGGTCATGATTACACAAAGTAATTCACATCATACGTATTATTTGAATGAAGAAATTCCTAATTCTCAATCCTAAATTAAGTTATTCTTTTGTCATACTTCTTTATGAAAGAAAGAATACAATAAATTACTACTTTTTAAATGAAATTTTTTAGTATTTGATTTTTTTTTTTTTTTTTTTTGCTTGATAATTTGCAAAACTCTCATTAGTGGACCTCTCTAATGATCTTCCAGAATTAAAAATTTTTCTTTACTACTTAATTTCTCTTATTCTTTGTAGTGTTCTATTTGCCCATATGTTTTCTTTGTTTATATTGAAATAGTCTAGCCCTGTGTCGTCCTAAAATTTTTCTTCGCTTCTAAGCTGCTATACCATTCGACATATATTCGTCCACTTGCATAGAATTATATCTCAAGCAGTACTCATTACATCTTAAGTGATTCTGTTTTTTTCCCAGTAAAGGTTTCAGTATTAGTACTATTATAGTGTTTACGAAAGCATTAAGAAATTTATTGTTGAGATGAGAAATATGTATTCCTTTTTACTCTGGACAAAAGACTCTGAAAGGAACTGGTAAGATACTCTCATATTCATATCACAATGTGTGAATTTTATTTTACGCCATGTACAATCTGTCTTCCTTTTTCTTTAGTAAGTATTGGTCTGATCTGAAATTCCTTGTCCCACCGGAAACAGTAGCCTAGAGAGTCCTTTAGCCACTCACGGATAATTAATTGCTTATAATTGGGCTTAGAAGGTACTGGTTCTAAAATGACATGCCTATTCTTCACCTCAAAAGAACATATATTGAATATTTTTGTGTGGCAAGTCAAAATACATACAGACACACTGAGCAATTTGGTATTATTTTCCATCAGTCCTTTTTCTTAAAAAAAAAAGAACTGGGGGCATCTGTGGTAAAAGGGATATGTACTCTCTATCAGGAGAATTAATAATGAATGCCAGCGTTTTTACCTGAAATTTTGTGGGACAGAACATCTTTATACATGAATGGACTAGAATTATCAGCATATTTTATTGTGTAGATGGAACAATTGATGTAGGGAAACACTGTTTCCGTACCTGCCAACATAAACCTCTTCTCAATCCTGAATAACTGAATGTCACTTCCAGAGCATCGATTCCCTTTTTATCTTATAAAATCAACACTGTGCTCTCACAGTCTATCTTGATTCATATCCTTTTTCAGCTTCTTATTTCAAATTTCATACATGGCACAAAAGCTCCAAGAATGGGACAGGGAAGTCCTGTACAGTTGACCCTTGAACGACATGGGTTTGAACTGCACGAGTCAACTTATATGCTGATGTTTTCTGAGAAATTACAGTATAGTACTGTAAATGTATTTTCTCTTTCTTACGATGTTTTTAGTAACATTTTCTTTTCTCTAGCTCTATTGTAAGATTTTTTTAAATTTTATTTTTATTTTTTTAAATTTACATCCAAATTAGTTAGCACATAGTGCAACAATGATTTCAGGAGTAGATTCCTTAATGCTCCTTACCCATTTAGCCCATCCCCCCTCCCACAACCCCTCTAGTAACCCTCAGTTTGTTCTCCATATTTATGAGTCTCTTCTGTTTTGTCCCCTCCCTGTTTTTATATTATTTTTGTTGCCCTTCCCTTATGTTCATCTGTTTTGTCTCTTAAAGTCCTCATATGAGTGAGGTCATATGATTTTTGTCTTTCTCTGACTAATTTCACTTAGCATAATACCCTCCAGTTCCATCCATGTAGTTGCAAATGGCAAGATTTCATTCTTTTTGATTGCCGAGTAATTCTCCATTGTATATATATACCACATCTTTATCCATTTATCCATTGATGGACATTTGGGCTCTTTCCATACTTTGACTATTGTTGATAGAGCTGCTATAAACATGGGGGTGCGTGTGTCCCTTTGAAACAGCACATCTATATCCCTTGGATAAATGCCTAGTAGTGCAATTGCTGGGCCGTAGAGTAGTTCTATTTTTAGTTTTTTGAGGAACCTCCATACTGTTTTCCAGAGTGGCTGCACCAGCTTGCATTCCCATATTGTAAGATATTTTTAGTAACATTTTCTTTTCTCTAGATCTATTGTAAGAATGCAGTATATGGAATACATATAAAATGCAGAATATGTGTTAGTCAACTGTTATTGGTAAGGTTTCCAGTCAGTGGTAGGCTATTAGTACTTAAGTTTCTGGGGAGTCAAAAGTTATATGCAAATTTTCAACTGCACAGGCAGTGGGTTCCCCTGACCCCTGCATTGTTCAATGGTCAACTGCATATCTTTTATCCAGATTGACCCCTTTTTAACATTTTGCTACATGTATCTTTCTTATTCTCTCTCTCTCTCTCTCTCTCCCCCTACCCATACACACACACACACACACACACACACACAATTTTTTTCTGAATAATTTAATAGACTGATTGCATTATTTACTGTTACTTCTTCACAGTTTATTTCCTAGGAATAAGAATGTTCTCTTACATAACCACAGTACACTTATCAAATGCAACACAACACTGATAGCAATACTTTTATCCATTTTTGTCAGTATATGTATACACACATACACATGGCCTTTGAACAACACAAGTTTGAACTACACAGATCCACTTATGTGCAGATTTTTTTCAGTAAATATAGTCCAGTACTATTTAAATGTATTTTGTCTTTCTAATGATTTTCTTTTTTTCTTTTTTAATATTTATTTACTTTGAGAGAGAGGGAGCAAGTAAGCATGCACGTGAGCACAGGAGGGACAGAGAGGGAGGGAGAGAATCCCAACCAGGCTCTGCACTGTCAGCGTAGAGTCTGATGCAAGACTGAAACCCCTGAACCTGTGATATCGTGACCAGAGCTGAAATCAAGGCAGATGGTTAACCCCATTGAGCCACCCAGGTGCCCCCTCATTTTTTTCTTAATAACATTTGCTTTTCTCTAGCTTCATTGTAAGAATGCACTATAGAACACATATAACATACAGACTGTGCATGAGTCAACTGTTACATGTCATAGTTAAGGCTTCCAGTCAATAGTAAGCAACTCCTTAAGTTTTGGGGGAGTCAAAAGTTACACACAGATTTTCAGTGGTATGGGGCAGTCAGCACCCCAAACCTCCACATTCATTGTTCAGGGGTCAACCATATATATCTTCTTTGTGAGAGCTCATCTATTCAAACTGTAACTTCAGGAAATGACCAACAGTGATTTTAAGATCAAACTATACCATTTTTGTGTCTTGGATGTCCAGCTAGCTCTGTACATTTTGATCTGAATGTCTTTCTGGAACTTCAAACTCAGTATTTTTGAAACAGACTCCGCTCCCTCCCAGATTCATTCCTCCCAAAACAAAAAATTGCTTCAACTGACTTCAGTTCCATAATTGTACCACCATTTTGAAGCCATTTCTGCTTGAACCTTTAGAACAGTAGACCTTCCCCCTTGCTGCTATGTGTAATCATTTGTCATTCTGCCCCCACTACATTTTGCCCCTGTGGTATCTCTGAAATCCTCTTCCCTCCTGTTTGCCACTATACTGGATCAGCGTCGGTGTCATGTTGAAATTGTGTACAGTAAACTCCTAATTGGTTGCTCCGTCTCTCCCCACTCAGTTAATCCTCTTGTCCAAACCTGTTCCTCCTCCCATAATTTTGCATTCTGACTAACATCATCATTTACCCAGGCACTTGAACAAGAAAACTGGTGATTCACAACTACTTTGTTTTCCCCTCACCCCACCCCATCTATTCAGCCAATGAATATTTATTGATAACTAGAATGTGCCACTCACCATGGTGGATGCTAGTATATATTAGTAAGTAAACTGGAGATTGCCCTAGTGAGAATCCATTTGAGGAAGACAAAAAAATAAACAAGCAGTTAGATACTAATTATTATTATGTTTTCATGATTGTTATGAACTAGATAGATCGTGTGAGGGAGAATAATGGACTGGGCAGGGTATACCATGAGAGGATAGTCAAGAAACGCCTCTGACATTTAAGCTAAGCAAATGTCATATTATTTTCCTTTCTAAATATATCTAATCATTCCCCTCCTCTTAATCCCAGGTGCCACTGCTTTAGTTAAGTCTGTATTTTCCCTGCTTTAACTATTTATGATAGTCTCTGAACTGTCTCTGCTTTCAGTTTAGTCCTCTCTGTTTCATCACTCACTCTTCCAGAGTAATTGTTCTAAAACTGAGAACTCTGATCCTGTCATTCAACAGGATGCCATCCAGACTGCACAGCTTAGCATTTAAAGTCATTCACAGACACCCTGCCTATCTTCTCAGACTCAGATCTTTTTTTTTATTCTCTTCCACATGCTTAAGACAAATTGATCTCTTGTAGTTTTGTAAGTGTATGGTGCTTTCTCTCTTATCCCTTTATATGTGTCCTTTGCTAGGAATGGCCTTTTCCCTTGTTCATATATCATACTCATCTACTAGGAAGATAACCAATCATTTGATAAGATTGAACTCAGTGATCACATCTTCTGTGCAATCTTCAGAAACATTGTAGCCTCTTCTCTCAGTTTTCTAGCGTTATATTTTAGTTGTGTGTTTATTTACTAGTCTCTCCCTGTGAAGTATTTGGGGGTTTTTTTGAGGTCAGAGATTTTGTTCTTCCCCATCCTGTTTCTCTAGTAAAGCCTCTACACAGTGTCTTTGATAAGTAATTCACAATAAATGACTATCAATTGCAACTGATTAGAGTTTTCTGTATTCATTTTGACTTAAAATTTCCCATTGTGAAGGCAGTTTGAATGCTGGAAAGAATGTGCGGGGCTCTTCCTTATATTACTGCATTAGTGGTTCCCAAATCTACAATCACCTACAGAATTGTTTTTTCTAGAAGACATAATTCCCTTGCCTCCCTAAGAGTCTTAGTAAATAAATACCCCTGTAGAGAGCGCCCAGGAATTTATACTTCCTAGAAAGTTACCTGAATGATCCTGATGTATCCTTTCCTCAACTCTGAATGTTGAGGAAACACCACTGTGTAATAGTCTTTGAAAACACTTTGTAAACTAAGTATTAATGAAATATTAGTTATTACCATTTATCATTAAGACTAAAGCTTTAGTACCCTAAGGTATGAAAGAAGTTGAAGAAGTATTAGTTACCTTCTTCAAACACTTACCAGATTGAGTACCAGAAGTCTGGAAATAAGCAAATATCCTCACTCTGAATGGTTGAGGAGGAAAGATTTCAGAAACTATTTACCAATAAACTTGAATTCACCATAAACATTCTCAAATAGATTATTAAAAAGATAGCATTTAGAAAAGGAGATGGAGAAGCCACTGTTAGTTAACTGTTAAAGTCTTGACAAACTACTTTTACTTCTCTTGTTTTGAGGTATTTACTAGAACCTCTAGAGGAGAATGTCAGTGACAGAAGGTATTCTAATTTCAACAAGACACTTTATTAAGATGAAGAATATCTTGGTCAACATGTGGAAAAATGTGAAGTCAATGACACTGTAAAAAAATGATGAATTGAAAGCAGTTTAAATATGAGTTTCAAAGAATGTTGATTAGTAGATTAACCTAGAGGAACATTACTGATTAAATGCTTTCAGGCTTTTTACTTATTTTTTAACCAGTCATTGGTTAAATCAGATTGGTTAAACCTAGATTTCACACTGAGCCCAGTGGGTAAGTCTTTTCAAATTTTACATTTAAACACACCTTCATCCAGTTAATAAATTGAGCACCTTTTACCTGTCACATACCCATTTTGATGTCCCTCCTCCCATTCCCAGTGATTAACAGGGGAGTAAGTAAGTTGGCTAGTTTTGCAAAAAATTAAAGGCTAGGAAACTCGGACCTATGGTCTAAAGAGGAATTTGCTTTTAAAGAAACTCAAAGGAACTCTGAAATGTTAAGCTAATGGAATACTTCTAAAATTGAAGATTTTGTAACAGCATTTTTGTGATATTCTGCAAGATGAAGGGGTCCCTCTTTTAGTCGAACTTACATTCCTATGGCAACAAGAAAGCACAGACCTTGTAACAAAAGATATATGACAAAGCAAACAGCAGAAGAGCAAAAAAAAAAAAAAAAAAAAATATATATATATATATATATATATATATACACACACACACATATATATATAAATTATTAAGATGGCAGAAGACTGAATGTATGTTTTCTGACAATTGTAAATGTGATGAAATGCTATTATAAAAAGAAATACAGTTTGGGTCAAAAATCACATCCTTAAGTGACTAAGGATGTTTAAAGATGAAAAAGATAAAAAGGGAAAAGTAACACAGTCTAAAACTTGGACAATAAATAATTTATTGAAAATTGTTTTAGGGGCTCCTGGGTGGTTCAGTCAGTTAAGTGTCCAACTTCAGCTCAGGTCATGATCTAATGGTTCATGAGTTCGAGCCCCTATTGGGTTCTGCTGACAGCTCAGAGCCTGGAACCTGCTTTGGATTCTGGTCTCCCTCTCTCTCTGTGCCCCTGCCCTGCTTGCTCTGTCTGTCTGTCTGTCTCTCAAAAATAATAAACATTTAAAAAAATTACAAACATTGTTTTAAAATAAGAATTCAAGATCTTGAGAATGTATACACAATGAATATACTGGCTGTTTGCCAGTTTGGGTTATATGTCCATGCCCAGACGACTCAATTGTTACCAGGGGTGATGGTCACATTTTAAAAACACAATGTGTAGGGGCGCCTGGGTGGCTCGGTTGGTTAAGCGTCCTACTTCAGCTCGGGTCATGATCTCACCTTTCGTTGGTTCGAGCCCCGTGTCTGTGCTGACAACTCAGAGCCTGGAGCCTGCTTCGGGTCTGTGTCTTCTATCTCTCTGCCCCTGCCCCTGCTCATGCTCTGTGTCTCTCTCTCAAAAATAAATGTTAAAAATTATTTTAATTAAATTAAAAAAAAAAAAACCCACAATGTGTAGGAATAGTTTCTAGATAAAATTCCTAGGTAAAAGGGTGCCGAACAGATACTACAATGAATTATAATAGAAATCAATAAATAGTTGATGAAATAAAGAAACAAAGCTCAGAAATTTTTTAAAAAGTCCATAAGCACTTTTTCACTGAATCCATCTTAAGGCCACAGTAAAGTTACAAACAAAGATATATTTAAGTGTTCAGCACATTAACTGGCTTAAAGAGAATGTTGGTAGTAAAACCAAGATTTCAAGTTCATTCATCTTCTAGACCTTTGGTGGTGTGGCAAAGTGGAAGGACTAGTGAGTTTCGTGGCCTTTTCTGAGTCTAGCCAGCTGCCTCATATATGTGTAAAAAGTGGAGAGAGTAGATACAATCAGTACAAATATGTAAGTACTGCTACAAAAAGAACTCAAGTACATGCCCTCCTGGTGACTTATCAATAACATCATGTTTGCAAATGAAGGAAAGCACATTATTATATGTTTACACGATTTTTAGGATGCTTTCTTAGAAGTCTAGAGTCAGAGTTGGTCATTATGTATGTGAATTGAACCAGAGAGAGTGTGTATATACGTTTATATAGCCCCCCCCCTTTTTTTGTAGGCTGTTGCTCTGTTGCTTTGGGGGAACTATTCATAGATTTACATTTGGTAAATATATCCATGTCCAAAAAAAGATATGTATAAAAATTGGAATGCCAGCTAACTAAATCAACTCATAAAAACTTCAGTTAAAAGTAAGATATTTTCCACGATTATTTTAAAATATGATGTTTACTGGAAGGAAAGTCCAGAGAATTACCACAGATGAAGTGTGAGTATATTTCTCCCACTTGTAAATGAGCTCTTATTTCCTACAGTGTATATTCTGGTCCACAATGAGTCATTTTCAACATGTTTCAGTTTAACTCCTAATACATTTTTAAACTTGGCAGGCATATTTAGATGAACATTACTTCCAGTTTTAGAGACTGCTTCTAAATTATACTTCAGTATTGCAGTCATCATGAAAAGTTCTTTCAGTAAAAAGGAAATAGGATTGATTGGAAGTGTGTGTTTTAAAGGAGCAAAAGAATGGTTACCACTGAATAAAAGTCAGATAGTTAAGCTTTTAAAAATTTTGTTACTATATAAACTTCTTTTAACATTACCTAAAACAGTTGTAGTTTGAAAGCCTTTTTATGGATAGATGATACTTAAAAGAAGAAAAGATAAGATTTATCCCAGACAATAAAGTTAGTATGTATTAATCTCTTACTATACCTAGCACTATTTTAGTGTTTTATATGTATTAACTTTTTTAATGCCCACATAATAAGTATTATTTATTTTCTATAAATCATTCAGGTTTTTTCTATTATAATACATGGAGCTTGGCACATTTTTGGCCATATAGCTAACTAGAGCTGCATGACTGCTTCTAAAAGCTAATTACTTCTTAGAGAATTTTACATATTGCCAACTTTTTTTTGTTTGTTTGTTTGTTTGTTTTGTTTTTTTAGAAAGAGAGGCAGAGACAGAGTGTGAGTGGGGGAGAGGCAAAGAGAAAGGGAGACACAGAATCTGAAGCAGGCCTCAGGCTCTGAGCTGTCAGCACAGAGCCCGACGCGGGGCTTGAACTCAAAAACTGCAAGATCATGACCTGAGCCAAAGTCAGATGCTTAACCGACTTGTGAGCCACCCAGGCACCCCACATATTATTGCCAACTCTTGATAAGTATTTGTGCAATCCTGTGAATCTTCTGACAGATCTCAGTTGACCAACCTGTCTGTTACTATTTTAATATCCTTTTTTTCTATTACGATTTTTTATAATTTTTTTAATGTTAATTTTTGAGAGAGAGAGAGAGAGAGAGTGAGCGAGCACGCGGGAGAGGCAGAGGACAGGGGCATACAGAATCTGAAGCAAGCTCCAGGCTCTGAGCTGTCAGCACAGCCCAACACAGGGCTCAAACTCACAAGCCATGAGATCATGACCTGCGCCGAAGTCAGACGCTTAACCGACTGAACCTTCCAGGCACCCCACTATTACAATTTTTATACTGTGCCTTATTACTTTTAGCACTTCGAAAGTTCCCAAAAGTTTAGAGTTGGGAAAAACTTTGAGATCATTGAAAACATTCAACTCATTTTGAAGATGAGGTAACAAATCTAAAGAGGTTATACAACATCTTCAGATAGGTGTCTGCAGGGCCATACAACCTCCAGAATCTCTAGGAGCAATCTGTTCCTTACTTCTTCCATCTTCTGGAGGGCTCCAGGAGTTCCTTGACTTCCTTGCCTTGTGGCCATCTCACTCCAGTCTCTGCCTCTGTCTTCACATTACCTTCTCCTCTGTATGTCTTATAAGGATGCACATAATTGCGTGTAGGGGCCACCCAAATAATCCAAGACAGGGTCTTCCTCTCAAGATGCTTAATTTAATCACATCTACAAGGACCCTCTTTTCAAATAACAATATTCACAGTTCTACAGACTAGTACATGGACATGTATCTTGGACAAGGGCTACCATTCAAACCACTGCACTAAAAAATTGACTTTTAAGTCACTTGACTTAGTATTTATTCAGGTTCTTCAATAGGAGTAACATTTTATTTTTACATTTTCCAACCAGAATTTTATAAGGTGTCAGCTAATTTTAGGAGTTGTTAAAATGCTATAAAGTTGGTTTGCTTTTTTAACTTTCCAACATGGCATTAAGCAAATTATCAGCTCTTGAACAAATAGCACCTTAGAGATTCCAGATGCTGTACCGTAGGATCTATGACTTATAAATGAAAAGTCATCCTACATGATTTTTAGTAAGATTTTTTAAGAACATCATGGCAGTGACATTAAGGGTTAAAGAAACAGTGTTGGACATTTTTAAGACACAGCATAAAAATATAGCTTTAGGGGCGCCTGGGTGGCGCAGTCGGTTAAGCGTCCGACTTCAGCCAGGTCACGATCTCGCGGTCTGTGAGTTCGAGCCCCGCGTCAGGCTCTGGGCTGATGGCTCGGAGCCTGGAGCCTGTTTCCGATTCTGTGTCTCCCTCTCTCTCTGCCCCTCCCCCGTTCATGCTCTGTCTCTCTCTGTCCCAAAAGTAAATTAAAAAAAAGTAAAAAAAAAAAAAAAAAAAGAAAAGAAAAAAATATAGCTTTAAGGTAAGCTATATTAACTCCATTTAGACTTTTAATGGCTTTTTTTGTATAGCAATTAAATTTTGCTCTACTGTATTTGAGATTCATTAAATAAGACCTTGGATGCTTCAATAATATAATGACTATTTTATATTTTATTTTTGTTCTACTTACTTTTTTCATTTGGCAAACTCTTAGCCCTTCCTGGTTTTAGTAAATGTTTGTGTGTAACTTGTGTATTTCTATGGTATATGCCAGAAATGTGATCGTTTAGTTTCTTTTTCTATAGAAATCATTCTACTAGATGTGAAGATATTCTCAATTCCTTTTTGCCATTAAAGTGTATTACTGTAAAAGAAAGAAGAAACAAAAACTATATATTATATAATTCTGTGCTTTATACAATTAAATGAGGTTTAATATGCAATTTTAAGTTCTCAGTAAGTGTTAGCTATTATTTAGTATCATCATCCGGTTGATTTTTAAAGTAAGACGTGTCTGTGTTCTCTTTCAGCATCATAAAGGTAAAGAAAGGGTTAGGGGCAGACTATGACCACCAGATCTGGTAAAACTATTTCATGCAGATGGATAAACTTCACTATTACAAAGCTCTCTGAAGGAGGTCCCTTTCTTCAACTTACTATTTAATTATTAATAATTTATACTATTGAGATTTCCCTTGCATTTTTGTAAGTTTAAAAAATATATATCCCATGGATTTTTAAACTGAAAGGCAATATTTTTTCCTTTTTAAAATGAAAAGTCTATAAAAAAAATAAAGTAAAATAAAATGAAAAGTCTATATATTTGTAAAAAGTAGGAAATGAATTAATGCATCTTTAAACAGCAAAACTTAACTGACATCCACTTACCTATTTTTAGAACTCAGATATTTTCTTTTAATTCACTGGGACCCCAAATGTGAATTTCTATTAGTTAGATTATTCATAGGTACTCCAGACATTCTGATGCCTATCATTTCTAAAATTCTTTTTGTCCAATGATGGGAAATGGCCAAAAGGGTACATCTCCCTGCCTCCAGGCCAAGAGCGCACCCAGATCATTCTAATCAGATAGGCTGTTCATATGTAAACCTATAAAGGAACTCATGTACCTATAAATGACAATAAAATGTCAGCTTTGAAACAGGTTTTTAAAGTAGTTTACAGGAAAATCAAGGTATGGTTTATGAGAATGGAATGTTCTGTATGCTTGTGCCACAAACATGTCTAATCGTATTCATTTGTCATCTTTTGCCATTGGTTAAACTGTGCATTTGATCCAGAAATAAGTCAACAGATGTTTAAATGAGAAATATGTGTTGTGAAATTCAATCATTTGTATATAGTAAACAGGTTTTGTTAGCCCAAAGTTATAGCATTTGTAAAATATATTAGATTCTTTAACTAAAGCACTGATCTCTAACTTCTTTTAATGAAAACTATGAACTCAGTGCTTCTAAAGGAAAATAATTTGTTAGCCAGTTTTCCAGGTCTCTAGCTGCTTTATACTTCCACTTAGTAGTCAGTATAGCCATTGATGCCTCTTTTCATTATAGAAACTACCCCTTCCCATCACTACAATAGTTCCCTTAAATATTAAGTATTCCACTTATAAGAAATTTGTAAGCTCTGATTGTGTTTCTCTGCAGGCTTATGTACCCGTTTTCATCTCACGAATTTTAGACAGTATTACATTTACAAATTATAAGTTATACCAAGGTTTAGCTAAAGTTTATGTCTCCTTAGCCAAACATTTTTCTTTGATGATAGCGCTAGAGTGGGGTTGAATTATATGACTCAAGCTTTTCATGAACTTCAAGTAAAAAGAATAGCAGTAGTACTTCTTGGGGTTCATTTGGATAGGACTGTGGAAAAGATACCTAACCTTTTTTTTTCCTTTTTATGAATTTTTATTTTTATTTATTTTTAAGATGTTAATTTTAAGTAATTTTTACACCCAGTGTGGGGGGTCCAACTCACAATCCCACGATCAAGAGTTGCATGCTCCACCAACTGAGCCAGCCAGGTGACCCTATGAATTTTTATTTTTTTTAATTATGGCTTAATTTTATAAATAATTATGAATTTTTAACTTTAGATGTCATCTGAAAAATGTTATAGATTTATACCTACAAAATTATACATGAAGTAAAATTCCATATAGGTAAGTTCATTTTCCTTTACCGTTTTATAACTGGACCTAATTAATTGCCATGACTGGCTCTTCCCTGTGAGAATTGACTCTCTGTAGCTCAGTTCTATGAACGATTCCCTGCTTTCTGTAATTCATTAATGTGTGGATGAATCTAAGGTTTCCTTCTTGTCAGTTCCAAATATGTAACATTGCTTGCCTTATTTCATTTTATTGTAAATGAGAACCAACATTATGAACTCTGTACTTTATAAAATACATCAAAAAACAAAAGAGATTTCCGAGATTATAGAGAAAAATATGTGTTCTGTTCACATTTCTCCTTGATGGAGGGTGGACTAGGATAAGAGTAATAGGAACTAAAATACCTCTCTAAATTTTCTCTGTGGTGTTTGTATGGAACCAAAAAAGATCCCAGATAGCCAAAGTAATGTTGAAAAAGAAAACTAACACTGGAGGTGTCACAATTCCGGACTTCAAGCTGTATTACAAAGCTGTAATCATCAAGACAGTATGATACTGGCATGAAAACAGACCCACAGATCAAAGGAACAGAATAGAGAACCCAGAAATGGACCCACAAATATATGGCCAGCTAATCTTTGACAAAGCAGGAAAGAATATCCAATGGAAAAAAGACAGTCTCTTCAGCAAATGGTATGAACCTGGACCACTTTCTTAGACCATACACAAAAATAAATTCAAAATGGATGAAAGACCTAAACATAAGACAAGAAGCCATCAAAATCCTAGAGGAGAAAACAGGCAACAACCTCTTTGACCTCAGCTGCAGCAACTTCTTTCTTGACATGTCTCCAGAGGCAAGGGAATTAAAAGCAGAAATGAACTATTGGGACCTCATCAAGATAAAAAGCTTCTGCACAGGAAACAGTCAGCAAAACTAGAAGGCAACTGACAGAATGGGAGAAGATATTTGCAAATGACATATCAGATAAAGGGTTAATGTCCAAAATCTATAAAGAACTTACCAGACTCAATATCCAAAAAAACAAATAATCGAGTGAAGACATGGGCAAAAGGCATGAATAGACACTTTTCCAAAGAAGACATCCAGATGGCTAACAGACACATGAAAAGATGCTCAACATCACTTATTGTCAGGGAAATACACATCAAAACCATAATGAGATACCACATCACACCTATCAGAATGGCTAAAATTAACAACTCAGGCAACAACAGATGTTGGGGAGGATGTGGAGAAAGGGGACCCTTTTGCACTGCTGGTGGGAATGCCAACTGGTGCAGCCACTTTGGAAAATGGTATGGAGGTTCCTCAAAAAATTAAAAATAGAACTACCCTACGACCCAACATTTGCACTACTATGTATTTATCCAAAGGATACAGGAGTGTTGTTTCAAAGGGATACATGCATCCCAATGTTTATAGCAGCACTATCGACTATAGCCAAAATATGGAAAGAGCCCAATGTCCATCAACTGATGAATGGATAAAGAAGATGTATATATATATACATATATATATGCATATATGCATATATATATGCATATATATGCAATGAAATATTAACTGACCATCAAAAAGAATGAAATCTTGCCATTTGCAACAACGTGGATAGAACTAGAGTGTATTCTAAGTGAAATAAGTCAGTCAAAGAAAGACAAATATATAATTTCACTCCTATGTGGAATTTAGGAAACAAAACAGATGAACGTAGGGGAAGGGAAGCAAAAATAAGATAAAAACAGAGAGGGAGTGGAGTGCCTGGATGGCTCAATCGGTTGAGCCTCCAACTTCGGCTTAGATCATGATCGCACAGCTCGTGAGTTCAAGCCCCGAGTTGGGCTCTGTGCTGACAGCTCAGAGCTGGAGCCTCCTTCAGATTCTGTCTCTTCCTCTTGCTCTCCCTCTCCCCCACTTGCACTCTGTCTCCCTCTCTCTCAAAAATAAATAAACATTAAAAAAAAAAAAACATAAAGGGAGACAAACCATAGGAGACTCTTAAGTCTCCTATGTTCAGAGAACAAACTGAGGGTTGCTGGAGAGGTGTCGGGTTGGGGGATGG
The DNA here is from genome assembly GCF_028018385.1 of Neofelis nebulosa. Classification (NCBI taxonomy): domain Eukaryota; kingdom Metazoa; phylum Chordata; class Mammalia; order Carnivora; family Felidae; genus Neofelis; species Neofelis nebulosa. The sequence continues at coordinate 196,398,807 of NC_080782.1, read as the reverse complement.
GCTAAATGGTCAATGGGCATTTTAAGAAGGGTACTTCTTGGGATAAGTACTGGGTGTTATAATTAAGTGTTGAATCACTAAATTTTATTCCTGAAATCATTACACCATATGTAAACTAACTTGGATTTAAATTTAAAAAAAAATTTTTTTTTAATAAATTTTCCTTAAAGTTAGGTCAATATTCATTGAATCCTTGTGCATGACGCTGTAGAAGAATAAAAAAATTGAAATGTGATTTCTCTTTCCAAATAGCTGAAAGAATAAACATGTATACATATTTATATTTTAAAGCAAAATGCTGTATATCTTAAGGTGTCCATATTGGACTATGAACGTATCCATGTTAAGGGAGTATCAGGAATGACCGTTTAAAGGAGATGGCGTATGATACAAGCAATTAATGTATGAATTTTAACTTTTTTTTTTTGGTTGAGGTATAATTAGCACACAGTGTTACATTAGTTTCAGGTAATTCTACATATTACCCAGTGCTCATTACGAGAAGTGTACTCTGAATCCTCTTTATCTTTTTCACCCATTTGATAGGTAGATCTGAGAGAAAGACATTCCAAAAACTTTGTAAACCTATATACGGGAGGCAAAAAGAAAAAAATAAAGGATTGTCAGGAAACAACAGATAATTCAGTCACTTGATTTGGAGTGTTCAAGTAGGTAGGCGTAGTTTCATATTTTGGTAGGCCTAGAATGTCAGGAAAAAAGAGTTATAGTTACTCCAGTGAGAAATGAGGGGTGACATGACAAAAATCATGTCAAAAATCACATTTAGAGTTAACTTGACAGTAATATTTGATATATATTCAGGGTAGTCCAAGATACCCCAAACAGTAGTTCCTAAAGTCTAGACGAGAGGCAACAATGGCCTCTATGAGTATGATGGCATAAAGAATAGATGGGAAACTTGGTTTTAGAAATGTAGCTGGAGGATGATGAATGATGGAGCTTTTTCTACCCTTCTCTCTACTCACTCATAGAGAAGAAATATTTGATATGTCTGGACCACATTCTTTTTTTTTTTTTTTTTTAATTTTTTTTAACGTTTATTTATTTTTGAGACAGAGAGAGAGCATGAACGGGGGAGGGTCAGAGAAAGGGAGACACAGAATCTGAAACAGGCTCCAGGCTCCGCGCTGTCAGCACAGAGCCTGACGCGGGGCTTGAACCCACGGACTGCTAGATCATGACCTGAGCCGAAGTCAGCTGCTTAACCGACTGAGCCACCCAGGCGCCCCTCTGGACCACATTCTAAGACACAGTTTGGGCCACATTTCTAATTGGGTGGTCTCTAGCTAAAAGGTCATAATCTTGAGTACATCTTCCTGTGACTGAACAAAGCAGAAGGTTGGGCTCACTTGCACCTCTTTTCCATCTTCTGCAATATATATACTCTAATGTAACCTCTAGGGGCCCACCCAGTGTTAAGATGGGATTGGGGCTTAGTGGGCTATCTTAAACCTATCACGTTCTCTATCCCTGTCTACCAGAAACCTCTGAATTGGGGTTTTACTATAAGTTCAGCTATTAACATAGTCTTATTTCCCATTTGCTACTCCCTCTGTACCTGTGCTTTCAAGAACATCTTGGTGAGAGATGCTTATTTTAATGAAGCATTGGGCATTTCTTGGATTTTCCCAGATATCATCCAATAGCACTCAATCCCACTATCATTACAAACAAGTAGATCCTATAGTCTGCATGCATTAGAGGCGATATAGTTAAATATATATATTAAGATTACTTTTTCTGGAGATAAATTGCCTAGGTTATGATACTGGGCATATTGTTACCAGGTGCTTGACTTTGGGAAAGTTTTTTAGCCTCTCTGTGTCTCAGTTTTGTCATGTATAAAATAAAGAAAATAATAGTAACATAATTGTGAGGATTAAATGCATGTTTGACATAATGTTTGTCACATAAACATTACTAAATACTAGCTATTGTGGTTATTACTAGATTTGGTAACTGACTAGACTTAAGTGTGTCTTTGGAGAGTTTACCAAATTTACTGAGTAGTTGAGATAACAACTTAAAAGAAGAATCATTTCTTCTTCAGAAAGCAGAAGTGATTCATAGGTGAGTGAAGGTTATGATTTTGATTTAGGACTTGAAGTTCTAGGCACCTTTCATATATAAAAATACAGTAGATAAATGGGAATAAAGATCTCAAGCCTAGAGGATGATTTCAGCCTAGAGATAAAGATTTGTGATATGTCGACATTGCTAAAACTTACAGTAAGAACTCTGAAATTTGGGAAGGGATTTAGTAAGTACTGAATAGTTGCTGTGGGGCAGATACTGTGCTAAATGTTTTGAGGGTTTTATTCCTTCTTTGAGTAATTTTATTCTCAATTTTATTTCTCACAAATGCTGTTTTTATAAGGGAGGAAATGAAGGCTGAAGGGAGTTTTCTTAAAATGTCTTAGCTGGAATCTACAAACCAGTGACTTCAGAAGGATTGCAGGATATGGGGTCATTATTGAAAGAAGCCAGTTGTGTTTCTGTATACTAGCAACAAGCAGTTGAAAATTGGAAATTAAAAGTTCTTAAAAATCTCATTTGTAGTAGCATCAAAAATATTTAAAAATATTAAATACTTAAAAATATTAAGTATTTAAGTATAGTATAAGTATAGTATATACTTAAATATTAAGTATTAATAGTATTAATATTAATAATTAGTATTAATACTTAGTATTAAGTATTAAGTATTTATAGTATATACTTAAATATTAAGTATTAAGTATTTAAGTGTAGTATAAGTATTAAGTAGGTATAAATACTTAAAAAATATTAAAAACTTAAAGATGAAATAAATTAAGAAGCAAGCACAAGCTGTATACTGAAAACTAGTAAATATTGCTGAGAAAAAGTAATGCAGACTTAAATAAGTGGAGAGATAAACCATGTTTATAGAATGAAACAGTCAGTGTTGGTAAAGTATCAGGTGTGCCCAAACTGATTAACAGATTAAGTGCAATCCTGATGAAAAAGTAAGCAAGTTGTTTGTTTGTTTGTTTTTGTAGAATTGACAAGCTAACCTAAAATATGCATGGAAATTCACAGACCCAGAATATCCAAAACAGTTTTTAAGAAGAATGAAAGTGCCAGGGTAATTCAAGGAATTGTTGAATTCAACATGCTGGAATATTTTTATATCCATATACAAGAAATTGAACCTCAACCCTTACCTCACATAAAATACAAAAATTAATTTGTAATCACTTATAAATCTAAATACAGGAAGTCAGACTTAGAAAACTAGAAAAAGCAGGGGCGCCTGGGTGGCTCAGTCGGTTGGGCGTCTGACTTCGGCTCAGGTCATGATCTCACAGTTTGTGAGTTCGAGCCCCGCATCAGGCTCCATGCTGACAGCTCGGGGCCTGGAGCCTCCTTCTGATTCTGCATCTCCCTCTCTCTCTGCCCCACCCCCACCCCCACTCATGCTCTGTCTCTTTCTCTCAAAAATAAGCAAACATTAAAAAAAATTAATTAAAAAAAGAAAACTAGAAAAAGCATAAGAGAAAATCTTAGTAACCTTAAGTTAATCAAAGATTACATAGACACACACACACACACACAAAGATTACATAGACACCAGAGAGCGTGAACCATAAAGAAAAAACTTTTGTTACATTGGATTTCATCAAAATAAGAATATTTTGTTCTTCTGATAAGAAAGGAAAAGGCAAGCCACAGACTTGAGAATATTTGCCAAATACACATGTGATAAGTATCCAGAACTCTTACAACTCAAGAAGACAAACTGCCTGCCTTAAAAAATTTTTTTAATGGCCAAGGGTTTGAATAGGTACTTTACAAAAGAAGAAATGTAAATGACCAATAAGCAAAATAAAAGATGCCCAACATCAGGGAAAATGAAGACTAAAATCGCAATTAGATACCACTACAACTACTAGAATGGCTAGATTTTAAGACTGATACTACCAGATGTTGGCAAGATCGTGGATCAGCTGGACCATCCATTGCTTGTATGAATGCATAACCCGTACAGTCACTTTGGAAAACAATTTGGCAGTTTTATGATATACTTATTGTATGATCCAGCGATTCTATTTCTGTTTACTTACCCAAGAGAAATAAAAACATGTCCACACAGGAATTGTATGTCAATGCTTTTTGGCAGCTTTATTCATAATGGCCCCAAACTGAAAACAACCCAACGTGCATCAGCTAGCGAATGAATGAACAAATTTTGGCACATACCATCGTGGACTACTGCTTAGCAGTAAAGAAGAACAGACTACTCATACATGCAACAACATGGATTAATCTTTTAAAAAGCACTTTGTTGAATGAATGAAGCAGACACAAAAGATTACATACTGTTTGATTCCATTTATGTGACATTCTAGAAAAGGCAAAACTAATGACAGAGCAGATCAGTGGTAGCCAGGAACTGGAAGTAGGATGAAGGAATTGACTTCAAAGCAGCACAGAAAATCTGGGGGAGATGATGGAAATGTTCTGTATCATGATTGTTGTGGTCACAGTTACGTGACTGTAGACATGTTGTCAAAATTCATAGACCTGTATGTACACTTACAAGTGGTGAATTTTACATATGTAAATTATATCCCAATAAAGCTTTTAAGTGAGGGGAAAAAAAGAATAGGCAGTGGATGGTTGTGCCAATATTCAAATCTCTACTTTTATGGCAGGGGTGGGAGGGTAAACCAAAAAAATCATTAAAAATTTAAGATCTCGGGGTGCTTGGGTGGCTCGGTCAGTTGGACGTCCAACTTCAGCTCAGGTCATGATCTCACAGTCTGTGAGTTCAAGCCCCGCGTCGGGCTCTGTGCTGACAGCTCAGAGCCTGGAGCCTGCTTCGGATTCTGTGTCTCCCTCTCTCTCTGCCCCTCCCCTGCTCATGCTCTGTCTCTCTCTGTCTCAAAAATAAATAAAAACATTTAAAAAAAATTTTTTTTTTAATTTAAGATCTCTGTTTTCAGATGACTTTTGAAAGTGGAAACTAGCTTACAAGAGGTTAAGTTGTGAAGATACAGAAGCAGCAACTGTAAACAAATGGGTAAAGGGGTGAGGGACCATTAGCTTAACAGGATAGGATAGCTTAACAGAGTTAGGTAAAAGTTGAGCTTTTTACTCTTTTTTAGGACACGGGATTACTAAGCATGTTTGTGAGCAGAAGAGAGGCACTTTGAAAGGAAAAGTTTGAAAACGTAATCAGGAAGTGATCATTGAGAAGTTAAAGTGTTGCAGTATCAAGAGGTTAAATGGAGGGGCGCCTGGGTGGCTCAGTCGGCTGAGCGGCCGACTTCGGCTCAGGTCATGATCTCACGGTCCATGGGTTCGAGCCCCACGTCGGGCCCTGTGCTGACAGCTCAGAGCCTGGAGCCTGTTTCGGATTCTGTGCCTCCCTCTCTCTGACCCTCCCCCATTCATGCTCTGTCTCTCTCTGTCTCAAAAATAAATAAACGTTAAAAAAAAAAAATTAAAAAAAAAAAAGTTAAATGGAGAATTGTGATCCTTGAATCAGAGAAGGAGTGTTATATAGGAGTGTAGGAAAAGAAAGGAAAATAGAGTAAAAAGAGGTTTTTCCTCGAGGAGCGCCTTCATGGCTCAGTTGGTTGAGCTTCTGACATGGGCTCAGGTCATGATCTCAGAGTTTGTGAGTTCAAGCCCTGTATCAGGCTTGCTGCTGTCAGTGAAGAGCCTGCTTCAGATCTTCTGTTCCCCCCTGTCTCTCTCTTTGTCTCTCCCCCCGCTCCTGCTCACATTTCCTCTCTCTCAAAAATAAATAAAACATTTTCAAAAAACTTTTTAAAAATATAAGAGGTTTTGAGTTAGAAGGGAACCAGAAGGAACCTCTGCTGGATAGATACTGATCTCAATGAAGAGAAAGCCAAATAAGAATGAAGTGGGCTTTGGGGCGCCTGGGTGGCGCAGTCGGTTAAGCATCCGACTTCAGCCAGGTCACGATCTCGCGGTCCGTGAGTTCGAGCCCCGCGTCAGGCTCTGGGCTGATGGCTTGGAGCCTGGAGCCTGTTTCCGATTCTGTGTCTCCCTCTCTCTCTGCCCCTCCCCCGTTCATGCTCTGTCTCTCTCTGTCCCAAAAAAAAAAAAAAAAAAAAAAAAAGAATGAAGTGGGCTCTGAATGATCTGAAAGACTTAATAAAAAACAATTTTTAGAACAACCAGTAGAGAGAATATAGTGGCCTAATAGATGTGAATAAATTTATTCTAAGCAGCAGTAAGAGCCAGGTCATGGGCTTGATCAGCATGCTGTCACTAATGTTCTGCAGCTTCTTTTAATTCAAATCAGAGATTGACAATGCAAACCAGAGGCAGACCAAATCCAATCTGCCATCTGTTTTTCTGCAACTTGCAGGCTAAGAATGGTTTTTGTATTTTTTAGTTATTAGGAACAAAATCAAAAGAAGAAGAATACATCATAATGCATGAAAATTATACTAACTTCAAATATTAGTATCCATAAAGTTTTATTGAAACACAACTATACTCATTGGTTTATATATATACACTTGGCTTTTGTGCTAACAAGTGCACAGGTGGGTTGTTGCAACAGAGACCATATGGCCTATAAAGCCTAAAATTTTTACTCCTCTGGCCCTTTATAGAAAGACTTTGCTGCCCCATTTATCTAAAGCATTCATGCCAGCTTTTCAACAGCTGAAATTAAGTAGCAGTGTTCACTAACCAGTTATCCATCTCTTCCTCTACAACCATTCACAGGTCTTAGTAGATAGGTCACCATTTATAGAGTCCTTCCCAGGTATCAGCAGTGCTGTTTCCCATGTTGAGGAAATGGAAAAGTATATGACTTTGAAGACAGTTCTGCTTCCTGGTAAGGCTAACTTAACATTCCACCAACTGGGAGAAAATCAAATTCTATGCATCTAAAATTTCCATATTTTAAACAATTAAAACTTGTCACTGTTCATAGGCAAACATATGAAACATGATGGGACATTTTGGCTAGACTGAAAAATGGAACTGTTTGGCCAAAAAAAAGCATGTAAGGTCACTTATCATTTTTCCCACAACCAGCTTTATTGTTTTTGTTTTTGTTTTTTAAGGAATCTTTAAGGAATTCTTGAATATTTCATTTTATTCAGCAACTACTAACATAGTACTTAACTGTACCAGCACTTTTAAGTATTTTACTAACATTAACTCATTTAATCTTCTTATGATAAGATTGTTATTATCCCCATGTTACAGATACACAAACTGAGACAGGTAGTAAGGGGCAGGTGTAGAATTTGAACCCACACATCTGGCTTCAGAATCCTTGCTTACTTGAGTTACATGTAAACATGTAAAATTACATTATGTAAACAAACTCTTCAGTCTCATCACATGAACCTTCAAGATCACCTGAGGCACTTTCTGAATTGTCTTACACAGTTTTCCAAAACACGTCACCTTTACTGCTTCTTAAAATTTTTCACTGACTCCCTTGGTGATACTGTCACTGAATTTTTATCTTTAGCCACAAGTATCCATTCAAATAAAAAAAAAATTTGTTTCTTCTTTTGGTATGTTTGTGATCTTCAGAATGTGATTGACTTAGATATCTTTTTAAAGTAATCTTTAAAGCCTGTTTCCAGTGTAGTTGTAAAGCTGCATCCTAGAAATATTTATGAAATCAATGCGAAATGTCTTTGTTTTCGTGTTTATAGATTCCTTCAAATGAACAGTATCAGCATTCAGAATTTGCGTTGATTATGGTCTTTGCAAGCCAGTGTGTCTTCCCTAAAAAGTATTTTACTTTTCAAGATAAAGTAGTTGAGAGAATACTCAGATTTTATAAGAACTCAAAAAGTTGACACCCTTTTTGTCTTAAGAATAATTTTGAAGGAAAAGCTTTATCTTACATTCACTCCTAATTGGTAAGACACAGAGCCAAAGCAAAGGGAAATAACCTCTCAACTTCCTTCTGTGACAGCCATAACACCCTCTAATGACCTTCAACCCTCCTTAAACTTCTGACCTAACACACAGGTTTTCCTCTGCCCAGGTAGAGCCTTTGTGTGTTTTATTCTTTTTGTGGGAGCCCTCACCTGTTTTCTTCTCTATTCACCTTTCAGTCATGTTCTTTGTCTCTAGTCTCTTCCTCCTGTAGCTGTCTCTGTCCATATGTACTTGCCAATGGTGTGTTGTGAAACATTGTGTGTGGGTTTTGGGTACATGCTTTATTTTAACTTTGTTAAAATATTTTTTTCTTTCTTGGATACAGTATGTTAAGGTGTAAGAACCCAGAAATTTGAGGCAGTCTTGGATGCAAACTCCAGCATTACTACTTAGTTGGGCAAATTAATTAACCTTTCTGAGTCATTTTATTTCTAAAAAGAATAATCCTAAATTCTATGTTAGAGTTTTAGAGATGGTTACATGAAAAGAAAAATACATATACATGGAAAGCAAATATAAATCTAAGGCACTGCAATGTTCGGTGCCTTTCCTTTGTATTGATCTCTACACATGCTGACAAGCCATACCAGTTCACATTTTTTCTTCATAAATGCCTTTAGGGTTCTGTGACCACAGGTCCCTCAACCACTTCTTTGGATCTTGGTTACAAAAGCAAGTGAGAGAAAAGGAAGAGACAGGGCAATAATAAAAGCACCAATTTTCTACCGACCTAGAAAGGAGGAGCAATAGTTTTTGAGATGGGGAAGCATAGGAACTGTGTAGGGAGAAGAGTGAGGGCTAAGAAAATATTTAAGAGGAAAAGGCATTTCTTCAAAATAATAATTGTAAGATGTTAAAATGTTAATATTTTCATTCAATTGCTGTTTATTGAGTTTCTTTGATTATGTTGGGTACTTTATTTCATTTTTATCCTGAATGTATGCATGTAGCCATAAATAGATTGCTAAATAGATACGTTGGGATGTAGACATTTTCCAGAATTTTATAAGCGTTCTCATTTGATAAATAACTATAGAAAATAAAAATCTGATTATAACATGATATGTGTTAACTAACTGTGTAAACTGGTATAATAGTATATTTTGTATCTGCTTATTTGAAAATCCCAAGGTAGTAGTTTACAGAAAAACTAATAAGCAGTTGTTTAGTCCATTAAGCCTGATGAGAGAAATTTAGAGATGGGGAAGTACACCTAACAAAGTGATGTAGTTCTTTTCATTATTGTCTTATGTTTTCTTCATTCTGTTTTACATGCCCTCATGATAGACCTCGTTATATTCTTGTGGGTAAGCTAGTGAGTTGCGCTTACATTCCTAAAATTGTGTGTACATTTGGCCACTACTTTAACTCATTACAAATCTTAGGTATATCTCACTGTCATATCACACTGACTTTGCTTCCTCTTTTGCATTTGTTTTTAAAATGTTTTTAAAATGTTGTCATGTCTCCAACACGTTAGTCATTAACCAAACTGTACAGTGTTAGAAACTTTAATCTTTTTTGTAGTTCAGCTATACCTATCCTATAATCATTTTGGTTTCTTTTTTCTTCACTCCCTATAATTTGTTTTCATCCTACACTGACACCTAAACCTGGAAATAATCATGTTGATCCACTGGTTTTGTCATACTTCAGAAAAGACTACCCCTTATCCAATTAATTTATGATACTTTAGTGTTTTTTACCCTGGCTTGAACATATTTAGTAATTTAAACTGTATGACACCTAAAAATGGTTAATAGGACTTCATTCTTTAATTCTGTAAACATTCATTAAAAGCTTGTGATATATACCAGGTGATATACTAGATCCTAAGAATCCAAAGGTGCATTAAACAACAGTCTTGAACTTGAGTAACTTACATTTTTTTTAATTGTACAAGGCACTGTGTGAGTGAGCATTTTACTTATATTAGCCATTTCATCACTCAGAACTCAACATTCCCAAGTCTGTCCTCGGGGATTTTGATTCAGTAGGTCTAAGTTTAAGGTAGAGTCATGACATCTAGAGTTCTTAGAAGTTCCACAAGGAGTTCTGTTGGTTATCCTTGGTTGGTGGAGATAAAATGAAGCTTAGGGATATGCTCACCCTTGGAAAAGAGAAAGTCTTGCTAATGGTTCAGCTCGACCCAGGACTCTGGTTTCTAAATCCCTATTCAGGAGTTTCCTAGAATCCTCATGGAATTCTGTATCCTCTCAGAATAGTTTTGTGTTAATATTTGTAGTGTTTGCCTGGTGTTTTTCAAGTTTTTATTTAAATTCTGCTTTGTTAACATATATGGTAAAATTGGTTTCAGGTGTAGAATTTAGTGACTTATCACTTACATATAACACTCAGTGCCATCACAATAAGTGCCCCCCTTAATACCCATCACCCATTTGGCCCATTACCCCACCCACCTCCCTCCATCAACCCTCAGTTTGTTCTCTATAGTTAAGTCTCTTATGGTTTGCTTCCCTCTTGCTTTTTATTCCCTTTCCCCTCTATTCATCTGTTCTGTGTTTTTTTTTTTAATTCCACATATGAGTGAAATCATACAGTATTTGTCTTTCTATGACTGGCTTATTTCAGTCAGCATACTACACTCTAGCTCTAACCACATTATTGCAAAAACGCTTTCATTATTTTTTATGGCAGAGTAATACTCCATATTGTGGGTGTGTGGGTGTGTGTGTACGTACACGCATGCATACCGCTTTATCCATTCATCAGTCAGTGGACATTTGGACTCTTTCCATAGTTTGGCTACTGTTGATAATGCTGCTATAAACATTGGGATGCATGTATCCCTTCGAATCAGTATTTTGTATTCTTTGGGTAAATTCCTGGGTCTTAGGGTGGTTCTATTTTTAACTTTTTGAGGAACCTCCATGCTGTTTTCCAAAGTGGCAACACCAGTTTACATTCCCACCAGCAGTGCAAAAGGGTTCCTCTTTCTCTGCATCCTTGCTAACATCTGTTGTTCTCTGTGTTGTTAATTTTAGCCATTTTGACAGGCGTGACGTGGTATCTCATTGTGGTTTTGATTTGTATTTCCCTGATAATGAGTGATGTTGTGCATCTTTTCATGTGTCTGTTAGCCATCTGGATGCTTTCTTTTGAAAAAGTGTCTACTCATGTCTTTTGCCCATTTCTTCACTGGATTTACTTGTTTTTTGGGTGTTGAGTTTGATAAATGTTATATAGATTTTGGGTACTAACCCTTTATCAGATATGTCATTTGCAGATATCTTCTCCATCAGTTGTCTATTTTAGTTTTGCTGATTGTTTCCTTTGCTGTGCAGAAGCTTTTTATCTTGATGAAGTCCCAGTAGTTCGTCTTTGCTTTTGTTTCCCTTGCCTCCAGAGATGTGTCTAGTAAGAAGTTGCTGCGGCTGAAGTCATGAAGGTCGCTGCCTGTATTTTCCTCTAGGAATTTGATTGTTTCCTGTCTCACATTTAGATCTTTCATCTGTTTTCAGTTTATTTTTGTGTATGGTATAAGAAAGTGGTCCAGGTTCATTCTTCTGCATGTTGCTGTCCAGTTTCCCCAACACCATTTGCTGAAATGACTGTCTTTTTTCCATTGGATGTTCTTTCCTGCTTTATCAAAGATTAGTTGACCATACAGTTGTGGGTCCATTTCTAGGTTTTCTGTTCTGTTCCATTGGTCTATGTATCTGTTTTTGTGCCGGTACCATACTGTCTTGATCACTACAGCTTTGTAACATAGCTTAAAATCCAGAATTGTGATGCCTCCAGCTTTGTTTTTTGTTTTTGTTTGTTTGTTTGTTTTTTTCAAGTTTGCTTTGGCTATTCGTGGTCTTTTGTGGTTCCATACAAATTTTAGGATTGTTTGTACTAGCCCTGTGAAAAATGCTGGTGGTATTTTGATAGAGATTGCATTAAATAGGTAGATTGCTTTGGGTAGTATAGACAGTTTAACAATATTTGTTCTTCCAATGCATGAGCATGGAATGTTTTCCATTTCTTAGTGTCCTCTTCAGTTTCTTTCAGAAGTATACTTTTCAGAGTATAGATCTTTTACCTCTTTGATTAGGTTTATTCCTATATATCTTACAGTTTTTGGTACAAATGTGAAGGGGATCGATTCCTTGATTTCTCTTTCTGCTGCTTCAATGTTGGTGTATAAAAATGCCACAGATATCTGTACATTGATTTTACTCCTGCGACTTTTCTGAATTCATGTATCAGTTCTAGTGATTTTTTGGTGTAGTCTTGCATTTTCTACATGTCATTTGCGAGTAGTGAAAGTCTGACTTCTTCCTTGCCAATTTGGATGCCTTTTGTTTCTTTTTGTTGTCTAATTGCTGAAGCTAGTACTTCCAGTACAATGTTAAATAACAATGGTGAGAGTGGACATCTCTGTGTTGTTCCTGACTGTAGAGAAAAAGCTCTGTTTTTCCCCATTGAGGATATTAGCTGTGGGTCTTTTGTGTATGGCCTTTATGATCTTGAGGTATGTTCCCTCTATCCCTACTTTGATGAGGGTTTTTATCAAGAAACGATCCTATATTTTGTCAAATGCTTTTTCTGCATCTATTGAGAGGATCATATGGTTCATATGCTTTCTTTTATTAATGTGGTGTATCATGTTGATTGATTTGCGAATATTGAACCAGAGCTGCAGCTTTAAATGGAAGTTGGTCTAAATAAATATCTTTTACAACTGTGGTAAATTGATTTCCTTCTTTGAGCTATATATTATGGAAAACTATGATTGGCCTCCATTCTATTGTTCATACTTGATACTAGTCCATAAAAGCATCCTCTAAAAGCACCTTTTCTTGTGACTTTTTTTCTTAGAGTGGTTTTAGGTTCACAGCAAAACCAAGAAGAAACTACAGAGATCCTATAACTATTTTGGATTCCGTGTTATATATTCTGATTTTTTTTAATGTACCCTAACATTCTGCAGTATATATTAAAGGCAGCAGGAAATAGTTTGAGTGCTGTCAAGCACTGATGTAATAAATACTCTTGGTTCGGAGGATGATTCAAGCTCAATTTTAAGTGTTTGTTGTCACGTTGCCACATAAGGCAAAATAGCTACCCATACAAACACTATTATAAAATATTTCTCTCTAATTTTATCTCATGCATGCTTTGATTTATTTTAAGGCAACATTCCTCTCATTTATTTCACTTAAGTACTTTTATCCTCACATACCTGCAGTACCTATTTTTTGCCTTTATAAGATGGCCAAATATTACCACATATTGTTTATTAATGACATTACATATTTTATTTGATCATGATATGATAGATGCATTGAATTACTCTAAATGCATGCTTGAAATTCTTATAAATCCATGGTGCAGTTGTTAAACATACTCAGCGTTTTTAACCCAGCAAAAAAAGATTTCTCACATGCATGTAAGAATTAGTTTGTAAGCCAAAAATGACAGATGTAGTATTACAGCTGAGCAGTGAACTTGCTGAAGAAATCATCTAAATGGCAGAAACATTTGGAGAAATACCCAAGTGCCTTTTAAATTCCTTTCTCTTGTCCTATAGTAACCAGTGTTGCAACAGTGATGATTATTTTTATAAATTTTCTCTATCTGCTTTCTTTTCAATTTAGAAAATTTAACAATTGAAAGGAAAAGATCAGAATTACCAGAACTCTGATTCTCTATAATTTTATATGCATATTTTTGAACTTAAGTAATTACTCTCCTGATTTTTATTAAAAATAGTTGTGATTCGGTATCAAGGAATATATTTTAAAATTTACTGGTAGCGAGATGACAAAAAGTGAGAGAAAGTAGTTGGTGGAACAAATAACAATAATGCAAAAAAAATCTCTAAAATAACATTTTCTATTTTGATATCAATGAAAAGAAAGCAATTTCAGATAAATAATATGTACAAATTGTCATGGGGTTTGTTTGCTTTAGGGTTTTTGTTTTTTGTTTTTTGTGTGTTTCAGGGGTTTTGGAGCATTTTGGTTTTTGGTTTTTGTTTTGTTTTGTTTTGCTTTCGCTTTTTTGAAGTACCCATTAAGTACTGTAAATTGGGTATTAGAACACCAGTTCTTGGGATCAGAGATCTCTCATACAGTTTCAGGATATTAAAAAACTAACCAACCAAGACTTACTCTACTAGACATTGATACTACATACTTCATACCTTACTTGGTTAATAACACTTTATTATGAGAAGTAAAATATATCTGAACCAGAATTATTTATATTGAAAGTAGATAATGTTTCATTTTTTTAAATTTGCCTATATCAAAGACTTTTGAGTTGCCATTAGGAAAATTACTTTTAAGTCAAAAAAAAAATCATGTAATATAAAAACAACTTTTACAACAACTTCCCTTTTCCCAGATATCTTTACCTACAGTGGTACCATTTTTTTTTTAAGATTTATGCTTTTTCTTTTCTTTTTACATAAATGTGAGTATCCTTATATGATTTTAGATATATTCATAGTACATGTCTAAATATGTATGTTAAGTAATAAGTCAAGTTTATATATTAAGCTTATTTTTATTTTTATTTTTTGAGAGAGAGATAGAGAGCAAGCCAGAGAGGGGCAGACAGAATGGGAAACAGAATCCCAAGCAAGTTCCATGCTCTAGCACAGAGCCCGAAGTGGGGCTCAAACTCAAAAACTGTGAGATCATGATCTGAGCCAAAATCAAGAATCAGATGCTCAACCAACTGAGCCACCCAGGTGCCCCAAGTTTATATGTTTTAAAGAAACACATTAGAACATATGGATCCAAAAGAGAATATCCTCTACTAAAACAGGCATATTTGGGGCCCCTACACTTTTCCCAGCCATCCTGGCATTGCTCAGTAGGGTTACTTCATAGTCCTTGCAGCAGCCCTTAACTGAAAAGGCCTTATTCTCCTTCAAAGATATATTTTGTTTTGAAAATTCAGAGTAAAACCATTGCATTAGGCGGGCGAATAAACTGGGTGCTACTATTTGGTGTGAAAAATGAGGTAAGAAATTAGGGAGAATTTAAATGTCTAACAATAGAGAAATACTCAACGGAAAATTATGGGGCCAATACTACTTATGAAAGGGGTTTAGAAGCATAGAAGCCATTTAAGTTCTATCAGTGAAAACAAGGACCTCAAACTATATGAAGGTATGATTTACATATATAATGTGCATAGTAAACATTTTATGTATGAGAATATCAAAGATTGGTGAGGATGTGGAGAAACCATATTTCATACACTTTTGGTCATGTTTCAATACTATATGGCTATTTGGAGAAAATTGGGTAAAATCTATGAAAATTTAAAATCCTTTCACCTAGGGGCACCTGGGTGGCTCAGTCAGTTAAACGCTTGACTTCAGCTCAGGTCATGATCTCACTGCTCGGCTCGTGAGTTCGAGCCCCATGTTTATGCTGACAGCTCAGAGCCTGGAGCCTGCTTCGGATTGTGTCTCCCTCTCTCTCTGCCCCTGCCCGGCTCATACTCTCTCTCTCTCTGCCCCTCCCTAGCTCATACTCTGTCTCTCTCTCCTTCAAAAATAAATAAACATTAAAAAAATAATGATTTAAATCCTTTGACCCAACAATTCTACTTCATGATCTGTCTCCTAGAAAAACATTTACTTGTGCATGGGAAGCATTATTTAGGATAGTCTTGAAAGCACTGTATGTAATAAAAAAATTGGAAATAATCTGAACATTCATCAGTTTAGAATTAAATAAATGGATTGAAATTAAATAATCTGTCTGCATTGTGATCACCTCTATAGCAAATGAAAGGAATGAGGTACAGACAGGGAAAGATCCCAGAACATATTCTTAAGTGAAAAAAATAATTTATAGAGTATTTGTGACATGATGCCATTTTTTTAATAAAAAGAAAAAAAGAGACCGATATATCCTTCTGTGTATAATACATGTGCATTGTTTTAAAAAAAACTCTGGAAAAATACACAGAAAACTGGTAACAGTGTTTATCTCTAAAAGGAGGAATGAAGTTGAGAGTGGTGATGAAAAGATCTTTAATTGTTATTTGTAATATTTGAAACTTTCACTCTGAAGAATGGATTTGATAAAGTAATTACAGAATTGAAGATAAATTTGAAAATTTTTAATTGTGCAGAAAAGATGAGAAGGAAATATATAAAAATTTAAACAGCAGTTACCATTATGAGCTTATAAATGATATTTTCCTCCTATTATTATGTAATCAGTACAAAAATTAAAAAGACATTTTTGAAAAGACACAGGTTATAAACAGTGAAAAGACATTTCTTATGTAGCTTATTAATTACCTAAGTATAAAAATGAAACAGTAACAGAATTGTTTGTTCAAATAAGTATCTGTTTCCTAGCCCTGTAAAATAGTTGCACTCATCCTGATTATCACCAGTTCATTTGTTAAAAACTGGGTCCTCTTTCTTTTATTTATTTCTTATTTTTTATTTTTTTAGAGAGAGAGTGCATATGCACGTACACATGCACATGATCAGGGGAAAAGCAGAGAGAGAGAGAGAGAGAGCATCTTAAGCAGACTCCACACTCAGCAAAGAGCCTGATGTGGGGCTCAATCCCACAACCCTGGGATCATGACCTGAGCCAAAATCAAGAGTAGGATGCTCAACCCTGAGCCATCCATGCTCCCCGCCTCTTTCTTTTAATTGCAATTCATGTAGATTAGACTCTCTAATAAATCCATTAGTGTAGTTTTGGTGCATAATTTTAACTACTGGTTTAAGTTACCAAGTTTCAAATAGGAGTGAACGACTTCTTTTGCCTTCATATATTTGATATCCTATCTCTTCTTTAAACAGAAAGTGTCTATTATATAAATTTTAAATATGATGCATGGCCCGTAAATGTTTTCTTATTAATCAATTAGTTAAATTTTAGTGAACCTAATATGCTTGTCTTTACTCAAATATCACCTTAACAGAGAAATGCCTTCCCTGCCCAACCTCTTTAAAATAGGAGCACCACTAATATCAATATCATTCCCTATTCCCTCACTCTACATTATTATTATAATTAGAATTTATTAGCATTATCACCCTCCATTTGTTTATCTCCCACCATTAGAATGTAAGTTCTTTGAAGAATAGTGATGCTATTTGTGGTTCGCTGGTACCTAATAATTGATACCTAACACAGTTAGGTGCACAATAAATATTTTTAAGTGAATTAGGTATTGATGAATGAAATATTTTGGTTAATGCAAAGTTAACCCTATATAAAATAGCAATTTTAAAAGAAGAAATTTAAAATATACTTTTGTAAAAAGAATCATGTCTTCTTGTGCCTCATACTCCGTATGCTTTAAATACATAGTTGGTAGAACACTAGTTAATGTAATATTAGATATAGATCTATAAATATATACAGATATATAATGTTGAGAACCAGAAAAAAAAAAAAAAAAAACAACTTTAGACATAATGGAAAACTTAGTGGTTTTGTATCTTTAACCTAAGGCAATTAGCTTTTCCTCAGCCACAGAAGCAGAAAATCCAAAGCAACAGTTTTATCCCCCATTCTTAATTCAAGTAAGTGAATCTTAGAGTTTGGTTAATTACTCAGTAATTTATCCAGAGGCATTTTGAACATGTGATACAGGTCTACAAATGCGTGTGGTACAAGTCTAGAAACACAACCAAGGGGCGCCTGGGTGGTTCAGTCGGTTAAGCATCCGACTTTGGCTCAGGTTATGATCTCATGGTTCATGGGTTCAAGCCCTGCATTGGGCTCTGTGCTGGCAGCTAAGAGCCTGGAGCCTGTTTAGGATTCTGTTTCTCTCTGTCTGTCTCTCTCTCTCTGCCCCTCCCCAGCTTATGCTCGCTCGCTCGCTCTCTCCCTCAAGAATAAACATTAAAAAAAATTTTTTTTAAGAAAAAAAAAGAAACACAACCAAAATTCTCTGTAAAAAGAATGAAAATGAGTCTTACCCCTGGGAATTATAAATAGCAGGCACAAAAGTAGTTAAGGTATGGATTAGTTATTAGCTCCACCAAAATGAGTAATTTGAAAAGGAACTGAACATCAACTCACTGAGGCCTTATTAACAGAACAAGCAGAAAGAGGAATCTGAGACAGCAAAGTAAACTGGGAATGTAGCCCACCTGTGTGGGCAAGATGGCTTCTCAGGTGATTAGAGAGGTCAGCTTCTGCCCTTGTCAACTTCCATTTCCCACAGCAAATTCCACCAAAGCCTTCCTATCTGGAGATTCGGGTCCCACCTCTGTTTCAAAGCACTCCTCTTACATGTAGCAAGTTAATCAGCAGTCTCAGCCCCCTTGCCTTGTGAAATATAGAATTAGATTATCCCCCTCGCACAAAGGATGCAGGGGTCCAGTCATATGACTGTTTGCTCCCATGTCTTCCTCTGAGCCCCACAGTATATTCTCTGTATTGACCCAGACTACCTTTCAGTCCTTTCTCTCAGTTAATCTGCCTAATGCCTGACTCCTAAAAATCCTTCCCTGAACCCTTGCCAGTAACTGGAAATCCTATTACTTTGCTTAGCTTCTTTTGCCAATCTTCCTTGTGCAGGTTTTACTTCCTGTACTCTTTCTCTGCGCACAGCTGTCCTCTGGCACGCAGACAGATGCTTGCCTCAACGGTTGCTCCGCCTTCCCTCCAGATTGAACAAGCTTTCAAAATTTCTTAATGGAAGGACCACTTCCTGGTCCTGGTGATTATAGGAACCTCATGACTGAATACAATCTATTTTGGATATTTTGCCTTAGAATGGCTATCTATCAAATGAGATTAGATAATGATTCCGAATTTTGTTTAAATTCATTCTCCCTTTTCTGAGGATTGACTGCCACGCTCCTCTCTCCCACAGTTATTTCTCAGGATTGCAGAATTTGCCGTGCTGCTTGGGGTGAATTGGCCAGGGCCTGAGGGCACTTCCTAGGGGTCAGCAGGTTGGCAGCTCCCTATTTAATAGGTGATTTTCACCTTTTCACCTTTCTTCCCCTCATATGTCCAGCTTAAAAATCTGTTGTAGGGGCACCTGGGTGGCTCAGTCGGTTAAGCGTCCAACTTCAGCTCAGGTCATGATCTCATGTTCATCAGTTCAAGCCCCGCATTGGGCTCTGTGCTGACAGCCCAGAGCTTGGAGCCTGCTTTGGACTCTGTGTCTCCCTCTCTTTCTCTGCCCTTTCCCCCCGACTCACGTTCTGTCTCTCTGTCTCTCTCTCTCTCTCTCTCTCTCTCCCTCTCTCCCTCAAAAATATATAAAAACATACAAAAAAATTTTTTTTAATCTGTTGTAGTGTATTCCATAAGAGCAAATAAAGTTAATTCTAGGACTTTATATTACTGTTTTTTAAAGTAGTATGTGATATATGGGTGAGTCTTATGAAAACTGAAAACCCAGTTACAAATGTAGCGTAACCTAACTAAATTGAGGCCTGGGATGAGATCATTGTGAGGATTCTTAAAGATTCTGATTATACTTTTAACTTTATAGGAAATTAAACCTCTTAAGGTAACTGTGCTGAATTAGAATGTCAAACATAAGGTTGTTAACATGTGAATAATAATGACTTAGTTCAAATAAGATGTTCATATTATGAGGATAAGATGAGAAGTCTTGAGTCAGCAAAGTAAAATGTGACAGGTTACATTAGCAAAACACAAAGCGGGAATTACCTGAGACTGAGACTGTTAGGCTGTGCTCTTGTCCTGGTCCGTTCCTCACTGCTGGAACTGCTTCTGCAGCTCTGATGTTTCTTCAGCATCTTCACAGTTCACTTTAATAAATTAATTATTACACAGACATGATGATTGGAAGCAGATTCTTTCATTGTACAAACAACGTAGGAGTAGATTAGTCCTTTAGAATTATCATTTGACTTACAGAATTATCAATTTATTAAACGTAGTGCTCTCAAATTTCTCAGAGATAACTATTGTTTTTTTAAGTTTTCAATATGGGGGGAGAGTAATAGTGCTGAAAGTAACTTTCAAGTGTTGGGTAATAAATAAGAACAGGTGGAGCTAAAAGCTAAGGCTTTAATTTCCTATTTGGAGTTGGCATTGATTACCTACAATGTCTTGAATCCATAAAAAGGCAGACTTTGGAGTTTAATCTTTTCAAAGCAATTTTAAAGATCAATATCACATTCTAAATGACTTAACTAGAATTTTTTTGTATAATGCAGTCTAGTGTCTTCCCTAGTTTAGCATACAAAATACATACTGATTTCTCACACCGTATACAATTATATTTATAAAACCACCTTCCCCAGGGAGTATTTTCACGTCAGTAAAATGTTGAATTAATAAGTGTTTGAGTGAAAGAATTTTTTTGCCATTTCATACCTATGAGCATGGCTATAATAAAAGAAAAACAGATAATAATAAGTGTTGATAAGGATGTGGAGAAATTGGCACCCTTATAACTGCTGGTGGGAATGTAAAATAGTCCAGCCACATTGGAGAGCGATTTGGCAATTCCTCAAAACTGAGAAATAGGGTGGCTATATGACCTAGGTATATAACCTATTATTTTCCTAGGTATATAACCAAGAGAAATGAAAACACATTTACCCAAAAACTTAACACACAAATGTTCATAGCAGCATGACTCATAATAGCCAAAAAAGTGGGAATAACCCATATGTCCATCAACTGATGAATGGATAAACAAAATATGGTATATCCATACAATGGAATATTATTCAGATATAAAAAGGAGTAGAATACCAATTCATGCTACATCGTGGATGAACCTTGAAAACATCAGCAAACCACATATTATACGATTCCATTTATATGGAATGTCCAGGGTAAGGCAATCCATAGAGTGAGAAAGTAGGGCAGTGGTAGGCAGGGCTTGGGGAGAGAGAGGAATGGGGAGTGATTGCTAAATTGATATGAATTTCTTATTTGGGTAATAAAAACATTCTGTAATTAGACAGCGGTGATACACAACTTTGTAAATATACTAAAAACTAAAAAAAATGAATTGTATACTTAAAAGGGTTAACTTTTATGGTGTATATATTATGTCTCAATAAAAAATTTTGTCAATGTTTGCTTATCCATACAAAGAATACTTTTATATACCTATAGTTATACATATCTATATATAACTTCTTATAATTTTCTTCATATATATGTATATGTGTGTGTATATATATATATATATATATATATATATATATATATATAAGCTTTCCCAAAAAGTTAAAAAGTTAAGCCCCCAAGCTGACATTCACCTGAAAGCCTTCCTGTATATTAAATCATATGTACCAGTATACATTGACCTTCCACCAATTTGAACGCCAGGTGTTTTCATCAAAGCTAAAAGAGTGCCAAGAGTGAAGTAGCCAGGAGCAAATACCTACTACCTGTCTTCTCTGATTATACTTTGAATGTTATTGTTATTGTCACTTGGTAAAATGACCTTTGAAAAGCTTATCTGGTCTCAGAAATGTCAGTTAAGAATATCATGTAGTAGTGGAAAGATCATTGCCGTAGAGTAGAATATAGCTGGACTTCAAACCCAACCTGAAATGTACTAGCAGCTTCTGCCTGTTAAAGAAATTCTTTGACATCTCTGAGCCTCAGGTTCCTCATCTGGCAAAAAATCCCTAATAGGGTTGTTGTAGGGATTAAATGAGATACCCTGAATAAAACAGACTGTACTCTCTGCTGCTTCCCTGCCGTACATATACTCTTATTTCTTCACTCTATGACGGTTCCCATCCCAAACATTATACACTCCGCCCCCGCCCCCCCCCCCCCCGTCACAAACACACGCACACACCTATATAAACCAAGTTATGTCTCCCTCCTTCACGTTCCCATTGAACCTAGGGATTGCCCTATTGAAGCACTTGCCATACTCTATTGAATTTTCATGTTTATTTGCCTATCTTCCCCAGAAAACTAACTTGTTTAAGGGAGGGGGGGACATTTTGTCTACCATTATATATACATTTGTCTAGCATAGTGACAAGCTGAATAAAATATTTGAATAAATGAATTTTTAAAAACATATCTAGCATTGTATTGGATTCATAATAGCTCCCTAAGACAAGATGATGTGTCTGTGTTTTCCTGTCTAGAGCATAATCATCTTGAAGCATTTTCAGATTTATAATATGTGGTGATTTATATATGGAAAAGGTTTTATTACTAGTTAGACCTATAAAATGAAGAAACTGTTCCTTATCTGTGTTACAATAGACTACTTGTTATACATTTTATACATTATTTGTAATTTGTACTTCTGTTTTCCTGTAATATCTGTGTGTATATATATATATGTATATGTGTATGTATATGTATATGTATATGTGTATATATATGTAAACATGTATACATTTACTAACTTAGAATTTTATTTTCTAAAAGTCCTAAGAATTTGCAGCTCAGGGTGCATATTTCATGCTATCCTCCATCTGACATTATTTAGACTTAGAAAGAAACAGCAAGCTTGGAAACAGTTTTGCTGTAGATTTAAGAAGACCTTTGAAATATATAGAAATTAAATCATTTTAAGCAATATAATTGAAACTTACTCTTTTATTTTAAATGTCTTACAAAATATTAATACTAGGCAATAATTATTTGGGGGTGGAAGGGATAAAAATAAAGGAACCATAGAGGTGGTTTAATTGGTGTGTTTTGTTCTCCAGACTTATCATATTTCCATACATATGGCTATCTAAATTATTTACAAGAGCTTTGCTGAATAAATATATGTTATTAACTGTATAAGATGGGAATATAGAAAAAGTAGATGTAATGTTTATGTTTATATAAATCATTGCAGTTTCTGTACAGTCTTATAATCATTCTGCTTCTTTCAGGTACAGAGAACTACAACTTAGTTCAGAAAGCAAAATCACAGAATATCTCCATCAAAGTAAATTAAAATCTTTTGAAAGTGAGCGTGTTCAACTTATACAGGAGGAAACTGCAAGAAATCTCACACAGTGCCAGTTGGAATGTGAAAAATATCAAAAAAAAATAGAGGTACATGTACAAACTTTTCTTTTAAAATTAGCATAACATGGGGTGCCTGGCTGGCTCAGTGGTAACATGCAGCTCTGGATCTCGGGGTCGTTGAGGTAGAACCCCATGTTGGACATAGTCTAATTTTAAAAAATAATAAATAGCAGAGCATAGCATGTGAGCTCAATTAGTACAAGGTCTGTATCATGTGGAGCTTTATTTTACTGTAGGACTTAGCCCTATGCTGCACATGCACGCAACGTGCATGCACGCACATGCGCACACAAGATAAATATATTTCAGAAATATGTGTACCACAAAGGACTGGAATTGTTAGAACACACAAAAAAAGAAAAAAATCTCATCCACTGTAACAACCAAAAATATATAATTACTTGGAATAATTTTAATAGGAATAGTACAGAGGGTATTATCAAGAAAAGCATTCAACTTCACTAATACATAAGAAGAAACCCCATGTTCCTGGAAGGCGATATTCAATATTACATATTTTTTTATTTCTATCAAGTAATATTACTTGCTAGCATGCTCTTTTTTAACTGAACAAAGTAATTATGTAATATAACTAGAAGGAAAAAAACAAAGTAATCAATTTTTGAAGAGATTGATAAAAAGAAATAATGAGAAGAAATACGTATCACATTTTAAAATGCATTCTGAGGCAAGAACAGTTAAAACCCACAAAAAAAAGTTCATAAGTGGTATCAAATACAAAGCTCAAGACCCATAATCACATGAATTTAAGAATATATTCGTTGTAAAGCTTATTTTGCAAATTACGGGGAAAGGTGGATTGGATAACAAACAGTCCTGTGATAATCATTTGAGTATTTCGAGAAAATAATTACTTCCGTATTTCACACTGCATATCAGAATAAAACTCAGATGGATCCTATGTAAATGTAAATACAGAACTATAAAGCTATTAAAAGTAAATACAGATGAAATTTTAGATTATGTCTGTCTGGGGATTAATCTGTTGATCTGTTGATTAAAAGTAGGGGAAGAAACCATTTAGGAAAAATAAATGAAGACTGAAAAATAATACTTGTGTTATGTAGGAGAAAGGGCTTGTGTCCTTACTTTTGAAAGGTCTCTTACCAAGAGAACATACCTTCCTCCTCTTCTAGAGACTAGGTAGAAGGATTGTACTCTTTCCAAGAAAACACATGAAAATTGTTGAGAAATAGATGAAAACATGTATTTTCCCTAATAATGAAAGAAATACAAATTTAAACTTTTTTCTACCTTTACATAGGTCTCTTTGTTGTTTTCAAACTGCTGGCAAGAGTACCCTTAAAAGGGGAATCTCATGCGCTTAGAAAATGGAACCTCTCTTGGGGAGGATAGTATGGTAACCTGTGTTAACGTCCTTAAAAAATTGATCCAATAATTTTATTTTGTTTATTTATTTTTTTAACGTTTATTTATTTTTGAGACAGAGAGAGAGAAACAGAGCATGAACGGGGGAGGGTCAGAGAGAGGGAGACACAGAATCTGAAACAGGCTCCAGGCTCTGAGCTGTCAGCACAGAGCCCGACATGGGGCTGGAACTCACGGACCGCGAAATCATGACCTGAGCTGAAGTTGGCCGCTTAACTGACGGAGCCACCCAGGCGCCCCTGATCCAGTAATTTTAAAGGAATTTTACCTGAGGAAATAAGAGGGTTATATTAATGGCATACTCACAGCACTAAATATTACAGTAAAAATTGGAAGTTATTTATTCAAATAATAAACAATTTACAGTTAGTAGATTTTAAATTCTATATTTTGCTATATTCATGTATTATATGGTTACATGTAATAATATTCCTGAATATTTTAGATTTGTGGAAAATGCTCATTTAAAAATTTAAATGAAATAGGTATAATAATGTCATTAACATGATTAATTAGCTAATGATATAAGTTTTCATTACAATAATGTCTCAGAGATTACATTTCTGGAAAGTATTCTGACAAGTAAAACTAAGATTAACAAGATAAAGCGTCCCAAAGAAAATAAAGCCTTAGAAAAAATATAAAAATGATATTAAATACATATATATATGTAAAGAAACAAATTATAGATAGTGTTTATTGTTTACTTCTAAAGCAAACCAGTGTTCAGCATTTAGTACTTTTTCAAATATATTATTCAGGAACCTACTGCAGTCATAATCTGCAACAGCAGATTCTCCCACACATTTTCAATTAGACTGAATTAGATCAGCTCTGATTTGGAATTCATCTTTTGCAAGTTATTGTTAAAATTTCATACCTAGCAAAATGCCTTTTTTTTTTTTTTTTTTCCCAGATTGGATGACTGCTTAAGGATGTGTCTTGGGGCAGGTGGAAGGGAATGAGAGGTATATATAGGAAGAGAGGGAAGCAGTTCTCTCTCTCTCTACTTCTGAAACAAGCATTTCACTAAACAACACAACACACAGTGCTGATGTTTACTAAACCATTCTGTTTTGTTTTTTTTTTAACCATTCTGTTTTATTATTTTTAGCTGGTTGCAATCTGAATTGATTTCATGACCTCTTAAAGGTTACACCTTGCAATATGAAAGCCAGTCTCCCATAGACCTCTACCCACTGGGTTGGTGAATGCAGCTGACTAGCAGTTGTTGTTTTTTGTGTGTAAGGGTTATGGAGAAACACCTCTGTAAAAAATACTGTTTTGTTTTGTTTTTTAAGTTTATATATCTATTTAGAGAGAGAGAGAGAGAGAGAGAGAGAGAGAATCCCAAGCAGGATCCACACTGTCAGCACAGAGCCCAACACAGGGCCTTATCTCACAAACCGTGAGATCATGACCTAATCCACAGTCAGGAGTCAGACACTTAACCAACTGAGCCACCCAGATGCCCCCAAAAATATTATGTTTCTAAAAACTATTGATAAAACTGAGGCAGTAGGGGTATTTCTTACATTTCCTCCTCTGTTAAACCTAGGAGTCTTGAGAGGATAGAGATTATTCATTTATCATTGTGTCACCTATACCTAACACAGTGCTTTGCTCATAGTGGATGTTCAATAAATAATGAGTGAATGAATGGTTTGATGAATGTTAGTACAGCACTGTTGTTAGAATCCATTTTTCTGAAGTACCGGAAGGTATTTCTAAGACCATTCTTATTTATAATGAATTTTGGGGGAGAAATAATCTTATAAAGGATAAAGATTATTTTATTTATGCACTTTTCTATGGCTTTTACCCAATATTCTCATTGATTTATAACTTGGCGACTATTTATTTTACTTTAATTATCAGTTGGCAAAGGCTGCCAAAACACTGGCTTTATATTTTTATCTCTTTTTATTTATTTATTTTTTTAATGTTTATTTATTTTTGAGAGAGAGACAGAGCACGAGCAGGGGAGGGGCAGAGAGAGAGGGAGACACAGAATCCAGAGTTGGCTCCAGGCTCTGAGCTGTCAGCACAGAGCCCAACGCAGGGCTCGAACTCACGAACTGTGAGATCATGACCTGAGCCGAAGTCGGACGCTTAACCGACTGAGCCACCCAGGTGTCCCTTTAATGTCTTTTAAAGCAGTCATTGACCTACAGTTTTGTATTATCATTAATTTTACATATAATTTTATATAATTCTGTATTATTCGATTATTTAAAGTAAAGAAATAGCTACTGTGAAAGCTTAGTATATAATGGATTTCTAAAAGCAGCTGATCTGTTTCGTGCATTCGTGGTCAAACTCAAATGTTCATATATTGGTTTTTCCTAAAGAATCTTTAATATAATAGCCTTCCATAGGTCCAGTAATCAAGCTTTTTTTTTTTTTTGGCTTTTCAGAAACAATAATAAGTTTGTTTATAGAAACCACTCAGGCAAATCCATAGTAAAAGAGAATTCTCCACCATGGAGTCCAGAGGTGTTGGGTATTTCTGGGGATCTCTCCTCTGTTATGAAGAGAGAATTTTAAATTACATCTCTCAATTTAATAGTATTTTTTAAATCTTAAAATAATACTTTACGAAATATCCCATCTTCCACATTTTGATTATCTCCTGCAATATCCATTTCTGCAGTTTTGCCTTCTGTGGTTTTTGTTGAAGGAGTTGGAATACAAACAAATAGTATCAGCTGTCCTGTGAGAATAGTCATTTAACAACGTCATTACCGATACTCTCTTTTGACTGTGGAATTAGTGTCATCAGCCACCAAAGTCTTAATGAATTACATCTCAGTATAATAAATTCTATGAAAGCTCCAGATTATTTCACTGTCTAATAATTTAGTTATAACAAATTAATAAGTCTCTAGAAAACATATTCCCAACTGACAAGAATGAAGAAGAAATAATACTAAAAGATGAATTTTCTCCTGTTGATCCAATCAGGGACACTAAAAATCATCCTGTAATTATCATCATTATTCCCATGTTATTCTTTCTTTATCCCCCCAAAGGAATAAGTTTGGAGGGTGGGAGATAATGTTTAAGTTATTTGAGTGGGAAATTTTGATGAAAATAATTGAAGGAAAATAAGATAGAATAGATTAAGGAAAATTAAATTGTAACTTCTGCTTGTTAAAACTGTAACTAAATCTTTATCTTCTCCTTTTTCCACATCAAAGAAAGCACACAATCATGTACATTTGTTGAGATGAACTTTGTGTCATTAAAGGAAATAGGTTGTGTTAAAAATTGTTTAATTATAGATAATTCAGAGTAATTAGGCCAGCGGATCTTTATTTCTATGAACCATTTAATACAAAGTTCTCATAATTCTTATAGCAGTAATGATATTTTTCAAACTTACTGTGTTCTAGGCATTCTGCTAAGCACTGTGAATTTATTATCTTATCTAATCCTTCCAACAATGTTTTGAGGGAGGCCTAGAAAGAATAATTAAGTGCCTAAGATCCGAAACTAGTGAAGTGTCAAAGCCAACATTGAAACCCAAATCTTTCTGGCTACAACCCATATTCTTAACCATAATTTTCTGTTGCTTTTAAGGAAATACTACATTACTTATGCTGTATTGGAAAGCAAGTGTAATACCACTCCATAATTTAATCTTAGCTAGTTAGTAAACTTTCTAAATAATTGGAATTTAAGCATTAAAACATTTCCTTTGTCATTAGAAATGTCTCTTTTTAAGTGAATTCATTATCAACATAGTGATTCTTTCAACAAATCACCATTAAAGAATGTAGAATTTTTTTGTTCTTACACAAAATAACTCCAATTTCCATGCCTTTTTAAATCTTTTTAAATAATTGTTTAAGTCCTTCCTTTCTATATAAAGGCATTTTCTGATACTGCCCCAGGTGGCACTTCATATGTCTCATCTCGGTTTGTTGCTTTGAATTTATGATTGTTCAAGAAGCCAGAAATCTTATTACAACCTTGGTAAGCATAGATGAAGTAAGCTCTGATGGAAAACTGAAGGGTGAGTGTATCGTTTTCACACCCAGTTTTGTAAGCTGAAAGCCTTTCTCCGTTGCTGCAGTTGCCAAATAAATGACCTCCAGGTAAGAATAGCATCTGTTGCGTTTTTTTAGTTCTAACAAGCAAATGCTATTCTTATTCCTGTAACTATTTCTAAGTTTTAAATTTGTTGTTTATTCAGTTCATGCAGTAAAGTGGTTCGTAATTTTCAGTTACAAACAACTGAGTTATGTACCTTAGAAATAAATGTGGCTTCCTCAGTCATCTCAGTTGAGCTACTTTCTCCTCATATTTAAATCATTAGAGAAAAAAATTCAAAAGGCATTTTTGTGTCAACATTTTTGTCTTAACTGTTAATCTTTTTAATTCTGCCTTTGCAATTTTTTTCTTCCACTATTAGGTTTTAACTAAAGAATTTTATAGTCTCCAAGGCTCTTCTGAAAAACACATTACTGAACTTCAAGCACGGAACTCTGAGTATCAGGCAAGGCTCGACATTTATGAGAGATTGGAAAAAGAGCTTGATGAAATAATAATGCAAACTGCAGAAAGTAAGTCGCCCACCACCTCACACACACAGCTTTTTTTCTGGCAGCACAAGGAACCTGGTATTGTTTCTAAAAACACTAATATATTTCTTTAAAATCCAATTGGTAACTTTTGAAAAATATGTATTTTATATTTTAATAATTAGTTGATCTCAATTTCATTAGTTGGCATTTAAAAAATAGGTTGACTATATGGGTGGCTCAGTCAGTGTCTGACTTCGGCTTAGGTCATGATCTTGCAGTTCCTGGGTTAAACCCCATGTCGGGCTCTGTGCTGACAGCTCAGAGCCTGGATCCTGCTTCAGATTCTGTGTTTCATGTTCTGGCGTTCTCTCTCTCTCTCTCTCTCTCTCTCTCTCTCTCTCCTCTCTCTCAAAAATAAACATTAAAAAACCATTTTTTTAAAATAGGTTAACTACAGTAGATTTTATCTTTTCATTTATTTAGTTCCCTCATTGAACAATTAAATGTTTACATGTGCCAGGATATGGGTCCATGGAGTTCATGTGATAATTCTTGCTAGTCTAGACCCCTGGAAGAAACAAGCATATTAAAGATAATTAAAGTAGTGAGATATGTGCTGTTAGCAAGAAATAGTCATTTTGCAGTGGAAATACAGGAGCGGTCATAAGTTAATTCTACCTTTAAGGTGAGGAGTACGATACCTAAGAGGGGAGATGACTGACACTTTAAGTCTTGAAAAATAGAAATGTATTGAATGTACCGTGTTGTAATCCTTGACCTTTAACTTCTATGTGTTTCCTCTTGTTATGCTAGCTTCCTTTGTTATCCTGGACTTTAAGGAAATATTTTATTTTATTTTATTTTTTATTTTTATTTTTTTAAGTAGGCTTCCATGCCCAACATGGGGCTCGATTGAGGTCGTGACCCCGAGATCAAGAGTTGCATGCTCTACTGACTAAGCCAGCCAGTTTAAGGGAATATTTTAAATTAACCTTTCACTACTGACTGAGATATTTGCTACAGCATATTATTTTTGTTCAAAAGTCAGAAATGTCAGGGGCATTCTTATAAAAGTGGACTTAAACTTCAATTGAAGCTGAGGTTGAATTTGAATCTGTTTCGGGCACATTTTCTTGTAAAGGCTATGTTTGTTATATTTGTAGGCCAATTTAAGGAAAACTTAACTTTGGGGCGCCTGGGTGGCTCAGTTGGTTGGGCATCCAACTTCAACTCAATTCATGATCTCACCTTTCATGGGTTCGAGCCCTGCGTCGAGCTCTGTGCTGACAGCTCAGAGCCTGGAGCCTGCTTCAGAATCTGTGTCTCCCTCTCCCTATGCCCCTCCGCCACTCACACTCTGTCTCTCTTTCTCAAAAATAAGTAAACATTTTTTTTTGTAATTTAAAATTAAAAAAGGAAAACATTTCATTCCTATCATTATCTTTTTTCCACTTTTAGGGTTAGTATATGGTAACTGCAACAGTTTTCAAATTTGTCCTCAGTTTCTTTGCTGGAGTCAGAGTAATCTTTAGAAAATAGATTTGATTGTAGCATACCCCTGCTTTAATACCTCTGTATCATCATCTTTAGACAGCATAAAGTCATATTCCTTAGCATGACTTTATTTATACACTCTCCTTTATAGTTTATGCCTTTCCATTTCCTGTCATTGCATATTATTTGAAGTTTCCATATACTCGTATCTTCATAACTTTGCATATGTCCCTCTGTCTAAACAAATCAGGAGTAGAGCAGAACTTCCTCAGTCTGATAAAGGATAGCTACAAAAAAATCTACAGCTAATATCATACCTAATGATGAAATATTAAATGCCTTCCTATTAAGGGATAGTACAAGGCAGGATTTCTATTTTTATAACTTACATTAAACATTGTAATGCCATTTAAAATATTTTTTATATTCCATTTATATGGAAATTCAGGGGCCTTTTAAAAGGCCCACTTTTAATAATAACAGTACACACCTACTGGAATGACTGAAATTAGAAGACAGGCTATAGCAATGTTAGTGAGAATATAGAACAACTGCAATTTGTTATAAAACCAAACAACCTATCCAGTAATCCAGCAATCCTATGTTGATGTATTTTGCCCTAGAGAAAAGACAGCATATGCACACAAAAGGACTTATACTAGGATATTCACAGGAGCTATATTCATAATCATTAAAAACTGGCAACAGGCCTAGCAACTATCACAGGAAAATGGCTAAACAAACCATCACACATTTTATACTGTAGAATACTACTCCGCAATAAAAACAAACTACTGATTCCTCAACAACATGGATGATTCTGAAAAACTTTATGTTTAGTCTAAGAAACCTTTTATGACTAAATGTATATAAAATTCTAGAAGAGGGAAAACTATAGTGGGGAAAAAAAGTAGAACAATGTTTGCCTCTAAGGATGGTTGTCACCAAAAATTAACTGGGAAGAAAGATATTAGGGAACTTTCCAGGTTGTTGGAATGTTCTGTATCTTAATAGGGCTTGTGTTACACATGTGTGTATATTTCTCAGAACTCATTGAATGGTAGAATTAAGATTTGTACCTCTTACCATATGTAAATTTAATTTTTTTTACCATATGTAAATTTAATTTTTTTTACCATATGTAAATTTAATTTCTTTTTAAAAAACTATAAATATTGAACTGTAGTTGATAATATATGTGTTGAATTGTTGAGATGAGGGGCAGATATCTGCAGCTTATTTGGAAATATATCAGGGGCACCTGGGTGGCTCAGTTAAGCGGCTGACTTCACTTCAGGTTCATGAGTTTGAGCCCCATGTCAGGCTCACTGCTGTCAGCACAAAGCCCTCTTCGGATCCTCTGTCCCCCTCTCTCCCCCCGCCACCCACTCTCTCTCTCAGAAAAATAAATAAACATTAAAAATTTTTTTTTAAAAACATCAAAAAAGTAAGATAGATTCATGGGTGTATACAGTGATGGACAGGCATGTGATAAACTACATACAATGCAACATTTAATTTAGAATCCAGATGTTGAGTATATGGGTGAATGCTATAGACATCGTTCATCTCTTCCACATGTGCAAATATTTTCTTAGTAAAATCTTTAGAAAAAATACAAAAATAGAGGCACCTGGGTGACTCAGTCAGTTAAACATCTCACTTTGACTCAGGTCATGATCTCACGGTTTGTGAGTTCGAGCCCCGCATTGGGTTCTGTGCTGACAGCTCAGAGCCTGAGCCTGCTTTGAATTCTTTGTCTCCCTCTCTCTAACCCTACCCCCTACCCTCTCAATAATAAATAAACATTAAAAAAAATTTTTTTAATACAAAAATAAATTTTTGCTATGCTATCGTATAAACCATCTTCAAATCATCTTAGAATAAAATATATTTACTTATACTTGGAAGATCAAGAAAGTAAGTTCATGTCTATATGTTCACAATGGAAATTAGAATTAGAATATTCCTTGTTTCTTTTTTAAGTTTATTTATTTACTTAGAGAGCGTATGTGCTCTGTCACGGGAAGAGGAGCGGAGAGAATCCATGCTGACAGTGCAGAGCGTGTCCCAAGGCTTGAACTCACAAACTGGGAGTTCATGACCTGAGTCGAAATCAGGAGTCAGACACTTAACTGACTGCGC
Source organism: Neofelis nebulosa (assembly GCF_028018385.1). Classification (NCBI taxonomy): domain Eukaryota; kingdom Metazoa; phylum Chordata; class Mammalia; order Carnivora; family Felidae; genus Neofelis; species Neofelis nebulosa. Next base: position 196,366,349 of record NC_080782.1, on the reverse strand, counting down.
CACCCTGATGCCCCAGAAATTAAATGTTCCTATCCTTATTTAAAGAATACTTGTTAATGAAAACTTCAAAGATGTAGTACAAAACATTCTTTTTTAGTACTACAGTGGGTATGATTTTCAAAGGGTCACCATCTAATACAGAAAATTTCACCTGATATGAAGAGGGTTAGACTTCATCTGTTAAGATGTCACCATGTCAAACGACATAACCTATTCACACTTGAATTGCCTTTTATAATTAAGTATATTATTTGGATTTTTGAGGAGTTTAGTTTTCAAAGACCTCATCCATTTGTTAAAAATAGTATTGACTAGAAACTAAATAAATTCAAATATAAAAAGAAAACCAGATTTCTAGTTGTCAGATTCTAGAACCTGCTGTCCATTTCATCTTACTTGTAACCTCTGCTAGGCATTTGTCACATTTCTCAAGACTCTTCTCTTGCCTCTTGAATCACCTGTCTTTGATTGTTTCTTCTCCATTGCTTTTATTGTCTCTTCTTCTAGCTAACTCTACCGAATACTTCACAAGGGTTTTCCCATTATCCTCTTCAATTTTTACTTAACTTACCTACTCTCTGGATAATCCTAGCCCTTTCCACAATTTCATTTATTGTCTGTAGGCTAATGTTCCATAGATCTGTAAAGAGTTCCTAGAGTCATTAAAAATTTAACATTTCTCGGGGCACTTGGGTGGCTCAGTCAGTTGAGCGTCCGACATCGGCTCAGGTCATGATCTCACGGTCCATGAGTTCGAGCCCCACATTGGGCTCTGTGCTGACAGCTCAGAGCCTGGAGCCTGTTTCGGATTCTGTGTCTCCCTCTCTCTCTGACCCTCCCCCGTTCATACTCTGTCTCTCTCTGTCTCAAAAATAAATAAACATTTAAAAAAAATTTTTTTTTAATTTAACATTTCTCACATTTATTTTTTCTTCTCTAAAACTTACTAATTTTATTGTATTCTTGATCTGTTAGTAAGGTTAAAGTCTAATTACCATCCAGCTTTTGTCAACCTCCATGTCTCCCTCATTCTCTCTAGTGCCTCCTCTCACCTCCACACCTATTCAGTTGTCTAGCATCTAACTTTTTTTATTCATCCTCTCTTGCTTTTCTGGACTGTTCTTCAACTGGATTATTACCATAACTTGTGAGGAGTTCTCTGTGCTACAATAGGCCATCCTTTTCCCCATTGTTAGAATTTTTTTCTGCAATATCAGCATCAGCAACAAAGATCTTTTGGTCATGTTACCTTTCTGAATTAGTCTCTGTTAGTTTCTTGTTGACTGTGGAATAAAAATCCAAACTCCTTAGCCTAGCAAATAAAATTTCATTCCATTCACAATTGGAACTAAGCCTATCTTTCTACTACCGTTGTTCTCTAAGTGAACTCCAACCACTTACCTCATAATTACTAAAATGTCACAGCTCTGTGCCTTTACACATGCACAGGCCCTCCTGTGCCTTCTCTATGAACGTTTGTCTCCCCACAGCCTCCTGATGCTTCTAGCTTGAGAGAAATGGTGGCACTCAGATATAGATGTTCGGTGCTCTGTACTTCTAAGACACATTCGTATCTCCTTAGTACCATCTACCATTGTTTCTATAATTAAATCACCAATAGAATAGTTATCCTATGAGTTACTAATCCATTAGGTATTAAACTGAAATTTCAGATGTCCATCAATTTCTAACTGATAGGTTTTTGAGATATTAACTGAATTTACCCTCTTCCTTCTGAATTTTGAGACAAGAGTCAGGTAGGTGTCTAAATAACAGCACTAATAGAGCTATTTTGCCATTCTGATAGAGCTGAATTGGAGAACTCATCTTGGACCTATGATAGCTGGTAACACTATTGGCAATGACCTATATCATCCCTTGCTTCTACATTTTTTACCTGACAACTAATAACTCTATTTCTGAAAACTGACCCTGGTTTACCATGAAAACTAGGGATAAAATTGAAGGACAACAAGAAAAGTCTTATTAAAATTCTTACTATACTGTAAAAGGATCAGTCAACAAATATATGCATATTACAGTAATGGGCCTCCAAATAGCTTCACTTAATAGTGTAAAATATGTGGCTTTGTTTTAAGTCTGAAACATTTCTGAGAGGTTTCTCTTTTTAATGTTAAAATATGATTGTTAAAAAATGTTATAAAAATTGTTAAATGTCATTGACTGCTTTTATATGAGCTAGTAAACCTTTAGTTTTTATGAACTTTAAGTATTTTTTAATCCCAGTTACAGTAAAATTGCCATTGCATTTAAACTTTTTAACCATAATGTTAACCTGTCAGTTAAAATTCCTTCTGAAAAAGAGTGATGTGACAATGGCAGAATTTAAAAGTAAAGGGTTTTGCTGTATTTTTTTGTAATAAAAAAAAAAGGCTATCAATACATTCTCAGGACTGCACATTTTTTTCACAGAGTAGCCTACTTAAATACACAATTTCATTATTACAAGTTAAAATTAACTTGTTCTGATAAAATAGTGAACATCTTTCCTAATTAAAAGTAGTCATTTCTTAGGGCTCTTGGGTGACTCGGTTAAGCATCTGACTTCAACTCATGTCATGATCTCGCATGGTTCATGGGTTTGAGCCCTGTGTCGGGCTCTGTGCTGACAGCTCAGGGCCTGGAGCCTGCTTCACATTCTGTGTCTCCCTGTCTCTCTCTGCCTGTCCCCCACTTATGCTCTGTCTGTCTCTCTCTCTCTCTCAAATATAAGTAAATATTTTAAAAAATAGTCATGTCTTTTATCAAGAAGAGAAATAATGAAATTGATGTTATTGTTACTTATTTATAATTACAAAACATACTTTCCATGCAAAAATCCTAGAATCACCAGAATATCACAGCATCTGTATTGTTATGCTTTATTTAAAAAAAATTTTTTTTAAGTTTATTTATTTAGTTTTAAGCAAGAGAGCAAGCAGGGTAGGGACAGAGAGAGAGGGGAGAGAATCCCAAGCAGGCTCTCCACCATTAACACAGAGGCCTATGCAGGGCTCAAACTTACGAACCGTGAGATCGTGACCTGAGCCAAAACCAAGAGTTAGAGGCTTAACCGACTAAGCCACCCAGGCACCCCTTAAATTATTATGCTTTATAACAAGAAAATTTAACATGTCCTATGATGCAAGCCATTACACCTTTTAAAAATAAATGGAACAAATTTAAGCAACCATATACTTTAAGAAATATGCTCTACTTACAAATGGACTGTTTGAGATTGTGCATTAGCCCTTTTTAATGTTCTTATGCTCCCTGATTCATTGGTATGACCTCTTTTATTTTCACTTTTGCTGTGCTTTTTAAGAAAAAAACCCACTTATTTTACATCATACACTTGAATATTTTTCAGTTGAAAATGAAGATGAAGCTGAAAGGGTTCTTTTTTCCTATGGCTATGGTGCTAATGTTCCCACAACAGCCAAAAGACGACTAAAGCAAAGGTAAAATCAATATATATTTGTTTTACTTATCTACTCAAGCTAAATGTAATTACATTATGCTTTTTGATAATGTGCAAAGTAAAGTTACTTTATTCTTAGTATGCATAAATATTGAATTGCTCACAAAATAAAGCACAGTAAGTTATAATCCTGCATTTCATGTATTTTTAAGTGAGTTTAATGATCAATAAACTAGGAGTGTACATTAGTATTTTCCTAGAATTAGATTCAGTGATAATGACACCATTGTGATTTTATTTTCACATTAATTTCAAGTGTGCTACAAATGCGTTTGTACCAACAGTTTTCAGATTAAAATTAAATAGGCTTCCTTTTTCTCTTGTTTTTTATTCACCTGTGTACATTCCTTGATATATACTTGAGAAAGAGAAAGAGGGACACAGAGAGAGAGATGAGATAGCACATTATATTATGATTAAAAGTAGGGGCATTAGGTAGGACACTTGTTGGGATGAGCACTGGGTGTTATATAGGGGATGAATCACCGGAATCACTCCTGAAATCATCATAGCACTATATGCTAACTTGGATGTAAATTAAAAAAGAAAGAAAGAAAGTATAAAAGACTTTGTGAAGACCAAGAAAATTTGGGGGAGATCCACTAGTGATTTTGTGAGATTCTGTTTGAAGTATACTATGGGGCACCTGGGTGGCTCAGTCGGTTAAGTGTCCAACTTTGGCTCAGGTCATGATCTCACGGTCCGTGAATTCAAGCCCTGCATCAGGCTCTGTGCTGACAGCTAAGAGCCTGGAGCCTGCTTCAGATCTGTGTCTCCCTCTCTCTCTGCCCCTCCCCTGCTCACGCTCTATCTCTGTCTCTCAAAACTAAATAAATGTTAAAAAAAAAAATTTTAAGTACACTAAGAGAGAAATTGTACCTATATTAATCAGTTTTCCAGTTGACCTAGCTAAATTTTTTTTTATCTAACTTCTTTCTCTCACTTTAACTCATCCTCCTATGCAAAAATATCTGACTGTCCCATATGCTACCGTATCACATCTAAATATTACTGCCAGACTTCCAGGCCCTTCCACATGCCCCCACCTCTCCAACCTTCCTTGCCTCTCTACCTAAAATCAGGGTAGTCTATCTCTATGCCTATAAACATCTATTTGCTCCATACCACATAATAGAGCATTTATCTTATCTCATTAGCTCTTGTTTCCCACATCATTTCCCCAGCCAAATGGAAGGTTCCTGAAGGTCAGCAATGATATCTTTTGTTTATTCTCTGTCTCTACCTAGCATGGTATAAGATACCTAGTAGAATTGTCTGTTCATCTGAGTATTTAAGGATTCAAATCTGCTTGTTTATCTTTTTTTTTCAATGTTTTTATTTTTTTTTAAAGAGAAAGTGCACACACGCAGGGGAGGGGCAGAGAGAGAGAGAGAGAGAAAGAGAGAGAGAGAGACAGAGAGACAGAGGATCAGAAGTAGGCTGACAGCAAAAAGCCCAATACAGGGCTCAAACCCACAAACCATGAGATCATGACCTGAGCCAAAGTCAGACACTTAACCAACTGAGCCACCCAGGCACCCCAACTGCTTGTTTATCTTTTATTTTTATTTGAGTTGATTTAAGTGTTTAGAGACCTTACACATCATGTAAGAAAAACAATTCATCTGAACTCTAATAGTTTTGTAGAAACTTTGAAGTGATGGCTAAGAGAATAAAATGTCTTTAACGCTATGATGTAAGATATAGGCCATTTTATAACAAAACAATACTTTGAATGTATGTCTCTTACTGGCTAAACTAAATATCTGGAAGAATTTTAGACCAAGGATAGATGACTGTCAAGTATTATTTTATAGTTGGAATGGTTAATTCTGTCTGGTGAAGGTGCAAGTATTTCTAAATTATGTATTATTTGAAAAATGAGCTGTAGTCCCATCCCATTCCCCTTCTCTGCTCAGTCCCTCATGAGTCATTAAGGATGACCTAGGCTATTTTGTAATTTTCCCCGTATAACTCTTTGAGCATTATATTGCCTAGGGGGGAATAGAAATACACTTTGTGGGGAAGAGACTTCTTGGTCAGTGGTAAATGCTTGGTATATACTAAAAATTGAAATTTGGGGCACCTGGGTGGCTCAGTCGGTTAAGCGGCCGACTTCGCTCGGGTCATGATCTCACAGTTCGTGAGTTCGAGCCCCGTGTCGGGCTCTGTGCGGACGGCTTGGAGCCTGGAGCCTGTTTCAGATTCTGTGTCTCCCTTTCTCTCTGCCCCTCCCCTGCTCATGCTCTGTCTCTCTCTGTCTCAAAAATAAATAAACATTTAAAAAAAATTAAAATAAAAAAAAAATAAAAATTGAAATTTGAAGGAAAAAGTCTATTCTCTTCTTTTTTAGCATATGAATCCTTCCAAAGAATCTTTGTCACAAGGAAAAAAGAATTTTGCTGTTGTAAGCTTTTTTCTTTAGCCCTAAATGCTGAGTTCCTCTAAAATTGAAAGCAATTATTGCTGTTACCTTACTTTTTTTTAAAGAATTTCCAAAAACAGATGATTCCTTAATAATTAGAGTGGAGATTCAAAGAACCACAACTGATTCATATTCTGAATAATTTTAACTATCCAAATATTTCTGAAGATTTTATCACTGAGCTATCTGTGTGCCTTGAACAAGTGCCTAATGGGCATACTATTAATATCTCCTACCAGCTGGTGCCAGGCATTCGTCTCATGGTGAACCAGAGGGTTATTTTGAGGAAGTGCTTCTCAGGTCATCTAAACTGAGTGAAGGGAAAGTAAGTCTAGATATCCAGAGAGGACGTTTATGTATTCCTTCAACATCTTTTATTGAGTACCTACTATATGCGTAAAATTGAGCAGTGGCAAAGAGGATCCCTCTTTTAGGGTCTGACACATATCCAAAGTTTGCAAAGTCTGTATTTCACTTTCAGTAGCTATTTGTAAAGAAGTCAATGGCTTCATTCTCTGTTTAACTGATTTAAGATGAAAGCAATGTAACCTTTGAGAGAGTCTATATTTAATTCTTCACATTTAAAATTAAAGCAATAGAAACTGAAGGTGCATTATAAAACAACTCAATCAGAACGGCAAATGAAATGTTTGCATAATAAAGTTTTCATTATACATTAGTCTACGCCAAGATACATGAGAATTTCAAAGGAACTTACTTTTCAACTACTATACACTTAGTATAGTAAGTAAATGGTACACTTAGTACCATTCATACTAAGTTCAATGTGAAATCTCATACATTCAACAGCCAGGTTTAGGTACTTTAGGTTAACGCTTAATTGGAACAGATTTCTGATTATAAAAATATTATGTTTATTTTAGAAAATTGTTAGTAATCCTACCATCCAAAGGTAACCATTCAAAAATGTGTAATAGATATGCATATGTCTTCTTGCATATTTAGGGTATTAAACATGGGAAGTTTAATATTTTTTCTTACAACTCCATCTTGAACGTTTCTCGTATCACTGAATAGTCTTCAAAAAGATAATTTTTAATAGTTATCCAAACCTTTAATTGTTAGGCCTTCTGCTTTGAGTTTCATGTTGTTGTTAATAAATTCAATAGTCACTGAAAATTTTCATTGGTTACCTGTTGCTACTCAAGGTATATTATGAAATTAAAGTGAGAAAATGGATGCAAATTTCACCACACAGTCCCTGGCACACAGTGGGTTATTTAGGAAATGTTAACTGGTTATACCAGTTAATGTTTCTTAGAGTAAATTACACAGTTGATTTTAGAGGAAAAGCTAGTGTTCCAAAAACTTTAGGTACAATTTAAGGTTTTAATTAAAATCATTTTGTTTGAGAATTGTAATGAGACTTTTTAAAATAATTAGTTGAGACACTCCCCTGGACATGAAACCGGTTTTGAGATTTTTTTGATATCTGTCAATCAATCTTAAGACATATACTATAATGCCAGTTTCCTATAAAAAAGTAGCAAAATTAGCTTTTGTAGTTTGAAAAATAACTCCCAAAAACTGTCTTTTAAGCACATTGTAATTATCAAATAAGCTTACTCACAGGTTGACGTTTCAGTGGAGATATGAACAATAACTAAATATCACATTAAACTCTTTCTGGGACAAAGTTGCAGTAAGTTAAAAGGGCTTATACAATTAAGTAGATTAAAATGAAATGGGCTCTTCTTGACTTGACTAAACTTGAAAATCTGAAGTAATGTTTTTGTTTCGGTCATGATTGTTTTGAAAATAGCAAACAAGATTTTCTGGTTACATGTTTTGGTTATGCTCTTTAACCTGCATCTTAATTGGGGAACTGCCAGGCACTAGCATGGTCTTAGTGTGCGCTTCTCTGTTTGCTTTGGCAGATCTGAATGAAGAGCTGTTTCTGAAGGTTTTTAAACCTTTCAAACTGCTAGATTTACTGCATACTCCAGACCTTTTGTTTTAGTTTCTGTCTAGTTTTATAAAGAGTGTTAAGTTGAAATTTTCACAGTACATTGAACCTTATAATAAAGGAAAATATTAAAGCTGAGAAAACTTTTTTTTCCTCTAGCAGACTTTTGTGTAAAATGAAAATGTTTCTCTCTTTCTTCTCATGTATGTGAGTTGTCATTTTTGTCCTTGGGGAAAGTTGTTCTTATTTGGGTTTGTTTTTGGAATAGTCCTTTAAAAAGTTACTGCCATTCTATTCGTGATCAACTTGAGAGTTTAAACCTATAGAAGAACCTAGAGAAAGTGTCATATGACTATAGATAATCAGCTTGAGACCATTATTTGGTTTTCAATAATTACCAGTAGAGCAGGCATTATAGGTGCCAACGTGAGGAGTTCTGAAGCTAGAATCATTCTGGTACGTGTGCCCCTTTTTTGGAACCTTTTTTTTTTTTTTTTTATGCCATACTAATAGAGATAAATCTCTGACCTAAAATTGAAAAAGATCAAGGAGCCAAATGCTATTTCAGGCAAGTAACTAATTAGCAAGTAACTAAATAAATACAGATATTTATTTAGAGTTTTGGTGATACTAAGAAAACCATACCAAGATTGAAGGAATTGAGGCAGAACATCAATCCTCCATTGTGCTTTGACATCTCATACACAGATGAAGATCTACCTTGTCCGTATCGGCTGGGCTCTACTACTATGAAATTACGTAATAATCGGAAGTGCTACTTCCATTGACAGATATAAGAGAATAAGTTTTATTTGGAGTCAAGAAGTGATGAGGGAGCTGAAAGATGACCTTGGTGGGGTTATTCCTTGGCGGGAATAATTTTACCAGGTAACAGGTGAAATTTTCATTTAATATTTATTTCTTTTTAATTTTTTTAAATGTTTACTTATTTGTTAGAGAGACAGAGACAGAGTGTGAGCGGGGGAGAGACAGAGATAGAGAAGGAGACACAGAATCTGAAGCAGGCTCCAGGCTCCGAGCTGTCAGCACAGACCCCAACGCAGAGCTCAAACTCACAAACCACGAGATCATGACCTGAGCCAAAGTCGGTCACTTAACCGACTGAGCCACCCAGGCGCCCCATTTCATTTAATACTTAAATACAAAACTATAGTCTTGTAGCATTCATTTTTAGTTGATGTTGAACTTAATCTTGGTACAGGTAGAATTCATAGTCACATGGCAGTTAATATAATTACAAAGAAGTATTGTTAAGTTGTACCTACTTTAGTGTCTCAACAGATAGCCTGTAAAAGCAAAGCTTTCTTGAGTTTAGTACATTCTGTACAAAATAAATAAATAACTAGCCTTTAGCAGGAGTCATTTTTCCCGACTGTATCCATAGTTACTTTTCATAAAGAACTTGGGAAGGACTTGTTTGCATTCTATGTGCATTGTGCTTAAGGAGATATAAACTCAGCCACATAGAGGAGAAATTCTTCATTTGTCTTGCTTTGAATTATAGTTAAAGTGAATTTCTTTCTTCCCACTTCTAACACCCCGGGTTTCTACACAGAATCTACCTGTGACACCCAAAACTAGTGAAAAAATTGAATCAGTTGTCAAAAATCTCCCCAACAAATAAGAGTCCTGGACCAGATGGCTTCCCTGGGGAATTCTACCAGACATTGAAAGCAGAGTTAATACCTATCCTTCTCAAGCTGTTCCCAAAAATAGGAACGGAAGGAAAACTTCCAGACTCATTCTATGAAGCCAGCATTACCTTGATTCCCAAACCAGACAGAGACCCCACTAAAAAGGAGAATTATAGACCAATATCCCTGACGAACATGAATGCAAAAATTCTCAACAAGATACGAGCAAATCAAATTCAACAGCATATAAAAAGAATTATTCACCATGATCAAGTGGGATTCATTCCTGGACTGCAGGGCTGGTTTAATATTTGCAAATCAATTAGTGTGATACATCACATTAATAAAAGGAAGGATAAGAACCATATGATCCTGTCAATTGATGTAGAAAAAGCATTTGACAAAATACAGCATACTTTCTTAATAAAAACCCTCAAGAAAGTCAGGATAGAAGGAACATACTTGAACATCATAAAAGCCATATATGAAAAGCCCACAGCTAGTATCATCCTCAATGGGGAAAAACTGAGAGCTTTCCCCCTGAGATTGGGGACACGACAGGGATGTTCACTGTCACCACTGCTGTTTAACATAGTGATGGAAGTCCTAGCATCAGCAATCAGATGACAAAATGAAATAAAAGGCATCAAATTTGGCAAAGAAGAAGTCAATCTTCCACTTTTTGCAGACTACATGATACTCTACATGGAAAACCCAAAAGACTGCTAGAACTGATACAGGAATTCTGCAAAATCTCAGGGTACAAAATCAATGTACAGAATTCAGTTCCATTTTTATACACCAACAATGAAGCAACAGAAAGAGAATTAAAGAAACTGATCCCATTTACAGTTGCACGAAGAACCATAAAATACCTAGGAGTAAACCTAACCAAAGATGTAAAAGATCTGTATGCTGAAAATTATAGAAAGGTTATGAAGGAAATTGAAGAAGACACAAGAAATGGAAAAACACTCCATGCTCATGGATTAGAAGAATAAATATTGTTAAAATGTCAATACTACCCAAAGCAACCTACACATGCAATGCAATCCCAATTAAAATTGCACCAGCATTCTTCTCAAAGCTAGAACAAACAATCCTAAAATTTTAATGGAAACACAAAAGACCCCAAATAGCCAAAGTAATAATTAAGACCAAAGCGTGAGGCATCACAATCCCAGACTTTAGCCTCTACTAAAAGGTGTAATCATCAACACATTATGGTATTGGCATAAAAACGGACACATAGACCAATGGAATAGAATAGAGAACCCAGAATTGGACCCACAAATGAGTGGCTAACTAATCTTTGACAAAACAAGAAAGAGCATCCAGTGGAAAAAAAGACAGTCTCTTTAGCAAATGGTGCTTGGAGAACTGAACAGCAACATGCAGAAGAATGAGACTAGACCACTTTCTTACATTGTACACAAAAATAAACTCAAAATGGATGAAAGACCTAAATGTGAGACAGGAAACCATCAAAAACCTAGAGGAAAAAGCAGGCAACAACCTCTTTAACCTCAGCTACAGCAATTTCTTGCTCAACACATCTCTAAAGGCAAGGGAATTAAAACCAAAAATGAACTATTGGGACCTCATCAAGATTAAAGGCTTCTGCACTGCAAAGGAAACAATCAACAAAACTAAAAGGCAACCAACAGAATGGGAAAAGATATTTGGAAATCACATATCAGATAAAAGGCTAGTATGCAAAATCTATAAAGAACTTACCAAACTCCACACCTGAAAAACAATCCAGTGAAGAAATGGACAGAAGACATGAATAGACACTTTTCCAAAGAAGACATCCAGATGGCCAACAGACACGTGAAAAGATGCTCAACATCACTCATCCTCAGAGAAATACAAATCAAACCCACACTGAGATACCACCTCACACCAGCCAGAGTAGCTAAAATGAACAAATCAGGAAACTACAGATGCTGGCAAGGATGTGGAGAAACGGGAACCCTCTTGCACTGTTGGTGGGAATGCAAACTGGTGCAGCCGCTCTGGAAAACAATGTGGAGACCCTACGACCCAGCAATACCACTACTAGGAATTTACCCAAAGGATACAGGAGTGCTAATGCATCGGGGTACATGTACCCCAATGATTATAGCAGCGCTTTCAACAATAGCCAAATTTTGGAAAGAGCCTAAATGTCCACCACCTGATGAATGGATAAAGAAGATTTGGTTTATATATACAATAGAATAGTACTTGACAATGAGAAAGAATGAAATCATGCCATTTACAGCATCGTAGATGGAACTGGAAGGTATTCTGAGTGAAGTAAGTCAGTCAGAGGATAGATATCATGTTTTCACTCATATGAGGAACTTGAGAAACTTAACAGAAGACCATTGGGGAAGGGAAGGAGGAAAAAAATAGTACAAACAGAGGGGGAGGGAGGCAAACCACAAGAGACTCTTAAATCCAGAGAACAAACTGAGGGTAGATGGCTGGCGGTGGGGAGGGGGGGGGGGGGTGCGCAGGTGTGGAGAGGGGAAAATGGGCAATGGACGTTGAGGAGGGCACTTGTTGGGATGAGTACTGGGTGTTGTATATAAGCCAATTTGAGGGGTACTTGGGTGGCTCAGTCGGTTAAGAGTCTGACTCAGGTCATGATCTCACGGTTTGTAAGTTCAAGCCCCACATCAGGCTCTGTGCTGAAAGCTCAGAGCCTGGAATCTGCTTCAGATTCTGTGTCTTCCTCTCTCTCTGCCCCTCCCCTGCTCACTCTCTGTCCCTCTCTGTCTCCCAATAATAAATAAACGTTAAAAAAAAATTATAAGCCAATTTGACAATAAATTATATTTTAAAAAAAAGAATCTACCTGTGACACTAAATCATTCACTACAATATGCCACATTTAAAGATGTAGGAGGTTGAAGTATAAAAGAAATGAACTGGCATCTGTAATATTTGCCTTCCCTTATCAACTTTATGTACGTTTTTATTACTAGTTTAATGCTCAGTTGCTGAGCACTAGTCATACTTTAATATTGAAGCTCTGCAACCTAAGAATATGGTTTCTAGCAGTGTGTTCATGTAAACAAAATGCATTTACAGCAAAATTGATTAAGAAGGATTTATTCAGTGCTGCTTTCGTTAGTACACACCACAGGGGTAAGAACTTGTCTTCATGTAAGTAGCATCTTTTGGGAAAGAAAAGATTAACACATGTCAAAGAATATTAAGAAACACCCAAAAATGTATAATTTAGAGCTGTATTGTATGCTAGACTATGTCAGTCAGAGGAATAGAGATCAGTGAAGACTAGCATGATCAGAAATGGAGGAAGTAGAACTTGCAAGGAGCCTTTAAGAAAAAGTTGGATCTATGTAAGAATGACAAAAAAAAAAAAAAAAAAAAAAAGAAAAACTTGGATCTGTCAAGCAGTGAAATAGTCTGCCGTCTCCAGACGGGGAAACAACAGACGTATGTATAGTGCAAGGAATATATAAAACATGTTTATGGGACAGTAAGTGGAGTAGACATTAATGGAAAATAAGGTTGGTTCAGTTGACATTACAAAAGGCCTTCATATTTTTATTTATTTTTTTTTAATGTTTTTTAATATTTATTTAAGTTTGAGAGAGAGAGAGAGCACTAGTGGGGTAGGGCAGAGAAAGAGGGAGACAGAATCGGAAGCAGGCTCCAGCCTCGGCACTGTCAGCACAAACCCCGATGTGGATCTCGAACCCACAAACCACAAGATCATGACCTGAGCCATGTACTAGGGCATGAAGAAATAGGAGGTCTTATAAAGTTCAGTCTTTCAACAGTTTATTACTGAACACCTACTTCTTTCGTACCAAATATTATTCAAGGTATTTTGAATACATTAGAGAACAAAATAAATAAAAATTCTAGTCCTTGGAGAACTTTTCATTGTAGTTCATGAGAACTTAAATTTATACCAATCTTTCGAGAGAAATGTCTGAAAATCCGTAATGCACATGTGTTTTGACACAGTCATTATGCTTTCTGAGGAAATGGCAGTACAAGGTGTGCAAAGATAAACTTATGTAATTATTTAGAATTTTCTATAGCACATAGCACTGCTGTGACTGCTATAATTGGATTGAGTTTTTATTGTTGAGTTATAAGAGTTCTTTATTTTTCTAGATACGAGTCCCTTATCAGATAGGTATTTTGGAATGTTCTCTTCCATTTCATGGGTTATCTTTTCATTTTTTTAATGGTGTCTTTTGAAGCACAAAACTTTTTACTTATGATGCAGTCCACTTTATCTAATTTTTCTTTTGTTGCTTGTGCTTTTGGTGCCATATCTGAGAATCCTTTATCTAAAGTCAGGAAGATTTACTCCTGTGTTGAAGACGTACTCCTGTGTTTTCTTCTAAGCATTTATATTTTAGTGTTTACATTTAGGTCTTTGGCATACTTTAAGTTAATTTTTTTATGTCATGTAAGGTAAGGGCTGTGTACTATTTTAAATATGGCTACTAAAAATTTCTAAATTACATGTGGACTTGCATTATGTTTCTATTGGACAAAACTGGCCTAGACCAACAGTCTCCAAACTTTTTGATATGACTCCCTATTAGGGAAAAAAAATTGAACATTCACCCACCAATATATGTACATGTATTTATCTCTCAATTATATACATGTACTATCCTATGAATAACATGTATGTTAAAATACAAAACTACATAGAAAATTAAAATTTAAAGACACTTAATAGTAAAATAAATATAAATAAAATTTCCCACACTTCAGTGGATTGTTTTGTACGTAATTGCTTTTGGAGACCACCAGTCTAGACTGTGATCTTAACTTTATAATTGATTGGCTCAAATGTTCTTCCTTCTCCACCGTATTGATAGAGAACTCTCTCAAGTGCAGACCTGATCATGTTATGCCTACCCGACTTAATGATAAAATCAAAACTCAGCTTGTCATTTAAGGTCTTTCATATGTCCCTGCCTCTGTCTCTCTAGCTTCAGCCTTCACCATGCGCCATACATTTTATCAATCCACAGCATACCTCCCTGCACATCATCCTTTACCTATGCTTTTCTCTCTACCCAGAATGCTATTTCTCTGCTTCCTCTCCAGATTACTGTTAGTCTTCATTCCTCAGTGTGCCCTTTCTTATCATTTAGCACACTATGGTAATTTATTTGTCCGTCTTCCTCAGGAGACTATCAGATCCTCCAGGTAGAAACTGTGTATTCCTGGTACCTATATAGGTTATGGGCTTTTAATAAATTTTTTTTTAATGTTCATGAATATCTTGGTGAATGAGTTAGTAAATACATTTCTTCTAATTCAACCTGCTTTTCTACAGACATTGATATTTATGATCAAGAAAAAAATTCTAATTTTTGAATCATTTTTGTTTCATTGTAAATATGATAATGATCAAAAATTTTATTTCTCGTTTTTTCTGCATGTCCTAGATTTCACAATATTTTTGTTTGTGTTTTTTGTTTTTGTTTTGTTTTGTTTCTGTAACATCCATAATCCATGGGCTAAATGTGTCATTTAGGGTAATCTAAGAACCTTAATACTTAGTACCATTTCTGAAATGTCTGTGAAGAAATGTGTTCTGCTGTCTTTACAGTGACTTAGAAGTAAATGTTTTAAATGTGATCAGTGCATCAATTGGAGACCAGTTATACCACCATGTCTTCTACATTGTAAATATTATGTATCATAAGTGATACCAACATTCATAGTAAAAGTCACAGTCATTCTTGTCAGCATCAGTTCTTAGAAAGTTTTTCTCAATAAAATAGTTCTTTTTTTTTTTTTTTTTTTTTTTAATATTTATTTACTTGAGAGAGAGAGAGAGAGTCCTGGGGGCCAAGTGGGCCTAGGGGTTGGAGTAACCTGTGCCCATAGATACACTCCTTAGTTACCGGAGTGGGGCTTTCAAATCCATTTGTTCCTTCCTTGGCTGGAGTCTTTATAGGGGGTGGCAAGGGCTAAATGCAGGGCCACACAATTTCCTTGTGGAACCTTATTTCTTTCCCCAATGGTTCTTTTCTCAGGGGGCCTGTCAAGGGCAGTTCCCCAACAGACAATTCCCCAGGTACTTTTATTAAGGCCAAATTACATAAAAGCAGGAGTACAAGAAGCTTCACTGTCAATGGGCCTCCCTGCAGTCCCGATCCGTCCACTGCCCGGGCCCTGCCATCAGGGTGGTTGGATAGCTTGGCTTCTGGCAAGAGAGCGTGAGCCGGGGAGAACAGAGAGAGAGAGGGAGAGAGAGAATCCCAGGCAGGCTCCACACTCAGTGCAGAACTCAGTGCGGGGCTCGATCCCACAAACCATGAGATCAAGACCAGAGCCCAAATCAAGAGTCAGCTGCTTAACCGACTGAGCCACCCACGCACCCCTCAATAAAATAGTTCTAGGGGCGCCTGGGTGGCGCAGTCGGTTAAGCGTCCGACTTCAGCCAGGTCACGATCTCGCGGTCCGTGAGTTCGAGCCCCGCGTCAGGCTCTGGGCTGATGGCTCGGAGCCTGGAGCCTGTTTCCGATTCTGTGTCTCCCTCTTTCTCTGCCCCTCCCCCGTTCATGCTCTGTCTCTCTCTGTCCCAAAAATAAATAAAAAACGTTGAAAAAAAAATTTTTTTTTAAAAATAATAAAATAAAATAGTTCTATATGCTAGTAATCAGAACAGTATAGAACACATTAGGAGTATTTTGAGGCCTCGTAAGATAGCTCCCTTCTATTTAGAGTTGATTTTCCTCAGTCAGAATCCCCAACCAAAATCAGGGCAATTTTTAGTAGAAGGAGGTAGCCCTGGTATTAGGGCTTAGGCACCAGCATGTCAAGAATTTCTCGAATTCACTGTTTTATATCATGTGATATTTTGCACTGATAAATGGTATCACACCATATCTGCGTAAGAGCATTTATTCAATTCCCAAACAAACCAAAAAGCACCCAAACCAAATGAGCTACTTGCTGTTATTAAACTTGATGTCTTCGAGTCATTATCGTCTTCAGAATGTTGGTAATGGGTGACCTTTGCATCTGATTATTTTCTCGCATCCTTTTATCTTTCATTGAATGTCATCCGCAACTGTTTTCTGTGTAGTAGCCTTTGATTGTGTTATTATTCTATTCTGAACATGGCACAAACATGGTCTGTACCTTCAACATCCATTTACTGAGAAATTAACTGTGTACAAAAAGACCCTCATCTTTCTGTGGGAGACTTATTCCTAACATTTATGAAGGATGAGGAAGAAAATGAAAATATGAGTGAAGATAACTCCAAGGATTTTTATTACCTTAGTAAAAAACAGAGTTAATGATATAAAATACTGATGTTTATGTATTAAAGCTGTAAACATAACATAAAATTAGCCTTAAGACTTATTTGTAGAGATCTTATTTTAGGGTCAAATTTGAGAGAACTTGGCATATTTTAGATTGGGAGATACAAAATGGGGTAGCCATAAACCATAAACACCTGTAAAATCTGTAAAGGAAGAAAATAGATTAGTGGTTCCCTAGGGCTGGCAGGAGGATGGGGAGCAATGCTAACAGGGAAATACTTCTTTTGTAATCAAAATATTCTAAAATTAGGCTATAGTGTTAGTTGTATAACTCTAAACATACTAAAAACCATTGAATTGAACACCTTAAATGGATGGACTTTATAATATGTAAATTACATAGCAATAAAATTATATGTCAGTAAAGCTGTATTTTATTAAAAAAAAAAAAGATTGTCAGGGCACCTGGATGGCTCAGTCAGTTAGGCATCCAACTTCGGCTCAGGTCATGATCTCATGGTTCGTGAGTTCGAGTCCCGCATCAGTCTCTGTGCTGACAGCTCGGAGCCTGGAGCCTGCTTCAGATTCTGTGTCTCCCTCTCTCTCTGCCCCTCCCCGGCTCACACTCCGTCTCTCTCTCTCTCAAAAATAAATAAATGTTAAAAAAATGTTTTAAATGATTGTCAAAAAATAAGGACTGTGTATTTTCTGCCTCTAACTTTAGCTGATTAAGACAAAATCTTATGCCAGTTGGAAAGATAGAAATTTAGAAATGAGCATATCTAAACAAACTCCCCAATTTGCTGTATAAACTTTTATCAGAACTCATCTTTTTCATTTGGAATAACAAGGCCTTAGAAATGGATGTATAGGATGATGTTTAGCATTATTTTCAGAATTTTTTGTCTGCATTCCTTTATCCAAGATTAGGAGATATTTAAAAATATAATGGAATTGTTCCTGTTCCACATATAAATAAAATAATTTTCTTTAAAATGAAAATATTTTAGGGGCGCCTGGGTGGCTCAGTCAGTTGAGCGTCCGACCTTGGCTCAGGTCATGATCTTGGGTTCGTGAGTTTGAGCCCTGTGTCGGGCTCTGTGCTGACAGCTCGGAGCCTGGAGCCTGCTTTTCATTCTGTGTCTCCCTCTCTCTCTGTCCCTCCCCTGCTCATGCTCTGTCTCTCTGTCTCAAAAATTAATGAAAATATTTTATGCCGTGTCATTATATAACATCTTGGCCTCTCAGATTCCACAGCTTTTGCAATTCAGATTAATTCATATAGAATATGAAAATATGATAAATAAGAAATTATTAATTTTTTAGAATCACAGACAGGGTCTTTGGAGCAACATGTCTTCTCAACAGTATTAGCAGTTCTTTAAAGAATTCTACCCCTTTTTTTCCCCCTAGTTTTTAGGAGGAATGATTTTATAACTGAACTTTTTTTTTTTAATTGTGTCTTAAAAGTGGAATTGGGGTATTTCATGTTTAATGTGATGTTAAATACTAAAGGTTACACTGTGTACAGTAAGTTGTGATCATGTGATAGTCAGAAGGTGATCTTTTACTACTGAGACATTCCCCATGTTTCATGCATCTGTTTCATCTCTACTTTCAATGGAAACTCTATTCAGTTTTTTGTATTATAAAAGGCATCAGGTTGTGTGAGGGAAACACTGAAGCTTTTCAAAGTGCAGGCTTATTATTTCAACTAATTGCCTGATTTGTTTGTAAATGGGAAATTTTTATAAAAATGGAGAAAGCTGTAAATTGCTGTCTGTGGGCTTTTCAAGCAAGTATAATGTAACTCTACTTTCATAGCAAGGGCTAGAAGCCATTACTGCAGTAATCAATATATCACAGTTATATTATTATGGAGATTTTAATGTTACTTTCAAAATTCTGAGCTGTTTGGATATTGGTCTTCCACTGTTGACACCTGATAATATTTGACTCCATATTTTTTCTGTAAATATTTAAGAATTACTAGGAAATGGTAAGTCAATTTTTAAGCACACAAACACATTTTTAATATCCTAGATAACATTCCTCTTTTTTAAGCATTAATTTTCTTACTTCATTCCGTTAGTGTCCACTTGGCAAGAAGAGTGCTTCAGTTAGAAAAACAAAACTCACTGGTTTTAAAAGACCTGGAACATCAAAAGGACCAAGTAACACAGCTTTCACAAGAGGTAAATAACTTAAACAAAAGAAACATATATAAAGAATCACAGTGTTCATTTTAATTCTCTGTTACTCCTTTGTCTATCTTTTGAGCAGTTTTCAAATGAGCTGTTTGCTAGTACAAAATGATGTTACAACGTACAAAACTAACCTACTGTTAAAGCCTTATAAAACATCGTGCAGTGTATGGTAAAACTAAGATCAAAAAAGAGATTAAATGCCCAGACTAAATATAAATGCAGACTAGACAGGCGGAGCTTTGATTTCTGAGAGTAGCAACTGGCAAAACGGGTTTGGCGATTTTAGGTGGCATTTTGAGTTTTTTAATAAAACCTCATCTTAAAAAATTTTTCTTAAATTTTAATTCCAGTGTGGTGAACATGTACTGTTATCTTAGTTTCAAGTGTACAGTATAGTGATTCAACACTTCCATACATTACTCAGTGCTCATCAAAATAAGTATACTCTTAATCCCCTTCACCTATTCCCCTATCCTCCCCCACCACCCCCCCCCACCCACTTCCCCTCTGGTAGCCATCTGTTTAAAACCTCATCTTTTAAAGAGATGAAAAATTATCTATTAAACACACACTTAACTTGGTATACTCTTAAGCTCTCAAATTCTTTGGTACATGATAGTTCCCAAAGTATCTTTTAAAACTCAGATTCATATTTCTTATTATCCTTAGCCTTATGTCATCTAAAAAAGATACATATTTGTACATGGTATTTTTAATCCTTTTACTTAACATCTAATTACATTTTTCTGTACTTCTGAAATTCAAGTAATAAAATAATTATAACCAAAGATGTCACCTCATTAGTATTCCTTTTATTTCCTGAGTTTCAGCATAACAAGTTTTTTATGTTAATAATTTAAAACTTCGATCTTATAATAAAGGGATTTTTAGAGGCGTATATTAAAGACTATCAATACATATCATGTATTCTTTGTTTTCTGAAGGACCTGTTCATATTTACCTTTATAGTACCCTCTATTAAAGTACTTTTAATAATGTGACATTAGGAGGATTTCTGTGCTCAAATTCCAAAAGACCAGAAATCACTTCCTACTACGGGGCCCGACATAGAGTTACACTTTGGGATGGAAGAGTGTCGTGCCACAGCCAGCTCTGCCGGCAGGAGTGCGAGGCACAGCCAGATTTGGAGCATTTCTTGTGTCTGTGGAATAAATATTCCTACCGCGACTAACTTTGAGCTGCCAACATCACGTCACTGCACACGGAATAAAGATACTCAGTAGCACACTGTTACATATCGTCCCCACCATACAGATACAATAGACTTGGATAAACTGAAGAGCACAGATAATAGTAAAATAATTAAAAATTCATGACTTTGAAAATTTGTTCCCTTTTTTTAATAAAATTAATTTTACTGGGGCGCCTGGGTGGCTCAGTTGGTTGAGCGTCCGGCTTCGGCTCAGGTCATGATCTCATCATGGTTCTTGAGTTCCAGCCCCACATCAGACTCGGTGCTGACAGCTTAGAGCCTGGAGCCTGCTTCTGATTCTGTGTTTCCCTCTGCTCCTCCCCCGCTCATGCTCTGTCTCTCTCTCTCTCCTTCAAAAATAAATAAAAACATTAAAAAAAAATTTTTTTTTTAATAAAATTGATTTTATTGGGGCACCTGGGTGGCTCAGTTGGTTGAGCATCAAACTTCAGCTCAGGTTGTGATCTCATGATTCATGAGTTCAAGCCCCACATCCGGCTCACTGCTGTTGGCATGGAGCCTGCTTTGGAACCTCAGTCTCCCCCTGTCTGCCTCTCCCCTGCTCACACTGTCTGTCTTTCTCAAAAATAAATAAACATTTAAGAAAAACATGTCTTGATTTTAAAAATGAAATAAAATTGATTTTATTGTAAATTTAAAGTTTTTAATATTAGATATATTAACATTCAGCTCACAAAATTCCTGAAAATTTACTAGTCAGCTGTCAGAAACTACTGTAAGCCAGCACTACTACACCATGAAAGGATAAATAAATGATTACAGAAACCAATGAGAGGTTAAAGAAATTTCTGTTTGCTAATACATTATACATCACTCATGTTTGTTTTAATTTCAGAATAACCTATCAAACATATTTCTAAAAAAAATTAAACTTGTCCATACTTGTATAGGTACATATCTGCACGTCATAATATTACCTTAAAAAAGAAATAAATAAAACTACCTTCCTGAACACTTCAGTTCATTGAAATAGGAATTGTTTTTTAAGTTTATTTATTTTGAGAGAGGGAGAGGGAGATAGAGAATCCCAAGCAGGCTCTGCGCTGTCAGCACAGTGCCCAATGTGGGGATCAATCTCGCAAACTGAGATCATGACCTGAGCCAAAATCAACAGTCAGACACTTTTTTTTTTTAACGTTTATTTATTTTTGAGACAGAGGGAGACAGAGTGCGAGTGGGGGAGGGGCAGAGAGAGAAGGAGACACAGAATCTGAAGCAGGCTCCCGGCTCTGAGCTGTCAGCACAGAGGCCAGTGTGGGGCTCGAACCCACAAACTGTGAGATCATGACCTGAGCCGAAGTCAGGCACTCAACGGACTGAGCCACCCAGGCGCCAAGAGTCAGACACTTAACCAACTGAGTCACCCAGGCGCCCCCATTTAAGGTAAGCTGTTGGCTTATATTGAGAAAAAGATTTAAATACTGAAATACATGTGATAGAAAATGGTATGATACCTAGAATTTGCTTTTAAATACCCTGTAAGGAACCCTCTTGCACTGTTGGTGGGAATGCAAATTGGTGCAGCCGCTCTGGAAAGCAGTGTGGAGGTTCCTCAGAAAATTAAAAATAGACCTACCCTATGACCCAGCAATAGCACTGCTAGGAATTTATCCAAGGGATACAGGAGTACTGATGCATAGGGGCACTTGTACCCCAATGTTTATAGCAGCACTCTCAACAATAGCCAAATTATGGAAAGAGCCTAAATGTCCATCAACTGATGAATGGATAAAGAAATTGTGGTTTATATACACAATGGAATACTACGTGGCAATGAGAAAAAATGAAATATGGCCTTTTGTAGCAACGTGGATGGAACTGGAGAGTGTGATGCTAAGTGAAATAAGCCATACAGAGAAAGACAGATACCATATGGTTTCACTCTTACGTGGATCCTGAGAAATGTAACAGAAACCCATGGGGGAGGGGAAGGGAAAAAAAAAAAAAAAGGTTAGAGTGGGAGAGAGCCAAAGCATAAGAGACTGTTAAAAACTGAGATCAAACTGAGGGTTGATGGGGGGTGGGAGGGAGGGCAGGGTGGGTGATGGGTATTGAGGAGGGCACCTTTTGGGATGAGCACTGGGTGTTGTATGGAAACCAATTTGACAGTAAATTTCATATATTAAAAAATAAAAAAAATAAAAAAAAATAAATGCTATTGATCTTTTCAATATAAAAATAATAATAATAATAAATAAATAAATAAATACCCTGTAAAAAGTGGGGGAAGGGCTCATAAATCAAAGAAGAATCTCAAAATCTCAATCATGTTTGGAGCTGGGGGAAGATTATATGTGGATCTATTATTCAATTCTGTACTTTTATGTATGTTTGAAAATTTTTCATAAGACATTGGGAGAAAGAATCAGTAACCGTATCTTAAAAGTTTTATGGCTACCATAGTATATAACTTTTCCCTTAAGATTGAAAATAAA
The DNA here is from genome assembly GCF_028018385.1 of Neofelis nebulosa. Classification (NCBI taxonomy): domain Eukaryota; kingdom Metazoa; phylum Chordata; class Mammalia; order Carnivora; family Felidae; genus Neofelis; species Neofelis nebulosa. The sequence goes on along the minus strand of NC_080782.1, from coordinate 196,343,714 downwards.
GTATTATAATCTGAAATATTCTGCCGATTTAACTGGTTTTTGCCTCACAAAAATTATACTGCTTAAATTGAAAATATATAAACTAATTATCTGAAAGATGATAGTATTAGTACAGTCAGTATAACAACTGACTATTCATGATACATGGTGAAAAAAATAGAGAAGGAAATTCTCTCAGGATCTATATTCTTTTAAACAGTTTAAATATTAAAACTAGCTTGGAATCTTGAGAATAATATACAGATAAAACAAATAACTAAAGCTAGAATCACCATTGAGTTAAATATGTTATTGAGAATATGTCTGAGATTAAACATAAATGAATTGCCAACATGAGAATGCTAAAAAATAGTCAAAATGAAAACAAATATTCCTTTTATAGTGGCTTTATTGAGGTATAATTGACAAACACTAAGCTGCACATACTTAAAGTGTACAATATGATAACTTTTGACACATGTATACCTGTGGAATCACCAAAATGTGGATAATGAACACATACATCACCCCAGATGTTTCCTTGTGCCCCTTAGGAATCTCTCCCAAACTTCCCTGTCCCCAAGATGGTCCTCAGGCAACCACTGACTTGCATTCTGTCACCATAGATTGACCATGTTTTTGATATTTTATATAAATACAGTCATAAAATATGTGTATATATTATATACACACATTTTTTTGGTCTGACTTGTTTCACTCTGCCTAATCGTTTCAAGATTCACCCATAGCCCTTTTCATTGCTGAGGAGCATTCCATTTATGGGTATACCACAGTTTTGCATTCATTCACCTGTTGATGGGCATTCAGGTAGTTTGCTGTTTTCGCCTGTGACAAACAATGCATATATGGATATCCATGTACAGTCTTTCTATGAACGTATGCTTTTGTTTCTTTTGGGTAAAGACCTGGGAGTGGACTAGGTGGATCATGTGGCTAAGGGTCTGCTTAATGTTTTAAGAAACTGCCAAACTGGTGTACAAATATTTGTGCCATTTTACATTTCCACCAGCTGCATACGAAAGTTCTTATTCTTCTACATCCTTGCAAAGACTTGATACGGTCCGTGTTTTTAATTTTAGCAGTTCCGATGGGTGTGTCATGGTCTCTCATTATGGTTTTAATTTGCATTTTCCCTAATGACTCACGACAGTGACCATCTTTTCAGATGCTCTTTGCCCTCTGCTCTCACTGGGAGAAGTGTCTTCAAATGTTTTGCCCATTTTATCACATTGTTTTCTTATTTTTGAGTTTTGAGTATTTGTTGATTTTAGATACAATTCCCTTATCAGATATGTGATTTGCAAATATTTTCTCCCACTCTGTGGCTTGTTTTTCCATCTCTTAAACATGTTTAAAGAGCAGCTTTTGTCAAATCCAGTTTTTCAATTCGTGCTTTTATGGACTTTGTTTTTAGTGTTGTATCTAAAATATCTTTGCCTAACCCAAGGTCACAGGGTTTTTGTCATGGTGTTTCATAGTTTTAAGTCTTTAATCCATTTTTAGTTTATTTTTGTATTGTTTGCAAAGTAAAGATTGAAATTCACTTATTTGCACATTGAAATCAAATTGTTCTCACATCATTTGCTGAAAAGACCTTGTTGAAAATCAGTCATAAATGTGTGAATTTGTTTCTAGACTCTCTGCTTCCAGTTATCTAATTTGCCTGTCTTCATGCCCAGACCACACTCTCTTGATTTCTGAAGCTTTATAATGTCTTGAAATTAGATAGCATTGGTCCTCTAATTCTGTTCATTTCAGAGATTTTCAGCTATTCTGTATCCTTTGCATTTCCATATGAATTCTGTAATCATTTCTACAAAGAAAAAAAGAAAAAGCTGGGTTTGATTTTCATTGGGATAGCATTGAATCTACAGATCAAGTGGGGAAAATTGACATCTTAATAATATTGAAATTCTATTAATTGGCCATATCCTGCCATTTTTATTCTTTAGTGTAAAGGTTTCACATCTTTTGACTAGTCTTTTTTTTTTTTAAGTTTTTTTATTTATTTTTGAGAGAGAGAAAGAACAAATGAGGGAGGGCAGAGAAAAGATGAGAGAGTGAATACCAAGTAGGCTCCACACTTCAGCACAGAACCTGATGCAGGGTTCAAACTCATGAACTATGAGACCGGGCGCCCCTTGACTAATCTTAATGTTGTATTATGTTTTTCCATTCTTCCTCTTTTAACTTCCTTATGTCTTTATAATTGTCTTACAGGCATCATATGTAGATGGATCTTAGTTTTTTTTTATCCATTCTAACAAAATAGGACTTTAATTGGAGTTTTTAGAACATTTACATTTGATGTGTCTCTTGATAAGTCTGTCATCTTGCTATTTGTTTTTTATTCATCCCATCTATTCTTTCTTCCCTTGTCCTTTTTTTTTCCCTGCCTTCTTTTGGATTAGCTGAATATTTTTATCATTTTATATGATCTCATTATTGGTTTATTGGCTTGAACTCTATTATTACAGTACTTTCTTGATAGTATATATCTTTAACATCATCTCATTTCATTTACTACATCATGTATAGTTTAAAAGCCTTAAAATAGTATACTTCCATTTGTCCCCCCGCCCAGCTTTTGTGCTCCTGTTGTCATATATTTTACTTGTACATGTAGAAACTGCACACAACATTGCTATTATTTTTCTTTAAGCAATTGACAATTTTTGAAGAGCTATAGTATGAGGAAAAGATACTATATTTAACCAAATAGTTACCATACCTGGTGTTCTTTATTCCCTTGTGTAGATCCAAATTTCCATTTGGTATTATATTGCTTCCGGTTGATGTACTTCTTTTCACAGTACCTATAGAACAAGTCTGCTGGTAATGAAGTCTTTCTGCTTCTGAATGTTGCAGAAAGTTATTTCACCTCTTTTTGTTGTTTCTTGTTTTTATATGTCTTACTATTTTTAACAGAATTTAAGATTAAAATGTATTTCTGACAGTTATGTTTACTAAGGCAAAAAACCCCGGAAGTATACATTTAAGGGTTCACTCTTTTATGACAATAAAATTCACACATAAAAACTGTACAATTCAGTGGCTTTTGGTGTGTTTACAGCATTGTACCATCACCGCTATCTAGTTACAGAACATTTTCATTACCCAGACAGAAATTCTGTACCCATTAAGCAGTCACTCCCTATTCTCCCCTCCCCCCCAACCCTGGCAACCACTCTGTGCTTTCTGTCTATGGATTTGCCTGTTCTACACCCTTCTATAAATGGAATCATGCAATATGTGGCTTTTTTTATCTGGCTGCTTTCATTTAGCATAGTGTTTTCAAGATTCATTCATGTTGTATCATCTATCAGTACTTAATTCCTTTTTACGACTAGATAATATCCCATTGTACAGATGCATCATATGTTGTTTATCCATTCATCCATTGATGAACATTTGGGTTATTTCCACCTTTTGACTGTTGTGAATAGTGTTGCTATAAATATTCAAGTACAAGCATTATGTTTGTCTACCTGTTTTAAATCTGTGGAGTAAACACCTAGGAGTGGAATTGATGAGTTCATTTTTACAAAGATAATTTTCCCAGGGTAAAAAAGTCCAGATTGGTTCTTTTTTCCTCTGTCTCTTTTTCAGTACTTGAAAGATGTTGCTCCACTCTCTTCTGGTTTGCATTGTTTCTGCCAAGAAATATGCTGTCTTTATCTTTGTGTCTCTCTAGGTAATGTGTCTAATGTCTCTAGAATTTTTTAAGATTTTCTTTTTTTCACTAGCCTTAAGCAATTTACAATGTGGTTGTTGTGATTTTCTTTCTGTTTCCTCTGCTTGGGTTTTATCAGACGTCTTATATATGTGTGTGATCACCAGATTTGGAAATGTTTCAGTCATATGTCTTCATATATTTTTCTACCTTACCCTCTGTTTCCTTCGGACACTCCATTAGACATGTATTTATACTGCTTGAAGTTGTCCTACAACAGAACAGATGCTCTTCTCTTCATTGTTTTCTTTTTCTGCCTTTCCTTTTGCATAATTTCTCTTAGTATGTCAAGTCCACTAGTCATTTCTTCAGTGTAAAATCTGCTGTTAATCCATTCTAGTGTTTTACATCTCAGATATTGCAGTTTTCATTTCTAGTTCTCTTTTGTATCTTCCAGGTCTACTTAACCTTTTCAGACTTTATTTTCTTCAGCATAGGAAATACAGTTTCAATCACTATTTTGATATTCTTGTCTACTGATTCTATTATGGTGGCTGCCACTTCTTGGTTAGTTTCAGTTACATTGACCTGTCTCATATGTGTCATATTATCCTGTGTTTTTGCATGCTTACTAATTTTTCACGGGATGACAAATGTGAATTTTACCTTACCGCTAAATATTTTTGGATTCCTGTAAGTGTGTGTTAGCTTTGTTCCCCAACATGGTTAAGTTTCTTGGGAAAGATTTGACCCTTTTAAGTCTTGCTTTTAAGCTTTTATAAGCAAAGAAGCATTGATCCTAGGCTACTTTTTTTGTCCCCTCCACTACTGAGACCAAAGTCTTTTGAATAATCTACCCCACGTCCTATGAATTAATAAGTTTCCTACTTTGGATAGTGGGAATAAGTAAATTCCTGGCCCATATGGTCTTCAGAAATTGTTCTTTCTAATCTTTTCAGTGGTTCTATCTCAGTCTCTGGTATTTTCTTTACACACATGCACTATTCAATGCCCAGGTGCATACTCAAGGGTGAATGTGTGTACATTTTCAGAGTTCTGTCTTTGTACAGGTCTCTTTTCTTCAGCACTCTGCCATAGGAGCTGTAGCCAACTTGGTGTCTACATCTAGCAGCAGATCCTTAACTTGGGGAGTTTGGCAGGCTCTGCTTTGATTCCCTCTTCCTTAACTACTGCCTGGAAACTCTTTCCGTAGAGTGAACTGGGGCAACTGTAGGGTTACACTCAACTTGTTTGTTTCCTGTATCTCAGGGTTCACTGTTCTTCACTGTTTGATGTACAGTGTCTTCAGACTGTTGTTCTATTAGTTCGTTCAGTGTAAAAGAGAAAAAATTATTGGCTTTCTTTTTTGTATATATGTATATCACCTAATTTTCAAGAAACCACCAACTGGGTTAAATAAGAATGGAGTGTTCATAGGCGGTAATCTCCTTGATATCAGTCTTGGTGTTGTTTTTCTGGATCTTACTCCAAGAGCAAAAATAAACAAATGGGACTACATCAAACAAAAAGCTTCTGCACAGCAAAGAAAACCATCAACAAAATGGAAAGGCAGCCTACTGAGTGAGAGAAAATATTTAGAAATTGTATATCCAATAAGAGGTTGATATCCAAAATATATAAAGAATTCCTACAACTCAACACCAAAGAAAATCCAATTTAAAAAAAAATGGGCAAAGGAAAAAAAAATAGGGGAGCCTGGGTGGTTCAATTGGTTAAACAGCCAACTCTTGATTCAGCTTAGGTCATGATCTCACAGTTCATGAGTTCAAGCCCCACATTGGGCTCTCTGCTCACAGTGGAGAGCCTGCTTCAGATCCTCTGTCTTCCTCTTTTTCCACCCCTCCCCCCCTCAAAAATAAATAAGTGTCTTTTTTAAAAATAAGCAGAGGATATGAATAGATACTTTTCCAAAGAAGACATACAGCTAGCCTATTGGCACATGAAAAGATGCTCAACATCACAAATCATCAGGGAAATGCAAATAGAAACCACAATGAGATATCACCTCACACCTGTCAGAATGGCTAGAATCAAAAAGACAAGAAATAACAAGTGTTGGCAGGGTGTGGAAAAAAGGAAACCCTCATTCACTGTTGGTAGGAGTGTAAATTGGTACAGCCACTATGGAAAACAGTATAGAGGTTCTTCAAAGTATTAAAAATAGAACCACCATATGATCCAGCAATTCTACATCTGGATATTTATTCAGAATATTCTGAATTCATGAAAACACTAATTCAAAAAGAGGTACAATATTCATTGTAGCATTATTTACAATAGTCAAGATACAGAAACAACCTAAGCATTGATCAATGGACAAATGGATAAACATGTGGTCTGTATACAATGGGATACCATTCAGCCATAAAGAAGAATGAAATCTTGCCATTTGCAACAACATTGATGGAACTAGAGGGTATTATGCTAAGTGAATAAGTCAGACAGAGAAAGACAAATACTGTATGATCTCATTTATATGTGGAATCTAAAAAACAAAACAAATGAACAAACAAAACTCTTGGATATGGAAAAGAGTGTTGGTTGGCAGTGGGAGGGAGTCAGGAGATACAGACTGCTAGTTACAAAAAGAATAGGTCATGGCGATGTGGTGTGCAACGTGGTGACTAGAGTCAGTGCTGTTGTCATGCATATCTGAAGGTTACCAAGAGAGTGATTCTTGAAAATCCTCGTCACACACGCAGAAAATTTTTAATTAAAAAAATTTTTGTAACTTTTTATGGTAACAGATGGTGACTAGACTTATTGTGATGATCATTTCACAGTGTGTGCAAGTGTCAAATCCTTACATTGTACACCGAAAACTAACATAATACTGTATGTCAATATATCTCAATTTTTAAAAGAGAAGAAGGGGAAAAAAGGAGTGTCGATGTGGGGAAGCAGATCTAAGCTAAATCATAAAGCATGCCACATTACCATCAGACTTGTTAAGCCTCAGCTTTCTTGACTCTTGGCACTTGCTCTTACTTAATCTTTTTAGTCATTTAGTAAATATTTATCAGACTCCCACTATACTCCACCACAGATAACAAAAGAGTACATGTACATCTTAACATGTACAGTCTTGTTCACAAAGGCCTTGTCTTCTAGAATAAGCACTTAGAGATTTATCTGTTATAACTAACTTATTTTAGAAAAGTTGTTTAGAAAATAGAATCTACACAATCTCAAGTGACCAAATGCCAAGGTTCAGTTACCTGGAATTCTTTACATAGAAGCCATTGAGCGAAATCCAGGTAATTTGTTACAAAGCTTTAGATTGCTACATTTAAGAGAGATTTTTAAGATGCCTGGGTAGAATAAAGTAGAACTCTGTGTACTAACTTTAAAAGATGTTCATAATGTATGTTAATAAATTTTTTCCAAAAAGGAAAATTGCAGAATAATTTGTATTGTATTTCTCTGCTTGGCCTTTGAGTGTGTGTGTGTGTGTGTGTGTGTGTGTGTGTGTGTGTGTCTAGGGTGTGGAATTGTGTTTCTAAGCATAGAGAAAAAGGAAGAGCTCACATAATATACACCTGTCATGCCAAGGGCACACAAATACAACTAGTCCTGCTGTATGAATATTAAAACATTTTATCAGAGTAAACTTACAGGGAAGGAATTCCAGAGCATATACCATCCCCAAGTTCTCTTCTCACAGAAAAGTGTGCTTAGGCCTGGTGTAGGTAGTCTGGATGCGCCACAGAAAGTGACCTGATAGAGGGGCTCCACACCAGAACATTGTACACACCTAAAGAGAAGGTTAGGGAACATCTAATTGCCTAAGTAACAATGGGAGTGGGAGGGAGCTTTTGGAGGTTATTATCTTTTTTAGCCTATTCTAGTAGAATAGGAAATGAGCCTCCAGGACCATCCATATTTGTCTTTCAAACATTAAACTGTGCTTACCTCTGAGATTGGGAGTGGAGAAGTACGGAATGACCAATTTATACCTTATGCATTTTTGAATTGCTTGAATTTATTCTAACTCACATGGAATTTTTTAAGGCATAGATTTGGTGATCAACAATATCTGAATCATAGCAGGTATAAAGTAAATATTGATGCATTAGATAGATCATTCACATACCTTATCTACCAAACTTACGTAGATTTCTAAAGATGAAAATAAGAGGCAAAATTCTACTTTTTAAAATACATCTATAAACAGTATTTATAAACAGATTATATTCCAGCAATATTCTTTGTACCCAAAAGTTTGTTGCCAAGGAAATATATATGGAGATATATATATATATATATATATATATATATATATATATATACACACACACATACATGCTTTAATATATGCATAGAGATATTTGGAATGGTAAAAACCAAAAGAAATCATTCATCATTGATGATAATCACAGTGGAGGGCCACTCAAATTCTAGATGGATGAAAGCGATCTTTTGAGTGTACGTTCCCTCTTTTTAGCTTAAATTACTTATTATGTGCATGTGGTATTCCCTTCTCCACTCCCTTTCTTCCTCATCTCCTTTCTTCCATTTCATTATCAAGAGCAAGTATTTAGAAGACTATGAAATTGTTCTAGAATATCAGACAAAGGAAAAATTCAGAAGCCTCTAAAAAACATAACATACAAAGTTTTAGGACTGATAAAAGGCAACAGAAAGCGTGTCTAATACATGCTCAGGCAAGGAAAAAAGATGTGACAGGAGTTTCTGTTTGATGGAGTCCTTGAAATACTTGCCCGTATGTTCTACTCTATACCAGCGATATTGGGATATATGATTTCTACAAACGTAGTATAAGTATCTAAATGAGTAAAACATGTGCTTTTGTCCTTTGAATCACCTAACAACTGCTGAGAGTGTTCTCTCAGCACCCCCAGTGTACCCAGGGTCTAGAAAGGAGTCTGTAGCACACAGGTCCTACAACTCCACCTTCGTATCTCTCCCTTCGTAAAGGGGGAGACGCACCTGCCAGCCACACCACCAAATCTGTTTAAACTTCAAAGCCAATCTTCCCTTCCGTATCTCTAAGCCTTTGTTGATGTGAGGAAAAAATGCACTATTTTATGTACCACCAAGGAGTAAGAGCAGGAGATACTTCCAATGAAACTGCAATACAATGCTTTATTATCACTCTAATGTTTTGTTTTTTTTTTTTAATTTTAAGCACACATTCTTTTAGACTTTGAGCAGTGTCTCTTATCATATATTACATACAGTTTCTATCCTTTTCTTCTTCTAACATAAACTTTGTGCTGAATGTGCCAAATCACATCGGAATCATATTGGAGACATTTTAAATGGCAGTTAAACTCAGCCTATGACAGATTAGCCATACTCAGAACTCAATTGAATTCAAAGTATAAATAGCTAAGATCGAATTTGCATGTGCAGACTTGATGAGCAGTGATTGTAAGAGGCTTCCACTTTCATAGAAAAGATGAAAAATAGTATGATTTATGGGTTCCCTTTGCCTCCCAAAGTGTTTTCCTGAAAGTTTGTTGATACCTAAAAATTCTTTTAATAAAGAACAGTGCTTTTATTTCACCATTAGAAATACGAGGCTTAGGGGCGCCTGGGTGGCTCAGTCGGTCAAGCATCTGACTTCAGCTCAGGTCATGATCTCACGGCTAGTGGGTTTGAGCCCTGTGTGGGGCTCTGTGCTGACAGCTCAGAACCTGGAGCTCAGAACTTTGGATTCTGTGTCTCCCCCTCTGTCTCTGCCCCTCCCCCAATCGTGCTGCTCTTCCTCCTCCTCCTCCTCCTCCTCCTCCTCCTCTCTCTTTCAAAAATAAGTAAGCATTTTTTTAAATTATAAATACAAGGCTTAAAACATAAACACACTGCCTGATTTTTTTTTTTAATTTAGCAAGTAAAGTTTATCAGTCCATCAAAATTCTTTCTTCTACCCAGAACTGTCCTCCATACTATGGATCGTGATTTCATTTTCAAAGGTCCCTTGCCTACCAGACAGTGTCCATATTCTTTAGCATGGCAAAGAAAGCCAGTTTGATCCTAACCTACTTCTCGTCTTCATCTTCTACCTCCCCTCTCCCCAGTCCTCACTTGCAACCCCTCCTACCCCAGGTAACATGTCTCTTGCTCCTGCTGCCACCACTGTTACCTTTCTACTTCTCAGTCTCCATTGTTTACTTTTTTCTGATTGTTCCATAAATGTGGACAGCCCAGACATCTGTCTTGGCACTGTTCTCTGTGTTTCATGGCTTCAGCTACCAGCTACAATATCTCTTCATTGTAGCCTTTTTTTAATAAGTTAGAGATTTATGCAGTCAGCATAGATATTACCAGAATTGAAAGAATGCAAAAGGAGTGTTCAGCAAGTAACGGGTTCTCCCTGTTCTTTTCATACCACCTTCTGAACATCTCTACTCAATCTCCTGTTTTAGTGCTACTGACTTGGTACAACCTCTTATCTATCATCTGAATTAAATTAGGAACCATCCTAATGGTTGGAACCATCCAATAGATTGGCATTATCTCTGTTTAGTCCTCTACCCTGTTGGCCAAAATGCTCTTTCTAAATAAAAATCTGTTTTTGTTTCTCCCACAGTTAGTCTTGTCTCTGTTCACTAAGAATAACAATATATAAGACCTCCCATTGTGCTACCCCTGCCTACATACCCAGTTTCATCGTATATTATGCCACACACGCACGCATGCACACACACAGCCGTGCTTCTGTATACAACTACTTGTGTTTCTCCCCACGTTTGTAACTTCTTCTGCTTTACTTGAATTCTCCAAGCACTCTGCGCTATTTCATGCCTCTGTGCTTTTGCACACTCCAATCTCTTTGTGCAGTGTACCCATGTCCGCATCGCAGGTGCTTGTCTTTCAGTATCAAGTGTCACCTACTCTATCAAGCCTTTTTTGAACTCCAGGCAAAAATGACTTATGTCTCCCCATGATACCATATATACCAAGATATATTTAGATAGAGATGTTGTTGACATAACTGTCTGTGTGCTTCTTAAGAGGAAGGATTCTTTTTTATTGGTCTGAGCTGCTTAGCAGCACAGTGCCTGTTTCTAGTAAGTAGTAAGTAGATCTTTGTTGAAGGAATAACTTCTGGTTTTGATAGGTCAAAGTAAATAAGAAAAGTGGGGGATGCTAGAATGAACCTGAAGCAGATTAGAGGTACCAACCAAGAGGCACAGAGGATGAGGGAGAAATCAGACCTGCTAATTAGAAAGAAAACTTTAGTTTCTTTTTAAGTGTCAGAGACTCAATCATATGCTTTATGTCACATATGGAACCAGAGCAGCGTAAATACCAGCTCCACCCACCACCATCATGAAAAAAAATATTTTAGTTACATGGAATCGGTAGTATCATCAACTTTTATTGAAAACACTGGAGTTTTTTCTCGGGAGCCCGGGTGGCTCAGTCAGTTAAGCCTCCGACTCTTGGTTTGGGCTCAGGTCACCATCTCACTGTTCGTGGGTTTGAGCCTTGAGTCAGGCTCCACGCTGATGATGCGGAGCCTGGCTGGGATTCTTTCTCTCCCTCTCTCTCTGCCCCTCCCCAGCTATCTATCTGGCTATCTCTTTCTCTCTCTCTCTCTCTCTCTCTCTCTCTCTCTCTCCCTCTCTCTCTCTGTCTGCCCCCCCTCAAAATAAATAAACTAAACTTTTTTTAAAAATCACTCAATAGGGGCGCCTGGATGGCGCAGTCGGTTAAGCGTCCGACTTCAGCCAGGTCACGATCTCGCGGTCCGTGAGTTCGAGCCCCGCGTCAGGCTCTGGGCTGATGGCTCGGAGCCTGGAGCCTGTTTCCGATTCTGTGTCTCCCTCTCTCTCTGCCCCTCCCCCGTTCATGCTCTGTCTCTCTCTGTCCCAAACATAAATAAAAAAAAAAAACGTTGAAAAAAAAAAAAATCACTCAATAAATGCAGATGGGCTTTTTAATTCTATGTTTCACTTATTTTTCTGCTAATGGCAATAGTATTGATAAAAATCAGTATTTTTATTAATAAACGGCATTTTAAAGAAATAGTAATTTCCCAGCTGGAATAAATAATGCTTATTTTGCCTATGTGGAAATATTCAGAATGAACCATCCAAATGAATTTTAACACAACATGGTAAGATTTTGTAATGACTATATAAGTAATTTTGTGAAGTAATGGTGGTAAAACTGCAATTCTGGAGAGTAAACACCTGCTCTTCCCAAATGTAAAAGTACATTTAATTGTATACAAACTAATCATCTTTTTATATATATATATTTTTTTAGTTTATTTTTGAGAGACACACACACACACACACACACACACACACACACACACTGTGAGTGGGGGAGGAGCAGAGAGAGAGGGAGACACAGAATCCAAAGCAGTTCCAGGCTCTGAGCTGTCCGCACAGAGCTTGACATGGGACTAGAACTCATGGACTGTGAGATCATGACCTGAGCTGAAGTTGGACACTCAACCAACTGACCCACCCAGGCACCCTACAAACTAATCATCTTAAGAAAAGTATGGAAAACTGGGTATTTTAAGGCTAATAAAAACTTCAATTTAACCAGAATCATTATATTTAAATCAGAGTACATGAATTACTGATAAAATTCACCTAATTTGTTGAATCTGTATAGAAAAGCAAAAGGTAAGCCATATGTAATAAGATAATGAAGATAAACATTTAATAGCAATGAAAATAGTCTCTTAAATTTTTTGAATAAATATTTCATGAAAATCAAAATTATTATATGTATATATAATTAATTAATTAATTAATTAATGGCTAGCTATTTTGAGTGCTTGCTTTAATACCAGTCATACTATCTCATGAAACCATAGGAGTATTGCTTGGGCTAACTAGTATGTTCAGAGTGTGAGGTAAACTCAGGGGAGTTTACCAGCTTCCCAGGCTTCCTGAGGCCTCAAAGAAGCCCTTTTGTGTGAGTGCAGGCTTCCATTAGATTGGAAGGTGTATCAGAGAAGAATCAAAGGAGAAGAATGACCAAGATGCAAAGTCTACTCAATCTGCTCTTAGGTTTTTCATGGATTCGCCATCGCCACAGTTAGCATATCGAGTGCTGTAATATATAATACCTCTGCCCTTAAGATCTGAAATTTTCACCAGGTGATAAAGCCCACAGAACACTGTCCACAAAATTGACCTGAGACTGATTTGGATTTTGACTGCTCTGAATGCAAATTTTGTCCTTTATGGGGTGCCTGGGGGCTCAGTCGGTTAAGTATCAGACTTCAGCTCAGGTCCTGATTTCACAGTTCGTGAGTTCGAGCCCCACATCGGGCTCTGTGCTGACAGCTCAGAGCCTGGAGCCTGCTTCAGATTCTGTGTCCCTCTCTCTGCCCCTCCCCTGCTGTCTCTCTCTCTCTCTCTCTCTCTCTCTCAAAAATAAATAAACATTAAAAAATTTTTAATAAATTAGCCTTTTCATTTTAATAATGATGAACATATATTTATCTACCCTATGAATGACTAATTTATTTTACGGACAAAACATTTCCCTTTCTTTTCTAACAGCTCTGTGTCTAACCTTGCCAAGTGCTTAAACCAAGAAGTCTTTGTTATGGCTCATTCTGGAAAAAAACTCAATTACATGGATTCAGGACAATATAGTAAAATTTGTTCTGTAAACATGCTTTTTATAGGTTCACACACCAGCTCATGTGAGTGGGTGTGTGTACCGAATGTCAGCCACCACTGAAGTAAGGGACAAAGTGATTTATCTATAAATTGTGTCCTGTTTACACATCAAACAAATTGTTTAAACTTTTTACCTTACTGATGTGCCTTGATAACTCATGAATGACTACATTTTTCTCATTTAAGAGCTGTTACAACTCAACACTGCAGTGCCCTCCCCTCTGCCATCAGGATTGTCATACAGTTGAACCACGTTAAAATGAATTTCTCAGAGGGAGCTTTAAGGGGGCAAGAAATTTAAAACACTTGAACTTGAAAATTCCATTCTCTGACTCTAATCTCCTGTCCTTCCAGCTCTCCCAGTCCTTTCATTCTCACTAAATCTGTGCTTTATTTGTACTCAATACATGTTCCACATTCATAAACTCTGTATTTTCCAATCTGTCAGGCCCTTCTTGGCTTCACTTTTCTTTCTACCCAGCCATGACCTTACCAGCCATCTGAGCACTACATTCACTAGCACCTAGATTGCTTTGTCACTAATTCATCCATCAGGCTTTTCTTGACATCCCTACCTTTCACATAGCACCTTACAGGGCAACGATAGTTACCCTGTAAATACTTAATGGAAGGAAAGAGAGAGGGAGAGAAAATTCTTTGGTTTTGTGGTAATATGCTGAAAATTTCTTGTGGAAATGTGTTACTGCTTGAAAGAATTACAAATTCATGTTGTTGAACATCAACCAGAACCTCATTCCTATTGCCCACTGTTTTTATTTTTCTGCATCTGTCCTGTTTCCCATTATCTTCATTGCAGGTCACTTCCACTCAAAACCATCAGTTCCATCATCTCTGTCTTCCTTATTAGGTCATCTAAATTTCTTTCTCTTAAGTCTCTTTCACCCAAGGATTTTTGTAGTATCTTCACTTTCTCTCTTTTTCCCCCTTTTGGTTTCTCTTCAAAAAGATGAGAGAGAATGAGAATGTGTGTGTGTGTGTGTGTGTGTGTGTGTGTGTGTGTGTGTGTATACACACAGAGGTAACTTTCAAAAATTAACCCCTCTCTTTATACCTTATTCCTTCCATCCGCCCTGATGCTCTGTTCAGCTCTGCCCTCCGTTAGTGATCGCCAGTGACTTCCTAATTGACAGTGTTCTCTTCTCAGTCTCCTGATCTATGGCATGACATTATAGATTTTATAGATAAGCTAGAAATTCTGTTCTCTCTTTGCTTGACAACACCATTCCTCTCCCATGTCTTCGTCTTCTTCCAACCCTATAGCGTAGCTGTCCCTCACATATCTGCCCTTTGTCCTATTTTTACATGTCACTAGTGATTCTCAAATGCTAGTGAATGTAAGAATCACCAAAGATTCTTGTTTAACCTGTAGGTTTCTAGGGGCACGTGAGTGGCTCAGATGATTAAGCATCCAACTCTTGATTTCATTTCAGGTCATGATGTGATTCATAAGATAGAGCCCTACATCGGGCTCTGTGCTGACAGCTTAGAGCCTGCTGGGGATTCTCATTCTCTCTCTCTCTCTCTCTTCCTTCCTCCATCCCTCCAAAATAAATAAGCATTTAAAAAAATAAAATAAAATGTGGGTTTCTAGATCCTGCCCTCAGAGATTGTGATTAAGTAGGTCTGGAATGAAACCCATGAATCTGCATTTTTAACAAGCTCATCTTGTGACTCGAATAAAAGTGATGCATGGCCACACTTTGAAAAATAATGCTCCACAGCCCTATCTATTCTGTGACTTATAAGTAGATAGTCCCTTGCATCCATCACTGATTGCTCTGAAATATTTAATGTCCTACTCATGAATTTCATCTTATTATCTGTTCTTTCTCCTTTTACCTCATTAATATCTCCTTATTACCATACTTTGACAATCTCGGGACTAGAGCAGGGCTGATAATCAACTAGCACTTGCTTTTGGTTATTAAAACAACAAAATATTTGCAAGAAGGCTGCACACAGCTGTTGTCCAAAGGCCCTGAGTGTCATTCCTGTCTGTACTGGCACCTCTCTGAGATCCCTGCGACCTCCTCACCATCCACCAAGAGAGATACCATACGTGGCACCTGCCCCAGTGCAAAGCTGGTGTCTTAAGTGGTTGAATTTTATCAGTTAAATATCACTCCTGTTAAAGATGAGATAATTAACCATGTGAAACACAGGATAAGAAGCTGGTTTTAATGGGAAGGATAGTAAAGTCAGGATATAAGATGATGTGCAGTCCTGTTAAACCTGCTAAAATAGTTGGATGGAATAGCCTGCAGCAAGTCCAAGATGACCAGAGCTGTGCTTTCCAAATTTGACCAATTATCAGAAATATTGATTCAGTGGGACTGGGGTGGGCCCCGGAAATCCGTTTTTGAACATTTTCCCCAGTGATTCTGATGATTTAACTAGGTTTGAGAACTGCTTTAGATTGAGAACACAGAGAATTAGTACTAAAGTGTTGCCCCTTATTGGACCTCAAATAGGCATTTTAAATTCCTTGGCACCATCAAAAAGGTTAGATAGGATATATGGAATTTTCCTCACAAACTACCACCAGTACTAGAAAGTATCATTTGTATATATTTTAAATAGAAATCAATTCAGTATTAAATTCTATTCAACAGAATGCATTTTGTCTCTGGCAGGAAGGAGCTCCATTTCTAGAAGTTTCTTTGAAAATAAACTCCATAAGAAAAAAAAATCCCACATTTAGGAAAAACACAACAAAATGTGATCACCTTTATATATTTAATTTTAAGAGAAAATATATAATTTTAGATTATCTAAGAACAAGTTAAGATTTGAATTAAAACATGTAATTATGTTTTAATCAGCCGTTGCTTGTCTCTGAATCATGTGTACAGTTTATTGAAACAAAGGAGGAATAACAATTCTGTGGGCTCCTGGGTGGCTCAGTCGGTTGAGCATCCAACTTTTGATTTTGGCTCAGGTCATGATCTCACAGTTCATGGGATCAAGCCCCATGTCGGGCTCTGTGCTGACAGTCCAGAATCTTCTTGAGATTCTCTGTCTCCCTCTCTCTGCCTATCTCTCTCTCTCTCTCAAAAAAAAAAAAAAAAAAAAAAAAAAATATATATATATATATATATATATGTAATTATGTTTTAATCAGGTGTTGCTTTTCTCTGAATCATATGTACAATTTATTAAAACAAAGGAGGAATAACAATTCTGTAAAATGTTGTGTCATGGGTTTAGTCCTGAGTCATTTATTACGTATATGATTCTTGAGTCACTAATTACTAAGGCTTTCCTATAAGGAAAAGATTACTAACAATAGACAAAGTAAGTGATTGTGAAACTTTTAATACTAATTATTATGGTTACAGAAAGACTTTTTAAAATCACATTGGAGGAATTAAATTCTGTCAAATTACATTTATTTCAAAAATAGGTATTAGCATCACTTTTCATCGACAAACGTGTATTTTTCGTGAGGAATTAAAATACATTTTGGGATTTAGAATCTTAAAAGTTTATAAAGAAATATGTTCTTAAAACTGACAGCACTATAGTTATTTTTATTATCCAGAGAGGGAGTAGTTTCTAGGTTGTATATTAAAGATACCTT
This sequence comes from Neofelis nebulosa, assembly GCF_028018385.1. Classification (NCBI taxonomy): domain Eukaryota; kingdom Metazoa; phylum Chordata; class Mammalia; order Carnivora; family Felidae; genus Neofelis; species Neofelis nebulosa. Next base: position 196,326,799 of record NC_080782.1, on the reverse strand, counting down.
TTAAAAGTAAGGCATTGGGGCCCTTAATTTTGTTTACAGTACTGAAACCTAACATATGTAATTTCTGTGATGAAAAAAAAAATGGAACTAAAATAATTAAGACTAATGACTGCTGTTATTCTTTTATGCAGTTGAATTTAGATCCAATAAGTTTCAAAAATAGCACATTCTAGACTACAGCTAACTGCGATTTGTAAATGCCCTTAATGCTTCCCTCACGTTGCACCCCAGCCCCCCACCCTGCCCCCACCCTGCCCCACCCCACCCCACCCCACCCCGATTGTTCTGCACTTTGAAACACAAAGCAACTTGTCAGTTCAGTTTATTCAGTTAAGGTCAGTTCCGTGAAAACAAAGTCAAGGCAATTGTTTGATTTAATTGACTAGTGAAACTGGTTATACAGGTAAGAAGAACTCAGTTTTATTTTTGTCCAGCTGCGTATTTGAATGTTCATAAAGTAACTTAGTAGAGTAAGTAATAAGATTCCAGTGACATTGTAATAAATTTAAAAGAACGGTTACCAAAGCAAGGAAAAAGGACACTAAAACCCAAACTGTAGAAAATATTCATGGTATTTTTTTTCTTTATGGCATTGCTTCTTTGTAATGAATCATGTTCAAAAAATGAAGTCTTCTTTTTTTTCACTGTTTGTTTCCTTATCTTTGAGGAATTTCTTTTCCTGGGCTAATGTAACCAAAAGGAAAATTTTTAATATAATTTAGTCAAATCAGTTAAATAACTTTTACAAAGTAGTCCTCAATCTGCAAACAGATATTCTACAGCAGCTAGCTGGTCAACCACCTTTTGGCTTCACTCTCCTCCTTACCCACCTAGACCTCAAGGCTGTTCACTTTGACAATGATTGTTTCTGCCTTTGATTCTTCTGCCTTCCTCTGTACCTTCCATTATATCCATCCTGCTGTTCTCTACACCTTCAGCTTCTGGGCTGCTAGTCACTCATTTCTTTTATGTGGGTACTAAAATAAATGATATGTTTAGATCTTAAAATATATATCTATAAATCTTGTAGGGGCACCTGGGTGACTCAGTCGGTTAAGCATCTGACTTCGGGTCAGGTCATGATCTCACGGTTCGTGGGTTTGAGCCCTGCATCGGGCTCTGTGCTGACAGCTCAAAGCCTGGAACCTGCTTCGGATTCTGTGTCTCCCTCTCTCCGTGTCCCTCCCCTGCTCACGCTCTGTCTCTCTGTCTCTCAAAAATAAATAAAATGTTAAAATAAATCTTGTAAATGTAACTCCCTTGAGAAAAAAAGTCATTTCTTGTCCCAGAAAAAGAGCAAATCTTTAGCCTCCATTGAACTTGTTAGGAACTATGAAGGAAAGAGGAAAAGATACTGAAACATATACAAGGCTAGAATTTTATTGGCAAAGAATATTTTAAGGTCATAAAGTAGGAATTTTGTGGCAGTTTTGTTCTGTGTAATAAAGTACTCCCTTCCCCACCCCTCATTCTTATAATAGGTGTTTACCACTTCTGTTGTGATTTGTTCAGTTTTTGCATATCCAACTTTAGAATACCTTTTCTGAGAAATCATTAGGTACCAAAGTAGGGGCCTACGGATATTGACAGTGCTGTGTGTGACCTACATCTTACATCTGCTTAGGAAAAAAGAGCAAATGCAATAAACAACAACAACAACAAAAACCAAGGTTGGTTGGATATATAAGTTAATAAAATCCTTAAGAGAAGAATCTTGGTCTTATGTATCAAGAGGATTACGTTGTCCTTAAACTTAGTGCAACTTCTGTTATGAAAAAACTTCACAAAGAAAACATTAATTAAAGAAAAAAGTAATTTTGAAGTCTGTTGCAACATTATTTATGATGCAATTGATAAATTGATAACATCCTAAAGGTTTATTACTATAAGCAATGTAATTATGATATGTTGGCTTCCTAGACAGTTTTGTAGCCATTAAAATCGTAAATTAAGTTACTCTGAGAGCTTGGAAAAATAATAAAGGTAAAGTGAAAAGGTCTAATATAAGATTGTACATAATGTACTAAGAAAAAGCAATCCAAAAGGAAATTACAAAAACAAATCCACTTATGATAGCATCAAAAAGAATGAAATCTAAGCTTAGGAATAAATTTAATCAAACAGGAGAAGGAGTTGTACACTGAAAACTACACAACTTTGCTAAAGAAATTTTAAAAGACCTAATAAATGGAAAGACATCTCATGTTTATAGATTAGAAGACTTAATATTGCTAAGATCACAATACTGCCCAAAACAATTTATAGATTCAGTATAATCCCTATCAAAATCCCAATAGCATTTTTTGAAGAAATAGAAAAACCCATCCTAAAATTCCTATGCAATTTTAAGGGACCCTGAATGGCCAAAACAATCTTGAAAAGGAAAATCAAAGTTGGAAGACACACTTCCCAGTTTTAAAATGTACCACAAAGCTACAGTAGTCAAAACAGTGTTGTACTAGCATAAGGATAGATAGATAAGACTAATGGAATAAAATAGAGAGTCTGGAAATAAACCCTTCATATATGGTCGAAAGGTTTTCAATAAGATTGCTAAGACCATTCAATGGTCTTTTCAACAAACGGTGCTGGTAAAACTGGATATCCGCATGTCAAACATTGAAATAGAATCCTTATCCTACTGTCTACAAAAATTAATTCAAACTGGATCAAAGACATAAATTTCAGAGCTAAGAATGTAACACTATAGAAGAAAACATAGAAAATTTTCATGATCTTGGGCTTGGCAGTTGTTTCTTAAAAATGATACCAACTAGGGGCGCCTGGGTAGCTCAGTCGGTTAAGCGTCCGACTTCAGCTCAGGTCACGATCTCGCGGTCCGTGAGTTCGAGCCCCGCGTTGGGCTCTGGGCTGATGGCTCAGAGCCTGGAGCCTGTTTCCGATTCTGTGTCTCCCTCTCTCTCTGCCCCTCCCCCGTTCATGCTCTGTCTCTCTCTGTCTCAAAAATAAATAAATGTTAAAAAAATTAAAAAAAAAAAATGATACCAATTTAGGATTATCTGTCTCCCTCTTTCTCTGCCCTCCCCTGCCGCTCTCTGTCTCTCAAAATAAATGTTAAAAAATAAAACGATACCAAAAGTATAAGCAACAAAAGAAAAAACTAGGTAAGTTGGACATCATCAAAATTAAAGACTTTTGTGATCAAAGGACATAATCAAGAGAGTGAAAAGACAACCCACAGAACAGGAGAAAATATTTGTAAGTCATATGTCTAATATGGGTTTAATTTCCAGAACATAACTCCCAGGGGCACCTGGGTAGATCAGTCCGTTAAACATCCGACTTCGGCTCAGGTCATGATCTCACAGTTTGTGAGTTTGAGCCCCACATCAGGCTCTGTGCTGACATCTCAGAGCCTGGAGCCTGCTTCAGACTCTCTGTCTCTCTCTGTCTCTCTCTGTCTCTCTCTCTCTGCCCCTCCCTGGCTTGTACTCTGTCTCCCTCTCTCTCTCTCTCTCTCTCGCTCTCGCTCTCTCACAAAAATAAACATTTTAAAAATTAAAAAAAAAAAGAAAAAAGAAAAAAAAACTCCCGTAACTCCACAACAAAAAAACAGACAACATAATTGAAATTATGGGCAAATGACTTGAATAGACATTTGTCCAAAGATACACAGTGACCGATAGGTACATGAAATAATAGTGTTGGTGAGGATGTGGAGAAAGTAGAACCAAGTGCATTGCTAATAGGAACGTAAAATGATGCAGCCGCTGTGCAAAACAGTTGCCTGTTCCTCAAAAAGTTAACTATAGAAAACAATTTTTTTAACTTTTTAAAAAGTTAAATATAGAATTACCATATGACCTAGCAATTTCACTCCACTTCTAGCAGATATTCAAAGGAATTGAAAATGGGGACTCAAACAGATATTTATACCCAACTGTTTTAACATTAATTAAAATAGCCAAAAAAGTGAAAACCCAAGTATTCATCAACAGATGAAAAAATAAATAAGATGTACTATAAACACACAATGGAATATTATTCAGCCATAGAAAGGAATGAAGTTCTGATACATTGTACAGCATGGGTGAACCTTGAAAACATTACCTTAAGTGGAATAAGCAGACACAAAATGACAAATATTATATGATTCCCCTTATAGATCTAGAATAGGCAAATTCATAGAGACAGATAGTAGAGGTTTCTAATGGCTGGGGGGTTGCAGGGAGTGTTTTTGTTTAATGGATACAGAGTTTCCATTGGGATTGATAAAAATGTTCCAGGAATAGAGATTAGTGATGGTTATACAACATTATGAATATATGTAATGCCACTGAATTGTGTACTATAAAATGGTTAAGCTGGTATATTCTTTATATTGTAACTGTAATTTTTTTTTTTTTTAGAGAGTGAGAGTGGGGATAGGGTAGAGAGAGAGAATCTTTATTTTTTTTAACTTTTGTTAACATTTATTTATTTTTGAGAGATAGAGCACGAGCCAGGGAGGGGCAGAGAGAGGGAGAGAGAATCCAAAGCAGTCTCCAGGCTCTGAGCTGTCAGCACAGAGCCGAGTGCAGGGCTCCAGTCCACAAACCGTGAGATCATGACCTGAGGTCACGAAGTCAGATGTTTAACTGACTGAGCCACCCAGGCACCCCGAAAAAGAGAATCTTAAGCTCCACACTGAGGAGGTCTATCCCACAACCGTGGGATCATGATCTGAGCCAAAATCAAGAGTGGTACACTCCACCAACTGAGCCAGACAGGTGCCCCTACCATTTTTGTTAAAAAAAAAAACTTCATTATACCTAGTGATTTAGTTTCATAAATTATCAGTTTTAGAAATAAAGATGGAAGGAAATACGAAGATGTAGAAAAATGCTAAATTGCAATGTCATTATTTTTAATAGAAATAAAGCTCAAATAAAAGGTTTTTATTTTTAGCTAATGGATGTTTATTAAAAGGAGATAAATTTTGTCACATATCTTCTCAAACCAACAAATGGCAAAAACATTTAGGTGACTCGTCCCTGAAACTGGTAATAATTCATATTTTATTTAACATTTTTCTTTGTGTTTACATATTATTATTATTATTATAAAGAATAGTTCTATTGATTAATAATTTTGAAAACCTTCAAAGTTACATAGGAAAAGCTCTTCTGAGTAACTCATGCAAGGGAGTTTTGGCATACTGTACCTGTGCTAGAATAATAATCTTCAGTTTCTTATAAAATGTTTTAGATTTTCATGAAATCTGTTTTTCTTTAGCTTGACAGGGCCAATTCTCTGTTAAACCAGACTCAGCAGCCTTACAGATATCTCATCGAATCAGTGCGTCAGAGAGACTCTAAGATTGATTCGCTGAAAGAGCATGTTACACAACTTGAGAAAGATGTCAGGTAAAATCATCTGTTCTTTTTTTTTTTTTTTTAATTATAAAGGCAACGTAAACATAATACTGCTATCCATGAACTAAGGTTGTAAATTGGGAAGAAAAAAATGTAAATAATGAACATGGTTTTAAATGTAATTTATCTTAGAGAAACTTAGGTCACGTCACGTTAGGTGCTCACATTCCACCTTGTAATCAGAAGTCTTAGCCTGGACCTAACAGTGCTATGCTTACTAACAGCACTCCCCTCACCCTAGGAAGCAAAAAGCTGTCCTGTCCTTGTTCCCCTACAATTCTTTAGTGGGATGGGGTTTAACCAAAGCGAGGGAGAACATAACCAGATGCCACTTGTGGAGTCAAAATAACTTTTTAAACAGATAAAATATACACATTTGCTTAGATTCTGTTGACTTTGCCAAGGAATTTTTTAGGGTTTTCTTCCCCTGACTTTTTACATGAAGTAACCTATGAATCACCTAAATATAAATAAACCCCTTTCACTTCCTTAAATTTAAATTGTTTTCTTACATGACACCTTATCCAAAGGACTTGCTCCACTTAATAGCCATTCACATTCTTTACCTGTTCATCTATACAGTCATTTTAGTCTTTTTAAATTGGAGTAAAAGAGGGATGGTATACAGAAAGAAAGATTTTAACTCATGGATGGTTGATTAGTTGGCTTAGTTATTGGATTTTAAGGTTGTTAGAATAATTTAGATAAATTATTAGCCAATTCATAAATATAGAAGCAAAGAATTAGATGGGAATAGAAATTGTTAAATTAAGGAATTGGAAAACAATAAGGAGAATATATTAAATTCAGATTTCCTAAGGTATATAATCAAAGTATAAAGCTATTGGTAATTAACTCTAAAGTATGGGAGGGTATTCTTTTTGATGAATCAGAATAACCACCTTCTCTTGTTTCTATCCCACCAAAATAATTGGTCCAAAACTTTATTCCTGATCTTTTTAATCTTAAGATGATAGGTTAAAATAATTTTAAATCACATTTATGCTTTAAAATGTCAATATAAGTAAGAATTTATTTTTGGATTGATTTTGAAGTTAATTACATTTAGAATATGTATAGCCAGTATTCATTAAATTTACTGAATAATAAATAAACCAAATTAAGAAACTGTTAAATAATTTAATCAATCAATTAAACAGTTCTTCTATAAATAGCTACTAGGGGCAATAGAAATTATGTCTTATCACTCACTGGGTACTTGGCTATCTTAGGGAAATTGAGGGAAGAACTTTTTCTTCCTATATTATATACTTCTGTTATATTTGAAATTTTGTGTAGAATCTTTTTTTTACCTTTTAAATCTTGGAGTGAAACATAAAAGTCCTGTGGAAAAATTACCTTTCACAGTTACCTTCGAATAAGTTTATTTGAATATTTATTTAACTAAGAATTAAGAGAGCTGAAAATCTTTAATACAGATTAATTAATAATATTAATTATTAAATAGTTAGCTGTAGGAGGAAACTATAAAGATGAACAAATTCAGCCCTAGAGAAATTAAGTAACTTGTTATCTGAGAACATACCGTTTGGTCGTAGGGCCAAAATTTGAATCCAGATCTGTCTGCTTTCTAATTCTATACTCTTAACCATTATGTTATACTGCCTCCCTATGTTCTATTCTGAATAAGGGGTAATTTTTCGTTAACTAATGTAATTAAGGAAGAGAAGCCAAAAAAAAAAAAAAGTGTAAAAGAGTAGTTAAAATTGGAGCTTTAATGGATTGACAGTTGTTGAAGCTAGGTGATGGATACATGTGGGTTTGTTATATTTTCTCTCTTTCAAAATATTCCACATAAACTTGTTTTTAAAAAACAGAGTTTAAAAGGGAATACAGGCTCTACAGATAGGTTGCATGGGTTCATATCTAGCTCAGTACTCAGCTTTGAATTAGAACAAGTCAGTTAAACTCTCGAAACCTCCACTCTCCAATAGAACTCTCTGTAATGGTAAATATATTCCATATCTGCACTGTCCAGTATGGTAGCCACTACCCACATGAAGAACTAAATTTTTAATTTTAATTAAATTACTTTTCATCTTAATTACCACGTATGGCCAGCTAATGGCTATGTTATTGGACAGTACAGCCAGTTTTCTCATTTGTGAACTGAGAGTAGTACTCTAGCACTAGCAGTACCTAATTCATATAGTCATTTTGAGGATTAAATGATATAATCTCGGTGATATATATAGGACTGTGCCTACACATTATGAATGCTATATAACTGCTCTTTTGAGTATTGGTCTGACATGTAACAAATTTTCATGTTGAGAATTACCTTAAAAATAAGAAGTAACATTTCTCAAAATATCTTGAATTTTGACAAAAACTAGGACTCCCTTAATGTGAGAAGTAAGTGAGATGATTCATTTTCAGGAATACCAAATAAAAGCTGTGCTGTCTAGCTAACAATAGGTTTACAACCTATTGGAAATATGTACAAACCCTCCCCCACCCTCCCCCCATCCCTACCCCCCCGCCCCCCCCCCCCACACACACACACACAGTCGAGTCCCAAACCCTTAGACACTTCACTTCCTGGTTCTTCTTCCCCTCTCCATTTCATGGGCTTATTTTTCGCCGGCTTTGCAATGAGCATGTGCCAAAGAACTGAAGTCTCTGCGTCACCTCAAGGAATGTACACTTGTTCCAGTCAGGCTACTTTTTGGCCTTACATGGGCATAAGCGACTTCTGGGTAAGGCTGTAACCTCTGTAGTACTCAGCCAATGAGGAATCAGGGGAGGGACTTCCTGCAAGGAGATAAATTGCCTGCTGTAACCCCTCTGAGTGGATCTGTCCATCAGACACCAGCTCTTGCAAGAATGTTGATTAAACCCTCACTTCACTGTTCTCCTCGTCTCCACATCTCTCCTATGATTGAGGCAATGGGCTTCTTTCTCACACTTAGTAACAGCAGCAATAATCATAAAAACTATGCCAATTACGAAAATTGGCATAAAATATAAATATATAAAAATATTTTTGTGCTTAAATCTGAGTCCTTTAAAGCTGTTTCATAAATTTATTGTATATTTTAATAGATTCTGAACTAGTATTTCATAGGATATGAAACCTTGCTCTTAATTGAAGTAGCTATGCTACCTTGTAATGTGAAAAATTAAGGTGCTTTCAGTAGGTTAATTATGACCTTTGAGATGCTGTTAAATGTACCTTAATGACATGAATGAAATAGCATAAAAATAGCCCGATCAACGAGTCAGATACAGCAGTCTATCTACCATCACTCCTACTCTGAGCTGATGACATTTCAGATGTAGTGGAATTATCCTGGGCTTTGAGCACACATCAGCCTGCTTTCTTTTGTCATGGTAAATGTGCCTGTAAAATACAGATCTTAGCGTGAACATCAAGGGTTAGAAGTGAAAATTAAATGAAATGACCTATATAAAGCTTCTGGCACATGAGGAAACTTGGTAAATATTACTTCCCTTCCTTTTGTCCTTCATTAATTTGAAATGTAAACATTAAATGACCCATTCAAAAAGATTACTGAGTGGTTGTTCCTTGAAAATGCCTATTCCTTTTTGCTGCATGTTGATTTTAATTGTAAGGAATATTTATATTAATTGATTATTTTTTTAATTGAAGTATAGTTGGCATGCCACATTATATTAGTTTTAGGTGTACAACATAGGGATTAGACATTTAGCTAGGTTACAAAATGCTCACCATGGTGTGGCTGCCATCTGTCACCATACAAACTTATTACAGTATTATTGACTGTATTCCCTATGCCATACGTTTCATCCCCATGACTTACTTATTTTATAGCTGGAAGTTTGTACCACCTAATCCCCTTCACCTATTTTATCCAAATCCCGGCCCCCTCCCCTCTGGCAACCACGAGTTCTTACGACTATTTTCAACAGTTTTTATGAGTCTTCCTGTTTTGTTTTTTTTTTTGTTTGTTTGTTTTTTTAATTTTTTTTTTCAACGTTTTTAATTTATTTTTGGGACAGAGAGAGACAGAGCATGAACGGGGGAGGGGCAGAGAGAGAGGGAGACACAGAATCGGAAACAGGCTCCAGGCTCCGAGCCATCAGCCCAGAGCCTGACGCGGGGCTCGAACTCACGGACCGCGAGATCGTGACCTGGCTGAAGTCGGACGCTTAACCGACTGCGCCACCCAGGCGCCCCTTCCTGTTTTGTTTTGTTTGTTCATTTGTTTTGTTTTATAGATTCCACATGTAAGTGAAATCATGCAGTATTTGTTTTTCTCTATCTGACTTACTTCATTTAGCATAATACCCTCTAGGTCTATCCATGTTATTGCAGATAGCAAGATTTCATTCTTTTTTATAACAGACTAATATTCCCATGTGTGTGCATGTGTGTATACACACTACGTCTTTATCCATTCATCTATCTGTAGGTTACCTTTTTGTGTTCTGTTGATGGTTTCCTTTGTAGTTTCAAAGCTTTTTAGTTTGATACAGTCCCAATTGTTTATATCTGCTTTTTTTGCCCTTGCCTAAGGAGACAGATCCAAAAAAATAATTGCTAAGACCAATGTCCAAGGGTTTATTGCATATGTTTTCTTTTAGGAGTTTTATGGTTTCAGTTAAATGATTACCTTTTAAATATTTCTCTATTCAGTAAAAGCTCTTTAAAGAACTGAGTAATTTTATCATTTTCTTAGAAAATAAAACAATACCACTATACCACACCCATGACTTGCAAATTTAGCTATACATATTCAATGTGTAGAAAGATTAGAGTAAATATGTACTAAAATGAAATCATTATAAACACATTAAAAGCTAACATTTGAGATATCACTATTAACTACTTTAAATCCCCCTATCATTAAAGTAATAATCCCTTCTAAAAGTAGTACTGGTAAACTTTCTACCAAGCCACAAGAGACAGTCTGGGTTATATAGTTTGTTTGATCTATAGTTCACAACTGAACGAAGCATGGAAAGAGAATAATTAGCATAAATTTCCTTTCCCGGTTGTCAGTTCTCAGTTTATTCTTTACTAGTAGTTTAAGAAGAAAAAACTACTTAGCCTTGTAAAGCTAAGTCAGGGTATACTGATCCAGGAAGTTACAGAAGAGTATATCAGGAATATGTTTTCATATAGCAGGTGACACAGAGCCATAAACATGAGTTTCTGAGTAATAATTAACAGTGAATTAAACAATTATGGGTGTAATATGCCATTCACGATAGATGTGCTTATAAGGAGATTTGTTTTGTAGTTGCTTTATGAGTCACGCATGGAAGCTTTGTATTTTTAAAGGTAAATTTCCACTGTTGTGAAATGTGTCTTGAGACTAAACTTCGTTTGAGTAATTACATACATACTGGAAGAACACAGAGTATAATAATCGTCATATTCAGTTTTAGAGACCCATGTGTTGGAAGATGGCCTCCTTTGTGGTTTAAGAGTATATTGTAGAGAAGGCTGAGACTTAGAAAATATATGCCCAAGTATTGTCTGAGGAGTCTGTACTGTTTGTCATAAACCCACATCTTGCAGATAGAACAGAGTTGCTCTGTAAACCAATTTATACACCTAGCTTTTATTCTGTATTATAAAGTTATTTTTGCTATTTTTTTTTTACTTTTTTTAATGTTTGTGTGTGTGTGTGTGTGTGTGTGTGTGTGTGTGTGAGAGAGAGAGAGAGCGCACGCAAGCAAGCACAAGTGGCGGAGGCAGAGAGAAAACACAGAATCCAAAGCAGGATTGGCTTTGAGCTGTCAGCACAGAGCCCAACACATGGCCCGAACTCACAAGCAGTGAGTTCATGGCCTAAGCCGAAGTCAGATGCTCAACTTAGCGAGCCACCCAGGCGCCCCATTTTTGCTATTTAAATATGGAATATTTACTTTATTCTGGAAAACACTGAACACTACATATAAAGGATTTCTAATGAATTATCCAGTCAAAATCCTTTATTACCTCAACATTCCTCCATTCCTGTTGCACTGCATTTTATTTAAGGGCCTGTTGGTATTTGAGAGTATGTATGTGTGTGTGCATATGTGTACTGTATGTGAGTGTATGTTTACATACGATGTGTATGTAACATGTATTTGAACATTAACATGCATGTGAACATTAATACATTTCTATTCCTCGAAAAATCCTAGTCCTATGTTACTGGATGTTTATTTTAATTTCAAAAAATGTTTTATCTTCTTCATGATGATTCTAGCTAAAGATAGATTCTAATTCAACAGTTACAGAAACATCTGATCTTTACCAGGCTTTGGAAGACTCTGGCAGAATCTGGCATTCAGTTACATTATATTATTTAGTTCTTTTCAACTCCAAGGCTCAGTAAGATCTCTGATGCTTAATTCTGAAAGTCAAATCTGTTTTTCTGCTAAGCTGCTAACCTGTATGGCATTTAATTACTGTTTTTCTGTGATACTTGTTTTTCATCTAAAGTAGTAATACCATATACATTTATGTCAGGTTTTATGTGTTCAATTCTTTATATAATCATTTCACTAGATAATTCATATATCGCTTTGACATACATGAGTATTATTTTCCACTTTTACAGATGTGAAAACTGAGGCTTAGTCATGTGGTGTGATTTATGCCACACACTTGTGTCAGTGGCACAGTTGGAAACAAAAGTCAGAATTGCATCTTGTGTTTTCTCTCAGAGGACAAACTGTGGTGCTTCCTTGGGGAAGTTCACGGTTACTAGGAAAAAAGAGAATGTGAGCTTTTTCCTCTTAAGTCCTTGGAATTACCAGTTCTTCCAGAATACCTGCTACTATCCCCTGAATTTAAAAACAAAAACAAAAACTTCTGCCTAATTTAAAAATTGATGGCTTTCCATTTTGTTAAAGGATAACTTCAAACATGTTACCTGTTCAGCAAAATAATCCTCACTAGTTTTACCTTCACAGATTTTGTTTTGACATTTATGGAATTACGGTATTTTAATTCACTGTTGCTTTTCTTAATTCTCGTTGTAGTGCTGAGTAGATTCATTCCAGGGGCTTTCAAAGAGTATTTCATTTAACGGTTCTAATTAATTTTTATATGTTGAATAATAAAACTCCAGACAATATAAATCATGCCTCAAATATTTATCTTTTAAAATATTAATATATTCTTCCATTTAGGCTTTTTTCACCCTTTCGTATCAGAAAACAGGTCCTATCTGAGGGAAATTCACAAGGCAGACTTAGAAATTAAAGATTGAACTAAGATTATAGAGACAAAAATTGTTTTCCCAAGTTTACCACATACTGAATATCTGATTCATTTATCTAATTCAATTATATACCTGGTAATTTAGTGTGCAGTAAATTATAAAATGTTACTTTTAGTTTTAAGGTTAAATTTTTAATTTGACTTCTAGTATCTTGAGTTTTACTATTTTGCCCATACATACTTTACCTTTTATATAAATCCCACTTCATCTTTTTACATTTCAGGATTAAATAGTCACCTTTAAAACACAAATTTTATACCCCTACTAGGCAGGAAAGATTCTCAGAAAACATCTCATTTGCACTGTCAAATGATTATTAAAAGAAAAAGTCTTCTTAGAAAATAGCTAGCTGTTGGTTCAATCAAACATTATAGTGGATGATCTGATAGATATCTTTATAGAGTATAAATTTAATTTCTCTTTAATTCAATACATCATATTTGTCTTTAGCCTTTTGCTTTTTTCTATTTATTAATTAGATTTACACCAATACGATGACTTTTTAAAACTTGGGTGTTTTTTTTTCAGCAATTTGAATAAAGAAAAGTCAGCTTTACTACAGATGAAGAATCAAATGGCATTAGATTTAGAACAACTTCTAAATCATCGTGAGGTACTTTTCCCATGTTGTCATAATTTTTACTTTAGGCTTTTTCAAAGTCCGTGTTGTGTTTCGATTACTGGATCCCAGTTGTCCGTGTGCATTAATGACTTCTCATGTTTGTGTCTCATTGTGATCTGGTCCTTTATATTGAATATGTGATACACTTTATTCATTATGAATTAATTTATACTTTATTCTTGGGTTAATTCCTATTCCTGGAATACTCCTTGTTATTGACCCCTTATTGCCTTGTTCATATATCTGGAATTGAATTTCCACATTATTTAATAATTACTTGTTTTATCTCTTTCTCACTAGACAGTATATTTCCTTAGCATACCTCTGTCTCATTCATCATTGTGTTGCCCATATACTGTATGTATGTCTAGTGTGTAATATTTGTGTTGAACTTTAGAGTCCATAAAGGATTTTTTGTTGTTATTCCTCACCAAAAATCCTTTAGAGCTAATAAAATTTCCTCATTTTATAAAAGGACAAATGAATGTCTAGTGGCTTGCCCAAAGGAGAAAGGAGTTTCGAGTGGCTTGCCCAAAGCCAGTTAGTAACTAAGAGATAACCCCATTTTTCTTTCTTGTTTTTTTGAGTCAGACTTATTGAAGTACAGTATACCCACAGTAAAATTCATGCCCTGTTTAAGCATACATTTCTATGATTTTTGACTGACACACCCAGTTTCATAACCATTACCATAATCAATAAAGAAAATAGTTTTGTCACTTCAGGAAATTCCTTCATGCCTTTTTTGTGTTGACCCTTCTCCCCAGCTCCAGTCCTAGCAACCCCTTATCTATTTTCTGTCCCTATAGTTTTACCTTTTCCAACAAAAGATATTACATTTCCCCAGAATGTTGAATAAATGAAGTTATCAGTCTTTTCAGGTTGGACTTTTTTCACTTACCATAAAAAAGATACACCGAGGGGGCGCCTGGGTGGCTTAATCAGTTGAGCTTTGGCTCAGGTCATGATCTCATGGGTCGTGAGTCTGGGCCCTGCGCTGTCGGGCTCTGTGCTGACAGCTTGGAGCCTGGAGCCCGCTTCAGATTCTGTGTCTCCCTTGCTCTTTGCCCCTCCCTCACTCATTCACCCTCTCTCTCTCTCCCTTTCTCTCTCAAAAATTTGAAAAGGGATATACCTATGTTGTTGCAAATATTAGTCATTTAGTCCTTTTTGTTGCTGAGGAATATTCTATTGTAGGGATATACCAGAGTTTGTTACTCCATTCACCAGTTGATGATCATTTGACTTGTTTCCATTTGGAGGCGTCTGTAAATAATACAGCTGCTGTAAACGATTGTGTACGTGTTTTGGTGTGAATGTCAGTTTCCTTTTCTCTTGGTAGATACCCCAGGAGCAGGATTTCTGGGTCCTATGGAAAGTGTATGTTTAACTTTATAAGAGACTGCCAAACTATTTTCCACAGTGACTGCACCTTTTGCATTCCCGTCAGCAATGAATGCGTGTTCCAGTCGTTCCGCATCCTCGCCAACAGTTGGTATTATGAAGCCTAGTTTTTTAATCCAGTGCGTTTTTTCCATTGAACTATCACTGCCTTGTCTTGGCCATGTTTTTGCCATTTTGTTATCCTAATAGAGAAAGAAATGCTCAAAACAGATCATTGGTTCATGAGTATCCTGAAGACATTGTTTCCTAGTCTGGGAAAGCTATATCAGGTATTTGGGAAGAAATTATTGGAAAGATATTATTGAGAGAGATGAAGTGGGGAATATTACTGGAAGCAGTTCAGAAGTGCATATCCTAGAAGTGGTGTCAGGGGAATTGCAGGGTTGTCTCTGTCTTAGAAATGGCCTTTGGAGTAGGTTCTCTTAAAGGTGTATTTTATATGTTGGGTGAAAGGGATAAGGTGTCCCTGGACTAGATTTTAGAGATGACTTTTGTGTAGCTAACTAGATCTAACAACAGGTGATATAGATTAGGAAGAGCTTCTCTGAAGATACTTACTCTTTTTTTCTGGCTTTCAGGCCCCATCTACTACCACTTGTGTCCTAAGATTCTGCCTTCAAATAGTTGTTTCTTCACTGTGGAAGCCTGATTCATTCACTATGTGAATTTTCACAAATGTTTTCCAAAATTGACTATTTAGGAAATAGTAACTGCAGATGTCCATTCAGCGATACCAGCTACTTTTTTTCCATAAAGCTGCATAACAAGTATGTTTTTGGAATGGCGATTCTCATTTGTTTTTAGAAGATTATGCTACACTCTGAAAAAGATAGGAGCAACTTTATATATTTTATACATCATGCTTGGAATCACATTATTCATGAGTCCAAATAAAAACTCAAAGTTCTACTTAGTGGGTTGAGAATGGAGTAAGTTTAGAAGAAAACACGTTTAAACATGGAAATTAAATACTTAGCAAAATGAAACTCCTACTATATGACACCAATGAAATGTGCGTGGATGCATGTCTAATTATCAGTTAATTTTCATGCATTTGATAGGATCTTCATTTTGGCAATTACATTTTAATAATCCAACATTATAACTTTTCTTAATGCCAAACATCTAAAGAAAAGGAGCTTTATTTCTTTTCAAAGCAAAATAAAAATTGAGGCTTAATAAAATAAACTTGATACAAATTTTTCATCTTTTTCTAAGAAACAGTTTAATGCCAACTTGCATAGAACGTGCAGATACAAAAGCAAGTGTAAACTGCTTATATGGAAGGGAATGGCAGGTGACCCAGGGCAATGCTTGACCATTCACTTGAATATTTACCTGATGAAACAGAGAGTCTGCAGAATTGATATATTCATTTTATGGCTCTGATGGGTCAAGTGCTTAGAATAGCCAATAGATAACAGTCGGATAAGAATACCTCTGATAAATGTAATATTTTGAAAGTGAAAATCAGGGCTGAGGGGGCTCCTGGGTGGCTCAGTCAGTTGAGTGTCCAACTTCAGCCCAGGTCATGATCTTACAGCTAGTGAGTTCGAGCCCCGCATGGGGCTCTGTGCTGACAGCTCAGAGCTGGAGCCTGTTTCAGATTCTGTGTCTCCCTCTCTCTCTGCCTCTCCCCTGCTTGCGCTCCGTCTCTCTCTTCCTCTGTCAAATAAATAAATATTAATTTTTTTTAATAATAAAAAAAGAAAGAAAATCGACGCTGAGACTAAGGTGAGGCAAACAAGGCACCTAGGGCACAAAATACAGGACGTGCCCACTCTGAGGATCATGCACAGTGCACCTGAGAGCTTGCCCAACCCTAGGCAGGACCCTGGGAAAATTGTCTAATATGAGTCACTGCTTTAATCCCAGCTAAATTTTCTGTTTAAATCCACATGTGATCAAATGCACATTTTAAAGTTTTTCATTGTCTTTTTTGCACTGGACAACTTAACTTTTTAAGTGTCACTTAGTTCCAGTAAGACTTTAGGTGGTCCTGAGGTGCCTGGGTGGCTCAGTGGGTTAAGCATCCGACTCTTGGTTTCAGCTCAGGTCATGATCTCATGGTTTGTGAGTTCAAGCCCTGCACTGGGCTCCATGCTGACAGTGCGGAGCCTGCTTAGGATTCTCTCGCTGTCTCCCTCACCCATTTTCTCTCTCTCTCTCTCTCTCTCTCTCTCTCTCTCTCTCTCTCTGTCTCTCCTTCTCTCAAAGTAAATAAATACACTTAATAAAATAAAAAGACTTTTTTTTAATTTTTTAATGTTTATTTTTATTTTATTTTATTTTTATTATTTTTTTTAATGTTTATTTTTGAGACAGAAAGAGACAGAGCATGAACGGGGGAGGGTCAGAAAGAGAGGGAGACACAGAACCTGAAGCAGGCTCCAGGCTCTGAGCTGTCAGCACAGAGCCCAACGCGGGGCTCGAACTCACGGAACATGAGATCATGACCTGAGCCGAAGTCGGACACTTAACCGACTGAGCCACCCAGGCACCCCTAATGTTTATTTTTGAGGGCTAGAGAGACAGAGTGCAAACTAGGGGAGAGCAGAGAGAGAGAAAAATAGAATCTGAAACAGGCTCCAGGCTCTGAGCTGTCAGCACAGAGCCTGACATGGGGCTCAAACCCATGAACTGTGAGATCATGACCAGAGCTGAAGTCAGACATTCAACCAACTGAGCCACTCAGGTGCCCCAAAATAAAAAGACTTTAGATGGTCCTATACTATGAAATGAGATCGCCCACTCCTTTACATAATTATCCAAGTATGCGTTAAATGAAAAAAGAAAACAGATGAGATAATTCTAGGTTGACAATTCTAAGACATTGGGGCATGACCATAGAGGGTTTTTATTTTCTATATTAATTAGTGTTAGATCAAAATTACTTGCTTAAAAGTAGCTAAGTTAAATATCACAGAGTTAAATATCATTGTCCCCACTTTTACAGACAAAACTGAGGCTGATAAGAGTTAAAAAAAAAAAAAAAAACTAAACCATGATTATATACTTACTGTCAAAACTAAAAGAAAATCCTTTTTTTTTTTTTTTCCTGAAACAAAAGCTTATGATCTTTTTCCTTAGTTCCATTTAGACAAAAACCTCATGATGAATTATTGCTTGCATTAGTTCCAGGAAATATTTTTGCCACTGTAGATGAAGTTATATTCTTTCTTTTTTGTCAGAAAGTGAAAACTATGTAATTTAATGTGTTTCCTTTTTGTCTTAGTTGCCAAAACACTCAGAGCTGAATATCTTATCCAGGTGTTATAATCTTTTTTTTCCTCTTTCACTTTTGATGCCTCAGAATAACTTTCTCTGTTTCTTTCAATAGGGTGTGATCTTTTTTACCCTTAAATGTCTTTACTTATATACTGAGACCTCTGAGGTGTAAAAATATAAAATAATTTAATCTTAAATAATGAGGTAAAAAGGAGGTCAAGGAAAAGATCAACTCCTAGGACCCCACTGTTGGATTGCATAGCAGGGCTTCAAGCTAAATAATTCAGTTTTGAGTAAAAGAAATGTGATGACTTGGAATGTCTTCTTTCTTGTTGAGTGTACCTCTCAGGACTCTTTTTTTTTTTTTTTTTTTTTAATTTATGTATTTATTTGGAGAGAGAGAGAGAACACGAGTCAGGGAGAGGCATCAGAGAGAATCCCAAGCAG
The DNA here is from genome assembly GCF_028018385.1 of Neofelis nebulosa. Taxonomy (NCBI): domain Eukaryota; kingdom Metazoa; phylum Chordata; class Mammalia; order Carnivora; family Felidae; genus Neofelis; species Neofelis nebulosa. Next base: position 196,308,494 of record NC_080782.1, on the reverse strand, counting down.
GCTCTGTACTGCCAGTGCAGAGCCCAATGTGAGGCTTGAACCCACAAACTGTGAGATCATGACCCACCCAGGCCCCTATCAGGAATCTTCTTTAATGGCTTTTTCATGTTTCATCCATTTTTATCCACTCATCTTTGCCTCATTGAAACAAGATTTGCTGATTTGGAAATTCTAATTCTGCGCTTCTGTGTGTATATTTCATCATGTGCCCTTAGAATATGTTTTCAAGAGTTTGAAAATCATCTTTAATCAGCCAAATGTCTAATAGAATACTGAGCATAATTTTAAAAAGCTGATGTAAAAGGGGCACCTGGGTGGCTCAGTCGGTTAAGCGTCTGACCTCAGCTCAGGTCATGATCTCACGGTTCATGAGTTCAAGCCCTGCATAGGGCTCTGTGCTGACAGCTCGGAGCCTGGAGCCTGTTTCAGATTCTGTGTCTCCCTCTCTCTCTGCCCCTCCCTTGCTCACGCCCTGTCTCTCTGTCTCTCAAAAATGAATAAGCATTTAAAAAAAAAAAAAAAAAAAAAAAAAGCTGATGTAAAAGCTCTTTTCTAATTTCTTTTGCAGCTATATTAAGGGTAATGGTAAGAGCTCCACTTAAGAAGCTATTCCAGTATTTCAGTGAGTGATGGTGGTATCTTGAACTTGACTAGTGATGATGGTGTCGAGCAAAAATGGACTAATTTGAATTTTTTTAATGTTTATTTCTGAGAGAGAGAGAGAGAGAGAACGCACTCTTGTGAGTGAGTTGGGGAGGGGCAGAGAGAGAGGGAGACCTAGAATCCAAAGTAGGCTCCAGGCTCTGAGCTGTCAGCATAGAGCCTGATGCAGGGCTCAAACCCACGAGCCATGAGATCATGATCTGAGCCAAAGTCGTACACTTAACTGACTAAGCCATGCAGGTGCCCCAAGAATGGACTAATTTGAAAGCTGTTTAGAAAGCAGAATCATAGAACGTGGTGATTGGATCCAGAAACTGTTGAAGAAAGGAGGAATGAGAATTGATGGCCTGGGTTTTGGCTTGTGGCCTGGGTTTATGGTGGTGCTACACAGCACATGGGAGAAATAGATTTGGAGAAGAAAATCTCAAGGAAATACCTAAGTAGAGATAACCAGTAGAGTTAAAAATGTAGATTCTGGAGGGGCGTCTGGGTGGCTCAGTTGGTTAAGCTTCCGACTCTTAGTTTCAGCTCAGGTCATGATCTAACAGTTTCTTGAGTTCAAGCCCCACACTGGGCTCTGTGCTCACAGCTACAAGGCTGGTTGGGATTCTCTCTCTCCCTCTCTCCCTGCCCTTCTCCTGGTCACGCTGTCTCTATCTTTCTCAAAAATAAATAAATAAGCTTAAAATACATATTTTTTTAAAATGTAGGTTCTGGAGCCTAAGAAAGAGAACTCATCTAGAGGTAGAGATTTGGGGGTCACAGCATAAAGATAGTGCTTTACATGGAAGTCATTAAATGAACTGATAAATGAACTACATAGAGTGAGAGCAGAAAAAGGCAGAGGCCTACTCTTGAAGAGTACCAACATTTAAAGGATGGGCAGAGGAAAAAGTACATACACAAATTAGAGTGCAGGGTGACCATAAAGATAGCAGGAACATCAGAAGCAGAGTAGAATCTGGCCAGTGACATGGACTGTCGAGGGGCCAAGTCAGACAAAGATAAAAAAGCAACCATCGATTGAATTTAACAAGATGGTACAGCACTTTCAGTAGAGCTAAAAAGCAGACGACAGAGAATTGATGAGTGAGCGGAAGTTGAAAAGTGGGCTGTGGGAAAAATAGCCCTTAAGATATTTAAATCAGAGAATATAGCATGATCAGGCAGGAGGCATGAAGTCGAGGGCTTTTACCTCCCACACTAGAGAGTATCCAGTTGTGTTGGTTTTTTTTTTTTTTTAATATAACTTAATGTCAAATTGGCTAACATACAGTGTATACAGTGTGCTCTTGGTTTTGGGGGTAGATTCCCGTGATTCATCACTTGCATACAACACCCAGTGTTCATCCCAACAAGTGCCCTCCTCAATGCCCATCACCCATTTTCCCCTCTCCTCCGCCACCCCCCCTGCCCATCAACCCTCAGTGTGTTATCTGTATTTAAGAGTATTTTATGGTTTGCCTCCCTCACTCTCTGTAACTATTTTTCCCCCTTCCCTCATGGTCTTCTGTTAAGTTTCTCAAGTTCCACATATGAGTGAAAACATATATCTTTTTCGGACTGACTTATTTCACTTAGCATAATACCTCTAGTTCCATCCATGTTGCTGCAAATGGCATGATTTCATTCTTTCTCATTGCCAAGTAGTATTCCATTGTATATATAAACCACATCTTCTTTATCCATTCATCAGTTGATGGACATTTAGGCTCTTTCCATAATTCGGCTATTGTTGAAAGTGCTTCTATAAACATTGGGGTACATGATCCCCTATGAATCAGCACTCTTGTATCCTTTGGATAAATTCCTAGTCGTGCTTTTGCTGGGTCATAGGGTATTTCTATTTTTAATTTTTTGAGGAACTTCCACACTGCTTTCCAAAGGGCTGCACCAGTTTGCATCCCCATCAATAGTACAAGAGGGTTCCCATTTCTCCACATCCTCACCAGTATCTGTTGTTTCCTGAGTTGTTAATTTTAGCCACTCTGACCAGTGTGAGGTGGTATCTCAGTGTGGCTTTGATTTGTGTTTCCCTGATGATGAGTGACGTTGAGCATCTTTTCATGTGTCTGTTGGCCATCTGGATGTCTTCTTTGGAATAGTGTCTATTCATGTCTTCTGCCCATTTCTTCACTGGATTGTTTGTTTTTTAGGTGTTGAATTTGGTAAGTTCTTTATAGGTTTCGGATACTAGTCCTTTATCCGATACGTCATTTGCAAATATCTTTTCCCATTCTGTTGGTTGCCTTTTAGTTTTGTTGATTGTTTCCTTTGTAGTACAGAAGCTTTTTATCTTGATGAGGTTCCAATAGTTCATTTTTGCTTTTAATTCCCCTTGCCTTTGGAGACATGTCGAGCAAGAAATTGCTGCGGCTGAGGTCAAAGAGGTTGTTGCCTGTTTTCTCCTCTAGGAATCTGATTGTTTCCTGTCTCACATTTAGGTCTTTCATCCATTTTGAGTTTATTTTTGTGTATGGTGTAAGAAAGTGGTCTACTTTCATTCTTGTGCATGTTGCTATCCGGTTCTCCCAGCACCATTTGGTAAATAGACTGTCTTTTTTTCCATTGGATGAGAGTATCCAGTTTAAATGGTGATGGGAAGGAGGCACATAGACGTTGCAGATACAAATGAGAAAATAATCAGCTGAGCAAAGTGTTAGGGAAGGAGAAGATCAGAGCACAGTGATGGGAGTTAACTTTAGACAGGAGGGCTATACCTTTTCCATTTTGAAGATAGAAATAAAGATTATGTTAAGATAAAAGTGAGTTTGTAGGTTTGGTGGTAAGAATTTAGGTAGTTCCTGTCTAATGGCTATGCTATAATGGCAGGAGATGTGCTAATGTCACAGTTTTGAGGAAATAGAATTTTGAAATAGCCACACAGTAAATGAGTGATATATATTATGGAAACATCAAATAATTGCCAAGTTGAAACACCATGTGTTTCTAGTAGTACCACCATTCTATGTAATTTTTCTCCAGTAGCATTCAACATGCTAGGTGTCAACATGGGGAAGATGGACAGGTGGATTGGTCCAGAATTACATTCCACCTTCTATTAGGTATGCATATTATACATGTTCAGATCTCTTGTTAAATTGTAAGGTTGGAATTACCTTTATATTCTTTATGTCACCTACATTTGGAATACAGTGGAAAAAGCCAAAAGTTAAACAGACAAGATGAGTTCATATCACAGCTTTGCTGCTTGATAGCCATGGATTCTTGTGATGATAATTGAACCCCTCTAAACTTAGTTTCCTCGTGTGTGAAAGTAATATCTACTTTGCAGGACTATATGAGAATGAAATACTGTAGTAACATTCCTGGCATGTCACAGGCACATAACTCTATGAAGGTGGTTCCTTTTTCTTTTTCCCTTCTGTTTCAAAATTCAGTTCATATGTTATGTATGCTTTGAAGTTCTCTGTAACTTGACAAAGAAAAACTTACCTTTTTTTTCTACCTCTTTCCAATAGTTTTTTAAATATTTCTATTAATGTTCACATCACTATATGTCATAATTATGCATGTGTCTTTCCCAGTAAAGTACTTCATTCTTCCTTGTATATTAGCCTTTTAGCACACTATTTAGCACATAATAAGTACTCAGTTGAATGTTTGTTATGGCCCTTTACAGTCTTCCACTATAATTGCACTTGAAGCTGTCAAATAGAATAGTCAAATAGAAAGTTTTAGAAACTAGCCTTTAATATATCCTCATCCCCTTCCCTCAGATAGTAAAATACACTCTGACAACTGATAACATTTTAACTGAAGAAGTACGGAAGGTCTCTTACACCCAAGAACAATTTCAGAGATTTATCTGAAAGTAGCCACTAGGAAGTCCTATCTGAAAAGTTTGTCTAGGGGCGCCTGCGTGGCTCAGTCGGTTGAGCGTCTGACTCTTGATTTTGGCTAAGGTCATGATCCTAGGGTCGTGGGATCAAGCCCCATGTCAGGCTCCGTGCTAAGTGTGGAGCCTGCTTGGGATTCTCTCTCTCCCCCTCTGTGCCTCTCCCCCACTCGCATGCTCTCTGTCTCTCTAAAATAAAATTAAAAAAAAAAAAAAAAAAAAAAGCTTTGAAAAGGTTGTCTACAGTAAAGCTATTCCTAAAACCCTGGACGCAGCAACCTCTATGGGTATCCAGCCTCTAAGGAATGGTATATGTTCATGGGCAGTATCTATTTCTAAGACTTAAGTAAGGTTCTTCTACCCCTTCGCTTAGTGCCTCTACCAATAATATCTTTCAGGGTCTACAGGCATTTCAGTTTGTATTTAACCAGAATTAACCAACCACTCCTTACTACGGTACATAGAATATGCAAAGCCCCATACTTGCCTAAATGTTGTAGTCCCATTAGCCCAGATAACTTACCCCTTACTGCAGTGTATATCACCTAACAAAAAGAAAACAAACCTGCAGTTAGCCAGGTTTCTTAAAAGTGAAGTCACAGTATAATTATCATTCTTTTATGGTATGTTTATGTTCCCGGATTCTAACTCGTTATGTTCTTTGTGATTTCTCGGAAAGTTTCAGGGACATTTCAGCACCACAAGTGCCCCTTAGGCAATCCACTTCATAAAGGGTTCAAATAAATTACATATTTCTATATGTGTGTCATTCCTTTTGGTTCCTACTTCACTGTTTTGACATTTTCTTAAGAGTACCTTTTTTACATGTTTTTTTATATACTTCTGTAGTTATATTTTACATCATCCTAAAAAAAAAAAAAACCACCGAATGCATAAGTTAATTTTTCTTTAAATGAAGATGCAATTATTTCTCAGATTTATACATTTCTCATCTTAGTGGCACTCTTCCAGTTAAAATTTGCTTTGATTTGCTGGGTTTAAGTGAGTATTTTAAAGAAAGACAATTATTATAGTGAAAACCTAAAGCACACATACAAAGGAAGTCATATTTTTTCTATAAAGTTTTAGAATGCTTATTTTTTCCATATAAGGGTATGTGAACTCAGGTCCAAGGAAATTCAGGGAGTAAAATATTGCAAAAAATACTCATTGATAATCTCGAATTTACATATACTTTTAAAAGTATGCCAGAACCAAACCTATTACATATCAGTAATAATAATATCTTGAATTTTTATAGTTTCTTTTTACCAAAATGTTTACAACATTTTCAGATTATGTTACACTAATATACATACGGATCAGTTATAGATTGCTTTCAACCAAGTGTGTTTGGAAATATGGAATCAAAGAAAGCAAACGTTTTAAATTATTCCTTCATATTGAGAGACCTGGTCTTTTGCTTGTGCCTTCTAGAATTCAAGAGCACTGGGGCACCTAGGTGGCTCAGTCAGTTAAGTGTCCAACTCTTGACTTTGGCTCAGGTCATAATCTCACATTTCGTGAGTTCAAACCCCACATTGGGCTGTGCTGACAGCAAAGAGCCTGCTTGGGATGCTCTCTCTCCCTCTCTCTCTGCCCCTCCACAGCTCTCTCTCTCTTTCTAAAAATAAATAAATAAATAAACGTTAAAAAAAAATTTTTTTTAATAGAATTCAAGAGCATTGAACTTTTTCCCAAAATAGGTGCTTTTCAGTTAATAATAAGAATGCTTAATATTTGTATATTACTTTAGAGTTTTTTATACTCATTTACTTTATTTAAGCCTCACAGGAACCCTATAATGGTCTTTTACCCATTTCACAGAAATAACAACTGAATCTCAGTTATCCATTTTGTAGAAAGTTAATAACTCTTCTCAGTTTTGAATTGCATAAAAGACGTGAATTTCTTTTAGATTGTACTCTGGTGGACCTCTGTGTTTATGTGGACTTGTACAGAACTCAGTAAAACTAGGTCAAATTATTTTGATTTTCGGGGTGCCTGAGTGGCTCAGTCAGTTGAGTGTCCACCTTTGGCTCAGGTCATGATCTCGCGGTTCATGAGTTTGAGCCCCGCGTCGGGCTCTATGCTGACAGCTCAGGGCCTGGAGCTTGCTTTGGATTCTGTGTCTCCCTCTCTCTCTGCCCCTCCCCCACTCATACTCTGTCTCTCTCTCTCTCTCTCTCTCTCTCTCTCTCTCTCTCCCTCTCTCTCTCTCAAAAATAAATAAACATTAAAAAAATTTTTTTTTAATTTATTTTGATTTTCATAAGTATTTTGGCTTTAATCTTTCATCATCTTTAAAATTACAAATATCTTTGTTGTATATTACAAGCAAAACTATGTCTTGTGTGAAGCAATACATCTCATCATAAAAATATTTTATCTGGAAAAGAAAAATAAAAATATTTTATCTGCGTATATATGTCCTTTTAACTTTTTTCACATCATATTTTCATATCTACTAGGTATCATATAGACCTGTTATTTTCTAGTTTTTTAAATATTTTAGAATGAAATATGTTTTATTTCCACTATATTTCAGAAGTTTGGCATATTTTCTTTTAAATAGTAAGTACATTTCTCTGACCTTTTTTTTAATCAGTAAGGGACAAGTAAATGACCTCCTACTATCATTTCTAACCCTGTGTTTTTATGACTTAGAACTGTAGCAGTTTGTAACAAACCACACAATTCTAGGACATGAGGAGATGCACAAAATGCAAAGCTATAAGATAAGTCCCTGGAAATATGTGGTGACCAAGAGATTGTGAACAATGATGTGAGATAATTATGATCATAATCCTGTTAGGTACCATATTAGCACTATTTTGATGTAACTTAACAAGTCACTGATCACATATCAAGGAGCTAACACAAAGAAGACTAAGAAGAAAACATTGAGAAAGTATAGGCACTGGAGTGAGCCACACTCGGGAAACCAGCCCTCAAAATAGAGCACAGTGTTTAGAGACTGAAGTCGATGATGGACATCAGCTAGAACATGCATAAAAACCTATCAGATTATACTAAGAGAGTAAAGGCCAGAAACTAGACAGCAACTAGATGAATACTGTTTCAGAGGGAAAGCTGGGCACCAAGAGAGCATGAATACCAGAAGGCAGAGCAGTCAGAAGTCCAAGATGTATAACCCAGCAATCAGAAGAGATAAAGGTATGTACAAACCAATCAGCAGAATCAAAGTGCCCATACTTCTGTTGGAAGTTCAACAATGGCAGTGATTTCAACTCAGGGGCCTGCTCTACTGTATTAACACTAGCTTCTTCTGCCTGACCTTAAGATTATATCCAAGTTTAGGAAAGAATGTACCAGGTGATTAGTTACATCCCTTAGGCTATGACAGCACAGTAGTCTCTCATTCAAGTAAATACTTGAGCTCTTGCTAAGCTTTCAGTCATAGATAAGGTATGGTTCCAAAAATGTGAATGTCGTCTTAAATACATTAGAATAAGAAGTAGATAGGCCTTACTCTACTCTTCGCTGGCCAAGACTTTTTTCTTTGTTCTGTTCTAGGCCCAAAACTTTTCAATACTAGAAGATAACCTGAGGAAAACAATCAGGATAGCGAAAGAATTCAAGAATTCTTTTTAGTCATAAAAGGGATGAATGAACTGGGGGTATTTACAGAAGAAATGATTCAGAGAGATGTAAGAAATTTGAAGTAAGCATGTGAAAGAAGCAGTAATAGACTTGTTATACATGTATCCAAAGGCTAGAATTAAAACCTAAGGATAGACCTCATAAGGAGACATGTTTTATTTGTTTTCCTTTGCTTTGTTGCTTTGTTGCTTTGCTGTTGTTGTGTTGTTTTGTTTTGTATAGGGTCTGGGTTAAATAACTTGAAGATCCCTTCCAAACCTGAAAGTATGTGTATCAAAGGCTTTGATAGAAGATAGATGTTCTATTGTGTAAATAATGACAGCTTTGAACCCAGAAAGACCTGCACTCTAGGGAGACGTTAGCCTACAAATGGGAACAAGTATTTTGATGGGAAGACTGAGGGACTGGAAAAGAGGGGTTTGCAGTCATAGATACTGGTACTGTTCTCTAACAGTTCTGCCATACAAAATCTGCTTTATCTGTTGTTTAGAGTGTAGTGGCATTGGCATTCAAGGTATATTTTAAATTCCTCAAAAATCACATATTAAAAATCTCTCCTGGGGTGCCTGGGTGGCTCAGTCGGTTAAGTATCTGACTCTTCAGCTCAGGTTATGATCTCACAGTTCATGAGCTTGAGCCCCGAGTTGGACTCTGTGCTGACAGCACGGAACCTACTTGGGATCCTCTCTCTCCCTCTCTCTTTGCCCCTCTCTGCTCACACACACATTCTCTCTCTCCCAAAATAAATAAATAAACTTAAAAAAAAATTTTTTTTTAAATATCTCCACTGAAGTATTTGCAAGTTGAAATGATTTGAGGTCTGAAATCTGCTTTGAAATGTTTCAAAAAAACCTGGTAAGGGAATAGATAAAACATTGTTGACAGAACAATCTGGCACTTCCTCAAACAACTAAACACAGAAATGCAGAAATACCATATGACCCAGCAATCCACCCCTAGGTATATACCTAGGAGAAATGAAAACAGGTCCACACAAAAACTTGTGCATGAATCTTTATGGCAACATTATTCACAACAGTCAAAAAGTGGAAACAACCTAAATGTCCATCCGCTGATGAATGGATAAACAAAATACAGTATAATCAGATAATAGAGTTTTATTTGGCCGTTAGAAGGAATTAAGTACTGATATGTTACAACATGGATGACCCTTGAAAATGTTATGCTAAATGGAAGAAGCCAGTAACAAAAGATCACATATTTTATGATTCCATTCATATGAAATGTCTAGAACAGGAAAATCTACACAGGCAGAAAAAAGATTAGTGGTTACTTAAGGCTGAGAAGTTGAGAGTAAGGTGGGATAGCAGAGTGATTCCTAAAGGAGTCCAGGTTTCTTTTTGAAATAAAAGTTTCATAATGGACTTATAGTAATAGTGGGTAATCGTAATGTCTGCGAATATACTAAAAAACATTGGATTATATGCTTTAAATGGATGACTGTATGGTGGTGAATTGTATCTCATTAAAGCTGTTTGACAAAACAAATCTGGCAAAATGTTTATCATTGTTATAGTTAGCCAATAGAAATTGAGACCTTCATATGCTCTTGTCTTTGTATGTTTGAAAATTTCCATAATAAAATCTTTTTTAAATACCCTTTCAGATGAAATTTAAATATCCAAAATATGTATGTACTTGGTTTAAAACAAGGTTGGTTTTTACCTTGTGTTTACCTCAAGTAGGAAAGATGCACAGAATTATCTGACTTAGTAGCCATGACACATTGTTATTTGTATGTAAAAACACTTACATTTGACCTCTAGTGGAGCACATACTTTGCATTATACTTGTCAGAGCTATTTTCATCAAGAAATGCCATCTATGTGTCCCCTTGCCAACATCTTTGCAGAGTTTACAACTTTCAGCAATTTATTGGCATCAACTACGCAATACTGTTAAGCAGCTGCTGTGTAGTTGAGCTGTTTTAATATACCACCACTCTCTGTGCATAGTTTCTACTAAATGGCCGAGATATACGATTTTGGATTTACGAGAGCAGTTTATCACGTTTGTAGAGATTATTTCTGCAGTAACAATCGTCATCGTCCTCATCATCATCATCTAGAAGTTTTATAAGAATGTCCTTGCCCTTAATTCTTCCATTTTGAACAGTAATTATTTCACTTCAATGTGGTTTGTATTGTTTCATTTTATTTCAGTTTTACCCTAAGTCTCAATTGTTCAGCCAGATGCAGTTCTGGAGTTGTTAATTTTAAAGAATGGTTCATTCATTCTGAAGTTACTGTAATTTTTTTATGTATCTGATATACTAGATTTTAACATAAATACTGCTCACTTTTTGGAAATCAGTGTAAGAGTATATCAGAATTAATGAATATTATTATAAATCAGACCATGTTATAGATTAGTATTTAAAGGTCTCAAACGAGTGATTTAAGGGAAAGAGGATTGGGGCATGGCACTTTTACAGTATTTTAACTTTTCCATGAACAAGTAATAGCATTTTTAAAAACAGGAATTTTTAAAAAATATTTTGAGAAATGGCTTTCTAAATTAATGGAACATTTGCCAAGAAGAGGCTAAACCTGCCAAAATAAGGGACTCTAGATTAGGGCACTCTACGTTTTGTCATTTTGGAGAAGAGCACCTACTTTCTGCACGAGGACCTTCAAGTGAAGCTTACTAAACAGTTTCTCTCATCCACATAGAGATTGTACTGAACTGTCTCATTCATATGAGTGAAACAAAAAAAACAAAAAGAAAACTTTTAATGTGGCTCTTTGTTCATAAATTGGAACACACACCAAAGACTGTCAGAAACGGAAAGAAGATAATTAGCATAAGAGGGGAAAAAATTACAATAAACAGGGGCTCCTGGGTGGCTCAGTTGGTTAAGCGTCAGACTTCGGCTCAAGTCACGATCTCACGATTCATGGGTTTGGGCCCTGTGTTGGGCTCTGTGCTGACAGTCAGAACCTGGAGCCTTCTTTGAAATCTTTGTCTCCCTCTCTCTCTGTCCCTACCCTGCTTGCGCTCTGTCTCTCTCTCAAAAATAATATAAAACATTTATTTAAAACATTTTAATACAAAAAAAAAAAAAATCACAATCAACAGAGAAACTGACCCTGTTCTCCAAAGAAAACAAAAACAAAATTCCATAGCAGAAAAGAACTTACAAAGTAGCTATAATTAGTTTTTTCAGAAAGATTTGAGAAAGTAGTATTTCCATAAAATAAGAAACAGTGGACAAAAAAAAAAAAGGGTGATATTTTCAAAATTGCTAAATTAAAAGTCATGAAATTATTATAAGTAAGTAAAAATGCCAGGACAGGATGTGAGGAAAAGTCAACGAGCTCTCCTAAAATTTAGAAAAAGGAAAAAAGATGGAAACTAGCAGAGAAAAGTTAAACAACATAGAATATTCCAGAGAAAGAAAATACCTACAAAGAAATAGGAAATCAGCTTGGCATCATAGTTCTCAGAAACTCGACTTTATTTTTTTTTCAATTTTTTAAAATATTTATTATTTTTGAGAGAGAAAGACAGAGAGCAAGTCAGGGAGGGGCAGAGAGAGAGGGAGACACAGAATCCAGAGGGGCTCCAGGCTCTGAGCTGTCAGCACAGAGCCCAACACGGGGCCTGAACCCACAAACCGCAAGATTATGACCTGAGCTGAAGTTGGATGCTTAACTGACTGAGGCACCCAGGTGCCCCAGAAACTTGACTTTAGGAAACAAAGAAGTAATACCATGCAAGTCCTAAAGAAAAGTACAATATTTTCTTCCACAGTAACTTCTCAGAAAACTACCAGATTGTGTGCCATCAAATAACAAAGAGAGAGAGAAGTACAAGAAATACTGGAACTTGCCAAGATAAATAATAAAGAAATAAAGTAATAAAAAGAAATTTCAGGATAACAACTGTGCATCAGTCTTAAAAGCAGTCAGTACAAAATTGAGTCCAGTTAATAGCATTATTAAGAAACTAGATAATCTTAGGAAAGATGGAGAAACGTATATATTGTTTCCATCAATGAGGAAAAAAAATAAAAGGCAGGAACTCTAGAAGAGGGAGGGAAATATCTGTAAAAACATCAGAGTCCAAACAGGACAAGTAAATGATATGATTTTGAGCAATAGATGCAGTATAAGAAAAAAGAATTCAGTTGAACATGATACTTGAAACATTCTCCTTTGAACATCAGAGGATCCCTTCCTGTGGATCTAATCATACGCTCTGCTCTACAGTGAACAGTATTTGTAAATCATTACATAGTAGTACAAATAACCCTACTGACCAGTCAGAAAAGGACAGTTGTAGAGCAGAGAAAAGCAGAATCAAAAGCTAGAGAAATGAAATGCAAAAGTCAAGTCCAAACAATAAGAGCAGAATCTTAAATAGGAGACGGAGCCAGCGATCAGGAGCCAGGCAAGAACATGGTGAGAACCAAAGCAGATCAGGAACAAACCAGAAGATCTCAAGGTGACTTCATCTCACCAAAGGATTCTGTTTTGTAGTGACAAGCAAGTTTTCTAGCTCGTGTACGTTATGTTGGTTTGTTTATTTTCGTTTTGTCAGTCTAAGAATTAGAATCTCACAACTATAACCAGTTACTTGTAATAGTAACAACTAAATAAGGCATGACAATTTATGCCAAAAATGTAGGTGAAAAATATATTAAAATATTGCCATGGTTAGGAAGACTCAGTATTATATAAGTCCGTTCTTTCTAAGTTTTTCTTGTAATTTAACATAATTCCACCCCTATTTCTATGAATATAGCCCTAAAAATACTTGAATCATTAAACATTATAACAGTGTGACATGGGGGCATGAATTGACAGACTATTGGTATAGAGTTTAAAAGTCCAGAAGTAAATCACATACTTATATGAAAATTTAGTATATGATAAAGATAAGCATCTGAAGTGGGTGAACATATAATGTTATTATAGAATAGCTATGGGGGAAAGATGTTGAATCCACACCGTTCACCATAAGCTAGGATAAACTTCAAACAGATTAGAGGTCTAAATGTTTGAAAAGGAAAAGAAAAACCATAAAACTATCTTGAGGAAAATGGAAGAAGAAAACACAGAGAAGGCTATACAATGAGAGATTGATATATTCAGCTACATCAGAATCAGAAAGTTCTGCATAGCAAAAAAAATTTTTTTTAAGTGTAAACATAGTCAAAATATAAACAAGGGGGAAGAAAAACTGCCACTCCTACTACAAAGGGCTCTAACATATAGAGAGCTCCTTGAAATGCAGAAGAAAATGACCAATCATCTGGGAGAAAAATGGGCCAAGGATATCAACAGAAAAGGAAATACCTTTTTTTTTTTTTTAATTTTTTTTTAACGTTTATTTATTTTTGAGACAGAGAGAGACAGAGCATGAATGGGGGAGGGTCAGAGAGAGGGAGACACAGAATCCGAAACAGGCTCCAGGCTCTGAGCGGTCAGCACAGAGCCCGACGCGGGGCTTGAACTCACGGACAGCGAGATCGTGACCTGAGCCGAAGTCAGCAGCTTAACTGACTGAGCCACCCAGGTGCCCCAGAAAAGGAAATACCTTTAAATATAGGAGAAGCTGCTTAACCTCCCAACAGAAGAAATGCTAAATAAACACATTCACTTATCCGACTGGCAAATATCCAAAAAAGTAACACAAGCGTAGATATTATCAATTAGGAAACTGAAGTTCATTGAACAGAATGAACAGATTGCCTAAATTTACATAGTTAATAACAGAGTCAGGAACAGATGTGTCTTTGACTTCTAACCTAACTAAAATATTTCCAGTACATGTGCTTGCTTTTCTATGTGTTCAGTAGATGATGTTATTCTAGATCGTATGTGATGTTAAAGTGGAATTTTCTTTCCCCAAATTTACCATTGGTATAAAAGGGGTGGATCATTTATGACCAAACATAATAAAACTGAACAAAATTTTTCTACATGTTCTTTTGGTATCCATTGTAGCTATATCATCTTAATAGGATTTTGACAGAACTGTGTTGCTTAAAAAGTGTTCTTTATCTAGATTTCAGAAACCATGCTAACATTGTTTAATGCAATCAGATGAACAAAGGTAGACTATGACAGCACCATAAATTGAGTGGTCCTTGTGTGGATAAAGCAACGACATATGATTTCCCTTCTGTCTCTTGACCAGCATCAGGAATGAGCTGCTTCCTTTAACTGCTCCTATACCGGCGGCAGAAGGAAGCCCAAGAGAAACCAAATTATGGCTCCTCTAGGGCACCTAGGAGCCAAAGCCCTCTGCCTAGTATACCTGCAACTCCTTCCTGTTCTCCCTCCTCATCCTCGTTGCCCTCCCTGTCCCCTTCCCCAGCAAATATGAATGATCCTCTTTATTGTGTTAATCTGGAGACTAGTAGTAGGTTGTATTAAAGCTTATTTTTCCTATTATTTTACCTTCATGCTATGATACAAAAGTTATGGCAAGTAAATTTAGGTTCTTTCAGATAGAAAGTTTTCCTTTGATAGGCTGAGAGTCCATCATCTCCCCTTTCCCTTCTACTTACCATGGAAAGTAGAACACGAGCTAAAATCTACCATAATACCAGACATGTTTAACATCAAATCAGTGATTAGGTACTTCACTCTAGGGAACATATAAATGAAATAATCTTGAAAGCAAAAAGAGCCCTCCAAAGGCTCAAATAATATTCTATCAGATTGGCAGTGTCTGAAGGTATACACATTTCATGTGCAGCGGCCAAGCCAACCCCAGTACTGCAGAAAGGAGAAAAAGGATTCTGGCACCATTTCTTCCAGCTCCTCTGTTGGCCCTAAGATTTATTAAGGCTCGGTGGCTTGAACTCAACAGCTATGTTTTAAAATACTCACTCAAGCTAGATGGTTCTAAATAGAACTAGTGACAGCCAGGCGGGGGGAAAGGCCTGTAGGAACTTGCTCTGACACAGAGCTGATGTCTATAAACAGATTAGTAGAAGGGAGCAGAACATCTCTCCGCCTCCATAACTCTTACGTCTTGGCATGAAAATGAAATAAAATAATAGGAAAAAATTATTTCCAGCACAGCCCACCATTATTCTACGGATAGTAAGGTAAAGAAAAGTTTAGTCTGTCCTCCAAATGCTTGTGTTTCATTGAACGAATTTAGTAATTAATCATAAATATCCACTAATTAGTGTGTTAGATGCTGAAGGTTTGAGTGTGGGGAGACATAAAAGACAAAATAGACTTGGAAGAGGAAAGGACTGAAAATTGTGATCTGTGCTCTTACTTAAGAGGTTCAGCATAATTAATTCATAGTTCAAGCAGCCACTGCTAAAGCCAACTCCAGTTTTCATTTGTAAAAGAAGAGGGAATGAATGGTACGGTTTAAGAAATCCTGAAATTGTATGGAACTTAAGGTTTGAACTGGTGATTAGTAGGCAAGAAAAAAAGTTTTGCATTCTTTTTCCTTTACCTTCTTCATATAAGGCATCAAAAGGAAATGGGATAATTGAAGAGGCAGAAGAGAAAAACTTAAGTACCTAACTCATCTACTCACCAAACAGGTATAGAAAAACTGCAGTGGAACATGGCAATGTAAGCGGTTCCCAAATTTGTCTGTTAGAATCACTTGGAGAGCTTTAGAAAATTCCAAAGCTGAGGCCATATCCCAGCCCAGTTATTCACAATCTCTGGGGGAGTGGGGCACAGGAATCAATAGTTTTTGAAGTGCCACAGGTGATTCCAATATGCAGAAATATCAGGAACCCACTAGAGTATGGAATTACCGATTTATCACTTACTATACTAAAAATATTGATACTAATCGATTATTATGTGCATCATTGTACATGGGCATGTTATGTTTTAACATCAGTCATGATTAGTCTGCTTGCTAAGATCATTCTTGCCATTATGTTCTATCTTCATTTATCAACAGGAATTGGCAGCAATGAAACAGATTGTCACCAATATGCGCAGTAAGCGTTCTGAGGACCAGTTACTTCTTACTAAAACAGAAGCAAAAAATATGACAGAAGATCATAAATCAAAGATTTTAAATGTGCCTAGAGAACATGAAGACAATATATTTATACCCAAACCAACACTCTTTGTAAGTACAATCGAAATTAACTTAGAATTTTAATATCTCTGATTTTCATAAATATATTTTAAACTTCTTGCCTCTTATTCATATTGGTTTTAAACTACTTTTAATCGTTTTATTAAAAGGCCTCGAGAGAGAGCTGTATGAATCCCACTTCTGAATGTATGTGTTACCTACCTTACAGCTGATAGTGGGGTTTTATATTTTTAGTTAATATATTGGACTTGCCCAGAAATTAGCCTCAATGTAGCATTTACCTCCTTCAGCCTCCAGGACTTCTAGGAGAATCAGGGAGACATTTTGTATAATTTTTTAATTTATTTAAGAATAAAAAGGAATGCAGAATATCACCTGCCCCCTCTTATTTGTAAATTAGTATATTTTGCTCGAAGACGTTCTTCGTAAAGTATAAAACCAATTATATTAATATAAACTGAAATACATTAGGTAGAAATGTACAGGCACAGAAATCATTCAGAGAACAAAAAATCAGAAAACTTTGGATTGATAATACAGAAAATACTGAAAATGGTGTTTTAACAAATAAAAATAAGAATAAAAAGACAACAGAATCAAACAGGATTAACATTATTAAATATTACACTTCAACATCATTTCCCATCCTTTAATTTCTCAGAAGAAATGTGATTTTTACCATCGGAACAGAAACCAAAAACCAGACAGATTTTCTGTATGATACTCTGATTTCGTGAGTCCCCAGAATTTCATTTTTTAAAACTTAAAACTAGATGATTGTAAGAATTAGTCAAGTATAGGAGTTTCTGATCTAAGCTACTTCTGTA
Source organism: Neofelis nebulosa (assembly GCF_028018385.1). Lineage (NCBI taxonomy): Eukaryota > Metazoa > Chordata > Mammalia > Carnivora > Felidae > Neofelis > Neofelis nebulosa. Next base: position 196,291,463 of record NC_080782.1, on the reverse strand, counting down.
TACATTCAGATAATGCTCAAGATCAATGAGATATGGTGATTACTTGGTGCAACATCCTTTTAAAAAAAAATGACAGAGTTACAATTTAGATAAAATAAGGGATAATTACTGTAAGGATTCATGTGGCAGTAATGGAGGCTGTGCTAACAGGAGAGAGAAAACAGGAAGCCTAGATTGACCAGCCAGGAAACGAGACAGCTATACGGATTTCCGGATTTCCGCAGCTGTGTCCTGGGATATTTTCCTCTGGTAGCACACCAGCTTCTCTTTGTTTCTCTCCCAATTTCTGCTTACTCATAGTTTCTACTTCCTCATCAACTTGCACTTGGCCCCTTGTCTTGAGACATGTTTCCTTCTCAGATCTACTCTGTTATAACTTAGTTCTCTCTGTAAGTTCCAAAAACAAGAATCTGATTGGTGCAACTTATTTTTGTTGGGTAATACCCCTTTGTGGTGAGACTTGTTAAGGTTATTAGTCAGCCTATTGAATGGCCACTCGTACTAGTGAGCAGGGATCACATGGTACCAAATAAAGCTGCCTACAGCTATTTATTCCAAAGCACCGTGGCTCCGAAAGTGGGCTAAGATTATGGCAGACGATATGATATGTCTATTATATTATAATCTATAAGAAAAGAACAAACTGACTGCATAGATGTTGATGGGAAAAGTAAGGTCAGATGAAAACCACGAGATACTGCCAAATACTTAAAGCCTATCACGCCCTCTGATCTGCTTTTCTGACCCTTCTCTGTTCCAAGCAATGAACTATTCCTTCTAACCCTGATCTCTTATATTTCTCACTTCGGATGATAATGATTCTGATATCTTGACTGTACCCAGTGTATAATTAACAGTAAAATTTCTCCAGTACCTCAAAATAAGGTTATGCAATGAGAACAAAATTAAGAAGATTCAAAATATAAAGTGTTAATTGGGTGAGTTTTATTTCCTTCTTTTTCCCTATCTGTGTTTTCTAGGGGGGTTATGATAAACTTAATTTCTTTTATAATAAGGGAAAAATTGTCAGAAGTATAGTTCAGGGGCACCTGGCTGGCTCAGTCCATAGAGCATATAACTCTTGATCTCAGGGCCATGAGTTTAAAACAAAAACAAAAACAAAAACAAAAACAAGGTATGACCTCAGCTATACCCTAATGAAAACTGAAAGCTAATACTGTAAACCAGTCGCATCAAGGCCTTGTGCTAATGCAAAATTGCTCATGTGAATTGACTGGGTAACCAGGAGCAAACCATTTAAACACTCTGAGCTGGTTCTTGTCTGTAAAATTAGGGAGGAGATCATATGAGATGAAGTCTGGACATTTTTTTTTTTTTAATGTTTATTTATTTTGAGAGACAGAGAATGCGAACAGGGGAGAGGGGCAGAGGGAGAAGGAGAGAGAATTTTAACCAGGCTCCATACCCAGTGCGGAGCCTGACATGGGGCTCGAACTCACAAACCGTGAGATCTTGACCTGAGCCAAAACCTGGAGTCGGACACTGAACCGACTAAGCCACTTGGGCACCCCTGGACATCTTGTATACCAACATGCTGTGATTCTTTTTTGGCATTATAATTTTTACAGTTGCTATTTGAATATTTTTAATTTTCCATACCAATATTTTTCTTGTATCTTCTCTGATATTGTTAATAAGGAATTTATGATGCAAATATTTGAAAATAAGTTTTAATTATTTAATAATCTTAGTTTTATAGCAAAAATGGAAATTTTTCTTTCTTTTAATGTTTACTTATTTAATTTGATAGAGAACATGCACACACACACGGGAGGGGCAGAAAGGAAATCCCAGGCAGGCTCTGCGTGCAGCTGATGTGGGGCTCGATCTCACATACTGTAAGATCATGACCTGAGCTGAAATCAAGAGTTGGATGCTTACCTGACTGAGCCACCCAAGCAGCCCATAAAATTGGAAACATTTCTTTTTTCTTTTTTAATTTTTTTAATGTTTATTTATTTTTGACAGAGAGACACAGTGTGAGTGGGGGACGGGCAGAGAGAGAGGGAGACACAGAATCTGAAGCAGGCTCCAGGCTCTAGGCTCTGAGCTGTCCACACAGAGCCCAAAGTGTGGCTCGAACTCATGAACCGTGAGATCATGACCTGAGCCGAAATGGGACACTTGACCGACTGAGCCATGCAGGTGCCCTCAAAAATGGAAACATTTCTAACTTGCTTCTAGATCCTTTGGCTGAAATTATTTGCTATTGGTATTTTTCCCTGATGTCAGATTTAATGCTGGATAGATGGATGGATGTGTGTTCATATACGCATATTTTTGTATGAGGAAAACACACAAAACTACTTTTGCCTGGGCAATGGGGTGGAGGTACAGCTGTGATACAGAAGAAAAGGGAGAATAAGAGCTTGCAGCATTTTTCTTTATATGCTATTATATTCAAATGAATGTTTTGCAGTGCTCACGTGATATATAAGAAGACAGCCCCAAAAGGTGCATTTTATGGACAAGTGCTGGCCATCGAAATCGCAGATATGGCAAAGTTGTTTTTCAGGCATTTAATGCACTAACAAAGACTAGATTGAACCACAGAATGTAAATGCTTTAAGGATAGTACACTTGATCTTAGCCAAAAGGCCGAGAAGCAATAAATGCTTTAAAGATAGGAGCTGTGTTTCCATTGCCTTGCACAGCTCATGAACAGAGCTGATACTCTCAAATATTTGCTCGTTGAGGACTTAAAAAAAAAAAAAACGGTTATGTGCCTTCCTGATTTACTTATCTTCTTTGCTGTTAAAACTCTACTGGGTGGGAAACTTCATTGTTAAAACTAAGAGGACAGGGAGAGTGAAAGAGGCAGCTCCCAAGTCTGTGGTTAGTCCCCACATTGTGGTTAGTGCCACTTCTGCAACAGGCGGCACCATTTCAGTCCCTGTCATTCACAAACACCCCATTCATTCCCACTAATCATCTACTTTCTCTCTCAATGTAGCTTTTAGCTGTGCTACCCCTTTTCTCTAGCCTTACCTATCTCCTTTCTAGAAGAAAACTGGAGCTATTCTAATCCTCTTTGAAGCAACTTTCTTTTTTCCTTCCAGAGACGCACGGGACTACCTTTTGCTAGTTTTCTGCTACCATCCTTTTCCAAACCAGCATCTTTACTCAGGATTCATACCATTGTCACTATTTTCTTAATAAAAATGCAGATATGAGCAATCCTGCTCTTAGTCTCTTCTCCATGCAGATTGTAAGCATTGAAACAATAAAGAGCCTTAGGCTCTAGGGAGGGCAAGGAACATAATAAGAATGGGTAGCACCAGGGGCACCTGGGTGGCTCAGTCAGTTAAGCGTCCGACTTTGGCTCAGTTTATGATCTCACAGTTCATGAGTTTGAGTCCCACATCAGGCTCTGCACTGATAGTTTGGAACCTGACTGGGATTCTCTCTCCTTCTCTGTGCCCCTCCCCCACTCACTCTCTATTTCTCTCTCAAAATAAATAAATAACTTAAAAAAAAAATAAAAAATGGGTAGCACCAGTACATAGTGTATGTAGTTTCCAAATTATGAGTTTGTGGTAGGATTCAGATCTTAACTTAGATTGGTTATCTCAATGGCTAGCATCTGCTGAATGGTAAGGTAAGTTTATGTAATTTATACATAATGCTTATATGAGCACATGACTCTCTCCGTAGAAGTGATTTAGAAGGCTACATGTGGTCACCTGGAAGACAAAAAAAATGTTCATATAAGTACAATTCAGTTCAACAAGTTCATCCTGACTATATGCAAGAACCCATGCTTAACATTATAGAAGATATGATCATTTTGATATAGATGAAATCGGGTGGACTACTTTAAAGTAAAGAAAATACTAAGTTCTATGGGAATTTAAAAAAAAGAATAGATACTGTGATGTTGATGGGTTCCCGCAGAAAGTATTTGAGGTTGGCCTTGAAGAATGTCTAAGATTTTGACAGGTGACAGGTAGGGTTAGAGAGAGAAATTCCAAAGGCAGAAAAAGTACAGTATTGACAAAGTATTTTCAAATTTGTGCTCCTTTCCATATTTAATATTAAGATGTCTAATATGTGTTTTTTTATACCTTGACTTTATTCCTTTCTTACTACATTCTTGTCCCTCACTTCAGTCACTTGATGATCCATTAACACTTTCCTTAGGACAAAAGAGAAATAAAAGTAGATAGGATATACCTAGAGTAGTCAGAGTCATAGAGGCAGAAAGGGGAATGGTGGCTGCCAGGACTGGGGGGAGTGAGGAGTTATTGTTTAATGGGGACAGAGTTTCAGTTACACAAGGTGAATGGATGGTGGTGATAGTCACACAACAACATGAATATACTTAATACTACTGACCTGTAAGCTTAAAAATGATAACGATGTTATGTGTATTTTGCCACAGTTTAAAATTGTTTCTAGGTATAGAGGTTATAAAAACGATTTTTCTCCTCATTCATCAAAAGTGAGTTTAGCAGTTATTTATAAAATAGTAATTGAGTGAATGCAATATTTACATTTCAAAAAATATAACTTTTGGGGTCATCTGACTGGCTCAGTCAGTAGAGTGTGCGACCCTTGGTGTCGGTCATGAGTTCAAACCCCACACTGGGCATGGAGCCTACCGTAATCAAAAAAATTAAAAAGTAACTTTTTGATTCTAACATTGAATTCTAATGGCAGCTTCTTCCTGTTGTACTTTAGCTGGTAAGTGATATGCCCCGATTCGAGAGACCCCCCCCGAAAACAAACCACCAGAGTCCAGAGTCAAAGCCAAGCGGCAAGGGTCGTTTATTGCAGGTTCAAACCCGGTCCTCGACGCTCTCGTTGCCGGTGACGCTAAGAGGCCCCAAGCGAGGATCTTACAGCTTCTTTTATAGACAGGCACAAACAAGTTAGGGATTTCTTTTTTTTTTTTTTTTTAATTTTTAATGTTTATTTATTTTTGAGACAGAGAGAGACAGAGCATGAATGGGGGAGGGGCAGAGAGAGAGGGAGACACAGAATCGGAAGCAGGCTCCAGGCTCTGAGCCATCAGCCCAGAGCCTGACGCGGGGCTCGAACTCACCAACGGTGAGATCGCGACCTGAGCTGAAGTCGGACGCTCAACCGATTGGGCCACCCAGGCGCCCCAAGTTAGGGATTTCTTGAGGTTACAGAGCTGTTATTGGTTGACATTTAAATTTGAACACTCAGCAGAACTTGATTGGTTCCCGCCTTTAGGTCAGACCACAACTGGGCATGCCCTGGCTGGTTCCCGGAATGGGGCGGGGGGGGGGGGGGGGGGGGGGGCTTTTCTTTGCAGTTGTGAGTACACCTGGTAATTTTTCTCTTAGTCTCTCAGTAAGGTAATTTTGAAGTAAGGAATTTCTTTGTGAACATGGAAGGAGGGTGGTGAAGGTTGAACAATCTGGGGAATCTCTCATTTGGTTGGTAAGAAAGCCGGGTCCGCTGCCTGTGAAGACTCTAAATATTTATTTCTGTGATTCCAAGATTATATCTTTTTTGGAAAACAAAGTAATGATATGTAATAGACATCATCTTTTTTTTTTTTCTTTTTGCCTTTAGAAAAGTGGCACTGGTTGAGCACTAATAGATTCTTAGTTTGTAGCTCTTTTTCTAGATTCCAGGAATAATCTACCAGGTGTATTATGCCTGCATTATCATCATTCTTTCTTATTTTAAATACTTTCTCAATATGTTGTAATCTCCAAGTAACATACTAATTTTTTTTGAGATAGCATGAGCAGCAGAGGAGCAGAGAGAGACTCCCAAGCAGGTTCCACACTGTCTGTGCAGAGCACAGATGCAGGGCTTGAACTCACCAACCATGAGGTCATGACCTGAGCTGAAATCAAGAGTCAGGGGCGCCTGGGTGGCTCAGTCGGTTAAGTGGCCGACTTCAGCTCATGTCACGATCTCAGGGTTTGTGAGTTTGAGCCCCTCGTCGGGCTCTGTGCTGACAGCTCAGAGTCTGGAGCCTGTTTCAGATTCTGTGTCTCCCTCTCTCTGACCCTCCCCTGTTCATGCTCTGTCTCTCTCTGTCTCAAAAATAAATAAATGTTAAAAAAAAAAATTTTTTTTTAAAAAGAAATCAAGAGTCAGACTTTTAATCTGCTTAATAGACTGAGCCACCCAAGCCCCCCAGAGTAATATACTGATGTTTTAGTTGACTGCTTCTCCGTGACAATAGGTACCTATCTTATCAGTTATTTATCTCCAGAATCACATTGTAGTGGTAGATTACTCCTGATAGGTTTCCAGTTAATCCTGTCATTTGTGTGTAGCACAGGCCTCTGAGCTCTCCCTACATCTGGAGTACAGCTTACTTTAGCGTTTGTTAACACTCTACTCATAATCCAAAATTTTCACTGATTTGTATGGTTTCTTTATAAAATTGCAAATATAATTAGCCTAAACCAGCACATAAGAATTGAAGCTGTGTTCCATATACACATATAAAAAAGATTTCATGTAATGGAAACTGTGAGAGATCAAATATCTCGAAAGTCAATTTATAAAGAGGAAAAGCCACTAATGCCTGGAAAGAGGTACATTTGATTATGGCAAATCTACTTCATTAGCACATCTGTTAAAAGGAAGTACTGATGGGGAGGGGATGGAAAGGACTTGGTCTGCAGTGGACCAGACAGATAAAAGGAGTCAGGAAAAACTGTCTACTACTGAAATTCTTATATTGTCCTTTTTGGGTCTTAAGATTCCTTTTCAATATCAAAAGTTTTATTTACTTTCTTCCCATACACACATAGTAGTAATATTTTTTGTATCAGTTGATTGAAAAAAACACAGGTGTACAAATTATCTACCCTTTGCTATAAGCTGTAGCTTAGTCTACAGAAGCCGCTTAGAGATTTTTTTTGTCAAGGAGCCACAGTTAAAAAAAAAAACAAAACAGTTCACATTGTGACTTAGTGACCGTCACACACTTTGTCAAAACAGAATTTGCCCCAGCTGTGGCATGTACTCTGACCTTTTCTATTCTAGTCTGTTGGAGTTTTTTTAAGTGGATTTTATTTTTGCATATCTGAATTCCTGCTGTAAAGCATTTAAAGCTAAATGAGGTTTTTAAAATATTTTAATTTTTTAATTTTTATTCTCTTTTTTTTTGAGAGTGAGAGGGGGCACAAGTGAGCAAGGGGCAGAGAAAGAGAGAATCCCAGAAGGGGCAGAAAGAGAGGAAGAGAGAGAGAGAGAAGCGGGGCTCACCCAGTGTGGGACTTGAACTCACAAACTGTGAGATCATGCCCTGAGCCTAAATCAGACGCTTAACCAACTGAGCCACCCCAGTGCTCCAACAATTGTATTTCTTATTACCAGTTAATAAACTAGCATTCTGATTCTTTTGGATTTAGTTGGCATCTGCCACATTTTATTTTTATTTTTTTTGCTTTTGCTTTTAAAGATCTTATTTTTTTTTTAATTAATCTCTACGCCCAACATGTGTCTTGAACTCACAACCCTGACATCAGGAGTCACATGCTCTACCAACTGAACTCACCAGGTACCCCAGCCTCTGCCACTTTTTAAATCTCTTAGCAGATAGCACCTGCCCTTCCCTATGATTTCCTGATTTGGCCATGGAAGCTTCTTTCACCTTTTTTTTTTTTTTTTTTAAATATTGTGCATTGTATTCTTCTTTTTTTCTTTTGATGTTTTTTATTTATTTATTTTTGAGAGAGAGAGCATGCAAGAGAGCTGGAGAGGGGCAGAGAAAAAGGGGGACAGAGGATCCGAAGTTGGCTCTTTGAAGTTGGCTCTTTGCTGAGAGCAGAGAGCCCAATGTGGGCTCGAACTCGAGGACTGGAGATCATGACCGGAGCCAACATCAGATGCTTAACCAACTGAGCCATCCAGGATCCCCTTATTCTTTTTTTTTTTTTTTTTTTTTTTAGTAGGCTCCATGGCCAACGTGGGGCTTGAACTCAAGACCCTGAGATCAAGAGTTACATGCTCTACCGACTGAGCCAGCCAGGAACCCCTCTTTCACCTTTAGTGCTAAGGACTTTAAGGAAATACTACAGTGTTTTAATACAGATTTACATTTTAGAAAGCTAAGGTTAGAAGGATTGTGGACAATTAATTGAACACAAGAGAGAGCCAAATCAGAATTAGGAGGTCATACAGGAATTAAGCTAGAAACAATGACGGCCCAGTGAGGTCAAGATAGGAACAGAATAAGTTAAAAAGGTATTCAATAAAAGTTAAGTTTTAGCCTGTTTATAATGGGTGTAGTCAGTGAAAAGGAGAAATCTAGGATGAAGAGGAATCAAATATTTCTGGTTTCAATGATTGAGCAAAGCATGATACTGTTCACCAAGACAGAGACGATGGAGGAATGGGGGAGTTCATTTTGACAGACTGAATTTTAGTCACCTGTAGGAACCATCCTGTGAAAGTATCTATAGCTCATTAGAGCCACAGTGTAAAACGGGGGTGGAGGAGGGTCCACCGATTTATTTGGTGGTCATTGAACCTGGCCAATGGCATAGATAAGGTCAAGAGGAGTTGATCATTGATGTCACTTCCAACATTGTGTACATCTGCTATGGAACATAAAACAATATAAAAAAGATAAAATCATAAGCTATCATACTAATCTATGTGCCTACACATATGTATCTATATTTAGGAATATGGTCCTTCTTACTTTGAAGCAGATCTAAGTGGGAAAGAAGTACACTGTATACTTATTGTAATATTGTATAAAATAGGATGTTTTGATCGGAATCAGTGCCTTATGTATACAGGGTTCTGAGTGCTTTATTCTGTAACAGTCAACCTCCCCTGCTTTTTTGTTACTACTCTGTACAGCCAGATGCTTTTTAGATTGAAACAATTGAGCAGTAAAGCTTAAGAAGTACTCTGGCAAATACTTTGCAATTCAGAAGCTCAAAGTACAGTGATTTGGCCCCACTAATCCTTCAGTAAATATCCATCGAGTGGATAAATATCCATATATAGATGCATAAGACAAATGAAAAGAGCCATGTCCTTGATTTTTTGTAATTCTCTTTGAAAATAAAATCAATTCATAAATACTTACCTATGTGTGTGTTATGTACAAGCCTTGAGCCAGAAAACACAGATGTGTGTTTTTTCTACAGACCTACCAGATGAGAAATTATTTCTGAACCTTTGCCTTTGAGTATCCTTCCGAATTAAGAAAAGCAATTATTTCCTGCAATTTTACACACAAAGCCCCAGTATATATAGGTACTTGGTTCTCTGAATGGCCTCTCTTATTTTCCTTATAAGCATTTTACTTGATTTTTGTTTTTTTTTTTTGTTTTTAACAGACCAAAAAAGAAGCACCTGAGTGGTCTAAGAAACAAAAGATGAAGACCTAGTGTTTTGGATGGATTTGCTGTATCATTATTTACTCCTGAAGTTCTTTCTCTGATGAGCAAAAACTTTATCTTAATCATGGACTTGACATTTTTTTTTTTTAAATAACCAAAGCTTATTTTAAGCGAATGTTAAGTTAAGAGATTTCAGCCTAAGAATCAAAATGTATAATGTGCAGACAGTAGTCCACTTTGTATTTGGTTTTATCTATTGTGTTACAAAATAAATATCATATACTCTTATGATTTACATTTTGGAGCTTTTTTCTAAATATATAAATACTAGGCTTAAATGTCGTAACACAAATACCAAGACACATTACATTTTTAAAATTAAGAATCATTTGTGAAATCTATTAGAAGACACTTCAAATGCCCAGTGACGGTGGTCAAATATCATGTAGGCGAATATGAATTGCCGACTATTTCTTTGGGCTCTGTTTTTCCTTATAATATGATCATTAATCAATAAAGTCTAGTAGAAAATCTGTTACTCCGTTGGTCAAGTAAGAATTTGGTAGAAAGTCTCTTGGTACATTGGTCTAAACGGTGCTGATTCAGATGCAGTATGGACCCAATTTCTAGTCAGTGAGAAAAAAAAATGAATAATACTTTCTCTTTTTCTTGATACAAAACATGTCCCATTTCTCATTCAAGAGATAAAATGTAAAGAAGAAGGGGAAGGAGGGAAATAGAGAAAGAAAAGAAAAATATGTTTTTATAAATCAGGTTTTCTCAACCAGTGTTGAACATAGTGGCTGGATAATTCTTCGTTCCGGGTGGAGTTGGTGGGGGCAGTTCTCTGCATTATGAGATGTTCAGCAGCATCTCTGGCCTCTGCCACTAGATGACAGTAGCACCACCACCCCCAGTTGTGTTAAGCAGAACCGTCTCTGTCCTCTGGGGTAGCAAAGTCCCTCCCTATTTCCTAGTGAGGAACCAGTGATACCGATGTTGATTTCTGTAGATGTGAAACACAAGTACCATCTGTTCAATGTGTTCTTTGAAAATCACAATAGTGCAGACTGTTAGGTGAGTGAGAGAACAGAAAAAGCCTTTGATAATAGTATATACTTATAAATCTATCATCGACCTGAAGACCCTAATCTCATCTCCCCTCTTTGTTTCATTTAGTTAAACATCTAATATACTACTTTCTGCAACAAAGGTTTGTGAATATGACCTTTCTTAGGCATGCATGTAAAATCCAGAGTACTTATATGATTCATTAAAACTATATTAATTCATAGACATAATTTGTTTCCTTCTAAAATGATAGAAAATGTCTTATGTTCAATTCTAATTATTAATCTAAAAGCATTTTATAATTTATTTTAGTCAATCCATTATTATATGATATTTTAATATAAAGGGATACTGATTGATTACCCAAGTTAAAGTAATGATGTGATGGCACAAAAACAGACACTCAGATCAATGGAACAGAATAGAAAACCGAGAAATGGGCCCACAAACGAATGGCCAACTAATCTTTGACAAAGCAGGAAAGAATATCCAATGAAATAAAGACAGTCTCTTCAGCAAGTGATGCTGGGAAGACTGGACAGTGACATGCAGAAGAATGAGCTTGGACCACTTTCTTACACCAGTCACAAAAATAAACTCAAAATAGATGAAAGACTTCAATGTAAGACAGGAAACCATCAAAATCTTCGAGGAGAAAGCAGGCAAAACCTCTTTGATCTTGCCCGCAGCAACTTCTTACTCAACACGTCTCTGGAGGCAAGAAAAACAGGAGTAAAAATGAACTGTTGGGACCTCATCAAAATAAAAAGCTTCTGCACAGCAAAGGAAACAATCAGCAAAACTGAAAGGCAACTGACAGAATGGGAGAAGGTATTTGCAAACGACATATCAGATAAAGGGTTAGTATCCAAAATCTAAAGAACTTCTCAAACTCACCACCCAAAAAGCAAATATTCCAGTGAAGAAATGGGCAAAAGACATGAATAGACCCTTCTCCAAAGAAGACCTCCAGATGGCCAGCCAACACATGAAAAAATGCTCAACATCATTCATCATCAGGGAAATACAAATCAAAACCACAATGAGATATCACCTCACACCTGTCAGAATGGCTAACAGTAACAACTCAGGCAACAACAGGTGTTGGCAAGGATGCGGAGAAAGAGGATCTCTTTTGCACTGCTGGTGGGAATGCAAATTGGTGCAGCCACTCTGGAAAACAGTATGGAGGTTCCTCAAAAAATTAAAAAAAGAACTACCCTACAACCCAGCAATTGCACTACTAGGTATTTATCCAAGGGATACAGGTGTGCTGTTTTGAAGGGACACATGCACCCCAATATTTATTACAGCACTATCGACAATAGCCAAAGTATGGAAAGAGCCCAAATGTCCATCGATGGATGAATGGATAAAGAAGATGTATATATATATACAATGGAGTATTACTCAGCAATCAAAAAGAATGAAATCTTGCCGTTTTCAACTACGTGGATGGAACTAGAGGGTATTATGTTAAGCGAAATTAGTCAGAGAAAGACCAATATCATATGACTTCACTCATATGAGGACTTTAAGAGACAAAACAGATGAACATAAGGGAACAGAAGCAAAAATAAAAACGGAGGGGGCAAAACATAAGAGACTCTTAAATATGGAGAACAAACAAAGGGTTACGGGGAGGGGCTGTGGGAGAGGGGATGGGCTAAATGGGTAAGGGGCATTAAGGAATCTACTCCTGAAATCATTGTTGCACTATATGATAACTAACCTGAATGTAAATTTAAAAAATAAATTAAATAAATAAGTAAATAAATAAATAATAAAATCAAAGCTGTATAGGAAAAAATAAATGGTTAAAAATGTTTTTAAAAATAAACAAATAATAAAGTAGTGATGTGAACAAGGGCACAGAAGTAGGAAAATTAGGAGCTCATTTAAGAAATAGAAACTGCAGTGATGAAGAAATTGAGGAAGTCTTTCTGTCTCCAGATCCTTAATATTCTTCCCTCTTTCTTTCCTTTCATTACTTGGGGATATAATTCCTTGGGGAAAAAAGTTCCTAGTATCATTTCTTACCATAATATCTATTAATAAATCTCAGGGTTAGAATGTTTTGTTTTTTATTGAATTATATTTGACATACTATAATTTTTAGTTTCAGATGCACAACATAGGGAGTTGATATTTTTATACATTATGAAATGACCACCACAATAGGTCTAGTTACCTTATGTCACCACACAAAGTTATCACAATGTTATTGACTATATTCCATAGTTGTACATTATATCCCCATGACTTATATTATTGTATAACTAGAAGATTGTAGCTCTTAATCCCTATTACCTATTTCACCTATTCCGTAACTTCCTGCTTGATTGTGATACGAAAGCTTCTTGGAAGACCTTTGTGGATTTCTAATTCAGATGCCACTCCTATCAGAAAGTCTTATCTGTTCTGCCATAATAATCTGTATTAAATTCTCTGTACTTTATCTATCTTTAATTCTGCCTACCATGTTTTATAATAATTGTTTATGCTTGTCCATTTCCTTGAAGGCAAGAATTATTTCTTAGGCTTTTTTGGTCCTCGGTAATTTAGCACTGTGCCTTGAACTTAAGTAGGAAATGCTTATTTGATGAATTTGAGCAGAGATGAGATACAGTGATGTAAATCTTTATTTTACTAATGTCTTAAAAACTAGAGTGTTTTTTTTTTTAGTATCATGAAATCTATTGTAGCTCATTTCTTTTTTTTTTTTTTTTAATTTTTTTAACGTTTATTTATTTTTGAGACAGAGAGAGACAGAGCATGAACAGGGGAGGGGCAGAGAGAGAGGGAGACACAGAATCTGAAACACAGAATCTGAGCTGTCAGCCCAGAGCCCGACGCGGGGCTCGAACTCACGGACCACGAGATCGTGACCTGAGCCAAAGTCGGCCGCTTAACCGACTGAGCCACCCAGGCGCCCCTGTAGCTCATTTCTTAATGTCACTACAACCCTTGCCTTTTCTCCAAATTTGCAGACCTTCACTTCTTCACTTTTTCCTCCTTACCATTGCTTTATTATTATTATTATTATTATTATTATTATTATTATTATTATGGTAAAAGAAACATAACAAAATTTTTAATGTAGTTTTTTAAATGTACATTTAATTTTTAAATGTACAGTTCAGTAGTATTGACTCTATTCACATAGTTGTACAGCAAACCTCCAGACTTTCTCATCTTTCAAATCTGAAATACTCATTAAACAGCCTCTCATTTCCCCTTTTTCCCTCCCTAGCAACCCACCATACTTCTGTTTCTATGAATTTGACCAGTTTAGATTTCATATAAGTGGAATCATACAGTATTTGTCTTTTTATGACTGGCTTATTACACGCAGCAGAATGTCCTCAAGGTTCATCCACATTGTAGCATATGTCAAAATTTCCTTATTTATTGCTGAATAATATTCTACTGTTTGTATATAACACATTTTTTTTTAATCCATTTATCCCTTGATGGACATCTGGGTTGCTTTCACCTCTTGGCTATTACAAATCTCCTTATTTCCTAACTTTATCATAATCCTTTCCTGGCTTTGGCATTTTCTTATTAAAACGTAAATAAAACAAAATTAGCATAATATTCTTTTTTTTCCTGGTAAATGTTTTATGAAATGTTGCCCAAATGTAAGAGTAATGGCTACCATTATCAAGCTCATTCTATCAGCCAGTTGCTGTGTTACATGCTTTCTACTCCTTAATTTACTTAATCTAAACAGTAACTTTGCCAAGTAAGCATTATCTTCATTTTTAAAATGAAGAAACTAAGACTCAGAGTAACTTAATGGCCCAAGATCAGACACGTAATAAATAGAAGTGGATCTGAACCAAGACTGTCTAATTCTAATGGCCATGCTCTTTCCAGTATACTCTACTGCTTCTCATGCCTCACTCCCTATCCCCACCCCCACCCCAGTGGGACAGAAAGGAGGGGGAAAAATCTTGATTTATCAGCTTTCTCTGGAGGGAAAAAAAAAATGGATAAGATGTAGCATAGCTGAATTTTTATTCAAGAAAAATTTATAGGTATCGGATCTATTCCTAAAGATAATGTTCCAGTGTTAAAGGATTCTGACACTAAGGAATTCCGTGTTCTCACAGTTCTTACTAAGTTAATAGTATATAGTAAGCTTTTCAGAGCCAACTAAATCATCCATGCGTTAATTAATTCATGCATTCATTCGACAAACGTGAAACACTTAAAATGTGTAAGTCATTCAAACTTTGAAGTGTTTGTTCTCTTCCTTTTCCAAAGGGCTTTGAAAAAGAACTCTATGATGTCTCAAACACCAGAGAAGAGATTTTATCTTATCCTCAATGTAAGAATTTCTAAAAAGAACTATCACCCAGTGACCATGAGTACTCCAAATTCACTATATTATACCAGCAGTGGTTAGATAATCACCCATCAGAAAGTTTAAAGCAGGATTCCCAACCCCTTAGAGAAGGTTGAAGCTATTAATGAGTCAGATTCCCTTTCATTCATTCTAAGATCTTGCAAAGCTAAGAATATGCCAAAAAGGGGGCAGGGAAAATAATTTATTTTAATGTTACTTAGTTTAGAAAGTAATAAGTACTATAAATGCTTCAAAGAAAGATTTCCTGAGGCTTAGAGGTCACCAGACAAAGCTTGCCGGCTAGCTATCAAGAGTCCTCACTAGGTATCGTTTCTTTTGGTTGATTTACAAGAGTCCATAGTCCAGGTCTCAGCTCTACAGGCTCAGAAACTTAATTTTATTACTTAAGGTACTGAAGGTGACCTCTTTCAAGAGTATGCCCCACTCACTGGTGTATAAATCATGTATTTTGAGCAAGAAGTAAAACTATTCTACAGAATACAACTCCATGATCGGCACAGATGGAACATTCCCTATTTTCCCTTGGCTTCTGCAATACTGTAAACTCATCATTTTCCTCCTTCTTCCTCTTTTAGCTGATCATGAAACATGAGAACATTTCAGTTTCTTTTTCCCCTTAAATCTTTTTCCTGTTCTGTATTGAATCTCTTGATAATTTCTACTCCCTGGCTTTAGTTACTATATGCCAATATTCCCAAATGTATATCTCTAGGTCAAACTGTTTCTTTTAACACCTGACTACTTGATGTGTCTACTTGGATGTCCCATTGTGACCTCAAACCTAACTTGAACCAAAACAAAACAAAAACAAAAAACCAAAACAAAACTGAATTCACCAAGTTTCTTTTCCAGTCCCTCAATAAATGGTACCACCATCTATGCACTCTAAATGGCTCATAGCATGATTGTAGGAGTCATTCTAGACCCTTCTCTTATTAACTCCCAAGCATTCAATCACCCAGCCTTGTTGATCTGCCTCATAAATATTTCCCCTTTTTAAAAAAATTTTGATAATGAGAATTTCCAAGTAAACAAAAGGGCAGCATAAACATTGGCAGGGCGGGGGGGGGGGGGGCGGGAGACATATATGCTCACTGTTTGTGGTAATGGTTTTGTGAGTGTTTACGGTCTATAAAATTGTACATTTTTTTAAATGTGCAGTTTATTATATGTCAGTTGTACCTTAAAAATGTTTGAAAAGAGGGGCGCCCAGGTGGCGCAGTCGGTTAAGCGTCCGCCTTCAGCCAGGTCACGATCTCACGGTCTGTGAGTTCGAGCCCCGCGTCAGGCTCTGGGCTGATGGCTCGGAGCCTGGAGCCTGTTTCCGATTCTGTGTCTCCCTCTCTCTCTGCCCCTCCCCCGTTCATGCTCTGTCTCTCTGTCCCAAAAATAAATAAAAAAACGTTGAAAAAAAAATTTAAAAAAAAAATGTTTGAAAAGAAAAGGAGGAAATCACTACTTAGAAACCCCTAATGAAATAAATGATTCGGGCATCAATCACCAATGAATGCTGAAGCAATGAGATACAAGGATAATAGGGAACTTTACATCAGGCCATAATCACCTAAATTTTCTGATCAACCTTATTATCACTAAAAGTGGGGCAAGCAGAAATTATGTGCCTCTTGATGTGATATAATGTGAAATATAAAACAATACCTGTGCAGTATCCTTGGGAAAAGCAAACTTACCCTGAATCAAATCAAGTCTTCAGATCTAACTTCAATCTAAAGGCAAAGCAAGAAATAGATCAAGCTGAATAACACCATGAAGAAGGAATTGACTAAATCCAGAATGTAGGACGTTATGGGTATTGGAATGTTCAATGTTTCCAGGCCTTATTTGTACCCTCTTTGATAGAGCTGTGAAATTAACATTCTTAAATGGAGGGGGGAAATCATAAGCTCCTATTGATACATCCAATCTAAGTTAAGATTTTTGTAGAGATTTCAACTTCTTGACTCTTATATTTTGTATTTCATTTACTGTTTATGAATTTCTGTCACCAACTTAATTCAAGCCCTTATGTCCTCTTCCCTAAATTATATCAGTAGTATTCTACCTGATCTCCATAAATCTACTCATGCCTCTCTCCAAACCAGTCTCCACAGAACAATCTTTTTTCTTTTTTTTTATACAATTTTTTATTTAAAGTTTAATCTACAGTTTATATAAGTACTTATAAGTCATGAACTTGAAAAACAGAACAAAATACAATTGAGGTAGAAGTTAAGAGCACAGTGCCATGTTTCAGTAAATTTAATTCAAAATTGTAAATGACCAGATAGATGAGCCTTGTTTTTTACTAAACCCATGTTAAATATTGATTGAAATAAACAAACAAACAAACAAACAAATAAATAAATAATAAATATTGATTTCATATAAGGTAGAGAATAATTTTATTTTTCATTTAATGCAATCATGGCAATTTTAATCATAATATTGTACATCATTGGCAATTTTTAAAATTCTTAACTATGTTGATCATAATGTAACAGTTATTTCTCAATAGTTGCCAAAGGTATTTCACTTGCTACCTTCACAGACTAGAAGTTCAGAACTATGTTTTTTGTTTTTGTTTTTGTTTTTGTTTTACTAGCAAAATGAATTTGTTCTGGAATAGCAGATAAATTGTGATTTGGAACTAGAAAACTATGGTGAACCATAAGCAAGTTCCCAGAATTAACTTTAAAAACTACTGTATAAGGGGTTATTTTTTAATATAAAGAACTTACACAACTCAACACCAAAAATAATAATAATAATAATAATAATGCAATTAAAAATCAGGCAAAGGACCCAAATAGACATTTTTCCAAAAAAAAAAAAAAAAGACATAAGATGGCCAACAGACACATGAAAAGATGCTCAACACTTCTCATCATCAGGGAAATGCAAATCAAAACCACAATGAGATGTCACCTCACACATGTCAGAATGGCTGTCATCAAAAAAACAAGAAATAACAACTGTTGGTGAGATTGTGGAGAAATGGGAACCATCATGCACTGTTAGTGGGAATATAAATTGGTGCAACAACTGTGGAAAATGGTATGGCAGCTCTTTAAAAGTAGAAATACCAAAGAATTAATTTAATTTAATTAATAATTTAATTAATTAAGGGACACCTGGGTGGCTCAGTCGGTTAAGCACACAACTTCAGCTCAGGTCATGATCTCACGGTTCATGGTTTTGAGCCCCATGTGCTGGCAGCTCAGAACCTGGAGCCTGCTTCAGATTCTGTGCCTCCCTGTTTCTCTGTCCCATCCCCACTCATGTTCTATCTCTCAAAAGGAAATAAGTGTTAAAAAAAAAAAAAGTAAAAAATTAATTAATTTAAAATAGAAATACCATTTGATTCAGTAACTCCACTACTGGGTTTTTACCCCCCAAAAAACAAAAATTCTAATTAGAATAGATATATGAACCCCTATGTTTATTTAGAATATTAGAATAGAATTTAAATAATTATTTAAATAATTAGAATTATTTAGATAATTAGATAATTATAATAATTAATTATATATAATTTATATTTATATTATATTTATTTTATATTTATATATATTTATATATTTATATTTTATTTATATTTATATTATATATAATATAATAATTAATATATAATATATATTATATATAATAATTATGTTATATTAATTAAATAATTAGATAATTATAATAATTAAATAATTATTTAAATAATTAGGATTATTTAAAATAGCCAAGAGATGAAAGCAACCCAAGTGTCCATTGATAAATGAATGGAGAAAGATGTGGTATATACATAACAAGGGAATACTACTCAGCCATAAAAAGAAATGAAATCTTGCCATTTGCAACAACATGGATGGACCTAGGGGGTATTATGCCAAGTGAAAGAAGTCAGACAGAGAAAGGCAAATACCATATGATTTCTCTTATATGTTGAATATAAAAAGCAAAACAAGTGAACCAACACAGAAACAGACTTTTACATACAAGGGACAAACTAGTAGTTGCCAGAGGTGAAGTAGGTTGGGGTATGGGCAAAATAGAGGAAGGGGATTAAGAGGTATAAATTTCCAGTTATGAAATTAGTAAGTCATGGCAAGGAAAAGTTCAGCAAAGGGAATATAGTTATAATTATAATAACATTGTATGGTGACAGATGTTGAGCATTGAGTAATGAACAGAATTGTCAACTCACCATGTTGTATGCTGGAAACTAATATAACATTGTATGCAAATTATACTTCAATAATAAATAAAAATCAAATTAAAAAGATTGCTGTGTTGGCATAATATTAAGGTAAATGCTTCTAAACAGATGGACAAAAACATATACTTCATTACCCCCACTCTATAGATCCCAAAAGTATCCTAAATTTAGCCAGTGTTTTTCGTTATTGTAGTAGAAGTATGTTATACTTCCTTTATTTTCAAGGAGAATATAGTTTAGATTAGAAAAATCTTCATACATCTTTTAAACAAATTTTTGATACATTATTTTGTCTTTTGGGCTTTACTTTTATTTTTCTTATTTTATAGTTGAGCACTTTCCGATTCAAAAACATAACACTACCTAATACATTTAATTCTGTGACTAATGAAACAGGCTCTAAACTGTAAGAAGCAGTTTAGAATCTAACATATTGCCCCGAATGGAATGAGATGGAGTAGAATAAAAATGACTGTCCTCTTAACCCAGATACAATATAAAATGTTTCTTTTCTTCTAATAATGGAAATGCTTATATATCACTTATGGGGGGGGGGGGGGTAAGCTCTAAACATTTTAAATCATTCAATTCCACAGCATATAATATAACAGTTGTTTCTATTGCTGACAACTTCATAAAAACTAATAACATGTAGTTTCAAGCATAGAAAAAGAGTGAAAGTATATGTATTTTTTTTTCTAAAATGCCCTGTCCTGTGGAATAAATGGATTCAGAGCAGAGAAAAAAAAAATTAATTGCAATTTTGTCCTTCAAATAATCAAAACGTAAGCCCCCAAAGATGAGGATAAATCGTAGAAGCTGATCAAAAAACTTGAGTATCAGCTTTGCCGTTTTAGGGAAACGTTTCGAACACCTTTCAGTTAATTTATCATTATAGTTTCCTTCCTAGTAAAGCCAGGGATGGTGGGAGGACTGTTTGTCGTGACTTCTAAATATTTGTAAAACCTCGTATTATACTATTACTATTTATTTATTATACACTATAATTTTACTCTATCACCCTGTACTTAGCATGTTGATTCATAAAACCTTTGACACATTGTCTGTAATTGTAAAAAAACAGGAACAGAAGTTTACCCTCTTATGGAACGGTGTGCTCGTGAATGTTTAACAAGCGGCTTCCAGGAAAAAAAGACCCAGATCTGGTAAGACCAGATTTCCATGGTGAGATGCCATAAATACCTCCCCCGTGGCCAGCATCAAACCACGACAGTGGCTCTGGGCACAGGTGCCTGCGGAGCTGCTTGGCGGAAGCTGATGGGTTGGAACCCACACACTCCTGGGGCCCTGAGAGCGCAGCTCTGCGCGCCTTCCAACTCCTCTTGAGCTACTCCTTACGTTACTCTTACTTTTTACAGTTCCTTAGAGCCCGCAGCTCTTTCTTTTCTCAGGGTTTTCACCACAGGCTTCTTCCTCCGCCTGGAAAACCGCACCCTCCTTTCCGGTGAGATCTCCGGCTTCCCATGCACTTGCACTACCGGAGAACTGGGATCATGATACAAAATGTTTTGGGTTCTGTGTTAATGTAGTTCTTTAAACAAAAGTTTTCCAAACCACTGCCCTAGACAACACTAGGATGGGCACTGCCAGCGGATTCTCATTTTCTAGGTCTCCGGTCGCCAGTCCTGACCCCACCCTGGCCATTGTAGGCTAATTTCTTCCATCAGGTTACGGCCCAGTCCTTCCGTTCTGGGGGCCCGTGAACCTGCCTTCCAGTTGCATATCTGCTCTACTGCAGGAAGTGGTGAGTCTATCATTTCCCCGGCAGAGGACTACTTTATTCTCATGTGCCGCGATACCTTCCCTCCGTACCAGCCACACAGATGATTAGTTCATTTCTGTTGTTGAATGTTCCTCTTGTAATGTGATTTCGAAGTCCTCGTTCAGACTTCTAATGTTTTAACATCCCTCGTAGAAAAGAAGAATGTACCTCATATCTTACCTGTGTCATTTTTTTTTAGTGTTTATTTATTTTTGAGAGACAGAATGTGAGCGGGGGAGGGGCAGAGAGAGAGAGGGAGACACAGAAGCTGAAGCAGGTTCCAGGCTCTGCTGGATCCCACCAACTAGGAGATCATGACCTGGGTTGAAATTGGATGCCCAACCGACTGAGCCACGCAGGTGCCTCTTACCTATGTCGCTTAATACAATGGAAATGTGAGTCATTTTAGTCATCTTATAAACATTGTCTTTTTTTTTTTTAAGAGAATATTTTTAATGTTTATTTTGAGACAGAGAACGTGTGCAGGCATGAATGGGGGATGGAGGGAGAGAGAGAGAGAGAGAGAGAGAGAGAGAGAGAGAGAGAGAATCCCAAGCAGTCTTCACGCTGTCAGCACAGAACCTGTTGTGAGGCTTCAACTCACCAACCGTGACATCAAGCCCTGAGGCAAAATCAAGAATCCATTGCTTAACCAACTGAGCCACTCAGGCATCCCAACACTGTCTTTAAGTCATAGGATTTATTTACACCACTGTTATATATTTCCACTGACATCATTTTCAAGAAAGTACTATGAGATTCTCCATGGTCATATACTTATTAAGTCTTCTCTCTCTCCCTCCATTCCTTCTTCCCTCCTTTATCTTGCCTTTCTTTTACAATAAAACAAAACAAAACAAAACAAAAACAAAAAAAAACTTTCTGGGGTGCCTGAGTGGCTCAGTTGGTTAAGTGTCTGACTTGTGCTCAGGTCATGATCTCATGGTTTGTGGGTTGGAGCCCCATATCAGGCGGTCTTTGTGCTGACAGCTCAGAGCCTGGAGCCTGCTTCGGATTCTGTGTGTCTCTCTCTCTGCCCCTCTCCCGCCCACACTCTGTCTCTCTCTCTCTCAAAAATAAATAAACATTAAAAAAAAATTAAAAGAAGCTTTCTTCTTTTAATTTCCTTTAGTTAATATTGGTACCTGAATGAGAATGATCTGCTTTTGTATCTTCTTTGATCTGTTTTTGTATCTTCTTTGACCTGTTGTATCAGGTACTTATTGAATATGTATTTTCTATATCTAATCACACTTGATTCTCTGTTTAGTAACTATAGGACAATGAAAACATTTACTGAGAATCTAAAATTCAATACCTATCCCCTAAACCTTAAAAGTTTGTAGCATTTGTAATTCCTTAAACACCATCTGTTAGTGCTTTTAGTAAGCAAGTTGTTAATTTATACAGCAGAAATGTCACTAACATTAAAAAATTGTGCTCTAAAATGTGTTTAGACATTCTAAACTACTGATGACTTGTCTCTCATTACTCTCCTCACTTATCTGCAGTACTGCACCCACAGTGATAAATCTTCTGCCTCTTTTACTTCCAGTTCCTTCCATTTATTTCTGATATGATCATCTTGATTTACTATTATTGGTATGATTGGATCGTCATTACTGATTACTTACTTGTACAGTTCCAGGATCATACTATCTGCTCTGTAAAATGTTACTTCCACTTTTATTTTCTTACTTCTAGTATTCTATAAATTGTAAAAAGCGCTTTTCCTCAAAATGCTTTTCCTTGGAGCTACTACAAAGTTATCATCCTAAGGACCTGGAACAAATAATAAAAACATGTATCTAATTCCGGTTACCTTTGGTGACTATGCTATGCCCATTAGAGAAAACTCTAGGAAGGTAAAGAACTTCCCGGCATAGTCACTGGTATCCTCAGAGCTTAGAACAATGCCTTACACATGCTGAATGGTTAATAAAGGATGGTTGAATCAATGAATCTGGGGACAGGGAGGGAGGACACCCACGTCTTTCCTTGTGTGGCACTGAATGCCCACAAATATGTTTGTATTTCTTTTTTTTCTAAGATTTTATTTTTAATCTTGACATCCAACGCGGGGCTTGGATTCACAACCCCAAGATCAAGAGCTGCATGTTCTACTGACTGAGCCAGCCAGGTGCCCCAAATATATATGTATTTTAATTAATTGTAGACTTAATGGGTCCAGTTTCCATCCAGTTGGATCAAGGTGTATGCATTGATCAAAATAAATTATATGGCCAAAGACACCACATCTCCATGTGGGATCTTCAGTCACAAGTTCTTTATGTACCTGTTGTTTCAATAAAGGTGAAATAAAATTTAGCATGTGATTATTCTAGCAACTATTCATGCAGACAGGTGAATTGAGTATTAAAGAGAAAACACGGGGCACCTGGGTGGCTCAGTCGGTTGAACGTCCAACTTTGGCTCAGGTCATGATCTCACGGTTTATGAGTTCAAGCCCCGCATCGGGCTCTGTGCTGACATCTCGGAGCCTGGAGCCTGTTTCAGATTCTGTGTCTCCCTCTCTCTCTATTCCTCTCCTGCTTGTGCTCTGTCTCCCTCTCTCAAAAATAAAAACATTTTAAAAAGTTTGTTTGTTTTTTTAAAGCATACTTATTTGTTTTGGTTTTATAGGATCAGGAGTAAGTGGTTTCAGCAGAACTGTACAGATGTTGATATGATTTTCTTTGACCTCACAAATAGTCTTGAATTTAATTTTTAAATACAAAGTTCTTTTTTAACCTATTCAATATGTAGACTCCTTAAATTCCTATTTTGAAGCTTAGGGTTCATTCCCTTCCTTGTCACATACACAATGGCCCCTCTATTCCATGTCTGTTTTCTTTTATTTAGAGCAATATCTGAAATTCTTATTTCTTTTATTTGTTCATAGGCTGTCCCTCCTAAATAGAATATACATACCATGAAAGCAGACCATCTTATCTGACCCTGCCATATCCCCAGCACATAAAAATTGCTCCTGGAAATTGTGTTGAAGGGTAGGAAGAAAAGAAGGAAAGAAGGAAAATGGCACTTGTTTTCTGATTTTTTTTTTCATATTGAATTTTGGTTTAAAAAAATGCGTGAGTCCAAATACCATAGACTGAGTGGCCTACAAATATCAGAAATTTATTTCTCCATTCTGACTGCTACATAGTCCAAGATCAAGGCACAAAAAATTCAATGTCTGGTGAAGTTCTACCTCTTGGTTCCTGGGTAGCTGTGTCTTATGGCTGTGTCTTCACCTGCAGAAGGGGTTAGGGAGCTCTCTGGGGTCTGTTTTATAAAGGCACTAACCATATTCATGAGATCTTGACCCTCATGACCTAGTCACCTCCTCAAAGTGCCACCTCTAAATACCACCAGCCCATTGGGAATTAGATTTGAGCATATGAATTCTGGGGGAAAACAAACAGCTGTAGCAGAAAAAAAATTTTTCTTAAGTTTATTTATTTTTGAAAGAGAGAGAGAAACAGAGAGAAAGAGAGAGAGAGAGCAAGTGGGGCGTCGGAGGCAGAGAGAGAGGGAGACTGAGAATCCCAAGCAGGCTCCGTGCTGTTAGCAGATGCAGGCTCGAACTCATGAACTGTGAGATCGTGACCTGAGCTGGAATTAAGAGTTGGATACTGGGGCGCCTGGGTGGCTCAGTCGGTTGGGCGGCCGACTTCGGCTCAGGTCATGATCTCGCGGTCAGTGAGTTCAAGCCCACGTCGGGCTCTGTGCTGACGGCTCGGAGCCTGGAGCCTGTTTCAGATTCTGTGTCTCCCTCTCTCTGACCTTCCCCCGTTCATGCTCTGTCTCTCTCTGTCTCAAAAATAAATAAATGTTAAAAAAAAATTTTTTTTTTAAATTTAAAAAAAGAGTTGGATACTTAACCAACTGAGCCACCAAGAGGCTCCACAGAAAAAATGTAGTAACTAATTAGTTAACCCCTCCTCCCATGTTACTCAGAAAAACAAGGTCATTTTTCATCTCCTTATCTTTACATCTTCTTTTCCCCCTGATCTCAAAAGAAGAGGTGTTTCTCCCTCCCAAGCTTTAAAGGTGTTTCCAAACACCATTATACTTGTACTTCTTTACTTTATCCTGAAGTCCATGGGTGGACATGTGAGGATCCTGGAAGACTGGAAAATAAGAAATGCAGAGGGCCATGGACAAAATGCCAACAAATACCGACATGTGAGGATAGGACAAAGGAAGGAAAAACATAGGAAGGAGAACCTATTCACTCTCATTTACCCCTTACAATCTGGTTTCTGCCTAAACCACCAAATTAAGACTCTTCTCCCAAAAAGTGCTTAGTACACCTCCTATTATTTAACTTCTAAGTTTTCATCTCTCACTACTTCCTGTCTCAACCTGCTGGCCCCTTGAATAGTCATTCCTCAATGTTCAATCATGAGTGCTGTGTTTTATTTCTCTCTATTCTTCTTTGAGGAAAAAAAGCATTACAGAGAATAAATGTATCCTCCCTTGCCTTCCTCCCACCCACTTCCACATCTTTTACAAGGAGGAATTTCCCCAAACATTCCTGCCTCTTTCCACCTCCTAATTGGTACTTTTTTTTTTAATGTGTATTTATTTTTAATAGAGAAAGTAAAAGCGGGGGAGGGACAGAGAGAGAGGGAGACACAGAATCTGAAGCAGACTCTGAGCTGTCTGCACAGAGCCTGATGTGGGTCTCGACCCCATGGCCCACCATGGGATCATGACCTGAGCCAGCATCAGGCGGCCCAACCGAATGAACCACCCAGGCATCCCTGGTACGTCTTATTTAAGGAGCTGTGCTTGTATTGTTTTCCTTTTCCTGTTCATTTTGCCCACAAAAGAACCAGCCCATTCTACTCCTGGGACAGTTCCCTGCCCGTCTTATTCTAAGTCACAGTCATCACCGTGTGGCTGAGGGATAAGTCAGACATGGTGGGAGAGAGGTAAGGGCTAAGGGCTCACTTGGCCTTCACATTAAACTATGTCCTCCAATATAGATAGCATTTATCCATAAGAAAGATGTTATTTTAAATCTCAGCCTTTTCTTTCCCTAACCTATTTGTTCAGACCCTGCCTGGGCAGAAAGAAGCTATTTATTGAGCCCCACACATCTCCATAACATTAAAGATTTGTGTATTTATTTTATTTATTTTAAGTAAGCTCTATGCCCAACATGGGGCTTGAACTCTCAACCCCCTACATCAAGAATCACATGCTCTACCAACTGAGCCAGCCAGGAGCTCCAGAATTTTTTTTTCCTTTGAAAGAGATCTGTATACTCATATTGTGATATAGTGTAAAATGGCTTTTTCACCCTTTCTCCTCCTGAGATAACTATCTGGTCTCTGTTCAAACATACAGAACTTGTTTCTCCCAAAAGAGTCAGTGAAGAATACAAGGGGCTCCTAGATGGCTCGGTCAGTAGAATGTGTGACTCTTGATCTTGGGGTTGTGAGCTCAAGCCCCATGTTGGATATGGAGCCCGCTTTAAAAAAATAAAAAAATAATAAAATAGGCGCGCGTGGGTGGCTCAGTTGGTTAAGCCTCTGACTTCAGCTCAGGTCATGATCTGGCGGTTCCTGAGTTCAAGCTCCACTTTGGTCTCTGTGCTGACAGCTCAGAGCCTGGAACCTGCTTCAGATTCTGTGTTTCCCTCGGTCTCTGCCCCTCCCCCACTCATGCTCTGTCCCTCTCTAAAAAATAAACAGTAAAAAAAAAAAGTTTTAATAATAATAAAATAAAAAATAAATTAAATAAATAAATAAATAAATAAATAGACCAAAAAGCCTTCATCACTTTGGGAAAAAGGTGTCGGTAAAATATATTTGTTAGTACAACTGTATTTTTTTTTTAACATTCTAAATGATGACAAGTATTTTTCTGAGAATATGGATGAAAGGAATGAGTCAACTATTGTCACGTGACTTTCAAATTCTCTCTGTAGCCCAAAGGATACTTGGAGCCTCCTCTGCTTTCAGTCCCATGTTACCAGTTGTCTACAGAATATTCTTTCTTTATTTTTTTCATTGCCCTACACATTTTTAAATTCTTTGAAACTTTTTGAGTTTAAATAGAAGTTGTAAGAATAATGCAAATAATTCTCATGTATCCCTTGGCCAGATTCTCCAAATGTCAACATTTTATCACATTTGCTTTATCTTCCTCCCCCCTTTTTTGTTAGTGTTGTTCTGAACCTTTGAGAATACTTTGAAGATATGATTTCCTTTCACTGCCAAATGTTTCTTTCACATAAGCACAGGACAATGATCAAAATCAGGAAATTAACATTGATACAATACAATTATCTAATCTAAAGACCTTATTCAGATCTCACCAATTGTCCCAATCATGACCTTGATGGCAAGAAAATCTCTTGATTATTCACTGCATTCCATTGTCCTATCTTTTAAATCTCCTTTAATCTGGAATAGTTCCTCAGTCATTCTTGGTCTTTTACAACACTGATGTTTCTGAAGAGTACACAGCAGTTATTTTGTAGACTGTCCTTCAATTAAATGCTACTTTGATCTTCCCCATTTGCTTTAATGTGTCCTTGGACATTTTATGAACATTTTTAAAAGATGTTTATTTATTTATTTTGAGGAAGAGAGAGTATGTGAGCCGGGGAGGAACAGAGAGGGAAGGAGAGACAGAATCCCAAGCAAGCTCCGTGCTCAGCACAGAGCTGGATACAGGGCTCGATCTCACAAACAGTGAGATCATGACCTGAGCCGAAGTCGAGAGTCGGACACTTACCCAGGCACTCCTTATGAATATTTTCTGTGTTCATATTCCAGCAACACTTCTTACTAGATGATGATCACTTAACCTCTCCGAGTCTTAGGTCTTCATCTTTAAACTGGGATTATTATACGTGCCTAATGAGTTATGGAGACGATTAAAGGAAGTGATATATTTAAAGAGTTTACCTTCCAAACTCATCAAGTTGTATGTATTAAATATATACAACTTTTTGTACACCAATCATACTTTGATAAAGTGTTTGTTAGGTTTATTTTTATTTATTTTGAGAGAGAGAGAGAGAGAGAGAGCAAGTGGGGGAGGAGAAGAGAGAGAAGGAGACAGAACCCCAAGCAGGCTCTGCCCTCTCAGTGCAGTGCCGGATGCGGGGCTTGAACTCACGAACAATGAGATCACAACCTGAGCCAAAGTCAAGAGTTGGATGCTTAACCGACCGAGCCACCCAGGCACCCCTAAAGTGTTTGTTTTGGTTTTGTTTTTAAGAAATTTACCCAAGGCATGTTACAAAGTCATTTGCTTTTCATGTGATTTGATTTCGCAGCTCTTTATCATCTGGCCACCCTTACATAAATGTATTCTAATTTCCCCGTGTGTCTCTAAAAACGTTCTAGAAGGTCACTTGCTGGGATGAGCCCCTGGGTGTTGTAAGTGATGAATCATGGGAATCTACTCCGGAAGCCAAGACTACAGTGTGTACACGGTATGTTAGCTAACTTAACAATAATTTTTTTAAAGGACAAATAAAATAAAATAAATAATAATAATAATAATGGTGTTCCAGAACTACTTAGAACTCACCTAAATAATTGTCATCCTCATCAGACTATTTACTACTATTGAACCTGTAGTCAGTTAAAAGCCCTACATTTTTTCTGCGTAAACTTTTTACTCTTATTAGTAGTATTAGTCTCATTATTGATACCACTACCAATGCCAGGACTTATTGACCTGACCACCTGTATGTGTCAGGATCAGCACTGGGACGCTCCCTTAAATGGGCCCCTTTCTATTATGTAATTCTCCCAACTCATGAGGTAGCTATTACCTGCATTTTTGATGTAAGAAATCAGATTTAAATTGCTTACATCACAGGCCTTATAGAAGCGCTGGGATTTAGTCCCAAATGGATTTTTTCAGAACATAAGTATAGCCTTTTTTAAATTTCTGTATTAAGTATCATTTTTAATTTCTACTCATCGTCCTAGGCTTTTGGAACTTTTCTGATTCCTGGTTTTGCCATCAACGTGTATAAGCTTTTCTTCCCAACTTAGAGCTTATGTGTTTTCCCGCAAGTCATTGATTAAAATGTTGTTCAAGAGAGAACCCTGTGATAAATGCTAACATTTCCTTCTAGGTTGAAATAAGTCACTGTCTGGGTATAGTTTTTTCAAACAGCTATAAATAAATCTTGCTGGATTGTAGACTGCTTTACCTATAACCATCTTATGCACAAGAACAACTAAAGATATTTTTTTCTCATGCCTCTGGCTTCCCCCTGGCTATGAATCTAATAGCACCTCTGGGAAAGAAAAAATGCTTGTCTTAGTTTGGCCCAACTTGTTTATATTGAAATAATATTGGTCCCTAGTGACTGTTCCTTTTCTTCTTACAAATCTTCTTTTTAATAAACTATTCTAGAATTTTGCTGGAAGTGAATCCAAACAATAGCAGTTTCCAAAATTCTGGTCCCTGTCTAACAATGTCACTGAGTTGCTATGTGACCTGGAGAAGGTCACTCTTAAAGAATGAGAAAATTAAACCTACCATTTATTAAGCTCACTGTGCTAACTACATGTATTTGTTTTGGGCATGACGTATGCAGTAAATGTTACCTCTGTTTGACAGATGAGACTAGTAAGACTTGAAGAGATTTTCAAACTTACCTAAAGTCACTCAGGTTATAAATGGTGGAGCTGCGAGGTACCTTGTCTCAAAGTGCCAGATTGTTGCAAACTCCTTATGCTGTGATTTATTTTAGGACGTTCTGCTGCTACTAACTGTTCATTTGTACCAAATGGTATAGACTAAAAAGTAGATTTGCTTGAGCATGTAAGCACTCCCTACCCAACTAAATCAGCAGCACACCAGAAGGCAACAATTCCCCAAGTGTTTTTCAAAGGAACACTTGGTCTCTCCAACAGCCTTAGGATAAAGCAGTCCTTTCCAGTGTTGGGCATACGGCTCTTGCTACTGTGATTCTTCTGGAGATTCAAAGGGTTCCAATGAGCCCTTTAGAAAAGAACTCATCTAACTCTCTTGGACCACAGAGATAGTTTCATGAAGCAAATATGGCTTAAACTGTTATAGGTGTTAGTGTGTGTGTGTGTGTGTGTCTGTGTGTGTGTTTAATTTTTACTTTTTGGAACTCCAAGGATGTCTATCGAAAGACACAATGAGGTTTTTTTTAAACAATTTTTTTAACGTTTATTTATTTTTGAGACAGGGAGAGACAGCATGAACAGGGGAGGGTCAGAGAGAGAGGGAGACACAGAATTTGAAACAGGCTCCAGGCTCTGAGCTGTCAGCACAGAGCCCGATGCGGGGCTTGAACTCACGGACCGCGAGATCATGACCTGAGCCGAAGTCGGCCACTTAACCGACTGAGCCACCCAGGCACCCCCACAATGAGGTTTAAAAACATATATTCTTGGGGCGCCTGGGTGGCTCAGTCGGTTGAGCAACCGACTTCAGCTCAGGTCATGATCTCACGGTTTGTGAGTTGGAGCCCCAAGTCAGGCTCTGTGCTGACAGCTCAGAGCCTGGAGCCTACTTCTGATTCTGTGTCTCCCTCTCTCTCTGGCCCTCCCCCACTCATGCTCTGTCTGTCTGTCTGTCTCTCTCTCTCTCTCTCTGTGAAAAATAAATAAACATTAAAAAAAAATTTTAAACATATATTCTTATTTATATGAACCTTCCTCATTCATGTAAAGTTACCCATAAAGTTACGGTTCCTTAGCATTGGCAGGCTGGGGCTGGGAATGGAAAGCAAGGTATACTCTACCAAGTCTGAGCCCTGTGGGAACACGGTGGGATCCTGGAAACAGCAGATTAGCCCACAGCTATCCCTGTTTACATAGTCAATGTGTGTTTGCTCTGTTTGAAGATACTTCAAAAATAACAATTGTAAAAGAGATTACTGCTTTGATCAGAGAATCTGAATCTCCTTTGTTTGACCATGAATAATTGGCCTTTGTAATGTTAATACTTCTTTTAAGGAATATCAGATCTGTAAATGCACCTTAATTACAGGCAAGCAGTTTTGGAGGGAATTTGTGACAGCATTTTACTGAAGGTCTTTTCTAGTTCTCCTTCAAATCTAATTATAGTAGAAAGATTATTTTAGGCCAAGCAGTAAAAAGCTATAATTATTAGTGTTTTGATTAATGTTCACATCGGTCAAAATAGTTATCTTACTGAAGAGGAAGATTTAAATCTGTAAAATGTCCTATTTTTCCTATAAAGCACAGAACAAAAGGTAAAGCCTTAACTGAGATGTACTTGCTAACG
This sequence comes from Neofelis nebulosa, assembly GCF_028018385.1. NCBI lineage: Eukaryota > Metazoa > Chordata > Mammalia > Carnivora > Felidae > Neofelis > Neofelis nebulosa. Next base: position 196,260,447 of record NC_080782.1, on the reverse strand, counting down.
TTGTTAACCATAATTTTGCTGGCAGCTCAGGAGTCTTGTTTTCTCCAGTCTTTACATTTAAAAGCACCCCATGGGAATCCACAAATTAAACAATGGTTAATTCCTAAACTGTGCTGTTTTCATTTGAAACCAACTAAATAATCCCATCACAGTATACGAGTACAGCATGGAGAAAAGGAAAGAATTTTTGTTAAGTTGTTCTATTTTAACTTTATGGCATTAGGCTTAGTTTTGCATTGTCGTTGCAAGAAAATATATGTTGATATAGAATGTTAGATGTTGCTGAAGGTGTGAGGAAATGGGATTACTACAGTGCAGATGGGGTGATTTAGCTAGATATGAGGAAGAGTTTCTCAACAACAGAGCGAAATCTCCTTACGCGTAGGTGGTTTGAAAGTTGCATATTTTATGAAATGGTGTGAGGCAAAAGCCTGTGTGCCAAGCAGGGCCTGGTCTAAGAGAACCTTTCCATTGATTGGTTTGTTATCTTATGTCGTATTGAATCCCAAAATGGGCTTTTCTCCTCACCTGACTAGAAGGCTCACAACAATTAAGCACTTATCCCTGGTACTAGCTGCTACCTTTCAACACAGAGGATTTGTCTCAGTATCGTGTTAACATTTAAACTTATCACTTAAAAACTGTGGATAGAGCCAAGCACACCTGTATACCAGCGGAAATATCTCTGAAGTTTAAGCCACACTGAATTAGCACATTCCAAGTCATGCGCATGTATGCGTGTGTGTGTGTGTGTTTGTGTGTGTGTGTGTTTCCTAATTATGGCAGCAATTAGCTTTGCAGCATTTCATTCATTCCACGCAGCAGGGATGGAGAACAATAATCTTGTTTACCCGAAGCAGGAGACAGTATACCTGGCTTTGTTCCCTCCACAGCCTAATCTAAATGCTTTGCTAGATGCCATCCCACACAATAGAGTGTGACTGCCCCCCCCCCCCCCCCCGCCCCGCAAAGAACCTCCCTCTCCTGGTTAGTTCAGTTGTCACTGAAAACCTCTACAAGGTCAAGGAAAAACAGGTAACAGGCCATCTCAAACTTCATAAGGTGGCACATTTTATTTACATTTATTTCAGAGGTAGAGCCCACAGATACAGGAACCCTTTTTAAAAATCGTTTAATCTGTTAAAATTATCAGAGGGAAAATAATGGAACTCCTTCAAATTGTTGCTGACAATTAATGGAATAGAAAGGTGGCTGTTGTAAATGGCTCTCTCGCAGTAATGGGGAAGAGCAAATTATTAAATGGCCAAGTTATTTACGTTTGAAAATAAACTGCATCTCACACTGGGAAATCAGGTTACAGGCAATTCTGCGTTGCAACATGAACAGGTCATTAGTTTTAATTTTCCACAACAAAGATTTTAGGGTAATTTGCTTTTATTAGAATGGAGTCATTTCTCTCCTACGTACGTTATCATTCAACACCTCCATTGTCACCATTAGAGATCCCCCCCCCCCACTGCCCTGCAAATGTGTAAGAAGAATATCCTTGATTTTTTCTAAGTGTCTAAATAACATGGCAAAAGTTTTACTGCATTCAGCAAGGACTGAAACAGTAGGTGAGCGCAGCATAAATGTATCATCAGCATTGTACAATGCCAAACGTAATAACGCTAGGAAGGTATACCACCAGCATTCGACATGTTTTAGTGGCTTAGTGTACTTAGCACACGGTGTATTTTTCTACTGTAAAATGTAGGCTACTACAGAGGACGAACAATAATCAGTTATACATTAACCGCAAAAGGTCATTACGTGTGGCAAATGCAAGGTCTATTGATCAAGTAATATTTGTCAGTAGAAATGAGCCTCATTACGGAATGAAGTTCATGAAGGAAACCATTGTCTAGTGGGACAGCATGATATGTGCAAATCATCCCTTTGCTTGGTTTGAACATCATCAAGTGTTTGTCTTCATTTTTACAATATAATTTACTAACTTTTCAGCTAATCAATCCCTGAAGCTGCATTCTTCTGTTAAGTTACTGTGCTGCACAAATAATGATTAATCGCCTACTGTTAACTTTAAGACAAAAATTAAAAGAAAACGAATGGCACATGCACTTGTGTTACAAAACTGTCTATAAACTAGTTTCCCAGCATGAGCTGTGGTTTGCTCTCAAACTTAAATAACTTGTCCATGTAACCTTATCTTCCGGGTACTTCCTGCAAACTTCATATATTATGCAATCAAGCCCATAAATATAGGTACAAGTTAACTCGAATCGCTGAAACAGAGTTAACCACACACATGTAATTAAAGCTTTATCACCACTTCTATCATAAACCTCTCCCTTTTCTTTAAGAGATTTACCAAGCTATCATAAAAATGTATTATGGCTCTTTCTTTGCAAAACATGAACTTCTAAGAAGTGGCTTACCTCCTTGATTAAACGAACCGGACTGCGGCTTAGAATCCCATACTAGTGCGACATTTGTGTTGCTACATGTTAGGATAACCCGTGTATATCGAATGTCACAGGGTTGACATGGCACTGGTATTAATTATTCCCTACTTATTTTTCATGAAGCCCCAAAAAGGAGCCAAATAACTCCAATGATGACATATTACCAGGGGCATACAATTAAGCGCATTTCACCAGTTCACTAACTAAACCAAGAGAAGTATGACAGATTGCTTGGTGGGGGAAAAAGTGACTATATGGAAAGAAATATCTGTATTGGGAGAGAGAGAGATTGTCCAGGGATAGTATAAACCTAAAATAATTAAACAGGAAAATTGGAAGGATTGGATCCCCTAAACTGACTTAGCAAAAGTCTCAAGCAACATGATACTGATGACTCTGCTGATTTATTTTCGGGAACTCTTTCCAACTAGCATTATATCTTGTAGTATATATGCAGTATATTGAGAAACTACACTTAGTTTCATATATATATATATATATATATATATATATATATATATGTCTTTTATCATTATGGTCACATTGATTCATGACACTCTCCATTTTGTTAGACATTCTCCTACACTGTATCACATAAATTCTTTTTTTTAATATAATTTATTGTCAAGTTGGCTAACATATAGTGTATACAGTGTGCTTTTGGTTCGGGGGGTAGATTCCCGTGATTCATCGCTTACATATAACACCCAGTGCTCATCCCAACAATGAGCCCTCTTCAGTGCCCATCACCCATTTTCCCCTCTCCCTCGCCCCATCAACCCTCAGTTTGTTCTCTATATTTACATTTTTTTAAATGTTTTTATTTATTTTTGAGACAGAGAGAGACAGAACATGAGCAGGGGAGGGGCAGAGAGAGAGGGAGACACAGAATCTGAAGCAGGCTCCAAACTCTGAGCTGTCAGCACAGAGCCTGACGCAGGGCTTGAGCTCACAGACTGTGAGATCTTGACCTGAGCTGAAGTCGGACGCCCAACTGACTGAGCCACCCAGGCACCCCTGTTCTCTGTATTTAAAAGTCTCTTGTGGTTTGCCTTCCTCCCTCTCTGTAACTATTTATTTTCCCCTTCCCTTCCCCTATGGTCTTCTGTTAAGCTTTTCAAGTTCCACATAAGAGTGAAAACATATGATATCTGTCTTTCTCTGCCTGATTTATTTCACTCAGCAATTACCCTCCAGTTCCATCCACGTTGCTGTAAATGGCAGGATTTCATTCTTTCTCATTGTCAAGCAGTATTCCGTTGTATATGTAAATTCCATTGTGTATATATATACATACACACACACACACACACACACACACACATATGTGTATTCCATTGTGTATCTTCTTTACCCATTCATCAGTTGATGGACATTTAGGCTCTTTCCATGATTTGGCTATTAGACTATATTACATAAATTCTTTATACAACGAGTAAAAATTGGATTTGATCAGTCCATGTGCTCACTGCTCTCACCAGTCTATCCAGTGTGTGATTTAGATCCTAAACACCATGCCGTTCTTGTGTGGGATTCCCTCCCCCTTCTTGCTAGCCACTGTTTTACAGAACCTCGTCTTTTCTTTAAGGTTCAATCCAAGAATCAACTTCCACAGTGATCTCTCTCTTCCTTATTTACTATTCATTTGTACATAGTGAAGTTATTTTGTATTTATGTGTGTATTTATTATAATTTCAACCAGGTAGGAAGCTATTCCACTTAAGGACCTCGTTTTCCCCATAGCTTCCATGTTTTACACATAGTAGGAATCTAGTAAATATTCGTTGGTTGCTTTAAAAAAATTTTGGGGGGGTTGCCTGGGTAGCTCAATTGGTTAAGCATCCAACTTTGGCTCAGGTCATGATCTTGCAGTTCACAAGTTTGAGTCCTGTGTTGGGCTCTGTGCTTACAGCTCAGAGCCTGGAGCCTGTTTTGGATGCTGTGTGTGTGTGTGTCTCTCTCTCTTCCCCTCCCCACCTCGTGTTCTGTCTCTCTCCCTCTCTCTCTCTCAAACATAAATAAACATTAAAAAACTTTTTAAAAACTTTATAAGGAAATATTTAATCTGCTCTCTACTCCCTTACATACATACTACGGGCCCATGCATTTCTTCATTTTCTTTGTGTGATTGGTCTTTTGTTACAATTTGTCATTAGGTCACACCTTCTCCTAATGTCTAGGTTTCAAATCCTCAGCAATAAAATTGTGAACAATGTTAAGGAATTGATTTCCTCAAAATTCTCTAGTAGCACAAAGAAGAATCTAGTCGTTTTCAAGTTTCAAAGACACATCTCCAAAGTCCAACTAATTGCCTGGTATAAGTCTTTATTTCATGTTACCTGAGCTCTGTCTTCTCAAACACAATCATGGTGCTTGTTGGGATGTAACACGGGCCAAGTGAAGAGGAACTCTGGCAGTTTTTGGCTACAGCAGTTTTTGGTTTATTTGTTTGTTTTTCAAAATGAAAAGGCAAAACCTAAACGACATTAAAATAAGATTGGTATTTCATTGCTTCAACCATCTTTTTTTTTCATGGTTATTTATTTATTTTGAGAGAGAGAGAGGCAAAGCACAAGCCGAAGAGGGGCAGACAGTGAGGGAGAGAGAGAATCCTAAGCAGGCTCCACACTGTCAGCACAGAGCCCGACATGGGACTTGAACTCACCAACCATGAGATCATGACCTGAGTGGAAATCAAGAGACAGTTGCTTAACTAACTGAGCTACCCAGGTTCCCCTGCTTCAACCACTATTAATTCATGGTCAATCTTGTTTCATGCATACCTTCACTCAATGCTTACCGTGTGTGTGTGTGTGTGTGTGTGTGTGTGTGTGTGTGTGTTTGCATACACGTGTATGTGCTCTTCATTCAGACATGTATTTTCTTTTAGTGCTCTACTCGGCAGAGACCAGGCTGGGGAAACACAGATGAACACAACATGGAATATAATGAAAATAAATTTGATAAGTGCAATGGTGGTGATGGTACCCAGGACATCAAGACCACCGTGACAGAGAAATGATAGGTTCATAAAGGCTGGGGGGAGGGATGTGTTTTAGCTATGATGGAATTTCTTTGTGGGTTTGTGATGGATTCTCCTGGAATTAACTGTAAGTCGGCTAGAAATAAATGTCTGTGAAAACCAGTCCCAGAAAATAGGATCTCATCTTTTGAAGTAAATCAAATAGTTCCCAAACTTTTATTCTTATTTCAAAAGGATTTTAAACTTACATAAAACGTTGTAAGAATAAACAAAGAATTGCCATGTACCTTTTACTTCAGATTCACCAATCCCACCATTTTGCCACATCTGCTTTATGTTTCTCTCTCTCTTCCCCCACCACACACATTTTTATGGGGGGGGGGCATTGATTAATTCCTCTGTTAGTTGCAAACATCATGGCTCCCCTTTTTTTTAAACGTTTTTTTTTTTATTTTTGAGAGACAGAGAGACAGAGCATGAGCAGGAGAGGGGCAGAAAGAGAGGGAGACACAGAATCTGAAGCAGGCTCCAGGCTCTGAGCTGTCAGCACTGAGCCTGATGTGGAGCTTGAACTCACAAACTGCGAGATCATGACCTGAGCTGAAGGCAGACGCTTAACCAACTGAGCCACCCAGGTGCCCTGCAAACATCATGGCCCTTTATCTGTAAATATTTAGAATGCATGTTCTAAGAACAAGAAAATTCTCCGGGTATCTGAGTGGCTCAGTTAGTTGAGGGTCCGACTTTGGTCAGGTCAAGATCTTGTAGTTCATGAGTTCGAGCCCCATACCAGGCTCATTGCTCTCAGCTCGGTGCCTGCTTCACATCCTCTGTCCCCCTTTCCCTCTCAAAAATGAATGGACTTTAAAAAAAAGAAGAAGAAGAAGAAGGATATTCTCTACTTTTAAAAGATTTTATTTTTAAGTAATCTCTACACCCAGCATGGGGCTCAAACTTACAAACCTGAGATGAAGAGTTGCATGCTCTACTGACTGAGCCAGTCAGGCACCCTAAGGATATTCTCTTCTATAGAGTTACATTATAAAGTTGAAAAATGTACCATTGTCCATATTCACATTTTGCTCATTCCCCAATAATGTTCATTACAAACAATGCTGCAATAAAGATTCTAGTAAGTCTTCGTGCACATTTAAGTGATTTTAAGGAATGAATTCCTAAAAGTAGAATTTCAAAGTATAGGACAATTTGATTTATAGCCCACATTGAAATTTTGCTAATTTACACTCCATATTCAAATTTTGGTAGTTACCCCAACAATGTTTATTATGACAATCTCCCCCACCACACCGAGATCAATCAGGATTATCTATTCCTTAAAAAATAAACTGTGGCTGAGCCTTTCTTAGTTTTTCATGATATTTACATTTCTGAAGAGTACAGACGTGTGGGCTTGTAGAAAGTTCCTGAGTTTGAGTTTGTCTGATCTTTCCTCATGGCTGGAGTCACGGTATGAATTTTGGGTAGGCATACAAGGTAAGCAATGTTGCATCCTTCTCAGTTCATCACATCAGGAAGAACATGAAGTCAGTTTGTCCCATTAATGATGATGTAATTGTTTTAGGTAAACTCTACCCCCAAAGTGGGGCTTGAACTCATGACCGTAATGTCTAGAGTCACATGTTCGACAGACTGAGCCAGCCAAATGCTCCTAATGATGCTAATTTTGTTAATTTGCTTAAGGTAATGTCTGCCAAGTTTTGCCATTGGTCAGTTACCGTTTTTCCCATGGTAACTAATACTTCATCTATGCGGAATACTTTACAACTATGTAAATATCTTATTGCTCATCAGAATTTTATCCAATTGTTTTAGCCTTCATTAATTCTTGAATGAATCAATTAGTATGATGTTGATGGTAAATGGTGATGTTTCTCTTTTTTCTTCTACATTTTAGAAGACATTCTATCAAAATTTTATTCTTAATTTTACCTTTTATATCTATAATGAATAAAATTGAGTTCACCATACATCAGTTGCTTATTTTGTATGGGATATTGTGCTATGAGACACAACAAGGAACTCAAAGACAAGACCAATGGGTCCTGCAGGAGCGTATGATTTGTTGGTGGAGGTGGATGCAAGGCAGATGGTAAGAAAAGCTTTACTAGGAAGCTAATGGGAAGGGGAAGAAACCAAAAAAGGGTTATGTTATTTTATTTTATTTTACTTTTATTTTTAAGTAATCTTTACACTCAGTGTAGAATCCAAACTCACAACTCCAAGATCAAGAGTTGCATTGCTCTACTTGCTAAGCCAGCCAGGTGCCCCAAAAGAGGGTAATTCTTTTTTTCTTTTTTTTTTTTAATGTTTATTTATTTTTGAGAGAGAGAGAGAGAGTGGAGGAGGGGCAGAGAGAGACAAGGAGACAGGATTCAAAGCGGGCTCTGTGCTGATAGCAGAGAGCCCAATGCAGGACTCGAACTCTTGAACCATGGGATCATGACCTGAGCTCAAGTCTGAAGTCTGAAGTCGGAGTCTTAACCAACTGAGCCACCCAGGTGCCCTGAAGGTAATTCTTATTGGAGCATATGGAGTGATGTTGGGAGAGAGGTGAGATTTTAGTTGGGCTTATGATATATGGTTTTTTGGTCAAAGAAAGACATTACAGTTGGAAGGAGCCACCAGGATATTTGGGAAATGACAAATAATTCCTATGGTGAGAGCCTAAGGTTCCTGGGAGAAGAGGCAAGGAGGCATAGTAGGATTTCAGGTTGGAAAGACAAGCTGAAGTCCAGCACAACGTCCCACTCTGAAGAGTTTTGACTCTAGTTCATTGACTGCGGGAAGAAATGAAACATTACTTTTCAGATGACACTGAGAGCAAGGGACTGTGTCTTATTCATCTTTATAGTTCCAAGGCCTATACTAGTGCTCAGCACGTAGAGTGTGTTTGATAAATGTAAGCACCAAAGTGCAGGATGATTTGGAATAAGGACTGGTGTGTGTGTGTGTGTGTGTGTGTGTGTGCACGTATGTGTTTTATATGTGGATTGAGATCATGATCAGGAGGTGGGGAGATGAAGGGGACCTTAATTCAGAAATCAGATATCTATTGAATAGTTTATAGAAAATGTTTTTTTTTAATATATGAAATTTATTGTCAAATTGGTTTCCATACAACACCCAGTGCTCATCCCAAAAGGTGCCCTCCTCAATACCCATCACCCACCCTCCCCTCCCTCCCACCCCCTCATCAACCCTCAGTAGAAAATGTTTTAAATATCAAGTTCCTAGAAGACCACCAACCTTGCCCTACCCTCCAACATTAATTTTGAATTCCCAGTAAGCAAGTTTGGGATTATCTTTGAACAACTTTGGGTACCAGGAAGGGGAACAAGGGGAAAGGTAGTATAAACATCTCACTAGAAACTAGTTCATTCTATATCTTCTCTATGAATATTTTAGAATAAAAAAAAAAACAAACAACACAAAAAGCTCTTAATTTTTTTAAATTTTATTTCATTTTTTATTAACTTGTTTTATTTTTTATTTTTTTAAATTTACATCCAAATTAGTTAGCATATAGTGCGACAATGATTTCAGGAGTATATTCCTTAGTGCCCCTTACCCATTTAGCCCATTCCCCCTTCCACAGTCCCTCCCATAACCCTCAGTTTGTTCTCCATATTTAAAAAAATTTTTTTTAATGTTTTTATTTATTTTTGAGACAGAGACAGAGCATGAGCAGGGGAGGGGCAGAGAGAGAGGGAGACACAGAATCTGAAGCAGGCTCCAGGCTCCGAGCTGTCAGCACAGAGCCTGATGCAGGACTCCAACTCACAGACTGTGAGATCATGACCTGAGCTGAAGTTGGACGCTCAACGACTGAGCCACCCAGGCGCCCCTGTTCTCCATATTTATGAGTCTCTTCTGTTGTGTCCCCCTCCCTGTTTCTTTATTATTTTTGTTTCCCTTACCTTATGTTCATCTGTTTTGTCTCTTAAAGTCCTCTTATGAGTGAAGTCATATGATTTCTGTCTCTGACTAATTTCACTTAGCATAATACCCTCCAGTTCCATCCACGTAGTTGCAAATGGCAAGATTTCATTCTTTTTGATTGCCAAGTAATACTGCATTGTATATATATACCACATCTTCTTTATCCATTCATCCATCGATGGACATTTGGGCTCTTTCCATACTTTGACTATTGTTGATAGTGCTGCTATAAACATGGGGGTGCATGTGTCCTTTTGAAACAGCACACCTGTATCCCGGAGATAAATGCCTACTAGTGCAATTGCTGGGTTGTAGGGTAGTTCTATTTTTAGTTTTTTGAGGAATCTCCATACTGTTTTCCAGAGTGGCTACACCAGCTTGCATTCCCACAAAAAGCTCTTTAAAGATGCATATAAACTGGGACACCTGGGTGGCTCACTCTGTTAAATGTCCGACTTCAGCTCAAGTCACGATCTTGAGGTTCTTGGGTTCAAGCCCTGAGTCGGACTCTGTACTGACAGCTCAGAGCCTGGAGCCTGCTTCAGATTCCGTGTCTTCCTCTCTCTCTGCCCCTCCCCCACTCACTCTGTCTCTCTCTCAAAAATAAACATTAAAAAAAATTTTTTTAAAGATGCATATAAACTAGCTTTAAGAGTCTATGCATTTTGTCAAAACGCTGTAAACAATCTAATCCATGTAATAGAAGAAAACAAACCAAGAAAATAAAATGAGATACACAAAATAACTTTGAGTAAAAATCATTGCGGAAGTCTTGCTGATCACTTAAGAAATAAATCATATTTATATCTACGTTTCAAACCCTCAGGTTGTCACTTTCCAACTTCAAACTTTGTAATGTCGCCTCAGCTTGTTTATTCTGCAGTGAATCTTGAAAATCTAGTAGCTTGGTTAATAAAGTTTACATATTTTCACAGCACAGTGTGGTGGCAAATTGTGGCTTTACTTGTTGCTTTCAAATGGAAAATCGTTTCTTTTAAGACTTTTTTTTTTTTTAGTTTTTAAGTAATCTCTACAGCCAAAAGGGGGCTTGAACTTACAACCCTGAGATCAAGAGTCGCATACTGCACCCACTGAGCCAGCCGGGTGCCCCTCAGATGGAAAACCATTTGATCACTACCTACAGTCCGAATGAACACTTAATTGTGTAAAGGTGATATTTATATATGTTTTTATTAAAAACATTTATTCTGATTCTTAACGGAACACATGGGTATTGTGGAAAATTTAGAAAATATTGAAAAAGAATGAAAAACTACCATTTAACCATCCAGTGGTAGCCACCAAAACACAAACATTTTGTGCTTCTTTTCGTCTTTATGTGTGTGTGTTTATAAAAGCTCTTCATTTTTTTACGTGATATATTGTGGATTTTTTCTCATGTGACTAAATATTTTTTATGTTTATTTATTATTATTGTTGTTTTTAAATTTTTTAATGTTTATTTATTTTTGACAGAAAGAGAGAGAGAGAGAGAGAACATGAGAGGCGGAGGGGCAGAGAGAGAAGGAGACACAGAATCCGAAGGAGGCTCCAGGCTCTGAGCTGTCAGCACAGAACCCGACGTGGGGCTCGAACTCACAGACTGCAAGATCATGACCTGAGCCAAAGTCAGAGGCTTAACTGACTGAGCCACCCAGGTGCCCCTATTATTTTTTAAAGCATTTATTTTTGGAGCGCCTGGGTGGCTCAGTCGGTTGAGCGTCTGACTTCGGCTCGGGTCATGATCTCACAGTCCGTGAGTTCGAGCCCCGCGTCGGACTCTGTGCTGACAGCTCAGAGCCTGGAGCCTGCTTCAGATTCTGTGTCTCCCTCTCTCTCTGCCCCTCCCCTGCTCATGCTCTGTCTCTCTCTGTCTCAAAAGTAAATAAAAACATTAAAAAAAGTTTAAAAAAAAAAGAATTTATTTTTAAGTAATCTCTACACTCATGTGGGGCTCAAACTTAGCCCTGAGATCAAGGTCACATGCTCTTCCTACTGAGCCTGCCAAGCACCCCAAAAGAACCAACTTGTGGTGGGGGTGATTTTCTCTACTATAAATATTTTTTAATAATGTGATTTCTGACAGCAGAACAACAGTCACTGCATGGGTATATTATTGAATTATTTTCCTGGTGTTGGTCACTTGGGATATTTCCAATTTTATTTGTTTTTATATATGTAATATGTAATATATATTTCCTAGAGGGGGAATTATCTGTCATTTTAAAGATTATTTCCATTTTAAAAAACATTCTTATTTACTTATTTATTTAAGTAAGCCCTATGTCCAGTGTAGGGCTTGAACTCAAGACCCCGAGATCAAGGCTCACACACTCTACCTATTGAACCAGCCAGAAGCCCCAAGGTTGCTCCGTTTTTAGCCATCTTCATGCTCATTGTCAAATTATCCTCCTCAAAAGTTATATGAGTTTACTTGACCATCACCAGTGGATAGAAGTCCTGAAGAGCCAGTATGGGTCTTAGCACTGCACATTTCATTGACAAATTAACCTCCAAAAGGGTACTGTGCAGTTCATTTGAGCATTCACTGTGCACGGCCCCACGGTAGGGCCATGACTGCTTTTGTCAGCACATGTGTAGCAATTGGCTCAAAACATCACTCATTGTGATGCTGGCGATGTGGCCTCCTTAGTGTTCCAAAAGATTGTTTGGTATGACGGCCTCAGTTCAGGGTTTTTCTCTAACCTTTCCTATCACGTTTGAAGTCAGAATTCAAACACTGTACAGTTTGAGCTACAGTATGCCTGGCCTATAACTTGGTTCAAGGCATTTATATTTATGTCATTTTTGTCTGCTTATTATACTAACAAGGTGGAAAAAGCTATCCCAGTCCCTCCCACAAGGTAAAATTCTGGTTTGTTTGTTTTGTGTGTGTGTGTGTGTGTCTATTACTAGAGTTTTAAAAATAGGTTAGATAAATAACAGTACATTTAGGATTAAGTACACACAGAGTTTTATGAGATAGTTCATAAAGAATATATTTAAATTCAAACTTAATATAAACTTTTATTTCTTGAGAAGTGTGGTGGGAGATAGTGCAAAAGTAGACTATTAACTTTTTTCTTAAGATAACCTGTTAATTTAGACACAAAAAAGGTATATTAATCCTATTTAAATTACATATTTTTTCAACAAAAGGGATGAAAAGGCCATCTTTTCTTGTGTCTGTTAACCTTTGAGTCAAAATGGTTGGAATTCTGACTCCTCTCAGTTGAAGCTGCCATCTACCGTGTCCTTTTCTCAATGACTTTTTATTTAATTTGAAGGGCGGCTTAAAACAGTTCCATTAATGAAAACATTAAAAGATTAAAAACGTGAAATGTTTCAGAGGACAATAATTTTGTTTTTTTATGTGTCTATTGATACAAATTCGAACACTTGGTAGGCTATCAATATCAAGAAAGTCATTTTAAATCGAATGATCTTACCCCAGAGAAGATTATACTCCCTTAGAAAAAAGGATTTTTTACTCATTCTCGTGCTTTTCCTGTAGTTCAATATCACTTGGTAATTTGATTCTGAATTTATGGAAATGGAATATTCCATGAATATTTTCCAAAGTGAATAAAATGTCTAAAATTGTCCTCATTTCAAGCTCTCCCTGACATTTTGGCTGAACAACTGAACACAGATACTTTTTTTGCCGTGTCTTCTTATGAACGTTGCCCGAGTGATAGCTTCATATTTCTCTCATCTCATCATTCAGAAGCTATTTATCCATGTTTTTCCACTGCCTCCTTTAAGTCTCCTCCCTGCCCCCCCATCACTGAATGCCTGTTCAGCCCCCACACATTCAGGCGTATTTATTCCCGTAAAGATAGTGACACTTATGGTTTATTCTAAGACTAAATCTGTGTTGCCCAGTGACTAAGGACTTAAGCATGCACACTGCTTCTACGCTTACCCTCCTACCTAACTTGACGACTCAACTTTATTTTTTTCCCTCAGAATTTTCTGTTTTGGCACAGTTCAGTTAACATACCACTGCCAGGCCACTAATTGATTTCTGAAACCTGACATTTGTTTTTTGTTTTCTCCTATCTTCCCTAATGGTACAGCACTACTAAGCAGGAAGGAATGCAAAGAACTAGAAAGTTCAAAGTAATTGAGGATCTGTCCATTCACCCTGTCTGGCGTCATGCCAATGTAGAACCTGGAACATTTGAAAAATATTTATCAAGTTTTAACCCTTTTTACTAAGGTTGATGAACCAGGTTTTCAGCGGTAGCATTTGTGTTAACAGCAAGGCAGCTTCGTTGAACATATTCCTTATAGGTTCAGAATCGCATGGCAAATGTCTCAGAAAAGGATTACTTTCTGATTTCTGTGCTATTGTACAGGGCTAAGCTAGTCATTTTCTGTGAGACTGCCGAGCCAGGCATTTGAGAGAAACCATTACTTAAAAGTGGCAGCCCTATGTTATGAATCCTTATGTCAGAAATGAAATTTAAATAAATGCTACTAGAGTTGAACAAAAAAAGATTGTATTCCACTTTTCTACCAAAAGTTGTGAACACAACAGTAGCTAGGTTTGTATCTGTATTCATTACGAAAAGTGGAAATGTGAAAAAAATTAACAGGACTTCACAAATATTTTATTAAAAGCTTACCAAATGGCTGGGTTTTGTTTTGTTTTGCTATTGAGAAAGCATTTGCAAATGAAAGCATGTTAAAAAATGGTGTGAGATATACCAATATTTCCAGTAAAGTAACTGGATTTTATGGCAGTGAAAACGTAGGTTGAGATAACAGGCCACTGATGCTCTGATAAAAAAGACAAAAGAAAATGTTTAGAGAGGCTTAGAGGCAAATTAAAATATAAATAGGTACCAAATCGTATTGAACCTAAGTTAAAAAGAGTATGAAAGTTCTCTTAAGGCGTTATCACACTCAGTTTTGATCATGTTATCAGCATTATAACTAAACACCTTTCAATTTTCAATTTTTAAAAAAAAGTAATATTAAATCCCGTACCAATTCTGTAATGTTTCTAAGTTATTTAATTACATATCTGGGCTCAATATTAGAGAAAATCAGGACAGCTTTGAAAAGGTGAAGGTGTATACTATGGGACTGTTTGCTTAGAAAAAACTTGCAAAAACACTTAGTAAATACTACTTTGGTGACACGAAAGTAGTCGTCAACCATTCTCTGGAAGAAGTGATCACAGCCATAAAAATGAATCATTTATTAGCAAGAAGGAAATGAAAAGGAGAAAAAATATTTTACAGCGTGATTTTGCTTTCTAATAATAAATTCCTCTAATATTTCATGTGTATATTATGTTTTTAATCTACACATTGAAATGAGATCCACACTTTTAGTAGGTACACTCTTTGAACATTTTTCTAAAAACTCATTTTTGTTTGTTTGTTTCAAACTGTTATCCCGTGAAGTGTGAGTAGGCTATTGTATATGTAAAATTATCTCATGGCATAGTGTGCTGTCAACATATATACATATGTAGTGAAATACCAGGCATTTTTATTGCAGTTTATTGTTCCGGCTTCTCAATAAGTCAGATAAAATCACATACAAGACATGAAGGATTAGGAAAGTGTTTTCCTTAGGTGATTGTTGGCAAAACTTCACCTTCCCATTAGAATATAGTTAATGGATGGTAATATATTTGACTATTACTTTCCTACAAAATTGGATTCCCAGTTTTCAGAGCTGCTGCGTGTCTAATGTTTGTTGCTTCTTCGGTTATCTCTTCGTAGGAAAAGGTGCCATAGTGCTAGGTAAATGTGCTACGTTTTTGTTTGGTAAATATTAAACTGCATTTTTTTGAACATAAAGTGCTAGCAACAACAAGTCAAAGATGTAATCACTATTTAAATACATTTGATCTAGTCAGTCGTTAGTGCTTAAATTAGATTCCATGCTTCTGCTGGAATATTTACAAAAGCGTAAATATTAAAAACTTCAAAATCCCTATGGCCCATCCCCCTCCTCTCCATACACAGATACGAGGTAAAATGTGTATAAACTTCTAACCGTTTAAATACTATAGGGAAAAACAAACTTTTATGCAAAGGCTTAAAAAAAAAAAACACTTGCCATTACACCTTTTATTTAGGACATTCCGGATTTACTTTGCTAAATGGACATATTCACTACTAAAGATACACAGAGACAAGGGCTGTTTTTAAATTTATCACACCGCCCCTAGTTTTCCGCTAAAGAAAAGTACATTTTGTATATTTAAAAATACACACTCATGAAATAAGTCTCTAAAACCCTTGGCGCCCCCACCTATCTGCCTTCTGGGTTTCAGCCTTTGAGTTTCAGGTCCTTGCACAACACCTAAGACGTGCAAAACTCTTTTTCTCCCTAATCCTGGCAGAGAACAGTCCGAGGAGATCTCCCTCCACGTCTCCACCCTAATTCCCTCTCTTCCTAGATTCCACTCGCTTCTCTCCTTTCCTCCGCCCCCGGCTCAGTCAGCCCAATCTGTCAGAGAAGTTGTGTACAAACTGCGCGGCCGCCCTGCGCGCGAAAGCTCGTGGCCCGAGGGGGCGGGTCAACCCGGCAAAGGCGGGGCCCTGGGCGAGCTTCCCTTTTCTCATAGGCTAGCCGCTCCGGCCCGGCCGGCCTCGAGGCTTCGGGATTCGCCGCAACGCTGCCAATCAGGCTGGCTGGACCCGCCCCCCCGGAGTTGGGTAAAATAGAGGCGGGCGTCAAGTGTCAGTAGTCGCGGGGCAGGTACGCGCGCTCGCAGCTCGCTCGCGGAGACCGGCGGTGGCGGGAGTGGGCTCCGGCGAGTGAGAAAGCGCGGCGGGGCGGGGCGGGAGAAAGTGGCCGCCTGGAGGACGTTGGCGTTTACGCGTGGCGGAGCGGAAGAGTTTTGCTTTTCGTGCGCGCCTTCGAAAACCGCGCCTGCTGTTGGCTGAGGGGGTCCGCCCGGAACCTCCCCTTCTCCGCCCGCGGCCCCGCGCCGAGCTCGCCGGCCCGAGTCAGCGTGGGCGAGGTGGGAAGCGCGCCCGACCCGCGTCCCGCGCCCGGAGTCGCCCCCTTGAGTGCCAATGGCCACGCGGGTGCTGACCATGAGCGCCCGCCTGGGACCCGTACCCCAGCCGCCGGCCCCGCAGGACGAGCCTGTGTTCGCGCAGCTCAAGCCCGTGCTGGGCGCCGCGAACCCGGCCCGCGACGCGGCGCTCTTCCCCGGCGAGGAGCTGAAGCACCCGCACCACCACCCGCAGGCGCAGTCCGCGCCCCCGCAGCCGCCGCAGCCGGCGCCGCCGCCCGCCGCGGGCCCGCGGCTGCCCCCCGAGGAGCTGGTCCAGGTAGGGAGAGCCGCTCCCCTCCCTCCGCCCCCCTCCCGGAGCTCGGGCGTGTCCCGCCGCTGCGACGCGCGGGCGACAGGGGCCGCTCCAGGCTGGGGCGTGCGTCGGGGCGCTCCGGGAGCCGGAGCTGGGTGGGCAGCCCCTCCCCGCCCTGCCGTCCTGGCCTGGGCACTCACAATCCGCAGGGACAAAGTGGGGGGACCGGAAGAGGGAGGGGTGTCCCAGATGAGTCTCCCCGGGCGGGTCGGTGCGAGGAAAGGGTAGAGGGGGACGGGTGCTCACATACACCTTAGTGTTTCTTAGTTTGGGGGATGAGACCTCGCACCTCACGTCCAACCTTATTTAATTCCCGCCTTTCACCTTAAAGCCCCCCTCCCCCCCGCTCAGTGCCCTGCCCTCGGAGGTCCCCCCCACCGTCGTTTCGGGTTAGGTGTAAACGCAAATCGGGGTGCCGGAGAGAGGCGCCTCGGGGTGCTAGTTTCATGTCTCTTGGCTCTGCCTGCTTTAGACGCGAACTCGGGGCTGCCTTTGGGAACCGAGAGTTGGAAAAGCTAAGGTCGTATTGGAGCGCTTATTTTTCCTTAAAAAGAAAGACCAAAAAAGACCGGGGGTGTTGTTTTCTTCATGTGCGCGTAAATTTCCTCCCGGAGCCGCGTTGAAAGCTGGCAGTTGGCTTTTACACTTGCCCGGCAGCCGAATTAGAGCAACCGCCTGTTTCTTTCGCCCACGCAGGGAGTCATATAGCCCAGAAAAAACTTCCCGGGACTTTTAGCCTGTCCCAAGGAAAAAAAAAAAAAAAAAAAAAAAAAAAAAAATTGGAAACATACCCACATGCAAACAGCTGGAAGAGCTAAAATCAGAAACCACTAACCACCACGGGAGCGAAGTGCACGAAAGGGTTTAGTTCGGTTTATTTCGAGACGCTTCATTTAATAGCCCCTTGGTATATTGCGTATTTGCTGCCCAGCTCCTGCTCCGGGTGGGCTGCGAGCGTCGTCGTGCTGTGAACGGGCAGTGGCATTTGTCAGAGATGTGACTCACATGACTAGAGCGTTAATTTTTATTTTTAAATCGCGTGTATCTGGGAAACCCAGTCTGCATCCGCACCGAATGATACCAAGCCCGATATGAAACGCTTTTGAAATTAAGTAGTAGCATATATATATATATATATTTGTGTATGTGTATATATATATATGTATATAATGCCATGGTTAATAGTTCAGTTGGATGAGCCATTTAATTGGTGGATTTTTTTTTTCTCTTAAAATTTACCTTTCAATGTTGAAAGATTAAAATAAAAATGAACTTTGTTATACTAGAATAGACGATAGCTGTAAAAAGACTGGGTGAGACAAGCTGGATTATGTCCTTAAAAAATCACCACTTGGAACCGGTTTGGTTATTTCAGGTTTGTCACTTTTCTGCTTAAGAGACACCAAGAGGATGAGGGATGATTGAGCTTTTTACAGAGTAGGGGGGAATGTAACATTGGCCCACTGAGGAGGACGTGGTAAATGTTTTGCTGATGACTGTGCTAGTGATACAGCAGCCTCTCCCCACCCACGGGCGCCTTAGCACCACTCTACCAAGGGAGTGATTTTCCCCTAGGTAATTAAAGATCTGTTTTAGATAGGGATATGAATAGGAACATTTCATTATCATATTAACCAATTACAGAATCTGCTGATTAAAATCAACATTTAGATCAAATGTTGAAAGTGAAGTTTTGTTCTTTCAGTGGATACTGTGTTTTGCTCAAGACTTCGTATTTAAGTTTCCAGTGACCTATAAATGAGAAAAGGCCCTGAAATAGCCAAGGAGTATGTTTTATATTAGCTATTTTAACAATATCTATCCAAACAAAACAGAACTTTGCAATATTATTTTTAAGGTTGGTTTGCTTAGGTTTTGTTTAAACATACCTATATTAATATAAATATGGCATGAACAGAGTTGAGGTGGTTTGGCAGTATTACAATACTGTACTTAAGTTGCAAACTCAATTGTAATGGGGCAGGGAACCCTGCTCGTATGTGAGTTATAAAAAAGTACGCTTTATTATTCATTAGAAAGGAACATGTTTTCTGTTTGCCTTTTTTTTTTTCCTTGATTTGCCTCTTTCACTTACTGTCCGGGGCTGATTGTGGGAGCGATTTTACCAAATACATGTTGTAGAGGATTTCATGAGGCTTTCCGTAAGCCAGTTCTTACACAACTGACAAATAAACCTGATATGTTTGTAAGCAACACCAAGGAGTGTGCCCTAGTACTTCTCACAGGTATTGTTGGGATTTTTGGTTAAGTTTGTCCTCACTCGGATGATGAATTAGGTGGGTTATGCATGTTTGTATCTCTTCTTTTCTAGACACGATGTGAGATGGAGAAGTATCTGACACCTCAGCTTCCTCCAGTTTCTATGATTCCAGAGCATAAAAAGTATAGACGAGACAGTGCCTCAGTCGTAGACCAGTTCTTCACTGACAGTGAAGGGTTACCTTACAGTATCAACATGAACGTCTTCCTCCCTGACATCACTCACCTGAGAACTGGCCTCTACAAATCCCAGAGACCGTGCGTAACACACATCAAGACAGAACCTGTTACCATTTTCAGCCACCAGAGTGAAACGACCGCCCCTCCTCCGGCCCCGACCCAGGCCCTCCCTGAGTTCACCAGTATATTCAGCTCCCACCAGACCGCAGCTCCAGAGGTGAACAATATTTTCATCAAACAAGAACTTCCTACACCAGATCTTCATCTTTCTGTCCCTCCCCAACAGGGCCACTTGTACCAGCTACTGAACACCCCGGATCTAGATATGCCCAGTTCTACAAACCAGACAGCAGTAATGGACACTCTTAATGTTTCTATGTCAGCCGCCATGGCAGGCCTTAACACACACACCTCTGCTGTTCCGCAGACTGCGATGAAACAATTCCAGGGCATGCCCCCTTGCACATACACAATGCCAAGTCAGTTTCTTCCACAGCAGGCCACTTACTTTCCCCCATCACCACCAAGCTCAGAACCTGGAAGTCCAGATAGACAAGCAGAGATGCTCCAGAATTTGACCCCACCTCCATCCTATGCTGCTACAATTGCTTCTAAACTGGCAATTCACAATCCAAATTTACCGGCCACCCTGCCAGTTAACTCGCAAAGCATCCAGCCTGTCAGATACAATAGAAGGAGTAACCCTGATTTGGAGAAACGACGCATCCACTACTGCGATTACCCTGGTATGTGACTTTTTTACCTGGTTGAAGCATCAATACGTGTGCCTTGTGTGCACCTGTAACCTCAGGTTTTAAATTTACATAAAGTAGTGGTTGACACTGAAAAAGATCATCTACTTTGTCCTTTTCATGTCTCAGTCTCTGTACTGTACCCTGGGATGTAACTGTTTGTTGCTTGTTTTTACGTATTAAGAAGTGGCTAGGATATTCTGGAAAAAAGTTACTTTGGACTTCTTTATTTTTAATATTAAACAAAATTTTGCATTTTGAGTTAGGCCAGAGTTCCTTTGTTTAAACACCTGAATTGGAATTTCAATTCTAAATTAAGTTCCCTGAAAAGAGATTAAGTTGAGAAAATAAAGCATGGTAATGAAGTGGGGAATGAATAGGCTGCTCTCATGATGGCAGATTACAGGACTCTATACAGAACTGATTTAAGGATGGTTCTGTTAGCATATGAGCGTACGCTTGTTCTTGAATGAGATGTGGCCCAAAACGTAAATTGATGATGGTAATGACTTTATCTGCAAGTTGCTGGCATAAGCTAGTTTATGGTTAATACAGGGTATAATTTATTGACCATGGTACACAATACAGCATGATACACTAAATGAAAAAACAAGAAATGTAGTCGTACAGAAAACTGCAGTCATCTTGGATAATGGTTTAACATTGTCTGCTCTAGAGCCATTAAAAGTTTTTAAATCGCTGAAGTATATGTTACTAGTATAAAGCACCTACTGTAATATAAACAAAAATTTCCCATGTGTAGCTCACTTGATTATCTGCTCTTCCTGTTAAAGTGGTACATAAAGTAAATCACTTTATACCTTTAATAAGGTAACAGGGGAGCACTCTTGCTTCTTTTAAAACTGACGCTTCAAATATCTTCTAGCATGAGAGATTTCTTCTTTAAAGCCAGATTTTAAACACTGAATCATCAAATGTAAAGATTTCAAAAGGATCTCCGAAATGACAAGCTGTTCTTTCTCTCCTTTATTTCAGGCTGCACAAAAGTTTATACAAAGTCTTCTCATTTAAAAGCTCACCTGAGGACTCATACTGGTATGTAATTTTCTTGTTAATTCTGTGAGTTGTGTAAATAGTGTAAGTGGTATTCATCCTTTTAAAAGCCAACACGTGTTTGATCTCTTCTTTCTTCTGTCAACTTTTATTTTTTAATGGCCTACCTTTTCAGCACTGGCTTGGCTCAGAATTCAGTTCCACGAAGAAAAGTCTGGTTCCAGGAAGGCTGATGTTCCCTTACCAAGGCCTTGCCCTGTCACCTCACGTAGAATTAATTACCTGAAAACGTAAACAATGATGTTTACTAATGGATTTTAAAACTTTAATGGCACTGCTATTCCTGTCTTGAAGGAAAAAAATGTAACTCATTTTCTTTCCTCCATAACAAAGCAGTCCATAAGCTATATAGTTCCGTATAGTTCCCTAAGCTATATTCAATGCTAAAAACTTTTCCATTTAGCACGTGAAGCATAACTGCTTAATACAGTGTCTTTAATTTCACCTTTAACCTGAAGTTTTTGTTTAGCTTGTTTTCTGTGGTTGATGAATGAAAGGTAGGGCAGAAACTGCAGAGTATTAAAGCCAGGCAAAGATAGGGTCATGGTTTAAAAGTTCTTCTGCACTCTGTGCCAGCCCATATTTGAGGTATTTGGGACTGTGTCTTTATTCTGGCTTATATTTCATCCTTGTTTAGAATGTGCTCTTAAGCTTAGTCACTTTAATTTTATAAATGTTTGTTTTGTTGGGCCTATATAATCACTTTTAAGTGCTTTTTAATTTTAAAACTGTATTTTAGAACCCATTTTAGGACAAAACTACATGGCATGCTTAAAAAGCTTCCAAATACCCAAAATGTTTTCAAATATATAGGTGATTAACTATTTGTGGTTTTCTGAAAAGGCCAGCCCTGAAGGAAAGAACTTATACAAAATGATTGTTATTTTGTTCTCTCAGTAAATTCAGCCTTACCTAAAGTTCAAAGAATAAGTTTGCTAATAAAAGCAATGACCTAGCAAAATGTTTTATTCCATCATTGCTATGGAAACCAAAGTATTCAACAGTTCCTTTGAATGGGTCGTTGGATTAGTGTGAGAGGACTTGAATCTCCCCAGGCTAGATGTTACTATGGAAATTGAGTTTTGATAAATGAAGTAGTTATCTCTAACTGCTGCATTAAAAAGTAAAAGCCTTTGAACAAAGGTCAGTGCTGAGATACAGGACTGGGAGGAATATGGCTGCAGACATTTTGTATGCATGTAAGGAAGTATTACTTGATATCTCAGTGATAAACAGTACTTATTAAAATCTAAATAGTGTTGGCAACAACTGTAGATTCCAGGACTTTTCTGAGAAATTGCTTTTAAAGAAAAGACATCTCATGGTGTTTATCAATGAAATGAATGGGTTGTTTTGGCCTGAAGTTTTTAGATATAGGCAAGGTGGTTATATAAAAGGAAAGACCCTACATAAGCAGCTCAGAGTAGAAATTATATTTATAGTTCAACAAATAGCCATCAAGCTTATAGTAAACTCAGTCTGAAGTTTTCAAATGCAAATGATGGCCAAGAAAACATTCCATATAGAAATATTAAAATAGCCACTTATAGAATAAATATTATATTAGAGAAGGAAACATTGAAAATGGATTTTTATCTGGATTTTGATTCATGGGAAATGGAAATAAATTTGAGACATTTGAACTACTGTTTTTTTCTTCTTTGAAAGTCCTTGAAATGGGAGATAGGAAGGAGGGAATGTGTTTTTCATGAGGTTAAAGTCTCCTAATAAAAGGAGTGCAATTGCATATCATGCTGTAATCAACTGCTTATTGCAGGGATGTAGTCCGAGCGTATCTGAATGGCCTTACAACCCTTGTCAGGGTTTAGTGCTCGGAATGCTTATAGCTGGGATTCTGGAACTTGACCTGCTGGCAAAGAAATTTAATAGTGAGCTGTCTTAACAATGCCCTTACTAATAAAATCAAACTAAAAAAGAGGACCCAGGCCTAGTTAGGGTCCCATGCTCACCTGATCATAAATGCGTGGCCATCGACATCTAATGAATGAGACCATATAATCCAGTTTAATAAAGTTTTGTTTGATAGTTTCTCAAATGCCTTGGGGAGGGTTTGTAGTAGACTTGTTCATCTGGCTAAACCCGTTCTTGGGTAATCATAGAGCATTGAGGTTGTTTTCTCCTCATTTCTAGTTTCTAGACAATGTCTTTTAAAATTACCTGTGCTCTCTCATTGCATCCTCCCCGCCTTGCCTGTTTTTTAATGAATGTATCTGAAGCCAGAAAATTCTTGTTTTGTTTTTTTCTTCTTCCTTTTAAGGCCCTCGTCTTTTTTTCTTTCCTTCTTTCTTTCCTAATTCATTCCTTCCTTCCTTCCTTCCTTCCTTCCTTCCTTCCTTCCTTCCTTCCTTCCTTCCTTCCTTTTCTCTTTTCTTTTTAGTGTTTATTTATTTTTGAGAGAGAGAGACAGAGTGCAAGCTGGGGAGGGGCAGAGGGAGAGGGAGACACAGAAGCCAAAACAGGCTCCTTGCTCTGAGCTGACAGCACAGAGCCCGACATGGGGCTCGAACTCACAAAATGTGAGATCATGACCTGAGCCAAAGTCATACAGTCATACGCTCAACCAACTGAGCCACCCAGGCGCCCCAAGGCCCGGGTATTTCTAAATAACTTATTTTATGTAATACCTTTTGTGGGTTTTTTTGTTACACGCCCCCTGCTGCACCCCCCTCCCGACCCTGCCCTGGACAATTTCTTAGGAGATTTTTAAAATAGTCTATATGGGATAGATATGGTATTTGATATAAAAATTACTTTTTAAATGATTGCCATTTTGCAGGCAGAATGTGAAAAGCACCATAGCATTTCTTTGGAATATAATTGTAATTGCTTTAAAATGTCAAGTTACCTTATGTTGTAAAAATGATTTAAGCAATTAAAACAAACTACATCTGAGTTCTATTTAATTACTTATTCTAGATTTTTAGACAGTAAATGCTTCTTAACTTGCAAATTGAACATAAGGAAATGGTCTTTGCAAATCAAGACCTTTTTTATTTTTTTATTTTTTTTAATGTTTAGTTTTGAGCGAGAGAGAGAGAGACAGACAGAGAACCAGAAGGGAAAAGGTAGAGACAGACGCAGAATCTGAAGTGGGCTCCAGGCCCCGAGTTGACAGCAGAGAGCCTGACGTGGGGCTCGAACTCACAAACTGCAAGATCATGACCCGAGCCAAAGTCCAAGACGCTATACTTACTGAGCCACCCAGGTGCCCCAAAACAAGACCTTTTTTAAAAAATTCAGGATGAAAGTAGAAGTTAACCAGCAAAGACCCATAGCATTCAAGTTTTTCTGAGTTCACATACTTTGATTTCTGTATTCATAAAGAATATGTGAGTAATACAGAGGTCCATCTTTGCATGGTTACACAATACCTGAAATGTACTTGCCTGTATTCTAGGGACTAGTTCTGTTTCACTTAAAAACATGTTATATGTACATATAACATACTTCCAGGTCTATAGAGGTGCCCCTTATGGGGTTTGTGTTACTTGTAATGCATGTGTATTATATGGTGCCTCTGGCTGCTTCTAGGCAAGTGTCAAGTGGTATATTGTACTTTTTAAAAGCATTTAAATGTGGGCGTTCTACTGAAATTTGTGTATGCCTTTTGATGTATACATACATCAAGGGGCTATACCCATTGCCATCATTTAAAAGTTGCTCCTGACCACCTGTTAAAGAAAATATTCACATATCACTTTGCCCTTACAAATCAGCGTGATTGTTTAACTGACTATTGAATCAAATAGAATAATCTCTAACCAGCAGGATAGTTGTTTCTGCTCATATACTTTGCTATCTTTAATTTCATAATGAAGATTTAAAGTAATTCTGAGCACAGGCTTGGGGCCAGAAAAGGCAAAATGTATAGGAAAAAAAAAAAATTAAGGCTGTAGGTACAAGAAAAATTTGCAAGAAATTGAAAAATTTTCTGTGACTGCTACTGGTTTCTTGGTATGCCTATGAATATTGCTTTTACATCAAGTTTGGAAATTTCTTTGAAAATGGTGTTTATGGTTTAGTAAAAAGTGCTATTCTCCAAAGAAAAAAGTTCTGAAAAATTGTGAACTCAATACAGATGTTTGAAATCCTAGTGGCTTTTAGTCACATGTGTGGATATGTTCTGAACCCTAACGAATATGCTGCAGTGGTTGGGAAATTAGGGTATGGTAACATTTTTTAGATCATTTATCAGTCTCAGCTATCTGAAACAGGACAGAAAATGAGCAGTTGTACAGAGAAAGTCTTTGAGCAGCACACAGGCTTGGCTCAGGTATCCTTTAGACCGAGACTGTATACATAGGCCTTTTCGTGGGCACCAAATCTCAGAACGGCTTGCCAAGAGTCGACAAGAAAAGGACAATTGGAAGCACCCCCACAAAAGAAAATGGAAACCTACAATAACATAGGAACACAAACGGGGCTCAGTGAAGCACGGTACTGTCCGTGCTGCATTTTACAGTGGGCTGTGTTTGGGGTGCTTTGTTTAATTAAGAAAGAATTCCACAGTAAGTTTTGGAAAGATTTTTAGCCCAAGCCTCATTTTAAGGGGGTAATCCCCATGTTGTGCCTTACCTGCTTGTGTGGAACACTTTATTTCCTAATGACATTTATGTTAAGGTGTTACTGTGTATACTTTAAAGCTATAATCTCTGCCCGAGATGATTTTAGTTTCAGTTTAGGTACTAAAAAGCCCTGATGTAAAATTTTAATTTTCTATCTAGGTCTTTATTCTACACTTATTATCTATTTAATGTATTAGGTATAGATTTGCATCTAAAAATATCGACAAGGTTGACAATAATTTTCATTTGTGGTATTTTGCGACTAAAAGAAACATTCAAAATGTTCCAAACACGAGTTACTCCCTTTTTGTGGAATTGTGGGAGTGAAAGGCTTTAAAAAACACATATAGGAACAATTTCACTTCCTTAGAAAATTATTTAGAGCTAAAATCAGCACTAAGTCTCTCTCCCTCTTCCTGTAGGTAGCTAGTTAGATCCGATAGATGGCCTTAATTGACATCATACAGTTTGGATCTAGAGATCAGTACGTTGGTGTGTAACCTGGTAACCTGTGTTGTTAGAGGTGGAAAAGTTGTGCAGGATGAAATTATTTAGTATCCAATGGATTTTTTGAGTCTGTATTTGAAAAATATGCAGGAAAAAGTGTCACATTTAGCTTGTGTCAGATGTTACTAGTTAAAATTCTTAAATTATTTTTATTTGCAGCTTTGAGATTTATTTTCTATATTGATGATTTCAAGCTTATATAAGAAAAGTAGTGGCTTAAGAGGCTTGCTAGTTTAGACCCCTGGAAAGGTATTTATGAGTGTGAAAGCTTAGAAACAATTTCTTTTTAATGACTCACTGGGAAGATTAAACTTTGCTTCTAGGACTTGTTCTTTCATCTGAAAAACATTTACATAGGAAATTGATTAAGCATTGTTTTGAGATGATAAAGCTTATCGAAGGTTAAGAAGTAAAATTTGATTAAGCAAACATTTTGACTGATCTTGTGGAGAATCCAAAGAGAATCTTTTCTTCCCTTTTGTTCTTATAAACTAGTGGGAGGAGATAGTTCATAAGCAGGTTAAATGGAATTGCCGAAGCTGAGATAGAAATAATCAGCTGTGAAGGTAGAATGTAATTTTTTTTAAAGTAATAATTTAATCATCCAAGATTTTTACACCAGTAGATATTTTTAGTTCTATAGAATGTAGTAGCTGTTTACTTGATGACCTACATTTTTTTCTGGTGGAAGATTAGAAACAAAGTATTGTCCTACTTTAGTAAAAGTATCACTGTAGCAGCATTCCTATTCTGTCAGCTTGTATTATTTATATTCAAGGATCTTTAACTCTGATTAGGGGGAGTTAAACTCTTTTAGAAGAAGTATATCTCAGGTAACTTTCATTAAAAAATATCTAGGCAGCAGAATGTTTCTTCTTGACTGCTTTATAAATAAAAACCTTTAAGAGCTGGGAGAATTCTTAAGGTAACCATAGTGCCAACTAGAGAAAAGAATATCTAGTACTCCTTCAGTGCTAGAAAAATGAAAATACAGAAGTTTTCTATTTTGGTTGAAAAAGAAAAGGTTTCACAGGTTTTTAAAAAATTCAGTTTGGGTTCTTATTACAAGAAGGTGAATCTGAGTGTTGTCTTTTTATCAAACTCAAGAACTGGTATTTCATTAACACTATTAATGAGGAAGGATTTTTCCATTGTTTTTGTCAGGAACCCTTAGGAGAAGTGGCAGAAACTTAGGAGCCTAGAGATTCACTCAGTAAGGAGATAGACTGCAAATGTATCCCCATCCTGTCCCCCTTTGGGTTTGGCAGGTCACTGTTCTTTGGCCCCAGTAGTCCCTTTGCTGTTTGACCAGCAGTAGGAGCTTCACAACTGCTTAGTTTTTCATCAAATCTAGTCCAATTCTGTCAAAGAAAACTTGTTTCTGTAGAGTTTGTTTATTCTTCTACACTTTATGTGATGGATAATAAATGGACCCTGTGCTTAGTGGATTCTGAACATGTCCTGCCTAAAAGCATGGTTCTCACCTAGGCATACATTTAGTGAGATTGTCCTCATCGGTTCTAGGCAGAACAGAACCAGCAAAAGCCCTGCTCAAAGTAGAGGGGAAAGAGAGAATCTGGTAGACTCACACCAGATCCTCTCCTGTCTCTTATGCCTTCCCTCCTTTTTGTTAATGGAAATATCCGAGTTGGTCAGACTTGGGCCAGACGTGATTGTTCCAAAGATGCCTATGAGAAGTGTGGCATTGCAGCTGGAATAGAAGATCCTCTCTGCCCTAGAGGAACTTCCAAAGCTAGTTTAGGAGGCAAAACACAGCTGTTTGAACCCTCTTACACAGATACATGTATAAGTGCAAATGAGGCATTCAAAACAAATGTAAGTGGTGATGGGGATAGACAGAAGTGGAATGATCTCTCCTGGACTGTTCAGAGGTTTTCTGGAAGGGTTAAGATGAATCAGATTATAAGGAAAGGGATAAATGTGTGAACTGACCACAAATTGACTGGCAGGGAGAAGGGAATTTCTTAATTTTAATATCCTTTAATCAGTTTCCTAAAAGTAGATAGATTATTGACAGGGGTACTATATCTAGTAAATACTAGATGCATTTTGCAAACACAAATAATACTAATCTCTGAAGTGAACTGTTTACCCTCTGTTCCAAGTGTAGGAGATGTGCTACAGTGAGCTTTAATAAAAAGATTTTTTAAATGGAAAATTACTGGCAAAGATATATGAAAACATGAATTAACGAGCCCAAATCATCCTACCTTATCTTTTTTAGATATTGAATATTTTCCCCCATGAATTTAATATTGTGATTATTTCCTCTTTTTTGAATAATTTTTTTAATGTTTGTTTATTTTTGAGAGAGAGAGAGAGACAGAGACAGTGTGAGCAAGGGAGGGGCAGAGAGAGAGGGGGTAACACAGAATCTGAAGCAGGTTCTGGGCTCCAAGCTGTCAGCACAGAGCCCAATGCGGGGCTCAAACTCACAAACTGTGAGATCGTGACCTGAGCTGAAGGCCGCTTAACCAACTGAGCCACCCAGGAGCCCGTTTCCTCTTTTTTAACTTGTATTAGAATATATATAGACTGTTTCAGACTAAATTCTTTAAGTGTCTAAAAATATTAAGTTGCATAAAAACATTTTCCTTCTGAAATAGTAGCTGATTTGAACTTTTAAGAACTACATTCTAAGAATTAAGATTAAGAAAAAAGATTAAATATAGACTATCGAAATAATTTATTCCACTTTGCATTGTTTTGTTTCTCAGAATGGGAAATGGATTTTAAGTTCTTTGAGTTCAGAGACTGTTTTTGTTTTTGTTTTTAACAGGAGAAAATCAAAATATTAAGTCCTATTTGTTTTTTTCAAGTCATTTAGTACAAGCTACATTCTCGTTTACTAAGCATTGATTTTAATCCTGATGGGTTTTAGTCTCTATCAGATATAGTTGATAGATAGAATTATTTTTAGTTACCAGGAAGGTGACCAGATGTGCAAATTTGCTGTAACAAACTTTTTTGTTTGTTTGTTTAACATTTTATTTATTTTTGAGACAGGGAGAGACAGAGCATGAACAGGGGAGGGTCAGAGAGAGGGAGACACAGAATCCGAAACAGGCTCCAGGCTCTGAGCTGGCAGCACAGAGCCTGACGCGGGGCTCAAACTCAAGGACCGTGAGATCATGACCTGAGCCGAAGTCGGCCGCTTAACTGACTGAGCCACCCAGGCGCCCCGCTGTAACAAACTTTTTAAAAAGTTACCTAAAGTAGCCATTCTGAGAAATATTTCCATTTGTGATATATTTCTTTTGTTAGAGTCTGTGTGGAACATTCTAGGGAAAGGCCTTGGTATGAATCTATTGAATATGTTCAGCAGAGCAGAGAAACCTCCCATTCTGTTGTGGCAGGTTCCAAAGTCCTATTTTATCTGTTTATCAGAGGAAAAAAAATAAGATTTTTTTTTTTAGTCCATCGCTGAAGATTTCAAATACGCTGTAAACATGTTCTGCGAACCCCTTGAAATTTGTTTAGCCTGGGGTAAAGGGAAACCATCATTAGGTGATATTTGGGCATTGTCAGAACAGTTCGTGAGACCCCCACTGATCCTGAAAGGTGGGCCTCCACTGAGGGCTGGCTCAGCCAGAGTATGCCTTGTGCTCACCTTCTGCAGCTGAAGGCCTGCTCTGAGTCCATTAAGCCATTCCTTGACTGACCTTCTCAAGTGGCTCTAGAATCTTTAAATAAATTTGAACAATATGTATTCCTTAAATTGTTCGTGTAGAGTGTATTGGTGTTTGCTCCTGGAGGATTTAAGTAGGACAGTAAGGAAAAGAGGTAGGCCCAGGTTCCTAATCTGGAGCGCATTGTGTCACTTCTTACCTCATGGAGTTATTGTGACCATTGAGTGACATAATGAGAAATACCCGACCCTGGAGTTTGCACTCAAGCGGTGTTTGTGCCTGTTCCCTACTTTTACTGGTCATGGTTTTGCTTAACATTTTTATGAAATATATTAATTGGCTTCATCAGTCCAGATGATAGAGTATGCATGTTTAACTTGAACAATTTTTAAGAAGTTTAGGGATTCCTAGCAAAACACTCCTAGGTAATTTTAAAATAGCATGAGAAGATACTGTTTTTGAGATAAAGTTGAAGCTTGTTTTCCATGCTGTTCAAACTTGTCACTTTCTTCTTTTTGCCTTTGGAAAGTTTCACATTAGCAGCATGACAACTTAAAAATACAGTTGATGTTGAAAGAGCTTAACTAAATATTTTAAATTGGTGGTATTGGAAAGAGATTCTGTAAAAATCCAATTAAACCTTTGAAAGCTCTATCCTGTTGAAATAACTTAAAGGAAGTCAGTTTGGTTTCCCAGAAGTACTGTGCATAGTGTTTCTGGCTGAGGAAGAAAGGCCTGCATCTACTATTTGGCCAGAAATTGGGTACCAGCTTCCTCTATGATGTTTGACTTGAGCAGTGTTGACATTTGAACAAATCCCATAGAAACTGCCCCAAGTGGGAAATAGTTGTTCTTGCTTTTAGAGTAAAGACTTGGCCCCATAACTAATGTCCCAGACACTGGTAGTATTCTTGGCTGAATAATCTATAGATGTGCATACATTGAGAGCAAAACCCCAAATGTTTTAGGAACTTTAATGGCTACCGTTTTTCAACCAATCAGTAAAGTAAACTTTAAAAAATATTGGTGCAGTTTATTGCTTCATAGCCAATAAAAATAGTGAACAAAAAGAGTCTAGTGTCCCTTGTTTCTTAAATAAACTCTGAAAATTCAGTTCTCTTGCGATTTAATTATTAAATGCAAAAGACTAGAATGATTTCTTTTAAAATTAGGGCACTTTAGGAATTTTTTTCCTTGCCTCAGACATCAGAAATAGCTTTCTCTTTCCATTAAGTGACAGTGAAGTATTTTACCAACATGTTTGTTTTTGTGATTTATTTTTATTTTTCAAGAGGAACAAAAATAAACGCTTGTGCAAAAAGTTATTTTTTACTGTTTGATTTACATCTACAAGAGTGATAGCTAGATTTACTCCTAGTATTAAGACATTTGTGTTTCATACAGGATACATGTGAATATAAGTTGAGAGGAAAGTGGTTTATTATGTTACTTAAAAGGTTGGAGTGTATCAGATTAAGTTCTTAGAATTTATAATGAGAAAAAACTGTAGGAATTGAGACTTGTATTTTTTAAATGGATGTAAACAAAACAGGGAGTTCAACTAAGTATTTGTGTCCTGGTTCAGAGGAGAGGGGAGAGGAAAGGAGGGTTGGGGATGTCTGCCATAGGAGTTGAAAGAAAAATCTCCTGTGAAATAATAGGTACGAATTTCAAAGGACTATTCTGGCCCTTCCTTTCTTCTTTGTCCTTAGGATTTTGTTTGAGTCAGAGTAGTTATCATGACAGCAAAACTATATTAACCACAAGCTGTGGAAATCTCGGTTGATGTGGACAATGTCTTTTAAAATTTGGACTCAGTTGAGTAATCTTACAGCTTCCTGAATGCGATACTGCTAAATCAAGACAGAAAGGTTGTTGGGCTTCATTGTGGTACTAAGAGTGTTCAAAGTGACTCTGAGGTTCTTCCCTTTCACAAGAAAAACATGTTTTAAGGAATTGAGGAGTTTGACCATTCAGTTTTAGAAGGTATCCATATAAAACTGAGCAGTAAGGGGCGCCTGGGTGGCTCAGTCAGGGAAGTTGTCCGGCTTCGGCTCAGGTCATGATCTCACGGTCATGCTGACAGCTGACAGCTCAGAGCCTAGAGCCTGCTTCAGATTCTGTATTTCCCTCTCTCTCTCTGCCCCTCCCCTGCTCTCTCTCTCTCTCTCTGTCTCTCTCTCTCAAAAATTAATAAACATTAAAAAAAAAAACAACTGAGCAGTAAGCCAACAGTAGTACTTTATTTTTTTTTTTATTTTTTTTTTTCAACGTTTTTTATTTATTTTTGGGACAGAGAGAGACAGAGCATGAACGGGGGAGGGGCAGAGAGAGAGGGAGACACAGAATCGGAAACAGGCTCCAGGCTCCGAGCCATCAGCCCAGAGCCCGACGCGGGGCTCGAACTCACGGACCGCGAGATCGTGACCTGGCTGAAGTCGGACGCTTAACCGACTGCGCCACCCAGGCGCCCCAACAGTAGTACTTTAATAAGCAAACGTATCTCACAAACTCTCATCTTAAACGAGCAAATTCCTAGAAAATTCTAACAAAATGAAATATAAATAAAGGAACTTACTAGTTAATGCTCAGTGAAACATTTTTAGGTTTTGGGGATTTATTTAGGGAAATACACGATCTTAGTTAAATAAGGTTAATTGATTCTTACACTGGGAGTTGAGACTACATTATCAATGTTAAGTGGATTTGAAAGATTAGCAACAAGCACACTTCAGACAACTTTAAGAATATTACAGTGGGATTGTGGCTTATGTATCAGTTTACTAAAATAGTGCTGTGAAAGAATAGGTAGATTGAATGATTAGAGACTTTTCAAATACTATCATGCATGTAAGCTCCGTGAGGCCAGGCATTTTTGTTTTGTTGACCATTGTAACCCAAACACTCGGGACTGTGCCTGGCATATAACAGACACTGGGCAGATACGTGCATTTTTCAGCGAATGTCAGAATTACTACAGTTTCATGATTCTTCACCAAAGGGAAGTTATCAGTATCAGGCTTTCTGATCCGGTTGAAGAATTTATTAAATATCAAATGCATAAAGCTTCAACACCATTCAACTTCAGTGTTATTTTACTAGCTTTGTTTTGCTTTCATCTGACAAAAACAGGAAGACTGTGAATGTGTGTGTGCTAGAGTGAGTTTCCAAGAGTGAGTGCCCATTAGCAGCCCATTTTGGAAGCCCCGTGTTCAAAGGAGCTGACTAGTTTATGTGAAGTTCATTTGGGGCTCATTTGGAAACATTTAGGTTCACAGTTGTAGTACATTTAGTTCCTCCTATGGGTGATTTGAGGAGCTTTGAAATTTATTCCTCCCTCGGCCCATCTTACAGCTATTAGTCCTGTACAAATTTGAGTTTGTTGGTGTAGAAACTGTAATCGCACAGCAAAGATACAGCCACCCCCCCCCCCCCCCCCCCCAGCTCATCTTGTCATCTCGTGGCTTTGCCTGTGCGGGCACAGTACATACCGATGAGCACCCACTCATCTTGCACGTGTAGAGTCGCCATTTTGCCATTCCGCAGAGGTACTGCAGACACTTCTTCCTAGCAAACAGGGACTCGCCTCACTCGAGGCCTTGAGGAAGTTTAGGTCGTGATGGAACTCATGAACCTCCCGACTGGACCACGATTCTTAAAAGCGGTTCCTTCTCTACGATTCCTTGTCTACGATGTTTGTCTTGCAAGCAGGCCGCCTCACCTCCTCTTGGTCCCCTGTCACAGGTGAAAAGCCGTACAAGTGCACCTGGGAGGGCTGTGACTGGAGGTTCGCGCGCTCGGACGAGCTGACCCGCCACTACCGGAAGCACACCGGGGCCAAGCCGTTCCAGTGCGGGGTGTGCAACCGCAGCTTCTCGCGCTCCGACCACCTGGCCCTGCACATGAAGAGGCACCAGAACTGAGCCCCGCCGTGGCCCGCCGTGCCTATGCAATTCACACTGACGCTGTGCAGTTCATTTGGCAAAGTTTTAAACGGCAAACTTAACTACGTATATAAAAAGAAAAAACAAAAAACTGGAAATGTATATTTTGTATATTTGACGAAACAGGGAATACATTGTATGAATACCAAAGTGTTTGGTCCTTTTAAGAATCTGGAATGCTTGCTGTAATGTATATGGCTTTACTCAAGCAGATCTCATCTCATGACAGGCAGCCACATCTCAGCGTGGGCAGGGGGGTGGGGGTTGCAGGGTGTGTTTGCAGTGTTTTTACCTAAGCACCATCATTTAATGTGACAGTGTTTAGTAAACAAGTCGGTTGGCAGGCACAGGAAGAAGGCTGGGTTGTATGTCAAGATTTTACTTGACATCGAGTAGGTTTTTTTTTTTCAATATTAGGTAATTCCTTAGAGGTGCGCACCCCAGCGTACCTGGCGATTCACAAATAGCCATTGAACAAATGTGGGTTTTTTGTTTTTATATGAGTTGCCTCTATTTGCTATTCGAAATTTTGTAAATATGCAAATCAGCTTTGTAGGTTTATTACAAGTTTTCTAAGATTCTTTTGGGGGAAAATCATAAATAATTCTGTTTGAAAATAAACCGTGAATACATTTACAGTTAGAATTTGTGGTAAGTTACCTCTTGAAACCTTACCAAATTCATTTCTTTCGGAGGAAGACATAATCATTCAAATGAACTTAAAGCAGATTCCATGCACTGATTAAAATAGGGTGTTTATTTTAAATATGAAAGACATTTTATATGAATTGTGAACTCAAGAGTGCAAAGATACGATACACAAAAGTCAAACCTCTTACAATAAGCTAAACACAGTATCGTTTTAGAAAAAGAAAGACTTATGTAGCTCTCACATGGCGTTGTTGGATTTACGATACAGTTTTCATATCCTGAGATGTTTGCTCGTGCAGTACTGTGGTTAAATGCCAATTTATGTGGATTTTGCATGTAATATACAGTGAGACACAGTAATTTTACCTAAATTACAGTGCAGTTTAGTTATTAATCATTGTTAATACTGACTCAGTGTCTGCCTTTAATTATAAGTGACATGTAGAAAACTTAAGGAAACAAGTGCTACATATATGCAATGTAATAGAAATGTGATGCTGATGCTGTTAACCAAAGGGCAGAATAAATAAGCAAAATGCCAAAAGGGGTCTTAATTGAAATGAGAATTTAATTTTGTTTTTAAAATATTGTTTATCTTTATTTATTTTGTGGTAATATAGTAAGTTTTTTTAGAAAATTTTCATAACTTGATAAATTATAGTTTTGTTTGTTAGAAGAGTTGCTCTTAACGTGTAAATAGATGACAAACGGTGTAAATATTTTGTAAGGCTTCAAAATGTTTATACGTGGAAACATGCCTACATAAAAAGCATAAATTGGTTGCTGTTTTGCTTCTTTTCCCCTCTTATTTTTGTATTGTGGTCATTTCCTATGCAAATAATGGAGCAAACAGCTGTATAGTTGTAGAATTTTTTGAGAGAATGAGATGTTTATATATTAACGACAATTTTTTTTTTGGAAAATAAAAAGTGCCTAAAAGATTCATGTCGTGCCTTCCTTCTTCACCCATAATAGCAAAAAAAGCAAATTCCATTCCCAAAACTATTGAAAAGGCTCTGTCTTATCAGGGCAATAAAATACCAATAAAAACCCGATTCCCACATTGAGCCAAAGCTACCTTTGTTTAAGACAAAAGAAACAGATTTGTTTTAAAAGTATGATTACAAGTGTGAAGGGAGATAAGGTTCGTGAATGCTGATTTTTCTTGGTCACTACACAGACACATACTGCATTAATCTTCTCAAGATCAGTAGCTGAAACCGTAGAGGTAACTTGCATATGCTGGTTTTATTGTCGGGAAAATAAAACAAGAATGGGGCTTTTAACCTTTTTTTTTCCTTTTTAGAAGAGAAAATGATGACTGGAAGTTTATTTAATCCAGTAGCAACAAGCACACCAAGAGCTTGGTTTTTAATACCATCCTTGAATAAAAAGAAATGGGGCTTCTTAGAAATGGCTGGTTCTAGGACTAGGTTAGGAAATGGACCAAATGTGCCTGGAGCATCTTCCAGCACCAGAAAGTAAGGAAGTCATTGAAATCTCACAATATAAAGAAGGAATGAGTTGTAACCCAAAGGATAAAATAGCCACCAGCTCATACTGAAGTAAATGATTGATTAAATAGGAAAAAAGAAATCTGCAGAATCCCAATCAATTTTTATAGGTACTTTACCCTCAGAGGTAGAGCATAACTCCCCACTCCTTAAGTGTGTGTTGCACAGTAGGCAATGTGGCCTAGAGGGGAGACGGAATAACTGCAGCGGCAGAAACCCGCCCAACCCCCTCAGGCTGGTGGTCAAGGTCCACCTCGACAGTGATGAATCATTGATAGTACATACCCTTGATTTGATGTGATGAGATAGGAACTTTGTCTCTGCTGTCTTCCTCCTAAAAACATGGTAACCTCGGTCCAATCGACAAAGCCCAACTTTGCATTCTACTTAAACGCGTTCTACTTAAAATACCAATACTCAGTACTGTCAGGGTCTTGAAAAACAAAATATGAGAAATTATCACAGCCAAAAGAAGCCTGAGGAGACATGACTTAAGTGTAATGTAAACTAACTGGGATTCTGGAACAGAAAAAAGACATTAGGGAAAAACTGAGGAAGTCTGAATGAAGTATAAAATGTAATGTATCGGCAATATTGGTTCATTATGATAAAATGTATCCTACTAATGGAAGCTGTTAACAGGAGAACCTGGTGGTGGGGTATACGGGAATTCTGTATTATCTTTGCAGTAATTCTATCAAACTTCTTAAGTAAAAAGTTTATTTTTAGAAAAGTGAAGGAATGAATGCATGTGACTATTACGTATGTTCAGTAAATGGGAAAATCCCTGATGTTGTCGGAGCTAAAGTGAAAATTGCAGTTATATAACTTGGCATCATAAGTTTATTCAGCCTCTCATCACTTGACTTCTCATTCTTCCCTGTCATTCAAGTATTATCTAGCTGAAGAACACTGCACAATTCATTCTCTAGCCAGAACCTTTCATTCTTACGTGAAGGGGAAAACATAATTTGTTTGGTTTAAAGTTTATTTCTAGAAATTGAGATAGAAAGTGAGGCTGCGGGCGTCTTGAAGCAGAGACAACTCCATATGTCCAGAAACAAATCGGAGATGTCTCCGTATTCAGTTGTAATTGAGAATTGTATGAATGCAGAAGTTTTCTTGTAAGGAGAAACCAATCTTGCTTTGGTTCCCAGCACTTCATTGTATTTAACTTGCTAACACAGAGCACGGCTGTTTGTAGTTCGCTTTCCCTCTCTGAACCTTTTCTCCCTTTCGTAGGCTGCCCTTTCTCAGGCCAGCTACCTGTTCCAAGTCCTTGTCTGCCAAAGCTGAGCTCGGACCCTTCAGTCTTTATTAGCCACACTCCCTGGAACTTTATTAGTTGGAAACATTGCAATGTTTTAGCATTTGAATTTTTTTCCAACCTCTGTCATATGTTTTTTCTTCCTCAGATTGTCAAATCCTTGGAAGAAACACCACTTCCTAGATTGTCTTACTGCTTTTATTGATTGATAAATCGGACATCCAAAAATAACTTTATGGTGCTGTGTGAATTGTCTTAAGCCCTGAGCATTTGAATCAGTCTAGTTTTGGCCAAATTTCCTCTTCGTGTTGCACTGTTTAGTATAGCATTGGTGCTGGATTTTTGATCAGGAGTGGGGCTGTGAAATTGTGATTATAGCATGAGCAAACAGGCAATGCCCTGTGAATTTTTTAATATTATGAGTGAATTTTCAGGGGAGAATTATTTTAGATAACGATGCTTAACACACTTTTCAAAGCTGCAAATAATTTAATTGCTGATCATTAACACATCCATTACGTGAATGTCTGGTTTCAGACACATTCTGGCCAGTCTCTTGGTAAACAAGCTACCCCAACTAGACCAAGATTGAGTAATGCACCCAGTTCCAATTGGCCAGAATGCAATTATGTAATTTGATTTCAAGTCAGTAATGCTCTGAGTTTTAACTGCAGTTAGTTTTTATTCTCTCCACCCCTAACCCCAAGTTATCTTGTTTGGTTTTGCTTCCTTCTGTCTTCATTCCTATGTTGCGGCTTGTGTAAAGTGCATCTCTTCGTGGCATCCAATTAGAGAATCCTTAGATAAGCATGACCTGGCCTGCCTACATAAAAATGTTCTTCAAAATCTAGCTAGATTCCTTTTCCTATCTTCAACTAAGCCCACCAGAGCTCTTTGGATTAACTCATGGGACATAACATAACAAAGAAAGGCTTTATTCTCCATTACTAAATCTGGTCTCTACTTTGAAGTTGACCAAATTCCTTCTTTGGTTATATTCTTCACTGTAGTGTTAAACTAATCAATAGGAGACTTTTAAATTTTATGTATTTCTTTACTCATACCAGAGTTACAGGTGACAAAACCTGGCAATTGTGTAATACTCATTTTAACAGTGACTATTAAGGGGGAGAAAACATAATAAATCACACGAGAGCTCTGTGTGATCAGAAGGGTTTGTTCTATGAAAACTTAGAATTTTCCTTTTTCTAATACACCAGTAATCTTTATTTTGTCTATTCCTCTCAGTTCATATCACCTCATAAAAGCATTTGGGGGTCATGGAAATGGTAATATTCTTGAATCAAAAGTAAAAGCTTAATGCCATTTGGCCACTGAGGATATTTGAATGATGATCTATCTACCTATCTATCTATCTATAATTTAATAGGAA
Source organism: Neofelis nebulosa (assembly GCF_028018385.1). NCBI lineage: Eukaryota > Metazoa > Chordata > Mammalia > Carnivora > Felidae > Neofelis > Neofelis nebulosa. The sequence goes on along the minus strand of NC_080782.1, from coordinate 196,221,937 downwards.
ACCAAGACGCACATATGGACTTCTAGGTAAAAATGGTGGATTATACATGCATCTCATTTTGTAGCCGCCTAAAACCCACTAAAACGAAGGCCTTTTTCCTCCAAGGAGAAACCTATGAGGAAAAAACAAACAAACAGGGAAATAAAGACACTAGCAATCCTATGGGAGCTGGAAAGAGCCAGGTAGAAGAGGCAACAAGCTGAGCCGAACTGAAAGAGCTAAATCTTTTTTTTTTTTTTTTAATTTTTTTTTTTTTCAACATTTTTTATTTATTTTTGGGACAGAGAGAGACAGAGCATGAACGGGGGAGGGGCAGAGAGAGAGGGAGACACAGAATCGGAAACAGGCTCCAGGCTCGAGCCATCAGCCCAGAGCCTGACGCGGGGCTCGAACTCACGGACCGCGAGATCGTGACCTGGCTGAAGTCGGACGCTTAACCGACTGCGCCACCCAGGCGCCCCGAAAGAGCTAAATCTTAAAGTGGTGGAGAAAACCAGGAACTAACCCATTTCCAACCCCCACATAAGTCCCCAAATATCTCAGGAATTCATCACATGGAGTACTTCTGGAAGTGAAATGAAAATATGATTGTTAACAATTTGTCTAAGAAGCTGTTAATTCCTTGGTGTCTCTCTCTACACCTCCACTCCAGCATACACTGTGAATTGTAGTAACCAACTAGTCTCCACCCCAGCAGAAGTATGGAGGTTCCTGTGCTTCTTCACTGGAGAGAGTAAAGACAGAGGGTCTCCCCATTAGTAGACAACAGGCCCAGATGAGGATAGGAATGTCAAACAGAAAAAGGGAGAATTGAATGAATGTGCATATTGGTTGCTGGAACCTGTTCCTCTTGTCTTCCCCATTTGGTTCCCAGGATGCTGGAGACGTATCTTTATCCTCCAGGCAGGAGGCTGGAAAAGCCTTCAGAATAGACCAGCCTAGTAGGAAAGATCTGAATATACTGAAAATTCCAAGTTCTCCGATAAAATGGCTTTGTCGGATTACTCACAGAAACCCACAGAAACTTCACACACATGCTCAGAGCTTCCAATCTTTGGTCCCTCTCTATAAAATATTAGCAGACAATCAAGAACTACCAGATATCCGAAGAAACCATCTAATAGGAAAGATAGAGATAAAGCAGAGAAGAGCAATTTGGGCAAGACTATGTAAGGTGGGTGACATCTTAAAAAGAAGAGGTAGTGTTAATAGCCTCAGGGATAGAAGATACTAGAAGTATGAAACAGGATTTCTAAATAACATGCAGAGAACACAAAATTAAAATGGATCATCTGGGAGCAGAAAGGAGGTAATCATAATTGAACAGAGAGATGTAAAAGAAGACCAGTAAATTAGAGTCCCAATCTAAGAGACTCATCTAATCAGAAGTTCCAGAAAGAATAGAAGAAACAGAGACAGGATTAGAAACTGAGAAAATAATTCAAGAAAATTCCTTAACAACCAAAGGATATGAATTTCAAGAGTGAAAGGCTTTTGAGATGCCCTAACACACCAGTGCAAATAGATCCACGTCAGTATGAAATTTCAAAACTTGGGGCCAAAAAGAAGTTCCTAAAACTCCCAAAGAAAGGGAAAAAGTCATATACAAAGGAAACTGAATTGCTTCAGACTTTGTATCAGTGACATTGGAATCTGTAAGACAGTGAAGAAATGCCTTTAGAATTTTGAAGAGAATTTTTTGTTTTAAGATTTAAATTTTTTTTTTTTTTTTTAAGTAATCTCTATACCCAACACGGTGCTGGAACTTATAGCCCTGAGATCAAGAGCCACATGTTCCATCGACTGAGTCAGCCAGGCACCCTGAGAAATTATTTTTAATCTAGGATTTTATACCCAGCCACACTATCGAGTGTGAGGAAAGAATAAAACGTGTTTTTGGTTTTGTTTTTTTTTTTTTGACATGTGAGGTCTCAAGAATTTTACTTTTTTACTGCTCAAAAAGTCTTCACTTCACCAAAATGAGGGAATAAACCAAGAGAGACCATGGGGTAATGGAAATGGGAACGTGCATAGATAAGATGGGAAGAGAACCCTCAGAATGAGGTGAGAAGGGAGCAAAGGATCCCGGCTGTATAGTAGACAGACAGCAACCAGCTAGGTTAGAACAAGTGAAAAAAATCTCTGGAAGAATCTTCTCCAAGATTATGAAATTAAATAGAACATCGGATACATCTGAATGCCTTTAAAGACATTTAGGCCACAGGGTGGCAAACTACGGCCTGAAGTCCAAATCCAACTTCAGGCCTAATTGTTTTCTTTCCTGCTTGTGAGCAACAGGGGTTTTTACATCTTTAAAGGGTTGGGGAAAAATAAACAACAGAAACTATGTGAACCACAAAACCTAAAGTAGTTACAGTCTATCTCTTTTACAGAAGTTTGCTGCCTCCTGATTGAGACAACTGGTGCCGATTTGGGATTTTAATTAGACATCTGTGTATAGGAAACCAAACAAAAACTTACCACACACACACACACACACACACACACACACACACACACACACAATGATTAATTCCACGTAAAACAAAAAGTTGTACAACTGAAGAGACGGCAGTGTAGACATGTAGAACCATGGAGGTAAACACTGAGGATCAACTAACATGGTTGAATGTGGATGTCTCCAGGGATGGGGTATGGCCAAAGGAAGGAAGGTGGGATTATTGATTTTTCATATTGAACATTTAGAACAATATTTGTGCATAATTTTGATAAAAATAAACGGGAGCAGAGGAGGAAAAGGAGGGAAGGAGGACGATAAGTTGATAAGAAAGGATTATATGCATACTCCATGGTTCTTTTGGAAACGGCTCAATAATTCTGAATGATTGACTGTACCTCCCCTAGCATCAAGCCTACCTATGGTAGTTTTTATGAAAGGAAGCTTGGTTTCTAATATGAAGCTCTGCATACAATACAAAAGAAAACTGGAGTGTAGTTCAGAAGGACTTAAATATAATAATATTTGGAGGTTCTTTATTACACAAAATGGTTCAAAGCAGTCTGCATTGAGGCAGTAGTGTTGGGGTCTATCATTTATAAAGCACAGAGATGTACGGGAAGATGTTATCTTGAAAAAAGGCACAGGGAAGAATAATTTTTCCCTATGTTACTGAATTTTCCACATTGGTGTTGGCACAAGGTAAATGCTCATTAAATATGTATTGACTAAATAAAAGAATCTAAAAATACTTCCTAAACACAAAAGAAGTCTTAAGTATGTTAGACTAAAAAAAATTAGGGTGATCTAAATCTGAGTAAAAAATATAAGCACTGGTCACGAATTCTCACCAGAAATTATTCTCACCAGAAAAGCTCTTATTCTGTGTTACAGTAAGAAATGCCTTGAATCAGTATGAGAGCATTTTAAAGTTTGAATATTATAAATTGCAGTATTTGACAATATTGCTGTGCTGAATAATGGATATGCGGGATCTACATAATAGGATTCAAAGCCACCTTTGAAATCTTTTGGATGTAAATGATTTATCTTGTTAAGTACATCAATTACTTACTTGCTTGAAAGATAACAAAGATAAAAAATTATGAGGTGATATTTATTCCTCTTTGACCCTAAAATGAGCAAAGAGAATAATACACTCTGTGTTTACATAGAAAAGTTTACCTGAGAAATCACAACTCTGGAAAAATCAGTGATTAATCACCACCACACCAATGTGAATTAGATTAGTAACTTGTTTTAGATCTACTTGTGAAGACATCTAAATGAAAGCATGAAAATAATGCTGCTAACTTTCTGTGTGGCTGAGGGATATGTGTCTTCACTTTTAAAGAAAAGCATGCTCAATTGTACTGCAAAAAAGTCACCTTTTATTTAAAGACACTGTTCAAACCTTAAGGTTTAAAATAAAGAAATGACTTCCACAAAAATTAAACCATGACATTCTAAATTCTTGGGGGGCTGTATTTTATCTGTCTTTGTTTTCTTTTCCTTTTTAAAAAAATTTTTTTAACTTTTTTTTTTTCTTTTACTTTATTTAATTTACATCCAAGTTAGCTTATAGTGCAACAATAATTTCAGGAATAGATTCCTTAATGCCCCTTACCCATTTAGCCTGTCCCCCCCCCCCACAACCCCTCCAGTAACCCTCAGTTTGCTTTCCACATTTAAGAGTCTCTTATGTTTTGTTCCCCTCTCTGTTTTTATATTATTTTTGCTTCCCTTCCCTAATGTTCATCTGTTTTGTATCTTAAAGTCTTCATATGAGTGAAGTCATATGATATTGGTCTTTCTCTGATTAATTTCACTTAGCATAATACCCTCCAGTTCCATCCAGATAGTTGCAAATGGTAAGATTTCATTCTTTTTGATGATGTTTATTAATTTTTGAGAGAGAGAGAGAGAGTGAGCAGGGGTGGGGCAGAGAAAGAGGGAGACACAGAGTCCGAAGCAGGCTCCAGGGTCTGAGCTGTCAGCACCGAGCCCGACACGGGGTTGGAACTCATGAACCATGAGATCATGAGTTGAGCCGAAGTCGGCTCCTCAACTGACTGAGCGACCCGGGCGCCCCTTTCTTCGTTTCATTTTCTGATGCTGTCAGGAGTGAAGGGGGCAGGCTGTCTAGAGAACATCTGTCTGAGGAAGACAACGACTAAGACCCATGTGCATTCCTGTGCTAGAAGATTATGATTTCTTTATTCTTCACAGAAAGTTTTTCCTCCTATCTCTGTTAAAAATGGCACGAAACAAAAGCCCCAAAACAACCATAATAATTTTCTGTTAGACACAAAAGGCTTGCAAGTGTAACCTACTGTTGGAAATACTATCAATGCTTCTTGGAATTTTAATGGCTTCTACGCTGTGAACTCAGACTCACACTCCTCCAGGTGATTGATGAAACTGGAAAGCCCGGGGTGCTGCAGCAACTTTTCCAGTTTTACCTTTACCAGGACTCACGGGAGGTGGTGGAGAAGCAGAGATCTTACGGGATTTCAGGACCGAATTACACATGCCATCATTGTAATGGGGGTGGGGGTGGGGGGGCGATGGGCAAGATAATCCCCATTCTGCTTCCCCACAAGATTTCATAAATTCTACACAAATATAAATAGGAGCTTCAACTGGCTACATTTACAACTGCAGGTAGCATCCTTGGAGAGACACTCTGGAGGTCTTGAATGCTGGTTTGGCCATTATAAAAATTTCCACCAAATGAGCAGATTATTATGAAACTGAAAGGGCCAATAGCACTTCAAAGATGTTCCCCCTTAAGGCTTACCTATCAGAATGTGAAGTATTTATTTGTTGAAAGACGTGTTAAGTTTCCTGCCTTGACAATGTGATTGTTCTGAAATTGCTGGCAATGCTAATGTTTTGGCCCAAAGTGAAACAAATGGGGAGATTTTGTCTGATGTTTTGTTTTTTCAAACTGCTTATAATCCTGGGATGGCATCAGATAAGCTCTGTCTGAAAACCTAAAAATTGAAAATAAAGCCAGATACTTGGGGATAATAAGAAAGAAATGAAAATTGTGATATGCCAGGTATAAAGTACTTAGATCTTCTGGGCAACTTACTAAGACTATTTTCCTTTGAGAAAATTAGAGATGTTTTACAAAGGTACTTTTTCCCTGCTAATTTATTTAAATTTTGCAAGTGTTTAAAGCAAGAATGAGGGCTGCTTGGGTCGTTCAGTTGGTTGAGCGTTCAACTCTTGATTTTGGCTTGTGATCTCATGTTTGGTGGGTTTGAGCCCAGCAACAAGCTCCTTGCTGAAGTATGGAGCAAGCTTGGGATTCTCTCTTTCTCTCTTTCTCCCTCTCTCTCTGACCCTCCCATGTGCATGCTCTCTCTTTCTCTCTCTCAAAACAAATAAATAAACGTAAAAAAAAAAAAAAAAAAAGCTGGGGCGCTTGGGTGGCTCATTTGGTTGAGTGTCCGACTTCAACTCAGGTCATGATCTCAAGGCTCGTGAGTTCGAGTCCGCATCAGGCTCTATGCTGACAGCTCAGCGCCTGGAGCCTGCTTCAGATTCTGTGTCTCCCTCTCTCTGCCGCTCCCCTGCTCCCTCTGTCTCTTTCTTTCTCAAGAATAAGTAATAAATAAATAATAAATAATCACATTGCCTTCTGGGGCTTATAACATACACGTAATACATTTGACAAATATAGCAAAAAGCAGGGGCATGGTAAATGGACTCACATGGTTGCAAAGTTTCTGTATTTTACATCAAGTAGTACAATAGTAACTCCAGACTGTGAAAAGCTAAAGATGTATACTATAGTCCCTAGAAAAGCCAGTAAGAAAATACCAGGAGATAAAATTAAAAAGAAGGCAGAGGGGCGCCTGGTTGGCTCTGTCAGTTAAGTGCCAACTTCGGCTCAGGTCATGATCTCACAGTTCGTGAGTTCGAACCCCATGTCGGGCTCTGTGCTGACAGCTCAGAGCCTGGAGCCTGCTTTGGATTCTGTGTCTCCCTCTCTCACTGCTCCTTTGTCACTCGTGCTCTGTCTCTCTCTGTCTCTCAAAAATAAAACATTAAAAAAAAAAAAAAAAAGGCAGGAAAGTAGGAAGAGAGGAACGACAACAAAAAACCCCAGTGGGGACACAAAGAAAACAGATGGTAAAGTGGTGGGCCTGCAACCTAACATATTAGTGGTTACATGAAATGTTAATGGACTAACAAGCTACAAACAGATGTTTTTCCTTAAGAGTTAAAGATTTAAATTCACTTTTGGAGCCGGTTATTCCTTATTTTTAGGAACAAAAATCCCAAACTAACAACTCTGGATAGCCCTCTTAGTTACATGAATGTAAAGCAAGGATCTACCTGTTGTTCTGGGGGTAAATTTTGGATGTAGCTTGTTATTGATCATCTGATCCTGGATCTCAGTAAGGGGCTTCTTGCCTTATAGCCACCAGCAAGAGCTTAACCAGAGAAGAGCTGGAACACTTGGGACTCAGCACGTTTGTCTCAGGTTTCTCTGGACAAAGGGCTACCACAAAGGAGAGTGACATCGTCTTTCTTTTTGAAAAGTCAACAGTTTGATTTCCGGAACTACATCTCTATACGTACTCTATGAGGTGTAGCCGTCATACCATGACGGTGGGCAGCAGTGAATCAAAGATAATGCAGTAACAGTGACCAGGAGAACTGAGATTTTTTGAAACAAGAAGGGGCCAATTCTTGGATGGTGGTGGTCAAAATGAATCTGGGCTCAGGTGATAAGACACAATCTTGTCAGTTTGGTGGTCACAACCAAAGAGTGTGTTGAAAACCAGATAGTCTGGGTGGCTCAGTCGGCTGAGCGTCTGACACTTGATTTCAGCTCAGGTCTTGATCTCAGGGTTGTGAGATGGAGCCCTGCATCAGGTTCCTTGCCAGGCATGGAGCCTGCCTAAAATTTCTCTCTGTCCCTCTACCACTTGCATGCGTGCACGCGCTCTCTCTCTCAAAGAAATTTAACTTAAATTAAAAACAAACAAACAAACAAACAGGCAGTTTGTCAGACATAATCAGCATGTGCTGTGTGCCAGGGTACTGTCCCAAGTTCTTTAACACACATTACCTATCTTACTGGTAATCCTGTAACGTGCTTATTATTACAATATCAATTTCATATTTAATTTATATTTATATTAATGCTCATGAAGGTTAACTGACTTGTTTTTCCTCATGGAATCATGGCCGGTAGGAGACATAGCTGGGTGTTCTGATTTCAACTCCTTGACTCTTCGCAACAGCATACCTGTCTCAAGAGTTAGGAGACTCACTCTAAGTATAGGGCAGCCATCAGGGTCAAGGAATTAGGGACATTGGACATGGAGGTGACTTTCAGCTCATCTAGAGAGCTTCCCAGGCTCTCTTTGGGGCAAGAGTCCATCCCAGGGAGCCTGCCTGGGCCTGCCAAGAGCAGCAGGTGAGCCCTGATAAGTGGATTAATCTGCTCAGAGAGGGAAGTGCAGATCCTGACTGTGCCTTGGAACGGCGGTGGAGGATCCGAGCTGCCATGTATAGGGACAGACCCCAGAGCTTGTATGGGCCTCGAGGGAATGCTTTGTCCACTGACTTGAAAAAACTTCAGCCAAGCCAAATAATACAAGTCACTGTAGGAGCAGAATGACAAGCACATTCCTTGAGATTATACCTAAAAGGGAAGCAAGAATAAAGGGAAAGTGGGGGATGTTCCCAGGCCTTTGATCTTGTCTACCTGCCACAGGCCTCTCCTCCCCCTCCAAGAAACTTCCTGAGGCAGGAAATGGTGACATCACCCTGTGTTTGTCAGCACTCTCCAGTTCTGAGTCATCAGGATTGTTGGCATGGTTTTCCAGAAGATTTCCAAGTAGATGATTTACTCCCCTTTTAGGGGCTTGGCATTGTGTTGGGCAACTGTCACTCAATGAACTGCCAGACTTCCATTCAGTGTGGGATTTCCTCCTTGGAACGTCATTCAGGAGCCTCATAAGCAGTATCTTCTAACTCCTTTTTAACACTGTCTTTATATTAACTAACTCTAAGTTGGGTGGACGAGGTAATAAAAGTAGAAGAGGGTTTTCAATTATTGGTTATTCCAAACAGTGCCATAGGAGACATCTTTCTACATAAATGTATGCAATATGGTTGAATGTTTCTTTTTTTCTTTTAAAAATTTTTAATGTTTATTTTTGAGAGAGACAGAGACAGAGACAGAGTGTGAGTGGGGGGGGGGGAGGGGCAGAGAGAGAGGGAGACACAGAATCCAAGCAGTCTACAGGCTCTGAGCTGACAGCACAGAGCCTGACTCGGACTCGAACTCACCAACCGTGAGATCACGACATGGGCCAAAATCCAATGCTTCACCTGCTTAACCGACTGAGCCACCCAGGCACCCAGGGATGAGTGTTTCTGTAGTACAGATATTTAGATGTAGAACTGGGGGTCATGGGATACAAGCATTGATGTTGTTTTATCATTTAAAAACCCTTTTATTATGGAAATTGGAAAGCAAATATAAAAGGAGAGAGAACAATATAATGAACACTCATTTAACCCTTTATGTAGCTTTCATAAGTATCAATTCACAGCCAACTTTAATTTCTTTCTCCTCTTGCCTTTTTCCTTGTCTTCCCTCCCCTTGAGGGCATAATTGCCTTGATTATCTTAAAGCAAATCTCAGAGATCACATAATTTCATTTGTAACCATTTCAGTATGCATGACTTAAAGATTATTCCTTTTTATTTACTTATTTTTAGTTTTTTTCAAGATTTTATTTTTAAATAATCTCTACACCCTACATGGGGCTCGAACTCACAACCCCGAGATCAAGAGTCGCATGCTCCACTGCTGAGCCAGCCAGGCACCCCAAAGACTATTCCTTTTTAAACAAACAGAACCACAACACCTTTTTCACACTTCAAAAATTAATGATATCTTACTATCATCCTGATATGTCATTTTAAGTCTGAGTAGGTTCTCAAAAATTGTCCTGCAAAAAAAAAAAAAAATACTAATCTATCTTTCCACCAACAGTGCTGTTCTTGGGCACAGAATTCTGGAGGGAAAGGCAGGGTACAAGGGAAGGAACTTGCATTAGCCAATGTTGAAACGTAGAGAACGACACTGAGAAATGGCACTGTGGCAAGAGCGGAAGCTGAACCCACCAGTGCTTCTGTGAGCTCTCATACACTTAACTCCCCTAAAGAACAGTCTTGAATAACAGACAACATCAAAAGGCAGCTGTGCTTTTCTCAGAATAAAACAGCTGAGCCAAACAACCAAAACCAAACAGCTGTACTGCCTTTGGATTTAGTGTTACATTAAAATTAGATGGTTTCTTTCTCTAGCCTTTTTTTTTTTTTTTTTGGCAGAAAGAAACAATTGAAGAGTTTTATTTCAGACATAAATGTTATGTTCGAATCATTTGCACACAGCCCACAGTAAAACGTTAGTTATTATGGAAATTTGACTGATCGCATTGTCACTCACGAGTGTAGACCCTCTCTGTAGTGTTTTCATTATTCATACTACTTAATTATTTAGAATTTGCCTGTGTACAGTGAACATTTATGATCCAGAAGTAGAGGTTCAGTTGTCAATTTTTCAGATATTTTATTTGTAAAAAATATGAAAACATTCTGTTGGATTAAAACAACTTAAACTTCATTTTTAAACTGGTACTAATTCTTTTCCTTTATAGAAAAGCTAATTATTATCCATCAATCTAAACTGAATAGAACCAGGCAGGCAAAGAACAATACAAAACATTGTCTTAATTCTCCCTTACAAGAAGCCTATAACCTTCCCCCCAAAAGGTAATACTATGCATTAAATTTTTACATTATAAAAAATTACATGTCCTTTGTAGAAAACAGAGGTAAGCTGAAAAAAGAAAATAAAGATTCCTATTTCTTCTTCTCCAGGTATTTCTTCTCCAGGTATTAACCTGCTACTCTATGCTAGACATAGCCACTCTCCAGATCCTGCCATTCGTAAATCCATTTTGCAAATTCAAGGTTTCTACTCAACATTCTCTTCTGTGATCTGCTTTGTTTTCTACATATGTCAGGATAATTTTTCCGTGTCATTCAACTTTTTCACAATGTAATTAACATAGTTCCACAAAAACATTTTTAACCTTTTTCTCTGTATGTGTACAGTTTGGGTGTGAAAATATTTAGAAGCAGGCAGGAGAAGACAGACTTCAGACCAATGCTGCTCATATTATCTGTGCTGAAGGACCAGTTCTTAAAATTTCCAATCCATTGTGGGCTGATAATTCTGAAAAATAAGGTAAAAATAAGAAAGGTAAAAATACTAACAGAAAAAAAAAAAACATTTTCAAGAAAAATTTGAAAAATTAATAGAAAAATGAGATAAAGGTGGACAAAGGACCAGCCCGCATCTTTTATTGTTAGATGTGATAGATATAAAATTCCTCTGTGAAATTGTTACATGCATGTCTGAGTGTTTATTCTCAATATTTATATTGATACCACAGCCCAGTGACAGTTACATGGACTACACTTTGATTAAACTGCTTTATACTTTACCACAAACACGGAATAAATGTTTCTCTTCATAGAGAGTCATGAATGGAAAGGTTAAATAATACTATCAATTTGCTGTTTGAGATAAACACCGGCAACCTTCCACTTTCCACAAGAAGGCCCAGACTTCAAGAATAATTCCAGACTACTCTCTGGATGGGCCAACCAATAAAGAAGTCCAACATAGATCTTGCTTTTGTTGTGATTGATTCTTTTAAGCAGCTTTATTGAGGTGTAACTGACATACAATAAACTGCACATATTAAAAGCATTCAATTTGATAAGTTTTGACATATATACATACCTATAAAACTATCTCCACGATAAAGATAATGAATATACATATCAACCTAAAAAGTCTCTTACCCTCTTATAATTTTCTTCTCTTCCCTGCCCTGGGCACCCTCCCTTTCTCAGGCAACCACAGATTTGCTTTCTGTCACTATAATTTATTGTGAATTTTTACGAGTTTTATATAAATGAAATCATATAGCATGTACTCTTTTATTGTCTAGCTTCTTTTAATTATTTTGAGTATACATTATATAAATACTTTGAGATTTGTTCACATTGTATGTATCAATATTTTATTCCTTTTATTGTTCAATGGTATCCCATTGTATGGAGAGACCACAGTTTCTTTATCCATTTACCTGCTGATAGACATTTGGTTGGTTCTAGTTTTTGTTGATTATAAATAAAGCTGCTATGAACATTTGTGTAGAAATCTTTGCATTGACATAAGCTTTTTCTTTTCTCCTGGGTAAATACCTAGGTGTGAAATGGCTCAATAATATGCTAAATGTATCTTAACTTAGTCTTTCTTTTTTTTAATATTTATTTTTATTTTTGAGAGGGAAAGAGGGAGGGTAAGGAGGGAGTCAGAAGATCCCAAGCAGGCTTGGTGCGGACAGCAGAGAGACCGATGAGAGACTTGAACTCACGACCCTTGAGATCATGACCTAAGCTGAAGTCAGATGCTTAACTGACCAAGTCACCTAGTGCCCCACTAAATGCATCCTAAACTTTTTAAGAAACTGCTAAACTATTTTCCAAAGGGGTTATTTCATTTTATATCCCCACCAGCAGTGAATGAGAGTTTCAATTACTCCACATCCTTTCCAACACTTGTTCGGTCAGTCTTTTTTAATTTTAGCTATTCTGTTAGATGAGAAGTGGCATCAGAGTGTGGTTTTAGTTTGCATTTCCCTGACAATTAATGATGTTGAATGTCTCCTCATGTGCTTGCTTATTCGCTGTCATCAGTACAACTTCTTTGGTGAAGTATCTGTGTAAATTGTTGGCCCATTTAAAAAATTGTGTTATTTTCTTCTTAAGATTTCTAATATAGTCTAGATACAAGTCAGATTCATCAGACATACACTTTGTAAATTTTTCTCCCAATCAGTGTCTTTTCTCTTCATTCTTCTAACATGCCTCCCAAAGAACAGAAGTTTTTAATTTTGATGATGAATTTTCAAAGTTATAACTGGTCCTAGCAGACTTGCCGCCACTAGAAGAGAAGACAAGTTCTAGAATGAAAAAATAAGAACAAAATAATTCAGGAAGTACCTGGTGTTGTGAAGTCTCACCATCAACCACAGATGAGTGAACAGACAGGACAGCTGTTTTTTACTGAAGAGGGAACAGAGAGAATGTGTCTCAAGATCAGAAACTACAACCTCAACCCCTCCATTGGCTGTCCCATATTACTTGATATTAACTTTGGGAGGCAAGTTATGAGACTGTAGAGAATTTACCTCCTTAAAGTAGCAGTTTAGAAATTAAGAATGCCTGAAAATACTCTTAGATTTGGTTTATATGATTGAGGATGACTGTAAAATAAGCCACTGTATTAGTTTGCTAGGCTACCATAACAAATAACACAGACTAGGTGGCTAAAACAACAAAAAATTATTGTCTCGCAGTCCTGGAGGCTGGAAATCTGAGACTAAGGTGTTAGTAAGCGAGGTGATGCCTTGCTCCTTGGAATGTCGATGGCTTCTTACATGGTCTTCCCTCTGTATATGTCTGCACCTTAACCTCTCCTTAAAAGAACAACTGTCATACTGGATTACGCGTCACCCTAATGACCTCATTTAACTGTAATTATTGCTTTGAAGACCCTACCTCCATGGCCCCTGAGTAGCTCAGTCGGTTGAGCTTTGACTTCGGTTCAGGTCATGATCTCGGGGTTCGTGGGTTCGAGCCCCGTGTCGGGCTTCTGTGACAGCTCAGAGCTTGGAGCCCGCTTCGGATTCTGTGTCTCCCCCTCTCTCTGCCCCTCCCCTGCTCATGCCCTGTCTCTCTCTGTCTCTAAAAATAAATAAATGTTAAAACAAACAAACAAAAAAAAGACCCTATCTTCAACTACAGCCTCAGTTTGAGGACTTCAAGATATGAATTTGGAGGGGACATAATTTAGCCCATAATACCCACCTAAATGAAAGGACACCTTCAGAAGGACTATATATTTTATTTTTGTTTTTGCTTTTGTTTTGTTTGAAAGATTTTTGTTATTTTAAGTAATCTCTTAGTGCGGGACTAGATGTGGGGTGGGACTAGAACTCACAACCCCAAGATCTAGAGTTGCACACTCCATGGGCTGAGCCAGCTAGACACCCCTGAAGGACTGTATTTTGAATCCATTCAGCACTGGTATAGGAGCAAAGTGAGTAGACTTTCTAAAGGACCCCAAGAATGTGCAACCCAGGTGGAATTAAGTAGTAATTATTTGTAAGCAAATCTGTATAACAATGTAGATGAATTATCTCTTAGTAACTTGCCCTGAACTTTTATTTTAAGGGGTGGAATTGTGTATAAATTTGTATTCACACTCTTTCCAGGCAATCAGAACAGGGGAGTATATGAGTTGGAATTAACCAGCCACCTTTACCTACATCAGGTTTTCTCTATCTTGACACTACTGACATTATATTTATTTTTTATTTTTTAAAATTTATTTATTTATTTTAAGTAGGCTCCATGCCCAATGTGGAGCTTGAAATCACAACTTCGAGATCAAGGGTCTCATGCTCTGCCGACTGAGCTAGCTAGGTACCCTGACACTATTGACATTTTAGGCAAGACAATTCTTTGTTATGGGAAGCTGTCCTGTACATCACAGGATGTTTATCTGCATCCCTGGCCTCTATTCACTAGATACTAGTATCTGTCTGGAGCAAAAATGTCTCCAGACAGACATTGCCAAATGTCTCCTGGGTGACAAATTGTCCCAGCTCAGAACTGATCTAGATAATATTTTTCTAGATTCTGAAAGAGAGTAACTCAGCCACTGGACAATATGAAAAAAAAAGAAAAAGTGATATTATGTGTGAACTGAAGTACAAGTGTCCAGTTTGGGCCCAGCATACAACATTTTGCAAAGTCTTTTCTATGTCTTCTAATTGAGCGACATTAGCTGCTCAATGTCTCGTTGCTTTCCTCGACCCTACTTTTCTCTAAGTCTTGGGTATATAAAGATTTGCTACACATGCTTTCTGCCCCAGATCTTCTTTTCAGTGTTCCCTCTTTCTTGGGACCTGTCCCTTTGGATCATTTGCCTAAATCTGCTGGCTAAAGCTGGAAAGAATTATAGACGCTAGTGTTAAAAGCTGTCAAGAATTACTAGGCTAAATTTGCAAGTTGTGTTTGCCTTTTTAAAGAGGATGGTTCTTTGTTAACTCGATGGAAGATTCTTTAAGTGAACTTCACGTAAGATGACATGTTGGGTGTAGAACATGAAATCTTCTCTCTAGGGGTTCAAATTGGATGACATTGGCTGTAGTGTAACCTTACCAATGGGTGAGCCTTTCCAGAAAACACCTCTTGGTGAACCGTGAGTCATTCTCCCCCCTTTGTTAGCTGCTGGGCACTGAAGAAGTTAAGCAACACATCACAGGCTGTAAAATGGAGATAATAATAGTACTTGCCTTATAAGGTTATTATGAAGATTCAAAGAGATAATCCACATAAAGCCCTTAAAAGAGTGCCTAGCACTTACTGAGGGCCCAAAAATGTTAGCTCTTGTTATTTATTCATTAAATATATAGTGAATTCTGGCTTTGAACTAAGCATTGTGCAAGGTGATGTGGCAGAGTCAAAGATCAGTCACAGGTTCAATATCAAAGAAATGATTAATGTATCAGTAGTATTACTAGCTACCATTTACTGAGCACCTCCCGTGGGTCAGCTTCTATGCTATGGGCCTTATATTCATTATTTTGTTTATTCTTCAAAAAGATCTTGCAAAATAGACCTCACTTTATCCTATTTTATAGATGAGAAACCCGAAACTCCTTGGGGTAAACAAAGTACCATAAATCAGCTATTCAGTCATGGATGTGAGATTTACATAAGACCTGGTTGACGCCTAAGTTCTGCACTCTTCTCTGTGAGTCTATGGTCATAGAAGAGACACTGCACACACATCAAGTAGTGTACCACCTAGGAAAAAGTGCTATGTGCCTTAGGAGAGATCTTGATAAATTGTGACAGGGATTAGAATAGGAAGAGATTTTTCCCTTCAGGGTTTTAGAGAAAACACATAGGAGAGATATCATTTGGGCTGAATTTGCACGTGTGGAATTGGCAGGGTTGAGGTGGGTGGGAACATTCCTGAATATAAGAACAAAACCATACAACAGGAAATTGTGGTTTTTAAATGAGGAACAAGAGGGAGTTTGGTTTGACTAGAATTATGAAGGAAACACTAATCAGCTCTAGCTGGAACTATCGCCCCTTTGTTCTCCCTTTGACTCTCTGTGTTGTCCTTCTGAGGACTTGGTCCTCCATATATATATTGTCTGCATTACTAGGAGAGAGACCATCTTTCTAAATATGATCATGTTGCTCTACTGTACAGAATTCTTCAGTGTCTCCCCATTATCAACATGATAAATATCTAAATTTTAGAGCCTTCATAATGTGCCTCCAACCTACTGCCTGGTCACACCCGCTTATATTTTCCCTCTTCCATGTTATGCCTAGCAACACTCAACCCAACTGGTAGTTCTTGTGTTCCCTGACTCTGTCCTTGTCTTCACACATGTGCTTTTTCCTTTTCCTTTCTTGTACGCCTGGAAAATTCCACCTTCATTCTTTGGTTTCAGCTCTTAAATTGCTTTCCTTGAAGCCTTCCCGGACATCCTCTATCTCCACCTCCAGGCAGAATTGGCCTATCATTTTAGGCACCCACTACATTGGGTATGTGATCAGTAAGTGATTATTTAATTATTATGATTAAATAATTTTAGTATGATTATTTAATTATGATTGATATGTTCTTCCATTTTTTACCTTTTTGAGGACAAAAGCCATGTCTTATTTTCTCTTCTGCATTCTCAAGTCTCCATACATAGCAAGGGTCCAATAAATGGCCCTTGAATAAATGAATGAATAAATGCATGACTGAATACTGGGAGAGTATTAGCAAGGAATTTTGAGGCTCTATCTTTGGAGATCTAGATGAACTAACTCAGTTCTCTTTATTTGTTTTATTTTGTTCTGCACTGGGGAACCAGGGAACATTTTTGAACAAGGGCCATTAATCTTGGATTAGTATGTAAAGCCTATAGGAAAGGCCAAAGTCAGAGAGATCAGGAGGCTGTAATAAAAACATGGGAGAAAGACAATGAAGACCTGAATTGGAGAAGTGTTAGAAGAACATTTTGCTTTACCTTTAAAAAAAAAAAAAAGATTTTATTTTTAAGTAATCTCTACACCCAGCTTGGAGCTCGAACTTACAACCCTGAGATCAAGAGTTGCATGTTCTACTGACTGAGCCAGCCAGGCAAACCCACTTTACCTTTTTGATCAAGAAAAATTTTGTTGGGAAACAAAGTGAGCTTTCCAAGTATCGTTTTTTTTTTTTTAATGTTTATTTATTTTAGTTTTTTTTTTTTTTTAATTTTTTTTAACATTTATTTTTGAGACAGAGAGAGACAGAGCATGAACGGGGGAGGGTCAGAGAGAGGGAGACACAGAATCTGAAATGGGCTCCAGGCTCTGAGCTGTCAGCACAGAGCCCGACGCGGGGCTTGAACTCACGGACCGCGAGATCATGACCTGAGCCAAAGTCGGCCGCTTAACCGACTGAGCCACCCAGGCGCCCCTTATTTTAGTTTTGAGAGAGAGACGGAGCATGAGCGAGGGAGAGGCAGAGAAAGAGGGAGAGAGAGTCCCAAGCAGGCTCCTGCTGTCGGCGTGGGGCGTGGAGCCCAATGTTGGGCTCCGTGTCACAAACTGTGAGATCAGGACCTGAGCCAAAATCAAGAGTTGGTTGCTCAACCGACTGAGCCCCCAGGCGCCCTTCCATTTATCGAACTTTTAACAAATACCCCAGAGCTTAAATAAGAAATTCCTAGATGCTCCTAGATGCTCCATTCTTCATGTTCATCTGTAAAATGAGATTGGCATTGATGTGTTTCAATTCCTTGTGGCTGATATGAGAGGATTTCACTGAGTTATGCTCCTTCAAGGCAGGGACTTTGAGCCCGTGGCACCTGCAGAACCTTGAACAGAGCTTGGCAGATGGGTGCTCAACAGACGTTTGTTGAAAGAACGCCTTCTGTGTTGTCTTGTTCAGTTTAGTGGCTCTGCTGTAATTGCTCCCATCTTCTCTCTCGTCCTCTCCATTCAGAGAAACGAGACCTTTGTCTCTGATACTTACTCTTTGATGGTGCCATTTCTCCAGCCTGTGTTGGCCTCTTTTGTCTCACTAAATCATACTGTATATTTTTCAAAACAAACAAACAAACAAACAAACAAACAAAAAGCCCATGAACTTTTCCCAGCTGAATCCAACCCCCTACCTTCCTCCCCTCTTTTCTGACTACACTACTGAACACCACTCGGGAGTCAAGAGGTAAATCAGGCGCTTGAAACCCGCTTACTGGCAGATTGTGAAATCCTTGAAAAAAGTCTTGGCTTTTTTAGTGAATCTTGCCCTAGGTCATTGGTTCCTATATCTGGCCGGGTGTCATCATCAGAACTAGTTAAACATCTGCATTCCAGGTGCCATTCCATCTTTACTGTCTCAGAATTTAGGATGGGGTAGGGGCCTGAGGAGGACAGCAGGAAGCCCAGGAACCAAAATTTTAGTAAGTGTGCAGGTAATTCTGACATCCAGAAGGGTAGCCAAAACACTTGGTGTAAATGTCTTCCAGGGTAAGCAAAGGGGTGAGAGAGAAAGATATGTGCAAACTTTGGTGGAGACTGGAAGAAGAGAGGAGAGACCCTAGGCTTTGCTTAGTCTGACACTGCTTTTCAGGGTTATCTATGCATTTAAAATTTTATATCTACAT
Organism: Neofelis nebulosa; assembly: GCF_028018385.1. NCBI lineage: Eukaryota > Metazoa > Chordata > Mammalia > Carnivora > Felidae > Neofelis > Neofelis nebulosa. Next base: position 196,203,628 of record NC_080782.1, on the reverse strand, counting down.
TCTACATTTTCTTTCGTGCTTTTCATGGCTAACACATACATGGAGTCTGGAGGCCCCGGAACTTGCTACTACATTTGTATTAAAGGCAGGAATTTCCATAAAAACCAACAGACCTAAATTCTTTTATCATAAAATCCTAGAAATGTTAGGAATCTTAAAGGTCTTTTAGTGGGACATGCAAATTTCTAAGACTACTTTAGATACCCAAAGGCTAAGCAATGACATCAAGATTAGCAATGCACATAATTGTGGTGAGTAACCCAAGTCAAGCTTTACCTGAGGCTTCCTGCCCCAGGCATTGCTTGTGGAGAGATCAGGGAGCCAGAGACTGAAAGCGGAAGGGGGCTAGCTAGATCTGGATGGTTGCACACAGGAAAATGAAAGGAAACAGGACTGTATATGGAGAACAGAAGGAGTGGGACAGGAGTATGGATAGACACAATCTTTCAGTACACACAAAGGAATTCATTCACTCCTTCACCAAACATTTATTAGTCATCTACTTGGAGCCAGACCTGATACTAGCCAGAGTTCCTGCCCTCAAAGAGCTCTCAATCTAGAGGACAGACAAATACACATTACAATAGAGGTGATAAGTCTTAACAATAGAGGCAGATACAAGGAGTAAGGTAAGGATACACTAAAATACTACAGCCCAAATAGCTCTTTCCCACTCTTTTTTTAAATGCTGACTTTCTTTTGTGTTTCTTTTCTTTAAAGGGGCGTTTCACTCCATGGGGGTGATGAATACACTTTGCCTTTATCTCCCTCTTCTACTCTCCCCTGTAATCGCAAAGCTATTGCTGGATGCTGTGGACCAAAGGTATTACCTTGGTGTGATATAAAATGGCAACTGTGTCAATGTAGCTTTTGAGATATTTCAGGGATGTATTTGCTAGAAGCAAAAAATTAAGGAACAGGTTGAAGGTGCCCCAGACCGGTATCAGGGCAGGGATGTTCAGGGACAGGAGGAAGGAATTAATTGGAGTATGAGAAAGAAAAAAACATTATCCCAAACATGGAAATGGCTGCAATTAGGAAATATCAGGCAATATAGTTTAACCTGCATAGTGGAAGGTAAGCATTTACCGATTAGAAAGGGGGGGAATACATCTCAAAACATTTAATAAAGAACCACGTGAATCAGAAGAGCTACAGGAAATTTTAAGGATACCAGGAAAGATGTTACACTGTTAAAATCTACTGTTGTAATTGTTATATTAATTGAAAATTAATAATCAAATTGGTATAATCAGTGGTAAATTTAGTCTGAATGACACCCAATGATTAAATTTACTATGCAGCTATAATTTAGTTAGTTAATGCCAAATTCAAATAACATTTAAATAATAAATAGCTTCAAATAAAATGTAAAAGATGGTCCTGTTTTTTCCCCCCAAAGATTATATAAGATTTTTATTGCGATGGAATCCTAAATCATTTTATACAGCTTTTCATTTCTAACGGCTAGGTTGAATCTGTGCTACACAGATTTAGTTATTATTAGATATCTTGTAATTCAGCCCTTTCCACTGAAGTCAGTGCTTCCTTTTTATTTCTTTCTGCTCCTGCTGCAAGACAGGCACATGCTAGGCATTCAAAAAATAATCACTGACTGTTGAAAACCTTGACTAGATATGCAGACTCAGTTTATGCTTTTGATCTGTTATAGAAAAGAATAAAATATGGACCCAGGAATCCATAGCCACTTCGACACATTCATTCCCTCCCTCCCCCCAAGTACATATCAGGAAAATATTTGCACTCTCTGGACACATTTCTTCCGATAAAATTGAGATCACATTCAGGGTGCTTATTATAGGAGAGCATGCCCGCAACTCAGAATCCACTCCACGGGGCCTTTCGGCTGGATAAGCTGCAGAATGGCCTCAGTTCTCCCACATACTTCCCTGTTGCAATAATCAGTCACCTGGACTCTCAAGTGCGGCCTGGTTGCCATGGGCAGACTTGTTAGCATGCAAAAGATAGCACCTGTGACTGTACATATTGAAAATGCAATCGCAGGTGTATTTGCAAATTGGATTTTCAAGGGGGAAGTTTAAGCAAATCCTTTTGAAAGTGAATCCCTCCAAGGTGTGAGTAATGAAAAAACAAGAAGAAAAGTGACAATCAAAAACCTATTAAAATCTAGTTTCCAGAGAAGAATCTGACTGCCTAATGACATTTATGCTTTCATAGCTAGGCATTTAACAGTCATTTTGTGTCGGTTGCTGCCTTTATAAATGCACATGACAAATTTTTCAGTTCTCTGTTGCTGAGACCCTAATCCCCACCACTCTTGGGTGCTTGAAATGAGCTGATGGGCCTGGGAGATGAGGTTCTCTATCCCTTTGAATTTCTCCACAGGAAATTACAAAGATACCTCAGTCACCAATACATGAAGCCAATCACTTGTCCAATCCATTCATTCCATTTATTCTTGCTTGCTTTTATTCCGTCTTCAAAATTCAGGGTATATTATTATGGCAAAAAAAAAAGACCAAACCAGCCAAGCCAAAATAAAGGCCAATGTTTGAAAACTTTAGACTTTGGGATAGCAATGGATTTCTGTGTCTAAACCAAAGGAAGAAATTGTCACCAGAATCATCACTGCTACTTTTCATTTTCCTTCCTGTTTTGCCTCCCCAATCGTTTGCTTTCATGGAAAGGCCACTGCGCTCCTCCAAAAGTTTCAGCCTAACTCTTCCGTTTGGTAGCTGGACTCTGTTTGCTGCTGCTGCTGCGATCCCTCTCTGGGACAAACGGAGTGGGTTTGAAGGTAGGAACAGGGATGAGGAATCAGAAGCAATAGGAACCTAGATCTGACATTTTCGTCAGATTGTAGATGTGTGATGAGAGCGACATCTGCTCCGCCTTTCACTCTCACCCTTCAGTTCTCCCATCGACAGTGGTTCTCTGGTGGGGCCGCATGGAGTGGTTGACTCAGGATCCACATCTCTCCCTTTCCCTTCATGGTAAAAGAATACCATTCTAGTCAGGGAAAAGATGGAATTCTCAAGTTTTAATACTTCAACCAGTTTAGAAGATCATCTTCACTGGTCTGGCATGAATGTATTTAAAAAGTGATTGGGATTTTATTTGATCTCCGTTGGATTCTATGGATTATGGTACCAGACCGTTAAAAATAAATGCCACACAGGAAAGTGTTTTCTGAAAGCAAAACCTGATGTTTGCAAGACTTATAGGCTCATGGGTTTTTGATTGGGAGCGTGCATACAGACCCCTCCAATGTAAATATATACATTTTAAATTTACCTGAGCGCTTTAAACAGCTCTTAACATCATATGACAAGGAGAACATTTGTTAATCAGAAAAATTACAACCTATTCATACTTATTGTTTGATTATTTCTTTGCTGACCTCTGAGGTCCCATTGTTGATTAAATTAGTTATAGTAACTCATATTTATTTTAGAAACTAGCTATTATGAATGCAAACTCTTCTTATCGCCAGATGATTGATAGGCGCATTAAGAAGTTGTTCAACAGGTTGCTTGGTTTGAAGAAATGCTTAAATCCTGATCGGTTACTTTTTTATCAGTGAAGAGTGGGAATTAGCACAGATAAGCCCTTAGTAACAAAAATTTTATTTTCAGAGTGGAATGTGGGCCCTTTCTTTAAATGTGATTCTTTTAAGTAGCAGATTCTTCCAGTTCCCTTTTATAGATTTCATGTATACATTTTGGTAGGTTGAAAAATGTCCTGAAATAAATCATCTTCCTAGTCTGCACTGGACAAGGTATGCAATGAGGAAAGTTGTCAAGCAGCTGCAGGTGATGAAGTATCTGTCCATACTAATCATCTGGACTTTTTTTTTCTTTTAAGAAATTGCTATTTTTTCCTGTTTTGTTTAGTTATTGCATAAGGGCCTCCATTTTATAAAGGCCCTTAAAATAAGGCTCACAAATGCCTAACATTTTTTTGTTGGTAAAAGTATTGTTTTGAATCCTTGTTTAAATGGAGACTTGAGCACAATAGACTAACCCATGGCTATCCGAGAGGTGAATGACAGGGTTAAAGTTCGTAGGTCTTCATGTTTAATGTAGTCTTTGGTTTGCAGGCCTAGCTGGGCTTCTCCATCAGATTGGCTGTCCTTTTGTCTCATTAAAGAAATCTCTTCCTGAGGACCAGGCATTGTGGTGATAAATGGTGGTGATAAGGCCTTAATATGGACATAATCGGTACGTCAAAACCAAAGACTGAAAATTTCTTCTTGAATGGCAACTGAATGATGTTGCTCGAAAGTTCTGTCCTGTAATGCCTCAGCTTCAAAAAGGTGTCTGATGGCCCGTCGGGGCTTTTCGCATGACCTCAATTTCTGATGGTGACTTTTTTATATAGAATTGTTTGGATTCTCTTACCAGTGTTGTGAAGGCAGATACCCAGGAAAGGCAATATCATATGCAAGTATGGGTGGGGCAATTTGAAATAAGAAATTACCAAAGGGATATGAAGACCGATGGCATGGAGTTCCTGAAATTGAAACCGGCCTGGTGTCATCTCGTCCAGATCTGCTGGTTCTTTGGTGGGGGTCTCTGCTGTGGACACCGTGAGCGCTTTATCTGCTGGCATATTCGTGGATGATGTGGAGAGTGACAAAACGGCAGAGTGTGTAATGATTAAACAAGTCACAGGCTCACGTCTTGCTCCCCTCCTCCACTGGCTTCCTTGGAGACACAGTTCCTTGTCAATTTTTTGAATCACATTAATATTAAACTACGACTTTGAATTGGGAAGAATGCGAGGTATCTGAAGAGTAACATTTATATCTTCCATGTGACATTTGCATCACACGGATCAACATTTAAAATGTTCTTGAGAACACTGAAAAATAAGGAAATAGAGTTCAAAAATAAAGTATAGAACTTGTTAGACTAGTTTCTGTTTAAAACTTGGTGGATTATACCTCTTTGTTTTAAACCATTAGAACAGCAATGATTGAATATCAGATTCCTTAAAGAGTCACTAGTTCCTTTTGGAAAGTTTTGATTAAAGCACTGTATTTATTAAACTGTTCTACCCACACATCTTTCCTTCAAGATGTTGTTTTTCCCACGTCTGCTGTTTTATTACATGACAGTTATTGAAAGGTTAGATGCCGTTTACTTTCCCAAGGTTTATTTTTATGTCATATAAATCATACTTTTTTTTTTTTTTTTTTTTTTTTTACACCTCACAAGAAGCAGTGTGGTCTGTTCAAACTGGGCGTCAGGAGACCTGGGTTCTATTTCCGACTCTGACATGTGACTGTGGGCAGGTTAATGAATGCATGTGTCTCAGTCTCTCTGGATGCATAATGGGGATAATAATATCTCCTTCTACCTACTTCACAGAGGTGGGTTTTTTTTTTTTTTTTTTTTTGAGGATTAATTGCTTAATGTTTGCAAACCACTCTGAGCTCCTTTGATAAAACACAAAGCACCATTATTTATGACAATAATAATAGTGTCTTGGGTCTGCAGGCTTGCTTTCATCCAAGGATCCCAAAGTACTTTACCACTGGGATTGTAACTTTACAGAGGATTACTGTGTGGTGGCTGGCTCTCCTTGTAGAAACAGATGGTAACAAGCAGTCTGGGTTTTCACTGGAGAGTAATTAAGTCTCCCACCAACCTCTTGCGTCATTTGCATAAACTTCCCAAGAAAGCTCCCAAAAGAGAGCCTAGTCTGACTCCTTATCCCTCATCACTATTTATAAATAAGCCCTGGGCGATTTGGAATTTGGAATATCAATGTTTTCAACTCCCAAATCTATTTGTTGAGGATTAGGTAAAGCATGGGAATGTTTACACGGTAGGCAAATTAGTTTCAACAAAAACAAAAATGTAACAAGCAGGGGTTACCTGCAGGTCTTTCAGGTTGTGTACCCCAATTATGGATGAGTCCTGTGATCTCTCCCTGGCAGTCTGGTTAGCCTAACTTTCGGTTAATTGACAAAGATGAATTAAGTGCCTAACTCATGTGCATGTCTGGAGTTATTAAGAAGAGTGTACGATGTGGTCCCTGCCCTCAAGTTGTTTACAACTATTGAGAAGATGAAACTAAGATACAGGAAACAATTAGTGGACCATGGAAGACAGCATGTAATGAAAGGCTAAATTGTGTGGAACAGACCACAGGAAGTAGGAGAGAAAGGAGTGATCAATATGGACCAGCGTAGTTCAGGGAAGGTTTGCTGAAGAGGTAAATGGAAAGGAGCGTGTCTTCTACAGAACCCGTCTGACAAAAGAAATGTGTGTAATGCATGTACGGACTAGGTGTGCCTGTTGGGAGACAGGGTGCATGGGGGAGACTCTGCCCAGGGAATGGAGTGGCGGGGGTGGGGGTGGGGGCATTTTGGAGCAAGCAAGGAGGAGGAAGCTCCCAGGGAATGGGGAAGTTTCATAGGTAGGCAGAGTTTGGACTTAATTTAAGTCACTTAAAAAAAAAAAAAAAAGCCTTCAGAAACCTGGGGACCTGATAAAAGCAGTGTTTTGGAATGATTCTTTGGCAATGGCATGAAGGGATCACTGGAGCAGGAAAGAGACCTAAAGCTGGGAGTGTGGCTGGAATCGGATGCAGTAATCCAGAGGGGCGGAGCACTATGTGGAAGGGTGTTGTGGAAACAATTAGTTAAAAATAGAGCTTTTAAGAGACTCTTAAGGACTTGAGTACAAACTAAGGGTAGATGGGGGGTGGGGGAGAGGGGAAAGTGGGTGATGGGCAGGGAGGAGGGCACTTGTTGGGATGAGCACTGGGTGTTGTATGGAAACCAATTTGACAGTAAATTATATTTTTAAAAAAAAGCAAAAAAAAAAAAGCTTTTAAGGAGACTTTAGCACGTGCTGGGAATGCGTCTTCTCACAACAACCCAAGGTGATCTTAATATTAACTCATTTTAGCCTCGATTTCCTGATATGGAGACTGGCTGAGAGAGATGAGGAACTTGCCCAAAGTCCCGGGAGCTGGAACGTGTTAGGGCTCAGGTGTGTGCCCACTGTGAATCCTTTAAGGGATTAATATGGGAGCAGTAGGCATTTTGATGAGAGAAAAGCCATCCAGTCCATAGCAAAATGCTGGGTTAAATGAAGTTAAAAACCAGTTATTTCCTCTGCTTTTTTCCTGGGATTTAGAGCCTCAGGTGTGCTTCTTACAGCACGTTGTGAACCTGCAGGAAAATGGGGTCTGAGGAGCACGTCCCTACATTGACGTTGTGCAGAAAACACTTGGAAAATGCTGGCTTGGAATCTTCCCCCATAGCCACGGTAAGCACCAGGATTGGCAATCTGGGGGATCCTTCAGGGCTAGGCATGGGGAGACATTCCAGTCACTAGGAGAGAGCCACAAATTAGGATCGGGATTAAGAAAAGCAGGAAGAAAGATGAGAGGCAGACCCAGGAGGCTGCTTCCAGGGTACCAAATGAGGTTTAGGGATCTGGGAATTCAAAGTGTGAAGGCTTGGATCACAAGCAAATTAGTTACAGAGAAAACCTAGAGCCTGGGAGCTCAGAGCCCATTGTATGTGATGCTGGGTCCTCCCCTGCTTCCCCTGGTCAGACTCTGCCAGCTGAACCTGTTTCCACTTCAAAGTGTCTCTAAGTGCTAAGGCTGGCAGCTGATCCTCTTGATGTGGGATTGAAGAGAGGTGAGTAGGTTTTCCTGGTGGAAACGATTTTAGAGAGTTAGACTGCAGGGAGCAGTAGATTCGGCTGACATCCTGGAAGCCCAGGATTATAAAATTTGACTTTGACTCACGATGAAACTGGGAATAGTTCTAATCAGATAAGAAGGTTCTTGGAAAAGCATGTTCTTGCTGCTGACTCGTGAGGTGTTGAAAGGGGAAAAGGTTAAAACAAAACTATAGTTGACTCTAAAACCTCAAGAAACCTTAAACATTGGCTGGTTTTAAAATTCTGCTACAAATGATCAGAGCATTAGCCATTATTCCTAAAGCTTGCAATTTGATTTATGAATCTACCCACTGATTATTACATTTTGGATACATTTGGCAGCCCAAGTAAAGCAGGAAATCATTATTGGATAAAAAGGGCCACACAGGAGGAAGTTTTTATTGGCAAATACCAGCTTATATATTCACAAAATCCTATCATCTTAGTACAGGGAGTCTGTCTGCTGCCTCTTAGAGGTCTTTGCTAAAATATGTCCAAATAGAGAACAATCTTTCTTTTCGTGTGTCATGTGTACCCCCGACTATTCCCCGCCTCCCGCCCACTCCCCCCCAAGCCTACCCCAGCACACTGGGGCCCAACCCTCTGAAATGTATTCCAGCCTCTAATACTGCTATCACCAAATCCGGCCACGTATCAATTTGATGTTGTTAACTCTTCTGTGGACATGGAAAATAGTTCTCTTTTCTTTCAAAACCAGGAATATACTAGAAGGCTATAGTTACATTTTCCTCAGTTTTCTCAGCTTTAGATGCAATAATATACATGAGTAAGTCTGACATTTGTTGGCTGCTGGAGGTGTGCAGGACACTAGGCATGTCACAAAAAATGATCTTACTTACTTCTGACAAAATCCTGTGAATTGGGCATTTTTAGCCCCATTTGAAAGATAAAGAAACTGACGCTTGAGGTTCAGAGGTTAATAACACCTTTCAAATAGTTGGTAAATAGAAGAGCCAGGATTGAAAAACTGCCATTCTTATTGGGAACTCATAGATTGAATTACGCAATCTTTTGAGTCAACTTTCCTGCAACCCCCTTCCTTTTCTTTGATTTCTTTGCTTTTCTTCACGGCCCGGTTGTCCTCGACCCTTTTTTCTTTGACTATTTGAGGCCTCAGTGTTCTTTTCTTTAGCTATAATTTTTAAATATATTATACATATACATTATTTGGGAATTTTATAATGTTTATACATTATTTATTCCCCTCCCCCCACTATTCTATCTGAAGTGGAAGCTCCTTGCAAGTGGGAACCATGCCTTGCAATACAAGCCTTCTCAGCGAAAACATTGTACATCGAGTGGATATTGTTCTATTATGGAATGGTCAGCAAAGAGATCAAATTAAGGGGACCATCGGGACCTTTCTGGGGCCAGACCATTCTTCCTTCCTCTGTGCTCAGAAAGCATTTTGCACAAATGCAGCCAAGTATGGCAAAAAGAGGGTGGTGTGGGAGTCAGAGGACTTGGGTTGGAATCATGGCTCTGAAATCTACTACCTGTTTGCTCTTGGGAAAGTTACTATAACTTTCTAAGGACACGTTTTCTTCTTGTAAAACGGGACTGGTGATACCACTTATAAGGTTCTTGTGAGGATTAGAGATGGGATGAGGTGGGCACTTTGCATAGAGCTGGGTACATGGTAGCGGTTACAACTACAGCTTTTATAATTAGACTGTAGTCCAATCTTGTATATTTCCCATTAAAAAAATTTACTTAAGTACTCTCTAAGCCCAATGTGAGGCTCAAACTCACAACCCCAAGAGCAAGAGTGGCATGTTCTGACTGAGCCAGCCAGGTGCCCCTGTCCTTCATTTTTTTACCCTCCCCTTCCTCCCCACCCCCTAGACCCAAGCTCAGTGCACATCACATAGTAACATTTAACAACATTTTTTTTTTTTAAATGATTATATGAGAATGAACTCTAGTGAAGGGTCCAGAATGGAAGATTTCTCTAAAAGACTCCTTAAAGCTGAATGCAGCCAGGTTCTGTACACTGTGCTTTTTACTGGACCCTAGCAGTGGACCCTGGGGCTCTACCCACAAAAAAGGTGCTCAAATAAGTATTTTTACTTACTTGAATTTATCCCAGTGAATGTATTTTGGTTTCTAGTATTTCATTTAGATCATTGTCAAATATGGATATTCTTTTTTTTTTCTTCATAATGTCTAGTCCTTGCCTTATGGATTCTTTTCTTTCTTTAGCAATTTACACATTTTAAACACACTTATCTTAATGTCCCTTTTAGATTGTTCTATTACTCCTAGTTCCTATGTTGTAAATTCTTTATTTTTTGATTTGGTGTATCCTTTTCATGGTGGTTTGTTTTCCTCTTGTGTTGTAATTTTTGAGAGTGAGCTCATTTTCAGTGGGTGTTGTTGTCTGAAAGGATCCAGCCATGCTCTGGATTGTGGTGGTATCCAGTGGGATGGGTTTCCATTTGTCTCTGTTGTGATCCTCAAGAGAAAATAGACATACCATAGTTTCTATTACTAACAATAAGGCCTAGAGTGCAGACCCAAGAGAGAGACCTACAGATCAATTCTTTCATGCCTTCCTAGTCTATTTTGACAACCAGCATATGGTTATAGTCATGTACCTATACTTTCTAAAATATTGATAAGGGCTTTGTAAAGGTTCTCTTTCTTCTTATTCTTCCAGAACTGTCACTCTGATGTAGAAACTAGATGATCTGGACAGGATTAGTTATTAGGAACCATTCTGATTATTATTTAGCACTGAGTTTTCCTAGTGTTTATTAAATTGGGTAGTGGGGCACCTGGGTGGCTCAGTCGGTTAAGCGTCCGACTTCGGCTCAGGTCATGATCTCACGGTCCGTGGGTTCGAGCCCTGCATCAGGCTCTGTGCTGACAGCTCAGAGCCTGGAGCCCATTTCGGATTCTGTGTCTCCCTCTCTCTCTGCCCCTCCCCTGTTCATGCTCTGTCTCTCTGTCTCAAAAATAAATAAACATTAAAAAAAAATTAATTAAAAAAATAAATTGACTGGGTAGTGATTTTATTCCCCTTGAGTATAGAATTGAAGCTCATGGGTAGGTTTTTTTCTACTCTTATTTTATTTTATTTTATTAATTTATTTATTTACTTACTTATTTTTGGGTATTACAGATAGTTTATTTTCTTTATACTTTTTGATATTTTCCAAATTGTCTACAATAAACATATTTTTAATGCCTTACTCTATTTTATTTATTTATTTATTTATTTATTTATTTATTTATTTAGTGTGGCCAAGGCTGGGGGGCAGAGAGAGAGGGATAGATAGCTCCATGTTCAGTGCAGAGCCCTATGCGGGGCTCAATCTCACAACCCTGGGATCATGACCTGACTAGAAATCGAGAATTGGACACTTAACCTACTGAGCCACCCAGGTGCCCCTACAATAAATATTTTTATTTTTATTTATTTATTTATTTTTTAATTTTTTTTTTTTTTTTTTTTTTAATTTTTTTTTTTCAACGTTTTTAATTTTATTTTTGGGACAGAGAGAGACAGAGCATGAACGGGGGAGGGGCAGAGAGAGAGGGAGACACAGAATCAGAAACAGGCTCCAGGCTCCGAGCCATCAGCCCAGAGCCTGACGCGGGGCTCGAACTCACGGACCGCGAGATCGTGACCTGGCTGAAGTCGGACGCTTAACCGACTGCGCCACCCAGGCGCCCCCTAATTTTTTTTTTTTAACGTTTATTTATTTTTGAGACAGAGAGAGACAGAGCATGAATGGGGGAGGGTCAGAGAGAGGGAGACACAGAATCTGAAACAGGCTCCAGGCTCTGAGCTGTCAGCACAGAGCCTGATGCGGGGCTTGAACTCACGGACCGCGAGATCATGACCTGAGCTGAAGTCGGCCGCTTAACCTACTGAGCCACCCAGGCGCCCCTAAATATTTTTAATTAAAAATAATTTTAAGTACCTCTCTTCAAATTCCAGCTTTCTTAGATTTCTCAAATCATCAGTCTACTTTTCAACTTCCTCAAGATTTCTCAAGTACAGCTACTAGGCTTTCTTTTTCATGGTTTGTGATCTCTCTTTCTCTCTAAATTCCCATTAAGATTGCATAGACTTAGGAAACTGTATATCTCAAATATGCCAAAAGAGTACAATTTGGCTCTCATATTTGTAAAATCAATATTTATCAGAAAGTGTGGTTATTGTACTTACAAGGTTTTTCAGCTTCTCCATAGGCCATTGTCCCCCACCCCTCTAATTTTCTCTGCATTTTCTCTCTAGGGTCTTATTTATTTTATAGCATAAAGAAAAATTTACCGTTTTTATTGCATAGAAGTAATAACTATGTTTAGTGTTATGTTCAGACACAGAGTTTACTACACTTTTTTTTCCCCCAACACATAAGCACCTCCTTAGATGCCAAGGAGTTCCTGGAAGGTGATGGTGAGTAGTCCTTTGATAGTGATAGCTGATTCTTATCATAGAGTGGATCCAAAACATTGGAGATATTGGTGTCTCAAGGGTGAATAAGACATTGATTTTTCCATCAAAGAGTTTAAAATCTAGAAGCGACATATACATCTAAGGCAATGAAAGGGGCACCAAAGAACAAAGTACTGTCTTGGAGGTAAGTATAAAGAGCTATGGGAATGAAAAAATGTAAGAGTAATTAATTCTGCTATGTGAAAAAGAATAAGGGAAACCTAGAGAAAGAGGGCGACCTTCTGGCTGTTCTTGGAATGAGGATTTCACAAGGAAGGCAAGGCTGGAGGACATTTTTGGCAGAAGAAATAGCTTGAACAAAGACAAGTGTGACTTCCATGATGCTTGGATGCAAGAAACAATACAACCTTTTATTTTTTCTACATAAAATGAAACCGGATTCAGGATTCCTACTCACCTCTTGTCAGGAAGTACAATGTGTCATTTTTTGAGGGTTGGGAACACCAGCAGGTAGTGTATACAGTATAAAAATTGGGGGATGAGTCTCTGGTCTTGGGGCCTCATGGTTGCTACTGGGATGTTTGTTGTTTGAGTTCCTCGAATCCATATGAAGGGGGCTCACTGTGCCTACTGCTCCTGAATGCTCCTCTTCGATGAAAGTAGAGGTTTTCATGGGGGTTTGCAGATTTCCTGGGAGGTGGACTGAGACCCTACGGCTCTGTATGCAGTTACTTTTAGTGCTCCTATTTTCTGTTCAACCCCTCATCCCTGCCCTATGCCGCACTTACTGCCTCAAGATCAGACATCTCCAGCCTGGTTCAGTGGCTTCAGAGAAGAAAGCTCTTGCTTCTTTAGAGCATGGGGAAGGATAGAGTGCAGAGTGTAGGGGAGGGGCCTGGGGTCTAAAAGCTCTTTGTGCAGACTTTCAGTCAAGCCCTCTATTTTCAGCACTTCCTCCCTCTTACCATCTTTTGTGACTGATGCTTCCAACCCTGGAGCCTGAGGGCCAAAGTAGCTGACTTCTGGTCAGTATCCCCTGTGCACATTGTGAAGTCTTACCTTCCCCCACAGGACCAAATTGCCTTTCTCTCCACTTTGTCTTCACGTTTTTCTGTTTGGGGCCACAGATAAGTCCTAGTTTCATTGATGAGGAAGTTTTTATTGCCTCTTGTCCTTCTTGTTGGTTTTGGATGATATCTGAGAAGAGGATTACTCCACCATCTTTGAAGATTGCATTCTTCAAGTTAATTTTTTCTTTCCCTTATTTGCTAACTTTCTGACACTTTATGAGATTTTTTTTCTTCCCCTTCTTGGGCCATAGGCTTTCGTTTACTTTTCCTTTATTGAAGGTGAGAATCCACCCTCATATTGTCTAATGTTTAAAATTTAATTTTTATTTTTATCAGTTATTAATGCACATAAAGACTGAAGTAGTCCTGTAAGGCTTATTGAATATCAGCTTGTAAGGCTTGAATATCAGCTGTCATCCACCTGCCACTGCCTTCCACCCTCCATTTTCCAGTTTTTTAGAACCTTCCTTTATCAAAGATTACATTTGATTCTTACATCTAGATCACTAAGCAACTGGCTTATAGTGTTGTATCTTGATTTTTCAGTTAAGATATTGTCTATTTACTTCCTGCCATGGAAGGTGAAAATTTAGCTCTTGTTTACCCCCCATTTGAAATGCACACACCATCCCCCCATCTTTCCTGCAGAGATGTATCATTATTTTGTTTAGATTAATCTTTAGCACTTATAAGATTTATAACTATTTGTAAGATTATGACTTTATATCTATGTGCCTCTTACCTACATATGAGCTCTTTGGTATTCTATGATTGTTCTTTTATTCTCGAAGCATTTTGAAAATTTACTCGAAGTACATAATTGTCCTGTTCCTTAGTCTTTTTTATTCTTTTTTGTTGTTGTTTTCCTTTAATCATTTCTAAATTCCCCTCTGTAGGTACTTGAGTCCCTCAGGCATTCTATCAGTTTCATCTTGGACACACCCCTCTTAAAAGCTTCTTGACCTCTAATCTTAACTGTGTCCTGGTGCACACCTGCCATCTTGAACTTCTCTTTCACTATCATTCTGGGCCCCCTTCACCTCTGTCTTGAATTGGTTCCACTGATTTTTGGATCCCATGTCTTCCTCTTTCTTGTTTTTCTCCCTTGTTATTGTTAAGCACCTCTTCCAGTAGCTTCCTAAATAAGAATGTATAGGAGGTAAACTTTATAAGCATGTCTTTAAGTGCCCTCACACATAATTTATATTTTGGCTAAATAAATAATTCTAAGTTGCAAATAATTTCCCTCAGACTTTGAAGGCATTGTTCAATTGTTTTCTAATTCTAATCTTAGAGGTTGACAAATCTGGAAGTGTTTTGTCTCTTGACTCACTGTATATATTTTTTCTCTCAAAGCTTTTAGAATCTTCTCTTTATACTAGTTTTCTGTAATTTTATGAGGACATATCTTGGTATAGCCCTATTTTTATCTATTGTGTTAGGCACTCAATTGGTCTTTCCCATCTGGAAACTCATTTATTTTGGAATTTTATTAAATTACTGTTTGAGTTCTTCCTCTCCATTTATTTTTTTCTTTCTGGAATGCCTATTATTTGGATGTGGTACAATCTGTATTAATGTTCTACTTTTCTAATTTTAAGACATTTTCCATTTTTCATCTCTTTGTCTTTTGCCGTTTCCGGGGGTTTTTGTTTTCAACTATATTTTCTACCCCTTGTTGAGTTTTTCGTTTTTGCTGTTATATTCTTGATTTCTATAAACTCTTTTTATCCTCTGTTCATTTTTTAAAAAGTTATCATTCTTTTTTTTATTGATATAGCATACTTTTCTATCTCTCTGAGAATAGCTGATAACATCTTTTTTTTTTTTAACTTTTATTTTTTATTTTTTAGTATGGTCTGTTTCTTCCAAGTTGCTTCTGATTGTTTGTTCTCTCTCATGGTAGAGATTTTTCTCACATTCTTGGTAATCATGTTTAACATTGAGTACTAAAAAGCTTCCTGGAAATGCTGAACAATGAGTGGGCTTTTGGATTGTAGGCTTCAGTTTAGGGAGAGCTGCCTGGGTCATTTTGTGGGGGGTAATGACCCTGATGTCTGTATCTTCTGGTGTTTCCTTGAGGGTTTTATAGAGAAGAGTATAATCTCCTGTGAGAACCAGGCTGCTCAAACTTCAATGTATATCCTGGTCACCTGAGTTATGGTTGAAATGCGGGTTCTGATTCAGTAGGTTTAGGGTGGGGCTGAAATTCTGCATTTCTAAATGTTGCTGCTATCCATGGACTGTGTCTTGAATAACAGGGAAGAGGGACTCGGATCCTGGCTGCCAGTTCTGGGAGTCATTGTTGGAGAAAAGGACTGTGAGGTGTCAACATTCAGTATGTGATGTCTGCCTCCTTTGCACAGGTGTCACTTAATCCCCTTGCTTTTAGTATGATGTCCCTGCTCTCAACTGGTGTTCCCGTCTACAGAGACTGTGCAGAGGAGCGAACTCTACTATTAACTACTATTATGCTGTGGAGGGGGAAGGGCAGGAGTAACAGTTGCTTGGTCAAAGGGGGAGAGGGGAGAGGGATAGAGATGGGTGTCTGATTTCTTTTCTCCCATTCTGTTTTGCTCTTATTTTTGTCCCTGCTTCTAGAGGTCCCTGGTTCTGCTGATTTTTGAGGATTAAAGGGAACCCTCTCTGTAAAGCAAATCGGGTTGCTGACTCCCTCAGCTGCTGATTTTAGGATTTCACTCTCTTGGACTCCCTACTTTATTTTAGCAGGATTTGTCCTTTTGCTTTCCAACCTCTATTTTAAATTTTATAAAGTGTTTTGCTATTGTGTCTCTTCTCCCATAGCTCTTGGGAGTGGTGCTCTTTAAAAAAAATTTTTTTTTAATGTTTATTTATTTTTTGAGAGACAGAGACAGAACATGAGCTGGGGAGGGGACAGAGAGAGAGGGGGAGTCACAGATTCCGAAGCAGGCTCCAGTCTCCAAGCTGTCAACACAGAGCCCGACCCGACGTGGGGCTCTAACCCACGAACCATGAGATCATGACCTGAGCCAAGTCGGAAGCTTAACTGACTGAGCCACCCAGGTGCCCTGGGAGTGGTGCTCTTAATGAAAGTCTCTTTACTATAGTTTTAGGTAGTTTCAGGAGAGAGAGAAGATAAACGTGTCTGCTTAGTCCACCATCTTTAACTACAAACCCTCCCTAATTCGTTTTTTGCTTTAACGTTCTGACTGTTGTCTCCAGAGTCCTTGAAAATATAGTTCATGATGTGTAATTTATGGGATTTTATTTCCCAGTTGGGGTTAACTTGTTTGCTTTCCAAGGTTGAGTAATCTGGGTTCATAAATTTTGATGTATAGTCTTAAAGTCTCAGGATGCAAATGAGACAAACATCACTATTTTATTGACCCATTTCCAATATTTCCTCTGGTCTGGGGCTCCTAAGCACCATTATTCTTTCTTTATGTCTGGGAACAACTATAAGGGCATAATTCAATTAATATGAGGCTCCTACTTGTCTTAAAACTGATTTATTTGTAGCTGAAGAGACAGCTAGTTTTACATTACTATCTGGGACTCTTAATTATGCTTGTTCCCCTCCCCTCTTTCCAAATAAGTATGCAGATAAAGGGAATATCACAAAGAGATGTTCCCTGAGAATCCAAACCTCTTTTCTCCTTTTTCTTTTCCTTCCCTACTAAATGACCCAACAGGGAGTTGAGCCTAGATAGTTAATACAAGTAATAGTTTGATGTTGAGGGACTTAAACTATGGTAGGGGGAGTGACCACTCTGAGATCCATGATTCTATGAGAACACGCATTTCTGAAGGTGTATCCCTGAATGAGTGTGGGGCTTGTTGTTGTTGAACCTGATGGTATGAGGAAGTTGAGAATAGTAGCTAAGAATATACATCTAGCCTTTGGAGTCACATAGACTTGAGTTCAGGCCACTTACTAATGGGAGTGACCTGCACAAGATACTTAATCTTTATAAGCTCCTGTTTCCTCACCTGTAGAGTAGTTGCCTGCCCCACAGGTTATTGTAAAGATCAAATGCGATAATGTATGTAAAGCAGGTAGGACAGTGACTGGCCCTCAGGATGTACTTACTGTTCCCAATTGTTTTGGGGTATTACCAGTGCCTTTTCCTGTCTTTCAAAATAAAGACTCTAACATCATCTGCAATTCAAAGAGTTCAAGCATTTCCTATTTGTATTAGACAGCAGAACACCTTTGAGTCATGCCTATAATGATATATTTGGCAACCCTTAAAAAGTTAATTTACAAGGGTGCCTGGCTGGCTCATTCAGTGGAGCCTGAGACTCTTGATCTTGAGGTTGTGAGTTCGAGTTCCATGTTGGGTGTGGATATTACTTAAAAATAAAACCTTTAAAAAAGAAAAAAGAAGAAAAAGTTAATTTGTAATACAGATTTTAAAAAATCTCCTAAAAGATCCAGAATTCCCTATTCTTAAAAAAAAAAAATTAAATATTTGAAAAAAAAATGTCTAGCTATTTTGGCTGTAAGAAACCCTTAAGATAAAGATGTAGAATTAGATTTTTTTTTTTTAATAAAAACATTTTAGTGCAGAATGCCAGACCAATTCTGAAGGGTGTAGGGTTAAACTGTAGCTTCTCGGGTCACTGTTAGTATTCAAATTATTGTTTGATGTATTTATTTTTATGAAATATTGCATGAGAGATCATTGAACAGATGCTGGAACGGATACATGTATACAAGCTGACTTTTTCCTTCTTCTTCAATATAGAAAAGTGATTGGTATATTCCATTACTTTGTTTTTCTTTGCCAGCCCTCTTTTTCATTCCTTTACTTTCTTTCATTTTTATTTTTCCAAGGTGGAGACAAGATGGAAGGCTGTAATAGCTAAATTAGATAAGACAAATACTCTGCTGTGCTGGTCTGCTGACTGCCTTGCGCAGCTAGGACCTAGAAATACCTGTCCTGTTACTTAATCTTTTAAGACAGCCTCAAATGCTTTAGTGTGATTTAATCACTCATTCTCTTTCTCTCTCAACGACTTAACTATGCAGTCATTATCATGGCTTCTTATCAATATGGGACACCAATTAAAGCTTTTGAATTCTTATTGCCTTGGAAACTCTTGGCTTTGGGTCTGGTTGCCTGTGGATTGAATGCACAACCTTCATCCTTTTTACACATTTCCTACAGGCAATGCTTCCTCAGTGTCATAGCCTGATTCCAACTTGCAGGTGACATTTCCATCATGAGTCTTTGGTTTTATGAACCTTGAGCTCCAGCAGATCCAGCCATCTGGGAAGGGAAAGAGGTACAGTGAAGATGAGGCAACCCTTACAACAGCCCAGGGCTCTGCCTGGAAGGCACGATTTGAAAGTAATACTCCCCTCCCCACTACCAGGATCTTTTGTGACACCAAGCCGGTCTGGGACTGTGCCTATCTTTGGTCTTGTAACTGCTTTGTCAAATTTGCACCGTGACATTAGTTTTTGGATCAACCTGGAATGGATCGTATGATTTCCTAAAAGCTTAACAATTAGAAGAAAAAGGCTGAGAAAATAAGTTTCTATTTTTTTTTTAATTTGTTTATTTTGAGAGAGGGAGTGTGTGTGCATGAGTGGGAAGGGGTAAAGTGAGAGAGAGAGAGAGAGAGAGAGAAAATCCTAAGCAGGTTCCATGCTGTTAGCACAGGATCCCGACTCGGGGCCCAATCTCACCACCTGTGAGATAATGACCTGAGCCCAAATCAAAAGTCGGATGCTTAACTGACTGAGCCACTCAGGTACCGCTATAAATTTCTATTTTTTATTTTTTATCGACAGAGGAGAAAACACTAGTATTTAGGACTATATATGTCCACAGCTGAGAATAAAACTGCTTTGAAGCACAAAAATTTATTATGAAAAAGCCAAACCATATCTTGGTTTGATCACCTTAAAACCTTTCTCCTGATTATCAATGAAAGCCTTTCGGGGTTTGGGGACCTAGCTTCTTTCCTTTCAAGTGTGCTTGGAATCAGCAGTCTCTTACATTTCAGAATTTAATTTTAGGGAGGTATGAATGACTCAGCATCCCAGTTTTGAAAGTTGATGCCAACTTCTAGTCACTGTCCATCTTTTCTGCTTTTCTGCCTCACTTTAAATCCCTACTCACTGAACTCTCCCAAGACATGAAAGAGGTCCTGCCTTGAAGGGGCAAAATCACACTCACAGGACATTCTGCATCAGTGTTTCAAATTTAAACTGTGATTCTACTTTATAAAGGCCATGTTTCCTTTTCTGTTTTTCTTAGAACCCAACCCATTACTGAATTATAACAAATGGGACAAAATGCTGACAAGAAATTAGTTAAATACTGTATTGGAAAATGCTCAGAAAAGGTTTAAAAATGATGATGATGATTTCTGCTTTATCTAAAGTCATTTTCTTGTTTTAATAGCATTGCTTAGTTGTAACTTTTTTGTTGTTGTAACATTTTCATTTTTATAAGTTTATTTATTTTGAGAGAGAGAGAGAGAAAACGTATGCAAGTGGGAGAGAAGCAGAGAGAGAGTGGGAGAGAGAGAATTCTAAGCAGGCTTCACTCTGACTCAGGGCTCAAACTCACAAACTGTGAGATCATGACCTGAGCTGACACTGAGAGTTGGACACTTAACTGACTGAGCCACTCAGATGCCCCTGTAGCTTTTTAAATTTTTTTTTTTGTAACGTTTATTTATTTTTGAGACAGAGAGAGACAGAGCATGAACGGGTGAGGGGCAGAGAGAGAGGGAGACACAGAATCGGAGGCAGGTTCCAGGCTCTGAGCCGTCAGCCCAGAGCCCGACGCGGGGCTCGAACTCAGGGACCGTGAGATCGTGACTTGAGCTGCAGTCAGACGCTTAACCGACTGAGCCACCCAGGTGCCCCACCTGTAGCTTTTTTAAAGCATAGAACTTATATGGAATACAATCAGTCCAACCTAAATCACTAAGTCACATTTAAGAATTGGTGTTACTTTATACTTCTACATTAAAAAGTAGTTCTTAAGTTCATAATTTAAGAAAAAACATCAAACAGAGATTTAGATAAATATATCCTGGCTAACTTTATTGATATTGGAAAGAGAATAAATAAGAAATAGTCATGTCAGGCATAAGTAGTAGGAACGGCATGCATTCTGGACAATGAAGGAGAAGAATCATGGAAAATTTGGAGGAAGGGAAAGAGAGAGAGAGAGAGAGAATGTGTGTGTGTGTGTGTGTGTGTACGAGAGAGAGAGAGAGAGAGAGAGAGAGAGAGAGAGAGAGAGAGTGTGTGTGTGTGTAGTGATTGAGACCTTCTCTATTTTTTACCTTTTCCCTATATCTTGGTGTAGCAAGTGCTAGAAATACAGAGACTTGAGCTCTTGTCCTGTTCACGTACTCAACAAGTTGTGTATCTTTGGTCAAGAGACTACTTTGCCCCTATAACCCTCAGATTTTTCATCTCTTAAATAAGGAGTAGATTCCCTGTCCATCTGTCTCTTCTTGGATCACCTTTTAATGCTAATCTTTGGAAGTATTACAAAGAAAGTATCTTAGCATTAATTTCAGCCCATGTTTTTTTGTTCCTGTTCTTGGACCATTGGTTGGTTTCTTTGGAGACAGTTTCTGACTGTTATGCCAATTGTTACAAAGTTGTGAATATCAAATTACAACCTATAGTTAATATTCAGCATTATTAGAATATTTTAAAGCAAAATCCACCGGATACAGAGTTTGTGGAGTGAATATGGCATTGCCTTTCTCCCTATAGTCCTTCAGGAAAATCTCGTTTTATGGAGCTTAATTTAAAGCGTTTATAATCAATGATGGCACTTTTTTACTGTAGTAACTACTGTAATAAGAAGGAATTCTCTAGTATTAAAACTTGAGAATAAAAAAAATTGAGAATTTAAATTTGAATGGTAAGTGAATAGGTATAAGAAATATAGTTTCAAAGTAATAAAGAAACTTATATGAATGCCGTCCAGTTTGTAATAGCAGCAGTGCAAAAATTACAGGAACCATTTTATAAAGAATTTTTATAGATAAAATGGGACTCTTGTGAATTTTGTATTCAAAAAATTGAATTTGGGGCACCTGACTGGCTCAGTTGGTAAGACATATGACTCCTGATCTCAGAGTTGTGAGTTCAAGTCCCACACTGGGTGTAGAGCTTACTTAAAATAACTGACTGACTGAACGAATGAATGAATGAAGGAATGATGAATAATTGAGTTTGGTTCTGTGAGATCTTTTGGAATAAATGTATTCTTTAAATGTGATGCTGTAGTGTTATCAGAGCTCTTTGCTTATTCAAACTGAACTTTGTATATGTATATAAGGAATCTATTAGGGGAAATGTTTAAAAGGAAAAAATATATACCCTTCTATTTAGTTTCCAATAAAAATAAGACAAAAATTTGATCTATTTCTTTGTAGAAGTAACTCTAAAAAATAGAAAATAAAAGCTGTTTGGTATTAAGACAGGAGACTTGATTCTCTTGGATATTTGTCAATTTTCAAAATTTGGAAGCTCCCAGGCAGAGGACAGAGATCTTATCTGTTTTGTTTATTGTTGTATCACCAGTTTTATACGTGGTATATGCTTCATACTTAATTGTTGACTAGATATATGTGTTTCCACGGAAAATCTTCCTTTATATTCTTTCACCCAATGATTGTAGGTCATCATATACTAAAGTTATTTTATTCATATCTTTAAAAAAATTTTTTTTAATGTTTATTTATTTTTGAGAGAGACAGAGACAGAATGCGAGTGGGTTAGGGGCAGAGAGAGAGGGCGACACAGAATCCGAAGCAGGCTCCAGGCTCTGAGCTGTCAGCACAGAGCCCGACGCGGGGATCGAACTCACAAGCTGTGAGATCATGACCTGAGCCAAAGTTGGACGCTCAACCGACTGAACCACCCAGGCGCCCCTATTTTATTCATATTTTCTGGGCTTTATGCCTTACTTTGACTAAGATATTATTCATAGGAATGACTTGACCATAGGTAAAGTAGTCTTGCCTATTTTTTTTTTTCTAACTCTTTGACCATTTTTTTTCCTCAGTGATTAAGAAATGTTTCTAAATTTGTTGCTCTGTTCCAGACTCAAAGTGATTTAGACATATATTCACATTTGGGCATTTCTTGAATTGTCTGCCTCAGGCACTAGGAGGAAGTGACATCTGACATCTCCTTAAAGTAACTGTGGAAAGAATATGTGGCCTTTGTAATTAGGAACTGATAACTAATCAATGAGCAAGGGTTGGTTGTTTGGTAAACCACTGATAGCTTGAGTAAAGGGCATTTTTTACTTAATTTAATTATGTATATATTAGATTTGAGATAATAGCTATAGTTAGATGGAAATAGAAAGTCTTTGACAATATATTTATAAAATGGTTGTATATTTATTTAGAAAATATGCAAATTCTTTATCTGAGCATTGGATTCTCAGTGTCTCACTTCTCTAGGTGTTAGATGGTTTTCTGCTTCTTGAAACCATCTCTTCAGATGACTTTGCATAAGAAATCAGAGATTGGTACTCCCATTTGCATGGCCTACTCTTCTCTTACTTCCTAGGTGAGGGACCAAGTTTTAGAATTGAACTGAATTGCTTGGCCTACTGATGAGATTTGTTTCAGGACCAAGTTGGGCCTTTTGGCCTCTCCAGTCAGCCTCACAATGTACATTCCACACTTGCAAATAGGCTCACGCAGGAGTCTTCTTGAAACAACAGCCAGTTTTATTTGAGCGGTCTTGCAATTTGAAGATAAGCAATGCCAAATTTAACCAGATGGTGAATATAGAGTTACTTACAGATAAACTTAACTTGATGCCAATGGTTTTACATACATCCAACAACTAATTAATTTAAAAATGCTTTCCCCAAAAAAGCATACAAGCCATATCCATTTGGCATTAATAACTTGAGATAAAGACATTAAAAATGATCAGTGTTGTGGTCTTTCCTTTTCCCTGTTTAATATGATATGCTGGTCAGTACAAATTTAGTTCCTGCTTTTCAAATGCCTCATGTTTCTTCAAACACTTACTTTATCGTTTATCATGCATAAAAAAATCTTACCCTTATAAAAATTCAACTTACATAAAAGTATACAATACATATGAAATTCCCCTTTCCTAAAATGCCCCTCCCTACCCTGAACACCATATCTCACTTCCCTCCCAGAAGTAACCACTGATAAGATTTTGTTATATTTTCTCCTTGACCTTTATTCTCTGCATAAGTATAAACAATTCTATCTGCTTTGAATTTCATATGTAGAATCATATCGCATATATTGTTCCATAATTTCATGTTTTCATCTGCATTTTTTCATATCTGTACACAGAGATCCAGCTCTCTCTCTCTCTCTCTCTTTTTTTTTTAATGCTGCAGAGTAAATATCAACAGAATACCACTCAGTGTACCTTTTTTGGGTTTTACTATTTCTCTATTTTTTTAAGTTTATTTATTTGTTTATTTGAGAGAGAGAGAGAGAGAGAGAGAGTGGGAGAGGGGCAGAGGGAGAGGGAGACAGAGAATCCCAAGCAGGCTCCACACTGCCAGTGTGGAGCCCAACATGGGGCTCAAACCCACAAACTGTGAGATCATGACCTGAGCTGAAACCAAGAGATGAACACTTAACCAACTGAGCCACCCAGGAGACTCACCATTTCTTTATTAATAAATCATTCACGTTCTGTTCTCTCCCCAATATTTCTGTTACAAAAAAGTTTCAATGAACTTTCTTGTACGTATTTTTTCAAGTGCTTCCTTTTTTTTTTTTTTTTTTTTGTTTGTTATTTCTAATGAATTGCTTTAGTAGATTCGTTCTGCATTGCTGGTCTTGTATATCTAATGCAAAAGTTGGAATGTGAAATGCTGAGGTACTACTTTTGCCTTTTCCGAAGTTTTACAGCTGCATCCAAAATGAGGAGCTGTTCTAGTTATTGAGCTGTTGAATTCCCCTTTCCACTGAGATTCCCCTTGAACTCCAGGGAGGAGAGAACATGGTAATGGCAGGAAAGTTGGAGATCCACCTGTTGATTCATCCACTAATTAGCTCTTGTCTTCAAAATAAACGACTCAAAACCTTTCTCAACACTACATACCTCTATATTTATGGCTTCTCATTGCAACTTTCTCTCTACATTGCAGTCAAACTTCACTACTGAGGAATCTTTGCTTCTGAGTGCCCACTTCCCATTCAGCTCTCCGCCCACTGCAGTCTGGGCTCTGTCCCACCTCAGCTACCACCAGGGAAATTGCTCCCTTAGTGACCATCTGTCACCAGGTTCTTGCACGCCCTCCTTCACCTGGCCTCTAGGCACCACTCAAGACTCTTGAACGCTTCTTGCTGAAGTTCCCACCTCTTTTGTTTTCTGTGACACAACTGGATCTGTCTGTTAGTTCTCCTTTAGAAGAAAGTAGCAGGAAACTCAACCCAAACTGGTTTAAGTAATAAGGAAAATCATAGGTACTTCCCACAAATGGAAGTCCCGAAGTATCAGGGTGGGCTCCAGCTCCGTATCTCTGTGATTCTTCTGGCTTGGTTTTCTTCCTTCAGTTGGTTTCTTTCTCAGACTGGCAGGGAGCAAGGGCTGTGGCAAGCCTGGGTTTCACAGTTACTGAGGATGACATCTGGAGGAAGGGAAAGCATTGCTTCTTAAAGTTCTAAGAGAATTATGAAGAATTTCTCTGGAGTCCCATTAAACTTTTCTTCTTTTTTAAAATATATGTTTCCAGTTTTATTAAAATAATTAATATATAACATTGTATAAGTTTCATATGTACAACATGACCTGATAATATGTATATATTGTGAGATGATTACCACAATAAGTTTAGTTAACATCCATCACTTAGTTATAATCTTTTTCTTGTGATGAGAACTTTTGTTTTTTATTGTTTTTAAAAAAGTTTCAATTTAATTTTTAAAAAAGTTTATTTATTTATTTTGAGAGAGAGAGAGAGAAAAAGAGAGAGAGAGTGGGGGAGAGGTAGGGAGAGAGAATCTCAAGCAGGCTCTGTGCTGACGGCATGGAGCTCTGCGCGGGGCTCAATCTCACAAACTGTGAGATCGTGACCTGAGTCCAAATCAAGAGTCGGACACTTAACTGATTGAATAACTCAGGTGCCCCTAAAGTTTTTGTTTAAATTCCAGTGAGTTAACATACAATGTAATATTAGTTTCAGATATGCAATTTAGTGATTCAACACTTCCATACAGCACCTGGTGTTCATCACAAAAGGTGCACTCCATTTATTTATTTATTTATTTATTTATTTATTTATTTTTAATAATTTATTTTTTAATTTCCATCCAAGTAGTTTGCATATAGTGCAACAATGATTGCAGGAGTAGATTCCTTAATGCCCCTTACCCATTTAGCCCACCCCCCATCCCACAACCCCTCCAGTAACCCTCTGTTCTCCATATTTAAGAGTCTCTTATGTTGTGTCTGCCTCTCTGTTTTTATATTATTTTTGCTTCCCTTCCCTTATGTTCATCTGTTTGTATTTTAAAGTCCTCATATGAGTGAAATCATTTGATATTTGTCTTTCTCTGACTCACTAATTTTGCTTAGCATAATACCCTCTAGTTTCATCCACGTAGTTGCAAATGGCAAGATTTCATTCTTTTTGATTGCTGAGTAATACTCCATTGTATATATATATACCACTTCTTCTTTATCCATTCATCCATCGATGGACATTTGGGCTCTTTCCATACTTTGGCTATTGATGATAGTGCTGCTATAAACATGGGGGTGCATGTGTCCCTTCGAAACAGCACACCTGTATCCCTTGGATAAATACCTAGTAGTGCAATTGCTGGGTCATAGGGTATTCTATTTTTAATTTTTTGAGGAACCTCCATACTGTTTTCCAGAGTGGCTGCACCAGTTGGCATTCCCACCAGCAGTGCAAAAGCGATCCTCTTTCTCTGCATCCTCACCAACATCTGTTGTTGCCTGAGTTGTTAATGTTAGCCATTCTGACAAGTGTGAGGTGGTATCTCATTGTGGTTTTGATTTGTATTTCCCTGATGATGAGGGATGTTGAGCATTTTTTCATGTGTCAGTTTGCCAAATGGATGTCTTCTTTGGAGAAGTGTCTATTCATGTCTTTTGCCCATTTTTTCACTAGATTATTTGTTTTTTGGGTGTTGAGTTTGATAAGTTAGGTGCACTCCTTTTTAAAAAAATCGTTTTTAAGTTATTTTGCTTATTTTGAGAGAAGGAGAGAGAGAGAGAGAGAGAGCACAGGAAGGGCAGATAGAGAGGGGGAGAGAGAGAGAATCCTAAACAGGCTCTGCACCGTCAGTGTGGAGCCCAATGTGGGGCTTGAACTCACGAACTTGAGCTGATGTCAAGAGTTGGCCACTTAACCCACTGAGCCACCCAGGCACCCCAACAGGTGCACTTCTTATCCCCACCACCTATTTCACCCATCTCCCTACCTACCTCCCCTCTGGTAACCATCTGTTTGTTGTCTAGAGTTAAAAGTTGATGAGAAGTTTTATTTTATTTATTTACCTACTAATTTTTTTTAATGTTTTATTTATTTTTGAGAGAGAGAGAGACAGAGCACACATGGGGTTGGGGTCAGGGGTGGGGGGTGGGGTGGCGCAAGGAGACAGAATCTGAAGCAGGCTCCAGGCTCTGAGCTGTCAGCACAGAGCCTGATGTGAAGCTTGAACTCATGAACCACAAGATCATGACCTGAGCTGAAGTTGGATGCTTAACCGACTGAGCTACCCAGGTGTCCCGATGATGAGAACTTTTAACATATAGTCTCTTAGCAGCTGTCAAATATACAATGCAGTACTTTTTTGTTATTGTTTGTTTGTTTTAACAATACAGTATTGTTAACTATAGTCACCATCCACATTACATCCCCTGTACCTACTTATCTTATAACTGGAAGTTTATATCTTTTGACCACCTTCACCCCTTTCATCAACCTTTTCTTTAATCTCATCAGGTTACTTGTTCCCCACAGTCCCCAGTGGGAGGACTGATTATCTAAAGGGAGTGAGATTATCTTTAGACTAGTTAGCTCAATCCTTGGAACTGAGACCTTGAGTTTTTAGACCTTTTTAGAGGCCCATGCACTTCTTGGGAGGAGGAATTATGTGAAGAAGAGCAGGAAATGGATACTTGTCAGGAAACCAACAATGTCCACCATGATGTCTGCTCCCTGGTTTTTATTTTAGTTTTCTTGTTTTGTTTTGCTTTTAATCTCAGGTTTCTCTTCTTGGTTCCCTAATGATTTCCTCTTCTGCCCAGCCCTTTAATGTGATGATCCCCAGAGTATCTCTCTTGCTTTCTTCTCTTCTCACTGTTCATGTTATCCCTGGGACAGTTCATTCACTTCCAAGGCTGTGTATGCTGTTGACTCCCAAATGTACCACTTCAGGCCATGGAGTTTTTATAAACGGTTGACTCTTTTATCCAGTTGTGTATTGTACATCTCCACGTTATTTCAAATTCAACATGTCCCAAACTGAGATAATCTCCATAGCCCCAAACCAGCACATCCTTCTGTATTCCTACTCTCAGTCCAGGACCTCATCAAACACTATTCCAAAAGTCATCGTAGACCCCTTTTGCTTCCACACATTGAAACAGTCACAAAGCCTTGTTGATCTAGCCACCAAAATTTAACAGGGCCACAGGCTATAAGAAGTCCTTCCTCTACTACCCTTTATCTCCATTTGGGTTGTGCTCTTGTCTAACGTGATCTTATGGCACTTCATGTATAACTCTATAAGAACACTAATGTCGTTCACTACCTTCTTGACTATAGGTACCACATCTTATTCATGTTTAATATCCCTGTTCTCAGCAGAACACCTTCAACACTGGAGGTGTTCAGGAAACTTTTAGATGATTATTGAATGAGTTTGTCTTTAAACTCTTATTAGGCCACTATTATTTTCAGACATTCTTCCGAACTCTGAATGTCTGATGCACTTCATTGACAGACTTGGTCCTGCTCTGTGGTTGGAGTGGGTGGAGTCAGTGGAAAAATGCCAGAATCTGTGTCCTAAGGCAGTGAGTGCCAGGTCAGGGCCAGTGTAAACAATTTGAAACTGGGTCAGAGATCCAAATAGGGCTGGATGAATCTAGGAAGCTAAGGCAGGAAGCCAGTTGGGTTGGTGTCTGAGTTTTTGAAGAGGCTAATGGGAAGAAAATCTTAGAATTAATCTCAGGTCCACGAGAGATGTCTATGGAAGCTTTTTGTCCAGCTTAAGATGCTCAGAGTGTCATAGTCATTCGATACAATCATAAATAGGAAATGATTCCTAACCTAGTAGGAACTTATGGTTAAGTGGGAAAATAGATATGTAACAAAAACTTACACTTTAATGTAAGAAGTGATATAGTAAAAAATATGTATTAAGTGTTAAGGGATCTAGAAGGAGTTAATGCATGTGCTTAGAAATTGTGATGACCTTGAGGGGATCTTTGTTAAATGATTTTTTTAAAAATAACACCTCAGGGGTAATTGGGTGCTCAGTTGGTTAAGCGTCTGCCTTCAGCTCAGGTCATGATCTCATGGTTTGTAGGTTCGAGCCCCGTGTCAAGGCTCTGTGCCAACAGATCAGAGGCAGAGCCTGTGGAGCCTGCTTTAGATTCTGTCTCCCTCTCTCTCTGCCTCTCCCCTGCTCATTCGTGTGTGTGTGTGTGTGTGTGTGTGTGTGTGTGTGTGAATGAGAGAGAGAAAGAGAGAAAGAGAGAGAGAGAGAGAGAGAGAGAGAGAGAGAGAGAGCATGTGCACATGCACTCACTTTCTCAAAAATAAACATTTAAAAATTAAAAAAACCCCACAAAAATACAGATAACACCTCAGATTTAGCATTTAATCTTTATTTATTTTTGAGAAAGAGACAGAGTGTGAGCAGGGGAGGAGCAGAGAGAGAGGGAGACACAGAATCCAAAGCAGGCTCCAGGCTCTCAGCTGTCAGTACAGACAGCTCCAACGAAGTGGGGCTCCAACTCAGGAACTGTGAGATCATGACCTGAGCTGAAGTCGGATGCCTAATGGACTGAGCCGCCCAAGCACCCCAAACTTAGCATTTAACTCCATACATTTCCCCAGGATAAATCACTTCCTTTAATACATAGGCAAAAGTTGGTTTGTTCCACTGTATCTATATGTCATAATTTTTTTCAGGGCTCATAGGGACTGCCATTCTATGGAAATCTTTTCAATAGCTTGGTACTCAAGCTATAAATATGAGTATTTATTTATTTATTTATTTATTTATTTATTTATTTATTTAAAAGGTTTATTTATTTATCTTGAGAGAGTCAGAGACAATGTGAGTAGGGAGGGGCAGATAGAGAGGGGGAGAAAGAGAATCCTAAGCAGGCGCTGTGCTGCCAGCACAGAGCCCAATGTGGGGCTTGAACCCAAGAAACCGCAAGGTTTGACCTGAGCTGAAACCAAGAGTCCGAGGCTTAACTGACTTAGGCACCCAAGCACCCTGAGAGTTTTTTTTATTTGAGCATGGTTTTTATGCAGAAAAAGATTCAGAGTTTACTTTAGATATATAAAAGTTAATATTTAATATACTACATTTGTCATTATACATTTAAATTATGAATTGTAAATACTTTGTTCTCCTGTATGCTTTTAAATTTAGCTTGTAATCTTACTATTCTACTTAAAAGTATAGCAAATTTTAATGTCAGTTTATAGGAATTTAAATAATGTTTGTAAATAAAAGCCCTTAAACATTTAAAACTGCATTTTTAAATGTAATATGTGTGATTTTCCTATGATTTAACAAAGAAAATCCTTCTTAAGTTTTAAAATAACTCTTCTAAATCTAATCGAACACAAATGTAGATTATCTTAAATATTCTAATGTTATTATGCAGTTAGATTTCAACAAATCAAAATCTGTTATACAATTATATACATTTTAAATTTACAAGTTTGACTCTTTATTCTAATAGGTCAAATTTTCTTTTACATCATGAATACTTAAAATAACCAAGTATGCTCAGATTTTTTTTTTTTTTTTAACTTCTGCTGTTTACTTATTTTGAAGATACAGGATTCAGGTAGGGGCAAAAGGACAGGGTCCAGTTATGTTGCTCAGGCTGGAATCCAGTGGTATAATCTTGCTCCTTATCAGCAGGATTGTTTTGACCTGCTGCATTTTCTACCTGGGCCGGTTCACACCTCCTTAGGCAACCTGTTGGTCCCCACTCCAGGGAGGTCACCTTAGTGATACAGAACTTAGTGTGGACACCTGACATGCATAGGGCACCATGGCCCAGAACTCCTGGGTTTAAGGGATCCTTGTGCCACAGCCTTCCAGGTAGCCGGGACTACAGGCACATGCCATGCCTGGTTAGATTTTTAAACACAGAAATATTAATCATAGGAGTTTGGTTTTCTTAACCATTTCTCTGCTTAATTGGAAACTCTTCCAAGGCTGGGAGATGCTTACTCCATGTAGACAAGATTACATCTCAATTTTTTTTTTCCCTTAATGCAGTTGCATTCTTAGAGACTCTGGGACACCCAGAATTTTATTGTAGTTGGGGTGGTTTCACGTTCCTAAATGCTGGCTTTAAGAGATATATTTCCTAATAATTCCATCTATTCATCACTTCTGCAATTCCTGCTGGCCTGCTATCATCACTTGATTGAATTTTGCATTTCTTTGACTCTTAAGATATTTAAATGTCTTGCCATCTACTGGATCTAATGACTATTGTGCTTGTCAATTTTTTGCATTCTTTTTATATCCTTACTGTCTGTTAGGGCCTGAAGCACTCCCTAATATAAGGTCAGCCCACTGAAATCTGGCTATCCTTCAAGACTTTGTCTTAGTAAAGTCACAGTTTTGAAGGTCATCCTGACTTAGGCCAGCCAGGATCTTCTACTGTGTTTGCTGATCATCTCTCTAAGCCTAGTTGGCTCATTCTCAGTTGTTCAGGTCTCAGTTTGAATGTCCCCCCCTCAGAGTTTCTCTCTTGGGTTGTTCTTTTTAAGAGAGCACTCCTTTATTATTTTATATAACAGCACTTCTTAAAAAATGTTTTTCACACCATATAAGAAAATCTTAAGGAAGAAGAATAAAGTTGGAGGTATCACAATCCCAGATTTCAAGATGTACTATAGAGTTGTAGTAATCCAAACAGTAGGGGACTGGCACAAAAATAGACATGTAGATCCATGGAATAGACTAAACAGCCCAGAAATAAACCCATGCTTATATGGTCAATTAATCTACAACAAAGGAGGCAAGAATATACAATGGGGAAAAGACAGTCTCTTCAAATGGTGCTGGAAACCTGGGCAGCTACATGCAAAAAGATGAATCTGGACCACTTTCTTACACCATATACAAAAATAAACTCAAGTGGATTAAAGACCTAAATATGTCACCTGAAACTGTAAAACTTCTAGAAGAAAACATAGACAATCATTTCTTCAACATTGGCCACAGAAACATTTTTCTAGATATGTTTCTTGAGTCAAGGGCAACAAAAGCAAAACAAACTGTTGGGACCATACCAAAATGAAACACTTGCACGGTGAGGAAAATCTTCAACAAAATGAAGACAACCTACTGAATGGGAGAAAATATTTGCAGGTGACATATCTGGTAAAGGGTAAATATCCAAAATATATAAATGATTTATACAACTCAACACCCAACAAGCAAATAATCTGATTAAAAAAATGGGAAGAGGACCTGAATTGACATTTTTCCAAAAAAGGCATACAAAAGGCCAACAGATACATGAAAAGATGCTTAACATCACTAATCATTAGGGAAATTTAAATCAGAACCACAACAGGATATCACTTCACATCTGTTGGAATGACTAGAATCAAAAAGACAAGAAATAAAAAATGTTGGTAAGGATGTAGAGAAAAAGGAACACTTGTGCCCTATTGGTAGAAATATAAATTGGTACAGCTACTGTGGAAAACAGTATAGAGAGTCCTCAAAAAATTAAAAATATAAATTTTCTATGATCCAGTAATTTTACTACTGGGTTTTTACACCACCCCCCCCCCACACCAAAAAAAAAAAAATCAAAAAGATATATACATTCCTGTGTTTATTGCAGCATTATCTACAATAGCTAAGATATAGAAGCAACCCGAGTTTCCATTAATAGATGAATGATTAAGAAAGATGTGGTACACACACATGGGTGCATGCACACACACACACACACCCAGGAATATTATTCATCCATAAACAAGAATGAGACCTTGTCATTTGCAATAACATGGATGGACTGGATATAATGCTAAGTGAAATAAGTCAGACAAAGACAAGTACCATATGATTTAATGTATATGTGGAATTTAAGAAACAAATGAACAAAGAAAGAAAAAAGAGACAAAAAGTAGATTCTTAAATATGGAGAACAAATTGATGGTCACCAGATGGGTGAGGGATGGGTGAAATAGGTGAAGGGGATTAAGAATATACTTACTGTGATGAGCACGGGGTAATGTGTGGAATTCTTGAATCATTATATTGTACACCTGATACTAATATAACCCTGTATGTTAATTATATTTCAATAAAAAATAAACATAAAAATCTGTGATTATTAATTAATCTACTTGTTAGTTATCTGTCCCACTATAGAGCAATCTCCATGTAAAGGCTAGTGTTTTTCTTACTTTTTAAAAAAAGTTTGTTTATTTATTTATTTATTTATTTATTTATTTATTTATTTAGAGAAACAGAGCACATGAGTGGGGGAAGGGCAGAGAGAGAGGGAGAGAGAGAGAATCCCAAGCAGCCTCTGTGCTGTCAGCATGGAGGCTGATGTGGGGCTCTAACCCATAACTGTGAGATCGTGACCTGAGCTGAAGCCAAGAGCTGGACACTTAACCGACTGAGCCCCCCTGCGCCCCGGATCTTTTTTTTCCTTCCAGTTAAACACTTTATTTTAAGGAAGTAATTTTAGGGTCATGAGAAGTTGAAAAGATAACCAAGAGTTCTGTGATCTCTTCCTCTAGCTTCTGCAAAGACTATATTCTTACATTATCAAAACCAGGAAGCTGCCACTGCTACAATACTATTGTCTAGACTTACAGATCTCCAGTTTACATATGCTCATGTGTATGTCTGTGCATATGCCCATGTGTGTGTTCTATGAAATTTTATCCCATGTATAAATTCATGTAACCTACCACAACCTACCATCACCACAAAAACACTCTCCTGCTCTCCCTGTGGGAGGACGGTCTGTCTTTACTTTTGTCCCGCCAGCGCCTTGTGTAGTGTCGGGTAAGTAACGGCATCCCATAAATATTTGTTGAATGTACCAGAACATGGCTAGAAATTACTAGGGAAATTTGCCCAATTTGGTTGGATACAGATGTATCACTCTGTCGGATTTCAGTTATAAGAGGATATTTGAGGAGAAAAATGTTATCAAAATCCATCTCATAATGACTAATTTACAAAGAACACAAAAAAAATCTGTGGCTACCAAAGCATAAGAGACTCTTAAAAACTGGGAACAAACTGAGGGTTGATGGGGGGTGGGAGGGAGGGGAGGGTGGGTGATGGGTATTGAGGAGGGCACCTTTTGGGATGAGCACTGGGTGTTGTATGGAAACCAATTTGACAATAAATTTCATATATTGAAGAAAAAAAATCTGTGGCTACCAAATCTCACAGAAATGTTGCATCACTAATCAATCCAAATCTTATAATCAAGGCTTTGCCAATGTGAAAGTTGGTAAGTCTTGAGAGGAGGCTTCAATAGACCCCACATACATGTACATATATATGTCTCTGATGAATTATATGGAACGTCATTTTGACATCATCTGGAATCCAGACTAGAAGATGGTGACCCAACTGGAGTGCGGAGCTCCAGTGCTGTGAGGGTCTCGCTTCCTCCTGTTTCCGATTACTACTACTGTCTCAGAGTAAATAGAAACATGACCCTCCATTAACGTGCTTTAGACTGACTACAATAAGATTTCCCCTAATGGGACTAGGGGGAAATCGACTACTCCTGAAAGATATTTGCACATTGTTGGAGTTTCTTGACCTTAAGATATCTTTTTGGGAGCATTTAAAGAGCTAAAGAAAGAACTTGCCCTTTAAGGAGACCTTGTGACAGGAGGAGGTGGGAGAATAATTATGCTGCATACCAGACCTTACCTTTGCACAGAATAACTACATGACAAATGCTAAAGCAAACATGCTATAAGAATACAACAATATTCATTCACCTCTTTTCTGATAAGAAAGGTTTATGAATTTTTATATCTTGAAAACCTTTGTTTTGCAGGCTTTGCTTTAGCAGGTTGCCTCTTACTCAGTGTGTGAAGATTGAATCACTTTGGAATCCATTTGTATTTAGTTACTGGAGGTGTAGCATTGAGCGTATTTTGTGTTGGAAACCGCAGGTAGGACCTGTTTCTGTAAATGATTTATTTCCATGGATCTCTTCCTTTAATTGATTTGATATTTACTTAAGAAAGTTCTTTCTTTGCTTGCCTTGTCAGCCCCCTCTGAGAGCTTTTGTAAAGTATGTCGCCGTCATAAATAGCCTGATTCCTCCCCGGACCAGTTGTTTCTCTGAGGTTTATGCATCTTTAAATGGATTCTGGGCACCATTTCATAAGGATTTTTCTTGAAGTTCTCTTTTGGGATAAAACCCATGGCTCGAGGAAGCTTTAACCTGGACCTCAGTTAACACTATGGACTATTGAAGTAGCTGCCATCCTACTTGGATTTTAAATAAAAGCATCTTTAGAAATCTTTGCTAGTTTCATTGATTATAAAATTCAATATAAATGCAAACAGGGTGACGGTGATGTAAACTCAGCTTTAAAACAAATCCGGTGCCAGCCCTCCCAACTGCACAGCCAGCCTTAAGCCATTCTAGAGTGGCCACTGGATATGTAAGCTGTGATGCAGAGTCCTTCAGCTGGGAGGCCAGTAAGTCTAGAGTGGCCCAGTGTCTTCACCTCTCTGCGTAATAGAGTTCCAAGGTCCTAAGATGATTTGTGTGTATTTCATCTCAGTCCCCGTTCATACTGTGGTAGTAAGGCAGGTATGGAGCATGCTCTTCAAGTTGAATTTTTGAGCTCCGTGGAGCTGGCCGTGCAGGAGTCCAGGCCTAGGGAACAGGGCTTGAAGAAGGGATGTCCCCATTCTGTAACTAGCCCCCCTTTCTCAACAGCAGCTGGAAGCCGTTCAGTCCTTTTTCACCACCCTTTCTCTTCCTGTAAATAGAAAAATACTGCCTTTCTGCAACATGATATTTCAAGAAGCATCTATGGTGTGTGTCTCAAGCTCACTTAAAAGGAAGAGTGGTTTTTATAGGGACAGGAAAACTGAAGGCCAAGGTCACCAGACCTAAAGAGAGCTAAGAAAGAAAACTGTCTTCCAAAGCATCCAGCCGTTCCCAGCCATGGAATCCTATTGGTATCCAAAGCTTACAGTGCAAGTGATTTCATCTCAGAGCTCCTGGCTGCAGTCTTGGAATTGGCCCTATGAACTTCAGGGAGTCATTGAATTTTGACTTTGCTTAGGGAAGTCCACGACATGGGGCAAACCCTGTTCAGCCTTCTAGGGAACTTCCAGGGTTACAGACTCTTGTATGACTTGGTCAATTAAGTATACTTCCCAGACAGCAGTCCTTCATTTCACCCTTATCAACATAAATATTTTCCCAAATGTTGCTTTCTGCTTTACCCTTTTCTCTGAGGAGGAAAGTATTGTCAGTGGAGAGGGCAGACCAAGGGCAGGGAACGGCTCATTTTTCCGCATCATGGAAAACATAGGATGTGCAGGAAACACATCCTTTCAACTGGCCTAATCCCTCGGTGAGGCTCATTTCATTGTGTTCCATCCTTGTTCGAACGTGATAAAAATAGAACACT
Organism: Neofelis nebulosa; assembly: GCF_028018385.1. NCBI lineage: Eukaryota > Metazoa > Chordata > Mammalia > Carnivora > Felidae > Neofelis > Neofelis nebulosa. The sequence continues at coordinate 196,167,579 of NC_080782.1, read as the reverse complement.
CAGAGTGCCATGTCTGTAGAACCAGAGTGAAATGGAGAGTTGAGGTAATTGCCCAGATAATCCAAGCAAAGAGAAACAAAACAAAACAAAACAAAACAAAACAAAACAAAACAAAACCAACCACTGGTGAGAAAAAAAGCAGCTTTAGGACTTTGAATGATCCAGCCTGGTTCTCTACATTGTTCAAATTCATCAGCTCTGCCTCTATATTTACTTTTTCTACATAGACTGAGCCTAAGTTATGTTGAAGAGTTTTCTTCCCCCAATTTTATCTCAAGTACCACCTCAAAAAATGCTTTTGCGTTGGAGTATCCCTCTCTGCCGTATTTTCCCAGTAAGAGAGAAAGTAGATCTCATAATAGATTTATACATGTTTTGATATAAGTGTAAAAAACAGGGGCTCTGAAGTTTGGAGAGATTTCTTTTTCCTATGTTCTGTGAGTTCCCCTTAGCAGGTTGCTAAATGCTGGAGATGGTTTATCTACACACTCACATGTTTTAGACCTGTTGCTTTATGCTTGGCTAAGTGCCTGTCATGTGTGTTGGTTGCCAGCCCAACAGCTTGGCTCATTTAGAAAATCAGGGAACCCAATTTCCTCTGAGATAGCAGCTGGTAATATTCCACTGGATGCTAGTGAGACACTGCCTGAATTGGAGATGTCGTCCTGGCCGGAGTTCTTCTTAGACTGGCTTCCCACGTTGGGACCTTGGGACTGTGACTGGTCTCTCAGATTACACCCCCTGACCTTGTTGTTTTCAAGACATTGCTTTTCTCAATCTCCCTCTTACATGGACTCAAACCTGTTCATTCATTCTTCTGATTTTTTCCTTCTGCCTCTTTCCCGACATAACCAGCCACCAAGTTCTATGGATTCTTCTTTCCCAAAAGTTTCCATTATTCTAAACTTTAATTTTATTCCCATTCCTTGAGTTTTGGTTCCTATTTTCTTATCTTTCTCAGTAATTTTCTGATTTTTTTCAGTCTCACCTGTTTCTAATCTGTCCTAAGTAAATGCCAGAACAAACTTCCTTGAAGCTCTCCTTAATTGAATTGTAATTCCTTGCAAAAAAAAAAAAAAAAATCCTTCCTTGATGGCTGCTTGCTGCTTAACATATTTTGCTCAAATCCCTCACCCTGGCAATGAAAGCTTTGTCAGTTTGGTTGTGATGACTTTGGACCCTCATGTGAAAAGTCACCTCCAGCAAGGCAAGCTTATTGTCCTTCTACATGACATGCCCTTCCTTCTCTTGCTCATCTGTCAAAATCCTGACCATCTTCCAAGTCTAGATTGGATATCCTACTTGTTCCACAAAGATTTTTCTGTCGACCTTGGAAGGAAGTGACCATTTTTGAACTGGAGTCACAGAATCTTAGAGGTTGAAGACATCTTGGAAGATGCTGAGTCCAACTTTCTACCCTTTGACCTTTTCTGGAACATGTCCAAGATGGGAAATACATAAACATGGCAGCTCACTGCATTTACTGGTAAGAATGTCTTTCTTTGCTTCCTTCCTGCCTTCCTGCCTTCCTTCCTCTCTCTCCCTTTTTCTTTCTTTCTTTCTTTCTTTCTTTCTTTCTTTCTTTCTTTCTTTCTTTCTTTCTTTCTTTCTTTCTTTCTTTCTTTCTTTCTTTCTTTCTTTCTTTCTTTCTTTCTTTCTTTCTTTCTTTCTTTCTTTCTTTCTTCTTTCTTTCTTTCTTTCTTTCTTTCTTTCTTTCTTTCTTTCTTTCTCTCCCTCTGTCTCTGTCTCTCTAATTTTAAGATAATTTCTGACTCCCTGGGCCTTATTTGTTTTTGGTGTGTCCTCAGGAGCAATACAAAAGACATATCATTCTTCTTTTATATAAAAACCCCTCAAATATTTGATGAGTGCTATCCTAGTTACCTGGACTAATTCAAATGTAACCCTTATTTTTCAGTTACTTCTTCTATCAAAATGGTTTCTAAATCATTCTCCATCTTGGCTATTTTACCTGGAAGTGCTCCAGGGTGTTAACAATGACCTTAAAATACAGATATCAGAAAAAACCACAACTCTCCTGATTTATAGTATTCATTCCAGAGAACAGGATATGTCTGTACCACTCATTTGGCTCATTATGTACTGTAGTATTTACAAGTTTTTTGGCTACAGAAGAGGGAGGGGATATTTCTGGTGCCTTTGCAATTTTGCTTGTAGACTCCATGATTAGCCTCTGGAAAACAGCAACTCAGATCTGCAAATCTCTGCGTCCTTTAAAGAGGCTCCCCTGCATCTAATAGGCATTCAATACTTGGATTTTGAGAAACTCATCTCAAGTGACGAACTTTGCTGCATCTACTGTTCTCTTCTCAGCTCCTATATTATTTGATCTCTTGGCAGTATTGACACCGTTGACCAATTTTTTCCTGCTGGAAACTCTTCCTTTGGTTTCCATGACAGTGCACTCTGCCGATTTTCTACTTAACTCTCTCCACTTCTCAATCTACTTTGTAATTTCTTTTCAACATTGGGTTTCTGCAGGGCTCTTTCTAATGTCTTATCCCCTTCTCCTTCCATGTCATCCTCACTATCTCTTCCCTACTCTGCTGTCCATCTTTTCAAGCACAGATTACTATAATAATCTCCTGCAATCAGAGTTTTAGAATTTTGTGAATGCTTAAAAATGGTTCAGCTTTCCTTTCCTAGGAAGAAAGACTGTGGGAAGAAGACAATTGAAGAGATTTGAGAGCTATTTAGGAAGTGGAATTGAATGAGCCTAGTGATGTGCTGGATTCTGTGGTGGGGAAGGGAAAGGAAGGGAGGGTCAATAGGTAACCAAGCAGTGTGGGGAGGAAGAGTGTGGGGCGTCTATTGCACGCTCTATTTCCCATCAAAGCACTTCTGTGTTCATTGTAATCACCTGTCTGCAGGCACATGCCCTGCAGTGGACCTGCTCTGCTGGTTCTGGGAAGGCAGGGACTCCAAGTATCCGCTGTGCTCGTGGTTGTAACCCCTACCATGCACAGCACACATTGTGATGCGTTTTTATTTTTCAGTATTATTTTAATCATGCTCTATTATGTTTAATTAAGTATGAAGACTTCCATCGCTTCTCGGCCTTTTGGCTAAGATCACGTATAGTAAGTATGAAGACCTCCAATCACATCACCTGGAAACCATTTTACCCAACACTCTATTTGGCTGCCAGTCTCTTGTCTCTCTGCTTAGCAATGGTGAGGCAGGTACCCTTTCTGCAGGGAAGAGAAATCCATGGTTTGTTGCCTTTGCCAATAGCAAAAATGGTAGAGAGCTGAGTAGCAAAGCTGTTGCCATTGGCATTTTTCATGTGAACTACACCAAAAGAACCAGTTTGTCTCTCTCTGTCAGTGATGACATAAATTCTTTCCATGTTAGCACCTCTGGTCACTACACACAGATTACCAGTATCAAACTTGATGAAATCAAGTAATCTTTCCAGCCTCCAAATTAATGTGAGTGGTGCCATTCACCTTGAGGAGGGGATCAGAATAGTGGGTGGTATAAGCATCATGTGGCACCAGATGAGAGATTCCTTTCATTCCCACAAAGATCTTTCTCATTTTGCACAACTTATAAGTGGCCTCCTTAGGTGTAATCTGATGAACAGAAAAGCAACCCTTGGTGAGGTGTAATCTGATGAACAGAAAAGCAACCCTTGGTGTCACAGATCAAGCAGAAATTGTCCCCAGTCTTGTTAATGCCAACGATGTCAATAAAAGCAGCAGAGGAGGTTATATCAGTTCAGACCTTGCCATCATTTTTATTTTTAAGTTTATTTATTTATTTATTAAAAAAATTTTTTTTAACGTTTTATTTATTTTTGAGACAGGAAGAGACAGAGTATGAACAGGGGAGGGTCAGAGAGAGAGGGAGACACAGAATCGGAAACAGGCTCCAGGCTCTGAGCTGTCAGCACAGAGCCCGACGCGGGGCTCGAACTCACGGACCACGAGATCATGACCTGAGCCGAAGTCGGCCGCTTAACCGACTGAGCCACCCAGGCGCCCCTATTTA